>NC_092591.1:9729285-10957857 GCF_047663525.1 Anas platyrhynchos
TCATGTGCCTAAATAGGCAGAACTAGCTAGTAATTTCTGTCTATTAATTCTTACAGTACAAAAGCAAGGCTTAGTGTAAAGTCTGGCATGGCAAGAGTTAAATTCAAGACCACTTTGAATAGGAAGTGAGGCAGGTGAATACAGCCAGTTGATGGTTCAACCTTTTGGAATCATTGGCAAAATACCAGTGGAAAAGAAATGAAAACTTCAAAACTCCTTTTAAAAAGTGATCCAAATATAACCACATTACCTCAGTTGTCTCTGTGCTTCTGGTGGTTTGTCAGTGAGCAGCGATGTGTTGCATCAGATTACCACATCCCAGGTACTGAATGTCATATCAAATAAGTGCAAAGCTGCCTAGCTGCTTAATCAGCCTTAATAGGATTCGTCATCCAGAACAATCAAATGTTGTAACTCTATTCAATCTATGCTTTAAAAGAGGTGGTTGTGTTTTTTTTCTTTTTTTTCTTTTTTTTTTTTCCTTCTAATCTATACTTGTAGAATAGAAAGCACCATCTTAAATGAGAAGCATGTTGGATATTAGCCAGATAGTGGAGGGGAAAAAAGGTTTTAGAAGAAATAAACTCATGGACAGTCTTTACTCCTTAGAAATAAAATCTATGTATTTTTCCATGTAGATTGATAAGCAGACATGATGGCTGTGTCAGTGGTGTGGGAGAAATAAAACTGATTAGTCTCTCTTTTCCACAAACTTCCTATATGCGTCTCATTTTTCCCCAAATGGATACACTACTTTAATGTATCAAGGAGACAAAGAAATAAAATCATTGCTGAATGCAAAGTAGTTAACTATTGTGCCAAAGGGTGCACACATAAGCGGAAAGAAATTTAGGTGGAAGATTGAATGTGTCTTAGATTGTTTATTACCCTGATGTAAACAATAATAAATTAATTAATTAATACAGAGCCGACAGTGACACAGTGTTTTCTCTCAGTTTACCATGAGCTTGAAAAGTCAACAGTATCTGTCTTCTAGCCAGGACCTAACTTGTTTTTGTTTGATTCAACAGGCACATCAGTTCAAGCTAGGCAAACTAGGATGTTTCCTCTTCCTAAGGCTACAGAGCATGCAACATTCAGTCTTAACTAGAAACCATTCTTAAATCAAGGAGAAAATCAGTTAGAATAATAGAACAGTTTGGGTTGGAAGGGACTGTAAAGCCCATCTAATTCCAACCCCCTGCCATAAGCAGGGACACCTCCCACTAGATCAGGTTGCTCAAAGCTCCATCCAGCCTGGCCTTGAACACTTCCAGGGATGGGGCAATCACAGCTTCTCTGGGCAGCCTATGCCAGTGGCTCACCACACTCTGGGTGAAGAATTCCTTCCTGATATCTAATCTAAATCTACCCATTTTATTTTAAAGCCACTACTCTTTGTCCTATCACTCCACTCCTTGAAAAAGAGTCCTTCCCCAGCTTTCCTGTGGGCCTTCTTTGGGCACTGGAAAGCTTCTGTGAGGTCTCCCTCTTATAAAGCCTTCTTTTCTACAGGTTGAAGAACTCCATTTCCCTCAGCCAGCTGTTCATTAAAGAGTCTACAATGCTTGCTGTTTGCCAAAACCTGATCAGTAGTGTTAGAATTACAAATGGATAGAATTACAAGTGGAATTACAAATTACTAAAAATTTATTTGCATCATAATGTCACTTTACTCTAGTAATAGGACGTATCTGGGACTACACAAGATGCAGGGATGTCCTTATTTCTTGAATATTTTGTTTCTGTGAGCTGGTAGAATACACTTCTGCCACAGTCCCATAGCATATCTTGGTATGTACAATCATTATTACATTTTTACTACTAGTTGGACTAATAATTCATTAATGGCTTGAATTATTTTCTTCTTATTATTATTATTGTTATTATTATTATTATGGTAATGTAAAATCCTGCATATTGTAAAAATTGGAGAAATGAAAAAGGTTAATTAAGGATTTGGAATCAGCTGGTGCAAAGCTAAATTAAGGCATGTCATAAAGAGCACTGCAACCATGACTTGAAGTCAGACTGAAAGAGAAGGAAACGAGAAATCATTTCTTGACTCTGTCTTGAAACAAATCAACTCATAAACTACCAAAGTTTGCTTATATATTTTAATTGAGTGATGTCAAAGAACTACAGATGCTGAAAGTCTCATAGCTATCTCCCAGTGTTTACAATGTTTGAGAAAGAAATGTATTCATTTGCCCTTGCTGTCTTATACAGCATGTTAAAAAGGTGTTCAATATAGCAACTTTAAAAGGACACCCTTTGTCACCTCAGCACCTGATAGAGAAAACTACAGGTCTGGAAGGGGGAATTACCCTACAAATTTGGTCATTCAGTGGCTTGTAGAGAAAGACCTCTTTTTTGCAGGTGTAGGGATAGGCTGTGGGTTTGGTACAAAGGAGTGCACAAGACAGCAGCAATCACCTCTGTGTTCAGTGATGAGTGTCACAGGTTTCTGCTGTGACTGAGCCCTTTTGCTCCAGACAGGATGGAAGTGGCCTCATGTGAGGTATAGCACAGGGAAAGAGGTTTATGAATGACAACCACCTTGCAGTCCTTGGGGATACAAATGTTGTATGAACATGGCGAGGCGTTCATCACAGAGTGACAGCAGTGCAGACATATATACACACACACAAAGTAATAAAATATAAATTTTCCTCTGTTCTGCCTGGTTTTACTCATGAGCCGCAAAATAACATCTTGAGTCCACTTAGTAAACCAGGGATAGGTGCCAAACAATGTCATTAAACAAACAACAGCAGAATCAGCAAATCCGTCCTCCAAAACCCCTTTTCTTGTGGTAGGTTAGTGCATGAGGGAGACACAACAGCCATATCAATTATTTTGGACAGCATGTTGTATTTCCAGTAATTGCTTGTACTGGTGTCTTGGAGAATCTGAAATGACTGCAGCAGCTGTATTTCATGGTGCATGCAGGTACAGTGGTGCTTCTATTTATTATTCATATCTATTTGCTTTTCTTCCATATTTTTTCTGTTAATGCTTGTTGAATGTCGGCTTGAGAGGCTATGTTTCTTGTTTTTGGGAAGTGGACTGGGTCTGGCTGGAATGGAGTTAACTCTCCTCACAGAAGCCCATATATAGTTCTGTCCTCTGTTCTTGTAGCTAAAACAGCCCTGATATCACACTGAAGTTTTATCTATTGCTGAGCAGTGCTGGCGCAGCATCAAGACTCTCTCCAACCCTGCTCTTCCAAAGACATGGTTAAACATCTCTTACTGATGGGAAGTAGAAAATAATGGCTTTCTCTCTCTTTGCCTCTGTGTGGCCTTTTTTTTTTTTTTTTTCCTTTAATTAAGTTGTCTTATCTCAACCATGAGCCCTTTTTTTCCCCCATAGACTTTTCTCCCCCTGCTCCTTTGAGGAGGGGGAGTGAGAGAGTAGTGTGATGGAGTTCAACTAGCCATCAGTGTGAAACTACCACAGGAAGCCACCAGATTCCTAAATCCACCTAATGCTAGGCAGCTCCTCAACCCAGTTGCTTCCTTGGTCTAGGATTGTAAAGAAAAGTAGAAGCAAAAATAAATAAATAAATCATCAAATAGTTTAGCCTGGAAGGGATCTCTGGTGGCCTTCTGATCTAATCTTCTGCTCAAGGTAGGTCCAAGTTTCAAGGTAGGTTCAACTGTCATGTTAGATCAGATTGCTCAGGGCTTTTACAAGTAAGGTTTTCAGCATATCCAAGGATGAAGATTTCATTTCTTGGGTCCTATTCCAGTGGTTAACTACCTCCATAATAAATAAAATAAAATTAAATTAAAAAATAAAATTAAAATAAAATAAAATAAAAAATAAAATAAAATTAAATAATAAAACAGAACAAAACAGAACAAAATCCAAACAGTTTCTCTTGCAACAACTCGTGACTCTTGCAATTTGTCTTTTAACCATGCTTTTCCGACAAGAGTCAGCTCTGTCTTTTCTGTAAACTTCTAGTCAGGAGTTGAAGACAAAAATAAGAATCCTTCCTAGACTTCTTTTCTTAAGGCTGAGTAAACCCAGCTCATACAATCTCTCCCCATATATCACATGCTGTAATCCTTTGTAATTTTAATGGCTTTCTGCTAAACTTAACCCTACCTATCAGTGTATTTTTTGTACTGGGGAGCCCCAAAATGGGCACATTGCACCACTTCTCTAATCAATAGAGATATGTGTGGCTAGCATGACACTGGTAAACTTAAACTCCCGTTGTTTCCCTTCAAGGTCAACCTAGCTTTTAAGCAGTCTGGAGTGAAGTTGAAGCTCATGTCTGTAAATACAAACAAATATGTTTTTACTGCTCCACATAGTAGGTAAGGAGGTGGAAAATCATTTGTGTTATAAAAAGACCTCATATTTTATTTGTTTTCCTTCATGAAACCAGAGGTCTTAGCTTATGAATTCAAATCGGTTCCTACATATTGGAGCCACTCTACATGTAAGTACAGAAAGAAAAAAACAGGTGAGTGCCAGCTCACAGTGACTATTGGTTTCCTTTTCCACTGCTGACCATTTAAATCAGCTTTAGCAGTTGTAAACCTACAGCCAGTTTGACATATTCTAATACCTTTCTTGTCCCCGTAGTCAGTGCAGTAAGCTCCAAGCACAGCTGGCCCCCAAAGCTAAGGTAGTTTTTATGCAAAAGCCAGACTTAAAACATAGCATGTAAAAAGTATTTAAATTAACATAGTTGTGCCAGGATCCTGGGACTGAGCTGGGACATCCAAAAGAGATAAGTGCTGCAGTGGGCATTTGTCCCCCTCCAGGGCACAGAGCTTGTACAGATGCCCTCAGCACCCCATAGAGCTCCTTGGTAATGAGCATGCTTGAGGAAAACAGAAAGACCAATCTTCAACAGGTGGATAAAGAATAATGAAAAACTGAATATCAAGACCAGAAGATCCACTAGCATTTGGGATGCACTAGACATTTGCCTGAAGCTCTGCCTCTGTTTTAGTTTTCTCTGAAGGGACTTTTCTTTGCCTGCTCCAAGGCTGCTCTGCTATGCAAACTATAGTATGCATAAGTGGGAACAATGGGAGTATTCACTTCAGAAGAACTCTCCTGATCTGAACTGAAGTGCTAGAAGCACCAAAGTGTATCTGAAGTCCACCTCCAGTCCAAGGCTATGAAACAGTAGGAGCAGAAGTATCTTCCCATTCTGTTAGGACTATACATAGTTATTTGACATCAGATATCATGGTGCACATTTTTATCACAAAAAAAAAAAAAGAAAAAAAAAAAAAAAAGGAAGAAAGTAGGCTTTGGAATATGTTTTAATTGGCTTTTAGTGCACAATTTAAACTCTGATTTACACTAAGAAAGATGACATAAGAGATGTCAATGTCTATTACTTATGCCATACAAATCTATCAGCCCAGGGGATGTAGTGTAAAATGCTCCTTACCAATTTTACTTGCTGACTGGGGTCAATATCTGGGTGGGTGCTTGTTTTTGCAGGCTGAGAAATGATGGTGACTTGGGATGTTTTGTTCATGTCTTTAATGTGGATATATGCAGCTGTATATTGTCCTGAAAGACAAGGCACAGTACATATTAAACATCACTACTCTTCACAATGTGGCGTTTGCAAGCATAAAATGTCATTCGTTTAAATTACCTACTTTTCATTAAAATGATGATCTCTAAATATTGCTTGGAGCTTGAAATGTACTCCTGTTGTTGGAATTTATTGAGTATCACTCGAGTCTCCACTGTGTGAAACACTGTAATAATGAAAAGCAGTGCATGGGAGCTATGATATAAAGGACATACTTTTTATGATCTGATACTGTACCTGTTATATAGAATATCTGTTCAGACTAGATGTGACAGACTCTAGAGACAGGACTGGTGAATCACTGAGCTCTGCACTTCCTCCAGTCTCTCTCCAGGATGCTATGATGTGTCTGTATACACTTGTAAATAACTCTGACATTAGATCTGCTCTTCTCAGGGATGGGGAAAAAGAGAATAAGGGCAGATATCAGGAAACTGCAGTTATTACTAAGGAACTACCAAGCCAAGGAAAAAATTGCTTTAATTTCCTTTCTAGAAGTGAATGAATACATTCACTGCCAACAGTCTGTGATTCTCTCAAAAGTTTTCATTCCAGTAGACACAAAATAATATCTGTGAAAAACCCTCATTCAGTCAAGAGGAGTTCACTGTGTGGGCCGTTTCAGATCCTTTGTGTAGCACATGGGTCAGGTACTGGGCCCCTGGGCTCTCCAAAAGCTTTCCCTCTACAAATGTAATCACTGGTCAGTGCACACATTGCACTGTGTTCCAGGCCACTTCCAGTTGATTTAGGAGGAATACTGAACCCACTGTAAATACTATCTACAGACATCAGTCTTCTAACTCCAAATGAAGAGAGGTCCCTCGGTGTTAGCTGTGGAGGCTCCTGGCAGCTGACATGGCTTTTGTGGTGGTCCCTGCTTAGCCAGTGTCAGGAGGACACGCTGCAGCTGACCTGCCTGTTTCCCCACCAGCTTCACTACCAGTCCCAATTCATCTGGACAGGTATAACCCAAAGTAGTGACAAGACCAGTACGCCGCTGATGATGCTGAGCTGGACTTTGTGTTAGTGCTCTGTAACACGTGGATCTAAGTCCCTATTTCTGTGAGTGGATACTATGTTTTGAAAGCGAGACAGCATTCTAGTCCAGAATTCATTTAACAAAGAATGATTATGCTTTGTAAAGTTAAAAAAAAAAAAAAAAAAAAAAAAAAAAAAAAAAGCAATAATGCAAAGATGTCAAACGAGGAACAAGTACAAATAAAAACCTGCATTTGAACAGTCTCTGGGCTTATCTGTTGGCCAGATTCCCCTACTTTAATAGCTTTATTTTCTATTGTGTAAGCTACTAAATATATTGCAGCAGTTTCTGTAGCTGTCACGGGAATGGCAGGTGTTTTTACTCCTCAGGGATAATATTCATCCCTCTGTCTATCTCTTAATGTACTAATGCAACTCCTTTCATACTGTACCTTGTAATCTTTACTGTAGCTCCCCTTACAACATCCCTGGAAGGTAAGCAAGTACTAGGTGGTGAGGAAGCGTTTTTCACATTTTATAGGAGAAGTGAGACAAGAGAGAGATACAGGACATCTGCGTTTTTACAGCGTGTAAACCTCTATTGCTCATTTAGAAGAAAAATAAAGCCTCTGCGGAATCTTTTCTGATTCATGCTGTAAGGCTGTGGCAGATCAAGCAGGTGAACCCAGCATGCCAGCTTCAATCTCCAGAGTGGGTTTAACCTGTAGATACCACACCACTCCATCTCCAGACAGACAGGGCTTCAGCCCTAACTGGCAATAATACCAGTGGTTTTCTAATTTATCTTGGCCCTTCACCAAAAGCAGACCTGTAATATACAAAGATTTACTCCCAGGGGTGCATATACTTATCACAGAATCACAGAATAGTTTGGGTTGGAAGGGACCTTAAAGCCCATCTAATTCCAACCCCCTGCCGTAAGCAGGGACACCTCCCACCAGCCCAGCTTGCTCAAAGCCCCATCCAGCCTGGCCTTGAACACCTCCAGGGATGGGGCACCCACAGCTTCTCTGGACAGCCTGTGCCAGTTCCTCACCACCCTCAGAATAAAGAATTTCATCACAACATCTATTCTAAAACTATCCTCTTTTAGTTTAAAGCCATTGCCCCTTGTCCTATCGCTCCATTCCCTGACAAAGAGTCCTTTCCCAGCTTTCCTGCTGGCCTTCTTTAGGCACTGGAAGGCTTCTATAAGGTTTCCCCAGAGCCTTCTTTTCTCCAGGCTGAACAATCACAACTCTCTCAGTCTCTCTTTATACTTCTTTCCTTTCCAAATAAATCAACACTGATTTTTATTTTTATTTTTTTTTTTATTCAGGACTGGCTTCTCTACCTAAAACTTAACAGTGAAGAAAATAACTTAATAGAAGAAAGAAGTATAAGACGTGCAAAAGCAGGTCAGAAGTAATCAACAGCATTCAATCTTCAAGTGAAGAGCAAGCTAACTGGTTTCATTCTGTTTTGCTAAAAGACATTTTTTTAATTGCCCAGACAAACCATAGTTGTCTAACATAACTTTTTCCTTCAGATTAATTACCCCTGTTTTCTTCAGACAAAATGTAGAATCATTCAAAAACACTCTGAGAGTCTGCTTTACTAGTATAATATGGGTGGCTTTTGAAAGTGTCAATTCTTGTGGAAGAAGTGAACAAAATTTTTCTATCAAGTAGTAAAAGCATTTTGATAGACTATGACATTCTGTTTATCAGCACAAAGCTCTTTTTTGTTTCAATTCAAAATGTATCATGTCGTATAGAAGATGATTACATAAATAGAAAAAAAAGGAAGATAAGAAATTAGATGAAAATAAGTGCAGGTAATCTGTATTTCATCTTTGCAGATTTTGTGTTTTGGTTTAGGTTTTGTTCTGATGAAGGCACGAGCAAATTTTGGAGTGAAAGCATATCCCACTAAATAGCAAAACCTTGATTTACAACAGCCACTCATAGGAAATAAGAGCTTTCTTCTTCTGTGCTCATCCTCTTATAATTTCAGATTGCCTTTGAGGATGATTTTTTCTATTTGAACTTTAGAGAACACAACGCGGGATTTTTTAGAACGCTTACATTACATATTAAGCAAAATTCTGCATAGAGAATGGTGTCAAGTTTTCACCTTTCTCACAGAGCAGTTTTAGTCTTCTGTATGTTAGTCTTCTCTACAATTACTTCTAAAGGTATGGCTTCTAATAATACAGTAGGCATGTTTTCTTTCCAAGAAGTGGCCATCAGCTTTCAACTACTGCCTGTTCTTTAAGTGTTGACTTCTTTCTGAAAGGTACCTTGGAAATAGCTAGCAGATAAGATAGAAATCCTTCTGTTCTCATACCCCTGCTGTTTGATTGGCGTAACTTGACAGCTATGGTCGAGATATTGCCATTGCTTTCAGTTGCATCCTATTATCTGGAAAACAGAAAGCAGCATTGCAATTAATGGTAGCTCATTAAAACATTGCATAGCTGCATATACTGCATAGTTTCCCCAGGATATTTCCAGTTTTATGGGTTCATGTTGTCACTGCTGTATACATTTATCTCATTTACACTAATAACAGTGCTGTTGCAGTCAGTAAATATATGATTACTTTCTGATCAAAAAGAAATAGTGATTCAATATACCTCAATTTTATGTTCTGTTGTAACAGGGCGGTAATGATGTATGGAGGTAATAGTCAAAATCTATTTACAATTCAAGGTGAAGAGCCAAGCTGCATAAATGTTACTGCTCATAAAGTTAGTGAATTCTTGATTTTTGAAACCAGTTAAGGTGGCTTTATTTATTAACAGTCCTTTAATGGCTGGTGTCTCCACTGTTCTTTGCATTATGAAGAAACAATGTATGGTAATTCATTTCTTAGAGACTTTACACTCTTAAAAGATAGATGGCTACAAGGGGGAAAAGAAAGATTTTCTACAGATCCCTAAGGAACACTGAACTTTGCATGAAGTGGAGTTCCCAAGTCCATAAAGGTGAGATGGAAAGCTACTTTACTAAGTAGGATTGAACACAGATCTAACTCTATGCCTTAATTTATCAATTGTACTTTAACTTTTAAGCAATTACTTTTCTGAGGAACAGGACAAGAAAATAATGCACATTAAGTGTGTATTAGATGATAAGTGAAGAAAATGAACTTTAGGTGCTTGCTGTGTACTTGGGTTATCACTGTTCCTACTGAAAGTTCCCTGGCAAATTCCATTAGATCTTTTTTTCAGTTTTTAGAGCAAACAAGTTCAGGATGTAATTTCTCTTGCCAGAATTGCCCTAAAGCTGACTTTTTTTTCTTCTTTTTTTTTTTGTCTGGAAAAAAAAAAAAAGTGCATATGTTCTGTTGGCAAACTGGTATGCCACTACAGGTGGGAGGAAGAGGGACTTGAAAATTAGGTTGGGTCTTATAATGTGAAGTGTATATCTTTTATTCACCTGGTGGCTTTTGATTTTTTAATTCAGTCAATACATACTCACAAAAGACTTGTTAGAGATGGAAGCTAAAGCATTTGAAGAGTTCTGCCCTGAGCATAGCCCTTTCTTTTATCCCCTCAATCAATGGTACAGAAAGCTCCATGGAGTAAAGTATTGTTACCATGGCTGTAATGGCTGAACCAAATTTCCCTACAATTTCAGCTCACAGCTGGAGACTACCATGGGAGAAAGCTTAGAAACTGAGAGAAAATGGATATTTAATGGTAATGCCCATACAATACAGAAAAAGAACAAAAAATGTAGTGTAAATTGGGGCATGTTGTGGGGGTATGGAAAAAAAAAAAAAAAAAAAAAACAGGAAGGTTTAAGGAGGAGAGGAGAGGAGAGGAGAGGAGAGGAGAGGAGAGGAGAGGAGAGGAGAGGAGAGGAGAGGAGAGGAGAGGAGAGGAGAGGAGAGGAGAGGAGAGGAGAGGAGAGGAGAGGAGAGGAGAGGAGAGGAGAGGAGAGGAGAGGAGAGGAGAGGAGAGGAGAGGAGAGGAGAGGAGAGGAGAGGAGAGGAGAGGAGAGGAGAGGAGAGGATGCCAAAAATGTCCAAGACAAATTTTTACACGTTTAGATTTGAGTAGTGAAAAGAAACAAGTAGCAGCCATTCACTAAAATACTCGGAAAATACTTGGTATGTTATTTCAGATAGAAATAGTAGTGTCTTCTAGAATAACTTTTCTCTTAGCAAATATTTCTTTGTATCCCACTAAACTGGTAGAATGGATGGCCATTCTGAAATGTTCAGTATTTTCATTGTATTAGTTTATCAGTTACACAGTGAGCACCAATTAATTTAAAATAACTGCCTTAATTAAACAACAATAATTTGTAAAATCTCAATGTGTGATGCAGAATCACCTGGATCCCAAAGCCTTAAGAACTGGAGGTGACAAATGGAAATTCTGATTTACTGTAAATGACTAAACAACAAAGGAAAATACAGAGTTACCTGATCTCTTCACCAGATTTTTTACTAGGCAATGGTGACAGTGGTGTTACTAGTGCCTGTGGATCTTTCTGTCCCCAGAACATGACTATTTTCCTTCCTTTTTACTTTTCTTTAAAATCCCAGACATTACTTGCAATCTGCTCTTCTCATAAAGAGATAATATGCTACTGCATTTTCTCCTGCTCAAGCCACCATCCTTCTTTGAAAGGTAAAGCACTCATTTTTTTTCTTGCAGAAGAATGATTCCAATTTCTTTTTGCTATTCTTTAACCTGCTCTGCAGATGGTGTAGTAAAATTCATTATGGATGTTGTCATTTTCCCTTTCAGTTCCATATTCACAAATAAACATTTAATTACACAATCAGTACAGAATACATTATAAAAGGTGATTTTACATGATCAGAGGCAGCTCATTCATGTTGAGAGTAAAGCAGGCTGATGACAGAAAAGTGCAAGTCTATTGTTTTGAAGTAATACTATATCTGAGACAGAGCATGCTATCTATTATGTGATTAACAGGCCCTCCCACCCAAAATTACAGATAAAATTGTTGGAAGTTTTTTATTATTTTGGGCTTCCACTTCTCCACGTGACATGGATATGTCAGCCAGAAAGATGTGCACTCACACACACTGTTTATATTACTTGATCCACATTACCTGTCTAGATTTCCAAAATACTTTTTTCCTTTACTGTTGGCAGTACTGTGGATGACCCTAGAGGAAACATTTTATGAACAAGCCTTTGGTTGCTTCTTGTTATTTTATGTGTTCAAAACAGCATCTTGTGCTATGTGTTGTCAGTGATCTGACTGGGAGGTCTCAGTATATCCCATCCTCTTTTCCAAAAGCTACGTGAGCACTTTCCATAGAATGCAACATTTACTGGAACAGCAAGGTTTTTTTTTGTTTTTGTTTTTGTTTTTAACCTCTCTTTTTGCTTTTGCCAGAGTTTTAAGATTTACATCCATACTTCCAAAGACCCATTTTGATCATTTACTGTAGACATATGTATGCAACTGTCTGAAATCTCCCTGAAGTTATCTGGCAATATCCAAGCAGGCAGTTTCCCAGATTACATGGGTGTTTTAGCCAGCTGCTCCAGGCTAGATGCACATCCAAAGGGCATTGCTTTAAATTTCAAAGCCCCCATCCAGTTTTCCTGCAGCCTGCCTTATGTGGCCAACAAGCTACAGACATAAAAACTGCTGTCAATTTGTTTTCAGTATGTGTCTCTTCCTTAACTTCCTTGCCTCTTTTTCCTTATAGACAACATTGTATTCATTCATCCTAACTTCAAAAAACTTATCTAAAAAAAACAGTTTGTTTGTACCACCATCCCTCATGCTTCTTCCAGTTCCTACACATCATGAAATCATAAAACACATACACATCATAAAACACTAATAATGATAACCAGAAACAATGAAGGATTAGTCCTTTAGTTGACTAATTATTTCCTCCTAGAAAGCTAGACCAAGGTCCTGATGGTCATCTTTCCATACAACATTAGTCTTTACAAACTGGGCATGGAGATGTAGCACTCGTTGTTACATTCTGACTTCAAAGCTTTCACTTATTGGTGGAATTTACTTTTCCTCCAATAGCTTAGATTACCTTCTTCTGAGAACAAGAGATTTCTGCTCTTTGAGAGCATCTTTTTAATATCCTGTAATTTCACTGGGGAAGTTGAAATGGGTTTCTGTTTCCAGCCACAGTTTGTCATGCTCTGCTCTTGAAAGGGGAACCAGAAACTTGATGGATCATCTGTCCTTGGGGTGAGCAAATCTCTGTGGTGCTTGCTCCACAGACAACAGAGAGGGGAAGAAGTTAGCAAGTACTGTCACTCCCAGGTTGTGATCTTTCTCCTTGAGTACAAAAGGCTGTTGAACACACTGGATGATAGATCTATCCCTTGGCTGTATTTCAGTTGCTATCATCCAAAGAGATGAGGGTGGTCCAGAACATACGTGACCTTTGGCATGGGGAACACATTCCATATTTCCACGTTTAAGTTTTCAACCTTCTCCAGCCAAGAGCTCAGCTCAGAAGTAAGGTCTGGTTTCAAAGTCTCATGTACTGATTCATCCACATGCCTAAATCTCAGGCTTGTCTGAGGCATGCTTAGCCTCTTACACCTAGTTTTTAGCCTTCACAGTTATTAAATGTGTTACAAAGTTCTTCATGTGAAATCCACAGCACTTCTTGGCTTGTATTTCCAGACCACAGAATCTGCATGCAGATTTTGCTTTTACTGGGGTTGTGGTTGCATTTCAGGAGTCACTTAGCAGATTACAGCAAGTCTTCAAATGCCAGTTGTATGATTTTGTTCCTACCATGAGAACCACCCCATTTGGGCTGCCCAGTTGAGAAAAAGGGGAAGACACTGGGTCACCTGCTTTGCCCTGATCTGTTAACCATCTGACAGTGAATGACCATAAAGGATAGCCAGAAAGCCTGCTTCCAGTCATGACTAAAATATGTTTGCCAACATCTCTCAGTTGTTCAGGACCCATGGACAGGGGATCAGGAAGGGACAGCTTTCCCTAGGGCTCTCTGGAATCCTTCTTTTAACCAGCCTTGGGATAAGAAGCTGTAATTCCATCCATTAGGAAGATACCAGGACACTTTCCTTTTCGTTTCTTGTATGTTCTTGCTAACTTTCTTGACCAGTATTAGAGCCTTGCATCAACTATCTCCACTAGCCATTCCTTTAAGCTTAACGTGGCCAGCAAAAGGATAATAGCAGTTTTCCAAGTGCCTTTTTATGTTTCTCAGATCTCTAGGGTATATTGGATATTGCATATATTTATACATGCATCTTTTTATATTTTCCAGAATTATTTCTTTTCACCTGTTTGTTTCAAAAAGCTGTTAGATTCATATGAATACTCTCCTTGCTGCCCATTTCTTCCCCCAGGACACTACAGGTTTCACTTTGTGCTGGCTGGCCTGCTCCTTTTAGCTACTGGTGGAGAAGTCTTTCTGTGGGATAACTAAGAAGATGTGGAAAGCAGTACAGTGAACCATCAGCTTTATGTTTGGCCATCTTTGTGCCCAAGAACATTCATTTTCCTGATTCTTCTCCTTTGTGTTCTATCCTGTACTCCTTCATAATGTCACCCTCTTTCTAACAGGTTATTTTTATTTTGGCATATTTTGTTGTGCAAAGACATGCAAACAAGGTTATACAGAACAGACAAGTTATGACTGATTTCCAGAACAGAAATCTGAAGTCATAGCATAACATGTCATAGCATAGCATCAAGTCAAGCATAGCATCTCAAGTCATAGCATAACACTGTAAGCCCTGCACCATCATGAGATTTGAGCATTCTGAAATGGACAAAGCAAGATCTGGTCAGATAAGCAAAGAGATATAGAAATTAAAATACAGGCAGAGACCTAGGTGGCAATGTTTCCTTCTACAGAGGGAATTTTAAATGAGTATTTGACTAATGTTTCCAGAGATGAGACCGGTTGAATGCCAAAACACAGTTTTCATAACCTTTAAACCTGAACTATGTAATTGTTGCGTGAATCAAAAAAGAAACCAGTGACAGAGATGAACAAAGAAAATCTGTTTTGTGGAAAGGGAAAAGATTTATGTTGCAAGTAAGACTGCAAAAAGAGTTGGGGGAGTTAAAATGAAGCCAAATAATAATAATAATAATGTTGAAATTAAATTATTTCCCTAGGTTGAAGAGAAATTTCAGTTATAATTAAAAAGCCTATACGCATGTGACCTGCTGTCATCTAGAAACAATTATAATCCTTCAGTGGCTGAGGAAACAGATGCAGTCCCTCTGTATAGCTAAATTAAACCCGGTTCTTTCTCCCCCTTTGATAAGACATCCCAAAGTGAGCCAGCATACACAGCTATTACACACTAATTAGTGGGACAAGGCAGTCTCAGATTACCAAGCAGCCAAGCAGCCACATGGCCATAGCCCATTTCTGTCTGCGTATCTGTCCCCTTGTATCTTACTTTGTAATAGCAGTTTCAAATAATAGTGCAACAGCAGCCACGATGGTCTTAAGAGGCAAATTTCATAGAGACAAGTAGTATCTTTTATTAGCCAGCTCATATAGCTGGAAAAACTGAGCAAACCTGCTGGCTCTTTAATCTTTCCCAAAGGCCTGTGTGCCTAATATCTTGTCCTTTTTCCCAGCTATGTTTGTTACTTGAATAAAAGATTTGGTCTCTCCTCCGAAACTTGCCTCCCTTATATAAGATTTAGAACAGGTTGAGGCTATTCGCTGCATGTTTAATCCATGGGAAAGAGCAGTTTTTCTACAGTTTTAGCAACCTATGTGATAGAGTGACTGAACTGCCACTCTACATTTTTTGCATTTCAAATGAAAATGTCTTGCTGTGCTCTGGTAATATTGAAATAGCCTCTTGGCTGTCAGAGGCTGCCCATAGGACTATCATTCTGTAGCACAGACTGAAAGTGAAACGAGATGACCCTGTGATGGGAGCAGGGGCCTGAAGTCATTTCTCTTACACCATAAAGCTGCTGAAAAGACTAGTAATTGGAGACTGCACTTAAGAGGTTGTTAATAGGATTCACCTCTCTAACCAGTGTGGTAGCTGGTGGGGTTACCTCTGAGGTCATTAATTAGTCTCTATTTTAAATGAACCTTCCTCCATGTAACTTAATCTTGCTAAACTTTGTAACTTCAGCGTTGTCTCCATTTCAGGCATATGGCTTTCCCTGAATGAGGCTGTTAGCATGATAATTCCCCCCTTGCCAACAGCGATCAAGAAGTAATAAAACGATTTGGAATCTTTATTCATACATTAGATTTTCCTATCAAAAAAGATACATTTGCATCTTAAATGTAGATTATTAAAAAGCTGCTGATTTCAGTATGTCAAATTTAGTAAAGAACACAGTGTGCTTACTTCTAAGGCTTGTCTCTGCTTTGCTTCTTTTCCAGAGGCTTAGAAAGACAGAGTTGCTTAATGAACCTTTGTTAATATGCACATTTATATGATATGATTGGCCCCTGCAGCAGCCTAGGAAAACCTGTGAAAAGACAGCTGCTGGTTTCCAACACCCCCTCCCTCCCCCCTCCCGCCCCGCACACACACACTAATTGGACTTATTAATTGTTTACAGTAACATTTACTGCAAAGGGGAAAAAATAAAGAAAATAAAGAAAGTAATAGAAAAACCCTCCATTTTTAGAGCAAGGCAGGCTGCTAACGTGACATTAATGGCTGTCTGACATGTAGCTGTTAAGTGACACATGGTCAGGTTTTAATTACATGCACTTTTTTGTACCAATCCTATAGGTGGGATCAAAGTGTGTGGTTCCTATGAGATTTAATGTTCTCTACTTCAGGAGTTTCAGGAGTTCTTTCTTCTAGGTGCTGGACAGACAGATGGGAGGGTAGCTGAAGAGGATGCAGTCTAGACAAGCAACGTGGATGTCAGCCCAGCTCAATGTCACTTCAGACATGTGATTAACCCACAGATTTCAATATAGCTTTAAGTGCTTTGCTGACTTGGAGCATTGGGTCATCAGGAAGAACCTGACACAGGGAAGAAGACTTGGAGCCAACATTACAGCTAGAAATCACGTCCAGGGCTGCATCTCCAGCCAACCTCTTCTTCAGGAGATAGCCCTTCCTTTCCCAGTTTCACAGCCTCTCCACTGCCAGCCCATTTCTTCATAATGCACAGGGGGTGAACTTCTTAAATGAATGGGAAAGCTGATGATGAAAAATGCAGAAATAATGTTAAAATCTGGTGTATTCAGTCCTTGGGGAAGAGACTGTGGCTTCATCTGAGCTTGGTCCAGAGGATACAGGGCTGATGGCTGAGCTGCCATGCTGGACTGCAAGTCAGAACTAGGAGAAATGCTCCGCTCCCTGAAAGGGCTGCCCAGGGTGTGAAGTGCTTTGCATCGATTTGGAACTGGTGGACCCAAACTTCAGAAAGCTGAGGGCAATTGACCAAGAGCCAGAGGGCTGCCCCCAATCTACACAGGCATTTGCATAAATTCTTTTGTTGTTATTACTTTTTTTTTGTTATAAATTTGTTTTGTTTTGCTTTTTTTTTTTTTTTTAATCAACAGTGAGACACAAACTTGCTTTGGATTTTATTTTTAAGTTTGAAATTCTTGTGAATGTGCTTGGTATGTTAGTATGGTTTCACACAGCAAACACTCTTACTACAACTCATGTCTCTGGTTTTGAAAGAAATAAAGCAGTGCATAGAACCAGTGCTCCTCACCCCAGCTCCACGTGCCAGCCTGCTCTGGTATAGCTCTTCATGGGGAGAAAAAGCCCTTGTATACACCAAGGGGAGATCTTCTGTGTGGCTCAATGCATAGGGAATTGCATTTGGGGGCAGTGGAATAACTTTTGAACACATGATCATGAGTGAGCATTGCAAAATACAACACAGCCTGCAATTGTATACTCTGTTCTCAAAAATTATAGGAAAGAGTGTGGGGCTGGGAAGAGGTTCAGCCATTTCAATGTTTTGGCTGTTTCTATGACTGTAAATTTCTTAGTGGTTCTGTGGTTTAATGAAAGGAGAGCACTTTTTAGTAAATCCCATGCTCCTAAGAAATCTTGCAGAATATAAATCAGCTATTCCAGTTGTTTGCTGGAGATAGGATTTGTCTATTTGGCTGCTTTTGTTTTATCTACCAGAACAGATTATTAGAAACTGCTTGTTGACTGAATGCTTAGCTGATCAGCTTTCTCCTCACTATGTAATACAGGAGCAGTTCAAGAAAATTGCCTCATGAACTTTAAATACTAGGCAAAATATAATGTTATGTCTGCTGAATTCATTTGAGTGTATTGTGATAAGCACACTGGAGGAATGCCCCTATCACTGAGATCTACTGAGTCTGTGCTGAAGTCTAAATAAGTCTTCCTTTCTAGTTACTTTTAGCAACAAGGCTTTTGCAGGACCTGCAACACACTGGCAGTGTGCCTAGGATCTGGCATTTATTTCTTCTATGACTTTGAGCAATGCTCTGTTATCCTTGAAAACTGCCACTTCCATTATGTGCCCAGCAATAAACCACTCAGCCTTCCCTCTGGTTCCTACAGTTTCTAGTAGGAGATATTCTGGAGTTTCTGTAATGCAAGGGCCCTTCACTGCATGGAGGGAGGTCAAAGGAGGGACATTTCTGGGCAAGTTATTAGGAGCCAGAGAGAGTTTGGCAGAGATGGGAAGAAGAGGAAATGTGACCTGGAAAAGTTCAGTGACAAACCACATCATTGATTCTCCAGCAATACTTGAAATTCTCCCTTCTTTTAAGTTGCAGCCCAAAGCCATTGTGGTTTTAATCACATGTGGTCAGTGGGGGAGTTTCGGACAAGGCGAAACTTCAGTGCACACACCATAAAAGCTCAATAACCACTCAATTAACATGAAGAAGTGAGCAAAAGAAAGAGATTCCACCAGTGACTATATTTCAAAGTCATATTTTAACCCATTTCATAGCTTGAAGGAATACAGGACGATGAGTAATGGCAAGCAAATGCTTGAGTCTGGTAACAAGAAGATTTCTTGTTTGTTTAAAAAATTAATTCCAAGGTCATCCTACCTCCCTTGCTTTCCCGCAATGCTACATTCAGTTTGCAAGCCCCACAAGCTGTGAGCATGCTGTAGCTCTGCAGACTGCCTGACCTTAAATGATGAAAAGAGGGACCTCCTCGATGCAAGCGGTGAGAAGTGCAGTTGCCTAAGAAACCTTCTGCCTTTCCTGAGCAGCTCCATGCATGAGGCCAAGAAGCCATGCCTATGAGATGACCTTTCTGCTGAACAGATTTGCACATGATGGATCGAGCATATTTATCTTTCTGAAGCTTGTTCCCGTGAAGACTGAATATTATTGTTTTGGGTTTATGTGGCAAGGTTTTGGTAGCAGGGGGCTGCAGGAGTTGACTCTGTGAGGAGTCCAGAAGCTGACCCATGTTACTTAAGGGCCAGTTTCAGCCAGCTCCAAAAAGGACTTGCTGCTGGCTAGAGCCAAGCCAATAATCAACGTTGTTTGCATCTCTGTGAAAGCAGATTTAAGAAAGGGGGGAAAAAATACTGCTGCACAACAGCAGCTGGGAGAGAGGAACGAGAACCAGCCCTGCAGACCTGCAGATCAGTGCAGCAGGAGGGCAGGAGGTGCTCCGGGCACAGAGCAGCAGTTCCCCTGTGGCCCATGGAGAGGTCCCTGGTGGAGCAGGCTGTCCCCCTGCAGCCCATGGGTCCCACATGGAGCAGATCTCCACACTGCAGCCCCCCCATGGGTGGAGGAGCCCCTGGTGGAGCAGGTGGATGTGGCCTGGAGGAGGCTGCAGCCCATGGAGAGCCCCCACAGGAGCAGGCCCCGGGCTGGAGCTGCAGCCCGTGGAGAGGAGCCCACGCAGGAGCAGGGGGGCTGGGGGGAGCTGATGCCCGTGGGGGACTGTAGTGGAGCAGTTTGTTCCTGGGGGATGGACCCCATGGTACGGAGCTGTGTGGGAGCAGTTCTTGAAGAGCTGCTGCCTGTGGGCAGCCCCTGCAGGCTCAGTTCGGGAAGGATGGCATCCTGTGCGGAGGACCCCGTGTGGAACAGGGGCAGAGAGGGACTGTGAAGGAGCGGTGGAGATGGAAGTGTCATGTACTGACCACAGCCCCCATTCCCTGTTCCCCTGCACTGCTCAGGGAGAGAAGAGGGTGGATGGGGGGAAGGTGCCTTTAGTTTGTTTTTAGTTTCTCACTGCTCTAGCTCGTCAGTGATAGGTAATAAATTACATTAATCTCCTTATCCTGAGTCTGTTTTGCCTGTGATGATAACTGTTGAGTGATTTCCCTGTCCTTATCTCAACCCTTGAGTCCTTTCCATCATATTTTCTCCCCCTTTCCCTTTAGGGAGGGGGAGTGAAAGAGTGGCTGTGGTGGATGGAGTTCAGCTGCTCAGTTGGGTAAAACCACCACTTTATTTTAAAAGTGCTTGATTTTAAATATATTTTATAAAATATTTTATATTCTAAAATATATATTATATTAAATAAATATTATATACTAAAATATATATAGTATTTATATGATATAAATATATTTTATTAAATATAATATTTTTTATAAAGTGCTTTATTTTAAATATAACCTTCCCCAATATGATACTTTAATGCTGTGGTGATTGTGAATCAAGGCAAGAAGAAAATACTATTTTACACAAGGCTGTATCAGAGTCCCAAGAGAAAGCATGGAGGGGGCCTCTCTCAGCAGACCCCTGAGAAGCCCTCTAGCCTGAGAATGTTCTTTATGCATAGTCAAGGCCACAGTGGTCTATGTTGTTGGAAAAGAAATGAATCACCTTACACCAGTAATCCCATAGAAATGCACAACTAAAACTGTTTCAGCTCAAGCTTCAGGGAATCTGGGATGTAGAGTGGGTCTAAAAACCAAATCAACACCTAGTATGTATGAGAACATACAGCTGAGGAAATACATCTTTAACTCATATAGCTCCATTGTGTGTGTACATTTTGTAAGAAGCTATTTCATAACCAGCTGGGAATAAAAGTTTTGGGACAACCCAAAGATGGGCACCAGTGACTCTCAATGCCATAATGTTTTATGTTCCTACACACAGTCATGTGCAGGCAGACTTTTCTCTCCCACACAGGCTGCTGGCACATAGCTGGCTTGTATGAGGCAATGCATCGCAAGCAGACACGAATGACAATGTTGCTGACAAATCTGACAGTCTGGAACCCACACAGTTTTGGATTATTCTGCCAGGAGAGATACCAGTTTGTTTGCTTTTTTCTCAGTTGCTTGCTTCTTCCTAAAGACCAGACTTGATGGACCTGAAAGGTCTTTGAGAGGTTCTACAATTCTGTTTATATTTTTTGTTTATTTGTATGTGTGTGTGTGGGTTTTTTGTTTGTTTGTTTTTTAACCCTTGGAAATCTGCCTTCAAAAATTATTTCTGTTTAAAACATTCCTCTACTGAGAAAGAACCGAGACACATAGGTACTAGTTCTTCTTTTAAACCAAATTCACACTGCTGTAATGCAGATGGAGTGAGTTTGGCTGACACTTTTAAGGGAAGGCACAGTCATCTCTGGCATCTTCCATAGAATCACTCTGGGTGCAAACCCCCATGTGCAAGCTAGATGTACATATAGCTTTAAAACTACAAACAGATATCGCCTATCTGCAGCTTGTCTACCCCAAAGGAACTGTAAGACTCCATCTTGTTTAACTTAAAATAGACCCCAGTAAAGAGGAACTCACTTTATTTGTCCTATTATTCCCTCAGGCATGCACTGACATCAGTCACTCCTGAAAACCTATAATTCTTTGTTGTTTAGTCCTTAATATATCTTTTTTTCTCACAAGGTTGCCTGCCACATTCCTTCTTTAACCTGTACAGGAGCTGTTTTCCTCTTCAGCTCCCTTTCTCTAAACTGAGCTTCTTCTCTGTCCTTCTTACAGCACTGACCTCCTTATCTCCATAGGTATACCTCTTTTTCCTAGATGAGCTGAGGTGTTTGGCCCTATAGATAAGTCCCATTCTTGTTTACTGCTCTGACATCCTTTTCCTACAAGTGGTCTGAACATCCTAACTCGCTCTTCCATGTTTACCTTGCTTCTGGCCATGTGGCACAGGCTTTTAGCCTTCATAATACACTTTAAATCTAGAATTACATACCATTAAGGATTTTAAGGATATTATTTTCCATCTACAACCACAGCACGCCATTTTGCATACAGTTGCAACTTGTTTTCTTTGCAAATTAGCACTGCAACAACACGATCTATGTGCAAATCAGTAACAGATTTATTAGCCACCCACCTTGCCTTAGATTGTAATGATCTCATCGTTGGAAGCTCGAAAGAATAAATCTCAGATGTCTTGCAGGTTGTGACTTCAGTTTTTTACTGGATTTAAGATGTGAAACAGATTTATGAATACTTCAACAATCCAGATTAAAAGCCAGAATTCAGTGGTAGTAAGGTCTGGTCTGTTGTATAGGGTTGCAATGATGATCAGTATTGATTAAGAATCTGGATGGTATTTGTATGCCTTCAGCTAAATAATTCTTTGCCATATGTTCTAGCACAAATGTACAGAATATCTCTATAAATATATATTAAGATGTCTATCCTATGATATTAATAAAACATTAGTCTCTGTGAATGAATATTTACAGCACTTTAGTAGGTAAGTGGCTGCGGATTTTAAGTTTCTCATTTTGAGAGTAAGAATGACCCACTCGCAGTAGAAAAAAACATATGGTTTATTACAGTAAAGCACACCAGTGTTTCTTGTTGGGAGAAACCTTCCAACCCCTTTAAATTATATGTTAGAGGAGCTGCTTTAAATTGCTCAGCCTATTTAAAGAGAAACTGATGCTTGACTTATTATTATCTGGCATCTGCACACACAGTGTCAATCAAATAGTCTACCGCTATGAAAAGCTTATTCTTACCCTTAGATTGCTTTAGTATACCTATTTTTTTCCTCAGATGTGGCCAAAATATTCTGATTCCTCACAATGCCAGACCCATGTAAATATCCCCTCAGAAATAAATATTCATATGAAAAATTAAAACTGTTGTCCAGCTCCAGAAGCCAGTGCAGCCATTGACTCTGATAGCCTTCATCAACAGACCATCAGGTGAGGGACAGACAGGCTGGTGGGGTGGGTGCATCGGTGCCTCCATGTACAGCAGTAGAAGTCATGGCTTGTCCTGCAAGAGGCGACTAGTGGGGCTGCCCCTGTTCTCCTCTTTCCCATGCCCTCTTGGATGGTACCTACACATATCTGAGTGATAAAAGCCCAGCTCTGCTTCGACAAACCTGTGACTACAAATACAAGCAACAGAATGTGTGCCCATGTGGCAAACAGACATCTCCTCAGGTACAGAAGCATTTCCTGATCTCACAAGAAGAACATATATACCTCAACACTCCAACCACACTGTCCCAACAGGACTTTTTTGGCACCTCTGCATTTTTCTGATCCTTATGTTTTCAGCTCCATTGGGGTCTTGCCAGGTTCCTAAGTCCCAGCCATAGAATACAATACATGTAGATGCTATTATCATCTGC
Source organism: Anas platyrhynchos (assembly GCF_047663525.1). NCBI lineage: Eukaryota > Metazoa > Chordata > Aves > Anseriformes > Anatidae > Anas > Anas platyrhynchos. The sequence continues at coordinate 9,752,357 of NC_092591.1, forward strand.
AGTATATTTGTGACATTTGCATAGTGGAGCTGTGCCCCATACACATTTTCTATTTAATTCTCTCCTGTTGCCACAGTGTCACACCAGGGTTCTGGGAGGGTAATGATGGGATGAGCATTTGCATGTGTATCCATGGCATTGGGGTGGTGAGAACAGTCTGGCAGTATTTTGTACCACATTGAAATCCTGGGTGATGTTTTTGCTGGCTGGTAGAAAAACAGCTCTGGGCTTGGCCCCCAGTTCTGGAAATACTTATCATAGGTGCAGAAGAAAGCAGAGCTGGAAAAACTCACCCAGGGCATCTCCCTGCCTGAAGGCAGAGAGAATTACACCTAAGTCATTCCTGATAGCTGCTTGTCTCTTCTATCCTTAAAGACATCCAGGACTGGAGACTACACAATCTTGCCAGACAATCTGTTGCTGTGCTTCACTGTCCTTGCCACTGAAAGTGTGATATTATCTGCATTTCACAGGGGAGAGTTTCTTCCCGTCTTTATCTTTAATATAGGATGTGGGCCAGGGTTGACAAGTTCACCCTGAAACATTCATTCCCAAATATTCTGGGTGCTCTGAATGATGTTCAGAAGTCCCTCAGAGAAGCCAAACATATGCTGTTGATTCTGTGACCTCCTGTGTACATCAAAGGAAGAGCAACAGCACACTGTGTTAGCAGAGCCTCTGATCCCTCCCAAACATTGCATGAACAAGTCCTGAGTAACTACAAAAACTAACAGACAGGAATTACTCCCACACTATCTTTTGCTGCATAACCCACACCAGATTTCTTTGCACACTCACCCGCCTGGCACCAGGTCCCTTTTACTTCCAATGGCAGTTTTATCTTGCAGTGAGGCTGGAGTTGTTCAGCCACTCACTTCTTGCTCTGCACCAACTTTTCCTACCAAGAAAATATCTCTGGCTTCACACAGTCCTGCAGCTCTGACATGAAAAGCTTTGGACTAAATAGCAGAAGTCTGCTGACTGTGTTTTAAGGTTTGGGATGATGAAGGGCTATGGTGCTGCACAGGGCCTATACTTCTCCCTTGAGCTTACCAAGCCCACTCACAATGTAGGGATCAGCCATGCTGGGACATGTAAGACAACTGGAAGGAACTGAGAGGCATGTTGATAAGTGCAGTTGCCATGTTCATTATGCAAAACTTTGCAAGCCATGGCATGGTGTTGCATAAATTCTACACTGTATTCAGAGTTGTAGGCTGTTTTACCTTTAGTCGGCCTTTTTATCCTCAGCCTGGTGAGGAAAATCAGTTTTTCTTGCCAGAAGATGCTGTTTCACATTTGTGAGTCAATGACTGTTTGACCCTTTAGTTGTCAGAAGAGAGGGAAATAGCCTTGGAAGTTTGACAAGATATAAATACCTTAATTTTTGCCTATAATTACCAGGATTATATGCAGGGTTGTGCAAGAAGGATTATCGCATGAATGGGTCTTAATTTTGCTGTCTGTATGTGAAATTCTGTCATTTCAGTTTCTGGAATAGTAGTGAAATTTTTATTAAAGCATCAGCAGTTTAGAGGTCACAATAAGCAAATGAAAGGTAAGAATTGATTAAAGTCTGTTTCAAAATGCCATAGATCTCATGACTCCAAAAATCCTCTTCTGTTTTAATTTCCAAACTGGGGGGGGGGGGAAGGAATTAAATTATGCAAATTAGCCACAAGTTGCTTAACCTTTCCATGAGTGCATCATAATTGGGAATGACAAAATAAGCCCATTATCAGCAACCGAACAGCAAACCCATCTGGGAAGCTCCAGTTGATCCTGCTTACCCCCTCCAGTGCTGTAGTGAAAATTACTGTTTGCAAACTCTTCCTCTCTTAGTGCAGCTCATCTCATCCCGTCCCAGGGTTTAGAGCTGTGCAAAGCATCCAACATGCTTCAAAGGCATCAATGTGGAAAGCACCACACTCCCTGCGTTCTGTCACTGCATCCACACGGCTGTGCATTAGTAATTGCTGATGATAGCCAATAAAATCAAATAAGCACATGTGCAAATGCTAATGGAGGAAAATAAAACTAAGTAATGCCTTAGCAGGCCCTGATTACCTTGATCTTGGCTTACAGTCACAAAAGCCTCTCCTCACTGGGGAAAAGACACCAAGTTCTACGATCTCTTCAGCAAGACAGATATACATGAAGGCTTTTCATAGGTAATTATTTACAAATTCCCCACAACCATGCTGCCTCTGTTGTTTTTATTAACCTAATAAAATATATTATCTGGAGAAAAGCTTGGGATATACAGCACTTAAATTTATATGTGTTATTCTAGTATGACAAATATTTTGTTATAGTTTGCTAGCAATTATTCAGAATAACGCAAACAGCTTGGGATGATTGTAGCCTTGTGAATTGACATTTGAAATATTTATAAGTACAGCCATCCTGCCATATGGACCCTCTTTGGAGTTATCAGTCACTGCATGCTACTGCTTCTGCAACTTGGGTTCACATCCTAATGCTGTCTGATTCTGTAACTGGCAGGAACGCAGCTACAGGCACTGCTCCTTTAGCCATAGCTGTCAGCCACAACAAAGGAAACGAAAGCTCGTGGTGCACATTTCTTGCTGAGGCGTTCTGCAAACACCTGCTTAATGCTTGCTTGTGCTGTTATAATGTAATGCAGCTCGTACAGCATAATGGAGCTCTCTGAAAGTGAGTTTTAAATGCAAAAGCACCCATCACCGATCTTTCACTTTGAATGGTGTTATTATACAGTGAGGAAGCAGAGGGCATCTTTCCTTGACCTGCTGGTTTACAGGGTCTCTCCTTATCGTGTAAAATGCATACGATGCCCTGGCTAGCAAAAGCAGGATGTGTCATGTCATTGTTTTCCCCTAAAATGAGCTTTTCCTCTCTCCCAACAGCTTATGAACAAATAGCTGGTATTTACCCATTCAGCAGGGACTCCTATCTGTGTAAAACTCGCACTGCCTTCAGTAAAATTACATTCAAGAAATGATGATAGGGTATGTCCTGAGCAGAGCCAGGCACTAAACATATATGCAGTATTCTTTCTTTGAGTAATTAGTGGCATCTATGAAGTCTTTGATGTCAAAGAAGAAGGTGGAAGTTCCTCCTGGCAAATTCATTAAGGTCAGGGTTTCAGTCCTGGGAATTCAGTCAGGTGCAAAGATCATTTGAAATTCCAGAAAAGTGAATTAATAATAATAATAATTGGGAAAAAAAAAAAAATGAAAAAAGAAAGGAGAAAGAAGAAAAGAGAAAAGAAAGGAAAGTGGAAAAAAGGGAAGAAGAAAAAAATATATTTTCTACTGACATGAAGACTTTCTTCCCATTTTAAATCCTCGTTAGCTTAGTACAGAGTGATATTTCATTACTGATGCATTTCTTGGGTGCACAGGAGAACAAACCTCAGAGGATTCCCAGGCTCAGTGTATCTACAAAAGGGGGGAAGTGAGGCAGCAAGGGGAAAAACATTTTTTCTTTTTCTAGTTCTGCGGATTTGCTTCAGGCAAACCAGGTGAACAGCTCAGAGAATCAATCTCCCAAAAGCATCTTTCCTCTTTTGAGTGCAAAGGACTGTACTGAACAACTAACAACTCCAGCTTCCCCTAGTCTGCCTGGTGCTCACAACAGCCCAGAACAGTGAATGCAAGCAATATGGGTTGGTGTTGGACAGACAACTTCCCAAATGAGGCAATCTAAGTGAATGAGAAGGTGGATTTACATGACAAGGAGCCTGCATAGCTTCACCAGTGTGGGGTCTACTGGTTTCTCCTGCAGGGCAGCAGGAAGGTGCCACCTCTGCATTTTCAGGTTCCTTGACCTTATTTGATGACAAAGCTAGTACTGCTCAAAATGATAGACCAAATGAAAGCCTGATCAAAATGTTTTCAGCCATGGAGTAGCCAGAAGGAGCAGTCCTAGCAGGAAACAGAGCTTCTTTCCTTCTGTTTGCTTCTGCTTCACTGGTTACCTTACTGTCATTGTTCAAAGCAATCTCAATAAAAGGCCTCCAAAAATTGCCCAGGAAGGGTACAGCTCCATCTCAAAGGTCAGGTATATTTGCTTTCCCGAATACATCCTAGCTAGCAAGGCTATCAGTGTTTTTAGCCTTTGTCCATGTTGTATTAGATGCTTATGCATTTTTTCTATCTCTAAATACAAACCATACATAGGGCAATGAAAGAAAGCAGAGAGGATCTTCTCTTGGGAAACTCTCCAGTCTCTTTGGCCAACCTACAAATCAGAAAGACTCTGAACTTGTCTACTGAAATAGAGGGCAAAAAAAAGAGAAATATGGCCTTTGCTCAGAATAGAAGGCAGATGAGTCTTAAAGCACTAATGCACAAAAGGATTAGGACACAGCACAGTCTTTCATTTGTCATGGCCTCCTCAGCTTGGATCTGGACAAGCCATTAGATGCCTCCTACTCCTTGTCTTAGAGGAAATCCCAGATCCTCCCTCCAATTCATACTTAAAAGGTTGATGACAAACAGGCATGTTTGGGGATGAGTATCTTTTTGTCCCAGAAAACTCATCCCTTCATACAGGCCGAATGTCACAAGAGAAAGGACAAATTGGGCCATGTGCATCTTCTTTCTGGGCAAAAGGATCTGCTACCTGGATAGTATGCTGACCAGATAAAGGTAAATAGGAAAATGTGGATGGGAGAGTTGGCAAAATGGTGATGAACCTAGCTAATCTTCATCTATGAGTTGCTCTGGGATGGTGCTGTCAGCCAGAAAGACATGTTTGAGCTGAAATCACCTCTAAAACTCCTCCTTGCTTTTCCAGATGGGGACATGCCTCAGCCAGCACTGCACCACGGACTGCTGACCAGACTTCAGCCTCCTGTGCTTCAGGGCTCTGCAAAGGTCAAGACACATCCTGGCTGGTTCAGGCCATGCAACTGTTCATGCTACCCAGTTCTTGGACAATAAAGACTTCTGGCACTTCTTACACAGCCCAGCCAGCCTGTTACTTTCTGTCTTCATTGCACAAAGCATCTTACAAAAGCTATGTCCCAGAAGGTAATTTTTTATATATCTGAATCCATCAACAACCCTTAAAAAGATCTTAAGCTGGTGTAAACCAGCATTTGCCCCAGTGACACCAAATCAATTACTTCTGTTTTTTTGTGGTGTGGACTGAACACTTAATGAGGTATATTTTTGAATCAAACCACAGCATAGTAATTTACTAAACCTGTATTTATTACAATTCCCCAGACTATTTAGATAGAAATAGCTTTATCTTCACCTTGCTTTCTCTGTTGTGAGGCAGGAGTGATCCCAAAGAGGCAGCAGGATTCCAGTGGTGTAAATGTGGTGGAAGCCAAAGCAGAATCAGGAATCAAGAAGTCTCATTGATCATAGCTCACAGTGATCTTTCTGCTACCCTTATCAAATATTAACAATAATGACTTATTTATAGAGCACTGACTGTGAGCTAGGTGCAAGAGGATAGGCATAAGTCCCAGAGAACTAACAAACTAAATAATAAATACATATCAATCTAGAATAATAAATTATAAATTTCATATTCCAAAGTCGCTTCATTTTTTTTTCTTCAGAGGTGTTTGCCCTCACTTTTTCTGATCAACAGGAGGGCTTGGTTAAAAAGATCAGATTAGAAATGAATCTCTTTGATGTTTACAAAGGCAATAGGGCTTTCACACCTTTCCAAGTGCAATTCAGCTGCAGGTAAAGAACTCTGCAGCTTGTGGAAGTGCTAATTAAAGCCAGTAATAACATGATTCACCTTCAACCCTGCTCTGAAGTGCCCGGTTGTTTTTTTTTTTGCTAGAAAGAGATGTTGCATGTCCAGGGCACTACACATGAGGAGCTCTCCTGTTTCAGGGATTGGCATTTTTGCTACCATTTGGGCTAGAAGGGGAGGGAGCAAAGTTTAAATCAATCCTTGTCATAGGATCCCACTATTTATTGATATCCAAAAGGTGAAAGGTTAATGCTTTGCTCAGGAAACCACTCATCCTCCAAAATACTATTATTGTTTATCTTGCTGAAATCTATTTTTATATTTCCCAAGACATTTTTATTTAATTTCTGCTCAAGTTTGCCTTTACTGTGTTTTCATAGTATCACTGTACAGACTTAATCCTCTTCCAATCTGATATTGCAAGTTGTGATGGGAAATGCCAAGTGTCTGGTGTTCTTTTAAATAGAAAGATTAGGAGAAAGAAAAATTATTAACTTCAGGCTACTTATTTTAGCAGAACATGAGTTATCAGGGCCTCCAATCAAGCACTGAAGTTGAAAGTAACAGATCAGGCAGAGTAAGCACTTGTCCCGAGGAATAATGTGTCTTGTCACTTTGGTGGCTTGGAACATATTTTCATTTATCCAACCATTTTCTTGCCTCAGCAATTATGAAATGACCAGTTTGAAACAAGATCTGTTTCTATTGATCTTGTTCTCTGCATATATATATATATATATATATATTTAAGTCTTTGTGCCTTCTGGTTAATAAAAGAGCAAGGAAGTGAAAGATACATAAATCTACAACATATACAAATAGCATTTCATCTGGACAGTTTTGCCTATGGAATTCACTGCTGAAGGAGCTTCGGGTGAAGTGCTGAATAACTGGACTCTAATTAACTACTAACACATGTGATAGTACCAGGAAGTGGGTGTGTAGCTACAGAACAAAACTGGGATCTGTAATGCAGATGTAGCAATAATTTGCTTGTTCTCCACCTGTTTTCAGCATTTAGAATTTTACTCTCTTCATGCTTGTTAGTAGCTACTGGAAATAGTTAATAGATTCCTGGTCTGATGTCGAATCACAGAATATCTTCAGTTGGAAGGGCTCATAAGGCTCATCAAGTCCAGCTCCTGGCTCCACACAGGAACACATAAAAATCAGACCATGTGTCTGAGAGCAGTGTCCAAATGCTTCTTGAGCTCTGTCAGACTCGGTGCCATGACCACTGCCCTGGGGAGCCTGTCCCAGTACCCGACCACCATCTTTTGGAAGAACTTTTTCCTAATAACCAGCCTGAACCATCCTCTTCATGCCATTGGCGTGAAGGTTGGCAAATACTATTTACCTATACTAAATAACCTGCAAAAATGAGAATATAGTAATCAGAAGCATTAATCAAGTTTCTCTCACAAAAATAATCTAGCAGAACTCAAAGAAATACTAGATCTGTTAGAATTGACATAAATCATATATTGTCAAAACTATAGAAGATACCAAGGTCCAGCCATAGCTACTGAGATGTTATAAATAAGGTGTTATGACCATTTTATAACAGTAAAAAGTGAAAAAAAATCTTAATGTTCTTGCAATTTTCAGTGCCTACTGATTTGTCACATATTAAGGTGGAGTCCAGTTCCAAGTACCATTTGAAGGTCAGTGCCGGTACTGAGGTGGTCTGATAGCCACCACGTGTTCTCAGAACATAGAAGACTTTGAACAAAGCAAAAATGTCTCATGAGCCACCAGAAATGAGTTTATTAAAAAAAGTTCTTCATGACAAAAATCCAAATCCAGCAAATATTATTTAATCCAACTAAGAAATTCTTCTTCGTTAGAATCCTTCATTTAAGTAAAAAACATTTTACGATTGCTGATTAGCCTCCTGACATTCTCCAAAACATGTAGTACAGCTAGAAACTCACAGCACAGACCATTTTTCATTTAAAGCTCTTATCTTCCTTGGTCATCCCACTCAGGCTCTTTCCTCCTTCCCTTCCCAGTAGACTGCCATCCTCTGTGCACAGCGATGCAATACTCACCTTCCTGCACAGAGTAAATGCTTACAAAGAAGTCTGCAATATATCTGTGCTTCTAACACTCACAGCAGCAAACGGATTCTTCCGTTTGGGTGCAAAACTGTGGAAAGGAATGAAAATAAATCCAATTTTATTTGCCGAAGGGCAAAATTTTGCCTGCAAGTCACTGGCCCTGAACTGATGATTTATGGAGGGCAAGCATGAAGTGATGTAGTCCTTGAACCAAATCCTGTTGGCCCCTGGAGTCTCAAAGGTGAAGGCCAGTAAATAGCCCTCTTCTTAGTTCTTCATTTGATGACTTTACTGACAGGCATAAGCATCCCATGGAAACCGTACAGACAATGGTTCCCTGGACAACTGCTGGCAAGTGCAGTCTTCTATGATTTTTTTTTGTTAAAATCATTTCACTGCAGAGAGACAGCCATTACTTTTCTCCCTGCAACACCAGCAAGTAAGCTTTATCATTCCTAAACCCATCTTCCCAGTGCTTCTCTCTCCCACAGGGTGTCCCACATATTCTTGGCTCAGCCTAGGCTCTTCTACCTCTCCTGTTTGCACCCATGGCCACAGGTGCCCTCTCAGAGAGCCCACCTTTAGCTCATGCTGCCAGACACAGAGTACTGCTGGACATCTTCCTGGCAGAAAGGCCCCTTCCAAAAAACAAGTGCATAGCCATCATACAAAGGACACCAGAAGTTTTTTACCTGGTTTGGGGTTTGATACTGCAGGGCTTGTTGCTTTTGATTCACATTCAGTGATGTCTTTTCGGCTGTCTACATCATTGACTGCTGGTAGACACAAGCTTTGCCTTCTGCCCCGAGTAAGGCTTTATTTTGAAACACTGCAACTCAACAACAAAAGCACTTACAGCATAGCCAAGGAGGCAGAGACTCCAGGCAACAGAATTTGCCTGTGCTTCAGGAAGAGAGAGTCACCCAAACTAATCCAAACAAGCTAACTTGCTCTCAACAGAAGTTTTTGCTGCAAGTGTTGCTCTTGGAGGACTGGCTGTGAGTGCATGGGTCAGCAGTAATTGGCTGCAGTGCTTTAGAATAAAGGAGGAATAAAAGTGGTGTCACAATTGGTGTAGGATGGGGTGGAATGTGTTCACTGTCCTGTGTCCCAAGGGTAAGAAGATGAGACCCCCTCTTTTACCTAACTCCTCCCTTCCTTGTAACAAACCCCAATTTCTTTCCAGTAGTCCCCTCTATCTACTCCATTCTTCCTTCTCACCAGCCACTAAACCTCCCAGTTCCCTCACAACCTACGTCTCAACATTTTTTTGCAAGACAGCAGAACATTTTTGTTGTCAACTGTTAGCTTCAAAGGTTGGTTTTCAAATGTTGGATTATTTCAAGAAAGAGTATGTGTATACGCATTTTCTCATTAAAGAAGAAAAAGGTAATGATCAGCTCCCAAATGCAGCACACAGTTGCTATTCTAATTCAAGCACAGCATGTAATACAAGCGGCTGCAGTAGGCTATAGCATTATAAATGACACCCCATTGGTGATGGAGACAAATCAGATTATGTGTGAGTAGATTATTGATTGTACTTAGATTTCTTAATCTCTTAAATCAATGAAAGAATAGTAGATAACAGAGAGAACGTGTGCTTGAAGGGGAAAGCATCTTTTAGTACTTAGTGTGTAATGAGCATTTTTTAATACTCAGCAATAACTTAACTGGAAAAACACTCAGCCAACTTGAAGTATAGGTTACTATTTATTACTAAGATGCTTCAATCTAGATTTCTTTCTCAGCGTTTATACCAGACATCAATCCTGATTTACCTCTCGTTGAGTTAATGAAAACATTATGCAGTTTTATTAAAGAAAATAAAGTCTTCAATTGACTTCCTCTGAAACAGTACAACAAATTCTGAGGAGATTAGCATAAGGTTTAAACATACAGATTTTGTTGCAGGAGTTGTTTTCATGAATACAGTCTTAATTGATTGTAGAAAAACAAATATGCACTTTAGTAATGCATGCTGAGTCTCCGATTCAACATTATTTTAATTAAGTCTTTTGAATGATGAATTTCAATACAGCAGATGTTCTTGAGTATTCAGGTATATAAATATAATCGGCGTCAGTATCTGATAAGCCTACAATTTGAGAGTTTAAGCACACATGAAACTGGGCCAATTGTTGAGAGTTGAAAATGGAAGGAATTTGCTAAACCACTGCTTGCACCTGTTTTGAATTATGATGTTGCTCCCTCCATGATAACCTCAGGGGAAAGAAGAAAAGTTTCCTTTCTTGTGTGCAATGCCAGAACATGGGGAAGAAGACATTCACTCCCCATTTGCAGTTTGTCATTAACCAATTGCAGCAGCTGAACCTTGGGAAGAGGGAATTTCAGTACATTTTTTGTATTGCGTATTTTATTCAACAAATCTCTTTGCACAGCCACAAACATTTCATTACAGAATTTAAGGTGAATAAAAAAAAAAGTCAAACCCTGTGATCAAATGATTTTATGGCTCAAATTATGTTTCTTCACAAATAAAGGAAGGCACTAGGCAGACATTTGCCTTTTAAATAACATCGGATTTGGCTGGAAGTGTTTAAAGAATTCAAAAATGTTTGAAGTCAGCTTGTATTTTAAACAAGATCATAAATGTTATTGGTCTTCAAAGTGTTTGGGTGTGTTCTTATTAAGTTTTCCTTTTAGACTTTTAATCAGTGGATCCACCCCAGTGTGTGGAGTTCTTGTGCCCCAGTTCTAGGTCAGGGTTGTTATCCTTTTGCTGCAGGAAATACATTGATAAATTGAGTTGGCTCTTTTCAATAACTTGACATTTTTATTGTTCTCTGCTTGTAAAGACATATGAGTAAAGAATCCCTCCCCTGTTATGAGCATGTCCAGACTTCCATGGAAAAGCAGCAGAGTCTCTCAGCTGCATGTAAGAGACTGAAGATGAACAAGAAGACAAGGATGAAAAGGAAACTCCAAAAGCACAAAGGACTCCTACTGAATAACATCTGCTTTCAGAGAGCACTTCTCTATCCAAAGAACTTCTAGGCATTGAGACTCACAAGCAAAGAGGATTTCAAGTCACCAGTTGATGCAGCCACTTCTGGGGCAAAAATGATGTGTCGGATTTACCAGAGTTGAGTAACACTGTGAAAGTACAAGAGAGGGAAATGTAGGAAAAAATCTGTAGCTGACACATTTTAGGAAGGTAATACGTCAAAATGGAGTCGTTATCAGAGTTAAGACTGAGTTGTCTGAACACAGGAGTTTGATCTGGAATCTGAAGTGCAACACCAAGAACAGCTTATCTGAGGGTATAAGTCACGAGGGAGAAAGCCACCTCACTCATCACCAGCACTGCCATGCTCAGAGGTGAGCATTGTCCAGCCAAATTTCTGTGAGCCCAGCACTGCCCATGAGGTATAACAGGGAACCCATATGAATTCTGGATACTGCCCATATTATCTATTTCCCCCTTTCTCTTTCCCCTTCAATCTCAGAACCCAAAAGTTACTTTCAGGAAACCTGAAAGTACACTTCATATTTTTCTGTGTTCCAAAAGCCACATTGGCAAGGACTGACATGAATGATTAATGCAGCCTGGTGAGACAGCTTCCCAGCCTGGGTTCTGCCCAGGGCTCACATTTGTTTCACCCCAAGGTACATAGATTTCCAAAGTTAGGAAACAAAAGTCCAGCCACAGCTCTGAATCTCCTTTTAGCCCCCTTGGTTTCACAGATTATTACATGTCTTCAATATTTCCCCAGAAACACATAAACTTCTTGTTTTATATCAAGTCCTGCTTCAGGATGGATTTCTGGGCCTGTACAATGTGTGTCTGAAAATCTTGCTTTCTAATATTCATTTCGATGCCTTTTCTCCTCCTTTTGTCCATACTGAGCTTTCATTCGCATTCCTGAGCTTCGTTGGCTCTGGAAGCCAACGAGAGTAATCCATCACAAGCTATTTGACACAAAAGCAATTCACAGTCTCTCAGCTCTTGGCATGTGGACAAGTGTGTTGGAGGATGACTTAACATTTAAATAATGATTCACCATTGAATATTATGAGAAATTGGCTGACAATTTCAAGGTAATGCCCTTCCAAAGATATACAGTATTAATTCTTTACTACCATATAACTGTATGTTCACTTGGAGAATCTTAAATAAAGTTTACACTTTGCAGTTAATTTAGTGAAATTCCAAGTTAAATGACTTCCAATAAAAATATTAAACATATTACAACTGTCTGGACATGGTCTTCTAAATGAAAGGGAGGTTTAATTATTTTAGAAGAGAAATATAAACAGTGTCAAGATTTAACCACTGCTCAATTTAATATAACTTCTGCCTAATTTTACAAATCATTATTTATACAGTTAACATGCATAAAAAATTAATAAATGACCTCCATAATATTGCTTTTGGTATAGTTAGTAGTGTAGGCAATTATTACGCTAATGTTGAAAAAAAAAAAAAAAAAAAAAAAAAAACCACCAGGGAAATCTGTACTTGCTTCCCAAACAGGAGGAGAGTGGAAAGGGGAAGAGAAAGGGAGGAAAAAATGTACAAAAAGAGCTTCACAGAAGAAATCTTGACCATGAAGTCAGTCTTGTATCTCTCCTCCAAAAGAAGGGAACTTGAAATAAAGGCTTCAAGATAGTGTGTACTTGCAAGCAAGAGTGTGAGGTAAAGCTTTCTGTCACCTTTGTGCACTCACCAAGAGCAGCTGCAGGATAACATGAGAGCAAGAACCTGCTTCCAGCATGGTGGTGAAGTCTCCTGGAGCACTGAAGAGCTCTCACCAAGGCCCAGCCCAGTCATTTGTGCTAGGAATTGTCATACACAGGGGGAGCACCAGCGACCATCAAATACTATTTCTCTTTAGGAAGTTTTCATCAGGAGCCATCTTGTATCCCCAGGGTAGTGTTAATAGGATACAGGGAGGTCTGGGCTGCAGATCCAGAAGCTACTGCTCTCTACTGCCATGTTCTGGTGGTTTCAACCTGTAGTCCATAGGGTGTTCCTATGGGTCCAGGGAAGGCAATCAGGAAACCCAAGCTTACTGGTGGTAGACTAACACACATTTTGGATACTATCTCCCTTTGGTTCAGTGGCCTGTAGGTTGAGCAAACAAAAGGTAAAAATCTTTGGTAGAGAAATAGATATTACAAGGAGGCTACCAAAGTGTAGCCTGCCTTTTTCCAGGGGCTATATGGGACAAAACTGCAATGGCCATGGATAGGACCGGTTACACCAAAACAGTATGAAGGAAATACCAGCACTCCTGACATTAGTGGCAGTTTCAGCAAGGGCACAACCCTCAAGCTTTTCTCTGAAATGCATGCTAAATTTTCATATAGAGTAAATTTTCACATATTTATACCACTTAGAAACACAGTCTCTGCTGGCATAGTACTATCTTCCTTTCCTTCCTTCTTGCTGAATTTTATACTTACGCACCCTGCTGATTTACATCTGAAAGTGTTAGCTTTAATATTTGGAGGCACCCACTGTACAGTAATTGCTTAATTCCTTTCTAGAAAAAAAAAAAAAAAAAAAAAAAAAGAAGAAAAAAAAAATGGAAGAAGGCAGGCAGAACTAAATGCAGACAACATTTTGAATGTTCATTACAGCAACACACCCAGATGATTTATGTCCATCCTTATTTCCAAAAAGAAATAGAGAAATAGAGAAAGAAAAGGGGGAGAAACTTGTTGAACCTCCCTCTGAAGCATAATGTAAAATAAAAACGATCAGAAGTTGGTACTGAGCTACCACAGGGGCTACTTCAATACCACAGTGCTTCAAAGATGTGTGTTTGTCAGAGCCCTAGGTGGTACTTCTCTGTTTGCAGGATGAACCTCAGCCAGTAAAATAACTGTGCAGCACTCTATTTCTCCTTTATTAAAAAGCTTCTAGCAGATAATAGAAAATTATCTCTTCAGACACTGCAGAGGGGTTTTATCACAGTAGATAATACTATAAAAGGTATTCACTCTTCTGTAAAATCCTTGTAGGTATTTTTAAAATAGTCTAAAGGAAGGTCAGCAGGCTGAATGCCTAAGCCTCCCCCATCAATGCTAGGTCCAGATTCACCTCCAAGCCATTCTAAGAGGAGGGAAGACTCTCCACACCCATTAATATAGAAAGGATTCGTGATATTTCCTGGAGGGGGGGAGGTGTAGGGGGGGGAATTAAGGGTGTCCTTTGGCCTTTATCCTGCAGTGCTTCATCTCCTTGCTGTGTTGATCTGTCAGCTGAGTGAGCTCAGTAGACTTGCCGCATTGTCACAAGAGCTGGAGCCAGCACTGGGGTGGGATTGGGACTAAGGAAAGAAAGCAGAAAGGGGTAAACATGAAGGTATCTAATTTGGATGGAATTTCATAGAATCATTAAGGTTGGAAAAGACCTCCAAGATCATCTGGTCCAACCACATTCCACATTTTCTTAAACATTCTCAGGGACAGTGACTCCGCTACCTTCCTGGGCAACCTGTTCCAATGTCTAACCTTTATTTCTGAGAATAAATTTCTCATAATTTCCAAATTAAATTCAGCTTGAATCAAGTTGTTTTACCATAGGTTTCTATGGAGTCCAAGAACATCGGGGAGAGATGTGGAGAAGCTCTGAAGTCCAGGAATTTCCCACTTCCATGTGGAAGGAAACAAACCATGAAACTCCATGATTCCCCTATTTTCTCTTCCTTTCCTGACATTAACTTCCCAGACACATTCAGCTGATTCATAAAGATTCAAGATTCATAAAGGCTTTGCTTCAGTTTCTCAGGAACTCTGGCACATGCTTGACTGTGACAATTAAGAACGCACCCGTTGTTTCTAATGGCACTGGGCAATGAAATACCAGGATACTTTGCCTGCATTCCTGCACATACCCACAGGGAAAAAAAAAAAAAAAAAAGTCCTTTAGTAAAGCCACCATGCAAATCCCAAGGCATCACTGGAAGTAATTTATGTAGCAACATGGAAGACTATGTCTACATGTGGTTGCAAGCTTACATTGTAGGTAAAGTGAGGTGATTTAGTGAACTGCCTGGTGTCTAGCAAGGAAAATATCTCTTTACCTGTTAAGTTCAGGAGGTTATTTTATCCCCAGCTTTGTTCGTGCTTTAGATTATGCTATGCAACAAGCCAACACAACATAAAATGTTGTCTCCTAGCACCTCCCACTTCTCATGCTTGCCTGCACTAATCAGTGAACTCTGACACAAAGTCCTGGATCCAGCATGTTTGGGAGACTTGGAATCCAGCTGAGGTCCGTATTTTGCAATGAATCTCTCACGTCTAGAATAATTAAAATGTAGAATCCTCTCAACCCTCAAGCTTTGGCATGTTTCAAACCCAGGTCTTGACCAGTGTGCCAAGACTGTGAGTTGGATTAATCATATACATCTTTCTGGAGGCGCAGATTGAGAAACTTAGTGGGTATTTTTAAGGTTGTTAAGAGTCCTTCAAATTGTTTGACAATCAGCAGCTTTCTGGGTTCAATGCACTGGATAAATCTTGCCAAGAAAGATACCAGCTGGGCATACTTGCTCAGGGCTACCACAGCAAGGGTTCTATTTAACTGAGCATTTTATTGTTTTCCTAGCTCCTTTGTTAATTTTTGGTGCCATTTCACAGAGCAGATATTAATATAACTTCAAAATGTAAACATTGGCTCAGAAATTTAGTATTTTGAATGCTTCCAGGATCACTGCTAGTATCGTACAAAATCCAATGACAATGGGTGAAGTTTCTCTTTTCTATGGTACAATCTGTTTCTCCGCTTTTGTCTCTTGTCTTGAAGACCTTCAGCTAGTGGTAGGTTGCTGATCAATGACCACTTAGCTTGGTATTTCGAAGAAGGCAAAACAGGCTGATGTATAGAAACCCACAAGAGAGTGAACAGAATAGGCCATTGCATGCATAAGTGCCTACCGGCATGTGAATGCATCTTTGTCTGCACATGCAAGTGCAAAGCTTTTCAGACAGAAGGAATGCAAGAGCCTTTGGGGTACAACTGTCCTATTTTCATCTTCTGTTGCTACCAGTCTGGCCAAGACTTGAACTCAAGAATGAGCAACGAAGGTTACAAGTAGTGAAGCATCCCCTCTTCTATATTAAAATTACTCCTGCCTTATCTTGTCAAAGTTGTATAATTTGTATCACCACATCACGAGCCAAGCCACAAACAGACCTTCCAAACTATGAGCTCAGCCCACAAATCACACTCATTAAGACTTCAAATTTTTGCAGAGTACAAATAAGGAACTTTCCAACTTCACTTATGTCTGTGTATGAAGCCTCTACAATTCAGTCATCATTCCAAAAGTCATCTCAGATAGATTTACAGAAGTTGGCACCTCTGCTATCATAAATGAATCACTGAGGATAACATCTTTATTAAGTTTATACATATTGGCTCTAAAATAGCAGTGCTGTGTGTAAAAACAAGGTCTCAGAGAGCAGTAGAAGTGCTATTATTGGGTTCTGAATACTCTGAGAGGACGTGGGTGATCATAACACCAGTAAAGTGCTTCAGCAAGGGCAAAATAAAGACAAGTGTTAATCCTTAGGCATGCACAATGCTCACACCTCCCCCAGTCAAAAACATTAAAAATTCAATGTTTTATTAAATAGGTTTCTGTAGCAGGGAAATGCTGTGTGCTAATTAGCAATGAAATATTAGTGCAAAACAAGCAAGCTTAGTGTAAGTTAACATTTGTAAATTCTCGCTTGTGTAGTAGAAAAGGTTAGTTAGGCAATGATAAGTCTAAAGACTGATTAGGTGTGTAATCACATTGTTATTATGTTAATGGCTTTGTTTGTTGTCATGTTATCAACAAAAGATTAAGCAAATCCCTGCAGTAAAGCTAGAGGTGAAAGTGTCTATTGGAGAAGGTTTTGGGGTAGCATCATTGTATTATCATCTGTTCCTTGTAGAGCAGTTATTGCTGTACTGGATGCTTTCCTCTGAGTTCTCACAGGTGGCAAAACCACAGACATTGAGCCATTTTGCTTAGAGTTAGTGTTGCCCTTTGGACTGACTTGGTGTAAGAAGGATGCTCATTTCATTAGAGTTTGAGTGACCAGTCAAACCGCGAATCAGAAAGGCACCTTTGACTATGGAAACAGCCTCAGGCAATGTAAATTTTTTCCTAATATTTCAAGCCTGAAAGCTCTTGCAAGCATGGCCCACTTGTGCTGGGCTTGTTCAAACTATAATGGCTGGGCACATTTCAAATGCATGCTGCCTGGGAGCCATACATGTATTTCTCTCTGCTGTGCTGCGAGCTTTTGGAGGCTACTGAGCTCCAACCTGAGCCTCCTAAAGCAGTACATCAGCATGTGGCCAATAACTCAATCATGTCTGGGCAACAGTATTTACCAGGCCAGGAGGAGGAAAAATGCAGTTTACATTCTGATGCAAATGAAGCACTCACACTCCATGGTCTGTGGCATGATGAACATTTCTTATAAACACTGATGACTTGTGCTTATTTCTTCCATCCATCCTGATATGACCTGCTTGATTCCTTAAGTTTGGACTTTTTTGCTTTGGTTGCTTTTTTGCTTGGGTGCTTCCACCCTTACCTCCCTAATCCCCTTCCTATGTCCCCAGTGTTTCTTCCTACACCCATTTGTTTTAAGTTTTTAGGTTTTTATGCCTTTCAGAATCTGTTCCTGTGAAGTCTGGTTAAATACAGATGGGAAAAGTACTACATATTGCAGATTAAAATGTTATGGCCACCATAGGTTTGGTGTGGAGTTTTTTCTGGCTGTGTGAAATGCCATAGCTTTCTTGAAATTAATAGAATGCCAAATTTCACAAAAACTGAATCCAGTCATCTGTGCTTATAGATCAATACAGCTTCCCACTTGGCCTCTGACAATGTCTAGATCTGGATGCAGATATTTGATATAAAGTGTCCTTTCACTGAAATGGAGTTTTCCTATACAAGCATTGACATTTCATTCCGGGAAAATAATAGAACATATATAGATGAATTTATTTTGGAAAAATTAGATTTTTTTCTAATTAATTTCAATTTCAAAGTAATTTCTATTTCATTTGTAAAAAATATCTCGGTTGACCTATAAAATTCTATTTTTTTTCAAAAAGTGGAGAAACTTAAGCACTTGGAAATGAAGGAAATAGCAAGATAACAGCTGGCCCCTTACTGAGTTCTCACTAAACATGTACTGAAGACCTCATCTATGTATCACAATATGAAAGAGAAACAAATCTATATAGGGGACACAAACACTGACATAATCATGAAACTAATTAGGTTACCTCAGTGGGATGTAAAAGTGCTTATTTTTCTGTGTTCTATCTATAGGCTTTGTTGAATAGGCAAACTTAATAACTTGATGGATATCTGCAAGCTCTAAATAAAGTAACAACAACAACTTACTGAAAGTAGGACTACAGGCATCGCTGTGACCCACTGAAACCTGTGTGTTATCACTGAAGCAACAGTCTAATCCACAGAATGTTTTATTTTTCCATTTCAATGACAGCAATAGCTTCAGTGACTCACAGTTTAACACACAATGTATAGGCCAAAAATAGTGTTTAGCACAAAATTATCCATCCTGAGCTTAGTTTTCTGTCTGTTTCGAGTTCACTTCCATGTTTTTATAGTCAGGTTCTTGTCAGTCCAAGCTGGAACACATCTGGGGCTTGGTTTGGGTAGATTTTGCTGGTTTTAGTTTAAAATATCATATCAGGTTTGTCCCCATGTAGGAATACCAGATCTTCAGAGACTGAGAGAGGTGAATTCTGGCTGCCAAGCTTGTTGAAAGTGGACAGAGAGATTGCAAATTTTGGCTCTGTCACGAGGGCAAGCCAATCCCTAGACCTCTGGGGAAATTGTGAAGAATGGTGCCAAGTGCAATATGGCTTTTAGCCATCATAATTGTATTTATAAAGCCACCAGGCCACCTGCTTGAGTGCTTGAGTTGCTGCTCAGCTGATTAAAACACAGTAGTCTGGTCATAAAATATGTATTAGAAGAATCAGACAAAGTGTTAACTCATAGCATGGAAAAGGAGCAAGCAAAGCAAACAAGCAAATGCGAAACCTACAGATTGCCCCAAATCCGGCAGCTTCACTGTCATAGGACAGGGGACACTGAATTAAAGAGTGAGTTGGAGCTGTGGCTCAGGGGGATGGCCCAGGGCTTCCCACTTGCACAGACTTCAACCACTGATGGCATGCACTGCATTTGGTGACCTGCTATGAAAGTCTCTTGACACCCTCTCACTCCCAATACAAATAATCTTGGAGAATATATCTGCTACTATGCTGTTAAAATGATATTATCTAATCTTTCTCCCCTGCCACCACCAACCACCACAGTTAGCTTTTCATCTGAAGGAAGGAAATTGTGCTGGGGAGAAGGGGGAGTTGGATTTATTTTTTCAAGGAAAATCAAGACTAAGCATTGACTCAGTTCTGAACTCAACCACATCTTTTCTGTGGCTCATTAAAAGCCTGTGAGACCTTCCTAGGCTTTTCTTCCTCTGTAGGTTTAGTAACTGAAAGCTTTATCAGTTATTCATGTATGGTGAAGTCTTGATGCACTTTCACGGTTTTCCACTAGGTGCCTTAAGTGCAGGAACAGCTGCTCAGAAAGCAGTGCACTACCTTTTCCTGAGCAGCTAAATGACTGGTTTACCAGAAAATGGCATCTTAATATTCCCACACTTACCATAAGGTCAGAATTGTCAATGCCTCTTCCAGACAGAGCTTTGGCCATCAGCTTTATTTATTACATGCACTGACCAATAAAGAAACTCTAAAACCAGATTTAAAAAACAATAATAATAATAAAATTTAGGTTAGGTTGGGTGCTTTGAGGTTTATTATTTCCTGGGTGCATTAATGCATTATTTTGAAAGAAAAAGCAAGCTCTTCGAAGTGGGGGTTTCTCCTCTGCTCTCGGGGCAGGTTGGGATCTTAAGGAGAAGGAATATAAAGAATTGAATATAATTATGAGTGCTCATTATTCATGGCAATAAGTGGGACAAATGATCCTGGCCAAAAGTGTTAACATTAATTTAAATGTCATGAACATAAAGGAAATAAGTACATTTTAATAAAACATACTTCTGAGCACAAAGTAGATTACTATAGATGAAAAAGAGATTCAAGTTATAAAAATAACCCTTACCTGCATGTATATGAAAAAGGATTGTTCTTGGAAGATTTTGACTCAGTAGGGCAGTCTCTGCCATTGCCCTATGCCCTTTGCTTTGCTTTGGCAAACCAAACACAGGCCACCTGGAAATTCCTGTTGCATTAGGGACTCATCAGGTGGCAAAAAGATGAAATCAGCTCCGCTCTCCACACCTGGCCCCCTCTGGGAAGACGGGATCAGGGGATGCCAAAGCACCCAATTCTGGGCTGGCAGTCTAACCTCTGGCATCCAGCTTAGTCTGGCATCAATTACACCATGCCTGAGGCTCCTTTAATACCTGTGGCCAACTCCCTAAACACCTTTTCACCTTTGTTTCACCTCTTTCAGTGGTATGCTAGTAAACCAGTCCTTGGAAAAGGCATGTCCTCTGGGGGAAAAACCATAATATTTTCCACAAGAAAAAATAAAAGGAAAACATTTTGATTCCTTTTTCAGAACCTTTTTTTTTTTTTTTCATGGTAGCATTACAACAACCTTGGGGGGGGAGGGGGGACCTTCAGCATAAGATCACAAAGCACCAGTGCAACAGCAACAAGGCATCTATCTCATCAGCTGAGGAGAGCCCTACCTAAACTCTCCACTGCCACCTTTCCAAGCCAGACCACTCTCAGGGCTCTCAGTTCCAAAATTGAATATTTCAGCACCCTGCTAAGGACACAAAAGGTGACATGTCTCTTTTGAGCTGGTTCAGAGTAGTTCTAGGCAAGGCAGGGACACATTAAGCATCTTTACTAGGAATTGTTTGCCTGCAGGAGCCAGAGGAAGGTAGGAAGCAGCAGGCAATTGACATGACCAGACATTTCATCTCCATACAGGACTCAAATTCCAGGCTGAGCACGAAAACAGATGGAAACATCAGAGAAATATCCTTCATTTGTTTCTCCAGCTTGCTTTCCCAGTATTTTGCAACATTTAAGCCACCCTGTTGTGTCCTTATTTCTCCTATAGTCCATCTTCAGTTAAACAGCAACTCCAGCTGTCATCACCAAAGCCCAGGAAGGAAATCTGTCCCTCATCCAGCCCTACTTTCTTCAGATCATCAGCACTGTGCTGGTCTAAATCACTCACGAGCCTGGGGAAGGATTGCTTGTAGTTTGCTGTAAGAGTTTCCTACATAGAAGTGCAGTGACCTTTCTCTTAAGCCATGTTTGAAGGCTCTGTTTTTGCTATAATTCTACAGCATCCCATTTTAAATCCTTGGGAAGTTTAACATGGTTCTTAATGTTTTTAAATCTACCCTATGAGAATCTGCTTGCCTTCTTTTTTTCTGAAAATGGTGTCCTGAAGGAAGACAAGACTTTGCTATACGGATGATCTTATCCCAAACATACAACTTTTACAGGCATTTACTGAAAACTTGAAAAATGCTTGGTATGAATTACTACCAGCTGCGAACTGCTCCATTTATATCAAGGACACCACCAGAGCACACCAAGATCATATGAATGATCATTCTGCCACACATTGGTGATTTATGGTTGCAGGAGGGACCAGCCCCTCTCCCTGTGGCTGAGTAATATACTCACAGGTCAAATGATAGATACCTAACCCTTACACTTAGATCCTAGGGCATACAAACAAAGAGGTGGTGCTTCTGCCATATACCATCTTGGTTTTTAAGCCCAAATGTAAGATGAATGATAGCATTACTATAGAAGGTGGAACTGAAAGGTTCAGCCAGTTTGTGTACCTTTTAGTGAATAAGATCAAAGCACATCACAAACAAAGATAAATTAACTTTATTTTGACAGATCACAATATGAATAATGTGCGTTTTTACAGTTTTACTTTTTTATTTACATGGTTTTCTTGTACGCTTCATTGTACAAAAGAGTTCTTGTTTTTTGTCATGATGGTGATAACTCTAGTTTTCATCTTCAAGGCTCTTCTTCTCTGGCAGGACACTTTACTTAAGTTGCCTGCAGAACCATCAGTATACTTGTTAATGGAATGAGATATCTGGCCCCTCAAAAATGGACACTAATTTGTATCTTGTCTTGGCAGAACAGAAAATAAATTCCACATTGGTAGACAGTCTTCTGAGTCTCTTCCTTTATCACAAATAAAGAACCACTTGAGGGATATTCGTGTATATGCATATCAATTCACTCATACACTATTTATGCAAAATAAAAATTATTGTTAAGAAAAAAAACAGATTTCTGTTTTGCAAATAGATAAATAATATTTTTTCCTTGAACCTCTGACAAACTGTAAATGGATGGTATCATGGCATTTTCATTTCCAGTATGCTAAGTATAATATAGAATCATGCTTTACATAGATTTGAATTCAAAACAAAGATTTCCACTTGATATAATCACAGCAGGGTTGGGCTAGCTCTGTCCTTGGGGCTTTCAAGACCCAATGGGACACAGACCTGAGCAAACTGGTCTGGTCTCAGAGCTCACTCTGCTGCAAACAGGAGGTTAGACAAGAGCCCCTTCAAACCTGAACTAATCTATGATGCTATAATACCAGATAGATGAAAGATCTTTCAGAGGAGGTGTGGAAACCGACAAACAAAGGAAGCAGAGCTGGAAAACAAAATGTGTAGAAGACAGTTTAACCAGTATTTTAAACAAGAAGTGACTCAATACATCATGACAAGCTGGTGGCACCGATACCTAGGGGTGTGACATACTGCTTCCAGTTGGCTAGAAGTGGTTTTACAGATTTTTTTTATTTTATTTTTATTTTTTTTTGTAAATAAGGGGAAATTTCTTATAAAAAAAAAAAAAAAGCAGCATGTGAGTACAAAAACACTCAGAATTGGAAACACAAATTCAAGTCTTAGCAACAGAGGAACATAAACTTCTAAACTAGAAATGATGATCGCTCCAGGAATATTTAAATCATTTCCATGGTTATTAAACCTTCTTTTTTATTCTCTGAGATAATTCTATAAAACTATTAGGGTGGTAGACATACACGGAACTGCATCTGCCATTACCCTAAGCGACTCAATTGTTTGTTTTTCAACTACAAAAGTGGGAAAGAAACTGTACAAGTATTCCTTAATGTAATTTACTATCCTACTGCCATCTGCTACATTTGGCACTGAATGTGTAGCTGAAATCCATTTTATAAGTGTGCCCTGAACCAGGAAGCCGATTCAGACCAGAACCAATTAGTGTTCGCAGCCTCTCTCAAAGCACACAGACGCGCACACACTAATTGTGCTCACATTTTACAAGTGTTTGTGTTTTGTGAGCATGAATGTGTTGAGGAATCTGTTTTAGCATATAGCACCTCTGTCCAATGATGCAAATCAATGTTGTCAGTAATAAGAGGCAGAAACACAGAGAATGGGGACACCCAGGGACCACACAGCTTCTCACTGTGACCTGCAGCTGGGGATGGAGCGGTAGCTCCATGTCAATATGAATCCCTGTGTTGTGCACATAAGTTGCCCGCTGCTGCAACTGAACATGAGCCAGACCTCGGGTGAATGCTAAAATGTTCGTTTAGGATTCAAGACTGGATCCCCAGCTGCTGTGAATCAGTGCAGTTCTCGTGTTTCCTACAGCTCTGCAGCCTCCACCTCAGCAATCCACTTGTGATTGGTGGGGCCTGATCCATTTCTGCTCTGCTCTGTGGGGGCACTCAGCAGCCACGCCTGGCAGATGGCATCTTGGATTTTACAAAATCCATGAAACATGCTTTTGGCAAGTCAGTCCAATGAAACTAAGATGAAAGAAGCATGAATGGGCACTTCTGAGTGTTTCATGGAGGGAGTCCTTTGGTATGGCCATTTCACACAGAAGAGTATCTCATGCTTTCTTGGAGAGCAGTTGGGAAATATATCCTGAGGCTGCTGGGTGGAAGCAGATGTGCATAGCCTTCGTCACGTGATTCCAAGAAACCTTCTGCTGTGGAAAACTGTATTTCATCCTCCAGACAGACTCTTTGAGTGAGACCAATGGCTGCCTGAACATGTATAGGAGGTCACTGATAATATGGAGATTAAGCAAATCAATGGCTTTTTTTCTTTTCTTTTTAAATCTATTTTAACAGATGTGGGGTTTGGGGGTTGGTTTTGGTTTTTTTGTTCGCCATGCAGTGTCTTATCATAAGTAAAAAAAAAAAAAAAAAGAGAGAGAAAAAGAAAAAAAAACACCTTTAGCGTTCTGCCAATTTATTAATTAAATTTCAGAACTGTGCCATTTCATGAATGGTGAATATCTGGCATTGGAGAGAGGAGGAATAGATTTAATGGGATATTATCACTGGAAAGAAAAGAGAAAAGAATAAAAAATATGTGGATCTCCAGTTCAATGAGCACAGGCAAAGCAGGAAGCCAGGATCTCAACCTATTGCTGATGCTAAAGGAGAAGAAAAATAAAAATTGGCAGTCTGAAAACAACAGAGTCCAAAAAAGTGGTAATAAAAAAAGCCGTATTTACCTGCTTAGGAAGAGGCATTGACAAAAGAGGGTAGTCTCAATAGATCAGGTAATTAAAGAGAGAAGAATTGTTGCAGTGAAGTAGATAAAATACAATGGGCTTTTGTGGAAGGAGGAGGGGAGCCAGACATATGAAGGATTATCATCTAGACAAAATCACTACAATGCTGATACACAAATGCTTGAAAAACCTTATGCAAAAAGTAGTTATCAATATCCTGCTGTCAGACTGGAAGGTCACATCATGCGACCCCATAGGAGCCTGTCCTCTGTCCATTGTTATTCAATATTTTTATAGATGACTTGGATCATGGAATGGAATGTACGTGTCTAAAATTTGTGGATGACACCTTACTGGAAAGCTCATGAGAATTTTGGAAGACAGGATTAGATTTCAAAATAATCACAATAAATTGGATAAATGACCTGAAATCAATAAGATTCAATTTGATACAGATGCTGTAGTTAGGAAGGAAAATTAGAAAATGGAGAATGGCTGGTTAGATCATAGCAGTAAAGAATCTGGAGATTTTAGTGAGTCACAGAACTGAAAATAAGCACCAAAGTGGAGATCCTGAAAGAACAATAGGTGTCCATTTTTAATCAACAGAAGTGGTATCTTACCAGCCCAGTCTGGTTGTTGCATACGAAAGATAAGCAAAACCACAGGGCAATGACAAAAATGACAAGTATATTATTATTGTTGTTGTTGTTGTTGTTGTTGTTATAAGCCCTACAGGAAAACCATAAGACCTTGGTTTGTTTAAGAAGAAGAAGAAAAAAAAAAAAGAGAGAGAGAGACAGAGAGAGAGAGAAACAGAAGGTGAGAAGGTGTATAACAGACTATCAGTATATAAAATGTTTTTCTGAAAGGGATATTTAGATATCCCTTTAGATATTTAGGTGAGATATTACGCAAGTAACTTTCTAACAGAGAGCTAAGGTTCTCTGTTGGATAACTCAATAGAAGGAATCCCCCAAGTTGATAATTTTTAAATAAAGGGAAAAGATGTTGTTAGTAGGAGGAAAGGGAGTCGCCTGTAACTATTTTTGCCAGTAAACATTCCAGCTTAATGTAAATGTTATTATTAGGATTTCACTGTTGGTTTTGGACCTGCTAGTTTCAGAGCAGCATTTCCATATATTTCAAGTCTTTGTGTTGCTTCACATTGGCGGAATATAGAGTAAATGAGCAGGGACAAACTAACAACTCACTGATTCAGACCCATAATTGTGCAATAAATAGAGCATTTGCCTGCAGGTGTACTACCAAGTTCCCTTGTGTTTTGCTTGACCATTTACAAAGAAGAGATGGAGATTTCTATATGTTCAGGTTACCTGGTAACATTAGTGTCAGTATGGACTCATTGTTCATCATGCTTCACCATCTTTTCTGAACTGCCATTGAAAGCCCTCTTAGCTCTTTTGGATTAATGAGACCCAGACATTTTATCTGACCTCATTATCCTCCTATTCTTCTGCACATAGCAGCCTCCTTTGGGTCATTCTTTTATTTGTCTGCATCACATCTACTGTAATAAATGAGATGTCTTGAATAGGCAGCCATCAATTTAGGTGTTACTGGCCTTTCCAATATGCAAGAGTTTTGTATGTTTACAGTGTGTGGATAAACATTGATATCCTTCCCATTGTTCTGTTGTTTGGAGGGAGAATTTATCATCAAGATTTATTATCTCATGAATTAAAGAAGTGAATACAATTTGTCAAATAAATTTATCTGTTTAGAGCATCAGATTTTTGCCTCTAGTCACTTGCACTGAAAAGATTCTTGTTGCTGTTTATTCTATTGCAATCAATAGCCAAATCCTAAGACTTATACCACATTTCAGTCACCTGAAAGTCAAAGAGACTTGGATGAAAGTGTAGCCCAAGATGGGATAATTTGTTCGGTACCTTGGCCTTATTGTCTCAAGGTTTGCATCTTACCATTAATAATTTGTATTCAACCGTTTAAACTTTGGTTTGGTCCTCAACAACAATGGGAACTGAAACATCAGAGCCTATTTTAATTTGAACAATAACACCAAAACGAATTGAGGCATTAACACCTAAGGACAAGAGTTTCAATATGGGTCAAAATGACATGAAAGTACCAGGATTGCCTCCAACATATATGCTAAAACCTGCAAAGTCCTGATTTCCTCCTTCAACATGCTGTATACACTTGGCTTCCATTTTAGCTCAGCAGGAGCACAGAGCAGCACCCCTCCACTTGGACTTTGCCCTAAATTATCTTATTGTCCACATCAGCATCTGCCAAATTACAATTCTGTTTGAATTCCAAATAGCCTCTCATTGAAAGGGCAGAGCTCCTTCCCTGTAAAGAGAAGACAACAAGAAAAGTGTGCTAGCACAATTTGTCGTATTTATAATCTATCCGCTTCTTTTCTCCTCGGTGTAACATCATAGGGGAAAAATACAAATGTGTACATGCAGAGAACAGAACTGTCATTTCAATATCCAGCCTAGCTGTATTTTTTTAAATATATATATATATTATTTTTTTAAGGAAAAAGAAAAATGGCACTGCTTTAGAGGCCAGCACAAAGAAAAGATTGCAAAGACTTATTGCCTCAATTAACTTATCATGACAGCAAACTTTATTATAAATATGTTATTCATTCCAAGGAAGAAGAGAAAAGGAAGATTTTCTCCCCTAAAGAGAAGTAATATTTAGTTCAAAAGATATTGTGAAAAATAAAATATTTATTTCACAGAATGTCCTTTTAAAAAGTGAACAAATTTTGTTAACTTTTATTTGTATGATATTGGTAGCAAAGCCTCTATGATTTTGACAGTAGCCAAATTGGGCTAAAAGCAAGGTGGTTGGAAAATTTCACCTGAAGTGTTTTTCTGTTTGCTAACTTCCATATATATGGAAACATTCCAGACGGCAGCTCACTTCAAGGCAAATTAACCACTCCTTTATCATGATGTCAAGCAATAACTACAAAGCGAGAGAGTTTGCAGCAAAAATATCTACGTACAAGATACAGAGCAGATCAAGTCACTGCGGGTTCAATAGACAAAGTATTGAAGGCTGTAGTGATGCATAAGTGAATGTGAACAAAAATGTGATACAAGTTGTAGGGGGAATACTGTGTGGTGATCTCTAGTGCTATTTGCTTTAGAAATCTTGCTCAAGAAGCTCTTCAGAGCCCAATGGGATTTTTTTTAATTATTTTTTTTAGAATACAACAGGATCCTAAAAACATTCTTAACAAAATCTTTAAAAAGCTTTCAGTGGTATCTCCTCTAACATCCAAATCCATCTCCGTAACCATATTTGACTGCAAAATTAGGTTTGAGAAGAGAAACACGTGAGGCCAGGTGTGATATGATTTGCAGACTATTTGTATTTTTATCATTACTGTTGCAAATGAAGACTTCTTTTTCCTTGGAGGTGACATTCCTTTTGGAGAGAGGAGGAAGAGGAAACAGAGGAAGAAGAATCAGATGAAATAAGAATATTAGGTAGCTCTGTTGCTCAAGCCAAGAAAACTTAATGTAATTGCTTTACATGTATAGCAATCAGCGAATAGTGTTTAGTGATTTCAGAATTCTCCTGAGAGTGTCGTTGAGGACTAATGTTGTCTAAGTCCACTTTAAGCCCTCTTCAAAGAGGGAAAGGAAGCTTTTCTTCAGCCTGAATAAAGTACTATCTCAGATATGCATTCAGTTTAAATTCAGGTTCCAAGCCCTAGAAAAGAGTCTGATCCATGAACCATGCTGGAAACAGTAAGAATCTCACCCCGCCACCTGGAAGAACTCTGTTGCTTAAACTTAGTTCTGTTCAAATGTCTCAGAGAAGGAAGGTTTTAAGATTCATTTGCCCAAAAAGCTGACTAACATCCTAAGGTTTCCACTCTCCTTGGTCCCACCAGTGTTGCCAACCTCTTTCTGTAAGGTCTCAGCATTTTGGTAAGGCTGAATTCCTGGTTTCTCTGAACACACTGCTCTTCCTTCAGCTCCTTAAGCTGAGCTTCATGATTACCTATTTAGATTTGTGCTTGTCATAATTCACACCACAGGAATCATTCCTTTTTCTTTCTGTAAGACATATGACATTGCTGATGCTTTTTGTCTATTAAGAAATGTGATTATCCAAACTTCATTTTTTTTGGTTAGATGATGGCTTACTGTATTCCAATTACCATCAAATGCACGGTCCCCTTACTACATTTGCACAGTTGCAAGTTACTGAATAATTTAAGTTACTGTGCTTCATTTACTTCAGAATTATTTTATGATCCAATTGAATGTTTTAATGACATTATGAAGCCTTTGTGATGATTCAAGTGGCTGGTCACAGAATGGATTAAACAAGACCATGCTCAGTATGTAAAGAAAATAATTGTTTAAGGAATGAGCTTAAACACACAGTGATGCACACAAAAAAAAAATAAAAAATAATAATAAAAAAATAAATGAATGGAGTTCTGTTACTTTCAGTGGGACTACGTTGTTTTACACCTGTTGAGGAATCTCACAACTTAATAAATGTAATCAATTGTAATGCCTGTGAATGAAGGGAAGACTAATTTACCTTTTTTTCTGCCGCCTAGCCTATTCACAGCCCCTAATGACAAAGATTGTTTTAAAAGTTTCCAGACTCTGGGGAGGAAGGGAATGCTTATTCCAGGCAGATTCTCATCAGGTGTAAATCAGTACAATTCTGCTCAAGCTGACAGAACTGCACTAGAGCTACTGCGAACCTGGCCAGTTATGTTAAGTAAGTTTGATAGTTTTAATAGCCTTTGTCTTGAAGTGAGGTTCATGGCCACTTTGTGATGTAAAGTATAAATTGAAGTTTGCTCAGCTGCACACTATAAATCTCATGCAATGACAGAGCTATCGAGCTGCACTATTGTCTTTTACTGCATACATCAGGCAAGGGATTACTGTAAGTAATTTGTTTTGGAAGGCTGGCAACCCTAATGGGGCATGCCTGATAGTGTTCAAAGGTTCTGATTAGGCACAGTCCACAGAGATGTTCTTTCAACTTGAATCTCCAAAGAAAAAGACTTAATTTTTAACAAATCGCTTTCTTCACAGCTTCATCAATTTGATTTCTTTGAAACTCACTAGTAAGATGTATCAAAGGAACAGATTGTTTGCCTAAAGCCTATCAAAAAATACTTTTTGCCTGAACTGAATATACCTAATCTATTTTCACAACTCATTTAGAAATGATCCTGTAAGGACTATTATTCCTATAATGTTTTGTGAAGCTGGAGCTCTAAGAAGCCAGCAAAGTGCCTCTGTGCAGCTGAAATGATATGAGTACATCCTGGCCAGCTCTTCCAGGACTAATCAGGAGGAGTGTTCTGGCTCTTGCTGGCGAGGTGAGCTCAGGCTGCTCCCTGCTGGCTAGGAGAAAGTGGTGGCAAGCCTCCTGGAGGTGAGATGTTTTTCCATGGTGCCATCGACTTTCTGTCAGCTGCCTAGTCACTCCCCTATAGTAATCCAGAAAGTCACAGTTACCCAGCACTTCACCTGAACAAATAAAAGCATTGAGATGGCCTCTCCTCTGGTTTCACAGCATGGACAAAGCATTAGAGGACATTAACCATACCAGATCGAAATAAGGTGAACCTCTCTGTTGTTAAATCTGTCATTAATCTCCCCAATACTTCCAACTCCCATAGAGCCAAATCAGGAGAGACAACAGTTGGGAATAGCTTTAAAAGGATATTATCTCATTGATTTTTGAAAGAGAGAGCTTCTTTAACGAGAATATCGTTCTTTCAGTCTCCATCTTTAATGTTAATTCATTTGGCTGCTTCACAGGGAAATGCAAATCACAGAAATGTAGGAGCTGTACAGTAGTGTGCAAAATGAGTACCACAAGGGATTCAGGGTTTCATGTCTTGCTATCCCAGCTTCTGAGGCAGACAGCTTTGTGTGCTGAGGACCTGGGAGGAAAAAACAGCATAAAGGAGGATTATAATATTCCTTTTCCATGCAGAAGTTGAAATGCACATGATTACCTGGGATTTATGTTTGAAACTCTGTTATGCATATGTGAGTTTGTGAGAGAAATGGCAAAATAATTTGTATATAATCCTTTCACAGGGCTTCTGTAAGGCCCCATCTTACCTTTTTGTTGCTTGGTTTTGAGGTTTAAGCAAAAGGCAAATCTCTAACGGCAATATGTATAAGGCAAATCTCTAAAGCCTGGACTTTAATTTAAACCTCCAGTCTTTTGTTAGAGGTGTCTTAATACTCACTGGTAAACGCAGTGAACAAACAGCCTTAGAAAAGAGCCACAAATGGGCATTTGCAACCTAGAAAGTGACTCATCTAGAAGTTATAATGGAATTGTTCATCTACAGAAAACTGCAACAGCCACCACAACTGTATCAGCTAGCTCAAAATGAGGCTTCTGGTCAGTGGAATGAGACTGGCACCTCAGGAGGCACTCCCTCCTGTCTGAACATGGGCTACAGAAGCAGATTGAATATACCATTCTCTTGAGGCAGATCAGCCCTAGTAAGGCAAGTCCCTCCC
The DNA here is from genome assembly GCF_047663525.1 of Anas platyrhynchos. NCBI lineage: Eukaryota > Metazoa > Chordata > Aves > Anseriformes > Anatidae > Anas > Anas platyrhynchos. The sequence continues at coordinate 9,783,238 of NC_092591.1, forward strand.
AAAATGCAGGCTCCAATGGCAGTCTTTTGACACATACATTTCATGGGTATGTATACTTAACAAAGAATAAAAAGGACTCAAAACCCTCTCAGCCACAGCTGCTATTAACTTCCAGTTGTCAGTTCAGTTTATAGAATAACCGAACAAGTTCCAGAAAACAGGCTTTGCCTGCAGAATGATGAAGCCATTCAATACTGAGCCAAGCACATTAAATTCATAGTAGTTGTATACCCAAGTGGATAACTGAGTAAATAGGCAATTATGATATATTAACATCCTTCCACTGTATTGTTAGCACAGTAATGCAAAAGGCTTAAATAAATTAATCAGGGGTAATAGAGAAAGAAAAAAAAAAAAAAAAAAAGAAAGAAAGAAAAAAAAAAGACATTTACAAGAAAAGTTTGAAGGAAAGAGGAAATGACTCACTGTTATGGTCAGATAGAGTTAAGTGCAATAGGTAGTTAATGCATTTATCCTTTCTCTGTGCCAGCTGAGGAAGTATACGAGAGATCCGCTCAGCATTGCACTTTCCTCTCTGCTCTCTTGCTCCTAAGACCCACATAAGTGCAGGTGGCTGAGACAGTGTCTGCTCCTGCCAGGTTTATGTTGGTTGGGAATTTCCTTGTACCCAAGGGATTCTCTGCTCAGTGTTTGTGGATGGAGTTCATTCCAGTCCACATACCCGAGTGGCAGTTCTGGGCTAAAACCCAAAGCCAGGGCCTACAGTGATTTCACCTGGGGAAAAAAAAATAAAAAATCAACCTATATGCATATTCTGTTACAAGGTCAAAAGAGCAAAAGAGTGTCTCAGGGATTTAAACAAAATACCACATGCAGAATACTCTATGAAGTCAAACCTGGCTAATGGAAGGAGCTGGGGTACCAGTGGGATTGATAGTGGCTCTGCATTTATTCAGTATTTTCATTACTCGTATGAAATAAGAAGACAGAGGATGTGTTAATTAAACTTTCAATTGACACTTCACTAGGAGGTGTCAGGAACACCAAAGAGAACCAAAAAAAAAAAAAAAAAAAAAAGGGAAAAAAAAAGAAGGAAGCTGTTGAACATGAATCAGGATTTAGCTAGGAAAAAGCATTTGCTAATGGCTGAAGGAAAAAGTAATCAAATCTAAAAGGAATGATGCCAAAATAGTCCTATTATTGTAGTGGTAGAGAGCTCTGTGGCTATAACCTCAGAGTGCAGCTTAGATCAAGTGGAAAATAGCCATTTGAGGGAGCTAATTGAGTTGGGCTCTACATACAAAGGCATAATTTCATAAATTAGAGAAGAATCTATTTCAAAACAAACAAAAGCATGTCTCAGATTCAGTTTTCATTTTTAAAGGCAAGCTGGTTTAAAAATGAGATTTATATTACTAGAACAACTCTAAAAGACAAGCATGAGAGGGCTCTTTCCAAATTACCTGATGGCTAAAATGCCGTCCTACAAAGCTGGAGAGTTTATCTTTATTCTCCTGCTTGTCAGTGAACTTGAATGCTTATTTGTAAGAAGGGGACATGACCAGACAGTAAGGCTCCAGCACAGCAGCAAACGCTCAGTTTTTCAGTCCTTCTAGGTAGGCTCTTCCCCATGTGTTCAAGTATACTGATACAGGAAGGAGACAAGTGGGCCTTACTACTCTGATTTGTGAGGTGGCGGTGGATGAAAGACAAATTCTAAGAAGTTTTCTGCAGTACTCATCTATTTGTAGATGACAGAACTTGGTGCAGCAGTATTTCTGTTGTTACATGCACTGCTACAGAGCAAAGCTCTCTCTGTACCCTTCTGAGATGGGCAGGGTGCCTTAATTTCTGCAGCATCCTGAGCAAGAAGAAGAAAAACACCAACGGAACACACACAGCTGTTTAGAATGCTTCATAACTTGACACCCAGTGGTAGATGAATATCACTTAATTAGTATTTAATTACAGGAGTTAAACTGTCAGAGGCTTTACTTAATGGATTTAATCCCTTCCATGTCTTGTTCTCCTTCTTGGCTACCCAGAGTTGGTGGTATTTAATGCAGAACAGGAGGTGATCACTGACAAGGAGCTGTGTGAAGCGAGCTGAAGAGAGACCAAGACCAAGACACCAAGAGCTAGGGAGTGGGCAGCTAGTAGCTAGCATTTAGACATATCATTCTGCTCCATGTGAGATGTGTGGCTACTACATGATGCAGGGAAAATCGTTTGTAGATGGGATTCAGACAAGCTGGTGAGCACAGGAGCGTCAAAAAACACTTGATTTACCCCCAAGAACTGAAAAGTTAAGGGATGTCTTAATTTCTCCCAGCCGTCAGACACCTTTTTCAGGTGTAGTGGGAGGTGTTTTCTTTCTCCCATTATTTCCTAAGGATTTCAAACACTGAGTAAAATGATAAGGTTTGGCCAGCCTCAAGATGACTGATACTGAACTGTTCTTTCATTAATGAGAAAACCTCTTTAGGTCCAGTTACTACTCAAAAAGTTTTGTCTGAGTTTCATCAGGGCCCCTTTACATTATGCTGTTGGTGTAATACAATATCAAAGTTAATACACATTGAGGTTATGGCTTTTTACACTAAGTAAGAAGTATAAAAGGGAGTGTGGTATAATACAAAGAAGTCTTTCACATTTTGAATCATGTCCTCGTTCCAATCCTGCCATCTGCAATTAACTAAAGTGATGTATACCAAAGTAAGTCGTTCCTTTGCCTTCAAAGGCCTGTTTGCTTGCCCAGAAGTTATGTAGTACAGTTGTCATTCAAGGGCACAGAAGGCAGAAGTCTCCATTTGCAAGGCCTATGCAATTCAGTCAGACCTTAGTACTGGAAACTGTGAGGGTGGTATAATATTATCCAAATTTTTCAAAGATGCTACGTGCAAGCACTCCTCTTGGTAGGAATACAAGTGTTTACATTATACGGGTCCTCTAGGTGTGTTAAAGTTTAAACAGGTGATAGATAGGGGAAAACATAGACACTGCATTACCAAGATCTTCAGCACATTGCATTTTGTTTCTTGTTTTGGTGTAATCCATCCCTGCTGGGCACTGCAGACCACAGGGTTATCCAGTTTCCAACCTCCGACAAGCCACAATTGCAATGTCTCTTATTCTGACATCCCCTTGGAGTTTAGGATTTCGTCTTCACAAATATCTGAATGTATTTACATATATTTGTATGGGTATTTTTTGCTTTCATCTTCATGATGAATGGCTTCTGCATCAAGGACCTTTCAGCAATGAGATCTCTCCTCCCCTGAAATTTCTCCAAGCAACAAATGATCTGCCTGGATCCAGGCAATCTTAGGGATGGTGAACAGGAGTGTGGATACTCACTGTGCAATTCACTTTTTTCTAGTGTGGTATGAATACCATCTTTCAAAAACCCACAAATCTCTGTGTTTCCAAGGCAGTTTCAGTCATGTCTGGCTGCTCTCTTTTTAATAATTCTACATCAATTTGCAGTGCAGGCTTGGAAATTTCTCTTGTAAGGTGAATCTTTCTATCCTGCACTGTCCATAAAACTATGAACCCATGCCCTTCAGGAGATGAAGCCAAATCAATATGACTTCCGATCTCGAAGTAAATATCCAGAGAAACCATTTAGCAGCTTCATTGTTGCATTTATACAGTAAGTTGCTCTGGGGTAATGTTTTGTCATTCGTTTTTACACTTGACAAAATTTAATGATTATATTGCCAGGATGGGTGTACTGTAAGATGTCATTAAACTCCTACCAGGTTTCCTATTTGAAAACTGCCTTGTTAGGTCTATTTAGCTTACAGCACATTTAACTATTAACAGGACACAATCAGCATTTTTATTTACTTTTTGGGAAGAGAAAGAAATATGTTGTCCGGCATCTTGGGACTAAAGGATGTATTCTTCCTTTTGTCTTGATGGTCGTTGAGGTTATGCACATGATTAATGCAAAATGGTTGTCAGTCATACATACATACATTCACACACATGCACACACAAATGGCTTAGATCTAACCACAAGGGACACTGAATAAAACAAGTAATTCGCATTCTGAGGCTGGTCTTGCTGGCTTTTATCACTGTTCTCATATCAGGACTGCTAGTTTCAGCCCACTTGTAAGTCTCTCATTAATCTTAATTCATCCTCCATCTACCTTAAAACGTGCCTTGAAGTCATTTTTTTCCTAGCCTTTTTAAACCATGCTCAATATCCCAGGCTAAAGACAAATTTATCAAACTCATACAGCAACATCCAGCATCTAGGAATATTTCAGCCTTTTGAGAAAATCTCCTTGGGTCTTCATACTACTCTGTCAGCCTTGTTTCTAACATTCCTCCCCCCTCCACCCCCCCCCCCAAGAGCCAGGATTGTTTCATTAATTATCAGCATTACCATCATCACAATATAAATCTCCAGCCATGAGGGCTAAGTACAATTGTTTCAGAAAAGATGACTTTTCTCTGCACAGACTATGTCACTTCCTCATTCATCACTCTCAAGTGATCACAACTGAATTACTCCCTACCAATGCCACTCATTTTTCAGGCCTCTCACTAATTCATGGAGGCTTGTTAAAATGCTGCAAGCAAAGGTGCCCTTCTGATCTTTCCAAACATTCACTAAATGGTTTGAATTTATTCATTGGACTGAGCTCATCCTGGGTCATGTCTCTTTTTTGTGTGCGTCTCATTGACTTTTAAATTTTCATTAAAGCTGCAGCATCTCCTTTTGTTTGAAGCCAGATCTGTTGAGGGAAGTTACTGTTTTGAAGCGAAAGGGGTGAAAAAATATACACGAAGCAACCACAGCCACAACAAAAACAAAACGCCATACACAAATAATTAGGCTTGAATAGAGCCATCAGCTGCTTGGACTAGCAGGAGTTTGGATTTGGTCTTTGAAGCATTTGGGGTGCTGCTAGGTCCTCTTGAAAGCAAAAGGGATATTTCTAAAGTATGGGGTCCAATAGTAAGTCCTGCCTCTTTTACTTGACCTCCATTTTGAATTCAACCCAAACAGATTTTCCAGAAGAATGAAAGAAACAAAACCATTGCTTGTGATGTGTCACAAAGCTCACACCTGACAACACCTGATTAGTTTAGGCTTTCATGCATTCCTGTCTCTTGTATATTGAATTTCAGAGCTGAAAGACTGAGGAGAGTCAGAGGAGGAAATGAAGAGGTCTCAGAAGTCAATACAGGTTAGGGCAAATGCCAGCCTGATTGAAGGACTGACACAGTGCCTGCCTCCACCACGGTAAAGATGGGACCTGCAAAATCAGTGATAGAAAGCAAACACTTAGAATAAGCTCTTCCTCTCCCTGACCTTGTCATCCACTCTGCCTTTCATGGTGATATTGGGAGCTATAATAGTTAATCATCTGTTCCATGCAGTGGAGAAAGTTCCACTGCAGGAGAAAGGTTTCTCGGCCTTGTTGTTGCTCGGACTGTCTCTCCTCATCCCACAGTGGCTGCTGGGAGATGACAGCCATCTTTGTGGCCATTGGAATACATTAACAATGTGGACAGTAGGCAGAAAATGGCTGTTCTCACAGGCATTATCACCCTTAGCAACTCAGAACCCAGCAGGTTTTGTGGCTTTAAAGGTTGGACTAGGGGATCTTAGAGGTCTTTTCCAACCTAAATGACACTATGATTCTATGATTCCCTGTGTGGGTAGCTGCTTCTGTGGTGTCGGTAATCACCTTCTGCGGTGGCTTCCACACAGGCATTTCCATGCCCCATTTCTGGAGGTGTTCAAGAACAGACTGGATGGGGCCTTGGCCAACTTGATCTAGTGGGATCTGCCTGGCACTTGGCAGGGGGGTTGGAGCTGTGTGATCCTTAAGGTCCTAGGGCAGCCTGCTCTAATGAACCTGTTTTGGCAAGGGGGTTGGACCCAATAATCTTTTGAGGTCCCTTCCAACCCCTACAATTCTGTGATTCTGTGAAAACAAAACAAACAAAACTATGCTTAACAATTTAAGTTAATGTTAACCTTTTGTGGCTAAGGAGACAAATATTTGTAACAACATTTGTATGCCATAGTGCCAGCCAAAATCTTACACATCTCTTGAACTAGAAAAACTGTTTGCATACAATTGTTTTCTAAGGGTCAAATTTTTGATTAGAAGCTAAAATTGCAAATCCTTTTGAAATCCCACCCACCATGTTATATGGTATAAGATGTGTAACAGTGTGCCCTGTTCTCCTACCTACCCCTCTTGGACAATCACAGTGATGGACTACAGAGCCATTCCTGAGGCTCTTCTGCCATCTGCTCTTCCAAAAGCAGAGCCACATGGCTTTGAACACGGTCCTATCCTTTCTCAGACAAAGTAGGCACTGTTAGTGTTGAAATGATCATGTCAATATCCCTATGAAACAGGGAGCTTTCTTCATTTTAGAATCAAGCCCTGATTGGCATATATGAGGGAATGAAGGAGAGCCAGGAACCCCCAGTGTACTGGGCTCCGGGAAAGATGCAGATGTTGAATGCTTAGAAGTTTGGTCCTAAATGACTTGGGAAACTATTTTCTGGTGTTAAAAACTTCTCTTCAAATGATTTTTTTTCAAATCTTATTCGCTGCTATCAATAACAATGAGGTCTGCTACACCAACCCAATTACTCTGAGCATTGGCTAACCAGTAAACTCTTCTTAGGAATGGCACTGACTCGGAAACAATCTAATAATTAAACCACTGACATTTCAAATGTGCAAAGACAGAGTGACTTTCCAATTTCCACTGTGTACCTCTCTAATTCAATATTTTTTTAGCTTATACTCAACTGAGTTAAGCAGGATGACTTCTTTAGGATCCTTGTCTCTTCCCTGGGGTAAAAAAGTCAAGACCTACTCTAACCTCTTTGAACATTCATGGAGTCTTTGTAATATGTAAACACACCTTCATTCCATTATTTGGCACTAACAGTGTTTCCACAGCTCATTATTTCCTGCATGAAATAATGCTTAATTAGGGCTGAATTACAAAGGAATTGCTGTGGAACTACATAAGCCATCCTTGCAAATCCCCTAATGAATTCAACATGATTGCTGCCACTGCATTGAATTCTAAATGAATTCATAATGATTAGAAACTCAAGGCATACCTGTCTCTTATTGATCTGTGTGTGACAACAAGATTTCTTTATAAACAGAGTCATGCAGACAATATGTTGATATCAGTATCTAAAGATTTTTTGCTCCTTCTGGGAGAAAGCTGGTGACTGTGGCATTTAAATCCAAGGCTACAGTGATAAATGAATCAAATCTTATTAGTTTTTCCCAGACCTATTGGGGTTGCAAACTTACCAACCCTGCTGAGTGTACAAATAAATTGAATTTAGGTTTTTGTACTGAAAAGAGGGATGATCCTGGATTTAATCAGAGGTACATAACACACAGGTTCTTAGCTCAGGTAAAGATCATGTTCACAGGACTGCATCTCCAGAAACCTCATTCATTTGAAACTGCTGTCACACAGAAAGTTTCTCTCTGTTTCTGCTGGATGAGGGACTTGATCACAAAGTTCACAAAGTTGCTCTGAGGAGATGACTTCATCCCTGATACAGGAGCAACTCTGGACTTCCCCATTGCAACCCTTAGTGGAACATGAGGACGGAGATGTTTGTAGCCACACACCATCCAGCCCCAGCTCTCACCTCCATGCTGCAAAATGCTGCAAGCCCAGAAGAAGCATCAACAACCCCACGAATGGGAAATCTACCCTCACTGTAAACTGGGAACAACCTTTTCCAGCTATTTCAATACTCTCGTTCAGTATTTGTCCAATCATGCTTATGATCTTGGAGGAAGCATGCTGGGACTCAAATCAGTATACTCTTTCACTGATGGGTTAGTAACTTTCCCTTTCTAAAATTCCTGTTATCATAGTCTCCCATGCACTGAATCGTGCATACCTTGAAACCAATGCCAAAACCACTACTAATTTTTGTAGGAATACTCTCAGGCACAATATTTTTTCCCCTTTCTCTCTCTCTCACAACAGATCTTCCTAGTTTGCAGTATCCTTCAGACTTTGACATTTGGAACAGGTTAGGCTGACACAAACACTTCACTTTAATACCCGCTATGTAAGATTTATTCCCACAGACTTATATTGGTCTGTGTTCAAATTAGCAGTGGTTCCAGGCAGTCTGCTTCCTTGGGCTATGCTGGCATAAATCTACTGACTTTGGGGGAGTTATTTCTGATTTTTACTGATAAATGCAAGAAAGGACTCAGTACTCTCCACCTAAAAGGCTTAGATTAGATTCCTCCTGGCCCCATTAATGTTGCCTCTGATATCCTTTCTTTATTTCTCTTGCTGTGTATGTCAGTAAGTGTTTTTTCCCCCCTTTTAAAAATTATTTTAACCATTTAGATAACTGAAACTGCTTTCCTTTACAGAATTTCCAAACTGATCTCTCAGTCTGAAATGTACTTGAATGCACTTTGGGGGGGGGGGGGGGGGGGAAGAAAAAAAAAAAAGAAAAAAAAAAGAAAAAACAGGGACAATCTGGGCCACTGAGTCTTGTCCTGTGAAGCAACCCGTCTGCTCACACAGAAACCACAAGATGGTTCTCCAGCACTCAAGAAACAAACTCAGGACCATTCATGAACTTTTTACTCCTGCATAGTAAAAGCTACATAATTATAATAAATGCAAAAGGAGGAAAGATCACTATCATGCTGATCAACGAGACACAGATTGTACTTACAAGATACTGGACTTGAGTGGGACAGCACTGAAGGGATTGGGCCCAGAGAAGGATATACAGCACACCTGAGTCCAACCACCAGTGCATACTAATGCACATCAGACATTGCTGTCAGTCCTAGGGGCAGACAAAAGTGGGGAAGAGTGAACAAAAATTTCCTATAACTCAACTGTCACTCTTACATGATGTATTTGCGGTGGGATCTCAAGTAAAGAAAACTTCCACACACCACCTGGGCAAAGAGTTGGAAATGGGCCTTGAATTTCAATGCTCTAGGACTATCTCTGTTTATAATCATACTCGCAATTATGGACTCTGTTTGCACAGGTTGGCCTTGGCAAGATGCAGATAGGAATCTTCTTGAGCTTGGTGCAATTGACTTGTAATTGTGAGAACCAACAGTTGGGTAAAGAATCCCTTTGACATGCTTAAACCAGGTCAAGACTTAGACATAGTGTGCATCGCTACGGGCAAATGTTGAGGCAATTACACTCCCATCTAACTTCTGGCAGAGTTGATCTATTCCTAAGTCTCATTAAAATGGTTTGTTTCTGACATGTTCTGGTTTGCACTAAGCATTTTGTACTTTAAAAGTAATAACATGGTGGAATATCCTCCCCACAAGCTATTCTGCTCTCCTTCCAAGTGATGTAATCTGAGGCTGTGATCAGGAAGTCTTCATGCTGTCTGAGCACCCTTCTGTTCAGTCCATTTGCCCAGCGGCTATGAAGACAAGGCCTGGTAATCACGCATGGTCTAGAGATAAGAGTGTGAAGACATCAGGAAATGTGCACATCAGAGCTCTAAAACAAGCATTTCCTACAGAGCACTGTCACTCTCTGTTGTCTGGCATGGATGCTGCTGGTCCCTCTCTGACAGGATTGAATGTTTGACCCTTCCCAAATGGCTGAGCACATTTGACCCTCCCGTGAGAGGTGAAGAAGGTTGAACACAAGCCTAAACCCTAATTGTGCAATGTGTAGGATAATGAGTCTCAGCAATGGCAGGCAGTGATTTTAAGTGGTATGCATGCAAAATATGCAGTTACATTAACCAGTCAGGCAAGGAAGCAGAGACATTTCCTGAGGTGGGAAACATATTGAAATGCTAATAGACCCCGGCAGGTATTGTTGGTCCTTTGGGGAAAGATACCTAGGAGGAACTTCTTAATTGTATGTTCACCAGATCCTTTCAACAGATCAAAAGAGACCACTGATATGAGCAAATATACTTTGATATATGCCTTTCACTACTGGTACTAATTGGAAGGAAATACCCTGGCCTGTGGACCAATGAACTTAATTTAAAAACATTGGAAATGTTAATTGAATAAGGGGGGAGAGTTGATTAGAAGCATGACCTCATGTCTAAAATGATAATGAGGGCTCTTGACACCTGAACAACAAAAGGTCATGAGAGTATAAACAATGAGATGAGAAGGAACCATCAGCTACAGTCCAGACAGTGACATATGAGTCTCAAGTGAGAAAGGGTGTTGGGCAGAGCGGAAACTGACAGCTTCAGGGTTGGGACAGAGTCAAGTACACTCTAAAATGGAAGACCCATATTCTGAACTCATGCAATCCCATTCACCTTTATTAGAGTTTCAGAGCTATAACTGAACACAGTTTTGCTCTAAATGCTTAGTTTTCTGCTCATCAAGAACCATGGTGCCATTTCTTGTGCAACCTCGTACCTAAGTTACCCAGCAATGCACAGGTCAGAGAAGATTACCCCCATGATGAGAAGTTAGGTAGGTTGACAGATAACCTTAAGATAACCTGCTGGAAGGGGTATGCAGAGATATGCAATCTACTCCTACTTAGAAAAGGTCATTCCCTCGCCTTCAGCAAGGAGAGTCCCATAATTAGGTCAATAGCTGGATTTCTGTTGTTGGGAAAACAGGACTTGGGGGCATGTCTCATCTCCTTGACAGAATGGAGTTTATGTCTCCTATACTTATATGGAGCTGGAGCAAAGCAGGAGAGAAGGCAATGTATGTATTAGTTTTGAATTTCATTTTGGACTGTAACTCCCTACATAAAAATTGTGTTTGTAAACTGCTGAAGTTCTATCTGGTGTATGTTCATTCAAGTTTTCCTTTTATCTCTCCTCAGTTATCTCTTTTAAAGAGAATTTGAAGAAGATTTTTGAAACATATGAGAAAGAAAAAAAGATGTAATGAAGAAAGATGTGGTTGTCCCATTCCCCACTCCCCAGGAAAAAATTGTGAAACCTGAGAAGGGCTGTTTTTCCACCTTGGTCTCTTGGATGCTCATGGTGGGCCACATTTTAAATTGCAAAGTTTGAACTCAATTGACTTTGTTGATCACATGGAAGTAAATTAACAGGATCTGTTCAAACTTTGAACTTTGGCTAGTGCATAGGCATTTGAGGGTGGGTTTTAGGTTGCTGGGTTGGTTGGTTGGTTGGTTGGTAGCTTTTTTGTGTGTATGTTGGGACATAAATGGAGAGAAATAGAAACCCAAAATACAGTCAAAGACAAGAAAGAGTGTATCTCATAACTCAATCTTTCAATTTGGAAAGCATGTGAGATGGCATGTTTATATCAACTCTTCAATATCCCTGACCTTCCCTGCCTTATTTTCAGTACCAAAGCAGCAGTACAGTATGGTGGGAGAAAAGTATAGAGTAGAGAGAAGATGTGTGGATGTGACTTGAGCATTTGTGTTTGGTTAGTAATTTCCCATACAGAGATTATATTTGCAAACTCCTGAACCTCTGCTGAGTATATATTCCCCCTAGAATTTCACTCTACCTCTCTTCTGAAGTCTCAGTTATTAGATTTTCAGTCTTGTTTGCAGTCTTCAGATTCCACTTACAAATTCTGCCAACCCTCTTCCACCTTTATTCCCAAACCCTATTAATATCTGACCTAAACTGCATTCAGTTCTCACTTTTTCCCTCATACATACTTTACCATCACTGCCTTTCCTACTAATGACAATGTGAAAAAAAAAAAATAAAAAAATCTTATCTGCCTTGCTCTTCTTTACATAGTTAATCAAACTTCTTTTCATGATAATTCCAACTTATTGCTATATTAGCTTTAAATGATTTGCAGATCATCTTTTGTATCCATTTTGATGACACTTAGTGCTGCACTGACAAAAGCAGTACTATTCCTTGCCAAGTTAGTATGCATATTGGATTGATTTCATGAAATACAGTGTTCCCCTAAAGGTTTTTGTTTGTTTGTTTGTTTGTTTTTTGGTTGTTTTTTGGTTGTTGTTGGTTTCTTGTCTTGTTTGGTTTTTGTTTGTTTTTGCTTTGAAAATGGAAAAAAAATGAAAAGAGATTAGGAAGAGCGAGGAAAAACTGTAGTCAATGAGTTAAGTGTGGCAGCAAATGCACTTCTAGTAATCAGCCTATAGGGTTTTAGTACAACTGTCCTCTTTCCTTATTAGCTTCCGTAGAAGTTGGGCACACTTTCACAGCTCCTTAGGAATGATCTATGCAAGGGTAGATTCTTTACTTTTAGAATTTGTTATGACTTTGACATAATATTACTGTAAGGTACAAAAGTGTATTTCACTTCTGCATCTCCTATGGAATCCCAAAGTTGACACTTCCACAATTCAGAACAGAGCAAAGGAAAACGTTACTCAGTTTATCTCCATGCCTCCATGACTCATTTGCAAACTGAACCCCATGCTGATTTACACTTGGCCCCCAAAGCTACATCAGCCAGCCAGAACAAAGTTGTATCTGAGCCCTTAAAATTGGGTACTGTCTATGGGAAGCCTGTCACTCAGACAGGCTCCTGAGGGAGCCAGGAATACACACTCCAGACTGGCATCCAACTCACACAGCTGCCCAGCAGTGTCCCATGTGAATCTCAATTCTCTGGGAAAGGCATAAACAAAATGAAGCAGAATAAGCAGTGAAGTAACAGAAGACAATTAGTATTGTCAAAATATCTCCATGCCAGCATGGTTCCTAATTGATTGCCCATGTCTTAAAATTGTAATTACTGAGTGTACATGTACCATGGATGCATGTTTAAACTATTGTACTTGACAAAGATGTTAGCAATAAGCTGCTCATGTAGCCACTGGAAACAACCCCAACATGATGAGCTAGGAGGAGGAACAATAAATGCTGCAAAAGGAGATATCGTGTTCTCCTCCTGGGTATGGATCCCTCTGGCAGTTTATGGTATGATTTCAAAGGACCCCAAATGTCAGAAATGTTGAAATGTTTATTTCAAAAGTCTTGAGTGATGAGGGGTTTCAGATCTTATTCTTTGTAATAATAAAATGTAATGAAAGAAGCATTCTCAACTAGGGAAAAAGTTGTCTTAGAAGAGGGATGAGTTGTTTGAACTAAAAGCTACAAGTAGGCTGGGTTTCCTTGAACAGTGGAATGACATTTTGTTCCTTACCCAACCCTGCAGTTTCATGCCATACTGCCCTTCTGCAAAAACTAGATACCAAATCTCATACTGGACAGGAAACAGCATCATGTTTAACTGGTTGTGGTTGTGGGTGCCCAGTTCAGGGCTCAGATGAAATGGTGGAGTAACAAAGGGCTGCACCCTTGAAAAGAGGAAGGCAGAACCAGGAAAACATGTTAAGGGTTGATTTTTCAATATCTCAGCTTCCACTTTCACTTCAGTGTGTCTTGTGAAGCTCTTGGTGGGGGGAGGATGGAAGACTGTTAATGTCAAGGGAGGAAAGACTGGCTCAGACAGTTCCAGCCGGTGTTTTCCTACAGATTTCATGATGCCAGCTGTAACTGTAATTTCTCATAAAATCTTTATAATGATAATCATTGAAAACTGCCAGTCTAAATTAAGACACTCTCTCCTTCTCAAGACTCCTCAATACATTCACAGAGCCCTGCATGGCCAGAGCAGGAGGTGAGGTTTGTCCTCCTTAATATGTCCCAAAAGCAACAGCAGTGACTACCTGCCCCCTGCCAAGCTGCCTCCACTCCTGGCTCTCTGAGTCTGAAATACCAGTGGGGAAATAATAGTGCTGGTTTCTCCTCCTGACTGCTGTAATAGCTCAGAGACCACGCCACCCTCCAAACACTGGACAGGACCCCCTGAGACACCAATTCTACAACCCCTAGAGCACTTTCTGAGGTTCCTGAGAGGAGCCCTTTTCACACAGGCTGTTCCCCCTCCAGTGATGCTGCTGATGTTATCATCCCCTTTCTCCCCTCGGCACTTACCAAAATTCTGTTCATTGTACTCATTAGCCTGGCCCTGATAGTGGGCTGACATTTTTCAAGTAACATATTCTGCTGATGGTTGTGGAAAGGTCCTGTTTTGTCTAAGGCACTGTCTCCAGGGGAGTGTGGTAAGAACCCTGTTGGTGGGATGTTTAAAATTAGACAATAGCCTGTTCAATGTACAAATAAGGAGTAATCTTGCCCCAACATGGAAATGGGCTAAAATGTTGGAAACTGTTCTGACTGTAACTGCTATGAATCTGCTTAGTGGTCTGTTCCCCCAAACTGCGTATCCCAGATGATGACCAGAGAGGAAGATGGAAACAGCCGCCAAATGGATATTAGAAGTCTTGAATTATTTCATCTCTCAGATTACTCATTCTTTTGTAAGACTTTTCATGGAACAACACTGAACAACCGAGTAATCCAGCCTCTTCCAAAGTGTTTTATGAGGAAGAAGGGCTTGTGAATTGGTAAATAACTGTGACCACCAAAAAAACTTCTGGATTTTGGGAAGGCCCAAGTAGATTCCTTTTGCTCTCATGATCTATGTCCTTTCCACACCACTTCATAGATCACTTCACTTTGATCTGTTTTTCCTTCCTGTGGTTTTCAAGATCTCCACGTTGGTGTGCCATATGTCAGAGGAGAGAGGCACAGGGCAATCATACTAAAGAACCTATTAATTATTATGGGCTGACTCTTCAACATGGCTAAGTCTTCAAAGGGTGGTGAAGTTTCTGGAGCTACACTACTTTTAGCCAGAAGTAGAAAAGGTCTTGAAGGGCAAACATCAGCTTTCTGCTTTGTTTAAATAAACCGTTTTGTTTCAGTGACCTCTAAAATGTTACTGAGGTCTTTCAAATATTTTCCTTCGAAGGAGATATAACTACTGTTAGGAAATTAGCCCAGGTGCCAATCACGCTACCTTCCTTGTTTACATGGCTACGTTTAGTTTCAGCTTTACTTAAACAGCCTGTGGTGACTTACAATTGGTTAAGTCCTATGAGATCACCTTAGGAATTCATTGCCATTCAGCACAGGAATCCAGCCCTATATACTGCAGAACTATTTCTACCTTACCTGCATTTTAATGGCTCTTCCAGTCCATCATACTGTAGACTCAGCAGCCCTTCCCGACAGACATTAGCACATTTTGACCTCAATTTGAGAGGAAACAAAGTACTGCAAATGACTTTTCCATGACTAAAGCCCCAGATAAGGTTTTACAAATGGAAAAGTGAGCCACAGAGCACCATCTATGTTACACCCTCTGATAAAAATAAAACAGCCAGTTACTATAGGCAGTCCCACCCCTTGCAACGCTGCCACACATTGCTTTCCAAGATTCATCCACTTCCAAAAGTAACAATTAAAAGTTACCACTCATTCTTTTAAGATTAACAGGTTTAAAAAAAAAAAAAAATAAAAAAAAAAAATAATAATAATAATAATAATAATAATAATAATAATAATAATAATAATAATAATAATAATAAAGTATATTTCAGAGGATATTCCCAGCAGAATTGTCAGGCACTTTTCTGTGTACTTGAGCACATATTCCTTCATACACAGCCACTAGACTGGGGTCATCCAGAGCTCACAGGTTGCCTATCACACAGCAAAAAGCCATGATCTGCATTGTCCCTCCTGCAGTGTTTGTCATTAACTCAGTGTGCAAGCTGAGCACAGCAGCAGAAGCATTTTGCTGGTGGTGGCACAGATTTGGAAGCTACATTTATACATTTATGACTGAAGGGACTTTACAACTTGTATAGACATTTATATTCATATCAAATCCCAGGAGCACTTTCTTTTTTTTTTTTTTTTTTTTTTGTGGAAAACAAAAGAGAGAAAATAGACCCTGGCATGGTGCTTTTTTCTTTCTTATTCACAACTTTCCTTTAAACTGAAATCTAGTTTAGCATCTCTCTTCTTTAGGCCAGCAAGTCCATGCACTCCTGAAAAGCTTTCAAAAGGAAAATTTCATAAAATTTCGAATGTGCCTGTGAAAAGAAGCTTCAGCCACTCTGTATTTTCATCAAAAGGCTCAGGTTAAAACAGAGCATCCTTCCTACACTAGTAAAAATTATATATATATATATATATATATATATATATAATCTGTTGGTTTTTTAAACTTGCTGAGCAATAATATATACTTTGGATTTATAATTTCAACATCTAAAGTACCATTTTGTTATGGTTTCAAGGGGAAAAGCTCAACAGTACAAAATCATGCCTCCTTTACTTGCTTGTCAGCTGTACAACACCATTCACCACGAATGAATCACATCTTATGCATTTAGTCAACCAAATATCAATGCAAGAGTTAAATAACTATTCTACAGAGATATTTTTTTTTCTCTTAGATGTCAAGAATAAAAATTAAGTTCAGGCTGTGCAAAGGTCAGTTGATTTACGTTTTTGTTAAAAACCAAGACAGGGCTGGATAAGGATCACTGGATTCAAGTGAACATGGGCTGGCTTCTCTCACAGCTGACAATGTCTCCACTAGCTTTTGACTTCAGTTCTTTGCTAAAGAGGAATTGAAGAAACCCTTAGGCCCACATTGCTCACAGTTGTTCTCCAAAGCCTGTTAAAAAAAAAAAAAAAAAAAAAAAAAAAAGCAAAACTTCAAAGCCTTATATATCTGTTATTAGTTATGAAGATAATGATAATGATGCTTACAGAAGCACCTATGGGATAACTATGATGTGACCTCTCGCTTCTGTGAAGTAGCAGACGTGGACATACCTTGGAAAGTCTGTAAAACCAGTGGGCAGCTAAAAACTATATTGTTATTCTAAGCTTTCTTTAGAGACATGCTTCTGAGTTAGGAAGTGAATCAATCATTATAGAAGCTCCTTCTGAACCAGGGGCACAGACAGACACAAATAGGTCCAGAATTTTTCAGATAAAATCCAAGTTTTGTTGGAAAACATTTATTTCTTGGGACAACATGGATTAATAAAAGTTGCTGGGTTTTATGAATTTCCTGTACAAGGGTCCTAGCTGCCTGGCTTTTTTGGATCAACTGCAGAAGTGAGATCCTAATACTTCTGATCACCTGCTCCATGCAGTCCACCGATGGATAACAGTCGAAACTGGGAACATGGATGATCTCTCGCCACTTGTTGCTGACCCCAATGTGGAAATATTTCTCTGTAATGGCAACATTTCAGCCAACATTTATTCAACCATCCTGAATCAAAATGGACAGGAGTGTATTTTGTTATTCTTCTTGAACAAAGCCTTTTTTTTTTTTAATGGACCTAGAAATAATATGTCAAAATCCACAACTATACTGGCTTTTGCAATTCATAGATAGAATCAAGTCCAGTGCTTGGAATCCAGCTCATCTTTAATTACTCCATAATATTATAAAGTAATTCATTTCATCTGCAATAGACAAGGATGTTTTTCTCTGGTTATAAATAAGGCGAGGTTCCTAGGTTAGAATAAAGATTATCCTGTTCAGAAAAGAGGAAGGTTGTGACAGCGGGGGACTGAAGACGAATAGGACTGTGCTCTCTCTCCTGGTTTGTTTACAAGTCCTGCTATCAGTCATCAGTGCCTGAAGCTAGAGGAAGCGTGGACTTCAACCAGCTCTTTAAAGTGTAGATTGAGTTACTCCCGTTGTTGATGTTCGATGTGGATCATTTAATTCATTCTGCAGAAAATGTGAAAATCATGTGTCTACAGCAAGTTAGCCCAGAAGCAAGTTGTCTTGAGAGCTTAGTTTTTGCTCTTTTATTAGGAAGCACTGGAACATATCCCAGTGGCTACATCAGTGGCTCTACTAATATTTCTGGCAGAAGAGGGGTAACTATGCTTCATGCTGCAGGGGTTTAAGATGGTATATTCAGTAGTTCCAGATGACACACAGATGTACCAAGACTGTCTGTGAAAATGCTTAGAGCCACTCAGTGTCAAATAAAAATTAATGTTCATCGCTATTTTTTCCCTGCAGATTAAGAAATTTAACCATTCAGACTAGAGATCAGGTTTACAGCTGATATTGTCTGGTACAGGGAACAAAAAGCATCATTGCTGTTCATCTGCATGTACCTGTGTCAATGGAGTTACTTTTTGGCAAGAGAGAGGAAAAAAAACAACAACGTGTGACTCTATCCCCTGCAGGGAGTTCAGTGCTCTCAGTGCGGTGTCCTGTTATATGGCATATAGTACACACATCCCCAGATTTTACATAGGCTCTCATTGACATTTATTTCTTTGTCCTATTTCAAAGGTCAGCCTGAGCTGCAGAGGCCCTGGAGTTCTCAACTCCATGTCTGAGATCTGCAGTACCTTTACTTGCCATTATTAATCAGCAAGAACTAATGAAAGTTAAATATCCTAAGGAAAAAAAAAAATGTCCTAAAAAAGTTAAATGTCCTAAGAAAATGTCCTGTCCAGAACTAGGGGCAACAAATAATAGGGTTCCAGCACTACCATCTAGTAAGTTCCCAGATGCTAAGAAATAGTAGGAAAATCTTTGTTTTGAATTATGTTTTCCATTTTCCAGAGGAAAATTACATTAAATAATAATTTTCATGGAACATGGAAAATTCCACCTTCAGTATGTGTGTTGTATTATTGCAGAAGAGGGAAATCCTAGATATTGTTTACAGAGGCAGACAGCTTGTTTCTTCAGCATTGGCTAGAGTTGGCCAATCAGCCTTAAATAAAACTGTATGCAAAAACTTTGTGGGAACCAAAGTGATTTGCCATCAGAAATATCCATTCATTCAATAAATTCAGCTAAACCTTCCAAATACAGCTTGCCATTTGATTAATGTAAGAAACCAGAGATCCATGTTATAGCTGGGATTCAGGATATTGCTGATCACCTATTTTTGATGGATGTGAGGGATGGGATGTCTCTTTCACAGGGGGACAATGCAAAGTGTCCTCTTTGGTAGTTCCATACAGGAACATCCCAGAACAAGTGAACAGACGGGGTCAGTTCTGGTGTGACACTAAGTACACTGTGATGGATGTTGCTTTCAACAAACACACTAACTTGTTACCTGGCAGAAAGTGAGGGGTAGCTTTTATTTGATTTTACAGCCCGATAACAGCAAGTTATAAAAACTGTGATAACTAGGGCATATGAACTCTTACTGACTCTTCTGGAGTCACTTCACCTAAGATTACATTTCACAAAACATTTAGCTTTTTCTTTATGACTGTCCCATAAAACACTCCTAGACAGCAGGGCAGCAGCTTTTCTCTCACTTTGATTAATCAAATCTCTTCTTCCTATTGTTTGCTTAATATCCTCTTCATTCTGCTCTCATTCATTCTCCTCTCATCTACTAAAAATTTTATCTGGAAATGTCTTTCAGTGGAGCTACCCTCACTTGGCCCCATACCTTTAATTAGGTGTTTCGATGCTGCAAGAAAAATAGAATTTCTCACCTTTTTATTTATCTACTTAATATTTTTTTCAGGAAAAAAAAAAATAAACACAGGCTTAAAGTATTAGAGTGTTTTTCAAATTAAATCATAATAATCAATAAACTGAGGAGGCTAGGACCAGAGCAAGGGACTCTTGAAACCCCCTATCACCTGGCCCAGTACTCGTAATCTGGGCTTTATAAAAAAATAAATAAAAAAATAAAATAAATAAAATAAAATAAAATAAAATAAAATAAAATAAAATAAAATAAAATAAAATAAAATAAAATAAAAAATAAAAAAAAAAGAGAGAGAGAGAGAAAAGGAAAGAAATTAAGGTTGATGGAGACCATTATTTTTTAGTTTTGGAAAGAGAAACTTTACAACATTCAGCTTGTGCAGCCCATGCACTTCAGGACAATCCTGCTGGGAGCATGTAAAAGTGCTTTACATTTACTCCTCATGATCATCACCTTTGTCAAGGGAGATGGAAAAGATTCTGAACCTGTGAATTATTGCAGATCCACAGCAAGATGATTTTTCTCTTCCTGCCTGACCTAGTGAAAATGCCTCTAGTGAATTTTCCCCTTGATGCCTCTCTGCTGGAAGCAGCCAATTGAGGAAGCCTGCTTTCCAGAGTCCATTTACAACTGGCACAGTGTCTTGCAGTCCTGTACATTAAACAATGTTCTGCCATGTGTTTGGCATGCAGAAGGGGGCACCTCAGCAAATGGATGTACGTTGGCTCTACTCGATTTTCACTGTGACAAGCCTTTCAGGCTTCAGGGTAATAACAATGCAGGCTACGCACTGCACATCCACACAAAATACACATCTCACACCACTGCTTTGTGTTCTCCATTTTTCACAGCTCAGAAAGGATCATGCCTGTCCATATACTACAGCTGGGTTCAAAGGGGGTGATGTCTCACATTTGGGGGCTACAGCCAATTTTTAGTCCCATTATGGGGCATTTGCAGTACCTAGGATTTTCATCAGCAACTAGTCAAGCACAGAACGGGTCCCCTGGGTGGCAGCCAAGCTAGCATTAACTCAAAAACCTTGTCATTTCAATTTTTCATATTTTTTCCTCTGCGTGCCTGTGTTTTAAATCTCGCTGAAGTCTCACCTTCCCCTTTCTAGGCTGTTGATGGGCTTCTAGCCTGATGCAAAACCTGCAACACTGCTGAGGACTGCATCTCAGGGAGGCAGAGCCAGCTATAGAGCCCAGGGAGTTTACTTTGTGCCCCAGGACAACCATGGCCATGCTATCAGTTTGGTCTACACCAGGCTGATTGCTCCTTTTACTAAAAGGATGGACCTGCGGTGGCTGGGGTGCCCAGCCATTTCAGGTCCCACTCCTGCTCATAAGAGCAAGATGTTGTCCCAACTCCACCCCACCTACATCGCCAAAGCACCTCTTAAAACTCACTTTTACCCCTACCACTGAAAAGTATTGGTGACATTTTGCCCTCAGGCTACTAACTGGAGCAAGGTATGCACCTCCTGAAGTTGAATTGCAAGTCAAGGCTCTATCTGACAGTCACTTTCCCTATCCTGATATCACCCAGCATGATTAACTCTGAGCAATTCTGTTTGTACCCAGCAAGTTGGTTGGCTCCAGCTGCAGTAGGAGGTTATCTTTGTGTGATTGCTTTCATGGTCCAGCAACAGAGTCAGCCAGTGCAGGGTCATTGATCACCCTAAATCAGCAGTGACCAGAGCGGTCTGATTCCTACAAACAGTCCATCCGGGTTTAATTACACATTTCTTATTATCTGCTTGTGGCTGATAATTTGTTCCTAATGTAGCTGTCTCTGAAAGTTGGTTGCAGTGCCAAGCTTGTCAAGATGCAGAAAGGACAAAGCAACTGGCTTCCAAATATTTGTCTTTCACAAATTACCTTTTCAGGATTGTGAAAAAACCAGCATTTCCACCTGGAAGCCAAAATGCCATGTTTTTCCTCAGATGTGAAGGTGTTTGATATTTAGGAAGGCTACGGAGGTGATGGATACGGTAAATGTCTCTATGCAATATCACACAAAGAACCTATGGCAGCAATTAGTATACTGTAGAGATGAACGCCAAGGCTTTATACTAGTTTTTGTTTTTTTTTCTTTTCCTCATTGACTGTAGTATCAAGTAGCGTATGAGCTATAAATACTACACATCTGACTGCACTCCTTACTCAGCTGATACTCCACCACAGGCAGTGGGAACACTGTCTCAGCTAAGAATTTCAGATTGAATTTCAAAAAGTTGAGTTTACTGCTGCTAACTGATTACACATTATTAACTCTGCAGTTCCTCCTGTGAAAGGTAAGCACTCTGACCCCCATTCCACAAGCACAAAAGCAAAGACAGAAAGCAAGTTTCTCCGTGGTCTACATTGCCATAGGAAACACGTGCTTTTATTGTGCTGAGTGTTGGTGTAAGCCAGGTCTCAAAATCCACACTAAACACCACCAAGCCCACCCTAGGAAGATTTATCAGGAAAAGCAGAATCTGTTAACACTGAAAACCCTCATATAAGTCTAATTTTGGAAAGAGTGGGCACTGGCAGGAACACACCTTCTTCACCAGCATGGGTTAATGTAGAAGCATACAGTAGAGCCTTCTTTTCAAATTAGTGCTTCATTCCTAAGTGCCCTTTAGCACACTACATCGCAGAACAGAGATGACATTTCCATCCTTGCAAATGTGCTGCACTGCTCTAATCAGGATGTGTTGTATCAGTGTTGCTGGCTGGTAACACAGCCTGGCCCACTGCAGCGATCTCATTTGTAATGGTGAGCCATGGAGCTTTTAAACAGGGCTGTATTGATAAGGAAAGACTATCTGGTAAACGTGTCATGTTTCAAGCACAGCTGAAATATGAAATGTAGCAGGGATAGGCAATTGCTTTTAACAAAGACAATACACTGTTTACATGTAAAGACAAAAGTCCTCGTGTAGTTATAGTCTCATTCGTTGTATGTTCTCCCTAGTAGCAAAGGAGATGTAAGAGATTACCACATTTCTCTGCCATCCTCCATAATTCAATTTGGCATTCCATTCTTTGTGCTGGGTTTTGGAGCAGTACTATAAAGCACACAGGTGACTTTGATTAACTTGGATCCTGCTCTGTTGCTAATGCCAGAAGAAAATGCTTTTCGGTGTCTTCGGTTATCCAAAATAAGTGTAATAAGAAAGGATTCATTCACTAGGTTTAGACTATAGCCAAGGAAGATTTCTGTGGTTTGTGTTAGGATCTGGAAACAGTCTGGAAACTGGGCTAGTGCAGGGTGAGGTGAGGCCCATGCACTAGCTGGATCTGCATGAAGATTCATGGACTCATGTTGGACTGTTTGGATTTTTATTCCTCAGTCAATGTTACTGCAAGTTTCAGCACTACATTGAATTCCAGGAAGGTCAAGGATGACTGCAGACAAGAATCTTAGCGTTTGCAGTAAAGCTGTGCTAAGGCATCCTGGACCTGCTGCATCTCAGCGAGTCTTCACCAGCTGGAGGCAAACAGGGAGTGTTGAAGCTTTCAGATATCCCAATACCTCAAGTTTCTGATGTTTCAGGTGGACTATGAGTTTCTTGAGCATCCTGCCTGAAGATGTTCAACTCTTTGAGGCTTGATAGGAAGTTCTACTTAGCAGGCAGTCATTGGTGGGAAATCCATCAGGGGCTACTACATGCAGATAAGGAGCTGACCCCATCCTTCCCCTCTGCTAGTCTACAACCATGAGTGCTGCAGAGAACAGGCTGCTTCTTGTGTTCTCCTGAAATAACATCCCCTACCACTATTGCCTATATTATTAGGCTGACACTGAGCCCTACAAAAACCTATCAACCCACTCTATAAGAGGGAATGCTAGCATGGGAAAACACAAAGAAGTCAAAAGATGTCAGAAGAGAGGAACAAAAATTAAAAAAAATATAAAGGGGGGGGGGAATATGAAGAGTTGTATGGTCACAAACATGAAAAATAAAAACAGGAAACCAACAGGAGACACACATAAGAGTGACCTCAATATGTCTCTCCACCCTTGTACATATCTAAGCAGCTGGGGTCAGAGGAGCTTTGGTTGATCTTCTGTAGCTTTTCTTGTATTCTTGATCATTGTGTGGATGTACAAATGAGAGTAACTAGTATGTTAGGAATAGTTGAATTCCCACTAGCATTGTTAATAGGTCAAAGGGAAAGTCTGAGATACTTTTCAGATCTTTAGGGAGGTCTGTCTACAGCAGCTGGTTTTCAGTGCTCAGACCTTGTCCTCCCACTCTTCTCTCCAGAGGATAATGTGGTATGCATATACATGGGTGGAAGGGGTTACAAAGAAAGCTATTAACCCTAAAATAGGAAAGAAAGAAAAAAAAAAAAAAAGTAATTTTTAAGGAAAAATGCAGCATTCAGAATAATGGTTTTAATTATTGAAATGGAAGATAATTTTACAAAGTCAAAGATGGCAAAAAGAACAAGACATGACTTGGTGTCACCAATTTCTAGATAGCATTTCTACATCATTCCCATATGCATGCCATCTGCAACACTGCTGTTTGGCAGCAAATACGATAAACATAGCTACTAACCAGAGCATGTTCTTTTTAAATATGACAGAGTCACCCAAGTGATCAGAAATTTTAGGTTACAAATCCTATCCAGTGCAAGTCCAACTTGGTGAAAGTTATACATAGGCTTCAGTAAGACCTCCCCTTTATCAACCCAGGCTCCCCATGATTGCCTTGGAGATCTACATTATCACTTTCCAATGCTTACAGTGAATTTGAGCTTGAATAACTGACATTTTAGAAGGCTGGCAGGGTATATAATAGTAAATGTTGGCCATTCTTACACAAATTTATTTGCCAGAGAGTACTATTACATCAGCTCAGACTCTGGAAAGTCTACTGAGGTCACAGTCTCCTTCATTCTAATTTAAATGTACTACGTAGGGGAATTCAAAACCTTGCTATACTCAGATTTTCATTGAAAATTGGCTCCATATGTATTAAAAATTTTGGTTTTGGTGCCTCATACATGTTTTTGATGAAGTGGCCTTGAAATCAGTGAGACAGTATAGCACATGCTTGGTTTTTGAATTGTGTGTCTTTCAAGAAATACAAAAAAAAAACTTGTGTTTTGTTGTTTTAAGCTGTCCAGATGCAAGTGATTGTAGGGTGAGACCATAAGCTGGTCACTAGAGCCATGTTTTCTAAACAGGTTGGGATGGTACACAGAGATCATTTCCTCACTGCAGTGAGAAGAGGGGAAGATGCCTGATCTGGTGATAAGGCATATAAGCACGATTCAAAAGATGTGGACTCTACCCATGATCTCCTTTGGTAAGTCACTGTACTTCTTCACATTTTGTTTTTACAGTTTATGGTATTGGACAAATGTCCTTCTTCTACATATACATGCCTTAAAAACCTAATTTCTAAACAGCTAACAGAGCACCTCGATAAAACAGGGGGCTTAGGTAAGAAGTCAATACCACATTTTCTGATCTTCCCCTAGTGCAGTTACCAGCAACGCACTGTTGCTGTTTAGCAGTAGCTTACTGTGTTATTTAGGAACTGACCCCAGAGCCTGTATTTGCTCACTTTGTCAGAACAGAGATTTATAGTGCATATTCTTCCACTAGAGTGAAGGAGTCGAGCCTTCCCTACAGGAACCGGATTCCCCTGGAGGGTTTAGAATCCAAGTGCGCCCTGACCTTACTCACTGTCTGACAAAAATATTGCTTGTGGTGCTTTGTTTTTATGACATGTCCTGAGAAATGCTGTTATAAACCCAACATTTCAGGCTGTGTGGATTGCTAAAACTCCTGATTTAGAGTTTACAATAATTGGAATTCTCTTTTTTTTCCTGGTCTTCCCTTCATCCTGGAAGAACCAGAATTCCAAAACATTTTGCATTTTTCATGACCAAGGAAATTATTTTGACCAATATCGTACATAATATTTTGTCACTTGATTCTTCTGGAGGGTTTTCCCCACTGAACTGCAATAGTAGTTTGGATAACGTGATAACTTCCCTTCCCCTTCCCCTTCCCCTTCCCCTTCCCCTTCCCCTTCCCCTTCCCCTTCCCCTTCCCCTTCCCCTTCCCCTTCCCCTTCCCCTTCCCCTTCCCTCCCCTCCCCTCCCCTCCCCTCCCCTCCCCTCCCCTTCCCTTCCTTTCCCTTCCCCTCCCCTTGACCTTCCCTTCCCTTTACCCTCCCTTCCCTTTCCCATCTCCTCCCCTCCACTCCACTACCCCTTCAAACCCCTCTCCCCTCCACACCCCACCCCACCCAACCCCTCCCATCACCTTCCCTTCCCTTCACTTCCCCTCCCCTTCACCTCCCATCCCCTTCCCTTTCCCTTTCCCTTTCCTTTCCCTTTCCTTTCCCTTTCCCTTTCCTTTCCCTTTCCCTTTCCCTTTCCCTTTCCTTTCCCTTTCCCTTTCCCTTTCCCTTTCCCTTTCCCTTTCCCTTTCCCTTCCCCTTCCCCTTCCCCTTCCCCTTCCCCTTCCCTTTCCCCTTCCCCTCCCCTCCCTTCTCCATCCATCCCCTTCCCTCCCCTCCTCTTCCCTCCCCTCCCCCTTCCTTCACCTTCCCTTCCCTCCCCCTCCCCTCCCCCTTCCCCTTCCCCTTCCCTCCCCTTCCCCTCCTTTCACCTTCCTTCCCTTCCTCCTTTGCTTTCCCACCTCCCCTCCCTCCCTTTCCCCACCTCTCCTTTCACCTTCCCTTCCCTTCCCCTCCCCTCCCCTTCCCTCCCCTCCCTTCACCTTCCCTTCCCTTCCCTTCCCCTCCCTTCCCCTTCACCTCCCCCTCCCCTCCCTTCTCAGTCCCTCCCCTTCCATTCCCTTCCTTCTCATTCCATTCCCTCCCCTCCAGTTCCCCACCCTTGCCTTCCCCTTCCCTTCCCTTCCCTTCCCTTCCCTTCCCTCCCCTTCCCTTCCCTTCCCTTCCCTTCCCTTCCCTTCCCTTCCCTTCCCTTCCCTTCCCTTCCCTTCCCTTCCCTTCCCTTCCCTCCCCTTCCCTTCCCTTCCCTTCCCTTCCCTTCCCTTCCCTTCCCTTCCCTTTGCCTTTCCCCACCCCCTCCCCTCCCCTCCCCTCCCCTCCCCTCCCCTCCCCTCCCCTCCCCTTTCCTTCCCTTCCCCTCTCCTTCCCCTTGCCTTCTCTCACCACCCCTCCTCTCCCCTTCGCCTTCCCCTCCCCTTCCCTTCCCCCTCCCCACCCCTCCTTTCACTTTCCCTTCCCTTCCCCTGCCTTTCCCCCCCCTCCCTTTACTTCCCTTTCCTTCCCTTTCCTCCCTTTCCCTTCCCTTTACCCTCCCTTCCCTTTCCCATCTCCTTCCCTCCACTCCCCTTCCCCTTCCACCCCCACTTTCATCCACACCCCACCCCACCATACCCACCCCCTCCCTTACCTTCCTTCCTTCCTTCCCTTCCCTTCCCTTCCCTTCCCTTCACCTTTCCCTCCCCTTCCCTCGCCTTCCCTCACCACCCCTCCCTTCACCTTCCCTTCCCTTCCCTTCCCTTCCCTTCCCTTCCCTTCCCTTCCCTTCCCTTCCCTTCACCTTTCCCTCCCCTTCCCCCTCGCCTTCCCTCACCACCCGTCCCTTCATCTTCCCTTCCCTTCCCCTCCTCTCCCCTTCACCTTTCCCCTTCCTTCTCTTCTCTTCCCCACCCCTCCTTCACCTTCCCTTCCCTTCCTTCCTTCCCTTCCTTCCTTCCCTTCCTTCCCCTTCCCTTCCCTTCCCTCTTTTTTTTCTTTCTTTCTTTTCTTTTCTTTTCTTTTCTTTTTTCTTTTTCTTTTCTTTTCTTTTCTTTTTCTTTTCTTTTCTTTTCTTTTCTTTTCTTTTTCTTTTCTTTTCTTTTCTTTTCTTTTCTTTTCTTTTTCTTTTCTTTTCTTTTCTTTTCTTTTTCTTTTCTTTTCTTTTCTTTCTCTCTCTTTTCTTTTCTTTTTTCTTCTATTTTCTTTTCTTCTCTTCTCTTCTCTTCTCTTCTCTTCTCTTCTCTTCTCTTCTCTTCTCTTCTCTTCTCTTCTCTTCTCTTCTCTTCTCTTCTCTTCTCTTCTCTTTCCTTTCCTTTCCTTTCCTTTCCTTTCCTTTCCTTTCCTTTCCTTTCCTTTCCTTTCCTTTCCTTTCCTTTCCTTTCCTTTCCTTTCCTTTCCTTTCCTTTCCTTTCCTTTCTTTTTTCTTTATTTTATTTTATTTTATTTTATTTTATTTTATTTTATTTTATTTTATTTTATTTTATTTTATTTTATTTTATTTTAATTTAATTTAATTTTCTCTTTTCTTTCTTTTCTCTTTTATATTCCTTTCCTTTCTTTTCCTTTTCTTTTCTTTTCTAAATTCTAGGTCTTCTGGTTAACTATAGCACTCTACCTGACCCCCCCCCCCCCCCCCATCAACATATTTCTAATAATATTAAAACAAAATGGTGAGTTTACTCTGAAGCAGCTAAATAAATGCCAGGGCTGAGGACAGTTTCCAGTCTGTGGGTACCCCTGGTCTAACTGGTAATTGCAATTCTTACAAATGCTGCAGTACAATAAACACCAATGCTAAAGACTGTATTGTGCTGAACTAACGTCCATTCAGTATCTTCTTAATTTAGATGCAACATGATTGTGTGGATTCTTCATTCTGGACAGTACTGGTGAAATTCCACCATCAATATCAAAATACTTTGCAATTTCAGCAGGGTGGATTTTGTGACTCTTTTGTATGGGATATGGACAGTGAGTGTGTCTCCGATGGAAATGAAGGTATCAATTAAGTTGAAGGCACATTCTTACACCTGGGGCAAATTTACAAAGAATTTCTTCACCATTGAATAGTCCAGAAACTTTATAAGAAGTCCACAAGTCTATGAAAGTGCTGAGTGAGCTTTTTGCTTTCAATGATCAAGCCACAGGTCATTAGACTGAGGTTAGTCTTATACTCCAAAGGTAAAATATCCTTAACACGCAGCATGGACTTACTAAATCAAATAGAAAGTAATTTCTTGGTAGTGTATATATCACTTTTCCATCGGAGAAACGAGCACCACATCTTCCACAATCCACTTCACTTTTAGGTCAAATTTTGTTTTGCATGTCATCAGGATAAAGCTGGAGTACCTCCAATGAAGATGACGAAAAACATCCAGATTTACCAGGATGCCACAGAGAGCACATTCTGGTCCTATAGTTGAGACAAAAGAGGCTGCAGAGAATACGTTCATCACTGAAGAGAAAACTGGAGTCTAATACATATTGCCCTTTAAATGCTTGGCCTCCTACTGAAACAGCAAATAGAGGGAAGCTGTATGAGAATTGTATGAAGTGAATCAATGACTTCATGCTTGATAGCTCCTTCCTAAATGAAGAGGTTCATATCGTGCAGGCTAGTACAAGACCTCTCCCACTTTGTGGCTTGATTTCTTACAAAGTGCTCAGAGATGCCAACCACAATGAAAAAATGTAATGGACATCAACAGTGGACACAGAACAAATGAGGAGTAGTTTAAAACTTCGGGTGGAGGGGCAGGAGAAAACAAGACACATGTATTTATGCTTGCCCTAGGAAAAGTGTTAAAAAAGAAACGGCACTGGAAAAATAGAGAGAGCAGAAAAAGGAGAGAAAAAGACCTCAAAAGCAAATAGAGAGCTATGAAAGAAAATCAAAAGAAAGGAAAATCCTATTTGGGCCTATTTAGCCTGCTGAACGTTTTTTTCTATAGCAAGTATATGAGGCAATCCATATTCTTAAGCAAAAAATCATTCTACTGCAATCTAGATAATTTCCCACTCCACTTGACGATATAATGCACTAAGAGCAAAAAGCTCTAAATCATCCAGAATAACCTACCAGTCACACTTTTCAGATAAAGAAATAAAAAATAATAAATAAAAGGAATAAACTTTATTCTAAATTGTTTCACCCTCAGGGCTAATGCCTTTTACATCCCCCCATTAGGTACTCTGCACATACTGCATTCCTCTCACATCACCACAGAGGTGCTGCTGATGGGGTCCATCCCACAGGTGTAGCTGCTGACAGGGCTCTGCCCATACACATCACCATGCAGTATCTCCTTTCCTCAAGACCATTTCAGTCATCATGGGCATAAGCAAATAAAAGGAACAGAGATTTTATTAAATACATCTAGCAGTGCTAAGGAATTGTTTTTAACTTCATTCTGCCCTTTTCCTGCAGTAGCAAGCTGCTGTTGCGCTTTTTTTTTTTTTTTTTTTTTTTCCCTTTGCAGAGTGCTAAATCCAGCCAGAAAGCTGCTACAACAAAACATACCCAAGGGAAATGTGATGGAGAGTTTTTCTTCACTGATTTCTCTTCTAACATTGTTTCCTTCCTTCCTCCCCTCTCCACCCTGCAGACTCGATCCTCAGCCCATTGATGTCAAAGGAAAAACTCACACTGACCTCATGCGGCTTTGGATCACGCTTCCATTCCTGGGCCATTTGTTTTTATAAATGAACTAACAGAAGTGCTAAAAAACCCTGTCAGAGCAGCTCTGAAAGTGCCATCCACTGCCCTAACAGCTGGTGTGAGTTGTCAATGGAACTGCACCGTCTGAATCCAGGATAATATTTTAACTTCAATATACCACCATTATGAATACATTTGACATTCAATGTGCAGTAATAACAATGAATTTGCTGGATATTGAATGTCACATACTTTCACAAGTACAGCATTTCATTGCAATACACAGCAGCATTAGTTTAACGATATCAGGGTTTTTCCAGAACCCTCTCTTTATGTCCCCTTTTTCTCCAGGAGAACAATAAATACTCCTTAACAATGCCTAAGAAAAATAAAATCATACTTTTCTTTGGGAGAGAAATATGATCTATACACAGGCCTCTAGCGAGCTGAACAGCAATGCTTCCTGGGACACGGCAAACATGAATTTGTGTGCAGAGTTTTTTTCTAACTATAAAACGGATGGCCTGGAATATTAATCATGTTGTTTTGTTTCATTTTGTTTTGTGGTTTTTTTTTTCCTTATTTGATTCCAGAGTGCAAACGGAAATAACTGTGCTTCAAACCATCCTACAGTGCAAAAAAATATATAAACATATATATATAAGAATGCAGATCTGAAGGATGGTCAGGAGATTAATTTTAAAATAAGCATTGTAGAGTCATTTGCTGAAGATTTCAGGTACTAAAGGACAATGTGGAATTGCTTTTAGCAAAACAAGATACGAATGTATTCTTTGAAATTCAGGGCCAAATCTGACCTCCGTTTCTTATATAGTTGTCCTTAGGAGATGCTCAGACCACACTGCAAGATGGCAGTGGACAAGGTTTGACAGTCCACTGTCTCACCTAGGTGTTTTTGGTGAGACAGTCTACTGGCCACCAGCTGATCCCATTTCTGTACAGCGATGACAAAGCCTTGTCATGCCCTGTCGTATCATCTGCTGGGGAGGTACTTGGGTGGCAGTCTGGTATGCCACCACTTTCAGGAAACAAAATGAGTTGTGAGCAGAATGGGTTTCCTGGTTGCCTGTTGGTTTTATAGGTTCTCTTAAAGAAAGAGAGACATCTACATGCGAGCCATCTAATAAGTTAGAAGAAATGATCACGGTACAAATGGATTTTTTTTCCAACCTTTTTTCATGTAAATTACTTGGATATGCAGCCTCTGTAAATGTTGATAAAGAAATTAAGATAAAACATATTTATTTAACAGATCTATCTTCTGAAGCATTATTTTTTCATCATTTTGAAGGGAAAGTTGGTAATATTTCTTATGACAAAGTAAATTCTGACATCAGCTCTACTGCTAGTAGTGTAGAATCCCTCAAGAGTTGTGGAAGACTTTGATCATTGCCCAGTGTTTTGCTGAACTATACTGAAAAAGTCACAGATAAATCTATTATTTCTGAAAATGGTCCTTCAGCAAGATGAAAAGAACTATTGAGTGAGCAAATATGAGAAGGTTTGATAGAGAAAGACCCCTTGATGGGCTTTGTGGAAGTCCAAGGAATTAGAGTAGCTTCCAATTAGCATGTGATGTGTGTTTTTTTGAGGCATGGGTGTGATAGACCTCTTTTAATTTATAAGCTCTTGGAGCTGCAAATTTTGACTCTGTCTCTTCAGCTTTATGTTTGCTTGCATGTATTCTAGTTTCCATCTAAGAGTACGGAGGCTGTTTCCAAGGCAAGGTGCCCTTCAGTTTAAATACAGAAGCATGGTGAATATATTAAATAGCAAAAAGAGTAAGACAGCAACTGTAACTATTGTAGCTTACACTACATCACCCAACCTTGCACAGAAAATAGTTGAATCTACACAATTATTTGCAGTGAACACGCTCAAGAAGACCAAGCAGCATTCTGAACAAAAGAACCTGGTGGAAATATTATTTATTTCATATAAAATATTGAAGGTAATAATCAGTGGGATAAGGCAAAATGCATTGCAAGTCCCACTTGTTAAATATTAGCTCTTCAGATCCATACAACAATAAAGAAGAACTGAATCCTAAATGAGATACTGCTGTGTCACCTGTCTTGGATGTTTAATCATGTCTGGACAACATTATTTTTTTCCTACTTACATCCTAGAGCCAATATTTTATCCCCAGTACTCTATGTGGGCTTTCAGGCAAGCTATCTACACATGGACGCTTTGGAGAAGGTTCTGTTAAGAATAAGAAGGTCTGAAATCTGGTTTCTTCATACTTAATAACTGAAGCGACATTGCTGTATCCAGTTCTTGCAGCACAGAATGGCCAAGACAAATTCCCACCATAATTAGATCCTGTTGATGAAATGTTGCAGACAAAACATCGCTATGCATGGAGATGAAATGGCCTTGCCTCAGATATTTATATGCCACTTATTTAATGAGACATAGATTGATAACTTACCAATCATCACTTTGCTTTTTGTAGTGCAAATACATCAGTATGTTCAGATATATAAAGAGATGTTAAACAAATAGAGGAGGCAATGATTAATCCAAGCGGATGTGTTTTAATGACGAATTACAAATAGGGAAGTGATTCCAGACAATACACACAGGCAGATCGCAGTATCTGAATAAAAGGTGACTTGAAAGACTTCAAAGCATAGGGATGTCCTAGGTAAGTGTATGTGTTTTACCTGTTGATACATACAACTGCCTGTTAAATCAGATATTTTACTCATAGAGCCTCCATGCAGTGACAGCACAGATACACGGTTTTTGATGTGTCAGCATGTCAGCGGTGAGATATCTGACACATGATGTTACACTCCTGATAAGCTTCATGCGCTTCATCTCCTGGGCAGCAGTGAAATGGCAGCAGAACCAATTGGCTGTGCTGCCTGGATAACGAAACTACTAGCTTTGAATCAACCCAGCCCATAAGCAAGATGAGCACAAAAATGAAGATACTAATCACAGTGGTACCTGTGTGTAACACTTCTCCTCCCCAAAGCACTTCATAAAGCAAAAGCAGGGATTGTTTCATGCACCACTTAGAGGAATGTGATTGCTTAACAGCACATGCAACCCTGCCTGAAAGCTTTGGATCAGACGAAGACTAGCCCACCTAATTGAAAATGTAAGGCAGTCAAATAGGCAGTAATATTTCAATATGCAATGTGAAGAGGTTTTCTATCATTACTCTTATGAAAAGTACAGTTTAATGCTTTGTGAACACCAGTTACTGTGACTGGAATTTTACATCTTTGCTGATGGCAGTTCCAAAAAGTCAAACATGTTAACTCCACGATGAAGAGGGTGCTTAATTTTATTTTCAAGGAAAAAAAAAAAAAAAAAAAAAAAAAAAAAAAAAAAAGGAATGCCTACTGAATTAGCTATATTAATTCTTCTAGCAATTTAAAGTCTTGTGGACTTGTGGACCCTGAATTTTTAGTTACTAGATGTGACATAATAGCAGCTTAGAGTGAAGCAGCTGGTCCTTATAATCAGGTGAACTCTGATCATTAATCTAAAATTCCCCACTGTATTTACTGCTTCTTTTAATAACAATATGAACTTCCAATACATTTTCCATCTAGATATGCTCATGAGCTGCCTGAACAAATGAAACCAGACATTTTTCATTTTCATTAAAAGCTGTGTTATGTTGTGACATTTTAACTCCACAATTAAGCTTCTTTAGTTTCCTAGAGAGAAAATTCATCACAAGCTATGTGTCATCTTTCCAACACTTTATCTCCTGTCCTTTAACATAGCTCTTACTCTGGCAATCTGCACCTTTTGAAAAGGTGTGCTTGACCACAGGCAGTCTCCAACTTCAAAATCTATCTTGAAAAATAAAACACTTGGAAAGGGAGGTCTGACATTTAGGTTGAACCTTTCTCTTACAGAAGCTAGTTAGGAGATAAATGAAAGCATGACTTCGTGTTACTGAAATGTTTGAATATTTTCCTGGAATTTGTCCTGTACAATTAAACAAGGTATTTAAGCACATGCTTAAATTAAAAGCTCTCTCACTTAGCCTCATTTCCTCTCACGGAGTTTATTTCTACAATCATGCTTGTGCACACTTCCTTTCGTTCTCTTCCTCACCATTCCTTTTCCTTACAGGAGTCCTATTTCAAATAAAGTTGCAGTGTGCTCACCCACCCTGTAAGTTCGTTCCCGAAGCACACCAGACACATTTAAACTGATTTCACAGAGTAAAGTTTGATTAAGTGCTGTGACATCACTCTAGCATTAATGTTAAATCCCAAATTAAGTCTTTGGGCTTTTTTGTGTGTTTTTTCTTTCCACAGCTAGTGACAACACCCGAATACCTCCCTTTTTCCACATCAGTCACATCCCAAATGAACAAGCCACCCATAAGTTTTTACTCTACTTTGGACCTGGTTTTGCTTCATCCATACCCACATTTGGTATCCCTTATACATTATTACTGATATGGTTGTTCGTGTACTGTTGGACTTTTGACCCTCCCCAGAATCCAGAATCTCTGGTATTCCTCTTTGATTTCCGTTGACATTCAGCTACTTTTCCTGTAGCTTCTCCTTAACCATCTGTGCATTACAGCCAACCCCCATGGAGGTGGCTGCAGCTACTGTCAGCTTCTCATGTTGCTATCTGTCATATCCAGCAATTTCTCATGGCATATACAGTAGTCTTCCACATCCTATTCTTTAGCTAAACCTCAGATCAGTCACCACCTTGTCATCTAGAAGGGCCATAAGGAGGACTCAGGGAACTACAGGCCTGTCAGCCTGAACTCTGTTCCAGGAAAAGTTATGAAGCATATCATCTTGAGTGAGATCACAAGCCACGTGCATGACATCCAGGGCATCAGGCCCAGACAGCACAGGTTCATGAAAGGCAGGTCATGTTTGTCCAGCCTCATCTCCTTCTGTGACCATGACCAGACTAATAGATGAGGGCAAGACTGTTGATGTAGTCTACTTAGACTTCAACAAAGCCTTTGGCATGGTCTCCCACAGTATTCTCCTGGGGAAAATGGCTGCCCATGGCCTGGACAGGTATACTTTTCTCTGGGTAAAGAACTGGCTGGAGGGCCATGCCCAGCAGGTTGTGGTTAATGGAGTTAAGCCCATCTGGTGTCCCATTACAAGTGGTGACCCCCAAGGGTCAGTACTGGTACCTATCTTGTTTAGTATCTTTATTGATGACCTGGATGAGGGGAATGAGTGTGCCCTCAGCAAGTTTGCAGACAACACCAAGTTGGGAGGTAGTGTTGATCTGCCTGAGGGTAGGGTGGCCCTTCAGAGGGATCTAGATAGGCTGGACTGCTGGGCTGAGGCAAATGGGATGAGGTTTAACAAGGCCAAGTGCTGGGTCCTGCACTTGGGCCACAATAACCCCACATCATAGGCTTGGGGCAGAATGGCTAGAAGACTGGGAAGAGGAAAGGAACCTGGGAATGTTGATCAATGCTCGGCTGAACATGAGCCGGCAGCATGCCCAGGTGGCCAAGAAGGCCAATGGCATCCTGGCCTGTATTAGAATTAGTGTAGCCAGCAGGAGCAGGGAGGTGATCATCCCCTTGTTCTCAGCTTTGGTGAGGCTGCAACTT
Organism: Anas platyrhynchos; assembly: GCF_047663525.1. Taxonomy (NCBI): domain Eukaryota; kingdom Metazoa; phylum Chordata; class Aves; order Anseriformes; family Anatidae; genus Anas; species Anas platyrhynchos. Next base: position 9,818,542 of record NC_092591.1, read on the forward strand.
GAGTACCTGAGTTCCGTTTTGGGCCCCTCACTGCGAGAAAGACATTGAGGCCCTGGAGCATGTCCAGAGAAGGGCAACAAAACTGGTGAGGGGTCTGGAGCACAAATCTCATGAGGAGCGGCTGAGGCAGCTGGGGTTGTTTAGTCTGGAGAAGAAAAGGCTCAGGGGATACCTCATTGCACTCTACAACTTCCTGAAGGGAGGTTGTGGTGAGGAAGGGGTTGGCCTCTTCTCCCAGACAACTAACAATAGTACTCAAGGAAATGGCCACAGGTTGTGTCTGAGAAAATTTAGATTAGATATCAGGTAAAACTTCTTCTCTCAAAGAGTGTTCAGGCATTTGAACAACCTGACCAGGGAGGTGGTGGAGTCACCATCCCTTGTGGTGTTTAAGAAGACCCTGGACGAGGTGCTACAAGATATGATTGTGATTTAGTAGCTTAGTGGGTAGCATTGGTGATAGGAGGACAGTTGGACTAGATGATCTTGTAGGTCCTTTCCAACCTTGTGTTTCTATGATTCTGTGATTCTATGATCTGTCTGTAGCCCTAGTGCTTTCCTTGCAAGACCTCCAGCAGCCAAAAAATTGTCTTCTAAACTCTTGTTACCTGTGACACTGTGCATGGGTCACAGTCAAACTGTCTCTTTTTGCATGAAGCTACCTAGTGCTTTCTTCAAAAAGTACGTCACACTGGTGCTTCCTTTTAAAAGAATTACCTTGTTTTGGTAGATAAACCATCTTAAACTGCTGACAAAACAAAATAAACAAAAACACCCTCAGTAGTAGTACTGATTTCCCTATTACAGGGATAAGTTGATCTGAAATCTAATAAAACAGGGTCTTTCAGTTTTTGTTCCCTGTTTCACAGCAACTTCCAGTTATTCATTTTCACTTCAGGATGCTATCATATTTTTGTTTTAAATTCTCATGTTGTTAAGATGAGGAAAAGGAGAGGGACTGAGTTTGGTTTCATCATCACTTCCGTTTTCTTTAACTCATGCATTGGGGTTAGTCACAATGGAACAGACCTCTCCATACAGGCATAAGGTGTTGTTTTTGTTTTTTGTTTTTGTTTTTGTTTTTTAAATCACCAAACTGGTCTGAACTTGGGTAGACCTGTGCGGTGTCAAGAGTTGGACTTGATGATCCTTAAGGGTCCCTTCCAACTCAGGATATTCTATGATTCTATGAAACTCTTTCTACTCATACTGGTCCATGCTCTATCCTTGAATGTGACTGGTATGCACAAACACTGTGCCAAGCAGCCTACCAATCACTAAATAAGGGTGCTCAGGTACAGCTGTGGAGAACAGGGACTGAAATATCACTTTTTCAACCCCTTTCTTTGATATCAGATCTGAATATATCATATGTTTCTAGTTTAGTGATATGCTCATAACTAAGGCTGATGATTCAGTTCTTTTCCCTAGAAAGCAGGTTCTTGGTATTAAAAGGTGACAATGCTAAGAAAATGTACAGAGAAGCAAGTAGATTTCACCACACCACCGCCATGATGTTATTTATGGAATTAGCATTTAATTTCTTACTTTGAATTTATATTTATTATATTTTTATATTATGTTTTTAAAAAAAATCCTCACAGCAAGTGAACAAGGCAGACTTGCCCCCAACCCTGACAGCTTCACGCTCCTGTACTGCTGCCAGCCAGAGACATTGTCCCCAGACAGCAAGATTGCCCCCAGCTAACCAGCCAGAAAGCCTGTCCCCAGCCGGACAGGCAGCCTGTTCCCAGACAGACAGACAGAGGGCCTGTCCCCATCTGGCCAGCCACTGAAAGTGCACTCCAGCCACCGTCTGCCCCCAGCAGGCCGCCCGCAGTATTTGTCCCCAGCGGCCAGCCACAAAAGTGATTTAAATAATCACTGTTGTCCGACGCTGTGTGTACACAGGAGCTTAACTACTGCAGTTATTTGCCAGTGACGACAATGCAGTCAGCAGTCTGCCACGAAGAGCCACAAGGGAGACTGCACGGATCCTTTTCAGATGGATCCAGCCCTGGAAGGACTCAGCACAGCTGCCTTGTCCCACAAGAGCACCTAGCATGTCACCCTGCCATAGTCAAAGGCAGTGTTTTTAGGCCCATCTGCATTCACTGCTCCGTACTTTCCTAACACCACCACACCACCACTGATCCCATCCCCCAGCTCGCTCCCATGCCTTATGTAGGGAGGAGAAGCCCCACCTGCTACTGAGATCGAGCCAGTCAGGATGGAGCTAACAATCACTACCCAGACAATCAGGAGACAGCTAACATCACACACCATAGAAGACATGAAGACCCTAGCAACACCTGGCTGCCCTGCAGGGCCGGCCTAAGGGGTTGGTGGAGCTGGTAGACAAAGGAGGGGACAGAGAGGACAGAGCCACCATGGGCAAAATACACAACAAAACCCTCCCAGAGAAGCCACCTGGCCTGTGGCACCTCGCCCAGGCCTCATGGGGCTGGGGAGTGCTGATGCCACTGCACAGACAGTTCTTGGTAGTAAGAGGTGGCAACAAGGCCAAAAAAAAAAAAAAAAAACCAACAACAACAACAAAAAAGCATTACAGAGAATCACACAGAATCACTGAATTGCACGACACCGGTACCAAATGATGTGGAAAAAAAGTGGCAAAGGAAAATGATGTAGTTCTGTGAATATGTTCTTTTACCAGTGGTCATCACAGCTGGAAAACCACTTAGAAAATGGGGGAGGGAAATGGGACAAATAAGGGGAAACAAAACCAGGAAAAATGAGATGGAAATAAGTGGCAATTTATTGTGGGCAAATGCTGAGGTACAGAATAGCTCCTATTGCCCACCACAAGCTATTGTAGAGCATTTGATATTCTGCTCTAAGTATTTTTGTCAGCAGCTGACCAGTCACCGTGAACATTTCTCAATTTTTATACCAAGCATTTTTATCAGTTCAGTATATAGTACATTCTTTCTGAGCTTAACAGCATCAGCAAAATAAAGAATGCAAATAATGTTCCTGATCTAGTAAAAGCAGCAACCAAATAGATCGCTGTCTCTTTCCATTTAAACTGAATATTTATGTGTTGAATTTTAAATATCATTTTCCTATCGCTTTTCAATAATTCGTTCCTGTTTCTCACCCAAAATGTCTTGAGCTGTGACCGCATAGTGCTGGTGATACAGGGACGTATTATCTTTGGCTATTATCTTATTTCCAGCCACAGAAAATTTACTTAAGAATGACCCAATCATGTCATGCAAACTTCAGCTGGCCAAAGACGTCACCATTTTGCCAGGAGATAATAATGTTGACACTAATCTGTTTGCCAGATGACCTCTGTTTATCATTGTGTCTCAGTTAAGACCTAAGCTGGAAAAGGATGTCTGGGTGGGGAAGAGCTCAAAAAAAAATCAAAAACTCAGAACCCAATGCTCCCGGAGAATATGAACACCAACAATAAGATTCAGGTGAACATGTAATTATTTTAACACTACATTGGTGTGGTGTATACAAAAATCTGATCCAGGCTCTAACCAATATCTCATATGTTCTGCCAATCTTACCTCCATACACATTTTCTGTAGATTTAAATCCAGGCCTTCAAGAACCATGAGCACTGAAGTGGTTTGCAAGCCACCAGTAAATGCATGTCCAGTTGATGTGTGTGACAACTGGAGCACAGAATCAACCCCATGAAATGCTGCTGAATGCCCATGGCTGATGGGGGATGATCTTTAGGTACTTTTCCTCTTTTCCATTGGTGTGTTCCTCCTCTGCCACTTGTATATAATTACAGTACCAGTATTAAGATGGGAATCACCATAGCTTCTGTTACTGTTTAGTTTCCATTTGACTTTATTAAAATAAAGCAGCAAAACTCAGGAAAAGAAACATCATTTTAAAAAATTAAATAAATAAATACATAAAAATATATACCTATTCTGATGTCTTTTGCTGATGTTTTGTCCCTTGGAAACTGGGAGACGATGGTAAGGTTATCCAAAAGGGTATTGACCACAATGCTGGAGTCCGTCAACATAGTCATTGGAGCCAGAAGAGGGATTGTACCTTGGCAGGCAGCATAGCTGCAGTCCTCAACATCCAGCAGAAGAAAGAGAATTTACTGAACAATGACTGAGCCAGGTTGAAACGGAGAGGCTACAATGCAGTGACTTCTAGCATACATAACATAGGGCATATTTCCATTGCAGTCAAAGGCGTGATTAGGGCATTCATAGCAATAACAACCGTTGCGATAATCTTGAGGATGACGCAGGAAAAATCACTCATTTTTGTTGCCTCTACCAGAAAATTTTCAGGGCTCTGGGCATCAAAAGAGATGGGAAATTATTGAGTGAAGTCACCTCTGGCAAGACTGAAAGTGTTCTGACACTTTACAGACTTGAAGGAGATTCCAGGAACTTCCTTAGATAGCAAGCTAATGGCCAAGCCAGTGCCACCTAGTTTTTACTCCTGTGTTACCCAATGTGCAAGATGGAGCTAACTCAAAAAAAGCCTACCAATGCAATCATTTTTCTCCACTAGAAAGCATAACCTTGTCTTCCTAAGGAAAGAGCTGGTCATGTTCTTGATTGATATAAATTGACATAATACATGCTATTACAGGAATTTATATCAGCCATGACCTTGCTCCAGGGTTCCCATGCATTTGATTGTACAAGCATACTCTTTTATGGTGTGGTTTGCAAATGAAACTGTGGGTCTTTCAAATTCATGCATTAGAAAAGGTTATTGGAGGTGCATTTGTGGAGCAATACTTAGATATGATTCTTGAACTGAAGGCAAAGACAAGCACTGACTTTGATGGAGGTTCTTGCCAGAATTGAGATGTAAGTAACTGTCTTTACTGTTTTTAAAATAACAATTTGAAATGCTAAAGTCTTCAAATTACAGGCATACTAATAAGTATGTAGTTTGAATTACTTTAAACAGATTATTTCCATAGAACCTAATAAAGCCCTACATGGTTTACAAAACAAAAACCAGGTTAGATGGAGACAGGAAAATTCATCCTGGTTACACTTCCAAGAGATTAATTTTAGCAGGATTAAAATTACTACACTGGAATCATTCAAATGGAATTTTTGGCTTTGCAACAAAGTTGTCTTATCTTTATTTAACTTCATTGTTTTATCAGCTGTGTCCTGTTTTCTGCTTCATTGACAATTCTGTTCACACCTAGTCAGATAACATTAAATTTTGTATTGGAAGTCCATCCAACCAAAGCTTACATGTGGGGGACTCTATGTGCTTTGCATCATCAAGGTTTTTTTCAGTATTCACATGCAATTTTATACTTAGAAGACATTTCACAGTTTTATTTTTCTTCCCCCTTCTTTTCTTATTTTTCTTTTAATTTTCTTCCCCCTCCTCCCTTCCCCCCCCCCTTTTTTTTTGTTAATCTCCTTCATTAATGCCAGGTACATACAGCAACCGGTGAAGTGTATTTTGAAACACTGAAATTCAAGTCACAAATTAAATACATCCCACTGAAAAGATACATGTCTAAAATGAGGTTTCTAAAAGAGGTTTCAAAATGATAGTAGGTCACATTTAGAAATCGAAGATTTGATAGGCTCCACAAAACTGGAATTTAGGCAAATTGTGCATGTTTAGAGTCTTCTAAACTGGAAAAAAAAAATATATATATATATATATATATATTTATATATATATAAATTCAGATAGTTGTCCCATAAAATGAATCCCCTTGAAATGTCACAGAATTGCACACATCTGAATAATTACTTCGATTAGTCACATGGGAAGATGTTTATTTCTAAAAATGATTTCTTTCATTTCCAGGTGTACAAAAAAAAAGCCACTAATGTTCATCTGTAGAAATTAGAAACATGCCTTTTCACTGAAGATATTTTTTACATTTTACCATAGCTGTTACTACTGTAAACTTCTAGAGATACTCACGTATCTCTACCTGAGGTGTAGAGAGTTGCGGGTTGGCCTCTTCTTGCAGATAACTAGCAGCAGGACTAGAATGAATGGCCTCAAGTTAAGGTTCAGGTTGGAAAATAGAAGAATTTTCTTCTTAGAAAGAGTGGTCAGGCATTGGAACAGGTTAAAAAGGGAAGTGGTGGAGTCGCCGGCCCTGGGAGTGTTCAAGGAAAGGTTGGATGTGGTGCACAGGGACATGGTTTAGTGGGTGATGTTGGTGGTTGAGGGTCAGTTGAACCAGATGACCTTGGAGGTCTTTTCCAACCTTAATGATTCTGTGATTCTGTGATAATGAAATCAATGGGAAAAAATAAATAAATAAATAAAAATAATTAACTAAGGAGTTCCTGGGTAGGTGTCAGGATCGCTCTCATCTCTCATCTCATCTCTCCTGATGCCCTGATGAGAATTTCTCCCTCTATCTTTGACCCTCGTATCTGATTGCCTGTAGTCTGCAAATAAGATTGCTCCCTATTAACTTTGATAGTCTTCACAATGTACCCCAAGTTGGTCACCTATGAGTCTCTTCTTTGTAAACAAAGAGGAGATTCTATTCCAAGAGATATGCCATAGATCATCCAGAAAAATAAATAAATAAATAAAATCCTGCTGGATGTATGTTTCTCAGGGATTTTTGGTAACTTCTTTAGAGTAGACACTAAACTTTCCAACAGCTATTTAGATAACAGGAATTCACCCAGGACAGACTATGCCCCACAAGAAAGAAAATAGGTTATTTTAACTGTTCAGAGGAGAGTGATAGAATACATAAATTAATTAATTAATTAAATTTAAAAAAAAATAGATAAGATAAAATAAAAACGTAACAAAACTTGGATGGAAAGGGAAGAAAACATGGCCGTCTCTATAAGAATGGAGAATCTCCTGCAATAAGACACCCCTGCATCTCTCAAGGAGGTTCCTTTACAGTAGATTCAAAGTGTAGTGCAATCAGCAGGAGCCATCACACAAATTCTGCTGTTCATGTGAGGATGGATGACCCCAGAAGTGGATGATTGCCTTCTCTTAAATACAGAGTTGTGGGTTTTCTTAAATAAACACACTTGAAATAAGATTCATGCAGTACATTTGGAAGTTGTTTTCCTTCCCCCAGACTAATTCTAAAAGCCCATGGATTGAGGTTTGATATAATAAAACATAAACCTGGTTGCTACATAATTAACTCAAAACTTAATGAGCAATAAAAGTACAATTATGCTCTTGTAATGCATTAAGCTTGTATTCCTGCTTAATCCATTTAAAAGGACTCTCTAGGTGTTCACTTGGCAAATAACAAAATAAGGTGAGTCAGAAATTACACTTATTAAGTGTAAATGTGTATCTTTAGCAATTGATATCTAACGTCATAGGACAAACTTGCCAAACTTAATTAAATGAATAAATGTGATTATGCACTTAATATTTCCTTAATTACAAGGCTAAATTATCTTTTACATAATGTGCTGTCAGCTCAATGGTTGCCTGCTACCTGACTAGGACTGCAGCAGGGAGTGCAGAGCTCTGCTCCTGGTGAGTTTGGAGTTCTCCACATTGTAACTTCATGGTCCTGGTGGCAGTTACTCATCCCTGTTAGAGATATTTGCCTAACACACAAGTACCACTTTATTTACCAGATACTGGTCTTACTGTGGCAATATGTCAATTTTTTGTTCTGATTTGACTAAGTAATTTCATTTCAATACTGTAGACTATTCCATGTGATCTCGGACAAAGGATATGTCAAAAAATTGCAGTTTCCCATGGAGAAGCTATTCCAAACTTTGACCAGTTCTGTCAATCAGACTAACCTCAGCTCCGTTTTAAATCAATAATGCATAAATGGACCTGGGATTTTGAAGTGGACTTTTAAGAAAAACTCTGCAACAATTAGCTAGCATCATCATTATGACTCAAGGGATAAAGAGGACAACTCCAAACTTGAAACACATCCATTTTTTCCTCTGCATCCACATTGTTCCTCTGTTTTGGTTTGGTTTGGTTTGGTTTTGGGGTTTTTTTGCAGCATATTTCACAAGTACTCAGGAACCACCAAACGATCTTCATACCAACATTTTTATATGACTACTGTGGGTTCTCATTTTCTCTATTTTTCCAGGAATCTTCAGAGGAATCTTCAGAAATTCATTTCCAACCAAGCGGCCTGTTTTATCTTACATTAAAGGCAAAAAAACAAATCAAAACACTAAACAGAGAAGGTTGCCTACTTATTGAACTATGGTGCATCAGAGATTTGCAGAATTGTTAACAGAGGAAAAAAGGATTAGCAACAAATGCAAATTCCTTTCAGGAAATTTTTTTGAAATGCTTTATTCATTAAAGAAGGAAAGTCTCAAAGTGTCTTGTGAGTGACTTCATGCAGAAGCATTTGGGGACTTTTCAAAACCAGAAATTCATACAGCTTTCTTTTATCCAGCTAAATGTTGCATTTGGGTTCTAAAAGGTTTTTTTCATGAAAGAAAAATCTTTGAAAAATGCTGTGACAAATTATCATTAAAACCAGCAATCTCTGATCAGAATTTTATACTCCGGGCACTTTTTATTGCTTCAACAGTATATAGGGGACCTACTAGCAGAGGTAAATTACATTTGCACTTGTCTTAAGTGTTGTGAGTGTTCAGTCTGGATTTTTAGAAATGTCAAAGTCATTCAGGTTGAGTGCATTAATTAGCTGCATTATGTTCAAAATATGCAGTGGTGTTTTTGTTTTAGGTCAGTGTATCTCACTGTTACGGCCGCACTATTGAAATGAAAAAGATTTAGACAGGCTGTAATTTTAGACAAAATTTGGCTCCCAAAAGGAAAAGATGAAAACTAAACTCTGACCATTTAAATGATGCTCACCTCTGAAAACTCTGCTTAAGGTGGTGTGAGGTTTGGCTTGGGGATCCCATTACGTGTGAAGAAAATACATGGCTCTTAGCTCCTCTGCTACACTTCCTCAGATATTAAATCCTCCCCATGTTTAGATCTCTTTTCTGTTATTTTCTATAATGCCCTTCACTTGATGTCCTTATTATACTTTTTTTTCCTACCATAGTGTTTTGGCATTGTTGCTCTCTGTAAGCAAACATATGTATACACTGACAGAAACATTCCTATTTCACCTGTACCTCAGCTGACCGTAGTGAGGTTTTTATTAGGAGGAAAAGCTATCTGAGGTTATATATCAGACATAACCTTTTGGGTGTCTGTCAGGTTTTTCCCGAACCCTGTGCTATGAAGGTGTTGCTCAGTGATGAAGGCTGAGGATGGCATCGCAGGCAACAGAAAAAGAAATAAAATTTCATGTTGACAAGCATAGCATTTGCAATGTGACTGGGCTTGTGAATTATAAAGCAGCCATAGAGATATCTCTGTTTTATTTTCTACTGCCCTTCTCAGATATATGCGTAATGCTTTCTTCCTATTTAAAGCTGTGGAAAGGTCTTTGGAAGCTACAGAAATGGGCTTGTGCTGCATCAGTTTTCCACAGCAGGGCCACAAGATCTCAGAATCTATAAAATACTCTTAACAGATTTATGGGAAGTACCTAAGAAAAGCAGACTTAAGGGGCTTAAATTTGCTCAAATTCCTGTATCTATTGAAAAATTATTATACTTTTACAAACTGAAGTAAATTTAATTCTCTGTAGTTCACTAGCTATGGACATTGTGATATGGGAGTAAAAGGATATCCAGATGATGCCTGAGTTCAGGATACATGAGTTTAATTCTAACCTCATCAGCAAGTGATGCAACTTAGTGCCTCAGTTTACCATTCAAAAATAAATAAATAAATAAATTGTACATCTCTTCCCCAAAATGATACTCTGAAGCCAATTTCATTAATGTCACGGCATCTCTTAGCATCATGAAGATCCTTGTATATAAATATGCTCAAACTGTAATCAAAATTAAACAAAAAAAAAACAAAAAACTATTAGGAATAAATCACCCTACCTGGAACTGATCTGTGATTTCATTTTTTACACATGACCCATTTATTCAAGACAGAGGAATCCTCTTTTGAAACAGAAATATATCAGGTGAAATTTTAATCAAGCTGTCAGGCTTCATTTTAATTCTCATGCAGTCTATGTGGAGGAGAGAAAGGGAAAGGAAAATGATTCTCATAAAGAGATGGAGAGACAGAGAGCAACAAGCTGTGCTGATATATTAATTATCTATTTATAATATGTAATCTTTTCAACTTCTGTCATGTTAAAATCAACAAAGAATTTAGCTGAAGACAGCCATAAAATGAACTGATTACAGCTTGCGTACAACAGCGATGAAAGAGCAAATACACACAGCTATGCAAATGTGAAATATAACATGACAGAAAGCACAGCCACGGTGATAACAGCAGGTAATTGCTGGGCTCTGTAGCTCTCCCACCCAACTGACTCTGTGATATTTCCTTTGTTCTGTAACTGGCACATTTTTGGCACATGGGAGGGAGAGGGAGGAAGCTACAAGCTGAAGCTGAACTCCTTGTGAAAGCTGCTGCAAACGTGCAGTGTGCCAGAGCAATGTGAAAGCAGGGCTGTGCAGAGCTGAGTCTTCAGCCTATAGCTGTGCCCAGCAACTGGGGGGAATAGTCTTCAGTAACTGTGTGCAGCCAAAGGTTAAGAGCTGATTTCTACCCTTTCAATTCCACCACAAATTCCCCATGAAGTCAAGATGTTGAATGCCTGATCCAGCCCGTTGGAGTCACTGGTAAGATCCCTTACCACCACTAAAGGGCTTGAGATCAGGACTGAGTCTGAAATCTTGCTGGGTAGCAAACACAGCGCAGCATTTCATTCATGTATTTGCATGAATAGCAACTTAATGGGGCTTCTCGTGGAACTAGAAACAAGTCTGAGCTGCGTGTGAAAAGTCAGCTTTCACGGTTTGTGGAGTTGGCATGGTGCATCTGGGAGCTGTGCTGTTAAACATGGTCACATCATGATGAGCACAGCTTGAAGCGCTTATCTAGCTGCTTTCTTCTTCTATTGCTCCATGTCAGTATTATTAAAAGTAGCCATTGCACCAGGGTAATACACATAGCAGTTTTCTAGTTCTGTTTCCTACTGCTTTCTCTCACAAATTCATGTGGTTTTGTTTGGGGATCAGACAGCCATAGGTCCAGATTGCATCAGATACACCCTACCCAGAGGAAGGCTGTACTAGCTTGGACTCAGAACCAACTTTATGCAGCAACAGGGTTTCTATACTGGAGCTGCATAAACCAGGCTCATCTCCTTCAGTAGTCATCCCTGCAGAGCTCCACGTGAGCCTTACTCCCATTTTCAGGTGTGACATATGCCGTTGCATGTCAGCAGTTTCACAACAGTCCATAGTAGGCCTGTCTCAGTGGTGCAAGTCACCTTGGAAAACAGTGAATCAACGATACAAGCTTCAGAAGTGCTACCCACTCTCTGTTTTGTGTTTTTTCTCAAGTGCTACCTGTAAAGGCATGTTGCTCTTATTTCTCTCAAGAGGAGCTAGAGGCAAGGCTGGGGTTACATCACTGATGCATCACCTTCTTTCACCATCCCATCTCATTCACTTCATGGAATAGGATCTGGTCCCATATCCACACTCCACATTCATCATGCAGTGCCTTCCTGAAAGACAGTCATAGAGTCACAAAATCATGAAATCATAGAATGGTTTGGGTTGGAAGGGACCTTTAAAGACCCAATTCCCCCCTACCATGCATGATCAAGGACATTTTTTACTAGATCAACTTGTTGTAGTGACTTCACTGCAGGCACAAGTGACTACCAAGCACAACAACACAGGCTGGAGCCAAAGGGCAGAGTACAGAGAAATCCATCTCTGATATTTCTAAAGGGAAAACATTTCAAGTTCTGCTATAGAAACAGTGCACAAAGTTGTAACACAGCCCTGTTTGCACCAGACCTAACTCTGTCTTTAGTCGCTAGATCCCCTCACTCGTCTGCATTCAGTATTAAGCAAATGCACAACATGGGAACTGACAGGAGTATAATGAAACACTGCTTTGATACCACAACACAGAGCGGGTCTCTAACTTAGCCCTGTTTAATTAGAGTTTGTTACTGCGACAGTAACCTCATTGTGTAGAGCTAGACCCAGCATAAATTACCAGTGATTTGCCACTTTGATAAATAAACATTAAATGTGTGTCAGGGCCTCTTGCTTTCAAGCATGAAGTAATTCCTGTGATAAAAAAGTAAAAATCTTTTAATTACAAAATTCATTAGAATCTATCTAAAATAAAATGCTTTGTATTTCTAAAGTTAAAATGATAAAAGCACCCAATGCACCAATACTAAACAACCATAACACAGCCTCTGAAAGAGTTAAGGCTTGAAAAAAAAAAAAAAAAGCTGTTTAATTAACAAAACAAATACTGAACTTAATAGGAGAATCAAATTCCAAACCATAGTCTCATAACTCCTCCAAGTTCACTATTCTTCAGTGCCTGAGTATTGATTTATTTATTACAAGGTGTCTAGTGTACAGTCTATAGATGAGCCTGTTCCATACTTTGTTCAGTATTCACATTTTCAGGTATATTTTGGGGATTTCAGTTCTAGATCACTTATCTTTTGCCTCTTGTATTTTCCAATGGCTCCAGTGTAGCCAGGCACTCTGTGTATTCAAAGCTTTTAAAACATGAGTTAGCCCATGCTATGGTAAATGGGTTTAACCTGCTCAGAGATGATGTTTACCCCAAACAATCATAGGTTTAACTCTATGAAGACAAAAGAAGACAGTTAACTAAATAGTACTCAGTCGTTCTCCAGCATAAAGTTGAGCATGTACCCAGTGCTTTGACAAATGGGAAATATAAAAAGGGTGGTGGCTTTTTTTTTTAGTGGTAGTGGGTTTTTTGTTGTTGTTGTTGTTTTGGGGGGTAGGAGGTCAGTATGGGAAGGTTGTTCATTTGAAGGATGAATGGTATTCCTGCAATTTTGAATTCCGGGGATAACATTTCCAAAATGGAAAGGGTAAATTATTCATTTTCTGATATTTAAAAATGTCTGGATTTTTATTTTATTTTTTAAGTAGTTCTGAGACAAAAAGTTCTGTAGAATGAGTAGATGCTCTGTTTCTTTTGGACCATCCCGAATAAAAGCAGGGTTTGCATGTTTCTGCTGCTACACTTTGCCCCCATCTGTTAAAGTCCGTATTATGGCTGTGCCCGATCTTTCACTTTACCAGTTACATCACCCTCACATCAAGTTTTCCCAAAAAGGTCAAACCCAGACTTTCTTTTACTTCAGTGGAAGATATACTGTTTAGAGTACAAGGGTAGAAAATAGCCTTTGGCAGAGAAATCAGATCTGTGACTTAAATAGCTGGCATTTCACAGAAACATGTGACACAATTTCAAATCTGTTAGAGAAGGGATTTGAGTTTAGGTCTTGCATATCCTAGGTGGATGCAGTAATCTCCACACTACAAACAAGTGATGATGTAGGGATTTGCTTTAGGTGATCCCTCTTCATGCCAAACTGTATTTCTGGGTCTTAGAAATCTTTGTGTATACATTACCTAAGCAGTTACATTTTGAGGAAACTTTTTGATGAATAGATGTTCTTTGCCAATAAATAAATGTTTGTTTGTTTTTTTTGTTATTATAATTTACAAAGAAAACTTTAGCAACATCTAACATTTCTGGATCTTAAGAACTCCTATTGTTACCTTTTGCAAATGTTGACAACACCTCAATATATTGTTTTGACAGTATGTAAATCTGCATGAAGCCACTTTGGTTGGTTGGTTTCTTTTTTTCTAAATAAACTCCAACATTTTATCCCTGACAGTGGAGAAAGTAGCCCAAGGAATTGAATGTTCAGTTGCTCTAACTGGTAAGAAGAAAATATTCCTGGTTTCCTCTATTTAGGGAAAACAGATGAAAAAAAAAAGGGGGAAAAGAGGGAGAACAAAAAAAAAAAAAAAAAAGAAAAAGAAAAAAACACTAACTAAATCCTTTCCCTGAGAAGTATATTTCTTTTCCACATATAACCTCTGTTTTCCCAGCATTTCTGCTCTAAACAGATTGAAACAGCCTCTTGTTGCTGACAGAGGCATCTGCTAGAGGGTTACACTTGGGGTCCAGAACTCAGCTGTTCTGAAATGAAAGATTATTGCATCAACCCAGTGGACAATCTGTAATTGCCTTGCTTTATTTTGGCTGGAAATTCTTGTGTTGCAGTGCTGTTTTCCTATTACCCCACTACAAATAAGGCTTGGTTACATGAACATCAAATTAAACTAATGTGAAAGAAACTAATCAATAGCTTGCTGCTTAGCTCTCACTGACACAAACTCTGTTCTCCTAAACCTTTGTGGAGATCACAAGTTACTACAACCAGCATAAAATCAGCCTTTACCAAACTTGGCTGATCTGCCCATTTAATTTCAAAGCAGTCATCTCTGCAAGCTAGCTCCCACCATGCAGGGAGGGACTAGAGTGGCATGAGGGTTCATCCTGCATTGACAGATGTCTAACGACAGTGCTACAGGGCAAAGAAGCCAGGGATAGTACACTTTAGGAAAAACTGTCCGTGTGCAGATACTTTTCACTTTCCAAATTCCTTCCATGAGCAGTGTTTTTCCTTTTGTTTTTTGTTTTTCCTCAGTATTGATATTTCTGTGCTTTCAGGACTGGTAATACAAGATTTGTGATGTGGGATCAGATGAATTGCCTATCTTATCAGCACCCTGTCTCCCGAAGGAATGAGGTGCACCGGGCAGAAATGCAATAATCTTCTCAGAGAAGAAGGGCTGGGAGTTTTGTTCTTTGGGGTGAAAAGAAGGGGGGCAATAAATCCCAATCTCCTCCTGAAAGTGATTGACAAACCTGATTCACATGGATTATGTTGATTTTTGTCTAATATAACTTTTTGGTTTTATATAAACCTATATTTCTTGTGCATTTTTTTAAATTGACTTTAACAAAATGAAACACTGAGAACAGGCACAAGCAGATGTGTCCTTGCAGATCTGAAAGCTATTTAAACTAATCTGACTGACTTTGCACTGTTAACAAGGCTCAGCTGTGAGTATCAAGTAAACAAAAAGCAGTAACATCTTGAATCATTATCCAGTGTGAAAGTGTTTGTACTGTGGTGAACCAAGCATCTATCATGTGAACTCTTTACATTCACCCTCTTCTTCATCCTGTTGTAAGTACTGCAATTCCAAAGGCCTTTCCCAGACTTTAATGCTCCTTGATTTTCAGATGCGTTTAAAACCTACTTCTCTAAATAGACTTTCTGCTATGATAATAATAATGTTCTGTTATGATAATAATTAAAAAAAAAAAAAGTATGGACCTTTGAGTAATCAGTAAACTGTTATTTCATATAAGTGGAAAACAAGTAAGTTGTTGTAATAGCTGCTTATAGACAGCAGAATGCCTAAATATGCAATGAGAAAACATATGAAAGATAACAAGATTGTTTAATTGCAAAAGTGACTTAAAAAAATGGCAACTGAAGAAGAGAAGCAGTTCATCAGCCTACATAAGAGCCAAAACATACCTTTATTCCTTCAGTCTTATGTGCATATGGGACTATTAAGTCAACATATAACGGACAAAGTTACCATGAAAAGCTAAAACGTTTTTGACCATTCTTCCTAAATCAGGTAACTAGCTTTTCACAGGATTCCAATATATATAGCTCCCGGTTCTTCTGTTAGAAGACTTAGGCATGTAAGCTGACATTTGGAAAATGCCTGACACACAAAATTTGGGTTCTGACACCAAACTCAATTCTAGGCCAAAACAAAATAAATAATTAAATAATAATAATTTGAATCTGTACTAAGAAGCCAGTTCTGCCTCATTTCCCTTCAGGTGGGATGAGAACAAGTATATAGTCCTTTTATACTAGCCTAATGGTCCAGGAATTGAGAGATAGGTTTTTAAAACCCTCATGTCTCACCTTCTTCCCAGAAAAATGCCACTGACACCAGACTAGCCATTGACAAGGGTGTGTCTTCTCCATTTCAAGCTGAGCAATAGGGTAAGTGTCAAGACTCGTAAGTTGTGGAAAAATACAGGAGGCAATAGCTATTGGTGGTGGGTTTTGTTGTTGTTGTTTTGTACTTTAGTGTTTTAGTAAAAGAGTAAAGGAGAAGGCTTTCTGGTTCATGTTTCAGTTTTTCTTTTCTAGCTGAGTATCTTAACCATGAGCAGGCTTCTTCTTTGTTCTTGAAGACAGAGAAGGCTGTCCAAGATAGTGATAAAAGTGAGCAATCAAAGGGATTGGTGCCATGCCTTAAGTCACACACCAGCAGAATGATCCAGAGCATACTGAAGTCAGCCTAAACCCCAGGGTGCCTGCTTACGTAGGTGTCTCCCATCTCTCTCCAAGTGCAGTGTCTGAGCCAATGTCACACACTGGCATGACTTCAGCTGTGAAAGACTGAAATACCCCAGATCAGAATGTACCCTTAATGCACAGGTCCTCTTCATTTTGTTATTCCTTATGCTTTTAAGTGTATATCATTAAGCAGTGAGTCTCCAGAGAGCTGCAGTTAGTCTTTTTATTTTTTTCTTCGTTAAATTAAATTGTCTCCTAACTGCTGTATCATGACATGCTGTGTACCACACAGCACCGCAAAATACAGAACTAGTTTGTGGGATACACATTTTTCAGGGAAAAAAAAAAAAAAAAAAAAAAAAAAAAAGAATAAGTAGAGGTGTAATCATTTCCAGTCTCGCTGACTTATGATGACACTGTCCTTTCCCAAGGGCACTTGTCACCTATTCTAATTCTCTGACACTTTGCATGCAAACCCAAACCACTAAAATCTATGGGAAATGGAAACATCCTGACAAGGCCAAATTGAGCCCACCTCGGTTGTCAATGATTTTTTCGCCTTTATTAATGCTGTGTGAATCTTCCTGTGTGTGCAGTGGAATATCAAACAAAGGCAAGGCAACATGGACTGATGCAATGCCCGCAATGCAAGTGCCTACCCCCTGGGGCAGAGCCCTGGAGTTAGGCACCTTGCAACACAACAGGGCAGGCTAAGGACTTGAGAATGGGACCTACATCAACCCCAAACTAAGAGCAGATGCATCGTGCAAGTCAACAGGTGAACACTTAAGACATGGGTGTACCTCAGATCGCACTGCAAAATAACCAGCTGACCTCCCTATTTGCACCCTACTCCAAAAGTTCATTTGAAGCTTCTTTAACTTTATTGTAATCTTTCAATATGCTGACATGCAAAAGATGGAGGATTTTTATGAGGATTTACCACAAAAACAACTATCCACACAGTTATATAGTCATTTAGGAAGTTGGACTTGGGTCTTCTCTTTGCTGTACCACATGGCATCTCCATATTCATAGTTTGGAAAATTTAAAACTTACTAATTTGCCTTTCAGATTTCTCCTAATTAAAAATTAATATGTTTTAAAAATCAGCTCTCTTACACTTCTCTAATTAAATTTCCACAGGATATTTTTTGGTGGGAGAATTCAATTAGGTTTTAATTTTAGTAATCAAAAAAGCACTGGTGCTTTGAGTATTTGATTTTTAATTTAAAAATTTGACATGGCATTCCAATTAAAATGTTCAACAGTTGCATTGTAGCATAAAAAGTCTATTACATCTGGTAATCAGGAGAATCCAATGACCATAAAAAATGCAAACAGTATTTCAAGAACCCTCAGGTAATAACCATATTTAGCAAACACTAAACACTTCAATTACAGCTGCCTATAGCAACTGTGATCACTCAGAAGCCATGGTAGCAAGTGAGAACAACTCTTTACCTATCCCACCTTTAGATAAGGTTGTATCTTGGAAATATCACCTAAACTCAGGTTCTGGAAATACAACCAAGCCTGCCAGAGGCAGCATCAAAAATGAAATATTGACTCTGCTTCACTATTCATGCAGGCTCTGTTTTCTTGCCTTTTAGGCAAGACTCATGTAGTGTCTTCTGTATAAAAGATATAAATTGCAGCTTGATAATCTGATGTATTACTGTACTCTCTTTCTTATCTTCTTTTGTTACTTGCCCCCAGATTTAAGTCTGCGAAGTAGATCTCTCAGAAGGGTCCTGACACTCCTTAGGAAAAGAAGATAATCTGTTTCCATTTTGCAGACCCTAAGCATATGAACCCCCCCACCAAAAAAAAAAAAAAAAAAAAAAAAAAGGAAAGAAACTAAAAAGGCACATTCTTATTCTAATAAAAGGGAACTTCTTAAGAATTAAAACACTACATATATGAAGAATAAAGAAGGAAAATTTATCATGATTAGTCAAAGCAAATTAACAGTACCAGAAAAACAACAAAAAACACTTCAATTTTCAGCAAGTAGGTCTTTTATATAAAACATATACTGGTACTGTACTTACTACACTTGTGTCCAGCACAAGCTGGGCTTGCTGTAATTGTATAAAGAGCAACCCAAAGACTGTTTTGGTCCCTAAGGGCCTAGTCATTGTCATAATGGATCACAATTGGCTCCATCTAGTCTACTGACCCGCCTCTGACAATGACAAATGCCATTGAAAGATTCCAATATTGTCATTGCTCCCAACAAATTGTATGACATTTCAGAAGAATTGTATCTATCTGTCTCAGCTTTCATATGTCTTCCACTGCTAAATAACGTAATATTCCCGTGTTAAATTTTTCTGTTTTCCTTTAAATGTCAATTTTGCCATGTACTCATCATCAATCACATGATTATTACAGATTATTTTTGGAGCTCCTTTTCTACACATGACATTGCATGGTACAGACAAGAAGGACAGAGGTCAGATGCACCTGCATACTTAAACATGTGCTTAAGTACTATGCTGCAGCGAGGCAAAAACATTGGTTAAATCTTTTTCAAGATGGTCTATTTTTTGTATAAAGAATGATGTCACTCACTGAGAGAGAAATTGTGCTTCAAACCATGATGACAGGTGAATTCAGAATCCAGCCTTGTACCATACCAGGTCTGGGATGACATTTAGGTAATGACTGCTGGGGGTTTGGCTTTGTTGAAGATGCCTGCTTTATGAGGGAGATGAGGAAAAGAGTTAGATTAGCTCAATGGTGGTTAAAAGAGGGAATTCAAAGAGAAAAACAAAAAAATAAAATAAAACAAGAGAAAAATTAACCAGTGGAGTAGGGAAAACTCCACATTTCTCTGCTAAATAATAAACATGACAGGAACAGGCTTGGGGAAGCTGGAGAGAAGCAATGATAGCAAGGCAATGCTTGCTTTTATCAGATCCAAAATCTGCTTGAAATGAAGGGGCTTCTTGAAAACCAATAGGCCCGGGGATGACTAAAGTATGAGAAAATACGGGTCCTGCACCTGGGGCACAACAACCCCAAGCAGAGCTACAGGCTGGGAGATGAGTGGTTGGAGAGCTGCCTGGCAGAGAAGGACCTGGGAGTGATGGTTGATAGTCTGCTGAATATGAGCCAGCAGTGTGCTCAGGTGGCCAAGAAGGCCAACAGCATCCTGGCTTGTATAAGAAGCAGTGTGGCAAGCAGGTCTAGGGAATTGATCATCCCCCTGTACTCAGCTCTGGTGAGGCCACACCTCGAGTACTGTGTTCAGTTTTGGGCCCCTTGCAACAAGTAGGACATCGAGGTGCTCAAGCGGGTCCAAAGAAGGGCAACGAAGCTGGTGAGGGGCCTGGAGAACAAGTCTTATGAGGAGCGGCTGAGGGAGCTGGGCTTGTTCAGGAGCAACCTTGTTGCTCTCTCCAGGTACCTTAAAGGAGGCTGTAGCAAGGTGGGGGTTGGTCTGTTCTCCCACGTGCCTGGTCAAGGGGGAATGGGCTTAAGTTGCACCAGGGGAGTTTTAGGTTGGATGTTGTTAGGAAGAACTTCTTTACCAAAAGGGTTGTTAGACATTGGAACGGGCTACCCAGGAAAGTGGTGGAGTCACCATCCCTGGAAGTCTTTTAAAGACGTTTAGATGTAGAGCTTAGGGATATGGTTTAGTGGAGGACTTGTTAGTGTTAGGTCAGAGGTTGGACTCAATGATCTTGAGGTCTCTTCCAACCTAGAAATTCTGTGATTCTGTGTAATGGAAGAAAGCAAAACAGAATGAATGGAATTTTAATTAAAATAAATATGGCATTCAACTAAACAAGCACTGATGAAGTAATCAGACAAGGATGAGTAAGCTCAATGCTTGCCAGAATGTGCTCTGACAGGGATGACTTCTCTGAAGTCAGCACAGTTACACCAGGGTGGAGCTATTACAGGTAGACATGACAAACATACAGCAAAGCCAACATGCGCACAGGAGCACCCCAGCCTTAGCTCGGGTATCTGCAGGTGATACAATACACATGCTAGCAGCCGTAACTACAGATCACCAGCAAGCAGACCAAGGTTAGGTCCAGTAGAGATGCCAGTGAAGAGGTGTGGAGATAATGAGAGCTGAAAAGTGAAGGTGGAACAGGCTGCCCAGGGAAGTGGTGGAGTCACCATCCCTGGAAGTCTTCAAAAGACGTTTAGATGTAGAGCTTAGGGATATGGTTTAGTGGGAACTGTTAGTGTTAGGTCAGAGGCTGGACTCGATGATCTTGAGGTCACTTCCAACCTAGAAATTCTGCGATTCTGTGAAATGGCAAGTTCAAAATCAAAATCCTACGGAGACAGCTACAGTAGGATTGCTCAAGCAATACACATCTCGGTGCCACTCCATCATCTAAATTGAAGCTTCATACACTGGTGCCAGTTTCTACTTATTACCATGCTACATCTGATGGCAGCCACTGGGGATGACAGGCTAAAGTCTCCCCAGCCCCTGCTCTTGGCACCTGAGCAAACCAGACCAAAATTAGCAATCTGTGGCATACTGGAGTAGCAGCTCCGTTTCTCTGTGCTCACACAGCCTCTGTAGAAGACAGAGAAAAAGAGCAGCTGTCATTTTAAGGAATGAATATGAAAAGGGATAAGCTTAAAAAGCTAACTCAAAATTTAATAACAAACAAGAAAAAAAGCCACCAAGAAGATTAAACAAAAGTTGAAAACAGACTTAAAAATAAAGGAGCAAGCAAAGGAATCATTTACAAACCAAATGAAGAGGGGAATAGATGAGATAAACTCTGAATATTAATGAGCAACCAGAAGAAGGGAAAAAAAGAAACTAAAATAGGTCTATTTTACCACAGGCAAAATAATGTACAATGTTTCAATCTCCCCAGTTAAATTACTGAATAAAAAGGAACCTTAGTACAATATCAGCGTGTAAATCTCTCTCCAAACCACCCACATGCTGACTGCTGCTAGAGACAAATAGGTACAATAATGGGTAGAAGGCAAAATGCCACTGCCTCAAATGCAGCAAGGTTTTCCTTCTGTGGTTGGTAAAGGAGGTATTTTAGTAAGCACAAAATAGCAAAACTCAAGCAGCAGAAATGATCAGCAAAACAATTTTAAAGAAAGGGAGAATGCATGCACCAGCCCAACTCTGTCTGAGAACTTGAATGCATAGGAAAGCTGCTAAATACTTTTGCCAAAATGTTTTGATATTTCCAGCTGGGAAACTGAGTTTTCTGGTGGGACAACCTCACATATACATGACACTGAGAGGTGGTTGTTGTCCAGCTAAGAAGTCAGAGTTTCCCGCAAGAATGTTGAGAGAGATTCTCTGAGAGAAAATGCACTTTTGGAAATTAAAAATAATAATAAAAAAAAATAAGTCATTTTTGCCTCTTTCAATGTTTTGTAGCTGTTTTTTTGTTGGGCTACATTATTTTAGGGTATCCTGAGGACTGCAGTTCTCCTGAGAGTTGCTCTCATTTGAAACAATGGTCTGTCTTGTTTGTCATGAGGCTAGAGCAAACCTTCAGCTTCACATTTGAAGTGCTCATGAGGCATTCTACACTTCTGCATGTTATATCCTCAGGGCACCATACACACTAATAAGACAGGGCAGGAGAAGAACCTATGTGGAAAGCCTTTGATGTCTTGTGCTGAGACTGCATGTGCAATCTGATATGTTAATCGCGGCATTATCCATTATAAATAAAGGAGGAAGAAGTGTATCACTTCCACTGTCAGGCGTGTTTAGTTTCCTGGAAGAGATTGCCCACTTGAGTTCTTTTCCTGGCTCGCTGCATCCTATCAGTGCCATGCTAAGTCTCACTGGGCCATCTACTGATTCCTCACTGTGGGAGAGCAGGTCTGTCATTCCCCTGCTGGCAGAATGGTGCTGTAGAAATAAAAATAATGTCATCAGGGATTGATGGCCTCTTTTATTCAAAGATCTTCCTGTTGCAAAAAAAAATAAATAAAAAATGTGCCTTTGCATTCCCAGGATATCCTTTACTATTGCCCTACAACACAACAGAGACGAGTTCAAAGCTTTGAAGTTCATGTGTCCTCTCCTGAACAAAAATTCTGCAGCCTGAACTGGATGAGAGATGACACATGCTATTAAACTGGCTCTGACTTTTTTCTTTCTTGTTGCTTTCCAAAGATAATACTCATGAAAGGTGACAGATGGACATCTAAGAAAAAAAAAGAAAAAAGAGAGAGAAGCTAGACCTGGAGTGGAATTTCCCCAGCTTCTGATAACCCAGGTCTGGCCTTGGTGAGCTCTGTTTTCTTGTGGTTCTGCAAAGCCATGAGTCTTACCAGTGATGCAAGCTTATTCCTGAACTCTTACCAACAAGTTTAATCATTTTTATTTGGGATCCTGCCATTTTAGCAGGCTTTGGAGCGAGGTAAATGAGGACTTGTTCAGATGTCATCCAAGGCTAGAAATTCTCACACTCAGACAAGGTACTCTTAAATATTGAGGCACATCCTATATTAATATCTGTTAGACTGAGAAATACAAGGCAAGTAATAAAGAAAATAATTCTGCAGATGATAAGGGAGCAATCAGCATGTATTGTGTAGTGAAAAATAAATACTTTTTTTTTTTTTTCAAATTATCTTGTGAGGACTGGCTCCAATGAGAGACCTTCTTGCTCAAGGGAATTTCAAATTAGCAATGTCAGTTAAACTCTAAGAGCTTTTTCTCCTGGGAATAAACATCTGTTTTGTTTATCTCCAGCCAACAGCTAATAGTACAATAATGATCCAATCCCCAGATCCCTTTGCCTGGAAACTGATACCTTAATCTCTGCAGTGCAAGTCTTATCAGTCTTTGCTCCTATGCAGTTTGAACATTTCCTTTATATCCATGATGCTCCCTGCAATGAAAGACTGTCTCAGATTCTGCTATTTTTGCCATGAATTTCTTTTTCCTGACACCCTTTACTCCTTCTTCGCAAATATCTCCTTTGAACTATTTCCTAGATTTTCCACATTTTCTTCTGGCCCCTCTATGACCGTTACTGAAGACAAGTGCTATTGTTTTAATTTTGCTCAAGTTCCTCCATTGCTCGTTTTCTCACAGACTGGTGTTACCTTTTATTCAGACAATCAAGTTCTGCTGTTACCTTTACCCAACCGCAATCAATAGAGATGTGTAAAGCAAGCATAAAATGCACGTTTCTTTTGAATCTCAAACTGCATTGAACTTCTCAGTGCTATCAGCTAGATCTGGTAGCACCTTAATGAAAGAGACAATCTATGTTCCCAAATGTGGTCCTGTGGTATCTCTAGGAGGTACAAGCATGTCCCAGGCCTAATTTCTTTAGATCAATAGTCCAGCCAAGCTGGGTAGAGACCAGGTTCCAGCTGCATTTAGGTGATCTTTAGCAGAATTGAATTAAAGCTTTCTGTTGAGGTTTATCCACCACATACATCAGAACATAGAAATCATTCTGTGAAACAGTGAAAGCTCAGACAAAACACAAGGAAAGCCACTATTAAAATTAATTAACCTATCAGCAAATATCCTCCATTCTTCCCTCTGCATGCACAGATCTAGCTGCTACCTTACCCTGTACACCTCACACAGCTTTAATTCTACCTTTTAATTCCCTTACATAGACAACCCATCTCCTATCGACCCTCCTTCTGCATGCTCAGATGTTGCAGCTGTTTGATCTGGTAATGATGCACAGGGAAGAAATAGGCTCATTTTGGATGCATAGGAATGAGCCTGATGAAAGCTTCCCTTTCTCAGGATACCTCAGCAGTTTGTTTTACAGGAGCACCATTAATTTGACCCTCCAATCAGAGTTAGCTTGGCAGACATGATAAGATTAGATCTGAATTTTATTTAACCTCTTCCAGGTTATTGCTTGATGGGAGCACAACATGTATTTCTGTAGTCAGTGGTCTTTCAGAGCATCTCTGTAACTACCACATAGCAAATTTCACTGTTTGCAATGAATAACAAGGAATGTCTTCCCTATTTAAGCTGTCGTTGTTTGTTAGAAATTTTTGATTTTTCTAGTACATACATCTCAGAAATAATGTTACGTAATGATCAGATGTGGCCACATTTGCCCCCACAATATGCTACCCTTCCATTTATAACATAAGCCTGTCCCTGAAAACTGAAGTTCAGTGAAGCCTAATTTTGTCTATAATATAGCAGAATGAGCAGAGGCTATAATGAACGCATAAACTTTGCAGAGACCACAAATGAGTCACATACCAGACAGTGACATTGTCCGGGAATGCAGATAACTGCATGGTAAAAGGTTGTAGAGCATTCTCCTTTGTTTTGCTTCCAAAGGAAATGAACTCAGAAATGAGTCGGGAGCACAGAGACTGCCAACCAGATGCAAAACTTCCTCAAGATTTCCTTAAAATGAAAAAGAAAGCCCAGCATACTTGACCAGGTAAATGCCATTTCTAACTGCACCTTTACCACACTTATGGTAGTCGGAGGAAGTTGGGACCAAAGATTTTCTCTTGTTTAAGGAGGAGGAAACTGAAGAGGAAAACATGTACACGTTTTTCTTTGTTTGTTTTGTTTTGTTTCTGTACGATGGAAAAGTAAATCCACCACACTGTCTTATAATTGATTCCACATCAATTTGCCTGAGGAGAAGCAGCTCTGTCAGAGGGTATAGTTTACCAGTGTGGAGCCTGAAATTTTTAAATTATTTTCTTCTGCCTTGTGGAGAAAAAGTAAGTGTGTTGCTAGAAGTTGATCTGGCCCAGAATCTGGCTCCAAACAACCCTTTGCAAAATACAGGAAAAGCAGGAATAGTTTGGGAATTTCAACATTCCCCACTCTCCCTGTCCTCTCCTCCTTGTTTTTCACTTCATCATTTAGATCCCAGTTATTGCTGATTTGAGCCCAAAGAAACCTGACTAGAAACCAGCTCTGAGTAAAAGTGAACCTGACTGGTTTATTTCTACAGCTGAGCCTGGGAGAACTGTGAAGAATATAAAGCAACCCAGCTAATAGAAAACAAATCATCCATTTAAAGTCCTTTCTGTTTTAGTAACTGCAAGTGTTCCTCATCAGTAACACGGATGAACATTTTCCTTTTAATCGCCCTACATCCTTGCAGTGATTTGGCAAACTCAGAGGTGATCCTGGGCTTGCTCCATGTTTCTCTGTCATCCACACCTCTTGCAATTGCTATAAAATGCCACCAGTTTCAATTTCAAGTAGAGAGAAATCCAAACTCACTCTCACACTGCAGAAGAGGATATAATGAAGGCCTGCCTGGCTGTGTTTTAGCCTGCTCGAGATGCTTGGCCTCAGTGGACTTGCTCAGACCTATAATGGGATTAAGTTCCTATTTACACAATGCATGCAGAGCCTGTAGATATCCAAGTCTCTGTATGAGCTGCCTGAGGAACTAGAATTAGGCTGAGGAAGGGGAAAGCAGCCTCGGGTGGGTCAGCACCAACCCAGCCTGGATGCTCCTGGCACACAGGAGCTGCTGTTGCGACCCCTGCACAGCTCTCCTCTGTGATGCAGGCGGGCACTGAGCCCCCGCTCCCTGCCTTGTCATCCCCACAGAGGTCACTGGGAGCTAACAGCTTAAATCGGGCTCCAATGCAGGTCAGTGCAAAAGCCAAACAGCAGATTTCCTGCCCAGTGCCTTATCCACAGGCCTTTCCTCTTGTGGACCCTGTACAACCCCACTGTTGAAGACATTTTGCTGAAATGCTTTGCGCCATCCAAATAAGCACAGCTTGACACGTGTTTGGTAGGGGTGTGGGCAGGGAGAGACTCAGGAGGGAAACGGTGGGTGGTGGAGGAAATGGAAAAAACAAGGCAACGCTGGGAGGATTCAGGGGCATAAACATTACACGAGGCCCAGGGTCCGCTGGGCAGGGAGTGAGGTGTGGTGGATCCCTGATGGGTCACTGATTTGTGGCAGTTCACCTGGCATGCTTGTCCTGCCCCAGCTCACTGCAGCTCAGTGGTATTTGCTAGGATGATGTAGCTTTGATCAGGAGGATGCCACGCTGGCAGAGCAACAAGGACACATGAGTTGAGCCCTGTGCTGCTGCCCTGCCATGAAGTATTGCACCGCTCTGACAGTTGCATGTTTTTTCTCATTTCTTGGTGACTCAGGAATGAAAATGTGGTCTACCACATGCATTGTAAAAAACTCACATAGGAAAATGTTCCCTCACAGGGGAATCATAGCCCTCAGTTCTCCTTCAAACACCTTTAAGTCAGTGGAAGGTGGTGTAAGAGTGTGGAGGCAGAGGGGTTAAAATCCCTCTTTCCAAAGTTAGAGTATTGAATTCAGTCCTTGCCTTGGACTAGTGCAGAGCTTCTTTGTGAACCAAGCTGTATGCATGGTCCTCAGCAGAGGTCTCTGAAAGTCCACTGTGACCTAATTATAGAAATTGATTTGCCTGAGCCATGGTGGTTCAATGGGCTATTTTTTCTTGTGCCTATGGACTCCGTAAGGCTCGAAGTGCTCCAGTTCAGCTCTGCCACAGCACAGGGAGCTGGGAAGCAGCCAGGAGGCCACTTTCAGGTTGCTAGGCCTGAACAAGGCCCCAACACAGAGTGAGGAAGTGAATGAATTGCAAGCACTTTTTCCTAAAGTGAGGGGAATTTTCCCCAGAGCTCACTGGAGTTCACAGCTTCATGAAGGACAGCAGAGGGGTAAGGTGCCCTGTTCCACCTGTGTGTCCATTTGTACACTAAAGCCCACCTGAGAGATGATTTATCAGCAAGGTTTTGACATTTGTGCCTTGGGCATACAGGAAACAATGCTCCTTACTTCCCCAACAAGCGGGACACAGAGGGGCAGGTGGCAACTGAAGTATCTGGACCACATTCCTGCCCCGTTTCTGAGACAGCACAACTGCTCCAAGTGGCCTGCCTTGATGTTGGCTGTCTTCTAATTCTGTCCCTCCTGCATGTTTCTGTTTCTGGAAAACATCATAATTTTTTTCTTTCAAAACTTAAAAGCAAAAATGATTTGTCTATCACTTTGTAGAATCAAAATTAAAATGTGAGTTTCTGGAGCATCTTCCTCAAATGCACAGTCCTGCCCCACTCACACAGCCCCCACTAGCTCTGTCAAGCAATTTAGTTGTAAATTTAAGACTTCTGCAAGCTTCCAACTCTGTATCCACTCAATCAATGTCCTGTGGGAGAAGAATGTCAATAACCAGCATTAAGGTTAGATTTGTAAAGATGGCTTTAAAGCTGGTTGTAAAAATGGATTTTTGAAGGAATTCCAAAATCTTTCCCCCATAACTTGTCCTCCAGACTTGGACTTTAATGCAAACACTGTACATTTTCTGGGAAGACTGTTTCTTTCTGTAAATGTCCACCTTGCCTTTTGCATAAGCCTTCTTGTTTAAGCATGATTTTCTGTATACTTCACATGGCACAGTATAATCCCTCCCCTCTAGGAGAAAGGAGGCAATGCAGTTGGACAGAAGCAGATGTGATTTGGATGGGAACTCCAGCCTGAGGTGGCTATTTGATTTGGATATTTTCCTCTATTGTCATGATTTCCTTTTGGACAACATACTTTGTGATATACCCGAGTCTTTCCTCTCAGGGAAAAAAGCAATGCATTATGGGATGCATACTCTAATTAAGAGAGAAATAGCTCACAGACACAAATAGATCACTAAATAACTGGTAAATTCCATGGTAGAAGACAGTTAAAATTTCCAGGTATAAAATTATTATAAAATTATTTGGGGCTTTGGATATTTATTTTTTCTAGAATTTTTTCATGGCAAATAGAAAAGCAGAAATGTAAGCCTCATTTTTGTAAAAGAAGAGTTTTAGAAAAAAAAAATATAAAAAAAAAAAGAAAGAGAGAGAGAAAGAGAGAAGAAGAAGGATGGATGGATGGATGGATAGATGGATGGAAGGAAGGAAGGAAGGAAGGAAGGAAGGAAGGAAGGAAGGAAGGAAGGAAGGAAGGAAGGAAGGAAGGAAGGAAGGAAGGAAGGAAAGAAAGAAAAGGAAAAAGGCAATCCTAATAGCTCCTTAGATGGCAAATCAAGAAATATCTAACTTTCTGCACAAGTGAATAAGAACAATTTTGTGAAGAGACTGTATTGAAATGATAATGTCAGTGACACAATGAAACTGTTGCCTACTTCAAAACAGAATCTGGCAGGTGCAGTGGATAAAAGGGATTATGTGCTATAGTTGCAAATGCAGCCTGTATCACAGGTATTTGCCAGTAGTAGAGGAGGTAATTGATACATTGAAATGCAGTAATACAAGTCTGAAATTAAATCAGCTTATACCTCCTGATGGAGTAAGCAAAAGAAGTGTACTTTCTTCATAGATAGGAAAATGAACCAGAATTTATCATGAAGCATCTTCCATTTCTGCTCTGGGAGAGGTGCTAGGTCAGCCCAGGCCCTCTCTTGTGTTAGTTTGCTCCTTTGCAATCCAGCCTGGGGTGCCCACTGAGCAGCAGGGTGCTGACAACGTGTTGGACATGGGCAGCATTGAGTAAAGTGTAATACCTGGAGATTGTATAGGCGGGGAGTGAAGTGAAGACAGGTTTAAAGTAAATACATTCAGAGCACAAACTAGCAAACCTTTCTAAATGTTAGTATCAGATTTTTTTAACAAATTGAAATTCAGGCATTACCAAAGGTTGGTTGGTTGGTTGGTTTTTCCCTAAAAACAAAAAAATGGGATTAAAACAAGAATTATAGCAATTTATTTAATTCTAAATGAAAATAATCCCTTTGCACAGTTATAGCTGGAAAGTTCAAGTATTGGGCCAACAGAGGAGAACCTCTAAGTGAAATTTATTAGGATCAGGCTGTAAACAGAAGTGAGACAGACTAATCTATTTTCATTTCCCAAACAGAGAAACACCAAACTCTGGTCATCTGGCAGAGGGAATGGAAAGTAATGGAAATGGAAAGTACATTTGAGTTGTAATTGAATAATTCATTATCTATATTATTGGCAAGTAAGCCTAGTGTTTTGGGGCTCTTTTGTTTTTTTAGTATACATTTAAAACTGATCACATCCCCTGAAAGATCAAAACTATCATTGTGTTCAATCCCAGGTGTAGTTCAGCAACAGAGGCTCCACAGAACACAGATGTGTTTCACTGCAGCAAAGTCAATGAGACATAAGTGCTTTGCTGAACCAAAGCCATAACCGGGCCAGAGTCAGAGACCCACCAGCTTCACGTCCTGGAGCACTTCCACAGCTCGTAGAAATCCCCTTCCCCAGCTGTAACGTTACCTGCCCTGGCAGAGAGGTACACAAATCCTGCAGGGATTGTGTGGAAAGGTGTTTCCACAGAAGGTCTGTTTCCTCCTTTGTGCTGATTGCACGTGAAGCTGATGTTGCAGTTCTTGTGTTCTCCTGCTTCTTTGTGATCTTTGTAATTTGTGCATAAATTATTTGTTTTATGGAGCTGTAGCATATGGCAGCAAAGAATCACTCTGTTATCAGGAACTCCCAGGTGACATAAAGAAAATGAATAACTAATTTGTTGATCTTCGTGACTGCTATGAACATGTGAGCACCCTCCCATACCCAATCCTTATTCTTACCCAATCCTTATTCTTACATGAGTGTGCATTTCCCTCCAAAGAGTCAAGGAAAGAACTGTCAGATCCAGGGTAAAATATCAGTCAAAGGACTGGCTGAAGGTGATTGTTTTAGAGGTCATTTCTGTTGTCCTTATTCTTTGTAGCAAGAAAGACTGTACTATTTAAATTACAAAATGGGAAAAGGAATAAATCATACAAGCAACTGAATATCCATCTCCAGATTATTTTATCCTATTGTACAACAAATAGAAGATAACAACTACAAAGTTCAAACACTTGTGGACAGTAGTTTAGAAGATGACTTTAGTTTTCACACTGTAGAAGGCTGGTCAAACTCAGATGTAAAACCTAATCCAGATCTGAAAACACAAGCAGGTTTGAAACCATTTTGCCTATAAACCAAGCTTACATTTAACTGTTACATAATTTAGAGCAGAATTCATTAGCTGCATCATATGAGTTCTCTGGTGTCAGGTTGCTGCTAACTGCTGGTACAGGTGCTGGGCAGATAACGGTCATACAAGATAGTGAAAAATGTTACTGGAGATATTTACTTCTAACTGGCTATTAAAAAAAAATAAAATAAAATGTTGTGCACAAGCATTTAGTATTTATTTACTGTCAAAAATATGGTACGTTAGTATCAGAGTGTTCCCTGACTTCAAATGATTGTAGTCTAACAGAAAGACACAAGGGAGACATCATAGGCTGGAAAATCCAGTGGACGTCCTGTATCAGTAGATTTTATTTTTGGTTTAATTATAAGCTCTCTTCTTGTGAGTCTTGTAGGACTGTCCTAAGAGTGTCATTATAGACATATCATGGTGACTGTTTTTATAATGCCAAATGCCTAATAAACTGCTGTCATGTGATGAAAAAATACTGCATTGGGGATTGGTTCCCTTCAGCATTAATACTTTAACACAAAGGATATGAGCATGAGAACACTGATTTCTGCTTAAGAGCTGCTTATTTCATCACCTCAACCTCCTATCACTGAAGTACAACGTGATAACATTTTTCCCTGTAGTCAATTGTGATGTCACAAGAGGAGGATTATGACCTCGGGAAGGAATCAGCAGCAAGAAAAGAAAATTTTATTAAACCAAAAAACTGCTTCTTTATGCAAAAAGCATCAAGTAATAAACATGAGCAGAAATATATGTTCCAGTTGGTAATCTGCACCTTTGATCCTACTCTATTCCCATGGTCTTTTAATATTGGTTATGTCTTTTCCTCATTAGCAGAATGGAAGTAATTGCCCTTGTTGAAATGGGATCATAAAAACACGGATCTTGAGAATTCACATTCATAAATCTAAGTATTGGCATGCAAATATTTAAAAGCAAATATTTACTTAATCAGCACTGTAAAGCCTCCCCATCACATAAACATCAGTCATCTGTAATGTTAGCTTAACAGATGTACAGCAGAATCCATACCTAGCAGTCACTCACAGCAGGTAAGTTTATTAAATGGGCAAAGTGTGGTATTCACTTTAAAATGTCCCCTTGAATTCCAGGATGCAATATATCATCTTAGACAAGGCCCAGACCTAGGGTTGTAGATCTGGTCTTCAGTCCCTGCTCATCCCCTTTCAATTTGTCTCTGACTTCCAGTCCAATTTCGCTTCCCTGTCTATGGAACAGTCAATTTTCCTATTTCCACATCTTGTAATGAGTTTTATTCCCTGGCCACCTGCATGAGGTGACCCTTCAGTACAATCATCCACAGAGCTATGTGCCAGAGCAGCTGTCCTGAGTCCAAGGGGCAGTGGTTTCTCCTCTGATATGCTTTTTGCTGGAAGAATAATGATTCAGAATTTCTTCTGAGAAGGGCTGGAGCATCACAAAGGGGTTTTGAACCAAGGAAAAACACTTGCTTTGCCCATAGCAGTGAGAGTGCACTCTGGTTCAGGAGGAGAAGACATTGCTTAAGGGAAAGATTGAACAAGGAATTGCAGAATAGGCTCAGCCTGGAATGATTTTATCAGGTCAGGGCCTCAGTTCATCAGGAGGAATTTCTACACAATAAGCAGAAGCATCTTGAGGGCCTCCTCAATTTAGGATGATAGCATAGCTTTGATGTTCACCAGGTCCTAGAAACTTGGTGTTGACTGGGAATGTCTTGCACTCTAAGATCAAAAGTGTGAGCTGAATTTTCTTTCAGACTTTCTAACCCTAACTTCCATTCTAACACTAAGATGAAGCTTATCCTGATTTAGGATGCAAAAATAACTGGTTTTGGTAAAGAATTTTCCCTAGGACTTTGCATGAAATTAAGGTTTATACATGGAGGTTCGTTTTTATGAAGCTCCACTTGGTGCTTTGTAATTTAAATTGACATACTCCTCAGGGGCTGTTAGCGGTAAAAATAAATTAACTGACAGAATTGCAATAGTAGCAGTGTTGTAACTGCGATGGTCCAAGAATATATTATTCTCAGCCTGTGCTTCATTCTCTTCAGACTCAAAATAAGGTTTATGTGCCTGAAAGAGGTTGTTTTTTTTGTTTGTTTTGTTTTGTTTTCCAGCAGGATAATACTTGTCCTCACAAACCTGGCCCTGGCTATTTGACATTCTCCCCACAGTGTGCAGGGGCTGCAAGATCTGGCTGCCTCCAGCATTAAGCAGCTAGACACAGTGACCTCAAGGGTTGGACCTGTGCTCCCATGACCATCTTCATTATAGCTCGGCTACTTCAGTGGTTTTCTGGTCCTTTCTGCTCTCTTTCCCTTTGCTTTGGCCATATAAACCTCTGACCTTGAAGATCATAAGCACAAAGCAGTGGTTTCCAGTGCTCAGAACTAATCACTGCTGTCAATAATACTCAGGACAAGCCACAAGTTATTACTATTCAATACACTGATTGGTGTTGCTTTTTGCTACTGTGAAAGCCAGGTTATGGAGTTGGGCTGTCCACAAAGCCTGTTCCTATGTTCTTTTCATAAGTGAGTAAAAGGAACTTGCAGCATAATAGGGTATAATTGTTCCTGGAAGACCAAAAAAATAAAAAATAAAAAAAATAGAAGAGAGAGAGAGAGAATTTATCTTTTGTAAAAAGATTAAAATCTGCAGAGGCTTTTTGAAAGTAGTTTGAATATGGACTCTTGAGAAAAGAAAGAAAGAAAGAAAGAAAGAAAGAAAGAAAGAAAGAAAGAAAGAAAGAAAGAAAGAAAGAAAGAAAGAAAGAAAGAAAGAAAGAAAGAAAGAAAGAAAGAAAGAAAGAAAGAAAGAAAGAAAGAAAGAAGGAAGGAAGAAAGAAAAGAAAAGAAAAGAAAAGAAAAGAAAAGAAAAGAAAAGAAAAGAAAAGAAAAGAAAAGAAAAGAAAAGAAAAGAAAAGAAAAGAAAAGAAAAGAAAAGAAAAGAAAAGAAAAGAAAAGAAAAGAAAAGAAAAGAAAAGAAAAGAAAAGAAAAGAAAGAATCAGCAAAAACAGAAAAATGCAGGCCTATGAAAGATTGCCGTGATCATTCCTGGTGAAAACTATTACAATACGGTTTGTGCAGATACTGAATAACCTCATGCTGGTTGCTCTGAGATATTTGAAGATTGAATTCTGTCAGGTCAATATAAGAAATGCATTTTCTACAGTGCGACTGTGCTTTCAATACAATGTCAACACTTACAGTAATAGGCAGCAAAATGCTACATCCACGTCTAACTTTGTATTGCCATTTCATATTTGAGTTAAAATGTGTAAGATATTTTATTGCATGCCGCAAGTGAGGGACATAGCTTCTGCAGCATGTAGCAAATTCCCTCTTAGACATCATGCAACCTACTAACCCCTATTTGCATTTTATATGTGGTTAAAAGCCAAAGAAAACAAACAAACAAATAAAAATTAATGTCTCATTCTCTCTGCCTGCCATGTAGAGGTTTTCAAACATCAGAACCTGAACTCTTGTAACCAGAAGCACGCACAGCAGGCGTGGTAAAATGGGAGTCCCTGTCTGCACAGTGAGGTTGTTCTGACAGAAATGGATAGATCTTCCCTTCAAACATGGGTGATAGAGAGGCTGCTGAACAAAAGTGAAGATGAACCAAATGAATTTTAAACTCTGACATTTACAAAGCTATTTTCAAGACAAAAATGAATAGGCTTCATGTGTCGAAAGACTTGCTGTCACCTGTGTCAAGCTTAAAAGTCTATGTCACATCCCTTTCTTCTTAAGAAAGATGCCTGATTCTAAGTCCTAGCTTGATCTCACCCGTCCACAAATACAGAAAAGGCTTTATAAGACAGGTTCTTCTTATTCTGAAAAATAAAAACAGAATGTCAGCAGTTTTTATTATTATAGCTCTAGGGAACTAAATTGGAATTTTTTAAGGTAAAGGCATCAGACCATTAAAGCGTATCTGTTTATGGTTATAGAAAATGGAATAGAAGATCTTTAGCATATACTGTATTCATAGTGTCATCAAAACGTTCATTTCAGGTCTGGAAGGTTTATTAAGTTGCTTTTATGGGTTGAAGGTGCAGACATGGGTTTCAGAAACAAGGTCATTTCAGGAGCCAAACTGCTCTGTGAGAGGACAGAGAAACTACAGAACCATTTTTTAACATGTTATTTAATTGCACTTAATGTGCCTCTTGCCACATATTAGTGACTCAGAGATATGTCTTTTTTCATGGAAATAAATTCACACTGTACTCCCAAATATAGTTAGCACTTTTCAGCAAATCTATGACTTATTCCTTATTCAATAGGGAGCTCATTTATCTTCCTATTCAAAAAAAAAAAAAAAAAAAAGAGGATCTCATTTTCCCTTTTTTTTTTCCTTTTGTTTGAGCCTTTGTATTCAATAGTGGAGAGCAGGGAATTAGTAGGTCAGGAAATGGAGTCAGAGCTACAAATTAATCAATCATGCCTCATGTCCTGATATTGCAACACACAGACTGATGTCACTGGGAATTGATGAATGCCACATCTGCATGTAAAACTCATAGGCAATGTTGGGAACTCGTTCCACAGCTATTTGGTGGTTACCTTCGAGTCTGATTGATAACATCTTCTCACTGTTTCATTCTGCAGCCCCTCATGCTCTGCAAAGGAAGGGAACTGATTCCTGACACTCTGCCCTTGCTAAGACATGGGGATTCCATCTTTTTCTTGCAAATTCCTTCAAGGTTGGGTCCAAGACAAAACAAACAAGCAAACAAAAAAAGAACATTTAAGATCTAAATTTTGACAAAATTCAACAGTATTTGCTCAGACAATTTTGTTCAGACACATCTCTCATCTCTCCTTTGCTTAAGGTTCCTAAGAGCCTGTTGGGATCCACATGACACAGGAGGTGATTAATGCTTTGCTTGCCTTGTCTGAAGAGCATTCAATAAGAGCAAATCAAGAACAAAGGACCACACACACTAAACCACTAGACATTCTGCTAGAGAGCAGTTCACTACAAAACTTTTACCACTTTCAGGGGAGGGGTAAGTTAAAAATATATATATATTAAAAAAACAAAAACAAAAACAAAAAAAAACCACCCTACTTCAGCAAAAATAAGGTTCAATCTAAAACTGCGCCAAAAATGAAAATTAAAGGAATAGACTTGAAAAAACAATCTGACTGATAATTTTGAATTTGCCTTAGTACAGCAACATTTTCTGTTACATGGGGAGAGAAAGGATCAAATGCTGAAAAAAATAAATAAATTATGATTTCATTAAAATCCTGTTGTCATTCTGCTGATGAGTGCTACAAGCAGTGACAATGTCGTGAGCAGCTAGACCAAGAGCCTCGCTCTTTGTGGCAGGCCATGCAGAGAGCTCAGTACCTTCACACCTCCCAGCAGAGAGCTCAGTACCTTCACACTCGGACATGAGACCTTCATCTGGTTGCCCAGCCAAACACATACATTAAAATGTATTTTTTTTTTTAAATACATTTTAAATTGTACACTGAAGCTATCCTCATCACATGGTGGATGCACTTGCGTTCACATGGTGAGGCTCTGAGTACAAGTCGGTTCGTGTCACCAGACGCTACTCATATATCCAGTCACTGGTGAGAGCCACAGTGTATGACAAATGTTTTCCGTAGCACTATGAAGAAATTTGGGTACAAAAGGCAGGCAATGAGCTCACAGGACAATTAATCCAACATGCAGTGCATTCATTACATGTATCCAATGAGCTCTTAGGGAAAATGTCAGTCAGGAGCATGTTCAGAAGTATTAATGAGAAAAGCACCAAATCTTAAAGTCCAAATATTTGCTACTCACAAGCACGATGTCTGCTGGAATCCAACGCAGCTTTGCATATGATACCCAAGTCTACAGCAAAATTAGCAAACATGCTTTGAAGGGCAGGGGTTGGGGGGAGAAGTCCCTCATGGGAATTAAGCGCTGTGACATGTCTGTGGTTCTGATCTGACTGAATTTTATATGAGAAATAACTTTAATTTTAATTACTGCTTTTCCAAACTAATTTCAAACATTTCTCCAAAATGCACAGGCTGCTACAGAGACTCATGTGCATAATGAACATCTGTAGTAAAACTGCTTTATTATGGGTTGTTTGATGCAGTTTATTGCATACCCATTGGTTTTTGGAATGGCATTAGTGAGCAGCATTTTGAAGATGGATGCTAAATTTTGCTGTGGCAAATTAGTGTCAACCAAGAACATATTAGCAAATAAAAGAGTGCATCTGCTCCAAACAATGTTTTTGCTTTGTATAGTGATTGAAAGACCATAATAAAGAAATGATACATATACTGTATCCCCCAAACTACATTAAAAAACGGTTGCAAGTGATCAGTAACGCAGCAGGATAGACAACTGTGTTACATGTAAGCAGGGTTTGGTGGCAGGACCCCAAGCAGTTCTCCTTGTGTTTATGAGGAGAACACCATGCTCAGTACCCAAACAGTTCAGTGGAGGGCATTCCCTATCTCCCCTGCCAATACCTTTTTGTTTTAGATATCGCCCATCTGTCCCTGTTTCCTGGATATCTCTTTGTCTGGGTTTGCCCCCCTTCCCTTCTCTCTAGTTTAATATCAATTCCAGACCAGGACATATATACTCCCTTGATGATCATTACAGTAAAACTTCAAGAAAAATCTTTCTGAGATATGGATAGCAACATATGGGGACAGTTTGCTTTATGTCTCATTTTTCATATTAATGTGGTTATTTTATAGGAGTGCATCTCATCTCCTGTCTGACTAATGCCTGAGTTGTGTCTCATTCAAATGAGAAGTTCCTCGGGTTCAGTAAAGCACGAGAGGTTTAAAGCTTTATCATGCATCAGATGTTGTGGTGAATATTCACTTAACATTGCTCAGTAGTGAGTAAGCTCCTTTCCTTAATTTCCTGAAATTTGCCATCTTGCAGGCAATTCAGCTAAAACTGAAATGTTGTGATATATACACAAATTTACTTTTTTCTTAGAAGGAAATCTTGGTTCAAGTCATTCATGTGGTTTAGGTTTTCCTATGGCTAGAGAGACACTAATGCACAATGCCCACAGTCACTTGGCAGGCTCCTTGTGGGTGTCAAAAATGTTCTTGGCTTCAACTAACCATCTGAGCGAGTACATTTCCTTGAGGGCAGCACCACAACAGCAAAACTGTCCAGTGCAACAACTCAGAACAGATAATATTTTAAAATGGGGATGTTGCAATGAAATTTCTGTTTCTGATTACTGGAGGAGAGGGAATAATGGGGGATGAATAGGGAGGGAGAAGAACTGTCCATTAGGAATTTGGAAAACAAAGGCTTCTTTTTTCTTTAAAATTCTCACTTTAAGTTGCTGCATTTTCAAATGCAAGTTAATTTCTAAGAAAAAAAAAAAATCCATCAAAAAGATTAGTTAGAAATTCAGGTGAAATATCTCAAAGCCATTCACATGACATGTTTTGATGAATCACATCTAAACCATCCATATGAAATGTTTCAATGAAGCACATCTGGTTTAGGGAACATGATTTGGGGTTAAATACATTTGCAAGATTTCCATTTTGTCTTGCCTTGAATTTGATATATTTGTTTTATGTTAAATTTTCTTGGAAGGGGAAAGTGGGTTTGTACCCAAATCTATGCCCAAAAACCAGTTCACTTTATGAATATTTCATGCCTGTAAAAAGTGGAGCTTTGCCAGCAAAGTATATCCAGGAAAACTGAATGCTGGAATAAATGCACAGAGGAATGTTAGGAGGATTACAAGTATAATTAATGAGGGTCAATTCATATATTAGTTTGAGCATTGTGAACCATTCCTCATACAAAGTTTGCAATATTACTCCAGCAGCTCACATGCTAAGGGATTAGAGTTAGGAAGTTTTACATCTTGACTCCCAGCTCTGATCACAAACACGACATCTCCACAGCTGTGTAAAGCTGGCGGCTGACAGGTTCAGTATGGCCACTTGGTTGCATAAAAGCTGGCCACCCAGGGTTGCATCCTGCTACCTCTGAGTCACCAAGACAGGCTGGATGAAATAGGGCTTCTTGTGCAAATGCACAGCAGCGACCAGGCACAGACATATCCCAAGATTCAGACTCTGCTCCATGCTTCAGCGCTCAGAGCAAAACTTAAGTAGGAGTTAGCTACCAAAAACTGCAGTACTAAAACATCCTGCCTAGCCCCTTCCCCTTGCAGGGAGTTTTTAGCCAGCTTTATTACTAAGGGGAAAGGCTGGGTCTTTGTTCTAGGTACCTACAGCCTGGTACTTTGGGCACCTTGGAGAAGAGATGTGTTTTTAAATCTCAAGTAACTGAAAACAAAGAATGCAAAGGTCCCACCTTCTGGTAACTCCCAGAGCAATGGGCTCTAGCATAAAGAGTTAAATATCACCTCCTCTTTCTCTGAAAGTTCTTCAGCAGAGTCAGTCAATCATCTAAAACAACCAGCTTGGCATCCAAATGAGGAAGGGACTGCATATACATCCCAGCTTTTCATATGCTTTGAACCTAGATGTAGACATCCAAATCCTGGAAAACTTTGGATTTCAGACACATTCATCATTTCTGACTGGTTAATAAAGGCACCTAGAACATCATGAGAGGTAAGGAGAAAGGTAGTAGAGTAGAGCAATCCTCAGAATAGAGCTTGTATACTTCTGTATGTGTGAACCTGGCATTATGCACAATACAAATATGAATAATACAAATACTAGCTAGAATGTGGAAGCAGACACCCAGCTGCTGGTTCTTCACGGTGTGCTTAGGGGTCCCTGGCATGGGATAAACTGCCCAGTGGATATCTATTCTCTCCTACTGATGAAGACTCCTTTTCAGATCTCTTCCAGTGTAGTGCCCTGCTCATATTTTCTCATGCTTTTCTTTCTTTTTAACCCAGGGAGAGGCTGGGAGCCAACATATCATATTTTCATCAGCAGAGTAAAAGCTGCCACGTGGCTAGTGAAGGGTTAAAGAAAAGCAAACACTCCCCTCAAGATGTTCCTTAAAAAACAGTGTAGATAAGCACATGGAAAGCTCAGACAGCCGGCCTTCTGTTAAGTATGTGACAGAAATTTCCCATCTCGAGGTAAGGAAGATAGAGGCACTGTTAAATTATGTTTCCCGTGAGTGTTGCTAAGGCATACTTACACATATTATATGAGGTAGAAAATTAGTACTTTGAATTGTTATGGTTACATTTGCAGTAAAGTGTAAGTGTTTGCAGTTTTTCAGAAGTTTGCCTATGGTTTGTCATGCAGTTCACCCACTGAGAAGAAAATTTACTTGCTGTAAAATAGCGAAACCGATTGACGGCTACAAGGGAACGATTACAAACTCTACCCAGCATCCTGGTTCTGGGAGAGCTGATTATTCTAGAGATGAAAAGACTAAAATGACAGCTCCAGGCTTCACATTTATCTACTATTTACCTTTAAAAAGATTTAGGCCTGATCCTCACTGCGCACTCAGCAAGGCTAATGGACTCCTTGCACACACCAGCATCTGTCTCTCCCCCTCAGGGATGTGAAGCTGATTGTGAACTGGGGTTCAGCGCTGTGATGTGCCCAGGACAACACCGGGGTGCCTGTGACGAAGCTAAGAGTCTGTAGCAATGGTCGAAAATATGTGCTATTCGGGGCTCAGAATTTGTTAGATGTAAATGTACCTGCATATATACATATGTATGTTATGTGTGTGCATCTATACTTATATATGCACATGCATATGTAAATATAACATATGTAAGTGATATACTTAAATTAGGTAGCCCCACAACCATAAGGACTGTGAAAGAGACTGAACTCTAGCAGCTTTGGGCAATGGTGATAGGAGTTGTTTCCCTCTCTCTCTCTCTCTCACAGATAAATAAGTTAGGCACCTACCTTAGACTGGCTGAGCACAACCTGATAGCATGTGCAAGGGATTTTGAATAGGATAATCAGTTCTCATGCATGCAATAAATTACATGCTTTTACTCTATCTATGTAGTGCATATGTCAGGAAAAAAAAATAATAAAAATAAAAAATCTAATGAAAATCTCTGAGAGAAAGTGTTTCCTTCTAGTCCACATGTCAGAACCTGTTATCCCCATCTTCACTCTGACAGTAATATGACTGACTCAGGGGGCCTAAATTTCTCCAAAGGCCTTGACACTTTGCTAGTACTGAAGGAACCATAGCCGCACAAACTCCTTTCCATTACTGCATTTCTTACAGGTCCCCCTTCCCTGCAAAGAATGGAAATGAGCGCAGAAGCTGTTAATATGTACCTGAGGTACCACTAAGTCTCTTGCCTCAGTACTGATCAACCATGAACACTACCATCATCACACCATAAGATAGGGGGGTGGAGAAACAAAAAGGAAATAATGTGTCTTATTTGACAGAATATTGCTGAATGTCTGTCACCCTAAAGACCACTGTCCTATTCTTCCCCTATTGTACTCATAAGCAATGTCACTTTAATGCCTTGAGGGGCGGGGGGGGGTGTAACATGGTGTAGGTTTGATGTGCCCATGTGTATGAGAATAAATCACCATTAAATTCCCATAAAATCTTCAGTGCCACCATTGTGTGGATGAAGTTTCACAACTTCATGCAGATGTATACCAAAACTGTCAAGACAAAACAAGATCTCTCAGCTTCAAACCCATGTAACTTTGTTGGCTTTACTAGCTCTGTGTTTTTATATCTGATGAAGTTGCTGACCATACATTTCAACTAAGCATTTAGTAAAAGCTTCTTCGCTTCTTAATCCCTTGCCTTCCTGTTGGAATATCCTCTGAAGCATTGCTTCAAAGGGAAATTTATTTTCAGTGTTCCTATTACAGAAACTAGTTTGTTAAGAGCTAAAAATGATATTGTATTGAACACCATTTAGACCTAGCAGACATTTGCTCTTTGAAGATGCTCTGCATATTCCAGTGATGGGACAAGATGAGTAACATGGACTAAACATATATATTAAAAAAAATAAAAATCATCTCATTTTCTAAGGATCTTTGACTTTTCTTAGTAACTCTCAGGCAAAGATGGAAGTGCTGAGTTTGTCTGATTCTTGCTAGATACTAAACACTCTACCGAGTATCATAAAATCCGGTGTCTTCCCCATCAAATGCTGAAAATACTTAGAACAGGTTCCTCAATGGACAAAATTCATTTACAGGAGAAGCAAAGTAAGAAGTCAGAAGTCAGTACCTTATTTCCATCTTAACTTCCTTTTGTGGCAGTTGTGAGCAAGCAGACCAAGAGGAGCAGAGATGAGGGAAACTGATTGAGTGCCTAGCACTTTTCCTTCCCAGGTTGCTTCCTTCTAAGCAAGCTACTAGTTCACCTCTAAACCCATCACCTGCCACACAAATGGTCAGCTCATTAAAGCTTGTACAACAAACACTGGATGCTTACATTTAATCATTTTTTTTTATTATTTTAATGACAAGGACAGTTGGCTGGATTGCCATGCCCAGTGCTCTGAAGCTGTGCCATTAGTCAAAAACAAAGGTCACCGTTCTCTCTTTGTTGTCTAATATGATTTTGAATATTACTGCTTTCCAGCTATTACTATTTACACTGGGTGATTGGCTAGACTCATTAAAGTGAATGAATGCCAGGAGATGACATCATTTACACTTAATTGTCTTGTTTATCAGCAAAGTCTATATGATTGTTTTAATAAAGGGCAGAGGCAGATAAAGGCTACATTTGCATTCTCTAAGGGGTCTTTGACAAGGGTGTAGGATGCTGTTGACATTTATTGTTTGTAAATGAGATAATCAAATCATGCTTTGTTTTGCAACTGTTGATTTTCTTTCAGTAAGTTATACTTTTTTCATTATTGTTATTATTCCTAGATGTTAACAAACAGACACTCAGTTTCAGTTCTCTAGCAGACTCTTTCCAGGATTCAGAACAACTGACATGTGTTCAGCTTGCTTGGACTCCTCTTGCTTCCAAACGTACAATGAAGCACTAAGGCACCAACTTTGCTGTATCTAGCAAAACAGATTAAATGTATGCAGAAAGCTATTGGCTTTTGTTAATCAGGGCTTACCAACTTCAAAACTCAGATGGTCAATATTTTCCGGGGGGGTGGTCCATTTTTCCTTTTAAGATTTCCAGACAATACAAATTAAGTGTACAACACATTGCTAATTTTACACTTTTTTTTTTCATCCCATATGTGATTAAAATACAAATGGTTTGATGGGCTCATATGTGCAGACGCCATAATCCTTCCTTATGTGACCTCACAGCAGAACTATGTCAGCTCTGGCTGCCAAATCTCCCACTCCGGAGCTTCCCTATTATGTCTCATTCACAGTTCATCTTTTTTCCTTATTTTCTACCCTCATACTCCCTTGAGGGTGCAGCTGTGCTAACTGCTTTTTGCATTTACGCATTCAGCCCAAAGTGTTAACTTCTTCCACACTAAAGCCACTCATGCCATTGCCATCTATGGAGCCTTCTCCTTATTTGATTTTTAATTCTGTCTTAAAGGAGTTATTTTGTGGTCAGAGGCACATCAGCCCATTTTCCTTTCCATACTGAGGAGGGAAGTGCCTGACCTTCTCCAGAGAAGGTCTGTGGAATGTCTAGCCTTCTGGGTCACCATGCATCCTGACTAGCTGTCATGCATCCACTAAGAGGTTGCTGCTTGATAAGGGAAACTGGAAATAAATGCACACAAGAGAAATAAGAAAATAGAGGCATGGAATTCCATCTTAGGCTTCCACAGGAGGTGATTTGAAAAGCAGTAGGGCCTAGGTCAGATCAGTTTATTGTGTCTTGAGCAGTGCTTGGGATCAAAACCATCACTGGAAGGAAGACCTTCCACTAGGTATTTATGGAGCAACTTGCCACAAGACAATGTCTTTTTCCTTTCCAATTCCGTTAAGTTCTTTCTAATTCCATTAACAATTGTCTGGAGTAAATCCTTTGCACCCTATCCAAACTTCTCAAGGATTTTATTTTAATTTTTGATATAAGGGAGAAATGGTGTTCTTTCATATTAAAATGGGGAAACTGATCTGAGTGGTTAGGAGTAATAATTTAAATATTATCCAGTCTCTGAAAGGAACCAATCCAAGGCGCTTTTTTTCTCTGCTTTGCTGAGAAACCTGAGGCACCAGTAGTAGTATAGCTGCTGGTTAGATCCATGCCTGTATCTAATGTAGGTAAAAATGTACCAGTTAAAAGCAGTGCTCATGACAATAGTATAGATGACATTTTCTATTCAGTTGTCAATAAGCACTTTGGACTTGACTCTCTGCTCCAATTTTACACTGATTTAGCTTCAGTGGAGTTACACTGACATGGAGTCCATGTGACACAGCAAAAATCAATTCTTTCATTTGCAACAGGACCTAAATTCAATCACAGGTATATATTTGTATAATTTTCTTTCCGATTAAAGAACAAAACACCCCTAACAAAAAGTATTGCATGGTTTGTACCTGGTAATTAAAACCCACTGCAGGAATACCTAAGAACTATTCCCAGTGGGTCCCTATATTTGGGGTGATCTTAAAATAACCCATCATTTCATATCTAGTATTATGAAACAGTAGCAAGAAAAATAAGCAGAGTATTGCTTCACTTTTGTCTAATTACTCTGGCAGACGAAGGTGTGAAATGATTAGCCAGTAACATATGGGCTTGAGCTTGGACAGGTTCCCAGTGAGAATTCTATTTATTCCAGGCATATTTTATCATTTAATTTAAGGGTTTTAATCCGTGGGTGAGCCTCTGCCTGCCGTTCTCTCACTTGTTTTCTCACGCTTATCAAATATATTCCTAATCTTAATCATGCTTTCTTGTGCTTACATGCAAACAGTGTAAATAACCCCCTGGCCTGATGCTGATGACACTGGTGGTGGGGAGTCGCATGGTGATGTGGAGCCTGATCTTCATATGACAGCCATAAAACTGAGAAATTGCTGTTTGGGTACAATAAGGAGGGTTTCACAATGCTCATGATATCTACCAGTCCCATAATGAAAAGAGGGTGTCCTTTGCTTCCCCTCAGAAACACATTCTTCGGTGCTGTGAATGGGGCTATCACTGTTGCTTTACTTGAACACAGAAGCAGCCTCTGAGCTCGCTAAGTATAGGCAACATCGGAAGGCACACCCACACAAATACCATTTTTTCCACTTCTAATTTAGTAGCAACATTCCCCAGTTAGCTATATTTAGCTTGCATTTGAGGTGCCTAAAATACTTGCATTAAAACAAGCGTGTGTGTATTCTCTTCATCCAGCCAGTCAAGACCACAAACAGAATTGCATCGTTTGTAGTAATAATGAACAACTTTGCATGTGCTCATTCATTTAATCCCTGTGTTCTCCGGCCGTGTTTGCTGGAG
Organism: Anas platyrhynchos; assembly: GCF_047663525.1. NCBI lineage: Eukaryota > Metazoa > Chordata > Aves > Anseriformes > Anatidae > Anas > Anas platyrhynchos. The sequence goes on from NC_092591.1 coordinate 9,863,125, forward strand.
CTCTGTAGCCAGCAGATAACAATGTACAGCGCAAAGAGACATTTCAGTTTTCAAATGCGAGAAACTTAATCCCTAATCTGGATGCTCCAAATTGCCACTTAGACATGTAAATGTCAATTTTATGCACGTAAGTGCCAATTTGAGTGTCCAAATGCATGACTTGGACATCACATTAAGGCACCCGTTGGGTCGTATCGCTTGTTTTATCTATCTGAGTGCATATTATGCGCTGTAAGTAATTATGCTCTGTTCCATGCAAGTAAATCAATTCATTCAAGTACCTTTCCAGAAGAAAGTGATTTCAGCACAGCAGAAAATGTTAAAAACAAGCAGCTGGCCATGCATCAGTGTCACACTCACCTAGGCGCCCCTTCCACTCCCCATCAGTGCCACGCAAATTGCTGGTGCCTGAGAGCTTCCATTTACCACAATTTCTAAAAAGTATCCTAATCTGAGCACAACCATTTGGGAGCCCTGTTCTTGCTTCTGTATGTGCTCTGGCTGCTGAGATCCCCCCAGCTCAGTGGATTATTTGGGGCACATACAAGCAGGCAAGGTGGGAGCCACATCACACCTTGGACAGCCAGCAAGCCTGCACTGTAAGGGAATCCAGGCCTTGCTCACTCCATACATGCCAGGATGCTAATGGACATCTTAAAATAGGATTTTTTCCCCCTTCCCCCTTCAAAATAGTCTTTAAGCGGCCTTGAGAAAATGAGAGCAGATAATACCCACCATGCTTTTCCCAGAGACTCCTTAAAATGCTGTAGGAAGAAAGGTGCATGCAGAGGCCACTTTAACCCCAGCCTTTTCTGAGCAACAATGTCTAATATCTCTTTCACATCACAGCAGAGATTGTAAAATGAGGTATAATTTGCAGCTTTAAGAGGGTGAGGAAAAGAGCAGCCAAAAACTGGAAGCTCATTCTCTTCCCAGACAAGAACTGCACAATGTGTTACCTGTTTATTTTCTTCCCTCTTTCCCTGACCAAAATGACTGTTTTAAAATTTCCGAGGAAAGAAAAGAACCACCTGGAAATTACCCCCGAAACAAGCCCATACTGTTTGTCTGGGGATTTGCCTGAGCTTTAATAGACATTTTCTTTGTCTCGGTTGCTTTCTGTAGGCATGCCATTGTAAAATCACAGTTCCTACAAGCACCCTCACAAAGGGTCAATGTGGCAAATGAGAAATATTACCCAGCGTATGCCAGGTTTCTTCCAATGACAGATGCAAATGCTGCAGACCCTCACAGCTTTGCAAGGGGTGTGATTGACCTTAGCATAAGCAATACTTTCTGTCCCCTTCCTGAGCAGGAAGGACTTGGGAAGACTTGAAAGTGGGAGACCCCTGCCCACTGCTAATGCTGCCTGAGCTCCTACAGATGCTTTGAACCCCAGACCACACATGGACTGAAAGTGCCCCGTTCTTGGAGTCCACCATGCTTATGCCCACCTTGCTATCCCTCTCATGAAGTAGACCTAGCCAAAATTCACCCTAATTTCCTATTGCATTGTGGGCCTGATCCTGGAAAAGGCCCACATTTTATGCAACACTACTCCTGTCCTGAATCGAGTGAGGAAATGAGCCAGGCAAGGGGCTGAGAGAACAATTACTCCCTCACAATAAGACCCGCACAGAGGCAAGAAATCTGTGCCAACTACAGCTCAATGAACACAGGATTAATGTGCCAATCTATGTATTTTGGTGGGGGGACCACAATGACTAACATCTCTTCATCATCTAGTTTCCAAGCTCCTTTAGCAATGTCCAGACAAAGATAAACCCATACACAGCAAAACTGTAGCTGCATATGCATGTGTGGTTAACTGCTATAAGCGCAAATACAAGAATCAAATTTCATGTGAATGCTAGTCAGCCAATAACCCTTTGCATCACCTAAATTTCATTTCCTCTTAAACAAACCAAAAAGAAAAAGATCATAAAAGTGAGCAACTATTCCCCAGCCCTGCTCTACTTCCTATCCTTCCTTAGAGATTCAGGGCCTTGGCTCATTAAAGCTATTTTCCTTGCATGTGCTCCTCCATTGCAGAAATAGAATCAATACAGTACATATTACATGACCCATCAGAACAAGCAGTTCAAACTCTCTTTACCAGACATTTGTGGCAACCAATTTTTAGATCGATACTCTGTGAAAGAACACTTGTAAAACAATATACTAAAAAGCTACAGGTGTTTTGATTTTCTCATGGAAAACATAGAGTGAATATATTTATCTAGCAGCCTCTTCTCTACTCAACATACACTTCTAATACAAGACTGCCTGATATGACTGCATTCTGGTATAAGACTTCTGATATAAGAAATTTCTTCATTGCAAACAGACATGAAATGATCCGTATACACTGACCTGCAATGCCAAAGGCACTGCACAGTTCTTCCTACTTTCCTACTGTCTTATTCAAAAAAATCATTAGAGAAGTTTCACCCAGTTTCTAGACTAACTCTACTATGCCATTCTGCAGAACATGAAATAAAATCAGAAGTCTACCATTGCTGGGGTGGGGAAAGGTTTCTTCCTCTTCCTGTTGCTAATTGTTATTGAGATGTGGATAAGCAGATGGGGCATGTTAGCAAAAGTCGGAAAAAGAACATGCACATTTTATCAGCCAAGCAAAGTGTGAGCCTTCTACAAAATGTAAATCACCTTCTTGTTCCTATAAATTTGTGCCTTTGGGGAGGATAGTGCAGTAAGAAAGCATGCTTCTTCCTCCGTGGCAGTTCAAAGGCTTAGTGCAATCTGTGAAAGTTGTCCTCTACTGTCTACTTGTTGAAATAAGGTTTAGATTAGAGATCAGCCTCACGAGTCTTCAATACTGAAACAAATGGCCATAAGCCCTCAGAGAGACTTTCCCACAATGTTTTATTACTTTTATTACTTTTTGTTCAGAGATTAACTCTGAACACTTACAAATAGAGGTCTGAATATGCAAAAAATTAACTTAGCTGTTCCGGTTCTAGTAACAGGATTGATATTGGCACTTCATGAAGGAATTTAGGAACATGACATTGTCTGACAGATTTACTTAAGCATAGCAGAAAATTTGCTAGTTCCTGTTATTTCTGCAAGGCTTGACTGGGGAAGCTATGAACACTAATGGGAAGCTATGACACAAAATTGACATTATAATGCTTTCCAATAGTCTTGAGAGAAATAGGCAGTCAGGGTTGTCATAAGTAAATGTACAGAAAAGCATGAAGTTAAACATGAAACATATGTGCAAGGTTTTCAAATGTACAAATGAATGCCAGTACAAGTCTCAGGGGTTAATGCCACTATTCCCTTTGGAAAAACTGGACTACTCATTAATTTATTCAAGGCCAAAAATTAGTCATTGGATAAATTAAATTAAACTCACTTGAAATGGAATTAAAATGATGGAAAACTGCTGAATATATTTTTTGTAACAATTAGAGTTGCTCTATGAAAATTAATGAAAAGCTCCATCTTAATCAAGTCTTAGTCCTGTCAGCATCCCTCTTTGTCGTTCTCCATTGTCATTTAAATAGCTAATCTTCCTCTTTTCCATGCCACAGTTTCTACCCTCCATATCAGCTAGTGTTGGTTTCCCTCCAAGTTCCATGACAGTTAATTAAACAGTTTGGAAAACCAGCTGATTTAGGCTTCCTGTGGCTGAAGGAAAGCAGATACACTCATCAGGAAAAGAAAACATGTAAAAGAGTCGACATGCTATTTTTATAAAACTATAGAAGGTAGAGCTCAAAACAGCCTCTTAGGTCCACTAGTTCATCTCTCCAGAATTGTTTCCAACAGGAATAGTTTTTATGGTTTTAAGCAATCTAGTTTTAAGAATCCTAAGTAATGAGGCTTTCATAATGTTGCCAATTTATACTGATTACTCCTTTCACAGAATCACAGAATCACAGAATCTCTAGGTTGGAAGAGACCTCAAGATCATCGAGTCCAACCTCTGACCTAACACTAACAGTCCCCACTAAACCATATCCCTAAGTTCTACATCTAAACGTCTTTTGAAGACTTCCAGGGATGGTGACTCAACCACCTCCCTGGGCAGCCTGTTCCAATGTCTAACAACCCTTTCAGTAAAGAAATTCTTCCTAACATCTAACCTAAAACTCCCCTGGCGCAACTTTAGCCCATTCCCCCTCGTCCTGTCACCAGGCACATGGGAGAACAGGCCAACCCCCATCTCGCTAGAGCCTCCTTTAATATACTTATACAGAGTGATAAGGTCACCCCTGAGCCTCCTTTTCTCTAGGCTGAACAAGCCCAGCTCCTTCAGCCGCTCCTCATAGGACTTGCTCTCCAGGCCCCTCACCAGCTTCGTCGCCCTTCTCTGGACCCGCTCAAGCACCTCGATGTCCTTCTTGTAGCGAGGGGCCCAGAACTGAACACAGTACTCGAGGTGCGGCCTCACCAGAGCCGAGTACAGGGGGACGATCACCTCCCTAGCCCTGCTGGTCACAGTGTTTCTGATACAAGCCAGGATGCCGTTGGCCTTCTTGGCCACCTGAGCACACTGCTGGCTCATATTCAGCCGACTGTCCACCATCACTCCCAGGTCCTTCTCTGCCTGGCAGCTCTCCAGCCATTCCTCTCCCAGCCTGTAGCTCTTCTTGGGGTTATTGCGCCCCAGGTGCAGGACCCGGCACTTGGCCTTGTTAAACTTCATACAGTTGACCTCAGCCCATCGGTGCAGCCTATCCAGATCCTCCTGCAGAGCCTTCCCACCCTCAAGCAGATCGACACACGCACCTAGCTTGGTGTCATCTGCAAACTTACTGAGGGTGCACTCAATGCCCTCATCCAGATCATTGATGAAGATGTTAAAGAGGACCGGCCCCAGCACCGAGCCCTGGGGGACGCCACTAGTGACTGGCCTCCAACTGGACTTGGCTCCATTTACCACAACTCTCTGGGCCCGGCTATCCAGCCAGTTTCTAACCCAACGAAGCGTGCGCCAGTCCAAGCCAAGAGCAGCCAGTTTCTTGAGGAGAATGCTGTGGGAAACGGTGTCAAAAGCCTTGCTGAAGTCAAGGTAGACCACATCCACAGCCTTTCCCTCGTCCACCCAGCGCGTCACTTTGTCGTAGAAGGAGATCAGGTTCGTCAAGCAGGATCTGCCTTCCATAAACCCATGCTGACTGGGCCTGATCGCCTGCTTGCCCTTCAAGTGCCGCATGATGACTCCCAAGAGGATCTGCTCCATGATAAAATACATAAAATATTTCATAATATTTTCATAAAATACATCCACATTTTCATAAAATACATCCACAAACTCTTCTCCTTTTTACTATTTTTTTCTTTTTGCTGCTGTTGCAAATAGTATAAATAATAATTATTATTTTAGATAACATAAATATATAATATAAATAACTTCAAGCTGTGTGAAATATAAACATTGAACTGGGTAAAAACATGCTTTCATATGTGTGCATAGGAGATTTCTGAGATATCCATCAACATATGTCACACCTCATAGATTCTTTAGCTTTCCCTCAATGAATGCCATTAACATATTCAGAGGCAGCTTTATCAAGAGAGAAGAACCAACTGCATGAATGACCCAATTAACTTGAATCTCTCTAGGCTTCTGTAGCAAACTAATCTGTTCTGACCTGCTACAGAGAGGCCTGGATAAAAGTAAAGCTATGCCCATGTTGACAACATATTGTCTAAGTTATATATATCCCCAGGCTAGAAAAATGGTCTTCTCTTTTCAGGTACTAGTGTAAAGGAAAGGATGATGGAAGGAGAGACTGAGGCATCCCAATACTAGGAATAGATCTTCCTTAATCTTTTTCCCAAAATTCCAAGAAGAAGAAAAACCTTATAACTTAGTTGTAAAATATCTTAAAATTTAGAAATGCACATGCAAAAATATAAATCAGCCTAATGCAGAACCTTTAGAAGCTGTTTTTGTGCCTTGCTGGCAGGGGAGCAGAGTGCAGGATCCAGGATTCCTAGCAAGGCATCAGCCTCTGAACCGGGAAAGATGTCACATGTAAAGTGCCCCCTTTCCCACAAGAAACTGAAAAAGATGGGAAGTCTTTGCCCTTCCTATAATAAATACATCAGGACATAAAAAGGCATAGAGGTGAGAAAGTTGCACATTGGACACAGACTGTGTGTGTGTGTGCAGACACACACCTACCCCAGCTGCTCTGTAAAGCACAGCAATAGCTGTTGGAAGGTTCAACAACCACCTGGAGAAATGCTGCCTTTTTTTTGTTGTTGTTGTTATTTTTCTGTTAACAACACAAGTTTTGCTTTTCAACTAGAGAAACTGTTAGCTGCCATAAATCAGGACTTGCAGGAATGAATGGACAGCCAGCCAGTTTTGTTGCACAGAATTACCATGAGAGATACTCAGCTATTGTTGCATTGGGAATTGCAACACAGAAATGCAGTAAAACCCACCAATTGATGCTTTATCATTATCCTCATCAGGCAGTTTTGGTGTTACACCCATTTCTCTTATTTGTCACTTGCTTTGTTTGTTTAAACTTGGAGGAGAGACCACTCTTTGCATACAGTTTATATTTACTGTATTTGTGTCTAGAAGTCCCTAGACAGTGTTCTCACACAGCTAAGGGATAATGGCAAAAGCAAATGAATACTGCAACCATCATCTACCCCAAACAAATCCAGCCCCTTCACTGTGCTCACTCTTTGTCAGGGCTGTGTTGCAAGCATTAAGCCCAGAAGGCCTCTCCTGATTACAGAACAGTATTTTTATTCAGCAGTGAAACTGGTATTAGCTCAGCTCCAAGGAAGTCATAAAGTCTCTCCCAGTAAAGATAACTGATGCAAAGTCTTCAGGATTAGAAAGGACTGATTCATTCACACTGCTCTTACTCAGGCCACACCAAAGGACATGTACTGATAGCAACTCACATCTTCCCAAAGACACAGAGATCATTCAACAGAAAGTCCAAGAAGTGAATTTTCTTAATGAGGGCTATGTGCATTGAAACAGATGACCCAATTCTTTGAAAGACACGGGATGGGGGCAAATTGGGTATTATACTTATTTTTCTAAACCAGGGGATGCAACAAGGCGCATTAAAGGAAATTCATTTTTGCAATGTCATAAAGGCTCAATTTTTCAGCTGGGCACAGTCTTTCTTTTTGCAGCCATGATTTTTCATCTTCAGGCACTGTGCCTGTAATCTGGTGCCAATAGAAAGAGTAAATTAATGCCTGTTTGCTTTGTAGGTACAAGTGATCAATTAGGACAAATGGAGACCAAGACTGTAAAATTATTTTGTTTGTTTTAAGTGTGGATTCCAAAAAATGTTTCTCAAAGACCTCTGGGGGGGTGGGTCAGGCATGTTCTTAGTTATTTCCACCTTTCCCAACACCATGATATCTCTGTTGTCTTCTGTTATTTTCTATCAGATTTTCTTTCATGCTGTCACTTTATATATTTACTTATTTGCTTTTTCACTAAGAAGCTTTTTGCCCTGGCTAGAAAAAGTTAAAACACAGCCTTTTTTTTTCATCACAGAGACAATGCTGGTTACATTACTGTTTATTACAGACATGTTACATTACTTTTTATCCTAAATGTATCTCACAATCTGAAAAATATTACATGGCTTTGTGTATTTTGTTCCAATGAATCCTTGTGATTTTTCCCTTAGAAGTCTTTTATGTATCAAATTGATTTGTTATGCTTCAAAGATATGATTACAAATCCCTGAAAACTAACCAGTGAATATCAGTAATTTGAATCTATGAAGCACATCAGTCAATACATTCACTCTGAAACCCCTGTGACATGCTCATTAGAATGCTTCATTTTTATCCGCTTCCTTCCAGATCAATATTTATAGTATCATTCAAACATTTATTATCATAGAAGAGCAAAGCTCAGGACCCAAAGAAAAGGAAGCAGAAAGCACCAGCTGCAGAGAGTGGGTTTAGCTGCCTGCAGGTCTCTGAGCTTTCAGTCAGTCGTTGTCTTTGCTTGGAGTTAAGACTGGAAGGCCACAGTCTTTCCATACACAGCCACAGCAAAGTGTCTTGAATCCAGGTTAAAAAAAAAAAACTTGCTTTATAACTTAAATCATTGCAGGTAGGTTACGCTCATGTGGTGCTGGTGGGAAAGGAGAACTGCCCAGTTCTTCCCCATCACATCTGCATCTGATCTGCAGAGATTTTCCTTCCTTCCCTGAATTTTCCTACACCTTAGCATCTCAAAGCTATTCCTGAATGTTCAACTGCTCATCCAAATGACAGTCCTGCATAGCACAAAGCTGGGGGGAGAGGAGTGCACTAGGGAGCACAGCACACTACAGGATGCTCAGTCACCACTGCACTCCAGTAGGATGCTGCACCCTCACCACTGCTCGCTTCACAGCTCCAGCATAAATGGGAGAGATGCTCTCGTGTGAGCATTTCTCCAGGTTCCCATCCAGATAATCCTTTATTCATGCTGCCTGTATGCGAAACTCCTGGCCTGGGAAACTTCAGTTGGAAAGATTAAACATTGGCGAAGTCATGAATATCTGAAAAAAGGATCTAACAAGAGGAAGCGCCAGGCAACCTTAATAGGCTGTGCTACCAGCCTCGCCTATAACATATCGCTGTGTTTATGGAGTAAGTAACATATAATTACGATGAGTGATTCAGTCTGCTAACTAGCCAGAGCTGTCAGAACTTGGCTGTCTGCACAGTTGACGGAAAGAGGATCGTAATAATTTCTAAATGTGACCGATAATGTGGTTTACATTTTTCACATTGTTAGCTCATGCACATTGGGATTTCTGGCTGGTAGGGAATAGATAACATTTCTGTTACTTTTGCCTGGTTTTATCTCAGTTTTTAGCAGTTGGTTTGCTTTGGACAAGTGGTGTTAGCAGCATCCTGGCATTCTTTATGTATCTGGCACATTTCTGTTTTTATTCCTGGACAGTACACCAAGGAAATGTAATCTGGCATGTGCTCTTTACCTTTTTCTGGGTGAAGTTAACCCATCAGTGTATGTCTAAATAGAGGTACTTGCAATATTCATAGCTGTTGCTGCTAAAGAACCAAAGTAGATGCCAATGTTCAAAGAGCTTATAGTTGCAAAGGAGATGGAAAGAATCTCTTTTATTTGATGTCTGATGTGCATGCAAATGCAAACAAATATCCCCAAACTCTGATGGCTCTTGGAGTCCATGGATCCCATTTCAATATCTGTCCATGGGCAAAGATTAAGTATCACAAGAGAATTCACCTATTTTAAGGCAGCTTCCTGGTCTTCAAGGGAGTTAGAAGAGTTTCAAGGTTGCTTTAGCTTATGGTTTACTACTCTCTGTTACCAGAGATGGAATAGATTTAGCTTCACTGCTACTCCTAACAGTCTGAAGATGGCAGGAACTTGGAGAAGAGGCACCATTCAGCTGATATAGCTCTGTCTTTGCTCTGTTCAAGACATATTTTGAAGAGACTGGTCTTTCAAGACCCTTCTTCCTGTGAACAAGGCTTAACTCAGAAACAAACCCAGACCTTTGCTTAAAATAATTTTCAAGACATTTTCTTGTTTTTTGTCATTAAGTATGTTATTTCTGAAGGATGACTCCTGGAAAGCAAATCATTTTTTTTAATACACAGACTTAGTAGAGCACAGAAACACAGGAGCACCAGACAGAAAGGGTCCTCAGTGCCCCAGCCACAGCTGTGCCACATCATGCACTCCATTTTATAACCACACGGAGCTCTAACTTAGGTTTTCTCTCTCTTCAATCTGTAACCAGGAGACTGTTTCAGAATCTGTTTGCTGAGCTGGCAATCTGTTGTCTTCTGATCCCAAAGTCTGTTTCCATATGACTTATACCAAGAAAGTCATTTAGCTTAAAAAGCTATTTTCTCTCCTGATGCTGAGCCCATAAATGCATCTGCATAGCAGTCATCATCACTCCTGTGTCACTGAGCTAAATAATCCAAGTGCTTTGGTTTCCTCTTCTAAAATATGCCCTGCTTTCCCACTGCTGTTGGGAAAACTTGTCTGTGCCTACTGCAGACAGAAAACATCTGTCCTGAAGGTGACCAGAGCTGTACAGTGGCCTCGGATAAGATACAAGAGCTGTCCACCTCTCCACTGGAAAAATTTCTGCCCTTACATCTTGGGAGTGGATTTGACAACACTACAGCTGCATTATGGCAATATTCTATTCTGTGGTGATCCCAAGATCAGCTATATCCTTTTTTTTTTTTTTTTCTCCACCGTCATTTCCAAATGATGAGCTCCTAATGTATAGCAGAATTACCATTGCCATATGCACAACATTGATCTCTTTTCTCAGGTCAGCCTTTTTTGGTCTGCCAGTCCAATCCCTCTATCAACAGTGCCTCCCAGCACCTTATCATCAGCACGATGTATTTGATATTACTTAATTTCCTAGTAGTTCTGCCAAGCTTCTTAATGAAAATAGGGAACAGAATCAGTGCCAGACCTTATCCTTGAGGAACTCTGATAATGACCTCTTTTCAGCCTAATATTTCCCCTTTAACCCTATCTGTTGCCATCTCCCTGGAAGCTAGGTCTTTTTCTTTGTGAATCCCCATTACATTCATTTTATTCATAGTTTCCACATGATGGTACAATTGATACCTTCCCTAATTCCAGACAGACAAGATTTATCATTTCTACAATATCATTATCTTACTATAGAAAGCCATTGGTTAGTCTGATATGAGATACTTTTTGATAAAATCATGGTGCATTATAATCCCATTTTCCTTTAACCTCTCCCTTTTATATTCCTTCCAAATTTGCTTCAAAATTATGACCCAGTACTCAGATTAGGCATATCCAGGTTATTTTCCATTCTCTCTCTCCTGATATCAACACTGTAGTTGCTGCTGTTGGTGAGCTGGTGCCTTCCTACATCCATTAGGTTTGTTCAAGTTAATTGCCCTGACGCAGGATGCCACGTGTGAGCTCCTCCAGCTTGCTGGGGTGTGATGGAGAATATCTGTCCCTTCTGCCTCTCCTTTCCCAAGTGCTACACTTCAGCAAATGTATGACTTCATTCAGAAATGCAATTTTTATCTCATTATATTTGCTTGGTGAGGTTTATTTGGCCCATTTTCTAATTTTCTATTTTTTCTCCACAGCCAGACTTTCTTTGTATGCAGCACTAGATGCTCTGACCATGACCACCTTATATACACATCCTTCCAAGGTCAGAAGTACATACAGTTTATGTTATTTTATTAGGCACTGTTCTGCCTACAGTTTCATTTCTGATCCTAGAAGGTCTGGTGGTATCACTCAGAATATTTTAGATAAATTCAAGATTGAGAGTTGTGAAAAGAAGACTGAAGGCAACTGTAGATTTGTTTTAAATATTCAGTCTGTATGAAATAGTGCAAGCAGTTAGAAATTCCAGAAGTCACGAGAGATGAAAGACTGATAGGTTTCCTACACCTGGACTGGCTGTAGGAGGAGGCCAAGTGAGCTGAAGGTAGTTTGGTGCTGGAGGTGGCAAAGCAGCTGTGGGGCCAGCCTGTCCCTAAGTGTGCAGTGCCACCACTGCTCTAAGAGCCAAGAGGTGGAAGTTACCTGCTCCTCTCTGCACTTCTTCAGCACCCACAATAACAGCAATACCCTTAGATAAACAGCATTAGAGGTTCTTCATAACCCTCCATCACTGCTCCACCTCTTTATCTCACCAGTTTTTCCTATTAGTAGAAGAGGTGACATTTCCTGCTCTAACCTACACATACACATATTTGTGAAGAAATATAACACTGATTTTTTTGTTCAAGTTCACACACACACAGATAGATACATATACACACATGTGGTATTTCAGCTAGTAAAATCATTAATTGTAAATTTACTTTAATATGCCTTATTTAAACCTCTCTTAAGTACTGTATCTTAATTATTTTTCAAACCATTTCAGAATTTTTAGTTTCTTTTTTTGAGGAAAAAAAAATCTTAGTAAACACTAATTGGAGAAGCCTGCCTTATCAGAGAAAAAATAGTTCTGATGGGGAATAATTCTTCTCCAATAACTATTTTACTGTCAGACTAGTAAAAATGAGTTAAATGCAATTTTGACTCATCCATAATAATCTGCTTATAGCTATGATGGTTATTTCTGTTTTCTACAGAAACAATCACTTGCTAGATAGAATGATCCTGTAATCTTAATTTATCTTTATCACATACTTTTTTTTTTTAAATGCTAGCAGCCAGCTGACCGCAGTAAATATCCCAGTCAGAACAAAGGTGCAAATAATCAATACATCTGTTCCATTTACACCAATAATGGCACATAGTAAGATTTATAGCACTTAGTATAAAGGAGCTGCGCTACTCAATTGATTACTGTTCAATAGCTGACATACATTTGAGTTTCACTTGCCTGTAAATATGACAAGATGCTAACTATTCATGAAGAATGACTGAATATAGCACCTATATCCTCTCATAGTTTTTCACTCCTGTTTTTTTATGACATCCTTTCTCGGAAAGAATACCTTCCTATCCTTCCATAGGAAGAGATTTCAATTAGCTGGCTGCCTACATCCATAAACATTCCCTCCACACACCAAAGACAGGCTTAATTTTAATTCAAACCCAGATGTATTCTTTGCTACAGAAAGAATCATAGCTCATGACTGCAAAATTTGCCTCAGCTGTCTAAAAATGTTCAGAACATTAAGGGCTTTATTATCTAAATGCTGATTTGATTATCAATACTTTAATTGGAGGAAAAGAAATAGTGTTGCTGTTTGGAAGCTGAGTACACTGCATGGACAAAATTTATGATGAAGAGCGCACCGAGAGCAGGGCCCTACCAAAAGGGAAAACAATTAAGTGTTTGTTAATGAAGCAACTTTTTATGAACTCTCTTTTGACATCAAGTGCTACATTACATTATTTGGACTTGGTGATTTTGAAGGTCTTTTCCAACCTGGATGATTCTGTGATTACAAACCCAACATTGTCTCTAAAATTAGGACAGTAGGAATCTAAGGAGTGCTTCTAGGAATAGTGAACTTGTTCCCCAGCTTTGCATGTGCTGTTTGTTTAAGGTGTCAGATCCGGGAACATTTTGTATATAAACCCCAGCAAGGTAAAGTGAGGTAAGATGAGCAGCCATTCTAGGATGACAGGCCAACAAGAAACCTCTGTTACATGTTTTCATATGCTTTTATTTGCTATCAGCTGGTGAACTACAGCACATAACTGCTGGAACAAGGGTGAAAACCACCAATAGATCCGTTCTATTTAAATCTATAAAATAACTGACTATACATCAGGATGGGCATGATGCACATTGATGAGGTACTCATGATGCTCCTCACTTCTTTTCAGGGTAACCGTTCTACTCTTCTCTCTACCCTGAGACAAGTTCCTCTTTACAGTTTCTCTGCACTTGTAAAAACCAAATTAAGGCACTTATTATTCTTAGTTAGCTTTGAAAATCTTGGCTCAAGGCTCTCCACTGATCTCTGGTGCAGCATGATAAAATTACATTGCGGTCTGTAGTTGTAGTGGTAAAAAAGGGTGGGAAAAGATGAGCCAGTGCATTTGGCTAACCTGATGACCTGCCCCACAGCAGAGCTGAGCAGTGTGCTCACAGCTGCCAGCCCTTCATGGGCTGAGAAAAAAAAAAATGGATGAAAGAAAATGATATTTTTTTATTTGCTTTTCATAGCTTTATTATCTCAAGTCTGCAAATAAGACTTTCATGTGTCTTCCTGCTGTTCCTCACCCAGCACACACAGCTCACGGGGAGGGTAGGAAGCAAAAAAAAAAAAAAAAAAGAATAGCACAGCCTGCTTGCAAGCTGTTAAACAGGTAAATACACTCCAGAAACAAGTGCAGTCAACTCACGCCTGTGTTCTTATCAGCAAAATCCACTGTGTGACAGGACATGGGCTTGGTGCTGGCTTGAGTTACAGCCTCACTGCTGCTCCAGAGTCTACAGTAATCAGCTTGTATCATCTAACGGTTGATTTTGCCTTCCCAAAATGCCCTTTGAATAGGAGACAGGTGTCTAAAATTTTATCTAATCTAAGCTGTGGCAGCACATCTAGGTGTGCACAGCAGCAGAACTATAAGGATGCTGAAAAGTGTTTTGCCAGAAGTCACATGTGCCCAAGCAAATTGTCTGGGGATTTTGGTGGAGGTAAGCAAGAGGAGGTGGCGAAGGGATAAATGTCCTCTTGGCATCACACCCCAGAAATTACACCAAAGTTTCAAGTGCTGTTTTAAATTGTGTCCTGAATCCCAGTTCCACAGAGATGTCTTACCATGGCTCTGAGTCAAAGTCCAGGAAAAGGGGACAGTGGCAATCTGGCAGGCATGACTAAGGATGTGAGTCCACCCAGCTAAGCTCATCAGTGTTCCCATGCTTCCTTTACAATTGACAGAGAAAAAGAGTCTCATCCAGCATGTAATTCATCTCACTGTATTCACGTTCTACCAGTGATATTCTCTGATTGCTTAAAAAAGCTGGAATATACCCAGAAATAAAGAAACCTAATTTAGATGGCACCCAAATGGTAAGAAATGTCAGACTTCTGCTCAGCCGCATTTGTTCCTTCTGAACAAAAAAGTGCTATTGAAAATGTGTATGGTCTAAAAAGACTAACAATGAGCATGAGGTTAAAGCTGCATGGACAACTGGACGCTATGTCTTCACTTAAATTTGCAAGCATTTGAATTTGTAGCTAAAAATCCCTTTTATTTTAAAATAGGTTTTATTTGTTTGATTTTGTGAATGTTCCCATGGTTCCTTTATCCATTGCCTGTCACGTGCTGTCAGTGGGGGTTTGAGCCTTTGCTTTCAGCACAGGCTGCTCCTATTTGCATTATGGGATCTAATTAACGAGGAGGAAAGTGCTACTTTTCCAAAAGTGGGATGGACAGGTCCAGATGTAAGGCCAAAGTTTGGTTGAAATGGGAAGTCCACCTCAGTCAAGCTCTTTCTGTCCTCCTTTGTTACCTGTAGGTACACTGGCATGAGGGGGTGACAGAAATAGGCTACAGGATTTGAGGCAGTGGTGAGAGGACAGAAACGTGTTCTTCCCTTCTCCAGAAACAAATAGTTACTTTTCTGTCTGGACAGGGTGTTTAAAAATACTTTTGGAGGTTTGAGATGGGGCTCCTTGTCCTTGACAAAGCAGCCTTCCCATCAGGGACTGTCCTGAGCAAGCAGGCACGTACATGCACACACACACACACTCACAACAGGCGATTTCATGCAAAACTTGTCTTTTAAGATCCTCAATCTAGAATCCCTTGACTCATTTTTTTTTAGTTCATCTCTTCCTGTTTTTAACTCTCAGAAGATCCTTCTTGTGTAAATGCTGCTACTCTGTGTGCCAAAAGCAAATAAGAATACTTGCATAAAATGTTTGAAGATAGATAGATAAATAAATAAATAAATAAATAAATAAATAAATAAATAAATAAATAAGCTTCACCTATGAGTATAAAATTAAATAGTGCTGCTTCATAGTTTTCCTGGGCTTTTACAGCAGCAAGCAGTAACGGTCAACAGAGTATCACAAAGGAAGAAAATAATCCTGTGACATCGGGAAGCCAGAGGCACAGAATTATCTGAGCCCTCAGTCTCTATCTGCCGTGCTTTTGCCAGAGAGAGATTAACCTGCCTCTGATCATAGCTTTGGAAAGCTTGGCATGGCTTTTGGATTAACCAGATCCCACTGCAGACATAACAGGCACCAATCATACAACAGCAAATTATTTTCTGTGAAGTTATGTGGCCATTCAGCTCCAGGTCCAGCTTGTGCTGCCAGAGCACTTAGGCCTTCTCAGAGGCCAGGGCCTGAGCCTAATGCAATCTGTGTGATTCCAAACTGAATTTCTCCAGAAAGATGCATCTGATGATTGCTGTCTGCCTCTTCACAGGCTAGTGAGCCTGATTAGCATGAAGGCAGGGGGACAGAGGAAGAGCCTCCCAACCCAGAATGTATTTATTCCCAAGTGAAGCAGCATGGCTGACAAGAGCTCTCAGAAATGTAAAGGTTTATTGCCTCATAATGGAATAAAAGGATTAATTTAGAATAGGTCCGTAGCCCCTTGTAAAATATTTCATTTTAATAATTTATACTAATGGAATATAGAATCTAGGGAGGGTCACATGGGTTGCTTCTGGGCAATTGTTGACAAGGCAAATGTGGCTGGGGAGACCTGAGCTGGACTCGCATTGGCTTGTCCCTGGTGGAGTTGTAGAATGCTGAAGAGAGTAAGAACAATCGAACAAGCAGCAAACAAAGCCTTTAATTCATCTGCTCCTCCTGTCGCTGCAGAGCGCTCATCAGATGGCAGAGCTGATCAGCTCAGCAGGTGCCTAAAGATGCACGAGACAAAAAAAAATTAAGCTTTTATCTCTGTAATATGTAATGAATCCTAATTTTCCCCTTATAGCATTAAAAAAAATAATAATAAATCACTTTCTTGTGTGAGCACAGAGACCAGTAGCAGCAATGATCTCAGCTCCAAGAGGCATAAAGAGGTTTGGGAGTCACAGAGGCTGTTGTGTGTCTGAGCCATGTCTCACGCACATGGCTGAAACAAGTTAGAGGCAATGGGCAAGAATTATGCAGTCTGTACATAAAGAGGGTTGTATTTCTTTCCACACATGCCCTGTAAGTCTGCTCTCTCTCTTTATCCATCTGAACTGTTTATAATGGATATTTCTGATGCTCAGCCCTGTCCAAAATCTGAAAAAGGACTTTGGGAGCTCAGTATTGTGCAAGGGCTCTTAACAGAGAGATCTGCAGAAATCTTCAGTTGTTTCATCTGTCTTGTTTTATAAATCCCTCTGCACTTTGACAGTATCATGCAGAGTCCAATGTCTCAGCAAGACATTTCCTTCAGCCCTTTGGTATCAGTACTAAGTCCAAGTAAGAAAAGGCATCTCATAAATATTTTTCAACTATTTCTGATTTTCTAAATCAGAGCCAAGAGAACTTGTCCTCACTTTTGTTGTTATTGAAAAAAAAAAAAAAAAAGTTACACAGAAATCCTAATTGTTCAGTTCTGTTTCATCTGACAGTGCAGACACACATGGCACTTTGTCCTACCTCTGCCTCATTTTTAAACATTAAAACTTGACCTCTGCTTACTGCCTACTTCACCAGCTTTGCTTTCGTTAAGCTGCAAACATTTTTCTTTCATAACAATTTACATATGTAATTACTACAAGTACTTCAGGAATTGTTTGCTAAAGGCTCTATGTAAATACTAATTATCAGTAATTAAAAATCCACAGCTATTAGGAAGATACTGATAGGGAGAAAATACTGCTTAGGAAGCAACTAACATTTGTCTAGGCAAAATTAAACATCAAATAACTTTCTATCTATGTAATTATATAATGTGACTCATCACCTGCTGCATAAATGAAAGTGCAAATGGGAGAAAGGTGTCTGCCTGCATGCACACACACACACACACACACACACCCCAGCTGCTCACAAACTGCACATCTTCAGCATTGCAAAAGTCATTTCATGTCGGGAGCAGAGACAATTTCGAGGTCTCACATTACAGTTTCAGAAACATAACAGCTGCCTGAATGCTGTCTATGGCGTGCTGAAGTCGGTGCTTCCAGGCTGATGATATGCAAACTTAACTCTCCAGGTCATAAAAAGCACTGGGATTCTTTCTTGTGCCAAGTACACAAGAAAATATCCTCTGTAAAGAGTAGAAATAAAATGCAGGAGCAAATGACATCTGCCTGTATATCTGTGGTGGGTTTTTACCCTCCTTGATGTATTTTCTCATTGCTAATGAATTTGTTTCCTTATTAACTGTGGTTCAGCATCCATATACTCAAAGTGGAATTTGGGCCCATCTACAGATGTCAAAGGGCATTTTGCCACTGTTGTACATGGAATTATATTTTCATTTCAGTGATTTATTACAGATTTCAGCAGGGTTTGAATCAGCCCTGGTCCATCTAAAATTAATCAACTTTCTGAGCCTGATGGGAAAAGCAAACGGGTAATCTAAGTGCATTATACAGCAACCCCAAAGTTTGCTCTCCATCGTACCGCTCCGGATGGTAGGGGAGAAAACCCATTAAGCACACGGGCAGGCAGGGGGGCAGCCATTTTATGCAGGGTGTGAAATAGATTTCTGCTCTCAGAGTACATGCACCAGGTTGCTCAAAGCCACCTCTGTGCTGGGGGCACAAAGCCACCAGCAGTGCTCACCTCTGACAGGAAAAGGACACAGCTGTGGGCCCACGTTTCTTCTCATAACTCCTGGCCTTGGCTACAGTGTCAGCAGAAGTGAAATGCTACTGGCAGCACAGGCCGAGCTGCCTTCAGGATTTCCCAGCACGTTTCTATTTGCTGCTGTGGAGCTTGTTTTTCCCCGTCTTGCTCTCCATCTTAGGCCTGGAATCAATACAGGGAAACACTTCAATTATCTCTGGATCAGGCCCTCAGACTGTATTGTGGTTGAGGCTTTGAAAATTGCTGTTATCAAAACTATTAGCAGACTTGCCTGTGCTATTTTGAGCTGGACTGAAAAGGGCTTGATGGGACACTGAGCCACTCATAAACCACGAGTCAGACAGGAATAGCAGGAGTTTCACTGTCAGGGTTTGACTTTCAACTTTCACTCAGTTTTGTCCACAAGCAGCCACCCTGTGCCCTCTGGGTGAGCTGCTGAACCCAAACTCTCCCAGGCCTTATGCCAAGGTGTGGCAGAAAAGAGCAGTCCTTTGGGCAAATTCGGACTTTGCCTTGATCTGGTTTGCTCCTGGCAAGAGGACACTATCAGCCCGGTGCTGGGGCCTTTTCCCTCCTGGGTTGTGAGGCCTGCACCACATGAGCTCATGGGGCAGCTCCAGTAAACCCATCACTGGCCCATCTACCACCTGCAGGCAATGGGGGAAAAGAAATCCAACCCCTCAGGCTCAGCATTTGCTTCTGCATCTCCCTCGCCTTGGGCCTAGAGTATACACCAAGCATGGGAACTCCCCAGCATCAGGAAAAGCTTGTCTGTCATACGTCTCCCTGAACCACAGCTTTATAGCCTACAAGTGGTACTGGCTTCCTCACATCTGACAGTAACTAATGCTTTGGATCAATATTTTGTTAATTCACAGCATTTCCTCAGTCTTAACTTGGCATTTTCGTTCTTCCCCTCCTGCTTTCACTCCATTTTTTTTTCTCTTTTGCTTCAACAAAGCATGAAATCATTGTTTGTCAAAAGATAATCTGCTTGCTGCTGTATCTGGTTGTAACTAATGATATTTTCTTCAGTCTTCTAGATTGCTGGGGAGATGTGCAACTGTACTGTAACTAATTTAAGATCAGTCAACCCAACTGCAGTGCTTGCAGGTTACGATTAGGGGCATGCCAATCAGAATCCCATGGTCCTGTTTTGCTTAGCTTCAGTTCCAGAGAAAGGTAAGTGAAGCTGTCCCAAACAGAGAGCCACATCCCTTGCTTCTCCCCAGCCCCGGCTAGTGTGCCATGGATAAAGAACATGGTGACAAACAAGACATAATTTAAGCAATTAGTTACCTGCCTGCTTCATCTTGACCTCCTCACAAAATGGACATGGAGGTTCAGATACCAAAGCAAAGGCTACAAAAGGCAGCATGCTGTAGTAGGTGGAGGGGATTTATCCATGGGGACAAGAAATAAATGTTTGGGGCAGGAATGGAAAGGGAAACCCGTTTGGAGGGATTTTGCTTGAGGCTGGTTGTAAGGATTGCATCCATGCATGGCTCAGCCTCAACTCTTCCCACAGGTAGGTCCTTCACTTCCCAAACACAACCAGGTCATTCTTTCAGGGGAGAAAGATACTCCATACTCCTCTTGCTCTCCAACTCATGGGCTAAAACCCAGGCTAATACACAGGGCACAGAAGACGAGCTCAAACTATTCTGCCTGAGGGTATCAGCACCTGCAGCATCCAGATACAGGTGGGCCAGAGGAATTTGAAGACTGGATGAAGAGTATTTTTTATCACCCCAACTGAAGCAATTCAATTCTTCATGGAACATAAAAACATTCATTACGTATGTAAACAATGCATAACTGTGTGTGTTAACTGTTAGCAGCTGCAGCAAGGAAGAGAAGATCTGGCATCTGCTCAGTGAGTACAGTACCACAGAGTGTTGTGAGTGACTTAAGGAAAAAAACATATGTGTGCTTCCAAGAACAAGAGTGAGATGAAAGTGTTTGTCATCCTCTAGTGAGTGGTATGTCATGGTAATGGCTCCTGAAAAAAATCATTGCTGCATGACAGTGTATCACTCAGGACTGTGGAAGAGTGGCATACACAGGAAGAAAAAGAAAAGTAGCAAGCTATCAGTGTTTTATAGTGGCATCCATCACACGCTACAGGAATTGTAACTACATCTGCTGAAATGTTGTCACCAAAGCATCCCTCAGAACACGGTCAAATCACAGGGGACTAACTGCTCGTCAGCACGCCCAGAGTAAGGGTCCCCCTCCAGCCCAAATCTGGAGCCACCTGCACTTGATAGGGCAGGAGGTGGACACGGGCTCCAGGTGTTGTTCCCTCCTACTCTCTTTGCCTGCCTTCACCTGATCCCTTCAGGTGATTCCAACTTCGTATTTGCAGCCCTCCTCCAACTCACTTCTATTTGTTTTTCCTTTGCTCTAATGTGGAAAGTAAGCAGGTTTTGAAACCTCATGAATTGCTGTTTGTCCTCTGGTTGGGCTGGGATGCCAATGTGCACCACTTACAATACTGGGAGAGATCAGAAAAGCACACCAAAACGTGGACTGTTTATTCCAAGCTCTCATTGCTAAAATTAAACTGGAAGCATAACAAAACCAGGTTCTCACAACAAAGATTGTGAGAGAGATTTCCATATCTCCAGCTTAACAGACTACAAAAAACAAGAGTTCAGTCTCTCCTGTCGCTTCAGAGCATCAGTGTGCAGGTCTGCCTGAGACCTGGGCAATCTGAGTAAGCAAGGGGAGATAATTAATGAAGCTAAAACTGTTCTGAATCTAATTTTATATTCAACACACTACTAGCTTTCCTTGTTTTGGCAAGGAGTGCTGTGTGTTTGTGTGTGCGTGTGTATTTGTGTACACTTACGTGTGTTTACCTTGCAGTGGTTTCTCTTGTGGTGGGAATTGTAAATGTGCTTGCTCATTCCTCATAGTTTCACTGTGCAAGACGAATGCAATTGATTTAGAAGGAAAAAGCCTTGCCAAGGACAGTAGTAATGGCTTTGTGCTAAGTAAATTTAATACAGTATGCTTTAGCCAACAGCTGCAGCTTTGGAAAGAAGTGATTCACCTTCTCCCAAAATAACCATGAGAAGCTAAGTAGCTGGCTGAGAAGCTAGTTTGTGCACAAGAAGAAGTGAAGGCCCGCAGTGGTAGCTAATCATATCAGACAGCTCTCAAAAATCATGGCCAGCTGAACGGGTGAGCCCCCGGGAGGGAGGAGGAGAAAGGGGGAGAGATGAAAAGTTGTAGGAGTGGTTTTCTCTGTATATTGGATATATACTCTTTTATTCTGGGAAAGATAAAATGAAATAAAAGTGTCAGAGACTGCCGGCTTTTGGTATTAAAATATTTTAAAGAAATAATCATTATGATATTATTCCAGAAAGTATTAGTTCATCTAGCAGAGGTTAATATATTTCTAAGGCCAGAAAAGGCTATTAGGATCACCTAGATTAAGTTTAATATAATTCAGGTTCAGAAATAGATGCAGAGAACTATTCTGCCAGGCATGTCTGGAGGCACGAAGTTATTTTATGACTCCAGCAGCATCCCTGAAGCAGTGAGGTCTGTTCTGCAGGACTGTCCTGGCCCCTTTCAAGCAGAAGCCAGACTTTGCTAAGGATGAATAGCACCTCCCCAAACCTCACTTCTTTTCTTGCAGCATGCAGGGGTCTCCTTTCATTTCATCTCCCCCACCCATCTCCAGGCCAGGTGTTTTTGGACCAGTCACCACCAAGCAGAGTCCTTTGCAATCACTGTCCCACGCAGCCCTTGCCATTTCTTCTCCCCGTTGACGCCTCCGGAGGCTGCAAGGGGCTGCAGAGCAGCTGGGCTGGCTCTCCCACGGCTCCATCACATGCAGCTGCCAGATAACCAAGCTGGATAGCACTGGTGGGTGGTCTGCCTGCAACCTGTGGCTCCTTGCAGCATGGAGCCAGATACACGCTTCAAAAGGCGGTTGTGTAGGAAGCTGCCCCCGCCGCTACCTGCTACAGAGATGGGTAGATAGGACACAAGCCCTATCCTCCCCTGGGTTCCGGCACCTCCCCTGAGGCTGTAGGGACGCACCGGGTATTTTTATTTCCACACCAAGCTTACTCTGTTCACCTCGGGCTTAAACAGAGGAGTGTGTATATTTTCCAAATTTACTTTCTGGGCTGTTTGTTCTCTAAACCTGTCCCTATTCTGGTAGAAGAGAAAAAGGGTTCCAAAAAAGATGTGGCTGGGAAACTTGCCCTGGTTTATAAGTAGGGAAAAAAAGTAAATATACAAACAGAAAGAATCACTTTTATTTTCACCACAAAAGATGTTTTGCTATTCTTTTCCCTCAGCAGATTGTTGCATTTACTACACAGACTACAGATTGCATTTACTACACCAAGCTGCAGGTACTGCGGGTCTCTGCTCTTCCTTCTTTTGCCTTGGGGCAACACAGAAAGAGCAAAGGAGAAACAGCAAGGCCACTTCTGAGCCTTCTGTGTTTGTGTCTCACCCCTGTGAGAGAACTCAGGTGACTTTGTTCTCCAGCTTCATTTGTATGCTTGGAGCCAATCCTGCCATGGATCTAAAAACCAATCATTCCTATTGATTTCATTGTGAATTTGCCATGTGGAACAACAGTCATAGGAGCAAAGGTTGTCTTATAGCTAGATGCACACGAAAACAAGACCAAAAAAACAACCCACAACCCAATAATAAAGGAACCCAGAACTCTCCTTTGCTCTAGATAAGCATCTTGGCATGTTACAATTACCTCTGAGCACCTCCCACTGAAAATTAAAAGAAAGCCTTGGTTTTGTCACCAAAGCTGAAAAATGTTATTATTTAACAATGGATTGTGGGCATTGTTGGTGTTATAATATATCTCATTTCAAATCATAACAGATGAGTGATCTCTAAATTGTAGGTTCAAATGAGATAATACTCTACGATGCTTTCCTTTGCAACACAAATCTACATAACTAGCACAGTATAAATACAATCCTGGCTGGTATAAAAGCTTAAAATACTATTTTAAATCCTACAAGTATGGCTGGCACTCAAATTGACAGCTCAATGCTCTGTCAGTTCCCACTGCCAATCTCATTATGGAAGTAAATGGCTTTATCTTATTTTATCCCGTTCTATACATGATGCACTTAAAGGGACTTAAAAAATCTAGTAAATGGAAATATATGGTACAATGAACAGTTAAAAATGTCAATTGAATTAGTTGGTTTTGTGATATCTTTTCAGCATACAATGTGAACACAGATGCTGCCTTTTATAGAGGTTTATGCATACGAGGAACCTGAAGTGGAACAAATGAGATTTGAATTTTATTATTCTTTTATAGCATTGCATTGCAGATAGCTTTTTTTAATTAGCTCCTATCTCAACACCTTTGGCAACTCTAAATAATTCAGAGAATCTTGTCTTCTGTTGTTGTTGCTGTTGTGGCAGTTTCTTTTGCAGAGAAGTGGCCCTCGTGAATGGCAGGAAGCTTATCTATCACCTAGTTTAATAACGAGCCTCCAATTACACAATTAATCGCACGGGGAGTGTGTTATGGCCCACTCAGGTTCTTAAATCAGCCACTAGATGCATGGAGTGACCAATCTATCCCTAACCCTAGGAGGTGCGCAGATTGCTGAAAGTTTGCTCCACTTCTCTTGAGATTTCCTGCACGCTCCACTAAGTGGCAGACACAGAGACGTTGGTTTAACATAGCAGGGCTCGGGGAGTCAGGGCCCCATAAACCCCGCTCAGGTCACATACGGAGGGACAGGAGGGAGCCCATGCCACCACACAGCTTCATGAACCTGTTGCTGCCTCCTTCCCTGGTGCTACACCCTTAGCAATAAAATGAGATCTCGATATAAAACAGGCACAAAACCCATCGCTCCCAGGACTTCAAAGCACCAGGCGGTATTTCAGTTCAAAATAAATAAACAAATGCACATAGACAGAAGCTGATGTTTATGCTACGCTACACAGTGTGTGAGTGTGTTGGAAGGGAGGCGGGGAGAAGTCTGCCCTGCTCAATTTCTAGACAGCACATCTTTGCACAACTTCTTTGTTGAAAAACTTCAGGGACACGGTGTCTTACAAGGATTCCCTCGGGCTCCCAGCCTCTCCCTCGCTTCACAATGTGTGGGCAGGATACAGCTGTTCAGCTTCACTGCATGGTCTTCTCATCCAAACTGTTCACATAATGCAAAAATTACGTCCCTCAAGGCACTATGGAAATTCACATCCTAACACAGTTTCAAATGCCTATTTATTTCATAGCCTAGTGCAAATATTACATCTGCTATGGAGTCCACTGTTTCAAACGATACCACAGTGCCTCAGATTAAGTCTGCAGAATTTCTTTTGTACCTAAAAAGGGACAAGGAATTCTTTATTCTCTGCAGAGAAAAAATAAAAATAAATAAAAATCATAAAAAAAAAAATAAATCACACTGACATCATTTTCCTTCTGTTTTCTTTCAAGAAAAATCCAAAGTTGAGGAAATTTCTGAATTGCATAAAATATCATTCTGAGAGTTTGGCCCAGCTCTACGAAATGGAGGATTTGGGGTCAGATACTGCACTGTAGTCTGCTCACCTACTGCAGCTGAGCAGCCTCCCGCATCCAGAGGAGAAATAGAAGGGATTTCTGCTGCTCTACATCACAGAAATGCAACATGATATGAAACATTTATAGGCCTGGATTTGAGAAATTTCTAATTTAAGCTTTCAGCGATGACATTAACTTAAAAAAAATAAAATAAATAGCCCTTTGGTATGTTTTTGGCATCCATTTCAAGCCTGGGAAGCAAGCAGAGCAGAATGAGCCCTGCTCAGGGGATCTCAGGAACCTCTGTCCAATATCAGCCCTGGCCCAGATCCTTGTGTGGCCCCAGGACAGTCACACAAGGCCACAGCCACAAATGAAGGGGCTTGTGTGTGCAACCACTGACACCAAGAGCTTAGCTGAGCCCTGGTTTTAGGGGTCCATGAGGCACGTCACAGCTAGGAGTTAGGTGGCTTCTGAGTCTGTCCGTGGATCTGATGCTGCTCTCTTTAGGTCACCTAAGTGTTGCATTGCCAAAAGCAACAAGTTTGGCTAACTCTGGGGAGAAAACTACACAGGAAATAGTCAGAAAGGGGGTTACAGCTTGTCAGGCTGAATTGCTCAGGTAGGTAAAAGCATATTTTTTGCACTACATAAGTTCATCGGACAGTGCTAAGGTGGCTGCTTCTGACATTTCCCCCACATCCATGTGACACTCACATTTCCTGCTAGGCACAGCTACAAACCTTCACAACACATCTGTGCAGTGCTTGAGGCTTCATCCTAAAGCTGGGGAAATGAAGGGAGACAGGTTTGCACCTTAGCCTCAGCAGTGTTGTTCATATGTGTTCTTCATGTGGCCACCGTGGAAGGCAAAACACACTTGCCAGGCTAAGAAATCGGGAGTATGGGAAAAATAAAAAAGTGCAATCACAAATCAAAGCTATACGAAATGTTCAACAAAGAGCCCTGGCACAGGCACCCTGTGTCAAGCTCAGAATTTAATTCAATCCAACAGGGAAAAAAAAAAAAAAAGTAAAAAAAAAAAAAAGTGGTGAGATGTAGGGAAGAGGATAAGAGGCTGGCATTCTGGCAGCATCTGCCTCTTAATGGGACAGCAGGTGCTGCCAAAATATTAGGCTCTCTCATCTGCTTTCCTCATTGCTTTTGTAATGGGGGAGATTAAATCCTATAGTTGCAAGTGAGTAAATGTGCCAAGGCTCCTTCATGATAATTGGTGATTTTCTGGATCTCCTTTTTTGAACACGTCCTGTCCCCAAATGGCCATTGTCCCTCCCATTCTCTTGCTGGCTCATGCACCTTAATTAGATCTTGCAGGTTCTGCTTCTGTGGTGCTTTCCTTGCTACAGGTTTAATTTCCACTCCAAGTCTGCCTTTTCTTCAGGCTCCAGCCATAGTTCAGAGGTGCTCTGCTGTTCCCCACCACTGGTCACTCACCTGAACTACCTTTTAATAGTGGTTGTTGTAGCTGTTGCCCAGTCCTCTGTGAATGGCTGCTTCACCTCAGCACCCATCGAGTGTTCTTGATGGCAAAGGGCAAGTATGAAACAGCAGCCCTGGGTTAAACCTGAAAAAGGAACTTGGACATCATGATACAGCATGGAACGTAGGTACCTGGATCACAAGGAGTTGGAAAAACTAAAGGGACTCACAGAAACACAGCACATTGCTGTGTTATTAATTTTCTAATGATTTTCTAATGTAAAGGACAAGGACCAAGGCAGAAGCCTTCTCTCCCATATGACAGACTTTTTCACTTGCCCAGAGTTGTGCTCTCTTTCGTTTGCTCTTGAGGTAGTCCCGTAACTGTTTCCTACCTGGCTGCAGTTTCCTAGCATCAGCACGTTGTGCGAAAAGTGGTTTTGAAGGCACTTGGCTCTCCCTAGCAGTGTGGTAGGCATGTTCTGAGCATGTTTAGTGAACCGAGGCCTGCAGGGCAGGAGATTTTGGAACTGAGAAGTCTCTACCTGTAAGTAAGTCCAAACACACACAGGTAGGAGGTAGACAGGTAGGCATCTCTTGGCCAGGATGCCTGTACACCCACTCTGGAATATACTAGCGCTAAGGGCATCTATAAAAGGACACTTACTTACATTTTTTTAGGGTATGTCAGGTTCTGAGTTGCTAGGGTAGAGATTTGCTGGTTCACTAGGTTTGAGAGAGGCTTTAGAGAGGCTCTTCCTCCGGAATAGTCAGAACGTGATCACAAACACGGTGCACACTTTGTGAAGAGGATGGAGAAGGCGCTGTAGACAGACTTCATGGAAAGTCTGAATAAAAGGTGGTACACTGTGAGGAGGATACTGCTTAAAGCAGCCCAGATCAGATGTTAGCCACAAAATTCCCCTGCCCTGCAAGTTGCCAACTACTTCCTAGGATCCTGTGATGGGGTTTGACATTTTCTACTCTGGTCCAGCCCTCAGCAAGGAGAGAAGTTTGTCTGCTGGCCGAGAACCTCTCTGGAAATGCAGGCAGCTTCCCTTCTGACTTCCTTTCCCTGGTTCCCTGCCCTGTGTTTTTTGGCAGCAGACATGGCAACTTTGAAGCAAGCGGTGGGAATGAACTTTTAAAAGGTAGGCACACAGTCGCAGCCACATTAGCAGCTGGCTATTTCAGAGAACTTATTAAAAGAGAGGGGCCTCAGCAGCAAGGGATACATTAACAGCTACAGGGTACTTGCAGTGCAGAGAGAGCAGCCTGTTCTTTATTTATCAGCTGCCACGCTGGTAACTAGCTTTGGCAGAGTGGCAGACTAAGTCAGGAGTCTGGGGAACAAAAGAGGCAGATTTCTTTCTGCAGTGTTTAGATTCTGCATTTGCAGCCCATCTTGCTAAAGACACAAAGAGCAGAGAGAGATTATGGCTGTGATAATCTACACAGTGATGCTGGATTCTATTTCAGCGGGGGCAAGGGAGGTGATGCTGAAAGGTGTTTGAATAGCAAATACGTTGCCCAATTTTACTGCAAGCACACAGGGCTAGAGTAAGACAATGAGCCATGATGTATTGACAGGTACTGTAGAGGGGACAGCACAGGAATAAGGACTTTTAACGTCTCTGGGTGCTTAGGGCACACCCAGCTTTTCTGAACCCATTCAGCATAGCTCCTCACGCGATTATCATAGGCACATTTTCAAGCCAATGTTATGTCAGGAGCACTCAGTATATGGAGCTCTTTGGAAAATTGGCTCCTACTTTTTGGCAGTAATTGAAAGCTGAGCTCTTAGGAAAATGGGAGGTCTGAATGCTTGGATGACATTTCTCAACTTTGCTCACAAATAGGAGAACCTGTAAGTCACAAAGGCAATGCCATCAGCCTTCCTTTAAGGACATAACCCTCAGACAATTATTAAATCCGTTCTTCCATCTCCTCATGAGAACTCTAAAGACAGAGGTAGCAGAGTGACAGACTGCTAAAGCATTCAGATTCTAATATCCCCTGCTTTAATACACATCTATATCTAAACAGAAACAGCACTGATGTACATGTAGGTAACTGTATGTGTAGTGCATGCTTGTTCCTTTAAGT
This sequence comes from Anas platyrhynchos, assembly GCF_047663525.1. Lineage (NCBI taxonomy): Eukaryota > Metazoa > Chordata > Aves > Anseriformes > Anatidae > Anas > Anas platyrhynchos. Next base: position 9,891,437 of record NC_092591.1, read on the forward strand.
GAAAGTAAATGCAAGGCAGTTATCTCCATCAGATTTTATTATGTGACATAGGATGAACAATTACGTACTGTGCAATAAGCTAAGTGAGGTTTTAATCGCTGCCGCATTTATGGATGGTTTATCTTGACCTTTCATAGCCTTAAAAACTAATAACTGAAGCAAAACGAAGTTTACCAGCTCCTCTCAGAAACTAGCCATGTGAGCATAATCAAATCCCAGGCATTAGTAAAGCCTGGATTCCTGAGCTGGTGAGGAACTGAGTCACCTCCCATGTCAGATGAGAGCACAGTAGTAATGTTTTTATGGTTAAGGCCAAATCATCACCTGAAGTAAATTGCACAGGATTTTCAGCTTTCACTGTCTGCATACTTTATTTATAGGACAATCACAACTGGTGTGATATCTCTAAGTAAGAATATTTATTTTAAGATATGCAACATAACAAAGAGTAGTTATAATTGAAATAATGCTAGATTAGATAAATGTTTTGCTGAAAAGGGAGGTCTGTGTCTCACACAGATACCAATTATATGGAAATATGCTGCTAAGCAAAGAGATTTGAAGAGGTCCATGGGCAGGTTAGTAGCAGAGCTGTGAACAAAACCCAAAGTCCCACCTTTTTCTTCTTAGTCATTATACCACTATGGCTTTCTGGAGGGGGTGAATGAAATGACAAAGTATGAGAGGTAGTGTTTAATGCAGTTTTCAAATTTACATTTTTCACCTCATGCCCTGAAGACACAACAGTGTTGGGACTCTCATATAGATTTGCTTCATTCCAGAGAATTTGCAGAAAGAGTTGCCTTCCCTTCTCATGTCCTTTGCATGACATTGAGTTACAGACTGACATACTTCCTGCAATCAAGTTGTGCTTTGCAAGCCCAATGAATCCAGGAGGTGATCATTTCAGGTAAAGAAATAAAGAAGCAGTACCACTAAGGTAACTAATGAAATCTCTTCTTTTCACCATAGCCATGTTTGTAAACATAGGAATGCAAAGTTTCCCCATTTCAGCTTATTTCAGACATGAAGGAAACAAGATACTCTGACTCTCTTTTTCCTTTTTTTGTCTCCAAGACAGAAGGCACATTTGCAAAGTTTCCCTGAAGCAAGCCCTGTCTACCTGTGTTCTACTTCAGAAATGTGGCTTTTCAAGGCCTCTTGTAGGCTGCCTCATTCCAGGCTTGGTGACAAAATTGCCTACAGCAACACTTAGCCATTTTATTTGCCACCCTCAGCTGCAAATGCAAAGGAGCAGACATGCCTCAGATTAAACTTGCGGAGAAGTTAATTGTTATGATCCGACCCACAAAAGAGAGAGAAAATGCACATATCCGATGAATTTGCCGGCATCGTTCCTTGCAGCTGCACAGCTGTCCTTCACACATGAAAGAAGTGGGACTGGCTACCAAACATCTCTTTCAGTTTTTCCTTCTGTACAGCTACGTTCAGGTTTCTCCAAACCGCAGCCCTGCATGACATTACAGCTGCCTGGGCCAGGTCCTCAGCAGTTGTAACCCAACCTGGCTCCCAGCTCCTGGATTTCAAACGCCTTTTCCACCCACTGGAGAATCCGTCTACAAGTTGAAAGGACTTCCATCTCCTCCCTTCCCCACCCACCCCACAAACATACACACACACATCCACATACATGGTAAATGGAATGAGTCCAAAAAGTTTTTCTCAACTCTGGTAGCATTTTTTTTTTTTAACTAACTTGGAAAGAAAACTTTGAACGCTTTCCAATGCAAGTGTTCCTGGGGCAAGAGGGCTGAATGTAAACAACAGCTAAGGCTTGGTTCTGCAAGAGCTTTTTACGTGGAGTCCCAAGTCAAACATCCCTTCCTCCTCCTCTTCTTTGCCTCCTACAGCTAATGTGTACTGTACACAGTTGTGCATCACTCCATCAGACACTCCTCAGAGCTGCCAGGTCAGTAAGCACATAGCAGCTTCTGCCAGGGAAGTAGAAATGTGCTCGTCTGACATTTTTGACAATAATTTTCCCCCAGTGAGTGGTGGGAAGATAGCCATTTTCCCTAGTTCCATGTCGTTTGCTGAGGAACAGGTAAGAGAAGCCAGAGAAGCATCTCCTCATTGACTATGTGGATGTGCAAACTGCTGGGAAAACCAAAGAAAAAGGATCCTATCTTGTAATAATTAGGGCGGGGGCTGAGGGGGAGGGGGAGAGAAATAGAAACTTTGGTCTCTGTTTTATAGTTTCTCTGGGCCTTGAAGTGGTCAAATCAAAGAGCTTCTGATTTTCATAGTACAATGGCAGCCCTCTCAGATCAAACATCATTACAGTGGGAGCGATCGCACGATAGGACACTGGGCAAAAGGGTAAAAAGATAACCAAGGCTTCTGTTTTGATTTGCCGAAGAAAGTTAATCTCCAGAATAGGATCTGGTGAAGTCTCTCAGTTGTGTAGACCTACCTTTACTCTGCAAATAGTGCAGCTTTCCACTAGAGGAACTCCTGGTGGGCTGGGTGAGATGAACATGCCATGAAGATTCCAGGCAAAGACCAAGAACTTCAGCCACTCCATCACCTGCTGCAAACTCAGAGCATCTCTGCGCATTTAGTGAGCTCTGCGTGACTGCCCAATAACCATCCCAATGTGAATGCATACAGAGCCACCTTCTGTGCTCACACAGCTCTGGGGCCAATATGATCCCATCCCAACATATGTACAACGTTCAGCAGATGGGGCTTCTCAGTGCCTTGCAAGACAAACCACAGTAAGACCATTAATGAGATATTATCTTTTAAACTAATCTCCCCATTACAAGTTTGTTGGGGATAGGGTATTGATGTATTTTAGATAACCATATTACCTGAGTATTTTCTGGGTAAATAAAACTCATGCAAAGTTAGTAGCTTTGATTTAATTGTTCTCCTACCCCTTTTCTGCTTTGCAAGGTTTTAGCACTTCTTGGCATATAGGTTGCTGTAGTTGCAAAACTTTTGTTGATTTCTTTTTTTTTGGTTGATCAATTGGATTTGAAGGACCATAAACTTATAGGATCATTTAAGTTAGAAAAGACCTCTGAGATCATCAAGTCCAATCTTTAATGCAAGGCTGTTGGATGAAAAATGTGCTCGTTTGACTAGATACTGTTGTGAAACACACTAATGTTCTCCACAGATTGGGGTGAATTCTAAATTGATATAAAAGTAACTCCACTTGTGGAAAAGATGGCCTGTTGGAAACTCCAGCCATCTGCAAGGCTGCCTTTATATATGACTGTTTCCTTTCTTCAATAAGCAACACAAGGATTTCCAGATCCAGAAAGTCAGCATCTTCTTGTAAAGTGTGCACCAAATTCGTAACATACCACCGTCTGACTTTATTAGATTAATTAAAGAAACCTATTAATTTCCAAGTAAATGAAGAATATTTTTAATCATTGCCTGTGAACCACTTAGCACATTAACTTGTCCCTCTGAAGTCATTTACTTAAGTGTGCCCTCAGTTTGCTTAATCCATAACTGGTCAATAGTATATTAATATTACAGTCTCATTTTGGATCTAAGCATGTCTGAGCCTATTAAACTGTCACCCTGGATTTACTTGCAGGAAAAAATTATCTGCATTCAGAGATAGAGGCAGAAAAGTATTAAAGTGAATCAAGCACTAATGAAATTAATCATAATCATTGTAAGTACTTTCAACTGCTATCACCCAGTGGGAGATGCTGTTACAGGAAAGTCTTCCCGCTCTATTGTTTTTATGGCTGAGCATACTTCAGCTTTTGTTTGTTCCAAAGAGACTGATAACACTATTGTGATTCTTTGGAATCATTCCTATTTTTTTTAGTGAGAATCAACCTTAGAGACAACCTTGAAATACAAGCCACTTCATGCAAAGCTTGTTCTACTGAACTAGTTTAATGTAGGTCAGACCTACTGTAGTTTGTGTTATAATTCATTCAAACTGTGAGACTCCATCTCTTGCTGTTTACTTTTACTGCGCTGCTTGTGAACCTAATATATATAATTTACGGGGGCAAGACAATAGGAAAGAGCAAGTCAGGAGAAAAATGATCTATTTCCCTGCAGTGTAAGATACATTTAGATATAAGGAGCCAGATCCTGAGCTGAGTAAATCAGAATAGGTATATTAAAGCCAATAAAGCTATGCTGATTTATAATAGTGCTGTAAAATTATTCTTTACAGCACTACCCTTAATTCATGCAAAAATTTAATAATCCTTTAATAATACTTGAATTTTTAAAATGCTTTTTTTTTCTACTCTTACAAATGCTGGGGTCTGTGGTGACAAGACACTAATCCATATCCTGATTAATACTTCATGAAACTTTTGAAGGGTTCCCCCATATTTCTTCTTTGAATTCCTCAGTTGTCTAGAAACTCTGGTGTTGTATGGATTAAACAGCTGACAGAAACCTCTGATGAAGAGAAACATGACAATGGGATAGACAAAAAATAGTAGCAGATCAAAAGCAGTTATCTCTAAAAACAAATTCTGTGCTATCCACAATTAAGCATAATTTGACATTTTAAAAATATTTGATCAGTGTTTTGGCTTACAGAACTGCTTAAGGGGCACTGTGATGTGTAAATTAAATTCAAATGAAGGTTAAATATAGTTCTTTGGGAAAGACTGCACGGTTTAAATTACCTAATTATTTGGACAAAATCTGTTCTCCTGTAATTAAATGTATACAAAAGAATGTGTCTTTTTACTAAGTACATTTGGAGAGATGTTTATCAGCAAATGGTTACTTCCTCTTGAAGATTGTAGAGATACTGTCATCACTCAGAACCATGTAAGGAGTGAAGTTAGTTTATACATTTATCAGAGCTCTGCTGAGGTTGGATGGAAGTGAGACAGAGCACTCCTGTATTTTCCTGTATGCAGCCCTCCTGCGGCTTCTGCAAAGCCCTTTAACATATGCTTTGCTTTAAGTCTCTTCCTTGAGTTCATACCTATGCAGGAAGGCATGTGCCAGTGCAGTGTGTCCGATGTGAAAAGAGCCGATCATTAATCTGATTCATGTCTGCCACGATGCAGGATCACTCCTTGCAGCACCCGGGACCAGATTTCTGCCTTGCATCCAGCTCAGCCCCTCTCAGCCCTCAAGGATTCCCAGGCTTCAAAAGGACGACTGCTGGAGTGAGTTACGGCCCTGTGTGAGTAAGAGGATGAGAGTCTGGCTCACTGGGGTTTGTTTAGTCTATTTTTAAATGTGTTGAGTGAAGGAATTTCAACATCTTTCTGAGGGAGACTCCTCCTGAGCCTAGCAGATGTCAACAGCAGGATACCTCTTCCATGGTATTGGGCATAAACTTTCTCTTCGTCTTGTCCATTTCTCTTCGTTATGTTCTCTTTTACTTTACTCCATCTTCACCTATATTCACACCCTTCAGTTTTCTGCTTCTTTCTACAGAGCCCACAAACTGTAGCTTTTTCATTCCATCTTTGGTATCACTCCATCTGGCTCCTGTCTGCTTTGGGAGGGCACCCTTTTCACCCGTTTCTGCCTCACTCCAATTTGCCAACTCAGTTCAAATCTGTTGTGTGTGGATGACAGACAGAAATGTCAGCCCTGCTTAGAGCTCTATGCCATCAATTTAATATGGCAATACAGCCATAATGCACTTAGATTGCTCCATTCCTGCTCATAAACCAAAGTCTTGCTCTCCAAAGCAAAGGAATTTAAGTCTGCATGGCGTGCCTAAACTTTACAATGACATTCACTTCAGGAGATGTGTGACATGGAACAGAAGATTCTAAGAAAAAATAATAAGGTTGTAGTAATTAAATTCAGAAATATCCAATATATACCTGAAACAAAGCAAGTATCTGTAGTTTCCCAGGCTGGAAGGAAAGCATCACTTTGCATGTCTGGTCCCCAGCTGTACTATCTGTCATAATTGCACTGCAAAAGAAATTGCATGTTCATTAGAAGAAGTGCACTGGTGCACAAAACTTGTGTCTGGTGGACCCAGACCATCTGAACTGCATCTGGGAGGAATTGTTTGGGTTTCAGACATGTCAAGGAGGGATTTTCAGTGTGAGTGGGAAGTTACAGGCAGCTTATCAAACTGTCCCACAAGTTATTTTACAGTCCACTCTCTTTATTCAAATTAATTCTGCAGAACATGAGGTTACTTAAAGGAAAAGGAAAAGAAAAAGAGAAGGGGGGGTTGGAAAAGAAATAGATTTATTACTAATAGTCATAAAGGGAAACCATAAATCTACTGGGGCTGTGCAGTGAGTCTCACAGTGAGTAAGAACACATGTAATCAATATGAATGTATTCATTTTTATTTTCTCTCAGCCACAATCAATATGCATGGTATCTCACTGCTGAGTAGGAAGGCACAGCTTTTGCCCCAGTGAGTTTACAATAATTCAGCAAAACTCCCACTGAGTTTTGATTGAATAATAAGTTTGACTCTAGCTAGACAAAAAGCAGAGGCAGGCAGGCAATATGCTGACAGGGAGCGAAACTGGGAGCCAGCACTTCCAGGGAAGAGCTGGGTGCAGGAAGGCAAAGGGAGAGCGCTGAGGAGCGGCTGCGAAGAACAAAGACAGAAGTGCTGCCATAATTTCTCTGGATGGTGGAAAAGCTCCCTTATACAGAGCAGAAGGAAGCTGTCCCCAGCCATTGCTGCAATCAGAAAAAAAATAGTGATTCAAAGGTGACCTTTGCAGCACTGCGGGAAGGAGTTGCTGTCACGCCAGGAGCTGACCTCTGCAGAGCTTCAGCCTCCACGTGACTCTTCCAACGTGACTCTTCCAAATATTCCTTTACTGTGTCATTATTAAATGTGCCCATAACGTCCCATGGTTACATATACCCAAAGGGCATCAAACGGCACTGACGGAGCTGCCAACAGCCAGAAGGAGCCTCAGCCCCCAGGGAAGCCTGGAAGAGATCTGGCTCCTGCTGCCTCTCCCCAGGTAAACGTCTCCGTGAGCGGGCACGCACGGACGGGGCCAAGCTGCTCCGCTCCCTGCCACCAACCCTGCTGAGCAAGCAGCCTGTTGCACTCTCCACTGACTTTTAATTTGCAAATAGCCTTAAAGCATTGCAAAAAACAGCATGAGATTTTTATTTTCATTTTTAATGATGGTAACAAAGGCTCGGATGTCTGTGTAATGCCTGTATTGTAATCACTGAGCAACCAAAGAGTAGACAAAGTGTCACACAGAAACAAAGGAAGGGGTCATCCTGACCAGAGCAGAGAAGGAAATCAGAAAGAAATATTCACATTCATTGAATGTAGCTTCTGTACTATTTTGCTTGGACATTGGGCACTAATAATAATCCACACAAATAACCAAAGCAGTTTAATGTGCTCCTGAGCTTACCTGCCAGAGCAGGGGCTGTGTCCTTCTGTCAGCCGCAAGCAGGCAGCCTGCAAACCAGTCAAAGGGCATTCAGGTATCCAACTTTCACTGGTATTCAGGAGAGCTGGCCATTTAGCTGCACTTTACCCTTTGAAGACACACACTCAAGCACACGCTACTCTGTGTACAAAGCAAGTTTCTCAATAGTTCACTCTCTTTTCCTGTGAGAAGTCCCAGAAAAATCCCCCTGGATGAGCTCTCCAGGACTAATGTCTGTGCACTGCCTACATTTTCACTTCTAAGTCTGGTGAGACCCCAGGTACTCCACTGTGTCCTGTCATGCCTTCAGTTTGTTAGCCTCCTAATGAAAAGACCTAATTCCTTCTCTGAGCAGATTTGACTGGCGGGGAGGCTTGGCTAATGGTGCTGTGCAAATGAAGAAGACAGTTATTAGTGTGATTATGAGTGTTACATTAATAATAAGCAGGAACTGTGGTCAGGTATTTCAGATATACAGGAAATGAGAGAAAATACCTAATTTAAAAACAGGTTAAAGAAACAACTGCTTTTCATGAACTAAAGAGAGAGATTTGCATGTGAAACAGAACATGTTGAGCTCTGAGAAAAAATAGCTATTAGCATTAATTCCAATTTAAAACTGATTTAATTTTGCCATGCATTTTAGCCCAGAGAACATTGGCTTCCTGCAGGCTCATGAATTGCTCATGGGAATACATACAGGAAGGGAAAGTTGAGCTCATACATTTGGTGTCCACATCCAGTGAGAATAACGCTACCCTGGACTGAGTGGAGGATCCAAGGAGAGAGCTCCTCTTCTGTGCCAGAGAGGCCAATGACTAGGGGAATAAGTAAAAGACAAGTTAAGGATGGTCTTTCTCTACTGCATTCTCACAGGTTTTGGCAGTCAGGTTTTCATCTCCCTGAAAGAGCTGCAGACACAGACTAATGTGTTGATGGTCCCATTAAAGGATCTGTCCTGTATGACCCTGTCTCACCTGTTTTGTTTGTCTATCTCTACTTTTGACCGTCCCTCAATGTCCAATTGCAGTGAGGTCCCCATTTTAACCATGTGATGCATGTAACAAAAATCAAACTCCCTTTTGCCTTTTTTAAAGATGAGCATTTCAGTGAGCAGCCCCAGTATTTGAGTTAAAAGAAATAGGAAATAATTGTTTTTTATTCACTTTCTCAAAGCTATTTATGTTACTACAGACCTCAAGCATCTCCCCTCTCCCATTTTCAGCCTCGGGACTGAAGAATACTAAGATTAATCACATTATTATCATACATACACTGGAGCTAGCAGGTGACTTGCAGAAGGACAAGGAGAACCAAGCCACACTTCCAGCCAGAGGCCAAATTAATGGGCTGCTCAACTTCCTTCACTCTTGAGCTGTGGTGTACTTGTGCAGCAGGGCCAGATGCAGCCATATTTCATACAGAGGAGTAAGGGGAAAAGCAGTACTGTAAGTCCCACCTGTAGTCCTGGGTACGGTTCTCCATGGCAGAGATACCAGCGTAGCTACCAGTTAGAGGTAGGTCCAATTTCACTGGACAAGGAGGGCTTTGGATGGTAGTAATGCAGTTATCTCCTCACAAGTGAGCTGCAGGCCCCAAGTATTTAAAACGTGACATGGCAAATACTTTTCAAATAGCAATCTGTTCACAACAGCTTGCTTGCAAAGTAAGAGGCAGTATCTTTCTCCAGTGAATGATTTCTTTTAAGTCATGCACCAAGCCCCAAGCCAAAAAAAAAAAAAAAAAAAAAAGCCCACTTATGCCATGGAAAACTCCTTACCAGCTGTAAGGGGCTGTGTGTAAAGCCCTTGTCAAACAGCGAGCTAATGTAATCACTGTGAATTAGGGACCAATCCAGACTACTCCATTCCTTCAAATCCCCAACACACCAAAAAGATGCAAGTCAGAGAAATGCTGCTGGGTCCAAATTAAACATGGATGGGGAAATAAATGCAACAGCAAACATATCAAATCAACCACTTATTGTATTGACTTGTTTATTGTTTTTAGTTCTGATGCTCATCCAAAAACCTCATTGCAATCTATCTATACCCTAAACACTGCCTGACATATTTTTCCAGAGAAAACCAGGAAGCTCATTAGCTTTCTTTAGAAGATACAAATCTGCAGCTCAACATAAACTTCAAGAATACATACTTGATTTCCTGTACTGGAAGGTAATTTTTGCAAAACTAATAGCAGAGTAGTAGATACATCGTCAAGACTGTTGTTTGCTCACAGTCTGTGCATGGGACACCCCAAATATCTGAATGTAGCTCTACTTCATCTCTTCTGCAAAGCCTCAGAGGAAAAACATACAGGAAGTGGTGGAAAAGGAAGATAAAATTATATAGAGTAGCAAGAAAAGCATAGGAATTACTTCAATTAAACAGTCAAATTAAAATAATAATAATAATAAAAAGTTATCGTAGTTTCTTCATATTTTTACAGTTGTATAAACTTTTAACAGTGGCAATTCAGTGCTTGTAGAAAAGCATCTGCACAAACAGCTGCATTTCCCTTGTGTAAAACATACTGCATGCAGCAGCGAATTTGCTTGAACTTGCTTTCACAGGCAGCCTGTTCTAACAAAGGAATGGTTAATGATTTCTGCTAAATAATGGAAAGCTTCAGAAACGTGGCAGTGTAGGATGCGCCCTTCTCTCCCTTTGTCTAGGAGCACATCTGAAACCTTGCACAACCTCAAGTCTCATCTTGGGGGAGCATAATGGACAGGCCATGAAGAGAAACCTTTATTCATTTTGCATAGATGTGGAGTAGACCACATGGTTTATCTTTTTATTTATGTTTATTCTTCTCTGATTACTTGCGTTTAAAAAAATAAAAAATATGCCTATCAAAAAGATTTACATGTAATTGTCTGTAATTGTCTTGATGCTCATCTTGAAACTGATGTTGGGTGGCATACCAGTAAGTTCAATTTAAAAGTTTCTATATAGGGCAGCACCCAGTAGAAGCTACTAAAAAATGAAAAACGTTTACATTATTCAGTTTCTCTGTTGTTTCTTTTTTTTTTTTCTTTTTTTACTTTCTTCCTTTTTTCCTTATTTCCTTTTATTTTCTTTCATTCTTTATTATTATTTCCTTCTGCAGAAAAAAAGGTGGAATATTTCTGGACTTGATTAAGACCAGTTGGTGGAGATTTATTGGAAAGTGTTGCCCTGTGGTTTTGGTATTAACCTCTTAGATCACAGCAAGTGACTTTTGAAGTTGGCTGGGGGCTGGAGGAAAGTTCTTCAGTGAGGGACCTACCACACCTGCCTCCTTCCATAGCGGAGCTGTAGGGGGAGGAGAAAAGCAGGAAGGTCACTCTGTTCTGCCTGCCACATCATGCAATAAATATTAACCACTGATGGTTATTGAATGCAAAGAAATAAATAATAAAGAGCTCTTACAAGCCTTACAGCTTGTATGTATCTTGCTAAGATGATTAAAGAAAAGTAAGTTTAGGATGAATGATTTTGCCATATGAAATTTCACTTATTTCCTTTCTAGTGGGGTTGCAAACAAAGTGAATTGATTTAGGGCTTTATCTGTCCTTACTTCTCCCTTTCCTTCTGACTCCTCCTGACCCCTTCCAGCACCCCAGTTGCCCTGTTCCTGGAACCACGCTGCCAGGTCCCCCACCAGCAGCAACTGGTTTTCCTCCCTTCTGTCTGGGTGGTGCAAAAAGAGCATCAGCACTTTCACAGTGGGAATGTGCAGCAGTGCCACTTCTGCTGAAAGGCGACATGAAAGTAAGTCCTCTCCATCCCACCATCCAGGTGAAGGGGGACTTGCACAAGTTGTCCCACAAGGTGAAACCTGGCTGCTGCCACTGGAACTGAGAGAGCACATTAAGCCTGTGGCGTTTCAATTTCCCTGATTAAATTTCCCTATTAAAACAAAAAGAGAAAGAAAAAGAGGTTGGGATCAGACCATGGACTTCATCCCAGAGGGCACATTCTTTCCAGGTAAGGAGCAAAAAGACCTGCAGCTTTACTGTTACCATTATTAGGACAAGGACAAATTGACAAAATTCACATTTCTGTTCAGTTTCAGGTAATGAATGTGTAGTAAGATGCATGTTTAATTAACAAATCGCCTAATTCTATTACTTTTAATGCTGGAACAAACAATCAAAGAAACTGTTTGTAAGCATCTAGAAGATAACGAGGAGATGAGTTACAGCCAGCATGGATTTGTCAAGAACAAATTGTGTCACACTAATGTAATTTCCTTCCCCCACAGGATAATAGACCTTGCGGACATGGAAGAAGCAGTAGTTGTCATATATCTTGACCCTAGTAAGGTTTCTGACACTGTCTCGTATAACATTCTGATAAATAAGAGAAGAAAATGTGGACTAGGGGAAGCTAGTAAAGAGTGAGTACAAAACTGGTTAGAAAGCTGTACTGAAGAAAATAATTTCCAATGGTTTGCTGTCAAAGGCTGCATCAGGTGGACTGCACAGAGGTCTCTCCTGGCCTGATACTATTCATTGCTAGTGAACTGGATGACAGAAGAGAATGTGGTGTTATTACATTGCACGTTGCACATTGATGGGAAGGGTTCCACATCTGCTGCAGAACAGGACAAGTACTGCAGAGAGTCTTGATTGTTCTGAAATAGTCTCAAAAAATAGGATTCAAGCCAATGATCCAGCAATAATTTGTTACATAAATTAAGAATAATTGGCTTGGTACTACTTTGTAAGTAAAGATCTGGGTACTAAAATTAAGAATAATTGGCTTGGTACTACTTTGTAAGTAAAGATCTGGGTACTACAGTTGGTCAAAAGATGAACACAAAGGTGTAAGAAAAATAGAAGTTTTTCCTTTACTCAACACCTGAAAGACCTCAAGGTATTATATCCAGACTAGATTTTGCACAAATAAGTCTAGGGAACACGTAGGCCAATGAGGTCCAAAGAAGAGCAACATGAATGACCAGAAATCTGGACATTTATGAGAAAGAGGTAGACTTGCATAGTCTAGGGAGAAAAAAAAGACTAATGCAAAACACAACAGGGATCTTTGAATTTGTAAATGATTTCTTTTTTTTAAGAGACAGCAGTCTCTTCTCTGTAACTTTGCTACACAGAACAAGAAAGAAATGGTTTATAATTCAGAAAGACTGGTTTTGGTTAGGAAAAAATTTCCAGCACGATAGAGAGTTGATCAAACAGACTCCTTTGGGATGCTGCGGAGGAGATATCACTGAGAGAAGATACATGTACAACTTGATGTTGTCCTGCAGTGGGGAATGGCCTAGGTGACCTCCCAACCCACTTTTCTATAATACCATGAATTCTATGAACACTACAATCCATCTATGTTTAATAAATTAAACTGTAAAGGAGAAAAATAATCTCCTAGACCCAGAGCTAGGCCTGAACACACTAAACATGTTGTAGTAATAGGCCATAAATTTGCTTCCATTCCCTAAGGAGATTTTATAGCCACAAAGACTAACATACCAGAAGCTTCCTCTAATAGTTAAGTAACTCCAGCACACTGGCAGGTTCTTTGATTCATATTCTGAAAAAAGTAGTTTATGTTTATAGAAACAAATTGGTTGCATCAGAAATACAGGTTAGGTCAATCTTCTGAGCTCTATGTCTCCAAAATGTCTCTTTGTAAATCTTCATGTGCCTCGAACAGCAAACACACAACTCCAGACCATTATTAAAGGGCACTTTGAATTATTTTCATCCTATTCCAACACTCACTGCTTCCCACTATAACATTCAAATACCCTACCATCTGAAGGAAGACAAGTATAAAGCAGACAGGATGCAGTACAGCCTCAGCAGCTAATCGGAAAACACCACAGAACTGTACCTTTCTTCAGTGTCAGGCATCCATATTTTATAAAAAGCAGAGAGCACTTCATCTGTTAGTCGATGGAAGGGACCCTGCGAGGTTTCCTTTTGGCATCATGAGTATGACAGAAAGAAAGAAACTTTCTAATTAAAATCTTCCCAAGAAAGTGTGGTTTCACAGAAAGGAGTGATTATTGCTGTAAAACGTTATTCCAGTAAAGCAATCCAAGTTATCAACCAAGGTGTTAATTTTCTTCTTGCATCACGAGGCAGACTCCACGATCCAGTTTCAGATAAATGCCTAGTTTTTATTCTTTTTCACTTAGGCTCACTATGATGTTATAGGGAAATGAGCCCCCTTTTGCTCATTTTGATGTGCAAAACCTGTCGGAGGGAAAACAGAAGCCACCGACCACTTTTTGTCAGGAGCGAAACTAAATAATTCACTCAATGAGACTGAGTTTAAGAGAAAAAAAAGGTCAGAATGAACCTCCCTTGTAAAATCCTGCCCCCCAGAAGCTCATGGGGTTCATACAAGCTGCATTTGTTCAGAACAGTCCCAAGAGGACAATGCAAGTCCTGTTTTACTACCATGGGATATGAGGTGGTATCAAATAATGAACCCAAGCACTTCCTTTCTGAACTCAGCCCAAAGCACTTTTAAAGTTTTAAAGTTTTCTAATATAAAATAATATACCGTGAAGTGGAAATCTTTCTGATATTTTGTCATTTTAAGCTGTGGTAATATATTTTCCTTTGGAAAATATAACACTGTGCTCATTGTGTGCTTTTTGTTTTCTGTTTAATCTGTGATGCATATCTGAATGGAATTTTTGCCTATAATTCTATAAAATTTACTCTGAAGTGCTGCTTATGCTCTACTGATCACAACTCTGTTTTAAGGATTGGCTCTTATTTTTTAATCTTCTTTTCACTGCCCTTTTGCTGTATTAGAATATGAGGAGTAAGAGGGAAGGAATTTTTGTGCATTTAACACTTTGTTTCCCTTTTATTTCTGTCTAGGGCTATGAGGCTCTTGCTACCTCACATGAACAAGCAGGAAATTATACCACTGAAATGACGGACTTGCGTAAATCTGATAGATACACACACTTATAGGTAATTTTGCTTTCCAAAAATTTCAAGAGCTATCTGCTATGTTTCAGCTGTGACAGTTATGGCAAATGTTATAAAAGAAAGAGGCTAGATCTTCAGCTGGTGTAAATCTACCTAACTGAAATCTTGAGTTATGGTTTACATACCTGTATGTCAGGTCAGACTTAATGATGGTGCTAAGACCATAACCTCTGGCCATTGCCCTCTAACAGCTGCTGGTTCTAATGAGCTTATCAAAATGACATTGATTGACGAAGCCCCACGTCTTTTCATTCAGCTTCTGCAGGAAATGGCTTGATTTGTTTTCAGTCCAAATGAAGCCTACAATCTCATCGGGACCATAAACCGAAAAGTATGACAATTACACCAAGGCTAAATTTGACCCTGCATTTACAATCACTTAGCAGCTTCCCAGGTGCAGAAGTATAGGATTTCATTAGCTGCTAAGAAGATGGTGCTCCCTGTGGAAGTTTAACTGTTTACACAGTCTGTTGAAGCTGCCTCAACTGGGGACACTTTAAAAGCTCAGGAGTCATAGGAAATGCCCTGCTTCATCCATCTTGAATAAGGTAAACCTTTAACCATCTCAGGCAGAAAAGTGATGTTCAAAGATGCCACAAAAGGGACTGGCATGGACTTCGAGCTCCTCTATGTCTAAACCCAGAGCCCTTGCGATGTGGACAGAAAGGGAAGAAAGACTGGGCACTAACAGGAAAGGTGACTGAGGTAAGGATAGGTTGGGGTAAGTAATCTCGGATAGAGTTGTGAGCTTCAAGTGGGGCGTTTCATGGGCAGAGTTAATGCCTAGAAGCTCCTCACTTCTCCATACATGGGACGAGAACAAAACAGATGTCTGAAGTCCCCTGCCAGAAGTAAACGGAGGACATCTGAAGTTCCTCTGCCTTTGAAGTAAACATGGCTTTAAACATGAATACATAAAACAGAGCACAGCTATTTATAGGAAATCAAATGTAAATGAAAAGGGACTGGACCTCTATGAAACGGCAAGAAAACAAAGAACACAAAGCAAACAAACGTGAATGTAAGGAAAACACACTCAGCATTTGTAAGATGGTCATTAACCATGCTTTGTACTTCTGAACGCCCTTCATTTGCTGGTCTGTCTGCAAACATTAGGATTTGCCTGCAGAGGCATTGTGGTGGCATACAATTTATTTGTTCTGCTGCCACTTCTGTCTCTGATTGTCCTTCTGCTGTGTCAAGGCACAACTCTATGGATGTAGTGTGGTGTAATGTGTATGTATGCAGAACAAAACAAGGACTGTCCCAGAGCATGCCCATTCATAAGCAAATGGACTCTATCTGTGCAATGTACAGAAGGCACATCCATACATCCAGCACTGCAACACAGCACCAACCCCACAAGCTGACTAATGACAAACTCCACACCAGCACCAAATCCTGCTTCACACAGGTTTTCCTAGAGACCATCCCTCATGAGCATCCATCGAGCTGCCTGGGGAATCTAAGAAGATCTGCCCCAAACCCTCCCCAGCTGGGAGCTGCCAAGTTCTGCAAAGCTCTACGTCCTTTTCAAAAAGTCTGGGCTTTGTGCCTGATGCTGTGGGTCTGAGATGGTGGGGAGCTCTCTCAGCCTTCAGTTCCCCACTTGTGCACAGACACCATATTTATTACTTTCTGAGCATTAGGAGCTACTGTGAGGATTACTGATACATAACTGCACTGGAAAAGAGAAATTCTAAGTGATACCAGAAGGAAAGCCTTCTTTTATTTGTGTTGGCAGGTGTTTGTTTGTTTGTTTGTTTGTTTTTTTCTTTCACCTTTTGTGCCTATGAGAAGGGCTCAGGTATCCTGTTTTTGTAAAAAGCAGTTTGAAAAAATCAAGTATTGGTATAATGATACAGTCAATCCCAACAGGTCACAAAAGCCTTGTCACTTTACATTACATACCCTGATGAGACGCAGGCTGGAAGATCTGTATCTAAATGGTTTCATGGGTGGTAAGAGGGTCACACTTGAAAGTAGTCCCTCTCCCTGCAAGGCAGCAGGTTCTCCCAGGAGATAATCAGGATTTTCTTCCTGAAACAGTCAGCGGATCACTCTGGTTAACAGCCCAACACACACAGGAAAAAAATAGGGACACATTTTTCAGATTTGTTCACTGTGAGAGATCAGGAAAAATCAGAGGACTTAGGAGACTGGATGCACAGGAGCCTATATTCTGATATTTCTGTTTTGCCGCTACCTTTGTATTTGTGCTTCCTCTCCAACAGTGATGGATTCATTACGCTGTACCACCTGCTTTAGGCATTCTGCAGCTGCCACAGCAGAAAATGGACAGATATTACATTGTCACAGAACTTACGCAGCTATTGCTTACTGCTTCCTTCCTACAAAGGGGAAGACGATAGACTTGTTTCCCCCAGCACATATCTTACATTGAGATGGTGCTTTGTTAATAAGCCAAGCCCAGTATTTTAACAACTGCAAGGTGAAGGGTTGAAGCAGTAATATGCCTTAGGGTCATGTGGCACATGGTCATATTTTAATTACCACTGCCTGAGGCTATCTCCACAGGTATGTTTCCTTCCTGCATAAAACATGAAGCCGGGAGTGATTTCAAAACACCCTGTCAAATAGTCTGTGACTCCAACAGGATGTACGCTGTATTAGACTTTAATCCAAGGGCAAATTTTATTTCAGTATTTTATCTTGGAGGCTCAGAGGGGCAAGAGAAAGAAACACTTGTCTGTTGGTAAACTAATAATGTTTAGCAACACAAGGTGTATCATATGTTCTAGAGATCTTTCATTTCCTTAATAAATATCTAAGCATAGCAAGCTCTCAACACCAATATCCTTTCAATAAAAGGTAACCTTATATGGTCACTACATGATACATGATTTATAAGATGTCATGTTAAAGTAAACTCAAACTCACCAAACACACTGAAGGAAGGAAATGGTTGTCTGGCTCCATATGGTGTTTTCATGTTTCTATTAAAACCAGACTACTCAAACGCTGTGGATACCGACACAGGTTTTAGCTCTAAAAGAAGGATAAAGAGAGTCTTATCCATACCATCTGTATCAATAGCATAAAACTTGCTGGCAGCACATGAATGTGGTTAAAACACTTAGGGTCACCTTACTGATGGGGATTAATAAGACATTGCTCCCGCAGACTAGTTTTGCACAAAGAGCTATCCTGAAAGTGAATCACTGAACCCTTTTCTAGCCAAATATCATAGAAGAAAAACAAATAGGGATAGTTAAACTTTTCTCAGAGATAATGTCCTTAGGATAAAGCATTGCAGAAACTGAAACTTAATCTTTGTTAGCATACCTGACACTTAAATTCAGGGTCCAGATTTTTGTGAAGTCATGCTCTCAGCTGTTTGGATTACAGATATTGTGCTGCTTTTGCAAGCATCTTCAATCTACAATGTTATCATATTAAATAAATAAAAGGTTGCTTATTTATTATGGATGACCAAAAAAAAAAAAATCTAGGGCACTGAAATCGTTTTTTTCTCTGGCTGTTCCCTCTATTCTTATTCCCTGGCGGATCCTACAAGGCATGCTCTTGCAACAGGCCACTTCTGGGACTCCCAGGCTCAGCTTCTGCCAGTCTCCACCCAGAAATCAACAGAAGAAACCTGATGTAAATGGAGGAGGTGCCTGAATTATATTTTTCCTTCCCTATAGGGGGCAACCCTTCACCACAGCAGTGATTGAGGGGCCACAGAAAGTCTCAGTTCAGGCCCAGGCACATGCTGCATCACAGCAGCATAAATGAAATCAAGGAGGGGAACAGATTTCAGTGCACGTCACAGCAGGTCATTGCATCTGCTTGGTAGCGTACTGCATGAAGTTCACGTAGTTGCCTTTTAAGCTATTTTTGAAACCACTCCCAAAGCATGCTGTTGTAAAGCCCAGCCGAGCTGAGAATCTGCAATAAACTCAGTGAAGTTTAAAAAGACGTGGAAACTCCTGTCTTTTGCAGGGGGACTCATCCCACATATTTTCAAGGTGGTCTTTCACACAGCACCTCAAGTTACACTAACACTTTCAAGCATTCCTCTTTGCTTAGAGATTAATGTATTTGTCATGTACTTTTGACTCCACGAGAGTTTGGGTTCATTCACTTCAATAGATTAGTCTTTAGCCTTGGTCATTAGCCTTTTGTGTCTACTACTACTTCTACTTTATTAACACAAGCACCTTCAAGAACTTCTGTTAATGAGAATGGTGAAGACCCAGAAAATGCTCTTGATTCTTTGAACCTCACATCATATTACAAGGCTAATAATGTCACTGCTCCATTAAAATTTTAAGTATTACAGCCTTCAGAGCTAGCAGCACTTAATGACTTAAACACCTCCTCCTCCCCTTTTTTCTTCCTACTTCAAACACTATAGTATGTGGCAGCTTTTCTTTGAGTAGAAAACGCCATCCATGTTTCTAGTGTGTAATGATCCAAATGGTTTCCATTTACCTTTCCACAAACAGGACAAGTTACATGCTCACTCAGAGCTCACTCAGAAGGCAACACATCTCCATTCTCACTGCCATCTATGGCACAGAAGCAGAGGAGCTGAGTGTATGTTGATATATGAGCTGCAGCAGGCCCAGTAAAACTAGCTGCCTTCTTACTATATTATATTACAGGACTTCCAGCTTTTTAGTTCCTACATCACTGTACAGATCTTTAGAGTTTCAGCAAGAAGTTGGAAGAGATTTTGAGACATGTCTTAAAGTCTCCAGTTTTGATAGTGAAGTATCTGAAGTGAGACCCCAACAGGGTGATTCAAGAGAATGAAGATCAGCACATGGAGCATATCATAAAACCAATGAGGAGAGCTGGAAGGACAGTGAACAGAGCTACGTGTGGAGCTGGAGCTGCCTGGTGCTGGGCAATAGGAAATGCTGAGCACAGGGCATATCTGAGCTCCTCCTGTTTTTCAGGAGCATTGGTATCCCTGTCCACAGGATTAGGATACATACCTGGGAACTAGGACAACTTGTATTCAAACTCCTCAGAAAACCACAGGCCATAGGAAAATCTTCCTGTTACAGATGGGTTGTCAGGCCAAGCACAGGATTCCTGGGCTAAAAAAGCTCAAGCAAGAGGGCCCTAGGCTGTAATTCATGAATTGCAGGTGGGAAACTGATCTCGCTCAAGTGACAGAAATTTAACACTGGTGAAGATGTGGCCCTGAGTCTTCCTAAGTAGGTTTGTGAAAGGGCGTACCAGGAGCTAGGGCACATACTGGCATGTTAACACTGAAATCTCTATGACTGGGTGAACCTAGGTCTCAATTGCCAGCATAGTTTCCCTGATTTTCTTTTATTTTTAATTACCCTGTGCTCTGACTAATGGGGCCACTACTACAGAGATGGGCATTTTAGGTGGGCATTGTTTTTTCAGGCTAACTGCTGTGGTCTGTTGCTGCTGTTTTGTCTATAGGCTTCTTGTGCAAGAATACTTTCCCTTCTCTTCTAAACAAGTGGCGTAAGTGGGGCAACAGAAATCTCTATGAGCTGCTGACAGGGTCCTTTATCACTTGTTCTGGACAGGACACGAGTGTGCTGTGAGCTACATTTGCAGCCACACTCACCCACCCATTATGTAAGTTAGGCTAATAAATTTCAGCACAAATGAATATGTTCATCTGAACTTCACACCAATTTCATCGCAATGACACAGAAATAAAGTGACAGAGGTGCCTGCCAGCAGTCTCAAGCACAGGGTAGCAGTATGCACAAGCATTTGGAAGAGTTTTTAAAGAATAGTATTATTCCTTAGCTTATTATCTTGCTGTTTACTACATTGGAACCGAGATTAAAATGCTTTAGTGTTTACTGAAGCAGCATATATGGTATCTAACAGCATGTTATTTTGTGCACACTGTTTAACATTCTTTATTGCTCCAACTCATAAGGTTTATTTGAAATCAGTGGAGGAATTCATCCCATCTACTATTTACTCAGTTATTATCAGCTACTGCAAAAGCGTCGTGTGGAGGGGAATAAACACCAGTTATTTATGAGCTTTTGCAAGCATGCAAACTCCTGACAGAAAATTACATTTTTAAGATCCATTATTATTTATGGCACGTGTATGTCCCTAAATACAGTCACATTCTGCATATAGGTTGCTCCAGAGCTAAGCCTGAGAAGAACCTTATCTACCTGGTTTTACTCTGCATTCCAATTGTTTTATGTTTGATTCTACACACACACACACCCACACACACCCACACACCCCTCTTTCCTCTCTCTTCCCCTGTATCAAGACCCCTTTTTCTTTTCTGGTATCTACAATGAACATGGAGCTGATGGAGGATTACACTCTACCTAATGTTTTGATCAAATCTTAGCCATGTCAATGGGAAATCTTTCTGGGGAAGAGGGAAAGACCAAGCATAGAAAAATACCCCCAAAAGCCAATTCTTCTGGACCAGATTCATAAAATGTTTGGCAGAGGCTGGTCAGGAATAATTTAGAGCTCGTTTACACAGATGTGATCGAGATGAGAGGTTCCCATGAGCCACTTGACAAAGGGACACCGCTCGACTCGATCTGAGCCACAGACAAATGCCCACCTGCAGGCAATTCTTGACTGCTAGCACAGTGAAGGAAACTCTTCAAAATTCTCAAGTTAAATATGGGAACTTCTGACCTCAGTGCTCCTATATTTCCACTTACCCCACCTGACATTTTAAGTTTGCGTTTTCCTCCTCCACGTTTGTGATTTTTTTTCTGGTCTTGCTACCCAGCTAGAGACAACTATGCATTTAATAGCTAGTGATTGCTTCAGATAAGCAATTTAAGTGTAAATGTTTAGCACAGCTTCGTGTTTCATCTTCCCAAAACCTTGGTGACATCTAGTCTGGAATACATGGTTTGCATCATGCCTCTGTACACGTATTCTTTGGTTTGATTATCTGAGCTCCCGGAGAAAATAAATGCCAAGAGCTATGTACCTTTGCTAACTGGCATTCTTGTGCTGGTTTTGCATAATCAAGCAGCACCTTTCATCCAATAATATATTTAAAATATCTTTTAGACAAAGCTCAATTTGATGAGGCTGACTCTGCAGCAGCAGGGAACATACATGGTACATTGGGCATTAGAGTAATGGTTTAGATCTCTCTACAGCATGTAGCACACATAAGCTTTGAAGCATAAAAATCATAAATGATTAACCTACTTGATTTCACATAAATGACAGAAATATGCTCTTCATGGTTTATTTTAATGTCTAAAAACAAAGGCATTATGTCACCATGTGATGGGGTCTTTTTATGATCTTCAGCTATGCTAGTCCATTTTGTTTTAATTGCCAATTTTTCACTGTATTAATTGCTAATTATTATATATTTGTATACGTGACACTTCAATTATTGTCATGTGATCATAACTGTTTGGACTGGATATTGTGTTATCTCCATGAGCTATTTTCACTATAAGCTAGGAAGCCTTAAAAATTTAGCATCCAAACATTTCTCTTTTTTTGGATTAAAAACACGTTTCAAATAAAAAACAAACTCACTAAAACATCTATTTTGCAAGAAAACAACAAGCGTCTTTGTAAGAAAATCTAAAACAGTTTTTTTGTTAACTTGTTAACTTTTCATTAAAGCAACTGTTCAAATCAAAATTTGAACATGATTCAAATTATGATTCAGATCATAATCAGATACAATATTACTAACAGAAAAAAAAAAGTAAAATAAAAGGTTAATGCATGCCAATATAAATATTTCCTATAGCGATAAAAAAAAAAAAAATTACCACCCACTTCCCAAGAACTTCTCTGAGATGTACAAGCGTCTTAAAATAAAGCAGTGCATATTTTTATACTTACCTATTTTAAAAGTAGTCGAGAAGCCTCCTTTGGAGCTTCAGGTAACGTTTGAAAAGAGGAGTGATCTTACGGACTGTTGTTTTTCACAGGAATTACTGGCTTGTAAGACATGCCAGGAGTACACTACAGGTTGGGCTCAAATAGGAAACAGAATTTGGGGGGGGAGGGGGGGGGGGAGGGAGAGAGAGAGTTGTTGGGTTGGGTTGGTTTTGTTTGGTTTATTTTCTTTGCAACTTGACTACATAGTTCTTACATTGCAATAAAAATTATTTTCAGAGAACAATGACATTCCTGAGGAATTTTTGAAGCTTTATTGCACTTGAATTTAATACCAATCACAAACTGGATTCAGTGACTACAGGAATGACAAAGCTTAACTGACCATTTAAGGCCTAGTTTAAATACCTTTGTATGGTTAATTAGTTTATCTCCCTGCCAGGCCAGAAAACAGGTTGAAGATGGCCAGGACGATCATGGGACTCTGGAGAGAACCCAAAGATGGTCCAATGTCACAAAACACATGAACTCACCCAGACAAATTATGGCAGCATCACCAACAAGACAAGTTTATTCATACATAGGACCCAAGAGAACATCATGGAGCTGGGACAGAGGAGGGTCAGGCTGGGTGCTAGGGAGATGTTCTGCACCCAGAGGGTGGTCAGCACTAGGACAGGGTCCCCAGGACAGTGGTCATGGCACTGTGACTGCTGGAGCTCAAGAAGCATTTGGGCACTGCCCTCAGACACGTGGTCTGATTTTTGGGTGGTCCTGTGTGGAGTCAGGAGTTGGACTGAATGACCCTTGTGGGTCTCTGCCAACTTGGGATATTCTGTGATTCTATGACTCTATTATATTTTGGTATACCTGAGCCTTTTCTGGAGGCATAATCTAAAATACACATCTCTCCTGCAAAATAAGAAGCAAAGATAAATTCCTCCACTTTGTTTAAAATGCTGTTGTTCTTGACCTCTGGGATACAGAAAGATTTATATAAATAAAATTTCTATTTTCGCTTGCTTCCCTGTCCTGGAGAAATATGTATAAATAAGAGATCAAAGATCCTGCACAAACATTAAACATAAAGCTGACAGGCTGCAATAGCGGAGCTTCTTCCTCAGTGTCTCCGAGAACGGTGACTAAGTAAGCCCCTGGGACTTGGCAGAGCTGCTTCCTCCACTATGCCCCGTGAGAGGGGCCCTTTTTAATTTTATTTTCATTTCAACAGTACCTTTGAAAATATAAATATGTCAGAATGGTTAGGTGGTAAATGGTTTGTATTAGTTGCTGCAAGATATTTTTGCAGCATATTTGGAAACACCGTGCTATTTGCTACCTGATCTTGTCATCTTTCTGGAGGCTGCTTAAATCCCACGCAGCAGAGAAGACAGTGGACTGCTAAACTTTAGCTTTGGCTAGCTAAAATACACCAAACTTTTTTTATTCGATTGTTCGTTTTTAAGTTAAAATATATTCCGTCAGTCAACATGACTTTTCCTGGTTTATTTTATTTTATTTGAACCTCTCATCAGTTACCTCCTGATATCCCAGCCAGCTGTGCAGATTCAACCGAGGAAATAAGGTCCGGTAGGAAGTTATTGATGGCTTTATCAGTATGAAATAGTCACAATGCATCACCTGCATGCTTAGGAGTGTAATGTTGACAATAAATATGATAATAGTTGTCACACATCAGTGAGAGAAATGTTGAGCTTCCAAAGCACTGAATAAATTGCATTTCCTTTTATTTATTCAGTGCAATAGATGGCACAAAGATGGTAGAACCAACCAACCATTTTGACATGTTTACAAGGCTTTTAAATCATGAAATGGATTATTGCAGTGCTGAAAATATTTGGCAAATGCATTTTATGCACAGCACATTCTGCTTGAAGAGGCAGGCTTTTTAATTTACATTTGTTAGAAGTGCCTGTGAGGAAGAAGGATTGTATGTCAAAGAAGCTACACGTCTGGTACCAAGCAAAGTAACCTGCAATGTTGCACCCATGCTTCTTCAGACACAGCCACACAACAAAACAGAGAGGATATGAAAGAGTTAATTTTGGACATCCAGCTCAGCCCAGTGGGATTCAGGTGCCCCAGCTATGGAGTGCTACAGCAACTTCTTTAGTTATCAGAGCTACAGGACAGCCAGCCCACCTCACAGCACCTTTTTGGGGCAGCAGTTGCAAGGTAGGCAGCCACAGGCACTTATAATACCACCATATCCCTTTGCCAGGGCAACAGTCCCACCCTGGATGTCTAAGGTTTGATACGGATGAAGTGAATCCCTATGCAGTATCTCTGCCCACCACTTGGGATCTATCCCATACAGGACTGCAGTTCTTTAAATGCTTCTGCCTGAAAACTCACTGAATCCCACTGGTGTTACTTGTGGCAAAATCTGCTGAGCAGTCTCTAAAGAAAACAGTTTTCCTTCAACCATTTCTTGTTCCCTTCAATTTCTGGATCAAATAAACCAGATCTTCAGCAGCTGTAAGTCAAACCCATTTCATTTCTGCTGGTTTAGGGCAGCTGATGGTGTGGTCAAAGTCTCTAAATCAGCATTTTGGTTTTATTTACTTTTTGCTCCTCTAAATATGGTGTTCAGCCATGGGAGCAGTTAACTTAAATGTGAATTGTTTGAGGAATTAAGAGGCAGAAAACAAACCTAACAAGAAACAAAGGGAACACTGTAAGCTGTTGGAAGACTTCAGTTGTACTTACAGGCTAAGTAACAGTGGCAATCTGCCAACCAGAAAGCTGTGGGTTTACAGAAGTCCCTGTTTGTAATGTCCTTGGTTTTAGTTAGAACAAAAAAAAAAAAATAATAATTATATATCCAAAAAAAAAAAAAAAAAAAAAAAAGAGAGCCTTACAACAGGGGGAAATAAATTCAATATGAAATGGAATGAAAAAGGACTGAAATCCCTAAAACTCAGTTTAACAAATGAACCAAGAGCAATGGAATGTTAGGGAGTTAAGGATAGGTCAAAAATTAGAAAAATAGCTAGTTCTTCATTCCTGTAAACCAGAAATTAAAAACCAGCACAAATTTAATATTTTCCAAGTTTAGGTATGGTACTGTTCACATTGAATTAGGCATGTATGCATTATTAACACACAAACTACATTAAAGTAAAATGAATGGTCTGAATTAAAATCCAGGAATGCCTGGCATAATATATCTTCACATCAAGGAAAGAAGCAAGCAGAAACCTTTCCACAGATTTCAAGTTCTGCTTAATAGCATTATATCCTTTGAGTGATTTCAGGGCACACTAAAATGAATTTCTCTTCTAAGTATCTTTGAGATTATGACTATTTTCTTGGCCTTAGCTTTCAAGGAAAAGGGAAATACTACCAAAAGAGTTACTTAAGGCAATCTTAGAAACTACAGGTCATTGGCAGGACAGAGAAGAGTGGCTCTGAGCAAAGCCAGTGACTGCTGAACACCTTCCTTCCACTGACTCTTGATGTAACAAGCAGTGAACATCTGAAAAAGCAATGTTGCACGGTCTGTGTACTCTGCTGCCTGTGCACAGCAGGCCCTTACTCTAAATGGTCCCAATAAAATACTGTTTGTGCATATATTGTGCATCTATTCAAGTTTGAGGTTTACTGGGCTATATGAAGGTGCAGGGAACAATTCCCTTCTCCCCCTTTTTCTCCATGTTTGCTCTGCTGCATGTGCTAGGATGCAGCCTGCACTTCACCACCTTTCTGTAGTCTATTCAGGTACTGATCCAGAACCAGAAATTTTTTGTTTCTACTAAAGGAAAAATTTCCAGAAGTGCTCTGATAAGGAAAGATTTTTTTCATCCCTAATGCAGAGTGTGACAGTAACATTCAAGAGACACCATGGAAAAATCTGTTAAAGCAGGAATGTGCTAAATAATGGAATGAGATCCAAGAACTGTTTTCATGGGTTTCCAAAAGAATAGAAGCATATTTAATTATGTCATCTGCTTGTGTGTGCATAAATTTGTCTGTCTTTTCTGCACATTAAACCTGCTAGACACCTTCAAGTAACTATGTCTGGATGGCAGGGATCTCAAAGAGATGCTTCTGCAGCTATGACAAACACAGGTAGCCAGGTAAAGAAAGATCTCTTTTATGCTTCCACTGAAGAAATGACATAAAGATAAACAAAACCATTGCTGAACAATAGAGGATAGACAAGGGAAAACAGTTTTAGTTATGCTCCAATAAGAAAAGTCATTTCAGTAGGTGATCATCTTGAAAAACAGTGGAGAATCCAACACAACACTGCAGGAAACCATACTTTATCCATTCATCTCACGGAACTGCTTATTGTCTACTCAGAGAAATGTTCTTAAACTAATTTAGAACATTGCACAGGGGAGCTATTTTGCAAGTTTCAGTCTACTGAAACAATAGCAACAAACTCTTGGAAAACACAAAAACCACAATCTGCTATTCACATACCAATCTTTAGATTTTCTGTGTTCGCTTGCAGTACCCAAAAAGTTTACCATTGCCCCTTTTGGTGTAAACTAGCATAATTTCAGGAAAATGGATACAACTCCACTTGCCTACATTAAGCAAGGCTCTGAGCTTCAGTTTGAGATACTTGGCAAGCAATCACATGAAACAGTATTAGCAGAAGGTCCTTGACCTACTGGAGCTCATGTATTAGTGGCTTCGTTTGCTTTAAAATTTAAATTATGTATATTATTTATATTTTATTATTAATTTAAATTATTAAAAATACCCCTGAAATAGAGAACAATTTGAAA
The DNA here is from genome assembly GCF_047663525.1 of Anas platyrhynchos. Taxonomy (NCBI): domain Eukaryota; kingdom Metazoa; phylum Chordata; class Aves; order Anseriformes; family Anatidae; genus Anas; species Anas platyrhynchos. Next base: position 9,918,352 of record NC_092591.1, read on the forward strand.
AATAAAATAAAATAAAATAAAATAAAATAAAATAAAATAAAATAAAATAAAATAAAATAAAATAAAATAAGAGCAACCAGCATTGCTGCTAAAGTATATAGAAAACATTCTGCATTCTGCTTCTCCTGGCATACTCCCCTGAGGGCAAGGGTGATGGCTGTCCTTCTAAACCCTGGTTTCTCCTGAACAGCTTCTTGCAGCAACAGAGAATCAATTCCTTATGTGCAGTTTCTTCAAGTTTTGATTCAACACAGATGCCTGATTTTCCATTGTTTTAAATTCTTCTTCCCCCATGGACACATTTTTCTTTTCCTTGCCTTCTATGGTATATCTTCAATAATCTTCCCCTTTTTTTTTTCAGTAGCTTTATCCCATTGCTTAATTCATTGCTTTTTTCAAGTCACATTAAACTTTTCCATCACCTGTCTGTCCAGGGTCTTTGACAAGACAGAGATAACCACCTGAGGGAGTCTAGATATCCGGATACATATGGTACTGCCTCAGGTAGGAATTTGAAGATGTCTTGAGGTTACTTCCAGCTTTACATTTCTGACATTTCCATTATCCTTCTTTCCTTGGCCCTGTTGTATTTTATTTTTCCATAGGTGACATGACCCCAAATTCAGCAAAGCTCTTAGGTACAAGTCCACATTTCTGTCTAGAAAAACAATCAGGAATAAACTTGGATCCCACTGGAATGACTTCCCAAGAACCTAGGTAAAGCCTTTTCTCCCAGTTCCCCCCTTTCCTCCTATTGCTTCAAAGTCTCTCTCATCCCCAAATCAGTTTGTGTGTCAGACCTTCCAATCTTGTTCACAGCCACTTTCCACTTCCTCCTTTTCCTTAGACCTCCTCTCTAATTCCCAGAATTATCTGTTTGTACCCTGACTTAGTTCACATATGTGCTCACTATTCCAGTTCTGTTGTGTTCTCTCAGAACCTACAGGTGAGGGATCATTCAGGATTAATGTAGTTCCAGCTGTGCAATCTCTACCAAGCTGCCCTTTCAGCTTTCTCACTCCTCCACTGCTCCAAACAACAGGTTTGGTTGTTAGTGCCCAAAAAGAGAAAGGAACTGCAGAGATCTTCAAGCTGAATGTAAGCAAAGACTCTGAAGGCCCAGAAAGTGGCAGGAAAAAACTGAGGACCAAAAACCAAAGCCTGTGGTATAGGTTTCCCTGTATGGATGCAGTAAAAAAATGATCTTCTGTAGTTACCTGCCTCTGTCTCAAGTGATGGCAATGTTTTTTTTTCTTTTTTTCTTTTAAAGCATTTAACATGATAGGAACCCAAATCTAGTAATAGTAAATAATATTCCTGTCCTAAGCCATTACATAATAAGTATGTCACCCCAGAATATGTTTTTATGGTTCATTTTGAGATGCCTGGCAATAAGATTTATAATTTAAAAGGTAGAGATGGGAATGGCACTATTGATCATTGTTATAATAACGAGGCTTGTGCTTGCAGGTTAAATCATTTTGTGCTAGGGAACAAAGACTTACCGAAGAAGAACCTCTATTGCCAGCATAAACACAAGGACATTACACTGATGCCAAGAAGGACTGGAATCTGGAAATACTTTTCAGAATTCGTAGATTAATTTTGCTGCACCTGTGGGTTTAAGCTTTCAGTTTTAAATTATTATCGTTAGATTCTTTTTTTATGTTTTTTTTTTTTTTTCTGTATCTGAGATGAACAAATAGTGATCCTTCCACCTAGCAAGAATGGGCTCGTAATAGCAAAATATCAGGAAGATGATAACATGTTATAGTAAGTAACTGATTTACCCTTCTTCGTGTGGACCAATTGCTTGTAATTAAAGATTGCCACTTTAGCACAAAGGTCAAAGACTAGGGCTTGTACAATCATTTTCTAAAGAAATTCTGAAGAGATGGGAGAATGAGCTCTCTGCTCTCTCCATCATTTTGTTCTGCCTCTGCATTGTTAGCAAAGCTTGTGGCTAAAATGCATGATTTGCATGCACACAAGGAGCTTAATTCCGAACTCAGTTACAGATGTGTTATTACATTCAGAGTGTATAAAAGCTGCTTTATGTAACCAAAGTTTGAACTGAGTCCTGAGGGCCAGTCCTTCAAGATGTTCCTCATATGCATTTAAATTAAACTGACCTGTTTGCAAAGGAAGACAATAGTACAGACAGGGTCATATAGAATTGGCTGCACAACTGATGCTAAAGTGCCAGGTATTCTGCTTGGTTTCAGCCCTTACCTGCAGGAATTACTCACTACCATACCTACAAGGAAACTAACTCCGAGGCACAGCTCACAGTATCCTGACCTTTGCTGAGCGTTGTGTCAAAATTATTTGCTGATGTTGTCAACACTATCCCATGATGATGGAAGTAAAGAGGGATGGTATCTAGGAATTATATTCTTTGAAACCATCAGCTCAGTGTGCAGCAGCAGGAAAAAAAAAAAAAAAAAAAAAAAAAAAGTGACTTGGGCATCTTGAAGCAGGTTGTTAAGAACAAGACAAAGGGAATCATTTTTCTTGTGCTGGAACCACATCTTGAGGATCAGTTGCTGGTCTAGTCCTGCATCTCCAGAAGGGTATAATGGAGTTAAAGAAAAGGTACAGACAGGCAGATAAATGATCAAGGAAGTGGAGCAGCCTCATAGAGAGAGATGAAAAAAGCTGTGATTCTGGTTTGGGGAGGGGAAAGCCAAGGAATGTAATCAAGGTTGTCAAAGTCTTGAAGGTATAAAGCTGAAGGATAAGCTGAATACAGAACTCATTCACCCATATCTGCAGTATGAGGGATAGGGGTCATTCAGTGAAACTAATGGTATCAGTTTAAAGGAGGTGAAAGAAAGCAAGTACTTCTTTGCGCTGGGGTAGTGAACTCGGGGAACCTGCTGACACAGGAGGTTGTGGAGGTTGAGAGTATCTGCAGGGTCAGGAAGGGATTAGACACATTCATGGACAGCAGGTCCAGGAGTGGATACAAAAAGCTCCAGGCAAGGACATACATGTACATCCCTAAAAGAACAAACCTGGATGCTGGGAAAGCAGGGGGGCAGACCACATAAGATAGCAGATGCCAGTACTCATCCTATACAGCATCTCCAGCCTGCACTGCTGGAGGGACAGCCTTGGGCGAGATGAACTGCAGCTCAGATCTATTTCTTATGTACTTAAAAATCAACTCAAAAGGCATATAGACAGCAGTCTTAGAAATCAAAATTTTTAGCTAAAGAGGAAGCAGTTACTGCCAAAGTCAGTCTGAGTCAGGGAAGAATTGCAAAGGAAAACAAACTGTTCGTGCTATTCCTAACAATGAAGAAACTGCAGAAATTTAAATGGACTGGTTTATCCTGAGGATTACTGTATCAGCCATGAATGTGACAGTGTATAATAAGTCCCACAGAAAGGATGGTGTTTCCAGAAGATGCGGTACTACCATAGGAAGCACTGGTTAAGCCTTCCTACAGCTCTCCCCAACCTTAGGTATATATATAAAAAAATAAAATAAAGTGATTTGTTTTTTTTTTAATAAAAAAAAAAAGTTACTTCAGTGGGTATAACAGGGAATGGAGAGTCTAAATTAGGGGATGAAAACAGTATGATGAAAAGTATGTGTTGGTCAGCCCAGCAAAACAAAGCCTGAGAGGTGAGATAATTTGTTCTCTATAAACATATTAGTGAGGTAAATGTCAGAGGAGGAAGATGAGGTAATTAAGCTAAAGGAAAATGTTGTCACAAAAACTAATGAGCAGAGACTAACCAGAAATATCCTCCGGCTGGATTTGCTAATCTTCAGAAGAGTTCAGTTCTTGAAGAGCTTTCTGTTTGGAGGAGAAGGGGGGAAAAAAGTAGTTTTAAACTGGTCCTTGCTCAGCTAGTGAAAGGAATAACACACAGGGGTGGTCTGCAATAGCAAAAGACTGGACTTGATGACTCAAGAGACCGCTTCCATTGCTCTCTGTGTCCCTTAAGTGTTGAGCACGGACATCAAATAAGAGTGGTGAGCCCTCTGGGATTCCTTGGGTCAGGGACCTTGAGGAAGGGGAGGAGCAGCTGCCCATTATTTTGCGCAGCCCCACCATCAGGTCAGCAGCACTTCATGATCAGCAGTGTCAAAGGCGACAGACTAATCATGCATGAGGCTTTGAATGGCCCTACCTTTTGCAAACTAAAATGGGGCTCGTTAGCAGGAGACTGTAGCACAGAGGATGTGGTGTGGATGGAGGACAGCAAAAGCACTGGACATCACATTGTATTCTTTTTCTAGATCCAAGGTCACAAATCTTATTGAAAACCTGTACTGTATTTTCCACTGGCTATTTCACTGTTGTCCTTCCTATTGTTTTGCAATTTGTTTCACTCAAAACCTTCTATCTATTCAGTGCTTTCTCATTCTCTATTCTCTTTTGTCTGAATCACTGTCCCCCCTTTTTATCCCAACCAGTTCTGCATCCAGAGGTAAGCAGAGATGCACTGAAGCAGCTACATCCTGCTTTGGTTCACAAACTTCCTAAGCCTTCATTTTTACATGCCAAGAAACAGAGAGAAACAGGTGGGGAATCTGCTGGGGAGGTACTTAAAGCTCACATTGCTAAAAACAGAAAGCAAAATATATGGGATATTGGCAATATTTAAAATGATGATAATTAAAACTTCACTGCTGTCTCCTGTGTTCTGCATCCCCTTTACAGGAAACCAGAGTTAATAAAGTTATCTCAAATATAGAAGTTCCCATTCTTCCAAGTTACCGAACGTAGTCCTTTGATTACTGCTGCTTAAACACGTTCTAATGCAGACCATTTAAAATCTACAGAACCATTCTCAGTTTAATCCACACAACAGTACTTCAAACACCAAAGTGACAGAGAATTATGAAAAGACCACACATATATATCTAATTAACTTTAGGAGTCTAAGAAATCTCATTAATATTACATTATATTAAGAAACATATAAGAAATCTGTTTAATATTGTATTACAACATTATATATTTAATAGTATAGCCAACATTTGAAAGACAAATTTTCACTGACAATGTGTCAGCCTTTCTGATATTCCTGTTATAGTCCCAAGAATGACATCTGCCCATGTCTGTCTAAGGTGTCACTCCAAAGAGAAGATGTGCAGAAGATATTCCAGCTAAGTCATTCCTCTACAGTCCTATCTGTAAGGCCATTTCTGCTCCGCATCTCCCAGGCAGGAAATGAACAGCCTAAGGAATGATGTAATGAATCTATCACTGATGCAACCTGTCAAAACAAATGGAGGGCTGAAAGTTTGCATCTGGTGCCATCGTTGCTATTCAGACTGTGTGCATGTGGTCAGAAAACAAATGGAGCAAGTATTGACGTGTAAAGGTTGTGAGTACCTCTAGCCCCTAATAAAAAAAATGGTATTAGCAAAGGTGTTGGTAGATGTATGGATCTCAAAATGGAAAAGCCTTGTACAGTGTGTGAGTACAGCAGATACTGGAAAACTACCAAGAGGGTAGAAGGGATAATTCTTTTGCCTGACTTCATAGATGAACAGATCTGTGATGCAGCTGTTTGCAGCTCCCTGGCAAATTGTAAAACCAAAGTTGTCATACCTTTAGGGATAAGGAGAATAACAGCCTTTTAAACTCTACTCAAAGTGTCAGGGCCTTCCCCCTCATCCACCTCCCCCCCCCCCCCCCCCCAAACCACCCTACCTTTAAATCAACAGTAAAAGGTTCACTGATTTCCAGGGTAATAGGTATTTGCTCTTATTTGAATGTGACATTAACATGGATATACTGTTCTCAGGAGAACTGACTGCTATGGGCCAGAGCTGGCCATTGATTTCACACCAAATTCTCCATTGATCAGGCATGGTAGGAAGTCTATTCATTGAATTGATAGCAGGATATAGCTATACAGTATTTGTTTTCCTTTTAATATACAGCTTCAACAGCAAGCCATGCATGAATTTAATAAAAGAAGATAATAATCTATCCATTCTAGGAGCTATAGTCTGAACCTGGGTGGTTATCAGACCTGCCCTCACTGCTATAAATCATGTCAAATAGGAGACTCATTTTAGCTTTGCGAATGAAAAGAATTCTCCTTTTTTCAATATAAGGAATCTGTGCTTTCTTCTCACTCACATTCAGTAAATCAGTAATTGCATTCAGTTATGGGTTATCAATGTAAAACCGTCAACAGAAGAGAATCAGACCTATTGTACTGCTAGACACCAAGCATTTGAGGGCAACAAAGTAGCTCTAAATAGTGCATAAAGGTATTCGCAGGATCTGTTGCAATCATCCTCAGTTGTTCAGTATGCTCTTTCAGTTGTTTCTTCATGTTTAAGACTGGAGATTTTGTTAAGGTCATCTTACAAAACAATAGAAGAAGATGCTTTGAATATGCTAATACCTCCCACACAAGGAGAGCAGACACTGGTAATAGAGAAAATGGGCTGATATAAAAGCCACTGACAACTATAAGGAAAACTGAATGGGAGGTAACTATTGTTAGCAGACTGCTGTGTCCACTGTTCAATGGGAATAGATCTTCAGAACTCATTTTCTGCTAGACACATGCTTGTAAATGATGGAAGATAGGCCGGGTGAATTGCACTGATAGTGCTTTCCAGAAGAAATGATCTGTACTTTTAAACATGGGTGGAAAGTCACATTTGACATGCAGAAGTGGTGCAAATTCAGCTCCTACTCCATTCACTAAGCATCAGTAAAGCCGAGAAAGGGACACTGGGTGCAGAATGGCATAAATGCTGGACTGGCACATGTGAAGAGCGTTATCTGGCAGACAGCATTCTCATTTCATAGCACAACAGCACAGCACAGCTGTTCCTACTACCAAAAATTAAACATCAGAGTTTTGGTAAATTATATCATTTCATTTTTCTCCTTTACCAACTCATGTGGAAAGAATTAAAGATTTGCTTTCTACTTTACCTGACCCGGCAAGTGTGATGCAGGTTTTCATAACGAACCTCTCATAACAGTACTGAATGGCATCAGACAGATGTTAAAAGTTAACTTTGGAGCTTTAAAGGCTGCTTGCTCTTACCCTAGGGCATGGCACTCCAGAAAGTCTACAGTAACAAAAGTAGCTTAGAAACCTGATTATGAGCTTTGCTGAACTATCTAAAGTAACCTATGAGAAAGGTAAAGGAATAAAAGTCTTTCTAACTTTCTCTTAATCATGAAGTTTTAGTAATCCTTCATAATTATTTCAAATCATAAAAGATAGAAGTATTTGAGGAAAAAATTCAAACTCACAGATTCATATATACCCTCACCTTTAGCAGATGACTGTTGTTGGTTACATGCAGTGCATTCCCCTAGTCAGCAAAAAGCACAGGACAAGATGTTAACAGCCTAAAAAGAAGGAACAACAAGTGAACAGAAATGATACAGGATGGCAGAGCACAGGACACTGGGACAAACTTACCAGTTTCAGTGCTGTTCATTCTTACCTGCAGTAACTCCAAGAATAGCTGAGACTTTGGAAAAGGTGAGGTAGGGCTCTTTGAAAAACATTTAATTGAAGGAAACAGTAAAGGCAACCTGTGGAAATCCTGCCCCAAAGCTGAATGGCTGGGTAGAGTACAGAACAGGTCAACAGCATCGTGGGTGATAGCACAACTCAGAGAGTCTGAAAGATGAAAGGGAAAATCGTCTAAGTGAGATATAAGATAGAAAAGATCCTCGAGACAAAGGGGAACCAAAATAAATAAATAAATAAATAGATAAATAAATAAATAAGGAAGATAAAATATTTCTTAGTACAGAATAGAAAACCAGTTGCTGTAGGAATAAAAATGCTTGTTTGAGACAGATACATATCAGCAGCACCTATGGTTACCAGTGTTTGCCAGACAAAATCAAAAGACATTTGTAAAACTACCTGTGTCCTCACCTATGTAAGAGCTTTAATCTATACAGCTCTAAGTGCTACTTTTTCAAAGACTCATAGTGTTTGAGGCTGGAAGGGATCATTACAAGACTTGACTATCCCATTAAATTTTATCTAGTTACTAAGCCAAATACCTAGTGATTGTGTAAGAAATAACTCAGCTAAAACAGAAATTCTCAAAAGATCTCTTACCTTGGACTGAAAACCTTGGGAAATAGAGAATCTGTCTGTCCTGGGGGCATATTATAACATTTAATCATTCTGACAGTTAAAAAATTACTCTTAATCTAAATTCATCTAGCTACAGTTTCCAGCAATTGATTCTTCTCAGGCTTTTCTTAGATTGGCTAAAGAGTTCTTTAGTATCTTAACTTTCTCCTTGTGAAGGTACTTAAACACTGCAATGAAGTCATCTTTATCCTACTCTAATAAGATTCAGCTCTTGAAGATCCATTATTATAAGTAGGGCTGACTGGAAATGAGAGCTGTGTTTTGTTAAGTGTTCAGAATTCGGGTATTTTTTCCCTACTATGAAGTAAAACAGAATCTCTGTCAGTCACACACTCCCTCTGTCACTCTAAAAGAAGGATTTTTTTCTACTTATTCCCAAATTATGGATGAACTGTTTGATAGCATTAGAACTACCAGGAATATCTACATCCCTAAAAACTTCCATTTACCATACTTCCCCTTTGATGACTGTCATTGAAGATGAGCTGTCTGCACAAAATTGACACTGTATTTTTTAGCTTTGCAAAAACATATCACTCTCTCCTTTTGCCAAATAAAGGGATTGAGGCACAATGTGATAATGCACCAGTAGCAGGAATTTAATAGTAATCCTCCAATCCATTTGGCCTCTTGCAACACATTAACATTGCTGGTTCCTCCAAATCTCTTCCTCATTAGTCCTCTTACTTTCTCTCTTCCCGTTTTGTATGCTGACATGTGCCATTGTTCTTTATCAAGTGCAACTCAGTTCTCCTATGGAGCAGTTGTAAAATGGTTATAGTTATGAGCTAGTTCTAAGGGAATAAAGATTAAGATTAATATAAAAATCTGTAATTTAGATATGCATCTTCTATGAACGTCAGTGGGAATGCAATGAGATGTTTGAAATATTACGAATTTCCAGTTTTTAGTGGATTATTTTCCCCCAAGAGTATGATTTTGCCTGAAAAAGAAAGAACTCTATTATTTTCTAAAATGACATAGGAGTGCAGAATATTAAGACTGTTTCAGCAGCTCATGAATTCCCTATTATTTTCAAAATACCAGTTCTGTTGATTCTGTTAAATTCTGATAAGTTTTTAGAAGAGTTTGAAAAATTCCCACCAGTTTATTTTCTGAATTTTTCAGAATGCTTCAGAATTCCTTTTGCAACTCAAAGCCAATGGGGAATCATTAAAATAAATAAATCTGCACAACTGTTCTGAACATAGAAACAGAGCAAGAACCAAATTCTTCTTCTCACGGATTTCAACAAATTCAACTCTTAATCATTTTTGTCAAAATAAAGTACCAAAATATTAGGATGACTAAATATCGAATGACTTCATTATTGACCTTTAAACAAGAGTGCAGAATGGGAAACAAAACCACACAATGGGAACTGATAAATATCAAAATGTCTTTTTAAAGAAAGAAGTATTTTTTCTGTTGATAATTGAGGTGACTTATGAGCTCTGACCAAAAAACAAGCTAATGCCTAAAAGCTGTTCTTACTCACTTGGCAAAATAATCCTGAATAATAAACAAATCACAATATTTTCAGTGCTGTAACACTACACTGGGGGGGGGGGGGGAGGGAGAGAGAGCAAAGAAAATGTTAAGTGTATTAATACCCATATTTTACATCTACTTAGGCATAGTTAGGCAGGAGAAAAATCTCTTCATTTCAGATTTGAGTTCATACTGAAATGCAAAATAATTTATTCTCTAGAGTTTGGTTCCAAACCATCAATATTAAAAGTAAAACAAATTAACCATATTGAAAGCATACAGGCAAAATCGTTTGAAACCATGTTTCTCCTCAATACTCAGTCCCAGACGTTAGCACTACTAAAAATCACAGCACCCAGTGGCATCAAAGAAATAGAAAGAAAAGGTTTACAGACAGAAAAACATAAGATCCCTCCAGAGACAGGAGACAGGGAACAGGAGGCAATTGTAGCACGCAAAAACCTTGGCCTGTGCCAGCAAATGCTGAGAACCAGAAGCAGTTTTCAGGGGTGTGATGGAGAACAAGCTGAGGGCAATGTGTTTACCAGCTAGATTTTTGTTTTCTCCCTGCACTACAAACTAGGATAAAGTTCTGTAAAGATCATTAAAAAGCATAGGGATTGTACAATTGAAACTTGAACACTACCTTTTACTACTAGTCTATTGCTATATCTGTTATGGTTAAACCAGGAAGGCACAGTTCTGGATCCATGCTGTTGTTGACTTCAGTTGGTGCAGAACCTAATCAAAAAGGCCGGACTTAGAAGTTCTTAGGAACCTAAATAAAATACATCAGTATTTAACATCCCCCATTTTCAGTGAGAGTTTGGCACCTTTGAATATCATTCTTGGCATTTATCTGTATCTTCATAATGCAAAATTTCTTTTAAAAACCTAGTCCAATAAAGGGGGGGAGGGAGGAGGAAGAAGAGGAGGAGGAGGAGCAGAGAATTAAATGATACCTCAAAATGAATGTTTAGAGGAATTTATAATCCTGCCACACACTGTCATATGTAGTTCTCTATATCCTGGGCAACTATGGCTCTCCACAAGCAGGTCTTCTGCTGCCTGACAAGGGTTTTTTTGTCCCAAAAACTCTTCCTTTCCTGAGCTGCCTGGGTTTTAGAGACCAGGCATGGCAAAAACAGTACAGCTCCTTTTTTATTATTTTTATTATTTTTGTTCTCTGGGGACACAAGAAAAATCTCCTGTCTTGTGCTTCTCATGAGAAAAAAAAAAAAAAAAAAAAAAAAACCATTGAAAACAAAAAACATTGAAAACAAAAAGGTGCTTTGTAAAAAAAGGGCTATGAAGAACTCTGTCTCATTTCCTATCTGTGCAGTATAGAGAATCTTATACTCAAAAACTAGAAACTCTTCCCTAGTTCTGCTAACTTGTAGCTCTTTACGCTAGCAGAGTTCATTCCAGCAGGGGTTATTAAGAGTTGATATAAAACAGAATCTTAGGATCCTTAGTGAAATATAATTCCTATTAGTGAAATATAATTTTCCCACTGTGTAACTGTTTCCCTTAAAGAAAGCATCTATTTTATCAAAATAATTGCTGGATAATACCAACCAGTGTCCACATCTCATAGTTCATGGTATATGAGCTGAACTCAAGTATTCAGTAATCTCAGGAGAGCACCTTATCCATCTTCTGCTTCTTGTGTGTTGGGTCATTTTCATGATTGATAAATCTCATTCCTCAACATTTATGTATTTTACAAAACCTTTCATCCCAGCCCCCTGCTTTCTTCCTGAGAAATTAGCACAGCATACACTTCTTGCAAGGAAGGACACGTTATATTCCTTTAAATGTCACTGAGAATGGAGTTAAGGTTTTGCAACATAAAACCTATGGGATTATAACTGGCCACATCAAACTCTTAGCTTTTATTTTTTCTTATTTTTTTTTTTCCTTAGTTTTCTGCTGCTTGCAGAGATTGCAAGTAAGCAAGTAGTGGGGTACTTCAGTTTATGTTATAAACACGTCAAATAATGGAGTTGCTCAAAAACTTCTCTGAAAGTCTTATGTCCCGACAGCTATATAGTGTATGAACAACTCCTACTGCATAAGTTTCTTACATGAAAATAGGTATATCACTTTTCCAAGTCACCATCACACAAAACAACTTTACAGTCTATCAGGTCTGTTTCTCAGCAAAAGCATCCTGGTCAGACTACATTAATTTAACTGCTAATGAAGGTAGCAGTCAGTGGATCAGCATGTGCTAAGAGAGGAGAAAAACGGAGAAAATATATGAAAAATACTTGAAGAAGAAACTTGTTAAAGTGTGGATTTTTTTAGAGTGCCTCCTTTTAATTATTCTTACAGAAAGCAATCAGGTTTAGACTCATCTTTTGTACTCAACCTATATTAAGTCTTTCATTTTCCTCACTGACAAAGCAATGTTCTTTATTCTTCCCACTTCAAATGAAATATCCACATCATTTGTTAATGCAGGTTGTTGGTTGTCAAAGCTTGTAAGGGTCCTTCAGTTTTGGGCAACTCACTTACAGAGCCTTAGGCTTCAATCCATGAGATGTAATAAGGCAAACTGTAATATACAAGCCATGAACAGACTCATATCTATGGAAAAAAGGTTTCACTTTCTAATGCTCATATAGCTCAGGGTAAATTCAACTAAAATCCCGTCTGACTCTGACATAGCATGAAAGTAATTCTTATTCATTGAAAATTAGATGGTAGAAGGAAAAAAAAATCCTTATTTTATATAAATATAAGTTTCCTCCAAAGTGGTTTTCATTTTTGTCCTGGGGATCCTATTCCATGATTTTTTCTTTCTGTATTTATGTTACTAAGTTTTTTTCTGTAATTTAGGAAGGGGAAAATTGTTCCATAACAGTGTTTTACCTAACTTTACACCCTGATCTCAAAGGACAAACTAGCATTCATGGTTTACTATTTCTGCTTCTACTTTCATATTACAAATCTACAGAAAAAGGTTTCATGATCACTGAATGTCTCATACATCCTGATAAAGAATTCAGCCTTAAATTCACTTCTATGTCATTATTTCTGCGTGCTTTTTAACCTACTGTTCAAAGAAAGACTAACCTTCTACTAGTCACCAGTGCTAACGTACAAATTAAATCCAGGTTCCTGTTACCTGAGTTAAAAAGAGGCAGTTTCCCACTGTCAATTTTCATAACAAATTATTTTTCTAATTGTTCTTGAATAAATATTGATCTTTTAATTGCTGTGTTCTTAAATCTCCCTACTGTGGTTTATTTCTCGTATCAGATATTATACTCTGCCCTTAGATGTCCCAAAGTCTTGTCTGGTTGTGCAGCAAGAAAAGAAATTCCCCAGAGAATCAGCTCTTCCCAAATGCCTTGACAGTATGCTCCTGTCCTGTACTGCATCCAACATGGAAGAAAGACACATAGTCCTTTATATTACAGAGTAGACAGTAAAACATAGGTTTCTAAAACCAGAAATAAATCTAAGATAACTTTAGAGTCCTCAAAGCTTTGAATTATCTAGATGAAAGAATGCCAACACTTAAATGTTGATGAACTGGGAAAAGATTTGGGTTTAAAGTGACAAAACTAGTTTCAAAGCATACAGCAAATAGTAAAACTGGTTGAAAGTAATACTTGCTATTACATTTCCAGAAAAATAATATATATACGTGTATATATTTCTTGGAAATTAACCAGTTTTGACCAAACTCTCTTGACTCTAACTGAAATTCACTTCAAAGAGAGTCCTGCCAAACTAAGGATAGCCTTGTCAGTAATGAATTAATAAAGTGACATGGATGGCAACACCCCTGAGCTAGGAGCATGACTGTACTCAGCAGTGCAGTGAGCCTCCCTAGCTCTTCTGGGAGCCATTCCACTTCATTAGATAGCCAGATACCATCCACAGGCAGCAGCTGCCTCGATAGCCCTGCCACAACAGCTCTGATCTGGGCCAGCAGAGATGCGTGTTTGCCTTTATTCCAGATCCAAAAGAGCGGAGACCTGGCCCTGCCTCTTCACTGCCATTTGAAGAGTCATTATCACTACTTGAAGACATGACATAAAGTAAGGTTTTATTTTCAAAAAGAATTTTTAAGCAATAGCAGCATCTTCTCAACAGCAAACTGAATTCATAGTCAAGAAGTAGATGGGAAAATATGGCTGTGAGCTCAGAGAATAGTGCTCAGTGGTAAGACACACACATATCTGGGAAGTACTATGAATATTCCCCAAAATCAAGCGCTACAGCAGGAGAAAGTGGGCTACACCCTGCTGAATTCATTCAAATGAATAATCCCAGGTCTGTCCATCTGACTGTTTGTGTCAATAAGACAAACAAGTTTTGGCCTGTCCTGAATATTGTTCACTACAGATTGCAATAGAGGAGATGTAATTATGTAAGTGAGAGAAAGGCAGCAGGAGCAATTTCTAAAGGCAGGACATCATTAAGATTTCACAACAGACTCATTTTCCCAAGGGATCCAAAGGAAACTAGAGCCATGGATTTCCTTAGGCCAGGCTCTATGTTTGGATTCATACATCCAAGTGCATTCTTAATTTTAATTCTTAATTGCTGCATGAACTTACGCATAAAGTTCCTTGGGAAGTGAACCAGAGTCAAGACAGGTTCTAAAAGCACATCCAGTCCACTACCCTACACAACCTGAAGCATGCACTGGAAAAGAAAATCCCAGCATCTAGAACAGCCAGCACTGGAGATTTACCACACACATTTTCTCTGGATAATAGACAAATAAATGTGTGCATTGCAAGGGGAAGCAGTTGCTGCATACCTTCAGGACCAGGGCACTGCCAATGAGAAGAACCGAGTCTGCAGGACTCTGAAACAAGTCAAGAGACATTAAGAGTGAAAGCAATCAGAGTTGGTCTAAGAGCTTAACACATCCAGCAAGAATGGAAAAGGTACTGGCTGGGCTTGGGTTCACATTCATTATAAGATGAAGAGTAAACAAAATACTTTGTTTTGTCTCAACATTATGGCAAATTCTATATTGCAGGTTGGAATTGGCACTCAACTCACACCTTTGGGTGAGGAAAGTTAACGTATACAGTCAGTCTGGGTATGGGTTAGATTTATTTTTTTTATTTTTATTTTATTTTATATATATATTTTTATATATAAATAAATTTTATTTATTTTAATTTTCTTTTTTTTTTTCTAGTGAAAACTGTTTAGACATTTAGAAAAATCACATGGTGAGTGGCTCTAATTAAAGGATAATGCTTTAGAACTTATTCCCTGAAGAAAGAAATTTCCTGCTGGAAATAAACCTTGAGGAAAATTGCTATGTTGCATGTCTACATTGTGGTAACTGAAATTGTTCATATATCACAATATAACACTACCACAATGCCAACTGAGTTGCTTTGCTATAGGTAAATCAATGTTGTACCTTTGTATGAAACTGTGCTATATAGCTTTATGAATACACACACGTATACATAAGACAAATACAGTCCAGGAGCTAGAGCCCAGTTCTGCTGTGATAAAGAGAGAGCAGCTCTCTTCGGATTTAATGTGGCAGAACTCTGTGTGTGAATCTTGCTTAGCTCTGTAAGGTGGTGCTACTATTTCTGAATTGCTCCACTTCAAATTTTAATCAAATCCACTCCTTTGTGACTATAATACACTGCTTCATAAATAATGAAGCTTAATGAACAGAATTAAAAGTTGATTAATTGTAAGCATAGTTAAACACAGAAATGCTTTGCTTCTTTGCCATAAAATCTGTCTACTGTAAAAACTTGTCACTTTCTGTACTCTCTGTCTTTGGATTTTTAAACAGCTTTTACGGAGTTTTTAATTCCTGCCTACAGTTCAAATACGCTTTCATTTTTGTCCTCCTTGGACCTTCTACATCACAGGCAGTGAGCAGATAAATGGCTGAGGAAGCTAAAATATTTACAAAGGATGATAAAGATCAACTCTGCTGGAAAAAAATGTTGAAAAAAAGAATGTAGGAAATTTTATGCAGGGGTGTGTGTACATACATTTGTGTCTGATTTAATCTCTCTTCAGTGGCCTCACCTGTATCCTGTTCCTCCCCTGGTCCTATAAGCACCAATGCATCCAAAGTTTCCACAGAAGCTTACGGAGCAGACCTCTCTCTCAAAAACAGCTGTTCTGAGACAGCTGAGTCTATGTACATGCCTGGAGGCAGAAGAGTTGAAGTTAGGCAAATGCTACCAAAGCCCTCTTATATACTTAAGAATCCTCATCTTCAAAATACTACCCTTTGAATGCTAAATACATTTGACCATTTAAAAGTGATTTTTAAAGTTCCTAAGTTACACAGCCAATCAGGAAAAGGGCTATTTTTCCTTTATAGACAGAAATCAGCAACCGTATGTTCTACTGTCTGTTTTTCAGGAGAGAAATGATATTGCCCAAATAATTTCAGTGTCCAGACATCAAACAGAGAACTATTCATTTTAAGTAAATTATTTTCATTCTCCTTACCAGATCTTCACACATAGTCAAAAAGATTCAAAAGGATTCAAAAAGATCTGAAAACTTAACCAGTAGAATTAAATAGTTTTAAGTTTAAAATGATACATTGCAATAGACATTGCTGATATATTTTGTGTCTCATTTATGTACTTCTCAAAGCTGTGAAAACAGATTATATGAAGTCTTACCAAAAACATAAATTTAGTGTGCCAAGTGAAAAATAATAGTGATTAGATTAACAGCATCTTCAGTATGTATCTACCATAAGACATGATGCATTGAGAGTGTGTTTTACTAGGGCTACGGAATTAAACTAGTAGGAGGTCTAGTTTGAATTAATATCCAGGTTCACTGGGAAATATTGATAGACTTAAGTATGATTCCCAGTAATATGCTGTTCTATACCTCTACAGTTTGGTCAGTAGGGAAAATGAGCTGCTACACTAAGCATATACAGTATTCTTGAAACATTTAAAAGATGTTTTGAAGAAATCACAATACAACATTTGCTTTTATAAATCCAGAGCTCAGTTCACATGGCGCATGAAATCGCTGTGATTTTCCTTACTGCGCGCTGTATCTTTACAAGTCTTGGAAGCACCTGTCATTTTCCAAGACAGATTCAATGGTATGCACTGCATTGTCTCCTGCAAATTTGCTTTTGTTCTTGTTTTGTTGCTTTTATCTCTGATATACATAATGCATCTCCCAGGAGAGGGGGGCTTTCAGGGCAGTGAGGACAAGCAGACCACACTGGTGGCAAAGCTGAGGCTATCCAACAAATTTCATGCAGTTCCCACATCAGCGACAAGGATATTCACCTAAGAGCACCACGTATTTCTGGGTAACATGAATCCATCTGTCATGAAATAAACCTAGAGTAACCATGAAGTGTGATAGACTACATATTGACTCTCAACTACCACAGAGGATCAGGAGCCCTTGCAGCACAGGGAGTAGATTGCAGTCCAATTATTGGTAGCTCTTTCCTGTAAACTGTCCACACCTCCCCTTCCCTTTGCTCTCTGACCTCAGTAGCACATGGTTTGCAGCTATGAACTTGACAATTTAGCTAAGCTGCTCTGAAAGCTGGTTACCTCTGAAGGTTGGTTACACCACTACAACAGTGCTGAAACCCATCTTTCCATCCCAGAGATCACATTTCTTTCACAGTTCAAATACTGAATATTAACACACACCCATCTACTGGCACTGAATACCAAAAGGGCTTAAAAATCAGACCCCTAAATTGAGATGAAAACAGCAGCAGCCATTACTCCGTAAAACACTTTTAATCGTCTAATTATCAGGAACAAAAGAACACAGGGATAGCACTGAGCTCTTGTCAGCCCGAGTGCCAGGTTGGAGTCAATCTGCAGCTATAGAGAAATACTGCAAATTTGCTCTAACAAAATGTCCTGCCTGCCATTAGACAGCCTGGCTGAGTGTTTCCTGTTCGGTTCCTCTCCTTACACTTGCGAGTGCCATTGTTATTTGGTGGAAAAAAAAAAGAATTCATGTTAAGTGCACAAGTGAAATGACAAGCATCTCACTGTTCTCTAAAAACCCTCCCTGATTGCATGTCGCTCACTTTAAATTCTGATTAAAAGAGGGCATTGAGAATCTCAGCTGGGAATGCAAAAGGATAAATAGACTTATCATCAGCTAGATTTTGCACAAACTACCAGGCTGGGTAGCTTTCATTTCAGAGCAAAGTACTGAGGACCACCACTACCCAGGTGTTAGTGTATGGTCTCACATAGCATTCTTTACAGCAAAGCATTATTTATTCTTATTTTTTAATGAAAACGCACCTCTCATGCAAATTAAAGTTCTCTATAAAAAACTAATGGCAATATCACCATACAGCAGTAGGGACAGCGTCATATATACCCTTGAGATGGTGAAACAATACACATGGGAAACTGAGAAGTGTAGTCAGTACTGAGAGTTTAAAATCAGGAAGACAATGTGAGTCTTGTCTTGGCATAACTTTGAAAAATATCTTGTTAAAGCTTAGAGTTAGACACTAAAGAACGGTGGAGGACCAACTGGGGACAAAAGAGAAAAAAGCAGGACACAGACATGCTAATAATCAGTATAAATGGATATCTGCCATTTTTCAATTTCAGATGGTTTGGAGAAGATGACATCATTTATCTACAGAGGCCAAAATGCAAGCCTTAGATGTGGTGAAGGCCAACATGGGAAGATTCATCAGCCAATATGAGCTTGGCCAAAAACTGAAAATAAACCTTCAATTGAACAAGTGTTAATCATGACTGAGGTGCAAAAGTAAATACCGAATGACAGAGGGCTTTGAAGGTGAGAAGAAATGCAGATTATCTTCTTAAATGTTCAGATCATGCAACAAAGCTTAAGCAGTTTGTTACTAAAGGGTAGAATAAGGCTCTCCAGGATGCCATTAATTGTTATTGTTATCCTCGAGCAAGTGCTTCTACACATTCACTTGATCTCAATCTCTTTCTGTGCATTATGTTACTACACTGACACCCCAGCTGTATTTGGTGTTCATTGTCATTTTCTTGTAGTGAGCTAATGACACTACTATAAAACAACTAGCAGCTGGTGGCACAGTACAAATAACTATTATTCAACATGAATTATGAATAGCATGGAAGCACTAAAGAAAACTTCTTGAAATACGTGTGATAATGCATCCTAACTCTTTTCCCCTTCCCAGCTGCTAACTCATCTCTGAATGCTGCTGTAGTTCAGATGCCTCTCCACAATGTGTGTACATGGCACTCTGGAGCAGTTCACTAAAGCACCAGCTTGACAGCACACCACCCCAAAAGACTGATATTTCTCATTCTGCTTAGTTTGTGTCCCACTGGAGCTTCTTGGTAATATTACACCTGCTTGTATTTGGGAGTAGGTAGAAGAGGTGCTTGAGATACAATTGTAGAGTCCCTAGACTATTCCAGAGTCAAAAGTAAGGGAGCCATTCAGGGTTGCCCCACACAAACAGGCCTAGCAGGGAAACACTGGCAGAACCTCAAACCACATCCAGACTGCTGTGTACAGTTTTGGGCTCCCCAGTACATAAAAGATACTGTCTTTGAGCAGGATGAAGAGGGAAATCTAAATCCACCATTACCATGGAAGCAGGCATGAGAAACTACAGGCACGATAGAGTACAGTCACAACTGATCTCTTGAGATTGGTTTCAGAAGAGCTTTGGTTTGCATTGTGGAATTCACTCTAATGTACATTTGCCATTCAAAGGTAAGAATGGAGGTTTGAAGAGGGGGAGAGCCCCATCTGCTTTTATGTTGGCAAGTGCCACAGAGGGGAGTAATGAAAACCTTGTCTGTATAAACTATTGAACAAGGATATGTTTAATTTCAGTAGCTACTAATGATATTTAGGGAAAAGTAAATGCACCTACTTATTTGTAGCATGCCATCAGGCCTTTACAACTGGTAATTTCTTTGAAATGCCTTAGGTTTGCATTTTGTAAAATAAATAAATAAATAAATAAGCTTCCCAAGCAACTTACAGTTTGTTAACCTCTAGACAATAGGTTTTTTTATGGTGCATAGGGTTTTTGGTTCTTTTTTTTTTTTAATGAAATTCTGTTTTAGAAAGATGGAGAGAGTTCAGGGAGAAAAAAAAAAAAAGAAAGAAAAAAAAAAAAAAACGGGAAAAAAAGCACTTTATTGATACAGTCAGAATACAGCCTCAGTTAAGTCTTCAAAATGGAGCCTTTAAGTTACACACTAAGGCCTTCAGCCTGCAAGGACTTCATGTATATACTTGTCTTTATGCACTGCAGTTAGCCCCACTGATGTCACTGCAGTTACTTTCATGGATATAGTTAGTTATCTTCCATTTCTCTCAATGGATCACAGCCTGCACGTGTACACAAATACTGCATCACAATCTCGTTTATATACACAAATGGTAAAACAATTCCCTGTTCACACATTTAGATAGCCAACTCAGATGAGCAAAGATTTAATTCAAGAAAAGCTAAGAATGAATGGGGTCTTTTACAAATGTACATCTTCCAAACAGAAATCAACTTACAATTGAAGTTGAAATGAAAACTGCTATTCAATTTGATAGCACATAAAGGGTTTCCTGGGAGAAAAGAAGGGTTTTTTTTTGGTTTGTTTGTTTTCCAGATAACCAGGTATAGAATTATGTCCCATACCAGTTCTCTCGAGCAGAGATTCAGTAAGCAGCTATAGGGGAGGCATGCTACCTTCATCTGTAGATGCAGGACCTTCCTGAAGGCAGAATGAAGTACGGGTTTCTTTCCCCAAGACATCGGTATGAGCTCTGAAACATTCATAAAACAAAGCAGAGCTTGATTACCACGTAGATAACACCAGGCTGCCACTGACTCTAATATAGTTTTTGTTATTTTTACTGGACCACTGGGGTACCCAGAAGTCAGGGAATTTCAATACCCACACATCCTCATTGAATATTAATGCCAGAACCATAACAATAGTGGCTAATAATGAAGCTTTTCACTGCCATGTGAATTACACATCAATATTAATGAAGCCTTTGTTAACATTCAGTGTTCTTCCCTCTTTGCGTCTCTGCCAGGATTTTGGACTGGTTTATGCCAACAACACAGACTTAGATGTCAACCCTGAGTGGGTCCCAGACACTCAGAAAGGGCTTGCTTTTGTAAACATACATTTAAATTAAGAAGTATGCCATATCAACGTTGGTTTAAATTGATGGTTGCTTAGATTTTTTCTGCTTATACAGGACAGATATTGCTTTATATGTTTGCATATCCTAAAAGTAACACACAGAGGAGTGTCTTTTTATCTCAAAATGTTATTACAACAGCCTTTGTACACAAAGTCTGACACAACCATTTACAATCATTTATGATTCTTGTTCTTCCCAGAATCAGACATATTAAGGCAATGGTTCAGTAATGAGAAATGAAGACAAGTAGTTTTCAGTTCTGTAACAAGTCCATGATACAGATCACTAAGCAAGTTCACCCTGAATTCTGCTCTTCTGCACAGGAAATTGTTCCAGTGCTTTGAACCTTCATATGAAATTTAAATGTAATTGCCAGAAGCATTACCTTATTAATAAAAGTAGAAAAGCATCATTACTAATTATCGTGAGCTTCATTTGCATTTTCTAAACATTTACATTATCTAATCTAACTATGTAACAGATGCTTGCATGATTTCTAACTCAGCTCTTTTCCAAAATGAATATCCGACACCAGTAAATAATAAGGGTTGCTTTGGACTCTTCCTGTCAGATGCAGTGTCTTACTCAAAAAGGAATTTCATCAGCCACAAAAGCAGTCCATTTTTAATGAATACCAAACCACCAACTTCATTTCAGTACAGCTGATCAACCTTGTTGAATGCTGTATCAACTGATCCAATTTCAATAGTAGATCCTGCAAGATATCTGCAACAAATTACCTCTTTGAAAGAAAGATCCAATTGATTTGCACTAATCTAATTTAGAGGAGGCTAGAATAAAATCATACTGGGACTTAATCTCATCTGAATACAAACAGTACAAAAATGCTGCTGATAAGTAGCTGATGTAATGCTCCAACACACCAGGGGGCTGATGTACCAATCCTGCTCCCATTGAGGAGAGCACTCTGCAATTCCCAATGGTGCCACTCAGATTAAGACTTGAAATTGCATGTTTAGCATAGAATATCTGGAACTTAATATCACAAGATAAAGAAGGGAAAGAGAGGAGAGAAGAGAGGAGAGAAAAGGCAGACTATTCTTTGCAACAGTTGTCACAAAAGGGACATGGGATGCATTGAACACAGCATATCCAGTCAGTCCAAAGAGATTATTCTCCCACTATACTTAGCATTGGTACAGTCTCACCTTGAATATTGTGTGCAGTTCTGGGCTCCACACTATAGAAAGGATGTTAAGGTCCTTGAAAACGTCTAGATGAGGGCAACAAGCTGGCAAGAGGGCAGGAAGGCACATCCTGTGAAGAGAGGCTGAGGACACTGGGGCTGTCCGGGCTGGAAAGGAGGAGGCTGAGAGGTGGCCTCACAGCTCTGCACCTCCCTGAGGAGGGGGAGAGGGAAGTGCCAGTCCCTGCTCCTGGTCAGCAATGGCAGGATTAGCACAAATCATAATGCCCTTAATAACATGCTTTAATTTTTGGTTAGCCCTGAAGTGGTCAGGCAGTTGGAATTGATCATCTCTGTAGCTCCCTTCCAACTGAATCATTCTATTCTATTCTACTCTACTCTAATCTAGATCTACAATACACAGCACCAGGCCTTTGGTGAGACAATGCCCAGGAAGAAAACAAAGCTCTACTCCTCACAGTCTAGCAAAGGAGCCATAAGTAGTGTAAGGAACCAAACCTAACAAATCACAGGTGGTTCTTGAGCTTATTGTTGTAAGCTTAAGGTGAGAGTAATCTAGTGTCATAACTAGCAATCATTAAAAGCAAATGAAACCACTAGTGCTGCTTTTCCTTCCTTTAAAATAAGCCCTCCAGATTTTGGTAGACAGTCAGGCAGCCGAATTTCAACAAAACCACCATCTTTTCTGCAAGTCCACTGCAGAAAAGAATGGAACCAATTTTACAGCACAGAATAGGATGCTCTAAAAGCCCATGTCAGGAGTAACTGAACTTTCAGTCAACAGATTTCATTTATAGACATTTATTTGCTGATTTACTGTGTAGATTTCGGGTAATTCAGCCCACCATCTCACTGTGTCTGTAAAACGGTGATAACAATCCCACCTCCCTGGGAAGCTCGAGGTTAAACTTACTAATATTTGCAAAACACTCTGAGGTGCTGTAATTCAGGCAGTAATATGAATATAAAACATCACAAAACATCAGCAGCTATTATATTTAAATTCATCAGCTTCAACCAGAAACATACTTATCTAAGGGGAAATACAATAATTCCTCCTTATTCTACACTACATGAATAACTATGTAATTATGAGGGAGCAATTATAAATGAAAATAATTGTAGCAAACTTGGAGAGCTTAGAACTTGCAATAAATTCTGGTCATCTGGGACAGGAAACAAGAATAAATGGATGAAAAGACAAATAGATACAGGGATGCATATATAACTAAATTATGAAAGTGGAAAGGATATTTGGATCCAACCTCCAACCATACAAAAATGTTTTGTTTGTGACTGACTTTCTGGTTATTCATTGTTCTGTTACTTCCATAAAATATGCTAAGAAAACAAAATTAAGTTGGTAATATCTTCAAGTCTGGGGACAGAGTGTGTGAAACCATTAACCACTGAAATCCTCTTCCATCTCTAAGCACACATATTCCCTCAGACCTTTGCAAATAAATGTCTCAGCTATCCTATGTCTATGTTTGGATTCCATTGTCCCTAAATTAGTGTAAAGTTTCCTGGATGACCTGAAATCTTAAACTATGTTTCATGTCAAATCCCTGGAATGAAGCAAAATAGTAGATTAGCTTTCTACACAGACAAGAAGAAGAATGGAAACAAAAACCCTCATCTTTATAGTTCAAAACTGAAAAGCTATAACATTTGTCATTACTATGGCTGCAACTCAGTTAGTTTTCCTGAGTGGGAAGACAATATGGTTTCTGACAACAGGCACTGTTTTGGCATTAACAGCTGTCCAAAACCAATTCCAGTTATAAGCTCTTCATAAATGTCTGTCTTCCTGGAGTGCTCACATTTGAAATCTGTATTTTACCTTCAACGTGATTTCAGTAGCTGTTTGGAAGTATACACTCAACAGACTGACTTCCTGCTTTTATTCAGTATTCGTGTATTTGAAATATACTACTGGAGAAAAAAAAAAGGATTTGTGTATTGAAGTGTTTACCTTATTTTCATTTCTATTTTCATTGCCTCAAATAGAAAGCAGAATTTCCTGATAAACAATCCCCAACATGGACTAAAACAATTCCCACTTATTATTCACAGCAGAGGTAAAACAGGATTTCAAAGGCTAAAAGATGCCCTCAATTTGCATCCTGCTTCATTTGTCAGTAAATCTGTTTGCTGTTGGGAAGGCGTTTGCCATTCTGTTCTATTAGTCATTCAGTTAAAGCAAGGCTTGTAATTAACACTTGTGATAATTAGGCGTTGGTTTGGTTTGGTTTGGAATCAACCTCTGAGTTTTAATTAAATCTCAGGAATTGACAAAAACGGATATGGGTTTTTGTTTAGCCAAATGATTAAGCGGTATTTTCTTTATCATCTTTTTGTAGAAGCCATACTATTTTCTACCCCAAGCAAGCAGGGATGTTTCATTGTGGGTTTAAATGAACAGTTTACAAATAATTACTATTTCTCTATTTAATGTTAATAGGAAACTCATTCTAAAAACAAATCACTAACCTCACACAGAATGCTTCCCTCAACGGACGCATTATCTTTATGACAACACTAGGTCAGCCAACAGTACCATATATTACACATGACTTATTCTTTATTGGAAGATAGGGAAAAAATATCCTCACATTGAGTTAAACCTATCCCAGTAAACCTGTTACGTGAACATTTTGTCCACCAGCAAACAGACAACCCAACCTGCCATGACAGATTCCAATTACAAGAAAATATATATCTTAAACAAATGAAACCCTTGTGTATCTAATGGTGCAATACAATAATTACAAAGACGATTGGACCATCTGTGCATCAGATTTATGGCCTTATCATGTACAGTCAGACCTTCCTAAAGTAGCCTGTCAAAGGAGTAGAACTTAAAAGGAAAGAGCTGAATGTGTGGCTACATTTTAAAGTAGCTTCTAAACAAACAAAGACATTATCTTGCTGAGCAGTTTCAGAAGATGAAAAATTCTAGGTCAAAATTGGTATGGAACTAAGAATCTGGTATTGACACCATTTTTTGCCTGGCAAAAATCTGGTGATAAGACGAGTGGCAGGGATGAGGGGATGCACGCACGAGGCTTTCTAAGAATACCCTGCAGGGCGGTTTAGGGGTACCAAGCATCGCCTCTCCTGTAGGTAGGAATGACCTAGGGAAATCATCTATCATGCATAGAAGAGGGGTTGAAGGAGACAGAAAAATGAAGAAGATAGCTGATTTTGGTTTGTTGTTGTCATTGATGAGGTTGGAGGAGCTGGAGTTTAGGAAAAGCCCAAATATCTCCTCATCAGTGACTGCAAGGGGGGACCTGGCTACAGGTGACTCACATTATGAAATGAGAAATGTAGGGAGCAAGGTTTTGTTTGAACAAAGTAATAGTATAGTGCAGAGTACTTCCTAGGACCCAGCCCAGGTCTTTGTTCTCACGCTGAATGTTCCTGGGAGCTGCACAGCTGCAAGTAGAACTGAAAATCTTAAAATACATTTTGAAGAAGTCACCAAGCTGCATCTTGTTTCCATAATTTGGCCAAAACTGGCAGCATTTTATACCCAAAGTTTCTCTTTTTAGACTCTAAAAAAGGCAAAATACTCATTGTTTTAGAGCAAGAACATTATAAAGCAATGGGCTGTTGCAAGAAGTGGTATACACAAGGTCCTTCCTTAGAGATGCAACTTGTCCAAGTAGGAGCTAGTATTTCAAAACCAACCAGTGCCACATGGAGGAAAGCCAGAGCAGTAGAGCCCATCAAGCCCTTACAGCAAGTTCATACTCCAGGATTCATTACAGTGCCTCTCTAAATGGCATTATGGTGAAGACAAGGAGCCCACATAGAAAGATGAGTAAAAGATATTCTTCAGATGGGCTATTCTGCAACATCAAGCAGTCCTGTTCTCTTCCTTCTCCTTCCCCTCCCCCCCCCCAACCAAAAGAAGAGATTAAATAGTGATGTTTCAAGCACATACTACTGTTTCTTGTTAAGTAATTTTAACTCAGGAGTTATAAATATGCCAATGGATTAAGGGACGCATGGGACAGCAGAACAATGAAAGCTAATCTGTGCACAGAAAAATGAATAAAGGCAGTTTAAATTCATTGGAAAAAGATAAAGCAAACTGAACCATCTCAGCCTCCAATGCAAATGGTTTACAGATGCATAATGAGCATAACTATTAGAGGGAGACAAGATTTCTGAAAACTCAGTTGAGTTTGCTGTAAACTCCTTTTACTTCTCTCAGTACAGTTATCAATGAAATGGAGCTTTGAAAGAGGAGAAAAAGAGAGGAGACTGTGATAAAACTAGGAGCAGAGGAAAAGAGCTAATACTGAGAAATAAAATAAAAGCAGGGAAAATACAGGAAAATCAAAATACCAAGAAAATGTACAGAAAAGCAGATAAGAAATTGGAGATAAGAAGAATGAAGGAACAGAAGCCAGAGCCAGAGATAAAGCACGGAAAATGGAGAAAAAAAAGTAGAAAACCTGGGTTAAATAAGATAGGAGAAGACATAAAGTGCAAAATGCTACACTAAGGCTGAAAACACTCCCCCTCAAAAAATAATCCAACAATAAAATCATAATATAAGCAAAAAAACATACATAATAAAGGAATAGAAATTACAAGAGCAACATGCCCAGAAAATGCCATCTTTCTCCAGCATGCAAGTCCTGTTTTGCATAGGCACACTGAGGCAACTGGCAATAAGGAGGCTTGCCAGTGTCTTGCAGTAGTGCAAAAAATTAGACTTTTTGCTAACAAGTCCCAGTCCAGCTGCTGCCAGCCTGCCTTTGGCTGGGACTTGCCAAGAGGATATCGTTCTCTGACAAACTCTTATCTGAAAGCAAGAGGGACAACCACCAACCTCTATGTGAAAATGAACCCACCCAAAGGTGGAAATGACTTAATGCCTTCTAACTTCAGGCTGGTCATGAGGTAAGCAATAGTTTTACTCAAGAAGAAAAAAGAAATAAATGACAACATTTTTGAATATGTAGAATCTATTTTCTCACCTGCCCTCTCCAGTAAGGAAACTGAATTCCAGGAATTTAACTTTGGGCACACGTCTTTGTCATTCTTTGCTACGCTCAAGGGCTCAATGCTGAGGACAGATGGGTTTCACCAACTGTTCCTTACTGTCACAAAGCTTGTTTGGATTTCTGAGCTTGCCCCCTCAATTAGACAGCCATAGTCTTCTTCACAGATTAGGTCATTTTTTTAATCATCTTTTTCTCTAAAGGACAAGCCTGTTTTATTATGTATGAGAAGATAAAGAAGCCCTGAAAAAACACAGAAGTCTGACAGAAGTGGGTGGCTTTTACATTAGATGAAGTCCCACATACAAAATAAACCTTCCGCTGACTATACTAGGAGCAGGACTGCAGCTAAGGTTCATCCCTGCTTTACCTTTTCTATCTCCCACTTCCTCCTTCTTTGTGTTTGATACTCAGATGCCCAATACAGCTAAACCCCAAATGACATCTTTGCTCTAAAGCTACATTGAGATACATACATGTAGAGAGAGACAAAAGAAAAAGTCCTATACACATTAGGAGGGTTTTGTGTATACTGCATAAGAACTGCAGCATGGTATCCCCAAGATCCTGTGCAAAAGACAATGAATTCAATGAGACTTTTTTGTTTGCCTTTGAAGTGCTTTCAGATGAGGCTTCAGAGGAACTCTAGTACTGCCAGCTCTGCATGCTCATTGTACATACTGCAAGAGACAGTAACTTTTCCATCTCTGAGTTTGTCTTAACTTTCACACAAAGCAGAGAGGAAGCAATTATAATCTTGAAATCAAGCATAGGGTAGTGCCACACATGCCACCATTTGGGTCTTTTCAAACAGAGGCACGTGAAAATGGATATTAAAATATTTTGGAGGTGTTTTCCTCTCAATCACATTCCAACCTGGTTTTGGTTAAGAATCTGAAATCTTTAATTTTTTTCACTCCCAATTGGAGAGAAATCTTTAGAAACATGAGCTAATCATGGCATGCATTTCCAGAAGGCAAAAAGACTTGAAATGACTGATATTTTAATAGCTCCTTTGTTTAAAGTCAGCTGCAAGAATTTTTGTGGCTTTAATACTAAATAATACTATGCAGAAATGACAGCCCTTTTCCCTTTCTCCTCTTATGGGTTTCAGGCCACAGCTTATCAGTGCAGAGGCTGCAGAAACGAGGGCAATTTTTTACCTGCTTTAACTTGGCTTTAACGTGTTTACCAGTAGGACAGAAAGATGCTGTTAGTGTAAGAAGAGACAGTTCCTTGTCTCCAGTCCTCAGCTGTGCCCAATGGCACTGACTGGAAGGAGACCAACAAGATTGGGGGAAAAGTTCTGTCTGCAAGAAGCAAGAAGAAAAGGGTGGGGGAACCAAGTCAGAGATGTCTCCGTCACCATCTCCCTGCCTTCTGAAATATCCGTTTCTAGCCTCAGTCACGTGAACCTAAAAGAACAAGCCCACAGCACGTGGTTCTTTGTTACTTGAAGATCAACCGGAAGGTAGTACTGTGTTCTGGCTAAGGTTGAGGTGACATCCATCACCTCACTTGTTGGAAATCGGCTGAAATTGCTGAATGGGCATGTGGATACAGTGGGGTAGGATAAAGGGAGCAGAATTTTCCCACTCTGCGAACAAGTTTTAGACAGAAAGCTTCATAAAGCAGAGCAAAAAGTTGTAAATTAATACTTAAAAAATATAAAAGTATCTCTGAGGATATAGTCTTTGGACCATGTTGTAACTTTTTCTCCTTAGCTATTATTTCTTAAACTGGAGTTCAGGGTTGCTGCACCCACTTCACACCAGCTAGGCATAGCAGCTGTTCTCTTCAGCTATGTCAGTTGGTTTAACAGAACATACCAACTTTTTATATGTATCTTGTCTCACCACCATGATCAAAGCATTTTTTCTTTGGGTATTCTTATTTTTCTTCAATGTTCTGACAAAATATCTTAAAATACCATGATCAGTTTATGTTTCAAAGCAAAAAGTTATTCCAAAAAAGCGTCATACTAAAGTAACTTCACAAATCTGTAAAATTTTCCCAAAATACTCTTAAAACACTATGCCTTCTAATAGCTACCACTTTTTGATATGGAATGAATTGACATTAAAAACAATCAAACATTAAAATGAGCAATTTCAACAAAGGGATTTTTTGTCTGAATAGAGAAGGGAGAAGGATGGAAAGAAATCCTGCATCATCCTGGGAAGTAACAAAAGGAAAGGAAAGGAGGGAGAAGGAATCTCCAAAACTTGTGCTTGTCCAAGGGAAAAAGCACATAAAACATACATGTTAATGAATAACCAGATGTTTCTACAAGCCAGGAAATCTACTCTTCCCCTTGGCCAATTTCAAATTAGCATGAACTCCTTTTCTTGCTCTCAGTTCATCAGTGAACACTGGATACTCAGATGCTTTATTTGTGCCTCCTGCAATACTCACTAAATCCAAGGAAAGTTTTTGCAGTTTGGTTTTGGAGCAGTCTCTAAGCATAGCAATGCTGTGGTTAACGCAACGCTTCAGTTTGCTCTGAGACGTGACACCAGATTTTCCATTACAATAAGCTTTCCCAATTGTCTTTCTTGTGGCAATTTTAATTATATACCGAATAAACTGTTCTTTTAGCTATTGAACCAGCGTTTCAGAAGATTCAAAACAGTATCCAGTATTCAGTCAGTCAGTTACTCTTCTAAGTTAACATCAGAGACTGATCAAATGAACACCCTACCATTTTTTGTTTACTTAACTATAGACTCGGGCAGGCCTGCCTGTGTAAGTTCAGCACATCCCTAAGTGTTTTCAGATCAGAGCTTCTATTTAGCATGAGACAGCAGTCTGAGGAATTAGCATGTCCTCATCTTCTTCGTGGTGTTCAGCAGACAAGATGGTCTGTAGTATAACGTGTCAGAGAACTACAAAGTCCCTTTGGACAAGCTTCTGTGAGAATTAGATCCTTAGAATAGCTTGACAAGCGTTGTTGCTTTTTCTTTTGTTCCTCCTGTTGTCCTCTATGGCAGGTAGAAAATGAGCAATTAAAAGGATCTTATGTCTTCCTGTATTCAATAAAAAGAGATGTGTAAGAGGCTGTCATAGTGTCAACCCATTTCTTCATCACTGCCTTAAAGATGTGCTTTCTCATCTTCCACCCCAGCCATTAAAGGGGCAGAAACTAATTTCCTGCACAATTTCTTTGGCCAGGCCTAAGCGGCT
This sequence comes from Anas platyrhynchos, assembly GCF_047663525.1. NCBI lineage: Eukaryota > Metazoa > Chordata > Aves > Anseriformes > Anatidae > Anas > Anas platyrhynchos. Next base: position 9,948,496 of record NC_092591.1, read on the forward strand.
TAAAGAGCAGACCTGGAAATGCGCTCAGAAAGAAGTTCCATAGCTTCTGCCTAGAAAGGAGTTCAAATAAATTAGAGCTCATTGAGCATTATTACAGCTTGTTGCCTATGGTATTTCCTCCCCCCAGGGTAAAGGAAATAATCTTGATTAATGACACCCAAAAAAATCATTTTTCTCTTTAATTCACTAATTGGTTAATCTTTTGTGACATCAAAGAAGGCTGCAGCATTTGCAAAAAATGGTCAATGCAAAAGCCAGATTTCCTGTGCATTTTCCATGTGTGCTTTGTTTCCTGATGTAATTTCTAACTGAAAAGGAATGAAAAATTGAAATCTCCAGTTTACATGAGAAATGGCAGTTTTGAGCTCCCTATCAGACACCTCATTTTCTCTACATTAGTCACAATCAGACAGACAAGGCTCTGTCTTGTTGAGCTACATTTAGTAGTCTGTCTGAACTGCAAATTTAGATGACATCCAAATTACACAGACTCAGCCAGTAGGTTACACTAATGCAAACTAGGAGAAAAAGAATCAAGACTATTGATTTTTTTGGTCCTTTCTCTGTCATATTCCCTTAAAGGCATTTACCAAGGCTTTTAAGATCTTCAGCATTTTCACAAAGGAACAAATTACGTGCAAATAAGACTGCCTTAATCTATTCTTCCCTGCTTGGATTGTTCTTTCTGTACAGTCATTATGTGTTTTTTACGCTGCTGCTGCAGTTTACTTGATCCACTTTCATGCACCATGTGGTCAATATATATGTTGAAGAGTAACTGTGGAAAAGCACATCTCTTGCACCTGCCTATGATAATCAAAATCTTGTTTGTTAATTCCCTGCAATCCAAATACATCACACATCTCTCTGCTCTTTCTTGCAGCTGTTTCAGCAATTTGATGTCAGATTCTGCAGAAAGCTCTTCTGATCGCATTTCCATTCGCAGACGACCTGATTTTTTGCAATAAATATTTACAGGGGGGTTGTTAGAACCTCACAAATGTGAAAAGCAAAGACCACAGATTCTACTGACAAATAGAGCTGATTTTAAAATTATTGAACCTTCACAATTCTGTCAAAGCCAAACATCCCTATCCCTCTCACTACTCAGGCTAATATGACTCTACTGAAGACACACGTAGCTCTACTGAACTCATACAGCAATGTAATTAGCTGATGTGGATGGCTGAACTCCACTGAAGGCAACAAAAGTATGTATTATTTTTTGCCTACCAGTCTCTGCAGAGGAGCCATAGCCAATATCCAGCTCAACATAACTGTACGTTACTGAGAAAGAAACGCTCAGAAAGCACACTCCTCGGAGCAGTCAGTGCAGTTCAGTTCAGGAACAACAGGCAACACAATCAGCCAGACTTAAGTTTCCAGATGCTATGAAAAGTAATAGAAATAATAAGAGCTTCAGAGAGTTTAAGTGCTTCCTTCTTTGAACCAGCTACCCACTGAGAGAATTAGGAAGAGCTTTTTCTATCTGATCTCACTAAGCAGCTGTATAAGCTTTTTTAGGCATAGTTAGCAAACTACAAACTCATTAGCCACTACATATGGTACTGTCACTTTCCATGAAATCTGAAGCTCACATACTTTCCTTTAAGGCTGTGCACATGCTTCCTGTCGAAGTTGAACGTATGTGCCATCAGGCAGTAATATGCCCCTTATGCATTACCATTTGTGTTTGTTTGACTTTATTTTTCATAGGCTCCTAGGCTTCTGACATTATTTCAGCCTTCAAACTTACATGCCCTGTGTTTTCTTTCCTGCACCTAAGGAAAGAAATTGATACATTTGCCCTTTTTTCCTCTTTTTTTTTTTTTTTTTTGATATGCCCACTAGGACTCCATCTTCCATCTTCTGTTCCCTCTCATATGTCATTAATTCAGACATAAACTGAAGTTTATGCTGTTTTTTGGTGCCTTTTTTTTTTTCACCTTTCCCAATTGCAGGGTTCGAGATGAGTTTTTCACAAGCAGGTAAACTGGCCAAATGCTTTCCTAGTCCTTTTTTTTTCCCCCCTCTGGGAAGGCAAAGCTTCCGTCAAAGCACTAAGAAAGCCAGTTCAGCATGCTTTTCTTCCCTGTGTAAAACACAGAGCCATTTCCACCTTCAGACTCACATTTTCCTTATCATTTTTTTTTCCCCTGATATTTCTGTACTATTAATTTTACTACTGGGCTACCCCTTTGCTAACTCTAATGGAACAAAATTGAAGCAAAGACCCAAAATTCCTTTGACGTTTGTCCCTCTTCCTTCCTTCTTTTGCAGTCCTTGCAGTCTTCCTTATTTTGCAATCTTCAACAGGCTTTTAACAATGTTCCATTCCCACTGATTTTTTCTTCTAGATCTCATTCAAATCACAGAAATAGCCTGTTCAAAGTAACTGTAAATTTTGCTGGCTTCTTATCTTCCTTTTTAATCAAAACTTCAAGTTTATACCATTACTGTGGGCTCATGTCATCTCAGAATCACTGCAAGATAATGCAAAGATTGAGTTGAATTTGAATAAGCCCTAAAAATTAATTAGAATTACAGAAGCATTCAGAATCATCCTCTGAACTTTTTTTTGAACTTTTTTTTTTGTCTTTCCCAATATGTTTAGTCTGTATATTTCCAATAGAAGAGAATTTGAGCAGTTGGAGAAGACATATGAAGAGAAGAGGGATGTTTAAGTAACCAGAAATGGAAAAGATGTGGCAGCTCCGGCATATTTGACCAGAGAAAGAATGAAAAAAAAGAAGTTGCCTGCCTACAGTAACATTAGTATTCAGAGGACTACACTAAGGCCAGTAGTTTGAGTTCTTGAGTTAAAACATAATGTACAGAACTACCACTTGCCACTGCCACCCTGGGAATTACTTAAGAGACTGGAAACAATGCTGCCATGGTGAAAAACAAATCAGCTGGCAACAGGACTTCATAGAAACACAATTCAGTAGATATGGACTGCCACACTATGGAGAAATTAGAAGTAAACCTTACTTGGATAGGGGATCCCCTACCACTTGCCATGGAGATAGGAAGTGTCACAAATGGAAAAAGAAGGCATTAAATGAGCTGCTGATAAGGATGATAGCATTTTCTAGAGCACCATTTTGGGAGAGAGGATAAGCCTCAGAGAGGATGGTCAGCAAATCCATTTCACTTCCAGCTTAACACACTGCCAGCCATAAATGGTACGGATGGCTATTGCATGGGACTTTGATACTACCTATATCTGCTTAGCACCAAAGTCAGTGATAAACCTCCATTTCAATACCAGAAGGTCACAGTTTAACTCCTGCTGAATCATGAAAAAAAAAAAGCCTCAATTCTTCAGTTCCTATAATAGTTCTTCCACACTCACAGAATATCCCATTTTATACCTTCAAAGCTCTTTGGAAAAAATAAGTATATACTGACATGGATGTTCTCTGGAGACAATAAAACGTTATTATCTTCTTTTTACCGGTGGAAACACCAAGACACAGAAAGGTGAAGTGACTCTCTATGTGCCAGAAGTTTTAAAGATATCACAGCTGAAGATCCCAAGTATCCAGAAAACTAGTTTAATTATAATACATGTCCCAACACCACCAAAAAAAAAAAAAAAAAAAAAAGGCATAATTTGGGGGTTATTTTGAGGCCTTCAGAAAAAGGGCTAACCATAAGCAGAATTTTACAAATTATTCCTTGCAGATTTTAGAGACCACGTGCAAAATCTAGCTCCGAAGCAAACAGAACAAGTCTTAGTTTCCGTTGTTTATATGTAACAGGAATTACCTTGCCATGAGTGAATGGGGGCAGGAAGAACAATGGAAACTTGTGAATGGAATATTACGTTTCAGATGTCCAAATGTGACAACTAAGTCTTCTGATGACACTAATTGATTAGCTACAGATCTGTACAAGAGACCCCTATTTCATGGAGTATACCAAGTCTCTGAATGAAACATCAGCCAAATTAAACACCAGACTTACAAAAAATGTATATGATTGATACAATAGATACTGTGGTATCTTGTGTGTGTCACTAAAATAATAGTTATTCATACTAAATTAAAAAAAAAAAGAAAAAGAAAAAAAAAAGGAAAAGTTCTCTTCATTTTCTAAGGTGAAATAAAATCTGTAAGTAAACATTCACATTTACACTTGGTGGATGACCTTTAGTATTAAGAAGAGGTCACCTGAATCACATTATCCATATTTGAATGGTTATATAGGACTTACTTCACACAGAGGTCCCCAGGGTAATTATTTCATATCAGAACTAGGAAAGTTTAGTATCTGTATGCAGTATGTATTTACACTTCATGCCAATGCATTAAATAAAATTCTATCACATTCTGTCTTTGTCTTTGTATTTTCTTCTTTTCAAAGACATAAAGTACGTGATCGGATTACCAATTCCCTCATAGTCTGAAAGGCCCTGTCCTGCTATTGTTAAAACAAATATGAAAAAGTTGGCAAAAGCTTGGAAAAAAAAAAAGTCAATAAAGAAGCTGGAATTGTTTTAGAACAGTGTACAACATCCTCTACAACCACTTTGTCATAAGTGAAAAGGCAAAAAAGAGAAAATGCACTATTATACCATTAAGGAACACACATACTTACATATACGTGAGAAATGGTAGAAAAGAAAACTTTAATGAAAACATTAGTTAAGAGAAACATCTGAGAATGATTTAGTTAAAGGCCAAGTTCAAAATCCTTAGAATGGATATTTTTCAAAGTAACTTACACAACACTCCAAGATGTACTCAGCACAAAAAGAGGAAAACACAAATTGAATAGCCTGAAACAGCGGGTGTTGAAGTCCTAACCAAGGGATCTAAATACCACTGCTAGAGCCGAACCAAAAGGCCTAAGACTGACTTTGATTCTGGAATGTTTGAAATCCAGATCCAGACACATCTGACTTCTGTGGGTAATGAAGACTCAGATTTGTTACAAGAGCTTGTTGAAGCACAACGCAATTTCTAAGGAGGCTCGCATGAGTGTCCTTTCAAAATTTTGACACCTGAAAAGCCTGAAACCACAGGAAATTATTCATAACAAAGCAGGTATGGTTAAAATATAAGTATCTCTTATCAAAACTCTAAGAAAGCATCTTCCTATTAATCTTTATGGACAAGAAAAAATGTCTACTGTGAGAAATACTGAGATAAATATAGCATTTCCACATTTTCCAAATACTTTTCTACATTTCTTTCAGGCAGGAAGTAGTAAAACAGTGGTCAAGAGTTTTTTTCTCCCTTCTTTCTGTTCCAGTTTTCTCACCAGTTTTCAGAAGTGTCCACGTAGAAACAAGTTTTTAAAAATGAAGGATTTTTGTCAGATTTCTTAACTCCTTTTCCAAAGGAAGCTAAAGAGAAAAATAGAAAAAAAAAATAATAACAATAAAAAAGAAGGAATGGGGAAAAGACCTACTCTGTTCAAAACATGCTTATCCTGTTCACACAAAGCTTTGCATGGTGACAATGCACAGCCACAAATCTGCTTCAATCCTCTCAAAATTTAGATAGTGTTTAGCAATTGGGTCACAGCTTTTAGCAAAGCCAGTCTGCAAAGAAGGGAACGGTGGGTCTAGATGCCCTGCAGGGCCTAATGCAGCCGAGCCATTTAGGACAGGGTTTGGATTGCTGCTGCAGTGCTTCTACTACTTCAAAATGTAGGTGGTAACATGTAAAACATGCACAGTCCATGTAAAAACAAAATTCACCTGAAGAAAGGCCATAATCCAAAATGCAGGTGCTTCCACCGTACAGTAGCAGAGGCAAGGCATCCCAGGCTTTGGAAGCCAAACATCCTTTCCAAGTTCATTCCAGCTGTTGCGTGCTTCAGAAAAACAGGAGCCCGTTTGGCACAGGGCTGGTAGGATCTGGTCCAGAGAGATGGGAAATGGGAATAGAAAAGGTGCTGAGGGTCAGGACAGAGGTATGTTCACAATGTTGACATTTGCACAGTGCTTGCCAGCATTGTGCCTGTTCTAAGCCAATACCATTAATCATTCACTAAACTCACTTGAAAAAAATTACAAATAAAAATAATTAAATAGTGTCACGGCTTTGTGTTTTTGTACCACAATCCACAAGCTTTGACCTTCATGTGCATATTACATGCAGACCATGCCTGCTTAAATAAAGTTTTGTAGCAGACAGAACATCTGTTAGGTCTATTTCATATTCATGTTTAAGATGGGATTAGTCTCTAGGCTTTGTCAAATAATGAAGAAAAACAAAAAGGAAGAAAGAAATTAAAATCTTAATTCCCCTTTGATTTAGTGAAACAATTTGAATTTGAGCTAATTAGTACAAATGCTTATAGGAAATTCTGTAAGATCTTTGCTTGAAATCTTCCAACCTTTCAGAGATTAACAACCCATCTATAGCGTAAGCCCCTTCAGAAATGCAGCATGTGTACGACTCCGCAGAACTACAAGGAAAGGTACTTTTAAGTCCAAGTGCTTATGTGGTGTTAACTGGTACAGCTGTGTTGAAAGTAACATTGTTAGACCCATTTTGCACCAGACTAAGAGCCAGCACCAGCTAAAATATATATATATTTATATATATATATATATATTTATTTTTTTTGGTGTGCAGAAAGCATTATAGCACTGTGTTTAGAAGTGATGCTGAATTAGGGACATCCTGATTTTAAAATAATAGCCTCATAACCTCAAACTGCTGGTCAGTGCCTTAATACCCCCTCTGAAGAGTTCACATGGCTAAGGGCCTAGAGCAGAAGAATACCTGACTGCTCAGTGGGGCTTTCAGCTCAGCAGCCACTTCAAAGCTGGTAGCAGGAAGCCAAGTGACAGGTGAGCCACTGACCATCACTCAGAGCCCACAGAGGTGGCCAAACTTGTGTGAGAAGCTGAGAAGTGTAGGTGCCAGGTAAATTGTACAGGTTCCCTGAAGGACTGGGTCTGCAGCAGGGCTGGGAGCATGTGTTGGTAATGTTGAGTTTAAAGGTTGCCCAGGTGAATATTGATTGACACGTTGCCAGGAAAGGCACAGAATATCAGAAGCATGAGACTGGAAAAAATGCATCAGAAAGAGACACACAGGTAAGAAAGACCGCACCCAGCTGACCAGAGAGCTCACACAGAGGAGAACCCAGAGAGCTGGAGGCAGAGGAGGAGTGACCTGTCCGCAAGCCACAGATGAATGAAAGGGTTGACACAGTGATTCTTCATCATCCCCAGTACAATTCCATTCCCCATCCACCGGGAACCATCTCCAGGTCAGCTCCACAAGGCTAGACAGGTTTCCTGTGTGAGATTCCTAGTTTGCTAAACTGTGGGATACCAAGAAAAGAGAATCAAGCAGAAAGGGAAAGAAAACCATCATTTTACACCACCTCCAAGTATCCTCCATTGTACACTCTGAGAGGCAGGGCCAGTTCCCATACAAGCACAGATCTATGCAACAAAACAGATTTTCACTTGCATAATCCTTTGCATGGCAGGACTTACCGCTTCTGCTACATGCAGAGCTCTGGAGTCAAGTTCTTTTCTAAGCTCTCCTCTCCCGACTTAAAACCAGGCTGGATATTCCCCAGTAATGGCTTTTACAGCAAGCATACAACAGCCAATTTGGAAGGGTCACTTCACTAGTGGGGAAGCAGATGGGAGCGAGCAATTATCACTGGAGAAATACTGCACGTAGATAAATATCTACTGCTAGGATGACACCAGCAGAGCTCCCGTAAGAGTTAATCGTGCCCCTTCGCCTTCTAGACTGTGTTGCAGAGGTTCATAAAATACTGGGTGTAAATTATTTGCAATTTCAAAGGGCTTTTGATAGGATCCCTCACTGGAGATTATCAAAGGGAACAAATAAGCATGGGATAAAGAGCAAGTCATGTTAAGGATTAAATCCCAGTTAAATAATAGGAAACAAAGAGTTATAACTAATGGGTTTTTCCAAGAATAAAGAGAAGTTAATAACAGGACACCCTTCGGAGCATTACAAAAACTATTATGGTTCAATATAGTTATTAATAACGAAGGAGCAGGACTGTGGGGTCACAGCATATGCCTGAGACAAGAATAACCTGGGATCTCGTCTGCTGCATTTTTTATTGTGTGTGTGTCTGTTGTGTTTTGGTTTTTTTTATCCCCCTGAAGCACCCTCTGAAATCAATGGGAAAGTGTGATCATGGCTCATGAAAACCAGCTCCCATTCTCAGACCTCTGTAAATAGCCAGTCATACTGGGACAGGCTGTAAATCAGTAAAAGGAGCTCCTGAACACTGTTGCTCTAATAGCTAACAGCTTATCTGTATTTCAAAATATCTCTGGCTAGATAGTGACAAATGGGGTGTCATAGCTGCTTGGGAAAGCATAGCTGGGATGCTATAAACCACACTGCGAACATTGCATCAACAAGCACGATGCAATAATTGGACGCAACTAACTTTGATCAACGATTAAACTTAACATAAGAAAAGTTAGAGCTTGGGGGCATTGTTTGTTTGTTTTTCGATGCATGAGGAATTGATTATTTAAATCAAAAAGACTCGCTTGTCTCTCTTTTCTGGTCCCGCTGACAATGGGAAGGCAGGGCTCTGCAGGGCTCTTGTAACCAGATACTTCGCAGTGATCCTTGTCTAGCACTTTAGGCAATTGATTTTTTCCTTTCCTTTCTTTCACATACCTAAAGCTACTTTGAAGGCAGCAACCTCCCTTACTCTGTCCTCCTGCTATTCCCAACCTTCTGCCCTGGAGAGACAGAAAAGCTGCAACAGCTGCTTGCCGCAAATAACTCTTCACATACACTAATTTTAGTGTAGAGTGACTAAAGTAGCTGGGCAAGTCAAGCTAGGCGTGACCTCAGATGTCACGGGCTCTGTCAAGAGTAACACCAAAGAAATGTGCTCCTGCACATCAACCCCTACATGCACAATCACAGATAGAGGAGCACTGAGAGCAAGAATCCAACTCACAATCAGTCTGAAAACTAATCTAAATTAGAAGCAGGTTAATACAGCAGTCCACAACCAAGAGAAAAAACAGAAGCAAGGCGCAGTATTCTGACTTCATCAGCAAAAGGAAACGAACGAATTTTAATGGGAGGATTCCCAGAAGCACTGACTGGTGCCTAAGTCCTGTTTACATCTGTGATAAAAACATCAGCTCCCACCAACCATTTCTAATATCTTGCCCTTGGGATATCATTTGTAATGTGTCCTTGTTATTTAGAAACAACACTTCCTAGAGAAAATACTGCCCACTTAAGCCCACAAGTCTGGGTCAACAGGCAGTGTAAATCATTGTTGCTTCCCCACAGTTCTAATGAAGAGCATCTGAAAATAGCAAAAAAAGTCACATTTTCTGAAGCATTTTCTCTGAAATTCTATAATACTGGTGGTAGCTATAGTTTAATCAAATGTCTTTAAAAGTATGTTTTTAAAATTTAACTACAGGATTCAGAATCACATAGGTAGTAATATATTGATATATATGTCTGTTGACTTCAGCACATTTTTTGAATCAGATTGCACTATTTTTGACAGTTATTAATTTTAAATGTCAGAGAGAGTCTTTAACCTGGAGTGCCTAGAGATGAGTGTTTATAGTTTTCAGTGATTTTTTTTTTTTCCTGAAAAGGAATGATGAGAGCTTGAATTCTGGAATGCTAGACAGGGATTATATTTTTAGCTGTGCAAATAGGCTTATGATACTTGAATAGTATCAGCACAAAAACAGAGTTGTCCTCTTTGTAAAAGCTTTTAATATATAGCACCAAAGGTGAAAACCTTAATTGACTTTCCTATCTTGTATCTTGTGTTCCAACCAACTGTTGGAAATAAACTGAAAGGAAACAAAAGATATTCACCAGAAACAAGAGATCCTGGGAATCGTATGATAAGATTTATTTTTTTTCACCTTCAAGAGAAAGTTGCAGCAGCAAAGCTTCCCTTTCCACGTCATGCTATATGTTGCTGCTGCTAACCTCTGCTAGTCCAATTCCAAATGTGCTGTTGCACTAAATAAGAATCTGGCCTTCACATTAACAATTTATTCAGATCGCTTCACTAACCAAGCGACCATTACATATACACAAATCAGCAGAAGAGTCACGCAGAATTAGGAAATCTCTTCTATTGATCAAAACAAAGCAAGCCAAGGCAATTCCAGAATAAATCACCAAGAACGTGCTGCTTTTTCCACAAGCACCAATCTTCACCTGTATTTAGAAAAGTTGAAAGGTTCATTCCTTCAGTTTACTTAAAATATTTTAAACATGAAAGAGACTGCAAGATGTTTGCAAAGCAAAGCTCCTTTCTGTGGGGGTGGATTTCAGTAACTCCTGTTTCACGAGCAGTTATATTGATGGGGGAAGCTGAAACTATTGGAAGAAGTAGCTGCAATAGCCCAGGAATATAAAACTGAAATAGCTATTTGGAAAGACAGAAAAAATTTAGGAACTGGAGTTGGAGGCATTAAAAATTCATACGCTCCAGCACTTTAACTCTGATGCATTTGAAGCACCGAAACAGTTAAGGTATTTCACCGAGGCACAAAATAACCTCATTATCATTTCTAATACAGATCAATACTCTACACTGCCCTTTGAAAAATACAGCGCTTGCTGGGCCGCACATTTATTGTGATCCTTGCATTAGCTCACTAACATTAAAGCTTATGCATAAGCCCTTTGCTAGCCTCTAGAACATACCTCTTTCCCCCCGCCCCCCTCATTTGATCAGCATATTCCTGTATCAAATTGTAAGGGAAAGAAAATGCAAATCAATACCCAACATATTGATTATTTCTTTTCCTTTCTTCCTTGTGACATTTTGTCAGGTGGGTTTCTCTGCTCCTTGGGGCTGCCTGGTGGCATTAGAGGGCTGCTCCAGTCAAGACTAATGGCACAGGCTCTGTCCCAGGTGGACGCTGAGTATTGTTTGAAGTAACTGATTGGTGTGAGAGCCCTCTAGCTCCCTCTCCCCAGCATGTGGTCCAAAGCACAACATATGCTTCCTGCTTGCTAGATTTGTCTCCAATAATAAAAACAGGATTTCTTTTCAATTTTAGTCTTGTGCCCAATTTATCAAGCAAAATAACATCAAGGCTTCAAAAGGCTGGGTTCATAATCTGGTTCTGCATTGGATTAGTGGGAAGAGGTGTAGCACAGTGAATAGAGAATTACTGAGATAACATCTTTGGTTATACCATGAAAAATATATGTATGTGTGTACGTGTATGTGGGGTGCGTGCGTGTGTTTGTGAATTCTGACTCATTATGAGGGCTTCTCCTGCACAGAGCTGGGAATTGCAACCTGCAGCTCTCTAAAATGAGCTTAAAAAAAATAATAATGCAGGGGGAGGAGAATTGAAGTCACAGTAATGTTGAGATTCTGATATTTGTTCTTTTCATTGTAAATGCTGATAAAATACGTTAGCTCCCTGGGGCCTGGGGGGATGCAATTGTTTGGTGATGTTTCATTCATGCTGCTATAGGTCTTTAAACACAGAACGGGAAGGAAAAGGGGCCCAGCTTTCTTGCTGGTTTTTGTTTGTTGTTTTCTGTTTGTTGCCTTTTTTTTTTCTGGAAGCTTGAACCATGAGAATAAAAATCTACCCTCTCAATTAACACAATAGCCCAATTTAAAGAATATTGTCATTGTTTGCTAAAACAGTAATGAACAATGCTACAGATAAATTTAGCATTTCTCCTGACAGTATATTATAATAAATAAGGCAATAATGGAAAAAGCAAACTTACTCATATTAGAATATAGCATGCAAAATATTTATCCAGGATTTTCTTAAGAAAAACAGATTAGACTTCTAATAAAAGCCATTGTTTGGTATAAGCAGTAAAGATGCACATAACTAACACAAGATGTATTTTATCTCAAGTTGTCTAGAAATCTCTCTAAATACTTTGTATTTAGATTAGAAAAAAAAATGCTTTTATTGATAGAATGAATTTGGGACCAATTAGACTTCTTTTTCTTCAGTAGAGCATGCAATTAAACGTATTGCTTCAGGGGAAGTTTTAATGCTGGGTGCACATTAGGTGAGGTAATGCCAAGCCAAACGCTTTCCAAGCTGCTCAAGGAACATGCTGACTTCACTAGCACTCGACTGCACAAGTATCTCAGTCTTCCAATGCAGCCACATTTGGTTTGACTGAATGAAAGCTGGAACCAGCCCTAGACATTCACTAAGCTCAATTTTAGCATGCAAGGATACCAGACATAGCTCCTGCAGAGCATCAGGCTATTCAGCGGTTTATGCTTCACATGCCATATGATCTGTCTCTGTTTGAATATCTGATTTACTCTGTATCAGTGACTCTGTGCAATAAAACTTTACCATCCCTATTGTTCTTACGCAGAGAACTGACCCACACATGCCCACGCATGCTTTCAAAACGGCCCCATTTAAATGTAGATTGGGATTTTCTGTGCAAAGGGACTTGCAAAGTCTTTGCTAAGTATTATATTTTACTTCATCTTTTTTTTTTTTTTTCCCCTCTAAGAAATAAGAGGTCTCCTTTGTTTTTCTTAACGATTTTCTCAACTGCTTCTATTACGGTTTAGCCCAGCAGGCAGCTCAGCACCACACAGCTACTTGCTCAGTCTCCCCAGCTGAGATGGAGGAGAGAATCAGAAAGGTAAAAGTATGAGAATTCACGAGCTGAGACACAGACAGTTCACTAGGTAAAGCAAAAGCCACACATGCAAACAAAGCAAGACAAGGAATTTGTTTGCTGCTTCCCATCAGCAGGCAGGTGTCAGCCGCTCCCAGGACAGCAGGACTCAGCACAAACGCCATCACTCCAAAAGTCTCCCCCTTCCCCTTTCTTTACCTCAGGTTTTTATTGCTGAGCATAATGCCATGTGGCGTGGGATGTCCCTTTTGCCAGCCCGGGCCAGCTGTGTTGCCTGTGTCCCCTAGCAGCCCCTGGTGCACCCCAGTCCCCTCACTGGCTGCGCAGCACAAGGAGTAGGAGAGTCCTTGGCTCTCTGTGAGCCCTGCTCTGCACCAACTAAAACACCCGTTAGCACCACTGTTTGCATCAAAAATCCAAAGCACAGCCTCCTATGAGCCTCTACAAAGCAAATTAACTCTACCCCAGCCAAAAGGATGATGGTATCTGATAAAGAAATGACTCCCGGGTAAATGGGGAAAGTCTTAACTTGGAGCTCAACTATTTTATGACAAGTGGACACAAATATCTGAAAGCTCCAGGATTGACATTCCTCTCACGAAATAATTCATCTCATCGTAAGACTAAGGATAAAGGCTGTTTGACAAGCTTTGTTGATGCTTTTGCTAAAAAGTTCAGAAAAAGTCAAAATTCTGAATTTTTTGGAACATTACTTTGAGTCACATGGGGCATTTTCACTCACATTAAGAACTGGTTTTACACACATTTGACAGCAGATTTAACCTGCTGCAAATGGGCAAAGTCACATTTAGGTTGGTGGAGAAGTAATGGCTCTGACCAGCAATACAGCTGGCATTTGGGTACTGGATACCTTCCTGCTGCATCCCAAAAGATGACAGGACACACCAGAACATTCCTGCAGATATTAATCATTTCTCTCAGATTTTCTAATGGCCTGTTTTGCCTGTGTACAAGGAGTCTGACTTGCTCAAATGCATGCCTGTTTTTTTTTCTCTCAATCAGAAATCTTCACCAATATTAAAAATAAAAAATAAAAAAAAATAAAAAAATGGTAAGAGAAGAGCTCATTGTGCTACGAAAGGCATTGACTGAATGGCTTTGTATCCATGACTGTTTTACAGAAAATGGGCCTTAATCGTGGGGCCAAGTTAAACCACAGTTGCAGAGGAAAGGCATTATCCTTACTAACCATCCCTGCTCAGGCAACTGCAAGCAGCCTCGGGGTGCTCTCACTAAGCAAAGCTGTTGCTTTGTGCCATTGTAAGAGGAGAGCGTAGAGCTGACAGGGCAAGGTCCAGCTCAACATGACACAAAATAACCCAGTCTGCAGGGGGGTAATACAGAGATACAGGTGGATATAAAGGAGGTTGCAACAGCAAAAGGGTAATATTTCTGAGTGTAGTCCTGTATACATCTTGCAAAGAGAAATACTGTGATTATATTCCTGTATCGTATATAAATAACTGCACTTCATCCCAACATATCTTCTAGGAAAGGCAGGCAAAAAGTACAAATTTACAGATGCACAATCAGATGGGAATACTACACACTGAATACAAATATTCTGCTTTGTCTGCTTTGTTTATGTTTAAAAATAATGCAGAGTAAACATTACAGTGGCTGAGTTTTGAACACACCATGTGATCTATATCCAAGCTATGCTTGGGGAAAGGTTGTTTATCGCATTCATATCAAATGCAGTAGAGCAATATCCAGAAACACAACCCAGTCTAAAGCAAAGCACTACAGAGAACAGCATTCTTGTCTTTTAAGTCTCTTCTGTTCATACGTGCATCACGCAGAATCATGCATCAGAGACAGGGTCAGAGAGAAATTTTATGGGGGCAACATGAATTATTTGTTCATTTCCCATGAAATCTAGAGTATTGTATTAAAACCTATGGGATATAGCAACTCCACTGGAAACAATTACCACTGCATGATTTGAGATATGCATTATATTTAGTTAATATGATTATTTGTTCCCAAGGATCAGCAAGAGGAGAGAGAATGACCCCTGCATGAAGGAATTTATGGTACAATAGCTACTTTCCATGATTCTCAAGCACATAAAATTCCCACTGAGTATGATAATGCTCCATGTAGTTAGGGTGCACTTAGGGATTCAACACAGGTTTATTACATGCTGTAACTCTAGGAATAAGAGTTATTTTGTGAAGTGTTGCAGGCACTACAGGTTTATATTACCGAATATTCCAAACATTCATATGATAAATGGACAAGAGTCTATTTAGTCTATAGCCTTTTAAAGGGGGTGGTTTAATCATAAGTAGTGCATACTAATTGCCCTCTTTATATGGATACACCTTTCACTTTGTACCACAGAAGCTGCAGAAACTAGACAACTCGGGTCATAGAACAGAAAAAAGTAAAAGTGAGATATATATATATTTATATATATAAAAAATAAAAACACAACATCTGTGGACAGAAGGAGCTAAGGAAAGAATGAATGGAGTTCCAAATTCAGTGTGGTCACTCTTACATGCTACTTAACACTGTAAAGATTCACAATAATCAATCATCTGTTGTAATGAAATGGCCATCCAGATGAAATATAAATATGTGTACATGCTATGTGATAAGAGAGGAAGTCTTTTTTTGCTATTCCCCTTTTTTTAGGCAGGTGCATTTACTTTAATCTGCCAGTGGATATCTTCCTCTATTGTTCTGTAGATGAAAGGTAATAGAGAAAAACCATGTACCCCCTCAAATCCTTGGATGTTTGACAATATTTCTTTAGAATAAAATACAATTTCAGTACCAAGACTGCACCCCCAATAAATTTTGAAAATGAGGAAAAATGTGATTTCATTTTGCATACGAATGCACACAGCACAGAATTCATTAACCACTAAGAAGACAAAAAACATTCTTTCCACTATTTCAAATACTAATAAGCTTCCCTTAATTTCTCTGAGATAATATTAGTCAAAAAAATGGAATATAAATGTTAATAAGACAACTGATGTCTCCAAAGCTTTGTTAAACACAATAGCCTGGGAAATTATAATTTATTTTAGATTTGATGAATCTGGTGAACACAGGCACACTAGGGAGAAGTTGCAGTCTTTAACTTGCAAGCCACATGGCAATATTTTGAGTTTGCCTCATCCTTTAAAGGAACAGATGCATGTCCTTTTTTATGTGCAGTGAAAATATTTCCCCAAAGCTTTGCTGATCACAGAAAACACTGAAATTACCAATTTGACTGGTAAGAAAGGATGTCATTGCATAAAGGAGATAGTTCAGCAGAAGTTTTCCTCCCTTGCTGTAATTGGCCTGTAAATCCTTCAGAAATAGGCTGTTTTAGAAGCTCAGTTTTCTAGAGCTTCTTGATTATATTTTTAAGATATGCGTAATGTTTCATAAGGTCATCAACAAAGGGAAGAGATCTACTAATGGGAAAACACAAAAAACAGGCCACTTTAATAACCGATTACTCTTCCAGCTCTGCCTGCAATATTGCTGGAATCTCTTTTCTTTCCTACGGTGGAGAAGTTGCAGCTGAGACTGGTTTGAGATATAGTGGTAATAGATATTATAACCAAGTGCAGATATTTAATGGATGCCACCTGTTCCCAGCTATAAGGGAGTCATAAGATACAGTATTAGGGCTCCAACTGCATTCAGTGTTTGCTGTGGTTTGGATGTCTGGTACAACAATATCGTGCCAAAGGATCATGGCACCACTATCTTGCTTTCTTCAAAACCCATGGACCATAACAACCTAAATGAAATTATGAAATAAGTACAGAACTCAGTTATCCTAATTGCACAGAAAGCTACTGTTTCTACATGCTGATGCACAGAGCAGGATATAGGGTGAGATTTTGGCCACAAGAATTCCTTTAGACATTGGACTTCAGTGTAAATTAGAAGCTAGTGTCTCCAACAGTGTATGCTTCTCATAGCCATCCAGCATCAATAAGCATCTGAATTCTGGAACATTGATTTCCCTGGCTATCTAAATGCAGGTGTTTTCATGCACTGGAAAAGAAAAATAGATCCAAGCAGCTAGACGCTTTAGTTTAATAAGCAACAGGATTCAGAGGTAAAGCAGGGAGGTGACCAGATGAACCCCTTGAAAGGCCGGATCCATCAGGCATGCTTAGACCAAGCTCAGCAAACACTGGATGTGCTGTGCTCAACATAAAGCACTGCATCTCAACACTGATTACATTTTTTTTCCTCTGGAGACTTTTTACTTTCAAAATGCATGAGCAGGCTCAGGTGTCATGGCTGGAAAACACAACTTCTTTTCCTGAACCCTCTCACTGCACTGCCCTCAAAATGCTGCCTATACAAACAAACTCTCTTGCTTCCTTTCACTCTTGAACTCTATTCTGCACAGTTTCAAAAGGATGGGTAGGGGTTGTCTGCCTCACAGCCAGGCCTATAAAATAGTAAATGGAGTCCTCTCTTTGGCCCTTTTCATGCCAACAAATGAACAGCACAAAGTCTCCACTTCCTGAGTAACTGCATTAAGCACCAGGCCGCCTGCTAAGTTATTTCTGTTTAGTGACTGTACAAGGAGCACCAAATGCCTAAAACTGGCTCAAAAACTTTCTTCAGAGGGAGAGGGAGGTCAGAGAGGAGTCTGTCTGTCTGGTAATTTTCCAATGAAACAGTTATGGTGACTGTCCCTTGAACATCACAATTTAATTTCTGCGAGCGGGGATGACACAGGCTATTCTAAAGCTCAAAGAAATGCAGCTGGCACCAACCAATTCACTATCCTTGAATCAAACCTAATTTATTTCTCCAAAAAGGAGCATTTATTTTGAGTAATGATGCAAGGATGCATCTGTAACCATGAAGGTGTTCAATCAAGGCAAAGCCAGAGTTAGCTAATCCACCTCAGAAGAGCAGCAGTGTAAACCTGTCAGTTACAAGATGCACTTAGTAGCTACAGCTACTAAGGATAACAAATCTGAATTAACAGCCAAACGCTCCAACTCACTCATATGGTGCCAGAGTTTGATCCACTGCTAATTCCAGGGCTTTTTCAAAGTTAATATATGGGGGGAAAGGTTGTGGACTGGGACGTAGGGGGATTTGGAAGGGATTGAGAGCCCCAGATGGAATTTTGCTGAGTCCTGATCAGAGAGGCAGTGCCAACACTTTATGTCAAAATTATAGAGGACAAAATAGATTTGCAGCTACGCTGAAGGAACGTGATTGATGAACGCAACTATGAAAAGCTAGAATAACATAGGGAGGTCACTGGAAGTCTTTGCAATAACTCCAGTGAGGCCGGGATCAGTTAGTAACCATAAAATTGTGTCCATCACAGTGCTGATCAGCAGTTATTTATTTTTATCTACATCTAAAGCTTCACTTTATATTAAAAAAATGTCACTTAAAAGTACTCCAAAAATAGAGAGAAGCCAAGGAACTAAAAAACACAATGCAGACAAATATGCCAGATTAATTCCAGGTGGAGGTGATGTATTCTTTGATATGTGAGAAGAAAAGTAATCACTATTAGGCAGAGAAAAGTAGAAGAAAAGACAACAAAGACCTTGGGATCTTCCCAGAACAGAGAGAATACAGTATAATCAAAGGAAGATACAGGCAGGTGCAGAAATCAGAATTCTGGTGTGTGAAATTATTAATAGGACAATCATGTCTACATCATTATTGCCTACAAACTTTGGCCAAGAAAAGAGCTCTACTGTTTTGGAAGATTTGTACAAAGAGACAGTGGTCCTATCCAAACAGTTTATCATCCACATAAACAAAGTGAAGGGAGAAAAGAAATAAAATGTTAGTTTTACTTTGAAAATTGGAACTCTATAGATTTTTGTTGTTGTTTTGTCATAAATGACATAGGAAGTTTGCAGAGAAACTGGGATTTAACCCCTATTACATTCCTCATTTCCCAACAAAGCATTCCTCCTTCTCACACACGTGTTCAAAATCATAGTTCTTGTGGAAACAGAATTACAGGAATGGAAGAGACCACAGAAGGATGACAGATTTGTTAGAAGTACATACTCCACATAAGCCTAGTGTAATACTCATACTATTACCGTTCAAAAATTGTTTCTAATGTGTAGCCTGAAATTTCCTTACTTCAGTACAAGTGCATCAATTCTTGTTTATTGCCATCAGACAAGAAGAGATAATTTCCTTCCTCCCTCTAGCTGAAGGGGTTTTATGTATTTGAAGACTATTAGCCTATCCCCATTGGACTTTTCTTCTGTAGACTAAACAATCCCTATTCATTCAATTTTTAATCATACTGTCTAGCTTGCTAATTGCTGTTTTCTGGATTTCTTCCAGTTTATCCCCTACTCACTTGTAGTAGAGAGCACAGAACTGAACAAAGTCCTGAAGCTAAGGCCTTCTGAGCACATCTCCAGAGCAACAACAAAACCACTCAATTGCCCTTCACAGAGGAGGAAGCTACACAACTGGTTTTTTCTGTTAAAGAAAGTTAGGAAACAAGCCGGTGTTTAAGGCCAGCTTTTCTTGTACAGCACGCCTGCCTTTAGCATAGGTCAAAGAGCAACTTGTAACAAGCTAGATGTAAAGCCAGCCCTGGCAGCTTCACTGAGACTTAAAGCTTAGTAGATCGGAGAGCCATCATACCCACACAGCTATATTCATTCCAGCACCCTGAAAGAGCTGCAGAGTAGCACACTGTGCTGTGTAAAGGTGCCAGCATTTTGGAGATTGTTAAGAGCTTTGCTACACCTCGATTTATGAGCTTTAGTAACCCAAAGCTGATAAAACTGATGAAGAGAGGGGAAAGTGAACAGGAGACAAAATCTAATGCTGCGACATTCAAGTATATGGCTTTAATATCACTGGTAACTCCCATACTTTGTTTGTCATGCATTAAATATTGTATGTTAGCTATTGCTCTTTTTAAAGAAATAAAGCACCATTAATGGCCAAGCACAACTTCAAAGCTCTTAGTCAAAATCTATTAGCACACGTTCACTTCCCGCTAATAATGCATGTATGCAAAATGTGAACATTTGCTTTCACTGAAATTCTGTTACGTTTTAAAATTGTTGAGAGCAACAAAATGCACAGAGGCTGTGTAACATACATGGAGTCTCTGAGTGTTTAAGAAGTCAGTCCATAAGTACCACAGGACCGTATTCTACTGCCTTGTGTTCACCTTAGAATCACAGACTAAATTTGAGCAGGGACCTCTAAAGGTTATCTGATCCAACCAGAGGAGGGCCAATTCTGTTCATGTTGCTGAAGGGATCATTCAGTCAACTTTTGAGCATCTCCAAGAATTGGGATTCCACAACCCCTTGCATTTATTCAAAAGTATTTCTGTTAGTTTCAAAGGGTCTTGCTGACTAAAATATTGCTCGATACCCACAGCAGAATCTGATGTAGCCCTCTTATGTTATAAGCAGTGTCCTGGTCTGCAGCTGCGCCTCTCTTTGAATAAAAGAAGTTCACCTTTATGTGTAAGGGCCAGATGATGAACTCTGTTCCCACAGCAGACATTTCAATGCAGTCAGTGAATCTCTTCTGGGGAGCATCTGGCTGTTAACAGCAGCAAAACAGACACATTTTGGCTCCTAATGGTTAAAGGAAAAAATACAATGTGTGATGTAGCATGTGGGAAAAAAAAACACTACACAATGAATTAGTGAAACAGTTGCTTTCATTGTGATTCTAGAGATAGAAAGCACAAATGAAAAGCCAGTCGAAACATAGCTAGGCCACAACTAGCAGCGGTAATCTTGGAGGAGTACAGTAATTCAAGTGTCCATAGTTCAAGCAATTTCAGAAATAATTCCAGCTTTACTTTTTCCTCACTAATTTCCTCCATACTCAATGCCAGCAGTCCTCATTGTTATACCACCCCAAACAGCAATTTTCATCAGCAGATCTCGAAACATATTATGGAAGTGCTCATTAGCATGAGAGTCCCTCTTTCAAAATCTACCAAGATCAATGAAAAGTACCCTTTGCTGATGTCTCCCAGCTTGTTTCAGTTCTGCTAACTAGCAAGAAGTCTACTTTATCTAACATCCAGAGGGTGTAAAATCTCTTTGCCCAAGCACTAGAAAATTTATAGTTTGCACTGTAATTTGACTGTTGGTGGAGCAATATGGAATAGCTCCAGGAATGTCAAAATAAGGCTGAATGTTACTTTTCTGCTAAGACAGTCAGAGGGCCCTTACAAAGCCATCCACCCATACTGACAGTAAAACAACTTTGAAATATCAAGGTCAAAAGATATCTCTATCTTTCACTGTTGTCATTCTAATGGGGTGCCAGTAAGTCCAGTATCTTCAAGATTGGCTGTGAAGGACAAGTCTGAGTCCTTTATTTAAGAAATCATCCATCTTAACTGGACCAGACTTCCAAAGAATTCATTACCTTTAGATTCTGAGCATTTGCAGAACACCCCAGCTTTGGCCCAGGAAAAAATGTACAGTGTCACTGTATTTGATAGAAAGGGTCAATAGTCCCTTTAATATAGAGGGTACATTCTCCATTATCAGAGGCGTCCAGTATCAGCTGACATTTTGAATAATTACAGAGCTTGCCACCAGCCTCAGCTGTGCACAGCTCTGGATTTTTGTGCAACTTTTATCTTACAACCACTGTTCTCTGCTCTGCAGCAAACTGTCTAGGCAATAAGTGGCCAAGACTTCCATTACCTGGGAATTGGTTCAATATTTATAGATCTAGCTAGAAAAGCAGAAATACAGAGGGAAATTGCTGGGGAAAAAATAGCCAAGCAAATCTTGATTAAACCTGTATTAGCCAACTCCCAGGCAGGATTCTAGCTGCAAAGGTATTCTTAGTCAATGGTCATCTCTTCCTAATCTAAGTTAAAAGTGTCTTCTCATATTTACATACTGAGCAAAAAGCAAAAAATTGCACTGATAACTTGGATAAACTGAAGTAGTGGATTTCTTTGTAACACTAACTTCTTTGGTCTATTCATACAAAAGCTAGTTTGAGCTAATCAATCTGCAACAAGGGTTGCATGAAATTAAGCTGAGAAGTTATTTTTTTGGTTTGTGGTGGACACACACCCCCTCCCCCCGCAGCATTTTTCTCCCTTCTAGATGAAAGGGGATCCCTAAGCATCCCAGGAATTGTCAGCATTTTTAAGCACCATGCACGAATATGAAGTTTGGAAAGTGGAAAACTTCTAGAAGACAGACCTGCATGTATACAGATTATTACGTTCAAGAGTAAAATGCTAATCAGCTGATCAGCTGGCCTAAACAAAGATAGCTAAAAAGTATGTTTAAGGGGATTTTTTTTAATGGGAAACAAGATCAGGCACTTCTTAAAACAAAAAGCTCTAGCAAATGAATTAGTTAGAAAATTAATCTTGAGTTGAAAGTATCTATTTACTATAATATATAGAAACATAAAACAGTTCTGTTTTCCTGAGTTTGTTGGTGGTGGTTTTTTATTCACAAAGTATTCCAAAGCTAAAGCAATACTTTTGTCCACTGTAAATCTCTGCATGTATCAAAGCAGTGGTTCACAATACAAATACAGCGCTCAAAGCCGAAATAGTTCTTATGGGCTTAAACGGAGCTTACAGATAGCTCAGGCCTCTGTATGGAGCAATGGTAACAAAGACAATGATGGAGGAAAACAACACAGTGAAAATAGTGTTTTCCCAGCAGGCATCATTTCCCCAGATTTTTCTTTCACTTGATGATTGTACTCACCAGTACAAGAGGCTGTATTCATGCTATCAACTGGTAGCCAGTCCTCTGGACAGCATAGAGAAGAAAAACCAACCACCACCACCATCTCTGGTTTCCTTCTAGACTTTCACAGTCTATTTGAACATTAGCATAAACATCTCTTGATCTTGTTTTAGCCCATAGACAGACAGGCTCTCACTGCTTTTTATGGATAGTTAGAAAGCATTCTCGCTTCCTTGTTTTTCATTTCTCAGTAATGCTGTGAAGATACAGTGAAAACCAGCGAAGATGCAGGGTGGTCAGGCACTGGGACAGGCTCTCCAGGACAGTGGTCATAGTACTCTCAGCCTGATGGAGTTCAAAAAGCATTCGGACACTGCTCTCAGACATGTGGTCTCATTTTGGGATGGTCCTGTGTGGAGCCAGGTGTTGGACTTGATGATTGTGGGTCCCTTCCAATCCAGGATATTCCATGATTCTGCCATTCTACGGAAGCCTTCCATATTCACTTCCTTGACTCTGAATAGGAATTCTCTCTGGCTCTGTTTATTTCATAATTGTGTTTACCTCCATGAAAAACAAACTGACTGCATGCCATCATTCATCAGCTCAGTATTGACTGAATAATATACCACAACACGCAACACTGTTTGTAGAAACCTAACTTCAATTTGTGCACACAAGTATCCACACTGGTTGTGACACTGTCCAGTCAGACAAAGGAAATGACACTGTATCATCTATGTGGCAAATTACCACTAATAAAACAGAAGTGCCAAATCTGTCCTACCAACAAAACCATACCTCTTTGATGCACTTCCAAAATAAAATGTTTATAATCATCTTCTGTCAAAAAGCTAACTATGTTTAAATAACAAGCACTGTTCAAGTAAATTACCTTCTTCTTTTTGATATTGTTCCAGCAGAAAAGCAGGAGTCAAATTGTTTGAATGGATTATTCCTGGTGCGTTATTTGTACTACCTGAGTGCTCTCTGTTTGCAAATGAAATAGGTAAGATTGCAGTCTTCTCGAGTCTAGCCAGTAATCATAGTTTGATTCCTTTATAAATATAATCCATTTTTAACATTTATATTCTTTTCTTATGGCACTTTTTAAAAATATACCTGTTTTTATTTCTTCAGAGATAGAGGAATAACTTTCCTTCAGGCAGACCTCAGGAACCTCTTCTTCAGCTGTTCCAAGTACCCACATTCATCAAAGAGCTTTAAAGTCTCAATCAAGCAGACTCGAACAATAGTCTGATCACTGGATGGAAACTGCCTTTCGTCTACTGCACTAATCGCAGATCATCACAAGATACACCAGCCTGGAATTCATTCCCATTGCAGACAGGTTGGAGGATTTGCTCCTGATTTATACCTGTGTAAGTAAGATCAGAACTAGGCCTTTCCTTCTGAGCTATTTTCTTACTTACCTAAGGCTTGATTCGAGAATGAAATTAGATATATATATTTAAGTATGCAGAAAGTGAAAGAAATCCTTAGGCACATGCCCACTTGAAGAGCAATACAGACTTCTTAAAGGGAAAGCTCTGTATGTATCTGTGCCATTGATGGAAGCACTGCATTTTGAATCAACTCCCATTTTCCCCTTAATTGTTCTGTCAACCTGTTTGGGATCTCATCTACCTTCCTCATTACGGCCTTCAGAGGGAGGGCTCCTACCACACTGAGAGTCAAGAGCAGATCATGTCCCTCATTTAGACCCAACACATCTTTCCACAGCCCACTAATTGCATGGCAGCTCAGGCTCATTTGTCTTCCTGGATCGTTAAAATTCATCACCATGCTCTGTGAGCTCTCACTCCTGCCCTTGGATGGGCAGCTGTAGATTATTTAGCCAGACCAATCCCTAATGTTTTTAACTAGGAACTGACCCCAGCACCTGAGCACCTGCTGGGCTCTTAGTCTCTGTCATGTTAAAAGAGTGCACAGAAGGACCCAAGCCATCAAAAGCATCCTGCTGCATTACATTAAATATTGATAAAAAATATGCAAATTGTTTATTGATCTTCTCCAGGAAGGGCTGAGATAATGAGAGAGGGACTGTTTGAGATGATGCTTGGGATTTTTAACTTTAAAAAAAAAAAAATAGACAGTGTTGTTGATAGCTGAAGTTAATGAGGTCTTTTGGTTCACTCAGTATTTCAGACCTTACCACTGGTTTGAAGATAAAAAAAAAAGATCAATGCACCTTTATTGTGCATCACTGCCAGCAAGTGCCCTGAAAAGGGCAGGAGTATTTGTACAGGTGCAGTGCCAGCACTGCTTACTAACTTTACCTGTACCGCCCTGGTTAATGTTAGACTACTCTAAATTGTCTTATCCTTCGTTGTATTTGTCTTCCAAGGCAGATATGCATCAAAAGTTGATGCTCATGCTGTCTCCAACTTATTAGCAGCTCAGTATATAATTAATACCCAGAGACTAGTTGTTTTGAATTTCCCCTTTGCTCAGAGCATTAACTGCGTTATGTATGCTTCCTACCCTTTGCATGATTGACGTGTGACAGGTTTTACTGTCTTTCTGGTGCTTTTATCCTCATGGTGGAAATTTCTTCACATTCAACATCCTTAGCCTTTTTGTTTCCTTTCTATGCCTTTTTGTCAAATTTTTGGGTGTTATCTGATGCCTCTGGGGAGTACGCAACAAGAAACCCAAAGCAGCTGGGCCAGAGCACGGTTGCCCCAGTACAGACCATCCATTTAAAACCATAAATCTGCAACCTGTGGTTTACCTGCAGGATGCTGCTTCTGTGCCTCCATCAAGCCTAATTCCAGACAGACACACTGTGGATGTGGCTGCAAGCAGCCTCCATCAGCCACTGGGCCCCCATTAAAGAAATTCCTGGAGCATCTGCAGCTTGTCCAGGAAACAGCAAGAGGCAGGTCAGGAGGGTTTGCCAACACAGAGTCCAGGCTGCAATGACTGTCTGTCCAGACTGGCACTGATTTGAAAGAGAGCTTGCTTTCCCAAAGCAGCCAAAGCTTCAAATTCTCACCATAATTATTTAAACTTCCTTAGGATTTGGATAACACTGTCTAGGCCGAGATTGGTACTGTGGTTGGAGCTGTACAAACTCAATATATATTAAGTTGCAGTCTTTTCCCCGAAGAGATTACTGTTCTTAGATGAACAGAGAGGATACGGATTTGATTTGAATATGGAAGAGTTGGTAGGAGTGAAAAGGACTACACTTTCTTCTTTGTCTTTCTTTCCTTTCCCCTTAATAACCTGTACTTGGTAACACCAAAAAAAGGATGAGAAAGCAAGCAAAAGCATGGAGAAGTAGGGTGACTTACTGTAAATCACAACTGATTAGTGGCAAGACTGCAAGCATAACCCAAATCTCACGGGCACCAACATGGGATGCCATCCTGACTTGAACTCCTAAAAGCAAGTCTATTTTGTTAATGCTACTAGTTGGTATTTCCACACACACAAAAAATAATATATATATATATACACACACATATATATATATTTCCTAAGAAATGTCCCTCCAACACAAACAGAGAATAAATAGAGATGGAAAAACACTGTGAACAACAAGGGACAACACCTGGAGACAAGGTACCTAAATGGCACGTCCAGATAAAGTCCTGGATTTGTCATGCCCAAGTTCAGGACACTACCATGTCAGATTCAGGGTAACCTGGAATTAAAACTTGGCTGTAGCTTGGTCCAAGGGTCTGATCCAGGACCTACAGTGTACTCAATACACCTGCTACATGTAAATGCAGCTCTACAAATACTACTAATTCACCTGATAATCTGCAATGAAAAAATACTTCTACATCATCATATTTTTGTTTAAAACTTCTAAAGATTTGAATATATGAAATCTTGACCATACAGTCTTCAAGTATTTTCTCAAGTATATTCAAGTATATAATTGCATTCTATCCCTAGAAGCAGTTACATCCCAGCACTATTAGGAAAAAAAAAAAAAAAAAAAAAAAAAAAAAAAAAAGAGCAATTACTAAATATATCCTAATCCATACAGTGAATATGTTCTGAGATTTTTTTACCATTCAACATCAATTAAGAATATAGAAGAAAGGACTTTAATAGAGCTTTGCTTTCTCAAGGGAAAATATTCCACTGAGAGCTTGAAGAAGTTGATTTTCCAGGGCAAATCAGAAAAATAGAAATAAACAATTATTCAAAATTTGATGGAAGAACAAAGTGATTGATGGACTGTGGTTCCCTCTGTACAATTACTAGACTGATGCCATACTATCATGTATGTCAGGGTACAACAGACCTGAATTATTAATTGATTCCCATTCTGAATGATACACTCCCTCAGTGCTTCACTGAATGTATATTCTGTACATGTAAAACAAGAGCAAAGGCATTGCTGCATTCCCTGATAAACATAAGCATTTCTGGGTCTGACAGCATTTCACTGCCCCCACCAACAGAAAGAGCCAACCAATTTAGAATTGCTAAGCAGCAGGGAAAACATTTTTTCCCCTTCTATTTCACACCAGAGTATTTAATTATGAATTTATGCAAACAAAAATTTCAGAGCTCTCACTGCTCCAACAGTCTCTTGCCTGAGGTGCTTTCAAGCCCACAACTGCAGAACAGAGGGGGCGGAGTAGAGCCCCAGCATTTCAGACAATCAGCTTTGAATGCATGTTACAGCCTGTTTAGTTGCAGGGCCCTATTCATTTTCTGTGTTTCAAACAAGAGTCATTTGCTTGAACACTGCTTTCTTAAAAAAAATAAATTAATTAAATAAATTAAAATAAATCCATTTATTCAAAGAAATGAAAACATATGAAAACAAGAACAAAAGCTAAATGTAAGGAGGAAACAACAGAAGGAAGCTGTTGTATGTGACCAAGGAAATCATATTTTTTTCTCTACTGGCTGCATCAAAACTGAAAACACAGACAAAGAGCCTCTTAGCTATACTTCTGTAGGCTGAGAATAAAACAATGAAGTCATGGTATCTTCCTCATTAATAAACCCAGAATAGACCCAAGATATCTTTGTGTTTCTTTACCATAGTAAATATATTTGCAGTTCAAACCCTGATTCCCATTTAAACAAAGGCCACTGTAAACATTTCAGGTGATGCAAACAGACCTCAAGGTAGGAACAAATTTACATCTTCTGAATAACCCCTTTGAAAAGGTATAAGGTGGACTTCATGACGACAGCAATCAGATCGTAAGTCCTGAAAGCAAGAAGGCAAAGACAACGCTAATATATAGCTATGACCAGTATTTTAAACAGATGCTTTTAAATTAAATCTTCCAGATGCTCTTCCAGGTTACAGTTCACCTTTACAGGTGGTTTAGGTTTTTCAGGTACTGGTCACACATCATGGAACAGGCTGTAGAGGAGCACACCAACTTCACCTGCACATCTGTTTGGGCAGAGGTGAGCCCATTTAAGAGAAGATTTCATTCCTGTTTGGAACAAAACTTTCAAGCCTTCTAGAAAATAGACAAGCTCCAAGTGTGTACACCAAGCAGGACAGTCTCACTGGCTGCCCAGATACCACTGACTGGCAGCAGTGGGAGCACATTGCTGGCAAGGCCAAAGCCACAGGCCCCACTGGACCACAGGCCATCTGTGGGGTTGGCAGTTGCCCTCTGGGAGCCCTGCCCCAGTACCAGAGGTCCTGCACCCACCAGCAGGCCCCTACTCTGAGACAGTCTCTCAGGGATGACAACTCAAAGCTATGAGCCACATGAATCCTAGGAAACAGAATTCACAGCAGTCCCTCTGAAAAGCTGCTAGGGTCTATGAACTCAGGAGATTCCCAGAGCTTGGATGATTTCTTAACTTGAAACAACACAGCCTGAAGGGAGGTCGGAAGCCCAGCTGCAGCACAGCTCCAGGATCAGTAGCTAGCAGTCTGGGCTTTCAGGCCCCCAAACCTTTTAGGTCTCTCTGAGACAGATCTGGGCTGCTACCAGTTACATATGGGAGCTAGGGAACCCAGTCTCCTTGGCTCTCACTGGGTGGTCAAGCTAGCAGGAAAACAAAAGTTATCAAAACTCTTCCTGTGCTTCTCCATCTCCATAGATTACTTTGAATTTGACCAACAGGAATTTTCAGGGCAGAAAGGATTCTCTTGGGAAACATCCAGCCGAGTCCAATTTCCACTTCCCTCAAGAAACATAGCTATCTCCAGCAAACACAGCCTCAGACGCACCTGAAAGCAGAAAGTGAATGCTACTGAAAAGGCATTCCTCTCTCAGGATTCCCACACTCCTAGAGAATTAGTGAGAAAACAAACTATATCTGACAGATATTAATCACATCACTTAATACACGCACACCAGGTGTGCTAGAGATGAGATGGCAAAAGAAATGATACAGAATAAATTGTTTTCAAGTGTGCTTTTCACACTAGAAAATCCTGTAGCATATGTGTTGTTGTTGTTCTTTTAATAATTGTTAGTCGCTCTTTCATCAATGAATTTTAAGTTAATATTCTGATGTCAGTTATTTGGAAAGAAGAAAAAAGGTTTGTTCAGGAATGACAAAATACTGCTCAGAGAAGAGCAGTGACAACACACCTGCAATCTGCTTTGAAAAATCACCTACAGCCCACAAATAAAGCTCTTGAGAACAGATATATAATATAGCCAGTATCACCTTTAATAGCAGGCAGCATTCCCATATCAAACACTTTCTCATCACCCCAGCAGCCCACAAGGAGCGTTGCTTATCAGGGTCAACCCAGAACTGCAGGCCAAGTTTGGGTTACCAACAAGGATGTCAGAAGCCACAGCACAGGATCTGAGGCACTGTGCATTAGCTCCCCAACACCAGGTGGTTTTCCAGCACTCCAGTCTAAGCAACTTAGCAGGGAAAAGGAAAAAAGAAAAAAAGAAAAATAAAAGTTATGGTGTGAACATTCCTCCCCCCAAGGAGACCTTTCTTGACTCCCTGGCTGAGCACCAGCCCATCTGTTTGTTTTTGTATTTGCAGGTAAGCATGGCAACAGCTGGAGTGAGGTCACTGAAGAAACGTTTAGGTTAATGTAATCATTTCATCCCTTTGAAATACAGCATGTCTTGCCAGCAAGGCCACACACTAGAGAGACAAGATATTTGTTTAAGAGCAAGGGACCTTGCTCTTCTCTTCGTTTCTGCTTGTTTTGTATTAATGCATCTCAGTACATTTCTGTGTTTGAAGGAAATTTCTAGAGACAGGCAGAGGCCCAGTGATGCCAAGACTCAATAAAATCTATACCAGCAATACAGGTGATTGAAGACATGCATGCAGGAGAAAGAGCTCTGCCACCTTCTCCAGCTGCAGCTGCCAAGAGGAGGGAGCAATCTGGCTGATCCAATCCTTGACCTCCAATAGCTCCAGATCAGCATCAGCTCCCACCTAAGTCCCTGGGTACACCATCCATGGTCACAAAGATGGGGTTGGCCCCATCCAGCCACAGTCTCCAGCACCCACACCACACTGCACCTGCACCATACCTGCTCACAGGCACTCTGCTGCCCCATAGCTAGCAGGACCAGAGGCAAGGGGACCTAACAGAGCACAGAGAAACTCTCTCAGGTGTGACCTAGAAGCAGCAACATCCCTGAGCTCTCAGAGCTGGATTTTATCTATTTATAGGCTGATGCAAACTGCATCAAAACCCATGGGAGAAGGACTTGGGAACTATGCAGGAAAATGATGGATCCTACTCTTGTTACTTAGATTTCTGCTGTAATCTAGCAGGCAGCTTCAGCACTCAGAACAATGGAAGTAATGTACATAGTTCTCATTGCACTGTCCAGAAGAAGCATATGTTATTTATTGACTGGGAAATAGAAAATTGAAGCATATCAACTCTCTTAATACTGCAAGAACATCATTTGATATCCAATGAAGTTTTTATTATTATTATTATTATTATCCTTAATAAGTTTTAATAATCCAGATCCATAGAATTACTTTATTAAATCAATGACAGAGCTACAAGCTATTTAGCAATAGTACTGGTAGTGCTGTTTATTCAGGATACATATCAACTGCTAACCTTTTTTTTTTTTCTCTCTCTCCTTCCGCTTCTGTTACTTTCATATTTGTTGTCAACAGATCTTTTTTGTATCTATAACTCTGGAATGCAACAAGTCAAACCACTGATTAGAATCAGAAACTAAGATTTTAATGATAAGCATATTTCCTGTTTAATAAAAAGCAGATGAACCTTTATTTGAAATATATCTATATATATAAATCACATTAAAGGTCAAAACAAACATCCCCTTCATTATAGACACTGATAAAACCACCCATGATTTTCAGTGGCATCCCGATTCAGATTTAATGATCAAGCTGATAACCATGCAAGAGAAGAATATCAGGATTTGTACTGGAAATTCAAGCAGACACTCTGACCTTAACTCATGCTGTGGTGCTTTTTGAAAGGGAGGGGCAGGAGCAGCTCTTCTCAACAAGATGAGTTCATACTGAAGTGTCAACCTGTATTTTCCTGTCCTTTGTTACGTGGTTTTATTAAACATTGCTTGAATATGTTCCAAGGTGGTTAAATATTTAAAAAGAAGCAATTCCTTGCATTAGGCAGAGTGCAATCAAAATTATTCCATTTCAGGGGGACAATGCCTTTACTCATGCAAAGTCTGCAAAGGCTTGTTTTAGTGAGAACTCATTGCTTTTCAAGGAGGGAAAAAAAAAAAAAAAAAAGCTTGTATTGCCTGTTGGTTTATCTCCAGTGATCCTTAAAATAACAGAAAATGTATTTTTCAAATGCTCAATTTCCACCAGAAACTAGGCCTGCCAACATGAGCTCCTGATCTTGCAAGATCTAGAGATCTTGAATATATGTTTTATTTCGATATTGCCATGAGTTGCTTAAATGCATAATGCTGATGAGATTGTTTGTCTGATTTTAATGCAGGTAATGTACTTGGAGCTCAGTGATCCAAGAGAAAATTTCCCAGCAGGCCACACTTGACAAGCAGGTGTCACTCAATCATGCACGTTTTCACCTCCCTGAGAGGACAGATGGTCCCAGCCTACTTAGCAATTCCATCCTCTGTTGGCAGCCCCCTCTCCAATGCAGTGCCGTAATAAAGATGCTCTGAGATTTGTGCTAATCTGTGGTCTTTGGGGTAAACTGTAAACAAAGTGTGTAGAGTTATCGTTTCTCATTATGAGCTGGACCTCTTATCTTCTTCTCTGCCTATAGCATATAGATATCTTTAATAGCCTATACCCCTGGACTCAGCTTTCATGGAGATTAGTTTCTATCATTTTAAGCACCACAGAATTACTTTGTCTGCAGAGACTTGACCTAATCTGTTTGAGGCTTTTACTATAAAGACAGTAAGACTGCCTTTTTTCTCCAAATTAGGAGAACAATGGCTTAAATTGGCAATAGCTCCTGTTGCTGAATTTTATGCATATGCATGCATTATACTTGCTGATTTCCTGCTCTAAGATAGAAGAGGTAGTGTTATTTCTCTCATCATCATTCAGCAACAGGAACAGCAAGGACTGGGAGGGGAGGAAATAAAAAATCCTTACATCTGAACATCATGTTGAGGGGGGTTATTTGTCGATTCCTTTTTCACTGCTGTGATACATTTCCACTGCATCCAATTCCCCCTGTGTAGAACGAAGATTATCTTCTCCTCACAATCTGACAAGTGCAGAAGGGGAAAAAACAGACAGAGAGAGGGAGTGTGTGCAAGAGTTCCCAGAGTCAAGTCTGTGCCTCCTATAATTTGTGCCATTAGGGAATTTTCCAGGACTTTCTACATGCAGAAAGGAAAAAAGAGGTCAAAGGTTCAGAGTCCTTGTAACACTATTCAAAGCAAAGCCAGAGCTGCTTCCAGCACCACCATGTGCCACAGAATGAGGTTGGAAGGATATTACATCATTAAAATGAATTATCCGAACGCATGCCTCTATCACAATTTTAAGTCCCTTAATCTCACCCTTCACTTGTAACAGAGATTACATGAAAAATGAGAAGCATCGTACTTCAGCTTTGGCCTGTGCCAGACACCTGAAGGGAGGGGTCTAAGAAGGATTTACAGTGATTTTAGTGTGCTTTGGATCCAGTGAGAATGCTTGGATAGACAGAACTCAATTGATGTAAAAGGGGATTTTGTCCACAGCTTAACTCTGAGAAGGAAAAGGAGGACTTTAACCTGCTGAAGCAAGAAGAAAGAACTAAACAAGATTTAAATTGTGTCATTTCAGAATTTCTCGGGTTTCTCATTCTTAGTCACCAACCTTGAAACTCATACATAGTCCTGGAAGAGAAGAATACTTTTACGTATGATTTTGTCAAAGATAACACTAAATACCAAATACGAGTTGAGAAGAATCATCTGACACACAGTGGCGTTGATTAGATGACAGGGGAGATGTCAGCACACAACTACAGCAAGCATTTTCTTGCTTTCTTAGCACCTACATAAGCATTGTTCCTCTTGGGGTAATAGAGGCTTGCAGACCTCACACAAGCTAGTTCTTACCAACCAGCAGGACAAAAGCGCTGGAAACAGCCAAGAGGGGACCGCTTAACTGACTTCATCCTCATCACTGACCCCAAGCCATTAAAAGACTATCAAGCAAGATAGAGATGGAAATGGAAGATTTAAAAATAATAATCTGATTAAACATCCTGTATTAAAGTCTCAGCCTGTATTGAAGACTTGGCCCAGTGGTCAGAAGGACATCATACACCCCAGTGCCTATCTTCAGAATTGAAAATCAGTGAAAGGCCTCTCCAGGATAGCATAATATTTTATTAATACAGTGACTGAGCCATTGTATCTCTCTCCATGTGCACAAATTGCCTGGCTGTTATCTGTGTTACAGTGGTGCCCAAAGGCTTTAGTAGAGGTTGGAGATTCAAGAGGCTCAGTGACATCTGGAGCAGCACATGGGGCTGAGGACACATCGACACAAGC
Organism: Anas platyrhynchos; assembly: GCF_047663525.1. NCBI lineage: Eukaryota > Metazoa > Chordata > Aves > Anseriformes > Anatidae > Anas > Anas platyrhynchos. The sequence goes on from NC_092591.1 coordinate 9,981,760, forward strand.
ACATCTAGCAGTCGCAGCCCAGCTCTGCCTATCGGTAAGGCATAACCCAGATCAGGTCCTGGAGCTATGCAGACACTTTAATTCCCATGCTGAAATATCCTGCCCTCTCTTACTTGCTTATTAGTCTGGGCTCACCAATAGCTGCAGGACCATGCAATCAGAACTGGCTCAACCTCAGATAGTGAGGAGGGAAGGAGAAAGGGCACCAGACTTTCCTTTCCACAGCTGACTGTGGAGATATGCCCTGAGACTGAAGACACTGAGGTTTCTTTTCCAATTTTGCTACCTATCTCCTGGGTCATGGAGCAGACTATTAGCAAGTCATTTCACTTCCTCCCCTGTAACTGGGAATGATGGAGAACTTCCTGCAGACAAAAGACACTGCTTCCCTGGGATGCTCACTGGAAGTAAAGGAAAATAAGAAATAACAGCACAGAGTAGTGAGATACCACACGTGCTAGAGTATCAAGACTCTCACCTCTCAGCTCAGTGCACTGCAGTCATAAAACTGCACCCACAGTGCTTCTGTGCCTGGTTCCTCCAGCACTTTGCCCACACAGCTCAGTAGTCTCCAGTTCTCAGGAGCCACAGCACTGTTTTCACAGACAGCTTGGGCATATGTTCCTTTCTTATTTTTCCTTCCTAGAAATAGAGCCTTGCTCTCTTACTGCCTTAAATTTCCAAGTCCACAAAGCATCCCTGTACTTTGCAAACTCAAGCCATGTGACCAGCCTGTGAGTATATTCTGGATAAACCACTTGAATTTTCTCCTTCCCATCATTAGGAGAGCTCACAGGAAATGAGAAGCAAAGGACTCACAAGTTTATACCACTTCAAGTTGTTGCCAAATATGCCTTTCATCAGAAAGAGGAAATTATTATAGGATTATTTCCTGTAAATTCAAACCATTGTGAAGTGAAATATGAACACAAGATCAGCTACACTGGGCCACACAAAATATTTGCTTAGACATACCCTGTCTCCAGCAGTAGCTGTAAGCAGATCTCCAGGTAAGAATATGAATAAGGCAAGTAAATGGGACACTTCTTCCTGAGTCTCCTACCTTCAATTAGTTCAATTTAGGGACTTCTACAACTGGGAGAACAGGATAGAGGATGAACACAGAAGCAAAACCAGCAGATTCACCCTAATAGGATGAGGTAGTAAAATTGCTTTCAGACATATTTGAAAGGATATTCAGAGTTTAAATTTGCAAAAGAGCTAGCATTAACTCACAGTTTGTCCTAGGATTTTATTTTTTTTTTTAATTATTCAGTACTATCAACAAAAATCTGTGGGTTTTTTTGTTTGTTTTGTTTTTTTGGTTTGTTGGTTTGTTTGTTTTTAAATGTTATAAGCTACGTTTGAGAGGAAGGGACTATATCTTTGTTCTATGTCTAGCAGCGTTCAAAAATATAGAACACACCTAGTGAGAAAGAATAATGCAATTTCAGAAGAAACATGAATGAAGCATGTCAGCAATAATGTACAGGCAGCACTATACCTTCAGTAATAGGCTTGCACCCTCTGGCTCTGCATTAGAAGCTGTGTGTGTATGCCTGTGTGCTAACATGCTCACACAAGTACATTTTACATGTGCAAAACCTCCTTCTATCATTGAAAGAGGCAGGGCAAATATATTCCTGATCCATTGCGCAGAACTGCATTTTCTTTTTATCCGTACATCTGAGGAATGGGGTACATAGCAGGGCAATTGTTTCTTTTCCAAGCTGTTATTCTTTTTTCCATTCTGACCAGTGCCCAATTCACTGAAGCATCTACTGACAGTAAAAACCAACTGTCTGTGATCTTATTCTGGCACAAGCAGACGGAAGGAAGCAGTGCATGTCGTAATACATTACTCAGTTGCATATGCTCTCTCTAGCTCACTCATGACCCCCTTCCCCTCCCCAAACCTCTCTTCAAATTGTATGGAGGCATGGAAGCAGGCTGCCTTCTAACACAACTGGATTCAGTGACAGCCACGGAAGTGAAACATAACTTTCTTCTCAAACTTATGACATCTGCCCACTTACATGGAAAGAAACAGATAAATTACTCAATATGTTGGTATTGAAATACCCCCTTATGCCTTTGGAAGGAGTCATCTGAGGACCATAATCTGGCCTATGAAAGGAGGCACAATGAAACCAATGAATTTAAGAGAGAGAAGAATCCTGCAAGACATTGTTATATTTAGGACTGGACCAGAAGAACACAAATGGGAAAGAGGAAAAGTTTCCTGTTCCTTAAGGACTGCAAGGGAAGAGAGAACCTAGATTAGAAATATGTTAGGCAGAACTGCTTTTTCACTCCTAAAGCTCCCAGGGAAAGATACTGCTAGTAGAAAGGATCAAGGTGAATAAGGGAAGGTTTAAGACACAAACTGAATAGCTGATACAGAAATCTGCTAGACCAGAGGGAAATAAGAGACTTGGCTGTTGAATTTATTTGTGAAGTCGTGGGATCTGAGATGATGTATCGAAGAAAGCACAAGGGAATGCACTATGTATTAAATGGAGAGTCTAAATGGAGAGTCTGGCAAGGACCAGCTCTGGCTGTTACAGATATGGGTGGGCTCCCCAACTCCTTAACAGTGTTGAGGGGTGAATCAGTAACCAGAGATACCAAAACAGCCCCAAATCCAAGTTCTGTCCCTTGTGAAGTAACGAAGTAATTCTGGGACAACTCTTACTAGAATGAATACAATACTACATATTACAGACCTCATTTCTGTTGACTTCAGACCGTTGTCAAAGCAGCAGTAAAAATGCAGTACTGCTGGTTAGTGAAGGAAACATATAATCCCCTTGTTTGTTGATCTCTTTTTAAGACAAACATTACAATACTTGTGGATACAAGGAATGCAGTAGCTACAATTGATTTGGATGTAGTAAAGAACTGTTTTTCGATAGCTCACTTTCCTGAAACATCAAACTACTTAAGGAGCTGGGTGGCTGGCTCCCAGATTTCCCCCTTGCTCCCCTGTGGTGCCCATCACACGGTCCATCAACTGGAGAGCTGCCAACTGAGTTTCAGATCTGCAGGCCGGAGCACAGGGGGGATCCAAAAGACAGGCCAGCCAGGTGGCTGCAGAGAGGTGGTTTGGGAGAGAACAGGACCAGGGCAGCAGCCTCAGCAAGAAGCAATTGGTAAGGCAGCACAACCAGCAGGAACTGGGGGAGCTCATAACGCTGGGAGCTGCTGAGCCTCAGCATGGCTCTGCCCTTTGTCAGGGGGGTGGATTGGTGAATTTCTGAAGCAGCCCTGTAGTTCTCAAAGCCGTGGGCTTACTTCCCTCTTCACTACATAGATCTTCTTGCTTGAAGACCACTAATTGCTCTCCCTCAGCCTGAGGGAGTCCTGAAATAGACAAAGTATTTACTGAATCTGAGATAACCTTTGTACCATCCTTCAAAGATTTAAAACTGAAAGAGCACTGGAAATTCACCCAGAAGGCAAAAACCGTATCTAAAGCTGCAAGCTACCACGTATTAGCTGCTCTCCAACAACTGCCCTTGGGCTGGAACCTTTCCACTGACAGATCCTCCTGCCTGTGAAGCCCGTGGAAAGGGCAGGATCCTTCACACAGGTGATTCCAGTGGCAGCTTCTTCCTCAGAGACCTAAGTCATCCTCACCTCCTTGACCAGAGATAGCACAGCGCTCACAGCTGGTGCTGAGCTTACTGACCAAGCTCCTTGTACTCCTGTGAACAAGCACTGCGTGTAACAGAGCAGGATGATGTTTTTCTTGTCTTTGTTGTTTTAATGCAAACTGACTTCTCACCTGCCAGGGTTTTGTTTTAGTCAGAAGGTATGTTATTTGTGTAATTCCTTCTAGCAACTTTTTTCCCCAAAAAATATCTCATTTAGCTTTTGCTAAGGGAAATCACCTTATCATTCTCTTTTTATATTTTTTTTTCCTATGATTGTTCTTCACTCAATACAGAAGGTTTTCTATGTGGGAATATTATTAAAAGATACTAACTACAAGAAAAATAAGGTTTTCTTTTTTCCAAACTACAATAGAATATAACTGTTAAAAGTAGAAGAAGCATCAAAACTATTGATAAAACTAATTTAAAACATTTTCCTTCAGCTAGCCCTGAGAACTTATGAAGTTGTTTCAGATTTAAGATCATTTGGGATTCAGTTAAATACAGTAATTGGTTGTAAGACCAGCCCATCTATGCTAAAAGCATTGCTGGAAACTCCTCATGTATTTGAAAGGAAGAAGTGAAAGAGAAAGAATAAATTAGTATATAGCTCAGAGGTATCATTAGTAGCGACAGCGTGATGTTAAGAACAGGGAAATTTAGGTTAAACAGCAGGAGAGAAGGCTGAGAGCAGTCACGGGTGTGATGAGGGGTGAGAGCCAACCTGTCATCACACAACCCCTGGCATGTTACTGCCAGGGGGCTCTCCCCTTGCTCAGCTCTTCACCTCCTTTTTCTCTACGGATAACTTCCTGCCAGTGTTAAATTGTGGGATAGCCCACAGCATTTTTAAAAACAGATTGCTCAGAAATGGGAAGTTGTCCTACTACACTGAAAAACCACACACTTGACAAGAGACTCTGAGGTAATTTTCCTCTTGCTGCTGCCCCTCCACCATGATCACTGCTCCATGTTGACAGGTCCCTAAACATTTCACAGATGTCCCTACCTCTAACCAAAGGAACTAGAGAGGGGTTCAAGCTCACCTGCCAGCCCTTGCTGAGCTTGCTCCTCCTCCCAATGCAGAGCAGGAGATTTTGAACCTTCCAAACTTACTAGCTTCATGTATTTTAAGACTTAATCACTTTAACACCAGATGTTGAAAAAAATAATAATAATTAAAAAAAGACAATTATCTTTCCTACTTTAAAATATTTGCACTTTTTAACAGGCAAGATAGTATTTCACTGTTGAGTCTTCTTCAGAAAAAAATAAATAAATTTAAACACATCAACCTGACATCCACAAAACCTGCTACAAGCAGGGAAGGATTTAAGCACTGCATAATCTTTCCCAGAGACTTTTTCAAACAAAGATGCTGTGGTTTTATTTGGTTTCTCTTTAACTCTCCTGAGAGGGCTCCCTTTAAATCCAGGCATGAAAAATACATTCTCAGTCCAGACACAGAGATTTTAGAAAAGAGAAATGCAGTGAGACAGCATTTCATTTGCAAGTCTTTTACATTTTAACAGTGTCTACTGCTTTCCACTCAGCAAACACTACTGAAACCACTGTTCCCTACAATAAAAAAAAAAAAAAATCTTTTAAATTTAAATATTTTAAATAGTGTGTATATATAGTATATATGCAATATAAACTGCCTTAGCACATTTGCTAATGTGAGCACATAGGATGCATGTATTTGTGTCTATGCATGATGTATATGCACAGACACGCAAACTATTCAGCAACATATATTCTATATTAATGTGTGTGTCACTGATTCTAAAGATAACATACATAATTTCAGAAATAATGTTGAGAAAATGAACAGCTGAATACACCCAGCAAACACTTATGAATAGATACTTGGGAACATTAGAAGGGGAAAAAAAACTTAGAGATGAGTTGTGATACATGAGGAACACAAAGATTTTAGTCATAAAAATAATTCAAGTTTTTCTAGTATTTAGTCATATTATTCAGGTTCTAAGAAAAGAAGGAAAATTGAATAAAAATGACTAGGGATTTTTTGCATGTTTTGGTGAGCTTTTTCGTAATAATAAATGTAGCTCGGACCCTTTTAAGCCAAGTAATTGTGTCTGGGAGTTCTGTTTTAAATATGCTCTGGGGCATCTCATTGTTCCCACTGAGTGTAAAGTAGATTGTTTCTATACTTAAGGAACTACAGCGTGTGGGATTAAATAATACACTTAATGAAGAGGCTGAAATGACTGATTCTTGCTATTTCAAAGGGATTCCGGGAAAGAAAACCACCCAGGATCAGTGAAAACAGACTTTTACCACCTCATATTTTATTAATACACATTCTGTAGTGCTCCCTACTTAAAACTGCACTTAAAGAGTATCTAGCTATGAGATTACACACCACTGATTTCCTCGGTATAAATCTGAACATCTCATCTTTCAACTTATTTCTCCTTCCAACACAGTCCTGGCCAGATGAGTACTTGAGGTATGAAGAGAGTGAGTCACATGCTAGTGACCTGTGAAAAAGAAGAAAATTGAACCCCTGTCTCTAAATCCTAGACTATTAACCTAATCATTCAATTATGGCTACAAAAATGACAGGCTCCTGTCTCAAACTTGGTCATGGCTTTTGGCATGGCAAACAAAACTCAAACCTTTCCAGAATCCCAGACATGTGATGCCTTCCACAGTCCCACGGATGAGTGCATATTGCCTCCCATAGCTGTAATGGGGGTGCTGTGGCCAGGCTTCTGCATTTTTTTTGTTAGGTTGCATTGCCACCAATAACCTTTGCCCAACTTGGGCATAAGGGAGAGCCCACAGCTCTGAAGGTGGGAGGCAGCCTAGCAGAGATGCACCCAAGCCACTGTTTCTCCCCAAGCACAAGGGAACCACAACTCTGCCCAGCACTGCACAACCATGCAATGCCACAAACATACTGTTTTGTGGGGGTATTACATAGTTGATTCCTGTAAGCCATTTAGGAGACCCTATTAACCTGCACTACTTGATAAACAAATGCTGAGGCATCAGTGGATTAATGGCCAGGTTTGGTCTATAAAACCCTAAATGGCCTGGCTTCTGACAATCCCAACTCTTTGTCCCATCTGAACTTTGTTGCCCCTTTGCATTTGATATATCACATCAAAGAGGCATGAACTGCTGTCATGTCTATTTCAACCACATTTCCACGTTGTCCTACCATCAGCTTCCAATGTTTCTTCAACATACTTTCCAATCTTCCTGCACAGTGTTAGTTTAGGGGAACTCAAACTTTCTTCATATATGGTAAAGTAACAACTATTTGAAAACAAAGGAATCTGAGTTCCTTCCCCACCATGCTTGACTCCAGGTGGAGAAGACAAGGACCTGTATTAGCAGCTGTAACACCACAGGGTAGGGGAAAGAAGGTGTTTACCCCATGTCAGGTTTATGCTTCTTGATGGTGCTGACTTTTGGAAAAGCTGAAAATAAGGCCAGCTCTTGTCATTTCATGGCATGTAGCACTGTTTGCTCAAGCTTTTTATGACTGGGCATGTGCTGCATGCTTTGCATACCCCTTGTGCATGCCCCCACTGGCATTTGCCATGTTTCACAGACAGACTGGCACTGGTAAACATACAGATGTGCCTGTGCTTAATGCTGTCTTTGCTACCAAGCAAGCCAGAAGCAGACAAACCCTTAATTTTTTGGAAGGGGAAGGGGTGGCTATGAGAAAGGAGGAGCTGCCAAATAACTCTACCACTGGCATTGGAACTTCTCTTCCTTGCTAAAACACATGAAGGGCACAAGCCAAAGCCATTTAGGCTTTCTGCCTGTCTGACTTTTACCCTCTGTTGGGTCATACAGACAGTGTTTAAAGAACAGCTCTAATGATCTAATTTCTAAAGCTTAATTCCTCTCAGATTGTAACCCAAACTGTAGACATCTGATCTTTATGTCTTTCTCAGTATGTATACAGAAGTAAAAAATTTATTTATGAAACTCCATTCTTAATGCATTTATGCGTGAAAAATATTCAAGCTGTCTGTCCAGCATGTGCAGATAGTCTCAGTAATTTGTCTCTGATGGCTCAAACTACTGCAATTAGCAAAATCAGACAGTAGGATGGAGCCAACAAAAAAGAAACATTACCCTCTGCTGCCAATGCTTGCATCATCCTGCTGAGCTCATTTTATAAAATACCTAAAAGGTGAGCCAGTTGCTCAGGGTCATAAATTGTGCACTTTCTTTCCATACCAGCTACCAAAGTTCATTGTGGATGTTGTCCCATCTCTGTTACTCTAGTTCTTTTTTCTTTATTTTCTGTTTTCCCAAGGGGACAGCTTTGGAATTCTTGTATAGCTCTTGCTGCAATACATTCCCTGCTCGGTGTGTGGTCACTGACCAATAATCCCTGGCAACGGAAGAAAGGGCAGTTGAGAAGTCTTCTGCTACAATCCACATGTCAGCATGCTGCAAGGACTGCTCAGTCCAGGAAGAAAAAAGGAAGGTGAGTGTGAAGGAAAGGTTCATACCTTCCTGTCCCTGTGCTTACATCTGAGCCTGATCCTTGAGAATTCTGCATGAAACTTCAGGTCACAGGGAAGCTCTAACTTCATGTAAGTCTACCTAGACTTAAATAAACAAATAAATACAACACTACTTGAAACTCAGCAGACTACTGAGCACATGATGCTAATATATCTATTATAAATCTATATATCTATTGCTTTCTTGCTTCAACATCATCCTTCGCAAAAAGCCTATGCCAACATATGACAGCTGGCACAAGAGCTGCCTCAAATGGATCCATACCAACCAAAAGTCCCCTAATCTAGAGGAATTAATTGACAGTTCCTTACACCCAGGTTCCAGACTCCTTGAGCTTCCTAAGCCAAACACTGAAATAAAATCACATACACAAAGCTACTGAAAGAGTCACCTCTGTAACTAGGAGTAGCACTGCTTTTGTTTAAGTTAACATATCAGAAATCAGGGCAGTAGAATATGATTCAGTAACCTCCATTATAAACAACTATATTATCCTCTAAAGGCTGTATGGATCCTGACAGCTTTAGCCATGGACTTCACATAGCACTCTAACATTAAACTGAGACATTCAGTGAAAGAAAACACCAGTCTTAACTGTTTCAGAATGCATCTGTAGCTGCAACACACTATCACATTGACTAAACCTTGTCTGCTCTGACCACCATACTATCTGTCACTCTAAACCTACTGTGGATGTATTGCACTGGCTTATCTGTTCCCCTAAAGCTTGGGGATTTATGGACTGTAAAGTCTATTTGTAAAACCTACAGTAGTGTGAGTGTGAATTCTTCACAATAAATTTTGCTTTCAACACACTAGGATTTTCCTGCTACTGATTTGTCACATCCTGGACACCTTCTGCGAAAAGGGGTCCCATAATATGTGACCAGAAGTGGGAAGATGACAAATATGCAATACCTGACTAGTGAGATTGTCCCACAACTGCTCTCTGAAGATTTTCACCAGTTCTAGGAAGATGTTGGATTCTCCCAGCCATGGACCTTTCCAATGGAAAGTCTCAGTGCACACAGAATAGAATCAGGTGACACAAAAAAAAATAAAAATAAATAAAAAAAAAAAAATGGCAAGTAGCTGAGAGGACTCTGAGTTCTTGTTACCTGATTCTTCTGTGTTTGCTTACAAATGTCATCTGTCTTTATAGATCTAACAGATTTCCTCTGGGTGGCACAAATGAGCATATTCATTGTTCCTCTTAAACACTCTCAGTAAATGTGAGATGTAGATACCATAGTTTTGACTTCAGGACCTTTTAAACTGATAGGGCTGATAGGTGTTCCGGTGTCATCATGGAAAAAGAGCATGTAGAGGGGGACACGGTGAGGAGGTAAAGCAGAGGGTATAGGAGGTAGATGCAATCTAAGGGTGCTAGCAAAGTACTACAGGAAAGAAACAGAGGCCTCTGTAGTAGTTCTTCTGTACTTATTATGACAAATTAATATTTGAACTCTTTCATAAATATTTGAACTGAAACTGCTGAAAGTGCTTATGAAGTAAATACTCTAGCTAGAAAATGGATTTGAACTCGAGTTCTTTTTTGCGGAACACCCATCCACTCTTTCTGCACATGGGGGATAGAGAGATCACCAGAGCAGTGGAGTCAGTAACACACAACCTGTCCTCCTGTCCACTTGTCCAGGGTTGCCATCCACCCCTACAAACCAGTTTTGCTTCTGAAAAAAAAAAAAAAAAAAAAAAAAAAAAAAAAGATCTCCTGACCTGTATCTGCAGAAATTGCTGCCTTGTTTCTCAACTCCTGTCATTCCTTTCCTTTCAACATGTATTGTCAAAGCTGCACCCACTATTTTTTTCAGTTTGAGGGGGTCACACAAATGAATGATAAGCCATGGGCAGGTGGTAGCAATGGAAGATATTTTTCTTCCTGAAGTGATGAAAGAGAAATTAATCAATCTGATTGTAGATCTGACTGTAAACTGCACTGCCTCAGATGCATCTGCTTCTTCCTCTGCTTGTGACTGTCCTCCATTCTCCACACTGCCTCATCAGCACCAGCTTACTTCTAACACAGAGGGGTCTCAACTCCTTTTTCCAGACCAGAGGCAGAAAAAAGGAACAGAGCTGAGCAAGAGAGAAGGACAGCATAATAAAACAAGTGGAGGGAGGGAGAGTTCATTAACTGGGGTGCCAGCTTTGAACTACAGTCTTTTAACAAGGCAAACTCCAGGCTTGGTCATCTTCTGTCATTACCTCAGAGCGGGAGCCAAGCAGGCCTCTGCATGTGTCCATATGCATATGGCAGGGCGGCATGGGAAGCCTTTAATAATTAAGTTCAAGTACATTCCTGCTCCCTTCTGAATATGCCCTTTCAGCACATTATTTTTGGTGAAGCTGCCAACCCTGTCCCTGTGCCTGTTGTTGACCTGGCCCTTGGGTAGACCCCGAGGCCTCCCGGCAGACCGCTCCTCCTGCAGGGCCATGGGCCTCCCAGGCTCCCCGCCACCTCCTCAGCACAGCTCTGGCAATTCCACCTCCTTCCCTCTTTAAGTCATCTCAGCCGCAACTGCTGCCACCACAGACAAGTGCACGTTATTATTAATGCATTATTAAATTTTCTCACATTTAGAGCCTTGTCGATGGTACTCGCTTATAGACACTGTGGTGATAAGCACTATAGGAATGGCTATAAATAATGAATACTACCCTTCTCATGTCTCTCCCAGTCTCCCAGCTCAGTAGGTATTCGCTGCAAGGCAAATGCAGATCAACTCCATTTCTTTTTTTTCTTTTTTTTTTCTTTTTTTACTGATTAAAAATATCAGGGTGGGTAGTTGCCACAAGGTAAGCAAAAGACTGCTTCTGCTGTGGGAGGCAGCCCAAGATACTTGAGAAGCTTCTGTTCTCACCAGGGTACCTTCCTCTAAAAGCAGAGCGCTAACTCTAATTTGCCTGCCGTGTTCCTGCTCCTTGCAGAGCTCCAGGAATTGGACGAGAGATTGGAAAGGTAGAGAAAGGGTCCAAGGGTTCTCCTGGTGTTTGCTCTTCACAGTGCAACTGCACAACACGATTTTTAATTGGGGGAATGCATCATCTCCAGAATTTGCCTGTCATCCAGCAAAGTTCAGACACCCACTGGTTCCATCAGAGCCCGAGAGCAGAGTGCCACTGCCATTTCAACTGCAGCCTGTCCTACCTCATTAATGCTCACTGCTCATTTTTTTCTTTCTTCCCCTACTCTGTAGCTCCTGCAAATTAATTCTTTGAACACTGTTAACATTCCTGTGCATCTACACTTCTTGATTACTTGACCACTGAAAGATGTAGGGGATCTTTGTTATTACCTAAGTGTCTACAGGAGCTTAGAGAGGAAAAATTGGAAAAGAAAAGGCTTCAGGGGGATACTGAGAGACTTTAAAAGACACGATAGTAAGCCTAGTAGTAGTAGTAGACCAAGTAGTTTTGGTCTCACAGATGCCCAGACTAAAATCTAGACTAATATTCTGGACAAAGATACCTTAAGCTCTTCATAGCTTTATAATGGACAAAAGTTCACAACATGCTTCAGATCTCAAAGGAAATTTTAGCATCTGAATAGACACCCAAATCAGGCTCTACTCTGAGCATCACTGAAGTTAGGAACGTTTGGAACAACTGATTAAATTTTGCTCATCAAGTAAGTTTTGAGCTGACAGTTCAGATAAGATGTTCAGACTTAGACTTAGAATGGGCAGAAAATGGATTTTTAAGTCGTAAAAAATATCTGAGATACTGTAAATACTTTTTGTCCAAATTAAGTTAGAATGCCAAAAGCAAATTTATTTTCATCAGCAAAGCTCCAGAGGGAAAAAATAAATAAATAAACGAACAAACAAACAGCTTGGATCAGTTACAGCATTTTCCTTTGTTAATATTGCAATGTTTAATTTTCATTTTTACCTTTTTTTTTTTTTCAGTTGCATATAGCTAGTTTATTTGTCAATACATCTTTTTAAAACAGGAAATGACTTTTTTTTTTTTTCTGAAAATATCCCAGTATTTTCTCAAATTAACATCTTGGGGAAGGAAAAAAACAACAAACTTTTCTAGCTTGAAGTCATATTTCAGTACATCCTTGGCTTTTGTTCATTAGAAACAGAGATTGTAATGAAGAAATTGTCATCTGCACCATCTCAAATACAAGCCCTGGAGGCCAGTCACCTCCCATGATATTAAAGTTACTACTGACTTCATCAGAACAGGAATAGACCTTATCACAGATTCCCTTAGTGTTACCGCATGAAATCCGAAGGAATCCAAAATCAACATCTCAGATTTCCCATGCTTGAGTCCTGACTTCACTCCAACCCAGATTCATGCTTGCCAAACATTTGACCTAGGCTCATGAAAGCTTTTTTTTCCTTAATATAATACCTTTGCTTGAGCTGCTTCAAAACCTGAAGCAGGCTTGTTTAAAGTTCAGGTTTCCCGTTGCTAAACTTTTCTGAAAGATGAGCTGAGTTTTATAACTATCATAATGAATGAATCTGTCTCAGCAGCCATACTTTGCACTGCTTGGCTGTATCACAGTGCACAAAGAATATGTCCCACCCTGATAGGTTTAATCACCAACATGTATTATATCACCACTCAGGGTGTATCCTCCTGTGAAGCTAGGTTTAGAACTAACATGGTTCCAAACTTTTGGTCAGCCTAAAGTAGAAGAAAAATGAGTTTCTTCCTGCCTGCAGAAAACTCCTTCAATGCACCCTCAGGAATACGTAATGAAAACCACACAGAAATTTGATAATGAACCAAAGCATCCAAGCTTATTTAGCACATATACTCACCCTGATGTCATTTACATCTTTGGTCACCCTACATGAGTACCATACATGTTTATTAATAAATTTTCTTATTTACTGTTGTGGAACACTCAAACCCTCAGTACCAAGCCTAATTTTCAGGGTCGCTCATCACCCACATTCCCCACTAGTTTCTATTTCCCCAGTGTCTCCACCAATAGAGAGAGTTTTGGGAGTGAAAACAAGTCAAACATATCAGCCGTCCTAGAGTTCCTCCAAAAGGCAAGGTACTAACTCAGCAGAGAGAAAGAAAGAAAGAAGAAAAAAAAAAATAGTAGTAGCAGCTGGGCTCAGTGAAATAATGCTGTCAAGATCCCTTTCCTAAAGTGGAGATGGCAATCAGTCTACTCCAATATTTACTTTCTTATCTGCCCATCACAACAAACAATAATTAGATTACCATGGGTCAGGTTTTTTTTCTGGAGAGGTCACGCAATGGTATAAGACGTCCCTAGTGTTGTCTTGATAAGACAATCCCAGCATTTTCCATTCAGATTGGAAGCGTTTTCCATTGCAGTTTTATTGAAAGTGTTTCACCATCCATAATTACAACAGTTATTGCACAATGTACAAACCAGTGCACACAACAGAGGGCCATGAGTTATGCAAAGTGAAGGCAGAAAATACCCAACGTTTTGCACGCTCAACTCGATGCATAAAGGAGGAATTGCAGTTGCATTTTTCAACCCAAAAGGGGAATGGCAGACTTCTTCAAGTGTACAATAACCCTCTCCACCCACCTCTTGTTTGTCAGAGTTTTCCCTACACCTACACTTTTCTCAGGATTAAAGAGGATTAGGTAACTCCTTCCTCAGAAGTTTCCACCAGCTCACACATGTCAGAAGGCCTCAGAAATCATATAAGCTGTAAATGATGATGCTCCCCATGCTGTACTTTTGGGAGGCAAGCTTGTCTGAGATAAATGTTGCTTAGAATACAAGTTATTTCTGCCCTTATCAAGGAAAAATTTTGTATCCCGAGGATTCCCCCATAAATTAGCCAAGCCCCACTGCTACACCCACTGCTTCCCTACAGCAACACAAAGAATATGGTAACACTCATTAGAGCGCACCACCAGGGAAAAGTCTAATTGCTGGATTTACATTTTGTAGGCAACGTGTATTTATACTAATAATTCTATTTTGTGCTGCTTTACTAGTCAGAGAAGAAAAGAGCATATTGTATTAAGCTCCAGCCCCCAAGCACTGAAATAACACTAACAGATCTAGAGAGACGGGCTTTCATATAATTGGCATCTACCCACAGAATGCAGTTGATGATGAAGCATATTTCCAGCAGTTCACAAGAAGGGCATGTGATTCCCTGAGGATTTTCAATCTTTAATATTCGCCTATCTTTGGGACCATCTACTCATCTCATCATTACAGCAGTGCTCGTCACTTCACTGATTGAAGTGGGACTGGAAAAATCAGCACTTTAACCTTGCCCATTTGGATCATAAGCATTATTACCCTCAGTGGTCACCACCAGGTTCCCACAGAAACAAATGTCCTATCCACTGTTTGTGGAGAATATCCATGAAAATATTTTTTTAAAAGAATAAGAAGCTGTAAAACTCACCATCCAATCAGAAAGAGTACCTTAACCTGAGATATCCAAATATTTAAAGAGAGCAATACATTTTCTGTTCATTTTACAGTGGCCTCCATTCTTGGTCTCTTAAGCATTAACAAAAAAAAAATCCTTCTTCACCATGTTCCAGTGTGCCTGCTTCCAGCTCCAGCTGACATGAGGAAGAAATGCTGTTGGCAAACCTGCTTTTTTTTTCCCCCTTCGTAATGGGCTCATAAAAACATTTTGCAACGTACAGAAGGGATTAGATTTGATTCAAGATTTCCGCAGGCTTTTATTTTATCTGAATAAATTCAACTAGACTTAATATTTTCTTTTAATACTATAAAAGTGGGAGTTCCAGACCCATCAAACCAATGAAGGACAAGACAAGGCTTAAAGCCAGTATGAACTTTTCTAAAGATCAAAGATGTCAGATGCAGGGGTTTGGCTTGGGACTGTCTTGACAACAGCTAATAAAAAAAGTTAAAAGCAAACAAAGAAAGAAATATTTGTCTTACTCATAATAGCTTCATATAAACTTAAGTGTACATAAAAAGTAATTAAAGGCTTCTACTAAAAGGAGCTGGAAGCCATGGTGTTATGTCTCCCTTCATAGTTTCTTTATCTGATTGAGCAAACTCAGAAAAGCTACTTTGCACGTCTTTCTCAGTTACAGTTGTTTAACATTATCTCACATAGCTGTTTTACCAGCACACTGCACGTCCCGCTTCTGGCCTTTTTACCTGGAAACACGTTCCCACAAATTAATGCTGTGCTATTAATGCTTTTCTATTTGATGTTCTCCTCACCCTCATTTTACATAACGTCGCCAAATAGAAAGCATTTATTTGCATGCTTCTAATTGCAAATCAGCCTGCTCCCCTTTTAGACCCACTCAGCTCCTGCAAGAACATGTAGGTGAGAAGAAGCGAGCACTTCACCCATGCTGCAGGAGCTGTACAGCATGGGGAGGAGGCAGTCTGGTCTGCTGGACACAGATCAGGCCTGCCACAAGCAGCACATCCATCTTTATCCTTCCAGCACACCCTCAGCTGCCCAGCCACGAGCCTTCTGAAAGCAAAGGTGTAGTCGTATGAAACAAGTCCTATGAAATGACAGACCCTCCTCTTCTTCCAAAAGAGAAAAAAGGTCACAGATGTGGTTTGCACATTGAGCCATAGATGTCTGGTAGCACAGCTGTTCTAGGTGCACGATGGGAAGACTGTGGAGCACATACCGATTAGGTGTATGGCTCCAAGAATACCACTTGGAAAAAGAAAATACTTCATTACACTGCCATAGGAAATATGCTGGGACACAAGAAAGCCAAGAACAACTCATTTGCTAGATGTCCTTATCTTTCCTTTTTTATTCCTCGTATAAATACTCCTTAAAACAGT
Source organism: Anas platyrhynchos (assembly GCF_047663525.1). Taxonomy (NCBI): domain Eukaryota; kingdom Metazoa; phylum Chordata; class Aves; order Anseriformes; family Anatidae; genus Anas; species Anas platyrhynchos. The sequence continues at coordinate 9,997,732 of NC_092591.1, forward strand.
CACTCTGGTGTAGAGAAAACAAGGAGAGAGCACAGAAGGTCAATGTTCTTTCCAGCTTTTGCTGGAGCTATGACTGCTAACAGCATCTTCCCTGGCACTGCACTGCCCGTGCTACACAGCGCCCAGGGTTGTCAGGGGACACAAGAAATCCCAGGGGCTGGAGCAGACACCATGGATATTTGGGGGGACAGGCTGAGGGAGAGTGGGAAGTTTTACACCATTACTTGATTTTGAGGCAGAGAAACCTATGTAGACTTAATTCTTCATTTGTAAAATTACTTGTTTCTTTGAGACTTGCTGATCTTAATTATCTTAGGAACCCTGCATGGATCGGGGATTCCTATTTGGTGTTTTAAAGGAGGAAAATACCAGTAGTTCATTGTAGGCTGTTGTATGCAGCAGCAGAAGGGTGGTGAGATCCTTACTTGGCCTCCTGACGATTGGATAAGGCCAGCATGCCATCAACATCCTTAATTCAACCTGCACACCAAGTCTGAAGCAAGGGCAGTTTGCAGGGCAATGACACAGCCCAGTTCCTAGGAAATCCTAAGAGGGTCAAGAGGCTGCTACACTGCACTAAATCCTTCGTAATTTCATGTACGACTGCTAACAGTGCCCCATCTTCAAGGTCTTGTTCCACAGTGAGGAGTTCCCTGCATGGCCCCTACCCAAGACACGATCCCAAACGAAGACCCCTAGCTGTGACATAATCCAGCTCCCAATGTGATTTCAGGACATGAAGAGTGGACACCTTATGCGTTAGGAAAACAGCAGGTAGAGGAGTCTGCCCAAGGCCTGGACTTACTGTTAACACCAGGCTTTGTGCATGGGATGGACCTGATGAGGTCCACAGAGGCAGACCTGCATCCTGAAGAAGTGATGACTCTCATCTAAGCAAGTGTAGTTGTAAATCCTTGGTTTCTTCTCCTAGCTGCCCAGTGACTGAGCTTGAAAGGCACTCTTGCTCTCAGCATTAGCTGATAGCAGAGGGTCCCTAAGTGGGCTGCACACTGGCTTGTTTTATACATCAAATTTATGTGAATTATGTTTTTTAACAAGAACTAATTTCACCAAAGTAAAGGAAATAAAAACACGACTCCTTTCCAAAAATTTCCTGACCATGATCTCTCGTTCCTTTCAAAATAATTAAGAGCAGGAGCTCATCAGTGAAAATACCTCATATGTGTTTGTCCATAAGGAGCTCTGAATAGCTAGTCAGTATAAATACTGCATACAAATAAAAGTAACAAAGGGAGGGTTTTTTCTTCATTTGTTATTTCTGGGGAGAAAAACCAACCATCTGTGTTCCAAATGTGTTGCTTTGCAATGATCCACAAGCTGTTTCTATGGTTTTAAATTATTTGACTTTGCTCTTCTTTTGAATTCTTGCCTTCGCCATATTAAAATACAGTGCCTCGTCCTGCTGAGTGCTGTGTTATTTGTCTGGCTGCTCTGCTAGATAAGCATTGTAGAGGTCTGGAAATGATAACCTATGCAAGAGGGCAGTTTAGTTTTCACTGTTATAGTGCAAGAAGGAAGGAAGAAAGCAAGGAAAGGTTCACATTGCCTTGGTGATTCTACCTGAAGTGCAATTTTATGTATTTTTGGTGACAGGGAAATTGTTTTAGTTCCTGTCTACAGTCATCATGAACAGTTTCTCACCCTCCCTGAGCTAGTTCTAAAATGCCTTGCACGTATATATTTAAGTGCTTTAAATGGGATATATATATATATATGCACGTGTAAAAAAATCTTCCATTTACATTACTTGTAGAGAAAGCATTTTATTTTGATTGAGAGCAGATTGTTCACTCCCACCCTCAATCTGAGGCTGGGCAGATCCCACTCTGTGCCCATTTCCACATTATAATGGTCTTTATGTACACACAGATGTACATACACAGATATACACATGGCATTTTTGTAAAATTAGCGCTTTTAATTGTTTTAAGTTTCAAATCTGTACTTACTAGTTAGCTCAGCACACATTTATGATTAAGAACACTGCAGATTCAGCAGTTATTTATTAAAGGTAGAGATGCAAATGAAAGATTTACATAAATATCTGCAAACACTACACATCATTCTCTTTGTCTTTAGGAACACAGCCACTTGCCAGGTCTTTTGTATATTAAATGACCAAATGCACTTAAATCAACTAGCAGTTCCATTCAGTCTGTGCTTTCCACAAGTCGTTAGACATGCAATGTTGAAACGAGTGACTTGGTGCACACTCAGCTTTTTCAAAGAAACAGCTGTGATTTAATGACCAGATCTAAGCCATACAGAAGTCTGAACTCTCGGAAACTTTGCAGCCTGACTGCCATCCACCCAGGAAACTTCTGCTATAAAGGAGTCTATAAAGATGCCATTCACACCGTCAGTCACCAGGGCCCCGGTACATAACAAGCCTAAAGACTTTAACTGAGGTCTGTCCTAGAGAAACTCAAACTGACTCAAGTACGGGACTCACTGAGACTGCTGGAAACAAAGAAACTCTTCCTCTGAGACAGGCATCTCTTAATGAGAGCAAACATTCCCCTCTCTGAAGAAGGCAGCAGGAGACGGATGTGTGCAGGGACACATCTCTCTGTCTATTGTACTTCCACGGTTCCCATTACCGCAGCATTTTAGAGCCTCATGGTTTAAATGTTCTTCTCCCCAAAATGCCCCTGGGAGGAAGGGAAGTGCTACCATAATTTCGGACAATAATTCAGGTCAGGCTAGGAAAATACAGATGACCTTTCTAGCTTTAAAAGGTCTGCTTTTACGTTTCTTATTCACATCAAATTTGCACCAAACATTTGTCAGTGTTTAAGAACATTTGAATTTAAATCCACAACATAAGCACACTGAGATCATGTACAAGGATATGCCCAAAACATTCAATTCTTCTCCCCGAACCACGTCCGTTTCCCAAGTTATCTTCTTTCTTCCCCACACAGACCAAAGGGCTCATATTCACCTAACACAGAGGCACTGAAAACACCAAAAATTTTAGAGAATCTTCTCAAAGCTATCTAAGCAAGCTGAACATGTAAAAATGAACTGGAAATCTCATGAAAGCTTGCATACCTCCTCCTGACCTTTGTGGTACATCAGATATCCCTGCAGTACTTTAGCTCAGGAATGGAAATGAGAGAAATTGTGCTCTGTGTCCTGCAGACACTTGCATGTGTGCCTGGCTTAGCACCCTAAGGGGAGCAGGGGTCTTCCTCTAGACCCTGATGTAGGTGCTCTGACTGGCCCTCTGCCGACATACCTCCTCTCCTACACTCCAGGCTCTTCCTCCAGCCTAGACAGAGACCTCAGCACCTGAGCCTTTTGTCCTCAGTGACAGCATCGGCCATCTCCTGCCTCTAGGTTGCTCTCATGGTTGTGCCAGCTCAGCTTCCTACATGGAAACACTGAACTGTGTCAAGAACTGGTTCAGCTAAAATATAATGTATTCTTTCATCATCATCCCCCCCTCCTTTTTTTCTTTTTTGGAAAGCTGTCTTCCAACTGAATCAGTGCCCTGATGTATTTCACTGCACAGCCACATAAACGTCGTGCTGGCACCATGGAGTGTAGAAGCATTGGGCAGAGACTGCTAAAACCAGCTTACGCAGTACTGCTGTCTAATATTTAACCACAGCTGTAAGCTCCTAGCTCTGGTCCTCTGAACTGCAACCAAATTAGATACAGAAAGTAAAGCAAACAGTGCAATCTCCTGCACCTCAGTCTGGGGTTTTCATCATCAGTCACCAAAAACAGTTGGAAATATTCACAGCTTGCACAGTTTGTCCATGTTCCACTTGTGCAAATGAGAAATCCTGATAAAAAAGTGTCAACAACAAGAAAAACTTGCAGGGAAGTTCAATTGTCTCTACCTGAACTGCTGCCGAGAGCCTGAAACATTATCAAAGAAGAGAGACATGTCTAAAAAATATGTTGAATACACTGAAATGAGCTGCAAAACTTTCATGGGTCTATGTATAGTCATATACACAGAATTTTTTTTTCCAAATACATACAAAATCATACACGTTTTCCTCAAGAATCTTATTATCTCTGATTTCTATTTAATAGAAAAATGACTCCAGAAGAATCTACCTGGCACCATGGTAGTTTTCTAAATTTACATCCCAAGATTAATTTCATGATCAGACCCTCCAAGTTTTAAAATCTGTCAGAAAAAAATGTATGAAATATCATTGCCTTGACTTTTACTTTCATAGCTCTGCAGATTTTTTGCCATCAGAGTGATCATTGATATTACAATGATAAACATTATTTCCGTTGTCCTTGCATATATGTTGCCAAATGGTCTTGGCTCTTGGCCTACAGTTTGCAGCAAATGTATTTCCCTCAAATACTGCAATAAACCCATTCACCCATTCAAGCCCACCATAAGGCTGGAATACTGCATCAGAAAGGAAAAAAAAAAAGAAAAAAAAAAAAAAAGAAAAAAAGCATACCACTGAGGTGTAATGCAAAAATGTGGTTTTTAATCCCAAGCAGTATGCAACAAGATATCAAGAACACTACTCACACTAAATGAGACATATTCCATGTTTCAGAGGGGTTCTGTGCAGGGCAGGTAGCTATTTCTCCCCCGAGCTCGATGGAAGTCTACGTAAGTGCCCTGGCCCTCCAGTCCCATTCATCCCTTCTCCGTTGGAGGAAGCCTAAAATACTGGAATCATGCTGTTTCCTGTGTAATTAATATTCACTTGATTTCACTTAACTGTATATTAACTCCAACTTAATATGATTTCACTTAACTCTAGCAGATTAAATCCTTAGGGCAAGTAATACTGTGCCTTCCTAGGTCTGGATGGGAGAAATGACAAGGACAGGCCAGTCCTTTAGAGCTGTCTTTCCCTAGAAGTTCTACACTGAAATGATAGGGAGGCACCAGGCAAAATTTTCAATGAATATCAAGAGCAGGCTCCAAGCAAGCAGTTTTCCTGCTTGTGAATAAGCAGAAATAGAGGTCTGCCAGATCACTCTGCTTTGGGTCCCTGTGTACAGCCATAAATGACAGCATCCACTTCTTCCCCTGAAGTTTGATGTTGCTGCCAGCTTAGGCACCCAAGAGCAAGAAAATTTGGTCTCAGGGACACCCTTAAAGTCATAAAACTTATTCTCACTTTCAGTTTGCAGTTAATTCTTCAACAACCCCTTGTTATCAAACCACAGTTGGTCTCTATCCCAGCTAAGTCATACTTTCATTGGATGATCTACAGACAGCAAATCTCTTTTGTGAAATCAAAAGGACTTCAGTGGTGAATGATAGTTCAGGAGTTATCCCGAGCTATTCCCTCTCTCTGACCAGGGCAGGAATCTCAAGAGTTCAGTGCATCCTGAAGAAGTTACAGTATTGATTTTACAGCAAGGGGCTGTACCTAGATTTTAAGAGCAAGCAGATGACTTTGTCTTTCAATATGTTTTAGTGATGAGACGTCACTTGTGTTGCAACAATTAGGAAAAAAAAAAAAAAAAAACAGTTATTGGAGGAAACATCGGTATTACTCATTTTTACAATCTTTTACAAATGGAAAATGATTTTTTCTTTCCCCTGACTGAATGGTAAAGGTCAGCTCTTGATTTCAGTGCCAGTGCTGAACTGTGACTCAGCTGTCTGCAGTAAGAGGTAGCTTCAGGGAGAAGGTCCCTGTTTAAACATACATGTAACTTTCCTTCAAGAATTAGCAGCAACGGCAGGCTAAGTATAGCCAAAATAAAAGTCCTGTACTTGTTCCTTTGCTGTGATCTGGGAATGCTCCTTTCATAGGATTTCTGTCTTTGTTAGTTGAAGCATTATTCATCTTTTATTGGAACAAACATTTCAGAAATCAATTTGCTCTCCAGAAGGGACCCTCAATCACCATAAAACCAAATGCAAACCACATTTCCCTAAAAGGCAGAGGGTTTATTTCCTTAATCTGTCAGGTTTCACAGGGAAGAATTTGACTGGGATAACAAGCCATTTCAATACTTTTTTGATGTTTCATTTCATCCAGAGTCTCACTGCAAATGTCAAGGTGTGAAATCCTAGGGTTTCACCCTAAAACGTATAAATCACACTGGACCTTCAAAACCTGCTATATTTCATGCTACCTTCCAACCCAAATCTCCATTCCTATCATTCCGCCCTCCATGATACACTTGATATCACCTGAGAGGCATTTCTTTGGAAAAGGTGGGAGGCAGGAAAGCTTTAACAGTCGCTATGGCTCCCCATAGCATGAACGCCTGGGATTTCCAGACATCTGGTCATCCCAGCCTCATCCAGGACCTGCTGCAGACCTCTCCAGGTGCCCACCCTTCCCCAGAGACAGCCCTCACCTCCTACTGCAGCTCCCAGCCTCTCCTAGTGCAAGAGAGTAACACAAGCAAGAACAGCATAGCTTGCAACATAACAACTCCACAGCATCATCCAAACTTTTTTTTTTCCTTTCATCTTTCCTTCTCTCAGAAACGAGATGCCACAGGACTCCCTGACTTTAAGTTTCTTGAAGCAGCCCATCTCACAGACCAGCCCACACAGCTTAACACCAGTTTCTCAGTCTGCAGAAAAAGCAATATGTACCAGAAATTTGTTAAGCCATTAAGTAAAAATAGTGGTGTGTAAAGATAATCCAAAGAATATTTTACTGTTTAACTCATCTTGTCATAAAACCGCAGTAGGACCTAACTCATAAAATAGAAATTTCCCAGGTTCTGCATGTACTCAAGACAATTTTAAAAGCCTAGCTACACAGGGCATCCATTTCAGCACAGGAGAGCTTTCATATATATATATATATATATATATTTAAGCAGCTAAGGCAGGGAGTAAAGACAGGGTGGTGGGAGCTGTGTGAAAGAATGCCAGCCCTGCAAAGAGAAGGCGCTTAGTACTCTTTCCTGCCTGGGATTGATGGTGACATAGGATAAATAACAGCTACTGCATGTTCAAAGCTTCTGGGTTAAATTCTCAGCCAACATAAATCATCTAAGCTTTGTCTCTGTCCCTCTGATGTTATGAGGGAAGCTTTTTATTCCACAGTCTATGAACTGCAGTGATCACATCATCCCAGGCAGCTGGTCAGAGAACTGTGTGTTCCTCAGACTATGCAACTCCAGCAAAAAAAATAAAAATGAAATACTAGAGTATTACTTTGAAAGAAAGATGGAATAAATATTGCAACCCAGGTAAAAGAAGAGATTAAATGTGTCAGGGTAATGCATTTAAGGTTTTCACGTTATTTTTTAATGGGAAGATGCATTATATATTATTATTTACACTTTAAAATTTGTGTATCTTTATATATAGGGAAATGAAATGAAGCGTTACCCCTGTGGAAGGAAAGCTTTTGAATTATTCAAAGTGATGAGGGGGATTTCCCCCACACACACCCCTTAATGTTCTGTGGAAAATGTTCGTTACTTATCTTTTCCAGTTTTCACTCCAACTTATCATAAAAGTAGGCTTCACCATTTTAAAGGGCATTGCAAACAGAATTCACACTATACAGTTATCTGTAGTTATGTTAGTTCCTTCAACTAGAGAAATTAAATTAAGCATTTTGGAGTATAATTTCCAACTGCAAGGTCTATCAACCAACAGTCTTTTTTTACTGAACACTCAGTATAACAGAGACCTCAAGCTACCTTCAAGGAATTACAGAAATCACTATCTAAATAAACAAGAATAAACCATTTTCACAATCTGTATTTTAAAACAGCAGGTTTTCTCTCTTCTTACTTCCCTTTTATTCCTCCATCCTCTTTTTTCTCTCTCCTTCAGCATCACAAATCACACCACCACCACCCTACAACTTTGACTTTTCTGACCATATATTTGCTGACTATTCCTGCTTCTCTCCCTCCTTTGTAGCATTGCCCCTCAGAGAATAATTTTGTACTCCAAAGGATGAATGCTCTCAAAAAGCCTGTTTCAACCCAAAGAGTAGAAGGCAACTAGTGCTGGGAAGGATATTTGCGAAGAACTGTCAGTGCTTCTAAACTGAGAAACTCTAAAGCTAGGGAGGAAGAAAAAAAGCTTAGCTTAGAGGAGTAAAAGAGAAAAGTATAATGAGTTCAGGATAAGATACACAGAGGTGCTATAAATCTGTTAAATGATAGTTTTGTGTGAGAATCTAATGATTACTCTATGCAAGGATGGCTCCTCTATCCCAAAGGAGGAGCTTCCATGAATCGATTAATTTCCAATGATGACACCTCAGGCTTTGACCATGATTCCCAAGACCTTAGTATAACTTGTGTGACCACATTCTTGTCCATCCAGAACAGATGCTGCTCCATAATTCTGCGTGTCTCTAATTCCCTACAGGTGTAGATGTGTTCACACAGGTGCTAGATCTATCAAAAGACTTGGATGGGACCATTTCTTGCCATTTTCCTTGTCAAGCAAAGGAGCCTTAATTGTTGAAATCAGTTACTGTTACCAAACCATCATCATGTTTGTTATCAGCCCCAACTCCCTCCTGGATCCCTACACCACATTGTCTGCACCCACCACGGCAGGCAGGTCCTGCTCACAGTTTCTCACAGCCAGCAGACAGAAAGGAGCAAAAGACAGATGGACTCTGACTGTCATTCTGACCAGGAAAAGCGAGGGAAAGAGAGATTAAACTTGGGATTTTCATGGTAGCCCACACAGACTCCCCTTCACTGCCTGCCTGTGAAAATCAAAGACTGAATCTCATGCTCGAAGTCACACCAGGATGTTATAGCAAGGCTAGATCTTAAATTCCAGTTTTTGTGAATTCCTCCTCTCCATGGAAAGGAGTCAAAACTCGTGTCTGTGGAAGAAAAAAGAAAAAAAGAAAAAAAAAAAAAAAGGAAAAAAAAAAGAAAAAAAAAAACACCCTTCATGGTCTGTTTGTTCTACTCTTACTGGATTTTCCCTTAGAGAAGCCAAAAGCTAACATTTGTCCTTCTCTGACATCGGTGGCAACCACTCCTATCACAGTTTAAATAAGTTCCCCAAGTTCTTTCCTTAACATGGTTTTTCAAGATTCCTGTACACATCTTTCATTGTTCTCCTTATCAGCAATAAGAGTATGCTGAACAGAGAGCAAAGTTTTAACGGCTTTACTTTCACGCATAGATCTCACAATAATTTCCTGAATGCTTCTTTCTGGGATGCTCTCACCCCTCACTGCCCAGCCCCAAATCCCAGGCACAGTTGGTGTGGGATATTTCTCCCCCCCAGTATTCAAGTAACCTTGTATCCTGCTTGCTTCGCCACTTTCTTTGAAGGCCTATAACAAACATAACAGCTTTATATCATCTACTTAACCTTTGGAGCTGTTGAAGCTTCTCTGAGATGGAGATTCTCTGATTTATACTCTAATGTCCTCCAGTCTAAACTAATGTAATTCTTTCTAAAATGCCCAAGTTTAAATTATGAGATCACAGTGTCCAGAATGCTGCTGCAAAACCTCTCAACTTCTCTCAAAATCCCTGAGCATTTTTTCCCACATTGTAATCATTAAATTGTCTTTGCTTTTGTATCCATTTTAAATTGTCTGTGATAGTTATATAGTCTAGTATTTAGATATGTATACTATAGACAGTATATATTAGTCTTTTTAACTTTAATATTCCTGACAAATTTGAGCTTCAGGAAAAGAAACACTCTGTGCCTGCCTTGCTCTCTCAAATGCTTTGTCAAGAAAGTTTGCTTATTCCAAGACATCAGGAAAAAAAAAAGTAAATGAGCAGAGTCCCACCTGACTTTTTTTTTTTTTTTTTAAATCAAATTCTTTGTTCATGGAAGCAACAGTTCTGACACATGAGAAAGTAAGCAACCCAGCTTAGGCACAGTATTATAAACACCAGAAAAGAAAATGGACATTCTGACATTCCTGAGATCAATACCTCTTATAAGACCAATCACAGTGTGAGAGGCATGGTCCTTGTTAAAGCTATGATGGTAATTCTGAGTCCTTTGATTTCTTTACTACAGTTATCATTGCAAACATTATTGAAATCCATTGGCGTTGGACATTTGCACATGAACTGAGGCCAACAGATCAATTTAGAGAAGCCACAGAAGAGTCACCAGCCAGTGGTAATCATTTCAAACTCTCCACATCCTGGTTTCAAAGACAAGACCTAGATATAAAAGCCAAAAAGTCTCATTATAATGTGAATTTATCACCAGGCATTATCCAGTTTCCCATGATAGCTTGTACTCAGACCTACATTTCATTGCCATTTTAAAACATCTTTCAATCCACTGCATAAAGTCTGCAAAGTACCTGCCAAAGGAGTTGCATCATTAGATGCCTGAGATTTTAGACTATGTAATTTCAGATAGAGTCAGAAAGGCATCTGGAACTTTTCACAATTTAAAGAAACCCCTATTGAAACATTCACCTGAGTTACATACTTAAAATTGTTGAAGGTATCCAATTCTGTGTCAAAGTGAATGAAACTCAGGCATGCAATTCCACAGAGGAGGCCACAAAAATATTCTTTCTCTTGCTATAAACTGATGAGTTAATAAACATGGCCCATTTCTGCAGTGTGCTCCAGGTAAGTAGCCAACTAAACCTCTCTGACCTCAATAGGCACAGCAGGCTGCACACTTGGAGTTGATTGCAGAACCAGGACCCATGGTATGACACTATATCAGTTAAAAAAAAAAAAAAAAAAAAGGCATCCTGTCGAGAAGAAAACAGATTTAAAACAAATCCTATCGAAAGAGGAAGAAAGGAAAATTTACTAGACAAAATCATCATGCATTTTGTCCCCATACGTTTTGTGGTTTTAACAATAGCTTTACCTATCAAAAACTTTGATGGATAAAGAGAACAGAGTGAAGAGTTAGATCCATCCCTGCAGAATTAATTAGTTGTGGAGAGTTTTGTCCCTATAAAAAATTCAAGCAAATTGGTTCTGTTAGCCCATATACAGACCCCGGATGTAATTAGTGTGATAATCAATATATCAGTAGGAAACAGCTACTTAAGTGCACCCAGTGCAGTTGTAGATTTAGGACAAGTGAAAGGGGCGTACTCAACAACAGCAGGGAAGAGTATAAATGCAAATTAAGCTCATAAAAAAGAACGAGTGGTTATGGCTCTGCAAGCTGCTCAAAATTCATCTTTTGTTGTTGTTGTTTGAAATAGAAAAAAAAAAGAATAGGCTGTTGTGAATTATCCATATTTAGTTAACAAATGTCAATAAGTACCATAGATCAGATCTTCGTTTTCCCCGCTTGAAGACTTTTTTTAAAAGTGTTAACTTTCTTTTCTCCATGAATGCACAATAAAAAAAAAAAAAAAAAAAAAAAGTTCTAATAAAATGTGCACCTGTCACACTCATATTCTTAGTGTTAAAAATACTCCCTGTTGTGTACACAGGACCAGCTGTGCCGGCAGCTTCAGCACATGCATGACTGACACTCTCAGAGGCATCCATGGCTGAAGGTAGCTTGCCTCAGCTCTGGCTCTGAAATTCTCTCTTTACAACAGGGTTTCACGAAATGCAAGCTAGACACTGACATGGTGAGAGGTCTCTGGAGGAATGTTGTCTCAGAGCTGAATATTTAAATACAAGTGAGAGAGTTGGGATTTCTTCTAGAGAACCAGAAACGGGTTTCCAGAATCACCCTAGATAGCAGCTTTCCCTCAGGGCAGGGAAATAAACTGGGAACACCTAATGAACAAAATGAAGATGCAGGTTGAGTAGAGCTTGGGTCCTGCTTTTCTTTAATGAGTGAATCATAGGACACCATTTGGCAATGCATTTGTGAAGCCACAGTGAAATTTACCCTACCATCCCTTAAATATTGCATTAAAATAGCGAACTGAAAGTAGCTTTATGTCTTGGGTATTATTCTTTAGGTCATGATACTCCTTTAAGGACAGAAACATCTGATTCCTGAGATTATTCCCACCACCAAAAGCAATGGGAATGTGGACTCTGGGCACTTCCACTGAGCAAGAGGATGAGGTGGTAGAAATAAATATGGCTCTAATAGAGTTTCACGTTCATTGTCCCGTTTGAAAATCATGCTCCTCAGAGCTATGTATGAAGAAAAAAGGCGAAAAACTGGTTGGCATCAGCTTGTCCATTGCTCAGTGGAAAAGCACAAGGGGCCACATTTTTCTTAACTCACTGGCATGAAATTGTTTCCACAGACTGGGTCCTTAGTCATATGTAGAGGAATCTCAAACAAAATATCCATCTCTGTGATGGTTATTTTGCAGCAAGATTTCCAGGAACAGCTCCACGAGTCAGAGTCCACTTCAACAAAACCTTAAAGCACTTGCTTAATTTTTGCTCTCTGGGAAAACTCTACACATAAAATCAAATTAATGCAACTGAACTACCAGATTCATCCACACACTCTGGCATAATGAAATGTAGACCAGAGGCTAGCTCAAGCAACCTGCAACCAAACAGCCAGTATCAGGATGCAAAATCCACAAAGCACTTTCAAAACCAAGGTGCCTCAAATATTCTTCTGTCAATGTGTTATTCATAGCAGTACAGAAAGAAAGGTCAGAGGCAAGAAGCAGAGCTGCCAGTGTTTAGGGCATTCTACCTGTGAATTTCCATATTTTTTAAAGTTTAAGAAAGGCCTTCCCTAAGAAACAAAGTTCTTTAATATACAGCTTTATAATGAATACATTCTTTCAAATATTCTTTACCCTGCAGTTAGTGGTAAAGATTTATCACCTCACGTGAAGCTGAATTATGTTTTTGCCTGGAAATATATACATCCACTAGAGAGAAACAGACGGTGTGTATTCATATATTTCAAAACAGAGGATTTAACCTCTGAAAAGAGATATCAAAGTGGCACTGAAGCGTGGACCTGCATTCAGCACTTTCACATTTGGTTCACAAATACCCAATTAGGTTTATATCTGAACCCACAGTACCTCAAATTTATAATTAATCATCTGTCAAAGTTACAAGGGCAACAGAGCACCATGTTATTTTGAACAGTGATAAAAAAAGATGTTGAGGTCTTATGAGAGAATATTTTAACTCTGAACTGCAATATCAGGCTCTTCTTCAGTGAAGAGTTAATAAAGACCAAAAAAACATCTCCACAGCTAGCTCAGCAGCCAGTTTTAGCTCAAAATGAAAACAGAAGGGACACACAATATTTAGTGTAAACTGAAAATGTATTTTTGTAAATGATAACTAATTTTGTAAAAAGTAAATTTAGGTTAGGAATCAACCCACATTTCTTAACCAATTCTGATACTAAGATTGATTCTTTAAAAGCTCAAATATCTTTTGAAAAATACTTTTTTCTTTTATTAATCACATCTGACTAATGACCTCTCTTTGTCTGGGTATGTGAGAGCCTGTAGTAAATTTTAACAATGTTAATTAACACCTCCATATAAAGGAACAAATGTTTATAACTGCTAAGGATGCAGAAACCCTACCAAATCAAACAAACTCTTTTGTCCTAATTGGGGATATAATTGGAATTAATCCCCTAGGAATTTTGCTGTTCCTTCTACATAAAACCCTATTACTGGTTGATCCCCAAACAAAGATACTTTCCTAGAGATCCCCATAACCCTAATCCATACAGTTCTGTCCCTAGCGAGTACACAGGTGCTCATAAAAAGTGAAGGTCCCCATCTTTTTAAAGATGCTTTAATTGATAAGACCCAGACAGACTGCAGACAAACACAGCAACATAGTAGGAAAATGACCTCTTTCCCACTTTTCCAGTGGGAGAAAGATAGAGGTTATTTGGCTCAAAGGGTAGCTGTAAGGTTAATTTCAGAAAATGGGATCTGTCTAAAGGCTGAAATGATACTCTCGGTATCAGCAGCCACATACTGCTATAATTTGGGACCATATTCTACTCACTATGTATTCTCATAAACAGATCCACTATCCAGGAGGACAGCTGCCAGGATTTATTCCCTGATGTTATCTTTACTATTTCCCTTATTTCTAGAAACGTAGACACCTTCTTCCTTGCAGCACTAGGCAGCCTAACACAGAGCTCAGTTTTACACTGCATTTACAAGGGAGTAATCCCATTTGGGAAAAAAAAAAAAAAAAAAAAAAAAAAAAAAAAAAACAGAGACACAGAGCAAGGGGAGAGAAAAGGAGAAAATTGTGTTACAGGAAAGAAGACAATCCAGCACACTCAGGCCCACAGCTTTATATGGCATAAAATTTCACAGAACCACCAAAATCCAATCCAATTCATTTTTTAGCAAAACAAAACATCTCAGAACCAGTCCAAAAGCCTCCCTGTGAAAGAGGCAAGTACATTTAATGCCTCTGGTACACAATCAACTCTTAGTTTAGTCTAGTATTTTATACCTTGGGCATATGTAGTAGGATACCAAAAGGGTCCATCATCAATCCAGTTTCCACCTGCAGCTCTTGCTTTCATTTGCCTTCCACTCACTGAGACAAAAGCCACCCAAACTTCAAGGCAGCTCACAGTGGCTGGGACCCCACCAGACATTATGCCACCAACTGGAAGTTCCTAGTCCAGCCACAACCCAAGTTAAAATGGTGTTGAAGTCTCATTTTGGGGACAGAAGAGCAAAACTGAAAGGATAAGGCCTACCAAACTGTTGAGGCAGCAGTGCAACTACACTGTGATTCAGATTGGGATTTTTTAATTAGATTATTAATATTCAGTCTTTAAAACACACCAGCAGTAACAACAATTACCAGAAATAGGATGTAAGGATACCCTTTTAAAACACAAAACTCCCCTGACCACACACATTGGCAGACAGGAGGAGCAGACAGACAAAAGGTGTCTTAATTAGTTTACTGTTTTATGGCACTCTCAAGCCATGAAACACAATTTGTTTTACAATGCATCATTAAAAATGTACCCTCCAAGGATTTCAAATCGTTGGAATCATATAATTATCAGCGTTAACACTTTCTTTTATTGTTTTGACAGTCTTGATTCTGCTACAGTCTCATTTGAGCATCCTTCAGCCAATAAAGGAATGAGCATTTCTTACTCCCTCTCCTTCCCCAAATGAGAGGTACAATTTAGAGAGACACAACTTAGTTTTAGGCATTTTTACAATCTTGAAATTTTACTACGAGATTTTAAAAAATCTGAAATCATAAAGATGAAAAAGGAACAGAAAGAAAAATAGTTTGGGGAAGTCGGTTTCCATTCAGGCCTCCCATACAAGTTAAATCATGCAGGCATGTATTACAGCTCCACTTTTGACACTGAGCATTTTCTATGGAAATAACAGAAAAGAGGACAGTCTTAAATCCTTCAGACAGTTTGCTCTCAACTGCTAGAACAACTTTATGAGCAAATCCTCTTGCAAATGAGCTCACTAGGATACCTCATGCCAGGTCCTCGATTGGTGTAGCACAGATGCTCCATTAACACTTTTCTGCTGGCATCAGGGAAATCACACAAGCTAACATCCACCAAGCAGTAAAATTTTCTCATCATTTTAGATCCTCTCCTCCTTGGACTGCTCTGAGGTCAAGTCAAGTGAAGAGTAACCTTGAAAGGTATAGTAGCATTTGCAAATGCAACATTCCCTTCTATTTCCCTCATGTGTATTTGGTTATTACACACTCAGCATCAACATGTGCACCAGTGAGTGAAAAATGAGGCTCCTGTTTGCCCAGCAGCATTATGACCTCTCTCCTGACTGCACAACTATCCTTTCTCCTGTGACCAGTCATGCCAGGGCCACACAGGTTTCCCTTAGTCACAGGCAAAGCCTGAGATCATTCAGATAATGGGCACTCAGCATTTTTTCACAGTGTATACAACTTTGCTGTACAAGTCCTGTCTAGGATGGGCTTCTCAGGCCAATGAACCTTTAAAGCAGTGGGAAAGCACAACTTGCATGGTATACAAGAGAAACGAGAGGTTCAGACAAGTCTTTCACAGTTATACACAGAGTTTAAGATGTTTATCATCTTTTCATTTTCAGACTCAGACACTAGTACAAAATCCATGCGATATCCCAGGGGATGGCATAATTAAGGTTTCTGAGTTAACCACATAAAAATCACAGCAAAACAGCAAAGAAATCATACCTAGTGAATTTACACTCATATGAAAGGAGCGAGGGAAGAATCAGGCCCAAAGTCTGCAGCAGAGCTAAGCACAAGACCAAAGTTTCCTAACCACAGCCAAGTGCCTGATCCACGAGCATTGCCCTCCTCTCCATTACACTCCGCTGCCAGTCATTCACATTTGGGGCTCTAAACAGTTAAATCAGAGATTAGTAAACTGGCACTAAATTATACTCAGATGACTTATTGAATGGAGGATATTATCAATATCACATCTGTCACAGATGAAAAACTACATATATGGATGAGTACTGTATAATCCGTTCATTGTTTCAGAGACGCAGAATTCCCTGGAGAAGAGCACAAAATCCGCGTGACATCCCCGAGCGTGGAATTTTACATTCAGATGTCTGAGCTGGCTGGATGTGGAAAACCACGGCTGGGCAGCCAGCTCCCCATGGGCCACACCTCTGAGGAGGCTCCTCTGCCTTGTTTATCCCTGCAAGAACCTCGAGTACCTTGCACTCACAAAACAGGTCACAGCGGCACTTGTCTGAAGCAGCACTACGCACTGCTGACACACAAGGCAAAGTTTCCACCCAGAGGGAAATCAAGTCTTTTCACGATGTCTGAACAACAGACATGTTGGATCCAGACGTGGCTTTCAGAGCTGATGAAGCTACGCACAAGCTGCGCCCCTTCCCAAGGATAAACACATGCAGAACCGAGCCCTGAACTATTTACATACACGGGGGCTCTTGGCACGTTAGGTGGCCAGCATCTCCCCCAGGAGCACGCTCCGTTGAAAGGCTCCAGCTGGCATCCTGCTAACACTGGTGCTATAATTTGCTGGGCCTGGCATTAGTGTCCCTGCTTTGAGCTGTGCAAAACTGTTTCCTGACTCCTGTCTGCATTTTTCCAATGTAAACAGAAACACACAAATATATAAATAAACAAATAAAAATAATGGTGATTTGGCAATACTTGGCACTTCAAGGCAAGAAGAAAAGCCAAGAGCCAGGTTATATAAGCTACTAGCATAGCTGCTATATATAGGTTACTATGCTACTGTTTGGCCCTGCGTAAACATTATCTGTCACATGCAGCAAGCTAAACAGTCAAGGTGGCATTATCCAGCAATATCAGTCTTAACTTGCATGGTGAGATATGCCATGCAAGATGCCAAGGGCAAGGACTTATTTGAATGCTGGAAAATTAAAAATATTTCCTATTACATACCAAAATAACACATCAGAGCTGCATGCTTCCTTGATCCTTTCCAGTAAGTTCATTCAGTACCACAGTGAAGTGCCCAACTCTAGCCAAGAACTAAGTAAGCTCCGTTGGGACTCGAGATCCTGAAGTATCCTACTATGTAGTGTCCTCCTCCAACTACCTTGATGTGAGACATCTACTTGGTCCTCCTGGATACTGCCAGCTAGCTTAATTTTCACAAAGGGCAGAGACTAATGCCAACTCATGTTACTACTACTCTGGCACTTTTGTTATTCAACATAAAATTTCAGTGTAATTCCTACTGACTACAGCCTTGGTTTCCGGGACATCTAGGACTACAGAAAAGGGAAGGAAATTTATCTTTAGAAAGATCTTCACTCCTACCCTTTAGTTCTTTCCTACGATTTAGATGTGTGTGTTTTGTTCCTACTCATGAACAGAATTCCTAAATGTAAATATATTGTTAAAAAAAAATGCCAGATCATATCCTATTAACGATGCAAAGATAGTTATTTTTCTGTGACAAATAACTTGCAGCACATAACTGATGAGGTTTTTTGTGTTTCTTTTGTTTTATATAATGTTTTAGAGAAAAAGAACTCTGAAAACCATTTATACCCTTACACATGCACACTGCTAAATCTAGCTGATCTACTGTAAAATGCAAGAACAAATTACATGTTGTATGAAGGCCTGTTTTGTCCTAACAATTTATTATCTCTTAATATTTAAAACAGCCTGACAAATGAAGTTTCTTTAAAATTAATTTGTTTCTAGTTATCATAAGGAAAAACTTTCTATGTAACAATGCTAATAATTGCAGTCTATGTGCACATTCTGAAGCATTGCAGAGGATAATGTCAAGGGGTTCACTATTATTTTTTAAAAAGCAGCGATAGACACCATTCAATTCAAAGGTAAGTTTTACATATTTATCTTTAGCTTACAGGCATGTCTCAGATAGGATTAGGAAGCCATTCTGTGAAATATAAATGGAGAAAATTTAACAGAATACAAAAATAAGAGTTTGAGATAAAAATTTTAGTCAATCAATTCAGGATGAGTTCTTTTTTGCATCTATTGCAAAGGCAAAGAAAGAAAGATTTCACAGGACAGAAGTTAATATGCTCAAAGATTTCTCAATATGCTTTTTCAATTCTCTCATCAGAATAACTTGTGGCTGTTCAAAAATACTGGGATAAAAAGGAGAAGGGAAACAGATTAACAAAGAAAAGAAAACCAGGTCTGGTTACCTCAGCCCCAGTTATATTACCATGCAATTATTACTTTATTGATTCCCCAGTAAAATTCACTTAACTAGTTTTCTGGTTTTTATAGCTAAATAAATTGCTTAATCCATTGCAGAGGAAAAACCTTATGCTGATGAGTTTATGTTAAAGATGTCATAACCCCTTGGGTGTTGCTCACTAACCGCTCATTCACGACTTCTCCCCCTTGAGACCACAGTACAGACATCAAAGGCACAGCTGGATAAACTGTATAGATTGGATCCGAAGCAAAAATTATCATAAATACTAAGAAGCCACAAAGTATGTGGAAGGAATGATCATTTAGATCCTGTGAGTTATTAAAATTCTTTCAGTCCATCTGCTTATTGAGGTATGCGACATTAACCAGCAACTGCATTATCACTTGCAGTTCAAAAACTGCTTGTGAGGGAATGATTTCACAACACCCATTCCACAACAAGAAGAGACCAGACTCAAAGCTGACTTAGTTCGCATGAAGTTTCACTGTCCTAAGTGGGATTTCATGACCTGTACAATCACTACATAATCAGTGACTGAATAAATCTGCTCTTTCAAAGATCTGGAAAACGGACCCTATATTATTCACCCCACAACATTTACCACTGATGGACTACTTATGGCTCACAGATTTCATTATGGTCTCTAAGGAATTTCCCAAACCTAGGCCAAAAGAGAAAAAACATTTTTTATCAATATTCTTGCAATATAAATGAGTTCCACTTTTACTGGTTTCCAGCCAGCTCTAACTCTCCTGAAGCAAAAGCTTTCAGAGAATACGGCAATATTTTTAATGACTCTTGTAAGAATTAATAGCATGCATAGTAAAACAACTTCTTAGTAAGTTTATCAGGAACACAGAATTAAGTTGTTAGGAAACTTACTTTTAAAGTTCCTCGTACATCTAGGATGGTATTCTTCTCTTTTATAGAAAATTATTAATGGAAAGATTAAAAATCTATTTTCTATCATTATTAACATTACCTCCTTGCAGCCTGCAGCATGTTAATTTTTCAAAACTGTTTAATAAAAGAGTAAAAATCCTTTCAGTTTCATATGTAACACTGATTAACCTTGATTAGACTAAAACCAGCTTTTCTTACTCCTGAGTGATCCCCCCTATTTTATTCATCCTAATTATATAGGCAATATGAGCTGAATCAAGTCTTTTCAAGTGTACAGAAACTAGAACATAGCAGTCTTCTTGGATACCCATACATATTACTGACAGTCCCTTCTGTGCACTCACACTGTGCTCCACTCAAAATGAGGTATCATTAGTACTCTGATTTTCCACCATTGTTCTGTGGGCATCCAGGAGCTAGCCTGGGGGATATTCCTAAATCTTGTGAAAAGTGTCCAGAGAAAGTGAGCTCAAGTTAGTGCTAGAGTAATCCATGTACAGGAAAACACAGCATCTTCCTGGAAAAACAGTTATTGGAACAACAAATCAAAAGTGGTTGGAAAAATATGGTATTACTCAACAAAAGGAAGCACAGTAAAATCTCGCGTTATATGGAGATTTTTAGATTATCCACTAGGTCATACATTCCTCCATGTGGAAGAGAATAAGTGACAGTGACCTGATTATGTCAGCTCAGCAAACCATCCAAAGTAACAGATAATTGGGGGGAAAGGGCGCTTTCACTTTTCATAGCAGAAAGATGCGCAGTCAGGGTGGAATAGTTCCTATCTCGGTGTACATAACCACCAAAGTGAAAGGGAAGCAGAAACACCATGACAGCCACCAAACACAATTGTATTTGAAGTCGATGCAAATAAAATCTCTACTATCAAAACAGAGGAGACTTTTGAACTAACATACCACATAGAAAACAAGGAGTTAGAGAGCTGCACATTACTGTTTAGGAAAACACTCCACACCAAAACTCTCTAGTCCTCTGCTCACTGGAAAAAGACCCACTGGAAGGACACAAGTGCCAGTCTGTCAAATTGCCTCCAAGCAAAGAGGCTGAGACACACTGCCAGCTGACTGGCTAAGGAAATTACTCTATTTCTGAGCTCCAAAAGGCCCACCAATATGCTTGTGAACATGCTGAGAGAAAACATACAAATGTTCCAAACAGATTAAACATTAATTAATCTCAAGATGGGGACACCCAGCTCTCTCAGATAAAGACACCACCCTATTTTGTTGGTCTTAGCCACTAACATCCAACGTTACTTATCTCACCCAAGGAGGAAGGAACTGTGAGGAAAGGGTGTATCACTGGACTGCTCAACAGGATTACCACCTCTCCCATTTCCCTTCAAGCCCAGGCCTGCTCTTTTCCCTACAAATACTTGGAAAGAGGAATGCCTGGTTTTCAGACCACTGCAGCTTCCAAAGATCATTCACAGGACCTGAAGAAGCATGGTCCCACAGTCCTCGAGGGACCTCATAAGGCAACTGAGCTGTTCTTCATTACTATCTCCCTCTTTTTCTTTACAGGAGGGGAAACAGATAGATCTGTAAAGCTTTCCTAGGAAAACCAGGATCTTTGCTAATAGCTAAAAGGGGTTGTGAATTTGAGCCATATTTAGATCATGCTCTGGGATCTCAAACAACATATTCAGGTGACTCTACTGCTTGCCAACAGAAATTATATGATATGGCTCTGCTTTTCCAAGTGAGATCTGGCAGCCATCAGCCAAAATGGATCTAAATGTTAGAAAACTATTTGCTGAAGGAGCCTGAGAAGAATTTTAATATTCTTTTTGACATATATAGGTGAAAAAGTGGTAAGGCTTTATAATAACACAGAGATTACTGGGTAACATTTTCAAAAGCACCTGATTTTTACGAGTTTCTTATCTCACTTAGGCACTAAAATTCCAGTTTCATTTTTGACTAAGGCTTCCAAATAGCTTTGGGCTTTTAAATCCCCTTTCAGCTACTGATGCTATAATTGACTATTTTTCCTCAATGCTGTTCCTATGGCTGTACACTGTCATAGTTGTATTGGTTTGGGGAATTTGGGCCAATCATTTCAGAAACTGGAGCCAATAGTTACAGTTCCTAAATCCACATGTGACTACCTGAATAAGTGCTTTGCTTTTCAAAGGCCAGAAGCACCAGAACAGCTACCATTCATTTCCAAGGCTGCCGCTGGATGCCCAGTGCTCTGGCATATCACCCCAACTACTCCAAAGCTGTAAACTAAACCTGCAAAGCTTGTAGGCTTGTCGGCAGTTATCCATCACACCAAGCTCAACTGAGAGGTGCACTAAATCCACTCTCACCTTTATTCTGTGATTGAGTTAGAGGAGGAGGGAGAGAGAGAAAGAGTTTAAGGTAGTTGGAAAAAAAAAAAAAAAGAAAAAGAAAAAAGAAAAAAAAGCACACTTGTGATAAAGTATGTGGTATGCAGAAGATGTTGATGCTGTAGGAAGCAGCAGTGGGCTGGTCTGTCTGGGGACATCTGTTTGTATTTGTGAGGGTCAGGATGCCAGAGGCTTCCAGGCTATAATGAGAAGGAAGTTAATATCACGCAAGCATGCAAGCTGCCTGCCATGCATCAATGCAAACACAAACCCTCCTTTTCTTCTCTTCCCCCCCGCCACCCTCATGCTTGTTTCCTATCTGATGTTCTCCTTTCCCCAGCCTGCAGCTACAGCAGTTTTGTTTTCTCCAGTGATAATCTCCATTCATCTCAACTCTTCTTTACTAAACAATAGATCCAGAGCTTCCAGAGGCAGAAGAGAAAGGCTGGATTAGCTAAGAAAGTGCCTACAGAAACTGGGAGCAGACGAAGGACAGAATTTTATGCAGTGCTAATAGAGGACAGAAAACAAGTATCCCCTGCCCCTACTTTGAGCATGATGCCCAGGGGGCGTTGCTGAAAACAGCTAGGTAGCACACTGGTGGAAACTGCAATTAACCAAGTGTATCATTGCATATTTATTTTCTGTAATTTATTTCAAAAGCTCAAATTCAACAAATGAAAACCATTTAGGCAATCTACACAATGCTCTTACACCTTCCTCCTTCCACCACATGCTTTCAACTGGACTTCAGCCTCACATGAAGAATAGCCAAGCAGCAAAACCACCTTGATTCCATTCTCAAAGAGGCTGGGAACCAGAAACCTGTGAGGCAAGACGGAAGGGAGCTAAGCTCTTTGCAACATAGTGTTTTCCTTGCTGCCCAGTAGCACTTGGCTGACAGGCACGAGCAGGCAGAGCAAGAGCTTGCCCATGCTCTGCAGCCAGATGATTTACGCACCAGGACATGGCTGAACCCAAGGCCAGCAGCTCTGTAGGCAGGTCTTGAGGATGCTTCTCAATTACAATTCCAAGTCATGGTAGCTGGACTGCTCTAGCTAAAGCTCAGCTGCTAGATAAACAGCAATTACCTATATATAGTTGCATCAAGCCTGGCACCATAGGGCCTTCTCCAAACGCAAGCATTTACACCCTGACAAAACAAGAAGGCAATGTTTACACTGTTCCTTCTGTATTAGAGGTCCCTATTGTATTGCAAGTAGCTGTTCTCCCCACCACAGATTATATAGGACTGTTAGATAATCTCTCAGATTTCTCTTAGTAACCAAGTGGCTCAGTAACCTCAATTCAACATGAATAGCCCCATTATTTAAAGTGAGAATATCTATAAGCCTGAAATGAAAATATTTTTCTGAGTTGGAGCTCAGACAGCCAGCCTGTAAAGCTGCTTAATGTACACTACTCCTACCTATGAGCAGCATCATTAACTTTTCTCTTTCTCAAAATAACTTTCTGACAGTGGAGTGACTTCTATTCTTGTAAAGACTTTGATTTCCACTTTAACCAGAAGTCATTGGAAAGAAATTGTCTCACTATATGACGTTTCCAGTTTACAGCTTATATGATACATCTTGATCAAGCTTCTTAAGGTTTTGGCAATCAGATGCTGTATATACCCCTGCAGGTGTATGTCAACCCATTTTCCTTCAGTCTGCGTCATGCGTTCAAATGATCTTTACGTTATTGATGATCTTTCTTTAGATCAATGGAATACTCAAAATAATCCATCTTATTTTTCTGGCAAGCCAGGTGTTATTCTGAATCTTCATAGTTTTAGTGTTTGCCTCCAGGTGGGTTTTTTGTTGTTGTTGTTGTTTTGTGTGCATGTGTGTTTGGTGTGATTTTTTTTAAATAACTCTAGCCTTTTTAAAGTAGAAATATAATGACTAAGCCTAGTCATTCTTGCCTGAAGAACATCAATAACAATTTTTAGTCTACAAGAATGTGTCTGTATGAGATACAGATTTTGGATGTCTTGGGTCTTTCTAAATTGAAATGGCTAAATGACGTTGATTTAGTCTTTTTCTGCAAAACTCACAGTTACCCACGTATACTTTTTTTTTTTTTTGTAATAACATTTGTTTCTTTCCCAAGGTCTATAATTTTGAAGCTCTCTCTGACTGAAGTTTCTGTCACTTTTATCAGACTCATTGTTTGTTACCAGTTCTAGAATCTATTGATGTTGTGACCCATTACAGTCTTTCTATGATTCTTATGCATATTTTTATGATGAACTCATGGGATTACAGCAATTTATTATTTATGAGACTCCCAGCCACTTCCCTCTAGCAACTGCAGATTCTGCAATCTCAAGAAATAAAAGGTTCTCAGAATGCTTATTGTAGGTACGTTCTCCCAGCTCGTCCTTACAATCCTTTCAATCATATTTTTTTTCTTTTTTTTTGTCTCATAGTGACAAAAATACTACTTCATATCCTTAAGACCTTATGTAGGCTTGCTACTTTATGCCAAAGAGAGTTCCTTGATTTATACTTCCTGAGGTGAGCTACTACCATTCAAATACTAAGGGCTGTTGGCTGCCTCTAATAAAAGCAGTACCTTCTTATTTTAGAATCAGGATTCCTGTTTTGTTAACCTGTTAATTAGCTCTGCTAAAGAGCAGACCATCTGTCAACCATGCTCAAACTATGAACTGTATTGGCTTCATTTGATGATGCAAGTCAAGCACACAGGCATCAAACTTTCCTTCCTTTCCCAAATCCCATCTCCTGAATGAGGAAATGAGTTTCCCACATGCAGGTGATGGCCAAGCAACATTGACATGGAAACCTTACAAGACCAATCCATGATTTTTATATTTTACCTTCTAAACTCAAGAAATGAACCCAAAATATTAATCAAAGCCTCTCTCAGAAATGTTTTCTTATACAGTAAGAAAAAATATTAAAAAAATAAATAAATCAGTGCTTGGAAACCAACCACCATCTACCTTTATATTTCAATCAAATGTAATAAAAGGTTCTGCTTCACTAGCACACATTTGTGAACTCCCATTTTTTGAGGTATTTCAACTCCATATAAAGTACAAAGTGAGGGATAATTCCCAGTGTCACGGTCACTATGCACATACACAACTCTGTCAGTCAATCTGGACCCACACATGGACTTGCTGAGCATCATCTAAAGATATTTAGGTACAATTGTGGCTTGACTGTTGTACATGAGGCTGTATGACTTCATGTGTGTAAAGTCTGGAAACCACTACCTGAGAACTCTGAGACCAGACACAAGTGTTCTGCTGGATCCAGCCCCTGGAGCAGCAGCTGGACATCCCTAACTTGAATAGGGCTGTCCATTTCTAACCAGAAGGATCTCTCTCTATGCCTACAAAATGTCTCCCAGTAAGAGTTCCCGCATCTGTTCTTGATACTCTTCAGCAAAGGTGAGCCCATTGAAGAAGTCACAAACAAACCAGCCCATGGCATCCTTACTAGTTACAGCTCCTTGGTATCCTAACGATATTGTTGGAACAAGAAAGTGTTCGGTGTTTGGGCTGCTTTTAGATAACAATCCCTCCTTTGCCTTGCATTTATACATGTGGAAAACTGGGGCTTCATCCCCAGGTGCGAAGCTAGGTGCCACAACATTATAAACGATAATAATCAAGGACATCCCAGGGCCACCAAAAGCAGAGACACCAAACAATTGGCCCCAGTGCTCATCTTTCCCCTGAAAGATGCTTCATTTCCAAGTCGCCTACCTTCATGCCAGCTCAAGCAAGAGGCACCCTCTCCACACAGGTGGATTTGCAGCCCTCGGTATGCTTGAGCGACCCTTTGAGTGCTGCAGAGCCTTCAGTGGCTTGCAAAATCACAGGCGGGTGATGAGTGAATGCCACCCCAGAGCTGACACCTGTGTGGCAGAGGCTTGCGAAACACCTGACACCTTGGGGGGCTGTGACTTGTTTTCCTTTCAACTCCTCAATCAGCCTGACAGGAGCTCGCTTGGTGTTCGCGGTGTTGGCAGTGCCAATAAATTCCCCTCGCACTGGGAGATTTCAGGCTCTGTTCCTGCTTGCTCACGACTGGTGCCTTTGCACACCACGGCAATTACTGAGGCTGTGTGGGACACATTAAATTCCTCATCAAGGAGTGTGCAATAATATTGCTGCTGCAGCCTCTTCTGCATCTCCTCCATGAAAGAGGATGCTCTGGGGCCTTGAGTTCATTGCATTCGTACCTTCTGATCAGTTCAGACATTTTCCAGGGGTGATTTTCATGTTGCTATAGGACATCTTTCTAGCCAGTTCCTCTTACCTTCTCTTAGAGAAAGAGCAGCCCCAAGAAAAGCGTCAGAAATATGACAGTATTTGCAGACTTTTCTTTACCAGTACCTCTCCCTCTCCTCCCAGTATTTTACTGGATATTAATGAGCCAGAGTATGAATTCACCCAAGTGAATAGTAGTATATATTAGACATGCAACATGTTTTCAGCATACAAAAGAACCTGTTTCATCATGTTGAGGTCAGCGAGACTTGAATTCAGGGATTTCAGGAATGCAGTTTAAAGGGATCGATACACTCTCTTCCAAGCAGGGAAGAGGAGGAAAACTGCCTTTGCTAACTGAGTTGTCTGAAGCTTGCATTCACTCTTGCAGCTGGTCTGGGTTACCTCTACATGGAGTCTCCATTGTGATTATTTTGCATTAATATACCGGTCAACAGTGGCATGCTTCATGCAGTGGCCACAGGCTATTTGTTTTAAACAGCAATAGCATGCTTCTTCTATATTTTCACTTCCCTAATTTCTTCTCTTTTCTTCCCTGAGAATAACCAGATTTAGCTGTCACTGCCTGTTCTTACCAGCAGCTCAGGTGCTCTCATCAGCTCTGCCTGTCTGCCCTGAAACACACAGACTGCCACAGGCAGCCTCCAGCAGCCACTGCGGACGGTGCTTTTCTCGACAGTCTATGCACACTGCCCCCAGGATTTGTTTTCTTCTAAATTCACTTCAGCAGAGAGAAATCTCTTTTGCTGTCATAATGAGACATGCTGGTGCATCAGCATTTCTGGGTTTAAAAAAGAATAATGAACAGTGACATTTAAAACACTGGTAGGAATACCAAATATCACCCTCATCATTTGCTGAACTGTTATTTGCTTGATGGGATGGATCTATTGCTTTTCCTAAAAGAGGGAAAGTCTCATTTGATCATTTCATTTATTTTTTTTTTTTTTTTTTTGACCCTTCATTGAGGTTTTCTTTACATTCATTTCCTAATTCTCCTAATTTAAAGTCACTGTCTCATAGGATGATGTCTGCCTACCTATTCATAATAAATCCCACCTTCCTGAAATAATAACATGGGAGAAAAGATTCCAGCATTTCAGCCCAGGGTGAGGAGACAGTTATGCATTCAAAGAAAAAAAAAAAAACA
Source organism: Anas platyrhynchos (assembly GCF_047663525.1). NCBI lineage: Eukaryota > Metazoa > Chordata > Aves > Anseriformes > Anatidae > Anas > Anas platyrhynchos. The sequence continues at coordinate 10,024,931 of NC_092591.1, forward strand.
CAACACTTATTTCTACCTGTTATAATCAGCCTTAACTCCACACAGATCTAAAGAACTATGCCCTCCCTACAGCAGATGAAAATCAGTCCCAACATATTCACATCAAGTCTCATCTTGTGAGACAGTAACATGCAACAAACATTCAGAAAGGAGGCTGACAAAAATATCTAAGAGATGTAGGAGCAGTGAATGAATTGCTTCGTATTGGGTTTTGGAATCCTACAGCCTTGAATTGTTATGATAACCTCCCTCCATCCTTATTAAAAAACATCAGGCTTCCAGGACATGAGGTTTCCCCATGCCACTCGAATCTTTGTAGAAAGAGCTACATGACTCCAAGTGTAATACATCATCTGTGGAGAGGTCGACATACATTCATTCATTCTATCTCCCTTTCATCCTGTGAAGATACAGGAAAGACAGGGAGCATCAATTCAAGCAATTCCAGGCTCATCAGGTTTGTGGGGATTTTTAAAGCTGTCTCTTCACCTTCCCCAAAAAGATTTGCTTTCCCCTCACCATCTGTGCAGTTCTGGCAGCAAGATTTCCTTAGCTCTTGCCGTGGCAGCTATCCCCTCGCAGAGCATTAATTTTAGACTTGCACCAAGGGGAGGAGTGTTGGTGCTTCTCTCACTGCTCATTCTCTTGGTTCGTGCAAATTCTACTCCAAGTCAAACGCTCCCCCTGTTAAACATCAGCTGAGCACTCACTGTTGGAGCCTCTGTCTGCCTCAGAGCAGAGCATTTATTTTTAATTTGTGTAGATGTGATCAAACTAAGTCCTGAAATTACATGCCAGAATTCGCCTGCTTGCTTATTTTGCTGAGACATACCACTTGCAACCTTTCCCCCCCCCCCGACTTTATTATTTAATATTCTGTAAGATAAACTTTCTCTTGAGGAAGTAAACATCTCTTTGCTAACACAGACCCCCAAGAACCACCAGAGGCAGCTGACAGCAAAGAAGGCTTTGTGGATTCGCCTGGTTTTAAACACTCTCCCCCACGTTTGCCCTCCTCCATCCCAGGAGCTCCCGGCCAGGATCCTGCAGCTGTGGGTGGACCTGCCCTGCAGCTCTGTGGTGCGTGGCTCCGGGCACGTAGTGCAAAGCTGGCACAGCCACCAGGAAGAGCAAGGGAGTTTTCAAAGTGCCACTGGTCTGATTTAAGGACCATTTTAAAGTTAAGCTCATAGGTATGCGTAGTAACAGTCCCCAGTTAGTTGCTTTTCCACAGCAGCACCCATCTGCATGATGACATCTAAATGGTACAAATCTAATTTTGTTTGCTCCATACTTCCCAGTCATTTCACAGACTTAAAAAAAAAAAATACTGCAGGGAAAATATTTTCATTCTAAAGTGGATATATTTACAGGCATTAAGGAAGCATGAAAAGGACACTGTAGAACTACTGAAGTCAGTAAGAGTTTCTGTTGACGTCAATGAGGTTTTGGATCAGATTCTAATTTATTGGCTAGATTATTTGTTGACAAGTCTTCATTCGTCTTTAACAGGAACAGACCATGACACAAATAAGAATCAAGGCAGAGAAAATGTACTTGTATGAAAGCATTAGGCGAAGTGTTCAGACCAAATAAATCAGCAGGGTGAAATGTGACGCTTCTGTGGACAGAGACATATGGCTTTTCATATAGGACAGACCAAAGAAGGACCCACATGGAAAGACGTGCTTTTAGCATTTCCTGTGACATCTACTGCACATACTGTTACAGCATGGGGTAAAAACCAAAAAGGAGTAGAAGGTACAACAGCAGCAGCTGCTTGGCCATGGTTTCCACTGCAGTCAATGGTCTGACAGCACAACCTGGGTTCTGGGACTGCCAGCCTCAGGAAGCTGTTTGGTATCTTCAGAGCCACCTGAAGCATGGCAATCAGCAGGGCAACCTTCAGCAAGGTGGTTTTCAGAGACTAAAAGACAACTGTGTGCCCCTGTCTACATGTATAAGGTGACAGCAATCTTATTCTCTAGGAGCAATATTTTACTCCTGACTCAGACGCCCGATTTTCAGTGGAATGACACCTCCAGTTACCTGTAGACACTCAGACACAAAGTGGTAAAGGACAGCTGAAACCGACTTTCTGACAGCTCAGGAATAGTACATCATGTATGGTGCAATTTATACAAGCGTGTGTAATAATACTGTTATAGCTCTATAAAGGTATACAGGTACCTGTAAAAGTAAGGTGCTGATATCTAAGGGGTGTAAATGGGAAACAGCTGCTTTGAAGTGAATGGAGTAACTCAAGTACTAAATCTCTACTTACTAACAACAAATAGGTCACATTTTAACAGTCAGAACTTTTTTCACTTTTATTATTAATATTTAGTTAAGGCAAGACATCTCTGAGCCAAAAAGCATGTGTATAATACATACACCAAGCATTTTGATTATCTTTTCTATAATTTAATAGGTACCAGTTTCACAAAAACTATCCCCTCCACACATCCAAGAAATTCAGTTTTCTACTTGAAGCTGCAGTTGGTTTCTGTTCCTTCTCATGGGACAGAAGAGGCAAGCTCAGCATTTGAATCTTTGCACATTCCTCCCCAGCTATACAAGAATCTTTGCACATTCTTCCCCAGCTATGCAAGATCAGAAAACTTCTCTGAAAGTTAGGAAGAAAGGAGCAGGATACATTGGTCAAACAGTCTCTTGCAACAAGTCTTGGTACTATTGGAATGGAATCCAATCCAATCACCACTGGAAATGAAATTTTACTGCTCACAGAACTACTATGAACTCTGGAAAGTAATGAGCCTAGCCTTGCTCAAGATCATTCTCACTAACTCCCTGGCATATGCCTTACACTTAAATAGTTTTAGTTTTAGCTCAGCTGTCTGCTGAGGACAGCTAGAGTACACAGAAGACTTTCTTTTTTTAAATAATGACAGTCATTAGACAACTTTTATTTATTAAACCAGACATAATTCATGCCTTTCTTAGAAAAGAAAGAGACATATTTTGAAATACACAATAAAATTAAAAGCAATTCCAAGCAGAAACTATGTATGACTTCTAAAACCAAAACCCAACAAACAAGCCACTCCTTTGGCTACTAAAGCCCAGCATACAATTTAGTAGGTAGAGCTTCTCACCTGATAGCCAGACTCCCATTAGACTCTTCCCACTTGAAAATCAAGACCATGAATTGTATCAGAGTTCATCTTCTCCAGGGAACGTACACCAATAATGTACGAGGGTTAGTGCCAATGAGTCTATGGATTTAGCCTTTATCCTCACTACTTCAAACTAACATGAGTGACTAAAGACAGATCAAATCCAAACTATCATACCATGTTATTTACAGAATTAGCTACTCCTCTCCTTGTAATAATCAACTGTGTTTCCAGTAGCTGCAAGTTCACATGGGCTGTTTCTCGTTTCCCAGCCAATTCTTGTCTTTATGGTATCAACAGAGGCTTCACACTCTGGCCTAATTCAGCTGACTCTAAACACTGCTTGATGAAATCAAAGCATGTGGCTTGCAGGATATCAGTCATAACTTAGGTGATCTGTGGGAAGATAAAAATGACCCAGCCACATAGGCTTTGGTGTGTCAGCAGCTATGCAAATTCAGATCCATGCAGTTAGCAGAGCTGAAGCCTTTCCTCATCACAGCTGGGCACACCTGGGCAGCTTCTCTTCCCAGGCTGGTTTTTAAGCACTCCCAAATGTTACACAGCAAACAGGACAGTGCTGGCAGTACTTGAACTGACTCACCATGGCCACAACATTGTACCCCTAGTTAGGTGAAAAGAAAGCTCTCCTCCAGTACCCCCACCTCTACTGAGAAGGGGCAGAGCTGCTCTTACCCCGCTCACCTCATGCATGGCAATACTTGTCATACTGCCTCTTCAGTCACAGCTCACGACAAAACAAGATTTACCTGGAAGGGAAGAGCTCATCAGCTCTAATGTAGACATCTGAAAGGCAGCTGTCTCTGTAAGAGATACAAGTCAATTCCCGTAGTGATTCATCTCAGCCTGAAATGAGGGCTTGATTTCTTGCACACTCATTCCTCATCCCTTTAGCCAGATCAGGATCTGCACAGAGCATGCAAAGGCTCCTGTCTGCTCTGTGCAATTGCAATCCATCACGTGGAACTGAGAAAGGGCTGGTGCTTACCCCAGTCCTACCCCGTATGGGTCAAGATGTGGCTGAGGTGCCTCAGGACCTAGGTTTTGCCTATACTGCCTCACAGAGCAGGAGTTCCCAACACAGGGTAAATAAAGCATCTTATGGTGATATTGTCGTCTTGCCAGTTAGATAAGGTGTAACGGTGTATCAGTATATAGAAAAATCCAATGCTACGTTACCTTTATGGTGATTCCCCAGAAAAAAAAATCACAAAGGGAGAGCACAGATGATCTTTAATTTTTTTTCCCCCTCTAGGAATTTCTTTATCATGAATCAGGAGTAGTGGGAGCCAATCCAGTGGTATTTCTTCTAATTAACAATTCAAAATATGTTCCAGCATGAATTCATCTCATTCAGCATTAACTACAGCACACTTCATATTAGCTAGAACAGAGGCAGAAATGACATCAGCTTTCCTTACTGATCATTTTTCCCAACACAAGAGGACATTTGTCCAGACAGTATTTCAGTGCCACATTGGCAACACTACTATATATTTTTATATATATAGTCTATATTATATACATATATATATAAATAAGAAAAGCTCAGCGTGCTTGGGTTGCTTTCTCCATGTATAGCACTTGTGTGAGTCAGGCACACATGCTTTCTGTGGTCCAAGTAAGAGAAACCCTCATTAAGTTACACATGTAATGGCCTCATAAGGTACATGAGTAATAGACACGAAACCTGTTCAGATACGCTGGCACAATGATTTTTTTTTTTCTACAGCAACCATTGCCCCACCTCACAACAATTTATTCAAAATATCCTTTAATTCAGAGGTAAGAATTGCAAGTGCAAGGAAAACTGAAAAGCCTAAAATCCCACTGGTGCTAATAAAGCCAAAGCACAAGGAAGCAAATCCCTCACTACCTATATTGGCCAGCCACCATTAGGGAGCTAAAAATATTGAAGAAATACAAGCTCAACCCAAACGCTCCTGTTGATGAGCACACAACATAGCAGTATTCCCCCAGTAGATTCACAAGGAAATGAAGCCAAAACACAGTACAGCAGCTTGCCCCACAGATTCCTACTTTGTGATTCACCGGTAAGAAGGAGGTGATCCACAGAAATGGCTCCAGTCACATCACTGAATCCCAGGGCATGGCTCTTACAGCCAGTATGGATGACTGCCACGCATAACACTGGAATTCCTTCTGACCTGCCTGAATCAGCACCATTCCTCTCCATTATAAAGCTTGGACTTGAATCCTGTTAGCCTGCAGGTTGTACCCACTTTCTCTGTTGCCTCAATATTCAGAGACAAAACCAGAAGTGCTCATTTCATCAGAATGGAAATTGTGTTGCTGTTTTGCTGCAGATCAGCCATAGCAGTATCGCAAACAAGGCAAGTGCAGCTGTGTTACAAGACAGAGTCCTTCCCTAAAGGCATACAAGGAGCACTCCCAGATGGAGACCACAGAGCAGCAAGGTCCTGGGATAAGCTTTACGTATTAGCTAGCTCTGCTGATCTGAAGGTCCTCCAGTGCCTCCAGCTTTGTGTCGTTCATCCTCACCTCTCCCTTACCACTGCCATTTATTGCCATTTGTGGTTTTGTTTGTTTGTTTTTCTCCTCAGTAAATGGTTTTAATACCAACTACCACATTCAGCAGACTACTTATGCTACCACCTAATTCAGCATGAAGAAGACACTAGTGGAAATGGTCAAAGTTTGCTCAACTTCACTGCTAAATGTGGATGGGACACCAGCAGAATCTCAGATCCTCGCTTTATGTATCATTTCATGTTCAGGTCTCTACACAGAGCTCCCCATGCTACAAAAGACAGAGCAGGACTCCAGCAAAGCCTTTGACTCTTACCTCTCATGGATGAAAGCATAGCATGGGAAGTGGGAGGGAGAACCTGTTGTTCACTGTCTTCATGTTTTTCTTTATGAAAAGTTTGGTATTGTTGCTCAAAAAGCATAATACAGAGTAACACAGGACACTGAAAGCAAGGTTCTCTCGTAGGACAGTCTCAAACCAGTAGAAGAGCCAGGGTTCAATTTCATTAACACCACTTACCAGCAAAATGTGGCAAGAAGAGCCTAAATTTGCAAGTAATCAGGGCAGCAGATTTGGACATTTTATATTCCTAAACAGTTTCCAACAAAGACAATAACACAGATAAGCATATGTACGCAGATCAACTGCAGATTTGGATGCTTTATATTTCTAAGCAGTGTTTGAACATAAAGACAATAGCACAGATAAGTAAGTGTACACAGGCAGAGCAACAAGGAGCTTCATTCTCTTCCAAGAGAAAATTCCAAGTCCTGCACAAGGAATAGTGATACTTTATGTTTGGGCTACACGTTTTAATTCATGGCTACTGAACCACAAAATGACCTGATTTAATGAGGAATTAAATCAATACAAGCTTTTGCATTTAAACTTAAGTTTACTACTACCTGCTGATTCATTATTTACTCAGACGGTGTGAGCTGCAGTAGCAACCCTTCAAAACCAAGGCATTTAGTTTTAAGAGGCTGAAAAGCAATGAAAGAAATAAATAGAGTCTCTTTCCAGATGGAATTAAATGCTCGACTCCTAGCTCCATCACATAAAGTGGACTGCGCTAAACGAAGGAATGAAGAACAATTACCCTAGTTATGTTGGTACTAGGACTTTAGCACTTTAAAAACCAGTTTTTCAGGTGCATAGTCCAAGCTCCACGGTCTGATTTTGCCTTTTGGAATCACTGATCTTCCCAAACAAAAAATAATACATACAATAAATAAAAAACAATCTGCTAAGCTCTCTATGTTGAGTTTAACATCCCATGCAATTTTGCACAGCGTATGTGTTTTACGGGTTTTGTAAATTCTGAGCTAAGCAATTACTATATTGTGAACTTTTCTCAAGTTAGCATAACATATGGGTCAGACCCCTACTTCTCAAAATGAACACAAAGATTTCCAAAGAAAACAGGGACTCAGAGGGCACAACCATTCTAGGAGACTCATGGCAGGGTCCCCACTGTCGATGCAGATCTATGTGCTCCACAATGCCTAAGTGCACTCTCTTCTGTTTTTGAAAACCAACTTGTATGCCGCCTACTTGCTGCACCACACTGCAGGCACTCTGTACACACCCAACAGACACCTTCCAAACATGATTAATATGACCCAACTATCCTTCACAGCTATGACACAGTTCGCCTAAGCAATCCTTCTTCTTGCATGAAAGAGTAAGAGTTGAGAGTTACAAACCATCCTTTCTACTTGAAAATCCCTGTCTACAGGAGCTGAATGACTTTTCAAATGTGAAACAAAACTCATTTAGGAAATGGGCAGATTTCCAAAGGAACTGTCAGAAGGTGACAAGAACATGTGACACAGACAGAAGTGCAACCACTGCACTGCAGAGAGGAAAACTCTGTGAATCCCACCAAGCAGCTACTATATTCATCAGATCTTACCAGTCAACTGTAAAACAGACTGTTACCAATTTAATTGCAATCCTCATTGCTAATAGCACCATTTTCAGCTGAAAATTATTTTGCAATTATTTTATCACTAGAAAGCATTGCATGCAAGCCCCCCTCGTTTTGCTAATGAGAAGGCACTGAGTCACTCTGTGTATGACAACACCAGAATTTGTTTCTTTTGTAAATGAGACGATTTTTACCTCCCAGGTGATTCGTCTTTCCAAACAAAGAATCTGACACACATTCAGTTGCAGGGGGGTTATATATATTACTATTAATGTTATGAAAATAACTGTGCATCAGAGCCTGATAAGTTTAGCTGAAAATAGTCAATAAATTATTTAGTTCGTAAAATGTCATTATGTGTGGGGTTTACTTAATTGAATAGAATAATTTATGGTAAAACCTAGAAAAAAGATCAATGCAGATGGCTTGTGAGAATGATTGAGTTTCAGTGAAGGCAATTTGATTTTTATCCCTCATTATAATAATGTTAAAGGGAAAGCATCAACTTTGGTAAAAATCAATATTTGATGAGTGCCTAGGCCATGAATTTTAACTAGAGGTAGAACTGAGGTAGGAATAGATGTAAATAATTAATAACTTCCATACCCTGAACAAATAACTGTTTTGTTTTGGAACAAATGCCTATTATCCAGAGATCCTTCTGTTCTCATAAAAGATAATTTAGTAATGAGTGTTTGGTTCTTAAAATTCTTTTTTTTTTTTTTTAATTGACTGGCATGAGCCTTGAAAGACTCTTGCAATATATTTAATAAAAGGTTTTTACAGGCAACAGAAGGCTAAAAAATACAAACATCTTAATTTTTTTAATGAAGTAACATTTTTCATTTTCCTGTTTCTCTACACTAGAAGAATATTGCCATTTTTTTCCTTCAAGATGGAAGGAAATGGATATGATGACTATGATGGGTAGACACGGATCAAACAAAAAAAGATACGCATTTCACGAGGAAAATTGTAAATTAAATTTGTACACAATCTTGTACATGGACCTGCAGCTGGCAGAGCTGTGCTACAGAAGTGACCTTAAAAATCTCTTTTTGAAGAGCAATTTTATTGTGAAATACTAGCCATGCAAAGTTACCTATTTGTGGTTTTGAAAGAAAGCAGGTTCATATTAGTGTAGTGTATAGCCTTATTTTTTTCTCTGTTAAGTATTTGCCCCCCTCAAACAGAATCAAATAAAAATCTCAGACTTTTCTAATAATCACCTTTTGTCGCTGGAGTATCCAACGATCCCCCCATCCTCAGTGCATTGGGAAAACTCCTCTTCCATTTCTTTTCTCTCTTTCATAGACACACAGGTGCAGGGCAAAAACTGAACACCCAGATTGTGCCTGAAGCAGTCAGAGCCACCCAGGTGGTACCACAAGCAACATCTATCTCTACCACAAGGAAGAAAAACTATGATACAAACCATCAGCTAATGGAAAGGAGACTTCAAGGAAGCAAGCACGAGGTTCAAGCAGACCTGAATTTCCACTCTGGTTGGTTTACTGAGTTTACTGAGGTTCCATTTTTCCTCCCTCCCTTTTTTTAAGACTACAATAAGACAACACTGCTTGACAGATCCCTACATACATGCATGTGTAATTTCATGGGTCACGCACCACTAACATTCATTAGAGCAACTACACCTACCATTGGATCCAGGGCTACAGTCTGTCACCAAGAAAACCGCTGTCCTTCAATAGCTTTCCGGGAAAGTAACAGTTTGCTTGACCTAAGGATTCAACAGGTCACTGAATTTTTCCATTAAGTCTTTGGTTCAGGCTGAAAACAGACTGCAAATTTCAAAACGTCCTGTTAACATCAATTTGTGCAACAGATTACAGAATGTAAAGACACTGAGGGCTGTAATAAAGGATAGGAAGTCTGTACTCTAGGAACAAGGTCGGGAAGCACACTGCTGCCTTCAGTCCAGACTTTACGAAGGGCACTGCTCTGTGATGTACTTTGGGGATGTTTACAGTCAACTTGTTAAAGTTTCCCCTTATCACAGAGAAACATCCCATATGTGGGCTTGAAAGGAAGCGTTCCACACAGCAGGGATAATAGGTTAGAATAATAAAGCAACTTCCTGCAAGGCTTGTGAATCTTCTGTTCCACCACCCTGAGCCTTATGGTTATCATTTACTTTTAACATTTACTTTTAACATGCAATCCCTTTTAACGTTCATTTCTCAGCTCAGACTTCCTTTCCATTTGTAGCAAGATGCAATATGGGATTAACACAGGTACCACAACATTTATAAGCATAAATCAATTACGCACAGGTCTTGCTATGCAGGTGATATGACACAGACAAAACCTCTGTTAAATCCTATATTAAGCCTTCAACTAATTCTCTTTGTTTATTCCCAGCATCCTCCTGGCTGTGAGTACTGTCTCTCCATTTAAAGCCGCTTTTTCTTGTGCTGAATCATCTCCTACACAGTAAGCAGAACTCTGCGGGCCACTGGTTGAGGAAAGGTGCAAACTCCAGGCAATGCAATTCTATCAGCCAGAGCATGCACTCATTTACATGAGATTACACTCCAAGGCACTCCACGGAAATCAATTCACACCTCTGTTACTCACCATAGAGTTGCATCAAGAAGTGACAAAATTAAAGCAATGGCAAAACGGAAGCTGAAATTCATCCCTGAATTTATACTTCCATTGATTCAGGCCTGGTCTAAAGCCATGTTTCCTAGAACCTCGTCCATTTATTTTCAGTGGCATTGAATTGAACAGGAAAGTTTTAGAAAGGATACACTACAGATACAGTTCATTCTTGAGCCAAATTTAGCTCAGGAATTCAGTTATTGTAAATCAGCCTGGACACCATCAAGTTTCTTATCTAGAGCTCATAACTCCATCTAAACAACACAGAGTAATCCTGAGTACGTGAAGGGAAAGGTTACATTTTGGAGTTAAGAGCATCCTTGTATTTATGCTTATTTTGGGAAGTGGAAAGAAAGCTGAGCAAGCTCGGGAGCTCCTCTGCCTCCCCTCATCCACTGCCGTGCCCCCAGGCGCATCCTTTGCTGCGCCCTGCCGATCTGTTGTGCTGGAGCTTTTCTTCCACAGCTCTGAGTCCGTGGGGAAGCATGAATACAGATGTGTCTCAACTCACACAGCACTACCACTTTGTTTTCTTGCCAACAATATTCAGGAAATCAGTTGCAGAGAATGACCTGCAGAAACCTAGCTGGGAAGTTTCCTCACTCCTTCATAAATTTACACCCTAATTCTTTTGTCCTTAAAGACAGTAACAATAGTTACCTGATGGAAACATCAGAAAATAAGTCTTTTATGACCAGTTTTCCTCCTCATCCAAACTTCTGCAGGCTTTCAGTGGTAAAATTGCAGTAAGAAGACCTGCACCGGAGGAATCCCATAGCAGCAGAACATTGACCCCACAGTCATGAAACACTTAACCTCTGCATGGCACAAGTGGAAAGAAGGGTACCCTGTGTTCAGAGCATATAATTCAGTCTTCACTTTGTCCCAGAAATAGTCAGGCTGCCTAAAATAGTCAGTGTTGTGTGCAGCTGTGAACAGAAGGATAAACGAGCCCACACAGCTCTGTGCTTTCACATCAAGACTTGAGATAACTCTCAGAGTTTAATCACCCAGCGCTACAGCGCTGCTAACATTTGGATACAGGCTTTAAAACAACCACCTGAAGGAAACTGACTATTGCAGGGGCCATTTGGAGATCCAGGATGTTAGGGCTGGGTAGGGCTGACCACTAGGCACGCACCAAGCCCAAGCTCAGCCTCTGATCCTTCGCCATGCCGTGGGAAGCAGGCTGCCAGACACTGCTGGATATACTGCCAGCGACTGGCCTGCAAAACCCAGGCAGACAATCAGCCTTGGAAAAATACAGATCGCTTGAGGAGGCCATCTCTTGAGGAGGCTTTGGATCAACGTGACACAAGCCTGAAAGCTGTGAACAAGTCCGAGCCTGAATTTATTGTTAGAGACATGAGTAGAACTGCAATCTCAGTTGAAAACCTTCATATCACATTAAACACCTCTAATCACTCTCACACATGCGCATCTCCCTCACTCTGAGCATTAAAGAATTAGTTAGACATTTCATGGTGCCAATCACCCCAAGTACACATGTCAATCACACAAACATTAATGGGTTTCTTAGCTAACAAAAAAATACGTTACAAACTGCCACTTCTTTCTAAAAGGTGAAAAGATTAAATCTATATCTATTTTTACTTTAAGAATAAGACTAGAAAACAAGATGTTAGTTCAATTCATCTTTTTCTTAACAACTGAGATGAGAAAAGGACTGTGTAGCCACAGTTAGCACAAAAGACAGTTTTTCCTGTAAGGCCATCCAAGGACTGCTCTCTCCTGTATTCTCTATCGTGCCCACAATGCTGCTTGTGAAACATGCAGTATTTTCACAGGAGGTAGTGTAGTACGAAGCAGTTTCATGAGCAGGCTGACACCTTGGGTTTCCTCTCTTGGAAGGCATGCTCCACCATATTGCTATTTCAAGCTGTCAGAAGCTGGAAGAGGTAAAGTGCTTCCTAATTCATAATGAAGTCAGAATTCCCTTTTGCTACCAAAATTAAAAATAAAAAAGTAAAAAAAAAAAAATAAATGTAGACATCAAGCAAATGTTTGGAAAGGCTACTTCAAATCCAAGGAAGACTCTTGTAACTTGCAATTCAGTCTCTTGTTGGAAAGGTCTCTAAGAGGTACTTTTTCTCTACTGACTACAGGAGGAAGCCTAACAAAGAAAGTTCTCGTGGACAACACTGTCATATATCAGTAATTAACCGATCCCACAGCAACAGTGCTTCTGAATTCCATTAGGTGCTTGGATAATTTCAGAAGCATGTCCAAAACCATTTTCTTAGCCTGCTGTCCAACACACATTTTTAGTGTGCTTTGACTCGGTGTGCCGCTATTAATCAAGTTAGCACCCTGTTTGGAAGCCCTCTAAGCAACCCAAAACAGGGCTATGAATTCTGATCAGTCCAAGTCTGCAAACTTCAATCTCAGAAGTATTTAACAGCCATGATTACAATAATTGTATTAATCACCCATGATGAATTTATGCACATTAATCCAGAAGTTACAGTAAGTAAAAATAAAAATTCTGAGCATGTGATACAAAGTAAAGCATATTATTCAAGCAACCATTACCATCACTGGCCACACTATAAAACATGACATAAAAATACATCATAAACAACTTTAAAAAAATGAAGTATCTAGAAAAAATATCCTTTAGGAAAAAGCTCAGGAGGCAGTTTATTGCACAAATAAAACTCTCACAGCAGTTTCTCTCTTAAACATCAAACCTTAATCAGAGTACAATTTCAGATTTTTACATTTAAGTTTGCATACATTTCTTACTAAGAATTTTTTTGAGGATACGGCATAACCTCAAACCTTCCATATTTGTTTTTCTTCACAGTGATTTTTTAAACTGATTTTTCTTTCTTATTGGCAAAATAAGGATACAATGTTAGTGGGTTTTGTTTTGTATGTTTGCTTTTTCCTTCTTTTTATCAACTTCCATACGCTGTTCCTTACAAGTAACATAGAGCAAAGTCTGGGCATATCCTAAGAAGTAATCTAAATCATAGACCTTCATTGACCTCTTAAGAGTAATGCCATACTTCACCTCGAGCAATACCACATGCAAAAGTGGACATCTGACTGACAACCATATTAATTTTTAATGCCAGTATTTGCAGTTTTAGCTCTTGCACAAGACATTTTGATTATAATATACTGTTCAGTAAAGGCACTTGTCACTCAGATGGACAGAAAAACATACACAAAAAAGATGGAGGAGGTGCACTGGAAATATAGAGAAGTAAAAAGAAAGCTCCCACATTTCTTCTCTCAGAACAGAGCACTATAAGGGCAAGCTGTGGAGCTGAGCTGGCCAAGCACAAACAGTTCAGTACTATTCACAGCTATCAGATAGCAACAGTGCCTACTTGTTCACTGAAAACTAAAGACACGAGCAAAATGAAGCAGTAATGTAATAATGACAATGGTACCCAGCCTTTTTTTTTTCCCTGCCTTGTGTTTTAATTAATGGCAATTTAAACAGGCTGCAGTAACAGTCAATATTATATAGGCTGCATTTTATATTGTATAGGCTATATAAACTGAACACACACACACACACTCAAGCTCCATTCACATATTTGCCAATTTTATATTTGCCAATTTTATGCTTTGAGATTGGTTTACATAATGAACTTGGCTGAGAATTTCAAAAGCAGCTTGAAGATCACAGTCTTAATATGCTGCTGTGATTTACTTTCTGGTTCGCACAGGGTATATTTCGTACAAAAAGTTGTAGAAAGCCTTACCAGCTTGTACAGTGCAAGGTCAAGAAACACTATATTATGCTAGTGTTGGAAGCAATAATGCCCTCAGCTCATTCCCCTATAATTATTAATTAATAAAGGGATTCTCTCGTTGTTGTTTCTGAACAAGAATAGAAGTTGCAAAACCCTACTGAACAGACAGAAATTAAAGAAGCAATGACAGTTCTCCCTTATCCCCTCCACACCTTCAGTACATTGTACCATAGACTAAAGACCTATAGGTCTATTCACTATATTCAGATTGCTTTCAACCAATGACCCACTTAAAGCATTTTTATATTATTGCTTTTAGAATAATTCTCCCAAATCAAACCTGTTCTGCTACAGTGAGGCTTTTGTGTTGAAAGGCATTTTCTGAAGTAGTATTTATCAAAACCCAAACAAATGATAGAACAATCTAATCAAAACACTGAAATGACTGCCTGATTGTATTTTAAAAATCATAACCTAATTAGAACCGAATTGATTTTTCCGTTAGCATGAAATTAAAACTAATTTCCCTGCACAATATTTACTCTAATATTCCCCAGATGCAAATACAGTCTCATAAAACATTTCATAAAATAGGTTTTCTAATTGTTTCCTGATTTTTTTCATTACATCATCAATTGTATTTATCTTTCTGAACTATCCTTCTTCTTGTCTATCTGGAAAAACGTATTAACAAAGGGAGAGATGATGAAACATCATGGAAATTATTTAACTGCTTGTATACCGTGGTGCAGATAAAGAGGTATTTTTCAGAGGATCTAGTCTTTCATTTCCTTTCCTAGCCAAACCTGCTCCTGAGATGACTTTTCCTAAATTAATGTTACACTCAGGCTGATAGACAGCAAAAGGTGGCAGACGATCCCTGTTCAATTTCTCTTAAAGAAATGGGCTAGAAAAGTAGATTTGTCGCCAAAAGGAATTCTTCTGTCATCCTTCAACATATTCACAGTTTTCTCATTCAGTGTCATGTCTACTGCCCTAGGCTCTTCCTTTCTCTTTTCCACACAAAAACTTCCTGAATTCCTGCAGCGTATGACAGTTTGTACACGGGGAAATTGAACAGTGAGACACTACCTCACTCAAGCACAGACAATCAGATTTATAGGAAAGTAATTTCATTTGCTACGATCGCTGCCTTAATGAGGAATGTATGTTTCTATCCAATAAGGACTATTCTTATTGTAATATACTCTTGACCTTGACCATCCAGTGGCCTATCTGACCAATGGCCAATCTTAGGGAGTCCCCCCTCTTTAATGCCAAGATAACGAACCAAAAGCACTAAGTAAATATCAAAGGAAAAAAACATAGAATAGAAACAAGTTTTTGTTTGTTTGTTTTTAAGATTGCACATCTTTGTACAGAAACACATTGCCTTTTGCAAATAGAAAGGTGATTCCCAGGCAACTCCAATGCAATTCCCTGCCTAAACATCAAGCATCCTCCCAATTCTTAATTATTTCAATGGAAATATGCAATGGTCAAAGAAAAAAAAAAATCCCAGAAAACTCTGTCTTAATCTTTTTTCAGGAGATACCTTTTATTTAACCATTAGAGTGAAGCAGATAGCTTCCTTTAGATATATACGCATCATTATTTTCACACTTCTGTCTCCTGTTATGAATGCAGGTTTTCTCACACTAAATGATGTGTTGTGTCATTTGTTTTAATACACAGAATAAAACATCCCTTCTGATTAGGGGACTTCACACACCCTTATTATAAAACTATGAAGGCAGCATCTCCCAGGGCAAGCCTGATGAGGCAGGCAAATAAAAGAGCAACACCCTTGTGGTGCAGTCACTTTTCTGTACTTGGACCACAAGGATCTGGCGGGAATTTTACTGTACAAGCATACAGTTCATCAGGCAGAAAGGGTCCTTGGTCCTTGAGAGGGACATGCCTATTCACTACAATGCTTGCATTGTAATAAATGGAGACAAGGGCTTGGGAAGTTTGATTTCAGTTCACACCTCTGCCACAGACCTTAGGGAAATCATTTCTTTTCTCTTTGACTCAGCTCCCTGAATATAAAATGAGGTTAATGATATTTTTATCATACCCTTTGTCTGATTCATCTACTCAGAATTCAGGCTTTCTGGGGGGCTCCCACTGTGTAATTCTACAGTAGCCACTGTAACAAGGACAAAACTCTATTATGATGTCTGCTCTCCTCTGTCACCCATATAAATATGATAAATCATCCACAATCAATCATCAGGGCTAAAAAAAAATAAAATATATCCCCTCATGAAATCATGATAACACAAAATGATTCCAGCAATATGCCTGTAATTTATCAGAGGAAAAAAAAAAAAAGAAAGAAAGAAAGAAAGAAAGAAAGAGAGAGAGAACAAGTCAGGACTTTGTTGGTGGAGGCAAGCATAAGCTAACTGATTCAAGAAAAAAATTCCCATACCAAAATATGGATAAGAGTAAGTAAATTCTCATTCTGACTTTCTGCTTTTGCATTTGTTCTCTGTACTTTCTTGAAGGAATTGATAAGAGGTCATGAATTACAAGGAAATTAATCTCAGAAATACTTTGCAATTTTCTCCCTTACAGAGGGGCTCTGCAGACTGTAAACACAAGGAGACTTAGGCAGATAAGTAAAAAGAAAAAAAAAAAAAAAGTTTGAATAATGCCCCAAACAACAATATTTTAAGAATAGACCAGACAAACTTATTTTTAAAATAATTGAATGAATTTGAATACAAGTATCTCCCATCTAAGTGACTGCTGTAGTGAGGAAATCTTCCTTCTGAACCAAGCTATGGAGAGTGAATGAGTTCCGGGAACAAGGTCCTTGCCCTCTCCTGCTCGAAACAAGAGTAACCTAATGCTTACATTTCTTTAACCATGATGGTGGATGCTATTGCCTAGCCTCATTCAGCTCAAAAGCAAACCCTGTAACACTAACAAGTGCACAGGTCTGCTCACCTGCTTTGGGAACTCAGCAGCACACGCGCGTTTCAGTGCAGAACAGCACTCAGATATGCATTTTTGGCATCCAACCAGCAAAGTGCTCCACATTTTTCCCTCATTGTGCAAATTCTCACATGTTGATGGCACTGTTTGGCAAGGATTTAACGAAGCCTTTTTTGTGCTTACCTTCCATGCATTTATAGGACTCTGCACATAAGCCTGTGTGTATTTTCCCAGGTCTATGCCTTTAATAACTTACCACCCAGCACTGAAACCTGCAGCAAATTCCATTTACGAATGCGCTGAGTCTCTCACAGGTCCATGCACAAAGCACTTCCAGTGAAAGTGGTCCCAAGGAGACAGATTGTCAGTTTTAAAATGCATACTGCAATCCAGCAACACAAACAATATTGCCATCTTGGATAAATACAGCATCATTTAAAATCCTTTGACTATGTTACCAGCCTAACACACACTCTGGTCCAGCTTTGTATGACACATTAAACCCATTATAGTGTGTTTATTCATAATGACTCTTATTTCATGAAATATATCTTTAAAAGTAATGCTGGAAAACGAGCATTCAGAATTTGTCTATACCTAGAAACTGTAGGCTAAAATAACACAATAGAAAGTTATTACAAAAGCTTGCGTTCTTCAGCAGACAAGTATGTGTAAAAAGGAGCAATGCTAGTTCTGGCAGAAGGTTGTGGATGTCTGTGTCTGTGCACAAAGAAGGAAAAACTCTGCTCACATGGAGACTCAGTGTGTGTTCTCTCTAAAAAGAAAATAGGTTTGTTGGTAGCGCTGCCCCACAGCACAAAGCTGGATGGATCTTGTAGGCTTGCATCTTGCTCTCTGATGAGGCATCTAAAAAAAGTCCTAATATTTCCACCTGAGAGTTCTGTCCTATTCAAGAACATGAACCACTCACATGAAAACTTGATTGGATAGAAAGCTTTGCTCTCTCCAGTAAAACTATGAAAATTATGTCTTTTAGTAACTGCCTTCTCTGAATGATTTTGAAGTGTTTATTATATACCAGATGTCATGTGAAGCATTTGGATTTCAAAGTGACATGAGAGACTTTGGAGCAGCATGAATTCTAGGACAACATATTGCATGTGTCTGTCTCTGTCACGGTAATGATAAGAAAGGGCAAGCATGCAGTGGCACTTGCTCCTCTCCAAATAGAATCACCATGCTCAGAAATTCCTAAATAACAGCCTCCTCTGGGGTGAACAGAAATGGTAATCCTCAGCTGGCCTAAATTAGCTCGAGACCACGGTGCAGGAAGCATCTCAGGAAGTAAGCTCCTGGCTGTGAGGCCGTCTGGCTCTCCTTACACAGCCATCAGCCACGTAGCGCCCAACAGCACAGGCAATCACCTGAGTAGCTCCGAAGCCATGAAGAACCCAGGGCAGTTGTTGCATGAGGACAAGAACTTTCAGAGCAGGACAAGCAGTGTAAAATTAGGAAATTAAGGAACCCTGTGAGCAGGTGAAGAAAACACTTCAAGCTGGAGTTAGTTTCAGTAAATCCAGATGAATTGTTTAATTTGCACAAGCTAATACTTTCAGAGGCTAAGGATACCATAAAATAAATGAGTGCGCACTGCTTAGGGTCTCCCTCTTGGAAAACGACAAAGATCAAAGACTCCCTGCCTATTTTCTCTCAAAAAAATTTTTGAAAATTAATTGCCCGAATTCACATACCAGTTTATTCAAGTCCTGCCTTTTTCAGTCACACAATTTGCATTGACTGATAGATACTTTTAGGACGCTAACATAAATAGGTGGCCTAATACTCTATGTCAGGGTATATTTTAATTGGTAAAATGCAATCATCATCTTTGTTGCAGCAGGGTCATTTCCTGAATGTCAGATATCAAATTAACACAAAAGGATAAGGTCCCTATCAAAAAAGTTGTGTATCCACAGCTCATGAGATATAAGGCAGAGAATAAAATCTACCAAGATTGAAGGGCAGACTCAATTCGTAAGAGGACAATGGTGTTCTTGATTAGTCATAAAATTAGGAAAAAAAAGGCTGAGATTAAAACTATATGACCGAGGCTGCAATGTGTATACAGATGTTCACAGCTCCACCTGTGCTACAGACAGAAGCTGAGAATCTGACAGTAACCCTAATTAGCCATAGCAATGTCTGTCAAGAGAGATGAACTCAGACACTCTGGGTGCTCTCTAGATGGGCTGCCTGCCCCTCTCACATTCTTAGTCACCCACCTGTATTACAATGTGCAATTTCATTACTTTATAAAAAAGCAAGGGTGACATCTGAAGCCTTAGGGTGCTGCTGTTCATTCCCCTCAAACAATAAGAAAAGACCTGTGCAGAAGCCATGCATACCTGCTCTCTAGCTGCCCTGTGACTAGATAATTAAGTGTCATGAATATGTAAATTCTAAGCACCTCAGTGGGTTCTTTGACTTTCCTTTCAGTTCAGCACTGCACTAATAGACCTGGGTCTGCATAAGTAAAAGGTACACCATCCGTTGTATGTATTTTTGGATGATGAATAATGCCCGGATAGCACTGATCTGGCTGCAAGGCAGTGCGGTTTGTGCCTGTCAGCATCCCACCGTCATCACCATCCTACCAGCAGCAAAGTCATGTCTAAGACATGGTCCTGTGAAAACCAAAACTGTGTGGCAGATTTATTGTACAAAACCTAGTCTCTAGCTCACAGCAATGTTCAAACCTTTGGAGTCAGAAAACACACACCCTGTTCCCAGGAGTTACTACTGTTAAAGGCTCCAGAGTCAGAAGTTACAGAAAGCGTCCTGCAGCCTGAGGGTTAAAACACTGGATGTTCTTGTTACCCGTAAACATACAATCAGCTGAGAGCCTGGCTGCCACCCTGTGAATAATGGATTTTTGTTTATCAGGGAAACTCAAAGGAGAGTTTAAAGAAAAAAAAACAAAACACACACACACACAATGTTTCAAGATGACCTTAAACCATTTTCTTTTTCCTACTGGTTTGTCCCCGGAATTTTTTTTACAGCCCCAAATTTGACTTATTAGCCCTGAAGAATTCTACATAAACATACCGTCAAAACAGATCCAAAATTATTTATTTTAAAAGTGTTGAAATAAGCATCTTGTTCTCCTTTTCTCTTGTAGCTGAAGCAATTTATTTAAATTTGCTGAGTAGTTTTGCTGCTTTTCTCAAAAATTGTTTTTGTTCATCTCTTATCCTAAACTTTCCTGATTCCATGACATTTAATCTTGCATGTTCATGTGCTATGTATAAACCTTGTTTGTTTCAACGAGCTCATTTTGAAGTTCCCACTACCTACCAAACATGCATTTTTCTGTCTGTCTACCAGATCAACTTCTCATTACTCCATTCTACTTAAGATGTAGTGAGCACTGCTGCCAGGAGACAAGACTGTTAAACAAATTACAGCAGATGCTTATGGATTACACCCAGGTACACAGTGTTGTTTAAAAAAAATAATAACAGTAATAGATAATTCTAAGCAACACAGAGGGTAATTTCTGACCAATTTCAAAATGCCATCTTTATCAAAATTCTCTCTACAGAGTGTGAAATCAATATATGGATGTTGCTGTAAAATTAATGAGCTCTTCAATAGGCTGTTTTGAGATTTTCACTGAGAAGCGTCTCTGATTTTTCTTTTCCTAAATTGCATAGACACCTACATTGGTTGGCTAATATGGTATCATAGCACAGGAAAAAAACTCCAGGAGGATTTGTCCCCTGTAATGATCTCCACCAGACATATATTCTTCTTTCTCTGAACAGACAGACAACAAAATTAAGTACATTGGCTTAATTCAGTTGCCATTGCAAGCTCAAATGGTATACAAAGTGAAATCAATATTAGTGAAATAGATCAGAATAGAATTGGAAGGTAATATAATTAGGTTGGCTTTGCTATACCTCGTAATGCTTATCTGTAGTTTTTTTTAACAAATAGAATATGAATATCTATTTTCTGAAACTGTAGGAGGTTTTCGAAACAGTGTTGTCCTTATTTATTCCACTTGGAGGGAGCACTTCAGAAAGACCTGTCTCTCCATCTCTGTGGGATTTAGGTCTGCCACGTCTCACCGAGTGATCTGGATTTCAGATGTGCAAGGGAGATTTGCTTCTTAAGCAACAGCATTAAGATTTTTTTTGTCTCTGAATACGAAGTGTTTGACTGTCTCAAAGCCCGGGAATGAAGAACATGAGACCTTGTGCCTCTGCCTCTCAGACTTCACCCCAGCCAGAGCAAAATTTGCTGCAGCAGCCGGACAGCTTTGACATGCATCAGTGAGGTGAGGGCTGTAATGCAGGCTAGCATCTCACAGGGCTGCCAGGGGCCTGAGCGGTCCTCCTGCACCTTTCCTTTGCTTCATTCTTCTTAGGCTGAGCCCAGGTGCAGGGCCAAGCCTCGGCTTCAGCACAGAGGTGGTCTCTGACTAAGAAAGATACTTCTGAGCAATCAAATGCAACCATGGGCTCCTTCCAATGTCTCCGATGCACATCTCTTCCCCCAAAGAACAGGGAATTTATGCCTGAGACCCAAAGAATATTTCAAGGATGACTGGAGCTACTTAATACATAATTATTTTAGTGTTCCAAGCAAATCGATTAGGATTTAGCAAAGGTAAAATACTTTCTAAAGTTGGTATTAAAAAGCTACATAAACAGGGCTGTATGCCCTTTAAATTGATAGAAAGCATGGTAGAGACTTTACCAAAAGAAACTTGAAGAATACTCAGATTTTGTCTCAACATGAAGCTTGATGTTCCCCACAAGGCGAGCTCTGTCTTGCCAAGGTGGAGACATATCACATCAGCACACAAATGCCGTAATATGGGGAAAAAAACCACCAGCCTGCAGGACATCAGACAAGCCACTGCTCTCACATGACTTGCCCAGGGTCCCACAAGAGCCAGTGACATGGAGTAGAAGTGGTTATCACAGAGTGCCCTTGGGGACTGAGGAGCCTTCCCCTAGCAAAGAGCAGCCTGAGGAACACTTTCCCACCTCTGAGATTAAAAATTAAGCAGCAAGTTTTTTAATCAGAATTCTTCTTCATGGATTCACGTTCACTCTCTGACATCCTGGGATTTCATCCTCTCACTGGGACCAGTATTTTTAATGCAATTTTTTTTTTTTTTTTTTTTTAATCCTTGTAACTAAAAACAAAGAACAGGGATAAAGTAAAGAACAATGATAAGTCATTATCTGTGCTTCTCTCCCTTCAAGGCTACCACGAATGATTTTATCCCTTTGGACCAAAACTTGTCAGCTCAGAACTTGGTTTAGTGCCAGAGCATGGAGGAAGGTATGTAAGAACCAGGAAAAAAAGTATAACCAGTGAGCTGCTATGAAGAATTACCTCCTGAAATCACTGCGGTCCAACTCCTCTCCTGTTGCATGTCTTGTGAGGTGGTATAATGGTGCACAGCATCCCTGCACGGCTTTACTGGGAGACAACTGTCACCTCCAGTGACTTGCATGCTCCCGAATGGAAGGTCTGCCCTGCTGCCATATAGCAAGGAGCAGAAACCTACACCACTGAAACAACACAGGGAAGTCTATTCCATATGCACACCACTTGTGAAATTCCCCAAGGCCTCAGAAATAAAGAGGAATGCAATAAAGCACTCTCGAGGAAGGGGAAAGGGAAGCAGGGTTGACACAAGGCACAAAACCACTGCAAAACGACTTGCAAGAAGCTCTTGAAAGGCTGGCATTTGTGGTTAATAACCCGATGCAGAAAAACTTGGACCCATAAAAGCAAATCTGGCAGCAAATGACAAAACCTGTTTTCCTTGTTTCTAACTCAGCCCTCGAGGGGCAAGGAAGAATGACCTTCTTCAGTGGGTGACGCAGTGCAACACAGGAGCAATAGCCAGAAGTGGAAGGGCAGTACCACAGAGGCACCAGTGCCATTGCACTGACATACAAGGACAAAAGAACTAGGAGAACATTGGAAATTAATATATGAAAGTAAAAGAAGGGACTCACTTGGAATCAGATTTTAATATCTTTAAGGATTGCCTGTTCGTTTGTTCCTTCTGCTACCCACTTTCACAGGGAACATAAGCTAGAAATCAGAATTATAAGAACACCTCACCGATTTATCATAACTCCAACGTCCCTGCCTGATTGAGGGAATGCTATAAATTTCAATGTATGTCAAGGATCTCATTTAGATAGATGTATCATAGAGTAGAAGGAAAAATAAGATTTCCTGCTTTTTAAGCACATTATTAGAGTAAATCATATAACATATAGCATCAATAACATGTATTATCTCATATTTTGATTATCAGTAAACATGCTCAGATGTAGAATACGTCACACCTGCCATACATCCCAACAGGCCTAGACAGTGATCTGCATCACATACCAACTCCTCAATTTTGCTTTCTTGAAATGCAGCAAGATACTGCATATTACAGTAAAACGTTTACAAACCCACAGGAAAATGTCAAATAGTGACAAGCGTGTAAGACTTGAAGGTGGAATAAAGCTAATACTGAAGCTTCTTCTATTGTCCAAGTCTACTCAACTGGCTGTCTATTCATGCAGTCTAAAATATGATCATGTTGTCTACAACTTCTCCAAGTGTTCAGACACTGCGCAAACACCAAGTTATTCTGGGAAATAATTCATTTTTTTCCTCATGGGGTTTTGGATTGCTGCTAAGGTTTCTGCTATCCAACATGATAGTACCTACACTGCCTGACCATCCCAACAGCACTGTACCTAGCAAACCAGGTCTAATTCTACCCCAAAATACTTTAAAGATACTGATGTGAAACTTTGAAGTGACACAACTAGAATCCAAGGCTGCTTTAACATGCTCTTTCCTCAGCACATTATCTCCCACTCCAAACATGCATTTTTAGCTGGAAGACAGGCATTATAAATGCAGTATTTTGAGCTAGCACATCTGTACCAATGGGACTCCCATCCTACACGAGAATGCCCTGCTGGTTAATCATAGGCAGTTTCCAGTAGTTTAAACATTTTTGGTGGCATAAATAAGTGAGTAAATTAAGGCAATTCAATTGCCAGCTACTATAGCATATATTCCTTTTGAGGTGGTCTGGCCAACTTTTTCTCCAATCGAGAAAGAAATTCAGCAAAGCACTTAACTTCACTAGAATAGACAGTTCTTAAAACACAAGGCAGAAAAAAAAAAATAGTCATAAAATCAGCCAATAAAAGTGCCAACAAAAGTATAATCTTACAAAGTAATGCTCACCACACTGTATAACACTTTACTAAAGAAAGTGTAAAAGTATAAGCTAAACATAACACCATTTAAACATTCATATATTTCTGTTAACAAGAAAGGGATGAAAAACAAACACAAAAATGCTAACATTTGCAAGTGCAGCTTGATGCAGTGAGGACCAATATTTAAGCCGCTGCTGCTTTTGCTTTTTTTTTTTTCTTTAATTAATTTTAAAACTATTGCCTGCCGTGATAAACAGAGAGTGCCCAGGACTAAGACAAACACTTAGTACATAAAAAAGCTTACACTTCCTATTCCCTTGCAAGATTTTTTTCATTTCTGTTTGACTGCTGTGCCAGTCTAGACTCAAGAAACTATCCTGATGAAAGTTTTGAGGGAACAAGACATTTTACACTACTGTTACTTTCCAAAAGAAAATAAGGCACATACACGTAGGGCTCTTGCAGATCTCAGGTTCTTCCCAGAACTCAGCCTCTTCCCAGCTGAAAACAGAACAGTACTTCACTGAGGAAAAACAGATTATAGTATGGATTATAGTATCTTCTCCATTTAAAATTTATAAAAGGCTCTCTCTCCCCGTGCTACTCTAATGGCCCTCATGGCATTGTAGAGAATGTTGCAATGAGCTCTACCATATTTCCTTTATCTAGAAATTGACTCTCTGATCAAGAAATGCCATTAGGTTAGTCTGAGTAAAAGCTATCTTTGATAAGACAATTATACATTTTTATCCCATTTCATATTTATCTTCACATATTTAAATATTTTGCCCTCAGCTTGCAGTATAGCATAATCTGTCTCTACTCAGTATATATATCAGATTTGGTATTTATTTTACCACTCTCAGATGGCTTCAACAGAATACCTTGCTGCCAACATTTCTGATTTATAACGTAATCTCCCCCAGCAGCTGAGGTGGAGATTATCTGGGTCCCCAGAATTTAACATATTGAACCCTGCAACTACCTTCAATAGAGATATAATCTCCATTTTATTGGTCACTTGCCTTTGAGTATATGGTCAGTATTGTCATTCTTCCTGAAATAATGATGCCAAATATACATTTAACTCTAGGGCTGTTTCCAAACCTTTTTACTCTACCATTCTTACTGCATAGATGTGTTTTGCCTTTTCTTATTGTTTTTTTAGATGACTCCTAGATTTCTCTTGATGAAATAAAATCTTTTACCTCAATTTACTGTCCTGTGCAAGTCACAAGTTATGAACATTTCCGTAAGTGTAGATAGCTTCCTTTTTCATTACCCAGAAGCCTTGAAGACTAAACCTTGTACTTCTCCAATGTTAAGGAATCCACGTGGAAAGTTGTAAAATATCACTACTGGATGACTGCTAACCTAGTTTTAAAGCTATTTGATGCATCAGATATTTTTAATTTTTTTAGAACATACAGATGCTATAGCACCCATTTTTTCCATATAATATTTTCATCTAACAGTCAAAATAAATATTTCTTAATATTTATTATTTTTAAATAAACTTGCCTTACACAGAAGTTTCATTTGCAATACAAGAGAATACTTTAAACTGGAGTTGCACATGGCAATTTCTTTACCACGTTAACATCAGACTGGATTCCAGCTCATACATGAAAGGCCATAAATAAATATTGCTTATTATTGTATCCAAAATGCACAGAGGATTTAACGGGGAATAAAAATTACTAAAGAATGAGTATACATAAAAATGCATCTTGGACCACAGTGCAAGTTGGACATTGATTTCTGTCTGTTTATTATGCAAACTCAACTGGGCATGAAATAGTAAGTATTTGGAGAAAAAGCATGGATAAGATTTGACTTCCGTCTGGAAATAATCTCAGCTCAGCAAAAAATCCATAATTCAGCTCCTATGAACTGATCTGCTTTTATAGCTCTGACACTATGTAGAACAGGAGAGTATTAAGCATCTCTGAAAGCGAAGCTGTTCGTTGTAATTATGTCTATTTAGACAGATGTAACTAACTTTAAAACCTCCTCCTCAATTTTTTTTTCTATATGACAGTAGTAAAAAATTATGTGCATTAATCATGTACGCACAAGCCTCAGTTAAAAATCAGAGCCCCATTGAGTGAAGCCTTATGCCAACATACTGAAAGATAAGTGATGGAATCATGGCACTTCAGAAATCTGTGTGGGGCCTGCATTTGATTTCACCTATATCAGGCTTTTTATGACTACACTAATTTCCAGCCATGAAATAAGAAATCATTGCAAGGTAAAGCTAGGATGTGGAAAAGGCAAAACGGGTGCCCATAACAGCTCCATGAGCACTTGAATGATGCCTTATTTTTGACTCATTTGTTCCTCATGGTTGACTGATATATACTGAGAAATATATATACATATATAGAGAGAGACAGATACACTGAATTTTAAAAAGCTGATGGTCTGAGACCCCTATCACTTCTATTTTACCACCAGAAGTTTATGTTTGTTCAACTTCCTTCTCAGATAAGATGCTTTGAGCTGCTGTCTGCCCCAAACTGCACATAAACAGCCTGGCTAGGGGGCACACAGCGTTTCCCAAATGGTCAGCTGGACACCAGCAGTCAGTGACTAGACAGAGCAAACTATTTACCATCTCTTAGTCAGTGGCAGACCAACCTATTGTTTTTGTTTAAGGCTAAACATTGTACTTGATTTCCATAATTCAGTATTTTGCACGTTTCCCTGTTGCATTTTGTTGAAATTTGCCAACAGGTTCAAATGGTGAAGGGAAAACAGGGGAAATATGTACCTATATTCATGGAGTGACTTCAGACTTCTGTTTTTCATCGCTAAACTTGGCAAAAATTGCTTTGCTTGTGCTCAGTGGCCAAAGGGAAGTCATTTGAGCAATATTGAGTTATTGGAGCTGTGTAGACCTAGCCTAGCTCAGGTTCTGGTCTGCTTTGTAAACAAACAGCCCTGGGCAATTTTGTGAAAACAAAAGCAAGAGCAATTAATGGTATTAGTAATGTCCATAACATCACAATGCTGTCACCTCACATTAACAGTTTGCATTGAAGTCATTCAAAAGCACCCTTCCCAGAAGAAGCTGATAAAAGAGAAGATCTTAATCTAAATCAAAATGCAAGTATTCCAAAGAGGGTATTGGAGTTTTTAATTCTCATGCACAGCACACAAGGTGAGAATCAGCACCATTTTTCATGCAAGCCTCACAAAAATTAAGTGTAAATAAGATGTATTTCTGAGTATATAATGTGCACATTAAAAATACTGTTTACAGCTATCAGCTGTACAGAGCACGAATAATACGCTGACAAGCTCGTGAAAGACTGATGTTCTCTGAGCTCATCATTGCATACTTGAGCAGGGTATGAATATTTTATATTCACGCTGTCATACTGCAAGTTGAGCTGTTTGTACTAGAAAGGCGTACACATAGCACTACTATTCAGGTTTACATTTACCCTGCAAACGTCAGCAAAACGTTTCCTTCATGTAAGCAACTCTTCCTCCTCCCTCAGTCTTTTTAATTCAGACATAAGATTATTCAAAAGGACCACACAGCAGCAGGGTTAAAATTGCAGATAAAAGTGGCTTCTGAGTATCTAACCTAGACAGGAGGCAAAGAGGACCTTATCATCTGATGCCCATGGTACACAACAAGGATAGCTGTATGGTGTGGTATTCCACTAATGACTGATGGAAGAAGCCCTTGCTGAATACAGTTTAGGGAGAGGAAAAAAAAAAAAAAAAAAAAAAAAGTTGAAGGCTAAATAACATACCCATCCATATATTTTCCAAGGAGTCCATCAGAATCTGTAGAAACTAACATGAAACATCAAAATGATCCCCAGTGAAAGCAGTCCAATGAACTTCTATCCCAAATGATCACAGCATTATTTGATTGAAACATCTACCAGAGCTGACACATCAGGATTGCTAAAGTTCTTTATTTAGCAACTCTCCTATCACTAGCTTTCAACAGGAGAAAAAAAGAGCAGATTCAAAAGCAAGTACTGTTCAACTATAAATTAGCATCTATAAATTAGTAAGTAGCTAATTTATAAATGCTGGATGTTTTCCCTGAAGGACACTAGAAACTTTTGAGGAAAGCAACTAAAAGTTTAAAACTTTCATGGCTTGCTTCCATGGGAAGCTGAAACTTCCCATTAGCTGGCAACCTTTCAGACACCCCAAAGTACTGAGGGGCACCAGGTAAAAAGCTTTAAGTGTTCCCAACAACAGCAAAAAGACACACCTTAGATCGCTCTCCTCCCATCAGCACATTTGCCATCAACAGATGACGTGTCTACTTTATGCAGTAAACCACCCAGTAGCAGTCTGTGCAGTACTCCCCCTTTTGAGGAAGATCACATCATGCTTACAAGGACCAACAGAATATTTTTACAAGAAACTGCTCTGTAGCACTGTCACTAGCTTCCTTCCCTTGCCAATTTAAGAGATCAATGATCCCACCACCAGGTCTGCACTGCCACTCCGTACTTTGCAAAACTGTGTGACTGTACACATTTTGAACATTTTTTTTTCCTCAAGTAGTGAGTTAGGGCACACTGCGACTTCATTATAGAAACCCAAGCTGTAATTCTTCCAAGCCTGAGCTACTGTATGGTTTATATCACTTAAAAAATAATAATAATAAAATTAAGTCCTACTGTAAGGCTATGATTTGGCTTCTCTTGATACCTGCATAGAAATCAGCTTCCAGACTTCTAACATAATCATCAGGGTATAAGCAATCCAGGAGATTCCTGGCATGCATTGATGACAACTTCGTTCTCCAAACAACAGAGGAGCCAATGAGGAGAGGTGCTGTGCTAAACCTCATACTCACCACCAAGGAGGTGCTGATAGGGAATGTGAAACTCAGGGGTAGCCTTGGCTGCACTGACCATGAAATGGCGGAGTTCAAGATCCTTAAGGCAGCACGCTCATTACCCTGGACTTCTAGAGAGCAGACTTTGGCCTCTTCATCAGTCTACTTGAAAGAGTACCATGGGATACAGTCCTGGAGGGAAGACAGGCCCAAGAAAACTGGTTAGGGATCATCTTCTCCAAGCTCAGGAGCAATGCATCCGAACAAATAGGACATCATGTAAAAATGCCAGGAGGCCTGCATGGATGAACAAGGAGCTCCTAGACACATTCAAACTCTAAAAGGAAACCTACAGAGGGTGGAAGCAAGGACAGGTAGCCTGGAAGGAATACAGAGAAACTGTCCAAGCAGCCAGGGATCAGGCTGGGAAAGTTAAAGCCTTGATGAAATTTAATCTGGCTAGGAATATCAAGGGTGACAAGAAAGGCTTCTACAGGTACGTCAACAATAGAAGAAAGGCTAAGGAAAACGTGGGCCCCCTTCAGAAGGAAACAGACCTGGTTACCCAAGATACAGAGAAGGCTGAGGTACTCAATTACTTTTTTGCTTCAATCTTTGCCAACAGGTGCTAAGTTACAGAAGGTAAAGGCAGGGACTGGGAGAATGAAGAACCACCCAGCGCAGGAGATCAGGTTTGAGGCCATCTCAGCAACCTGAAGGTGCACAAGTCCATGGCATGTGATAGAACGCATCCATGGGATGAGAGAACCGGCAGATGAAATTGCTAAGCCACTATTCAACATATTGGAGAAGTCATGGCAGTCCAGTGAGGTTCCCACTGACTGGAAAAGGGAAAACATAACCCCCATTTTTAAAAAACAACTTTTTACAAGAGCACATAGCGTTGTCCCTTGAGCAAGCAGGCGTAGGCAGGCAACTCATTGGTTGCTTTTGGTTCCATCACTCAGTAATACGTGTACACAAGCTCTAGGTGCCAGCTCGTTAACCTAAGGCACATTATCATGTCGCTCATTATCACGTCTGATCTCCACCCAGGGGTGTGTGTTTTATCTTTTTAATGAAACATAGGTTACTCCAGAGCATCCTTACCTTTTCTTTTGTGCTGTCATTAGCACATACTTGCGGTAACCCAGTTGTGCATCCCTGCCCTTTTGCATTGTTTCAATGCAACTTTTCTTCCAGGAATGACTATAATAGGACAAGGGGGAATGGCTTTAAAATGAAAGAGGGGAGATTTAGATTAGATATTCTGAAGAAATTCTTCATTGTGAGGGTGGTGAGACACTGGAACAAGTTCCCCCCCATCCCTGGAACAGGGCCCTGGGCAACCTGATCTTATGGGTGGCATCCCTGCCCATGGCAGGGGGTTGGGACTGGGTGATCTTTAAGGTCCCTTCCAACCCAAGCTGTTCGATGATTCTATGATTCTAAAGTTTCAGAGACTGTACTGAAGATCTGGGAATCTTGTTTGAATCTGTTTCACAGCGACTGACGTTTTTAAACCAGACTACTACAGGGAAGATATATAGATATGGATATATATTTTAATGGTTCCAAAGTTGTCAAACCATCAGATAAACAAGGAACTACCAGAGCCTGATGGCAGTAAGGCCTACAGTGAAATATGAAAAGCTAAATTTAGCCCATGCACTGAAGGTAGATCATTAAGCACTCTTACCTGTGCATTCCTATACATACTGGCATCTGCTACTTAATCTCACTTCTCAGATTTATTGCTTTCCACTTACTAAATGAAAAAGAAAGAATTTTCCTTGTATTCTTCGAATATTTTTACACACATCATAACCAGAACTCGTGCTATTTCACATGTAGCAGCTTGAACTACACCAGACTTCTCTATCCTTCTCATCAGATCATATAATCAAACAAGTGGAAGTTAATTTCCTTCTCCCTTACACTGAATTCACAAAGGTGGCTTGGTCAATAAGAATTACTCAGCAAATTGATGCTCCTTTAGCCAAACGTGTTCCAAAATGATAAAACAAGAACCATGCATTTTTCAAAGGCCATACAAATTGAAAATCATGAAGATTATTTGACTTTAATATGAAAAATACTTTTTCTAAAAAATTAGCATATTTTATAACGGGCCTTTATTTTATTTTTCTAATGATGCTGCATAACATCTTTACAATGAATCTTCACTGTATTGCTTATAGACTAACTTGGCAAGATTAAACCTGAAGAATTTGAAATTCAATAGCAGTTCTCTTTCCCTCTCTTGCTCTCTCTTTTGACTGTGGTATTTTGAAAAGCACAGATGATAAACTCATACCAAGATTACCAAGCCAGTCAAGATACCTAGGAGGCCCAGCGATTTCTCATCTGCTTCCTTTGGCCTCTGCAGTCATTAAAAGGGTGGACAATAATCTGAGATTCCCTTACCATACTTTAAATTCTTATATCTCCATTTATGCGAGAGACATCTGTAATTTCTGGAAGCTATTGAGATGCACCTAAATGTAATCCAGTCTTGTCAAGATAAGGTAAACCTTGGCACTACTTCTGTGGGATCAACGATAAGACCCTGATTTGGAATATCAGAGGCTGCCCATGAGTCAGAAAACCTTTGAGTTCTACCAGAAGAGTTGGGCATATGCCCAATAAGCATTTTTAGATTACAGGGCTGTAATGTACTCGTGTTTTTGTTGTTGTTGTTTGGTTGTTTGTTTTTTTCCCTTTTTTTTTTTTTCATGTCAATATACAAAAGCTTTCTTTAAAAACTGTTATCAGAAGATATTAGTGAATCTGTCACACACAGTTCTCACTGACCTACAGACCTGGATTCTTCCCCAGGGTCTACAAGAACATAAATTTAACACTGAACAGATGCAAGAAAAAACTACCAACCAGGTACCATGACGTACTGCCTGCAGATTTACAGGTCCAAGGACAAGCCTAGCACCAGTCGCCCCACTGACCTTCACAACAAGAGGGTCAGAGTACTTTCTATTGCACGTGCTCCGTTCCTTTTCGCACAGTCTCTCAAAAGCCCACCAGCTGCTCTATTTTCTGAGGTAACAGAACATATACTGTCCACCAATACACATACTAGTCATGAATCTATAGCCCTTTTCTAGTGATCCACTTGAAAAGGGATGGTGGGGAGGGAAGAGGGCCCCTTTGGCTGGTACCAACTACTTCTTTAAAACAATAATATACCACTAAAATAATAATATACCACTTATGCAGAGGGAGCTCCTTTGGCTCCATTCTTAGGTGGTGTTTCTAACCCTCCTTTACAGAAGGATATTCAATAAATGAGGTATTTCTGTGACCCACAGCAAGCCTGCACACAACTGTTTGTACTATATACTGTTTCGCTTTGCTCCCTGGCACTGCTCTTTGGTGGCTGTTACAGCCCATAAAGCCATCTGTTAGGAACGCTCAGTCATAAAATTATTAATGCCTGTAGCCTAAAACCAACCCTAAGTAAATAAACAGTACCAGAAGGCCCAATACAAAATTCTGGGATGTTAAATACACAGGAAATACACAGAACCATAAATCTTCTTAATAGTTCTACGTGCAATTATGTATTCACTTGAAATTCAAATAACACACAGAAAGGCTAGACAGAAGTTGCTTCTAAAATAGCTCACTGCAGATTTGCTTCAGAGTTGAACCCCACATGAAAAAAATCTGCAATACTGTTGTGAATCCTTGTGACATTTAGAGCTTCTGAAATTATGCAATTATGTAAGAAAGTTCCTAACAAAGAAGCTCACAACACACAAATCAAGGCTTAAAACACAGAACAAAAGAAGAGATTCCCAAGTTAGAAACATTCAAATTCTTTAGAGGGGTAAGTTACTTGTATTAGTTATGTGGCATCCTAGGCACAAATAAAACATTAAGAAATTCGGTGCAGCTAGATCTTTGCCACTGTAATGGCAAGTTTCTTGAGTAAAATAGCCACAGGACTGCCACCTTATAGTTACTTGGTGCTGGCTCCTACCTTAATGTAAAGATGGAACCTCTTCACCCTCCATCACAGCTTCCTTCAGCTGTTCTTGCCACGAAGGCTGGGGTGGCAGCCAGCCAGTCAAGCCTCACATGTGGGAACAAGAAAGGCACGACCAGCTCTGTTCCCCACCCCTCCAAAAGCTCAGGATGTATTTCTTGCAGAGGCAGCCTGTCACTAGCCTAGTATAGCCACAGATACCAACATCGGCTGGAGATGTTAGGATCTAAGCATCTGCCAGAGCAGGAGAGAAGCTGCTGTGCTGCAGGCATTAAGCCTATATTTTAAGAAGGCCTGATCCTAATAATGCTCATTAGCTCCCTAGCTGCAGCTTAGCATCAACTACAGTAAGGCCAAATGCCTGCAGGCTGGGCACATAACAGGATCTGGTTTGCAAATGCCAGCCTGGCAAAGAAGGCTGAGGCCTGGCTGGAGACAGAAAAATACTCGCTACCAGGCAGCCTGCAGGCCCCCAGGGCCACTAACACAGCCACCAGCTCTGTCACGATGGGGCAGAGGGCTGACACTCACACCTACCTGAATGGCTAAAACCATAAGGTTATAAAATCAGCCAAGCTATGGCCAGCAGCAGGCACAGCTGACATAAATACATGTATGCTGTGTGACCAAAGAAGCCTGCAATGCAGCCACTTAACACACAACGTAGGCAAAAACCATTCCTTGCAGTGCTGCTTGTGCCAGCTGCCTGCCCACCAGAAGCATGGGCTCCACAGGGACCCTGGCACTGAGCTCTCCACCTCCAGAAACCACCTACCCTGCAAGAAGACCTCTTTGGGACACCCGTGGGGTATGACAAGCCCTGTGGGGGCATGACACAGCACCTCCCATCCTAATGGGAATGACAGCACTGAGCTGGGTCCAGAGTGCATGATACCCCGCTCAGTCCTACAGAAAACGTGGTTGGTCTGAGAATCTGCCCCCCTTAAGCCCTAACCCCATCAACATCACCCTTTCAGGAGATTACTGGAACAAACTGCAGCATTGCACAGTTTAGCTGACTTAACACCACTTTGAAGAAATTTTAAAAGCAATCCTAAAATGTCTTTTTTTTTTTTTTTTTTTTTTTGTGGAATAAAAAAGGCCAATTGAGCAATTCTCTACTTTAACAAAGAATAATTCCTACTTCCTAGGAGCCCCTGCTAAGCTTTAAAACCACAGTAATCTATCAGAAACCAGGCAACAAGTTACTTTGTTTTATTCTCTTAAATAAAGGTTTTTAAGATCTTCCAGTGTGATTTTAGCACTGTATTGAAAAAAGAAGGCTTTTGTTCCCAACAGTTGCTTACATTTTGATGCCATTTAGTACCATTTCTACCTCATCTCACTCAGTTTGTACCTACAACCTGTACAGCTTTCACTTTTTAACTTAAAGCTTTGTTTCTTAATCACAGAGGCAAGAAGATTAGAGCTGTGCAAGTCAGAGACACGGGGGTCTTTATTTACAGTATGGAACATGTCTGGGTTTTCTCTTAAGCTGCCAACTTCCATAACTGGGTTGTGACTTTTACTTTGAACCACATTTTGATGTGTCACGTAAGGAAACAAGCACCTTTGATTTGTCTGTCAAGGTTAAGACTTTGAATTTCCAGGAAAAAATCCTCTCATCTCTCTGGTTCTCATTTTCTTTCTTTTCCAAATAAAAATGAAGAAAATAACAGCCAAACAGAAAACATACCACCACCATAATTCAGCATCACATACTCTGAAACTGAGATTTGGCTGACTGAAAAGTGACTCTGTGGAATAATGTAACAATTCAACAGCACAAAGGGCACCAAGCACTAGATGGACAGCACAGACCAAAACTGGGGGCAGGAACGCCATCAGATGGACAGGAGTCAGGAGCTGGGGTACAAAAAGCAAGGACTCAAGGCATCCTACTACATCTATCCTGCAGGATTTCATCCCCTCCCCATCTCTCAGCAAAGCTTGCAGTTTAAGGAGAGGATCTGCAGGATTGCTGAAGAGGGCAGCAAAGCTGACATAGCAGGGGAAGGCAGAGCCAAGCATTCAAACGGATGGCTGCACACAGGCTGAGGACAAAGGGTCTCAGAGTTTTGTGTGTCAGAGCTCTACAGGTAAGGGATTGAAGGGAACAGTCCAGACCGGACTTAGTAATGCAGGAAGTTTCCTATGAAAATGGAAATAGATAGCAATAATCATAAATCATCCCCACACACACACACGCAGACCAGAGCTGCAGTTCAATTGCCAGAGTAAGACTTCCAAAGTCTCATCTCTGTTTCTAGCTCAAATGAAAATTTCCATTGCAAATGGTGATAATGGATTTCATTTCTCTTGTGCTTCACATCTGCCAAATACGAATAACTCCTTTTACCTATCCTGGCTATTCAGAAACTAAGATTTTGTGGAAAGTAGAACAAAGAGTGACAACGCTGGTGGAAACTATTTCTTAGCTGGGTCCTTACATGCCTGAACTAATCAACTTTTCCTGGGACACAAAGAAAGGTAATGCTGATGCTGTAGTATACTTCTAACAGAAGAAAAGCTTTAAGCAAACAGCAAACATCTTCAATGACATCTTTTGATGCCGCAACTCATGCTGTAGTTGTAAACAGGATCTCTTGATGTATTTTCTACTTTATCAACGAGGGTGTTATCATAACGCTCTTTTCCAGACCAGACAGGTGCACCAATCTTTCTTATCTATCATGTGTCCTACTGTGTACATTTGTGACCACAGGGCTTCATACAAAGCTCTGTTTTTACATATCAACCACTAATTTCAGCAATTTCCATGTCCTCTACCCTCAGCCTACCTGACCACCAGGATTCCCCAGTGAATCCAGGTCACACTCTGCATCCTCCCATGAAAGCTTTTTCCATTTTTTTTGCCATGCAACAGGTTTCCTTTGAGAGCAAGGGGACCCGATAGATCAGTATTTTCTAAATTACATATGTCGAAAGATATTCTAGGCACACTATAATTAGCCAGAAAGGAAAAGCATTTCTGATTCATTAGGTCAACTTTAATGGTTTCCTCATTAAAAGTTTTTGCTGTTAAGCTGACAGAAGCTAGAATTTAATAGTAGCTTCCAGCACTTTCTTTATTAGCCGATCTCTATTGAATCAGTCTTTATCACCTGAGGAGATATTTTAAATGGAAATTCCTCAGCCCCAAGCAACCTAGATTGACCAAAGGCCTAGAGATTGCTCTGTCCCTGCTTTAATAAACTGACTGTATATATTGCTGCAAAGGTCAGTCCTCATTAGTCAGCAGTGGCCATGCAGGATTTAACACATTCTGTTCCAGTCCTAGTTTGTCACTTGTTGATACTACCATATCCTTGTTGATATTAAATAGCTGTTACATAGTCTGGAGTTTATAAATGTGGATCTCTGGAGAGCTTTTACAAGAGGAATTGCTTCACTCCCATCTATTTAATAACATTTGGATAGTTCTCTGGTTATCCGACAAACTGCAATAATTTGGCAAAGCACATAATTAACTCCTTTAGTGTCCCCCCTCTGAACACAAAACAAATCGAAGAAAAGCAGCAGGCCTATCTCATACACACCTATGGTAAGTAATTCACTGAAACTTAGGTTTCCAAACCACATCTTGTGCTATTATTTTGGGGACAGCATGTTGGGAGGATGCTTTCTTTAAAAGAGCAAAACTGCGTTTCTTCCAGTTCTCATCAATGTCCCAGCTACTAGATACTGAATTTTCAGAGATGGCAAGCTCACCCAGCTCTTGGCAGGGCTAAGCTTGTACAACTCTGTTATTTCAGAATATAAAAATTGCAAATGCAGTAAGAATTAGGCTCACTGAATCCAATCACAATTGCTCTATTTTAATTAAGAACCAACCTCCTCCACAGGTTAACTTGATTTTTGAATAGCTCCGTAATAGGTGCCTTCTCTGAGTCTGCAAGTCACTTAAAACTAACTCCTGTTCAAACTTCTACTTTCTGTAGGGAATTTAATTTGAGGAGCTTATACAGTATTGTAGGAGAAATGCTTGCCTAATGACTAAGGTATTGTTCCAGGACTTGGGAGGTGGGGATTCAATACATGCATCTCTCACCAAGTCTGCATGACCTTGAAAGAAACTCTCAGGGCTTAATTTTCCTAGGGTACAACATAAAGGTGACATTTGCTTTCCCTCACATTTGATCTTGTCTGTCTGGATCATAAACTCTGTGTTGGCAGGGACTCCCTCTCACAATTTGTTTGTAAAATGCCTAGTGTGGCACTTTACAAGCTGTAGCACTAGCCTAGTGTAAATTAAAAATAGTAATTCATATGTTAACATGCAACTGAGTTTTCCCATCATAAACCTAGGTAGTTGCCCTAAGTAGGGATGTTTCTTTCAAACAATATCAGATGAGAGAATGAAGGAAGAGAGGTCACATAAGACGCAAAGACAGTGCCAGAGGCAGTTCAGCTCCCCCTTTTTTCTCATCAAGCTACCTCAAATGCTAATTATATTAATTTGGAATTTAGCAGATAATTAACTAGGAAATCTTCTCTGGTTAGACACAAAAAAAAAAAAAAAAAAAAGGCATGGAAAGGATAGGATTTTGGTCTCCATCGGGTTGTTCAGCTTTGCAGGATTCCCTCATTTCAGCAGGAAATTGCTGCTCAGCTGGCAGCAGTATTTTGCCCGGTAATCTCCTGTTGAGGAAAAATAAAACAAAACTGGCATGCTCGGCATTAAGATGTGACTGTCCATAGCTGCAAAAGCTTGCTAGCATAGGAGTGACCTTGGCATGCCATAACACTGTGCCTTATGATGTTAATGGAGGATTAACGTAGGGAGGAGGGGACAGCAGCAAAATAGGGAATAGAGGGGGAGATGTGTGGGCAGTAAAGTAGCAATGAACTGTCAAAACCCCTCCATACTGACAGACCATAAAAAGCAGCCAAAAGGAGTATTTACAGAACCATTCTCTGGAACCAAGATAATTCAGCATGACAGCAGCTTATAGGCTCATTGGGGAAAAAATAATTTTAATTACAGATGAAAACAATAAGTTCCAGGTTAGCAAACACTATAGTAGCATTAGTAAGTGGACACCTTGAGCTCCTCAAGCAGCCTATTGCTGGGGACACTTCTAGCTGCCAAAACAGCCCAACCTCCCTCCTTTACATTAGCATACATGTTCTGAACAGATTCTGTGCATTGCCATCAGCAGCATCAGAATGGAAGTTGAGGTTAGCTGTAAAGGACTGTAAAAGTGGCATCCAAGTCCTAGGCCCTCTTCCAATTTTATTTTTTATTTTTAAAATAAAACCTAGACAAGCTGCAGAGTGGCAGACTTCTTGCTGAACAGAGCAATCCATAACGTAGGAAATAACAGGAAGGCTTAGAGGCATATGGAACCCATTAGAAATGGCATGTTTGCAGGGACAAATTATAAATTGGATCAACTAGAAAAGCATCTGAAAAAAGCCCTTCTACAATTCCGTCTTATGTGAACTGCCTGAATCCAGCTGAAGTATGTTTCTAACCAGAAGCTTTGCTTTTCCATCATTTCTTCATCTTACCACATTTGGAAAACACCCATAAAGGATGACAGCAGAAACCCCACAAGCGCTGTAAGACCCACCCTGGAGGAAAAGGGAAGAGGGATAAATGTCACGCTCACCTAGGCACCATAATGTACAACCACTGTATCTTCAGCTCTCCTTGTAACCACAAAGGAACCATTTTGAAGGTCTAATAGGGACATTGTCCTCATTTGTGCAGACCTGAAAGATCTCCATGCCTGCATGGGACAGATGGGGCTGCTACTCTAACCCCAAGCAGCACGCTGATTTTTGGGTGCTCTCCTACAGCCCCACGCTCACTGTGGGAGTGAATTTCACCTCCCTGGTCCCCTCTGCCTTGCAACTTCTGGAGTCTGACTGCTAACTTCCCTGTTTTATGCAGAGGCAGTGAATTTCACCCTAAAAGAATAACAAGCAGCCATTCATTAACATCAGACATGCAAAACAAATTTAGCTAAGCTGATTACTGTAATGTAGTAGCCAAGAGCACTGTTCAAATTGACATGGGAGAAGAAACGCCTTTGATACTCTCAGTACAACGAGCTGTCTATTTTTGTGAAGTCTCATGTTTCCTAATTACCTTAATACTCTAAGAATTAGGTAATGCCGATGTACAATCACTCACACCGGGCTGGGTTCACAGCCTCCCATTCCACAGTGCTTGCAGGGAATGCTAATCTGATGCGAGAAGTCTGGCTGCCAGAGAAGCAGTATCAGACAGCTTCCTTGCAATCATCAGCCACACCTCAGGATAAGGAAAACCCTAAAACGCCACAGGGTAGAGTTCAGAGAGGAGCAGAGGAAACGTGCAGCTGCAAATCCCCTTTTAGCTGATGCTGCACTACAAAGGACCATCCCTTTACTCCAGAGAAGACCCTTCATTACCCTGCCATGGCTCAAACCTGAGGATGAAGTAGCATCTGCCCTCAGCTCAGGGTGCCAAGAGATACCTAACAAACTCTCCCACTGCCTCCCAAACCTGCACACCACCCATGCAGCCTCCACATGAACCCCACACAGCACAATAGGGTGGCTGGGGACATGCCAACAGCTTCTGGTGAGGGTTCGGTTTCCATTCACCCAGCCCTTTCCTGTAACCCTGAAATTTAGGCCTGATGGGGTTGCATTGGTGATGCCAGATGATATATGCTGCAATAGCTGAGCATGTCTGTGGCGGTAGGGATGGAGTGAGACCTTTTGTGCTTACCCCATGGCGTGCGCTTCACACCCTAGTATTTTTCCTGTGTTTATTTATGGGCAGATTTTGAAAAAGAAAGCAAAGCATCCTAAAATGGGAACAGATGGGGTCTGCCTATTATCCCAAATCATTCTATGACAGAGAACGAAAACAAGCAAGGCTCATGTGTGGCAACCTGCAGTGCAAGACACTGAGCAGACCCCGCTAACAAGCAGTATCTCACTGTTGAAGGGACCCAAGCTGGCTCCCCTCTCACAGACTTCAGCAGAGTTAGGTTTAGCTGCAATAGTAAGAACAAGGAAAGAATCAGCCTTTGTGTGCAACAAATGAACACAGCTGAGACTCATACTTGGGCTCTTGGGCATAAAGAAAACAGAAAACCAAGTAACTAGGAGCAGCATTAAACTTTCCACAGCTACAAATTGCTCTTTCATGCATGATACATACAATTACAGCATGCTTAAATCCTGGATTATTGAGACAATAGGTTGTAGCAGCCTTAATCCAAGTGAGTCATTAAACTGTGCCACTTCAGTAGGAATCTGCATACTTAAAAAGTGTCTGTGTATCATACAGTCCATCTGTGTAATACAGTCCATACAGCCCAGCTCCAGTAATTAACTGCACTTCCTCATGAACATATTGCTACCATGTGTATACATTAGCATCTTGGCAATATTTTCTTTTTACAAAAAGATTGAAAGTATTAGTGCCAATGTGGTAAATCTGTCTACGTCTGTCTGTATGTCTAAGCCTTACGGCTGTTCGCGGAGATTGTCTCTCTCTCCTTGTGTTAGACTACCAACTGCTTTGGAAACTTCTTTTTCCATTTCAAATGCATTTTGTGCTTCCATATTGAGATAAAACCCCCAGGAGGCAACTAGCAAGACTCTAACATCTGACACAAGGCTAACAAAGGAGGACTGTTAGTTGCTGATGGTGAGTTGAGTTGGAAAGTTTACAGGGAACGAGGCAGTCACCATCCAGTGCAAACCAGGTTGTCGGGCTGAACTCCCCAGGGAGGCAACTATACATGTCTGCAGGGAACCTTCAGTGGTTTATCAGCCTCGTCATATAAGCCCAGAAAGGGAAAAGGAAAGCGCAACATGCAAGCACACTAGCAGTTTTAGATTCTCAATTCAGGGACAGACTCTGGAACTGGAAGAAACCTGGTCAAAACCCTGTTGAAACCAGGCTCTTCCAGAGACTCTGGCATGAACCTCAAAATGCTGAAGAGTAATAAAGAAAGCTGACGAAGAAAAGAGTTTCTCAGTTTCTCTGATCTCTCCAATACCCAATCCGAACTGGTAAATCCACACATCACAACACACCATCGCGTGGATTTGCCATCTCAGACCAGTCCTGTCCTGCACGGCAGCCAGCTCAATGCTCTCCAGCTCACTTTTCGTGTGTTTCTGGGAGTAAATACAGTTTGAGCTAATTTGGGTGTCTGAAATCTGGACAAGCTGTTTTCTAACACTGGTGTCAGTAAAGCTTAAAGGTAGCCTGTTTCAATGTCTAGTGCCCTAGATAAATAAGTTGCAACCCAACGAATCCTCTGGAAAAGTGCTTACTCTACTGGGGTCTAGAAAAGGTACCAAGCTGTTGGAATATGCTGGCTCAGTCTTATGAGAAAATCCTGCACAGAAGATCCTGCACAGAAAACTTGCACCTCATGATGGCCTGGAGCCTTCCCCATCTTGTGAGCCCTGGAAGAGGCGAGTGTGTGGAGCCCAGATGAATTGTGTGGTCCAGGGAGCTCCAGTTAAAAAACAAATAAAAAATTACTTATCCAGACAGGTTTTGCCATAGAACTGCCAGAACTTATGAAAGCACAAAGGCAAGAAGTACTCATTCTGTTTTGTTATATAACTATAAAGCATCACAAAAAAAATCTAAACAAGATTTAGTAAATCATTGCTCCCAAGCTGCAACTATACATGCCAAGTTTTACCACCTGGAAATAAATGGGAAAAATACATAGGAAAATCCATACAGACCTCTGGCTCTCAAGTCTTAGCTGTGCCAGAATTATGATTTGACGTTACCTGCTAATCAGTGCCATGAGAATTACCTCCCCCTTCCCTTCCAGTATCTCTAAACAGAAAGATACACTTTAGGAAACATATTTTAATAAATAGAATGCTAATTAAAATGAAGCTTGTGACTGCAAGTAGTGACCTCAAATTTCTGCATACTAATTAAGATTACTAATACATAGCGCAGACTAAAAAATAATAAATTTTTTTTAAGAACTTATTATTTTGTGGACTCCCCAAAATAGGACAAAAAGCCAGAATATAAGAGTTTCTGAATGCAACTACTTTTTTTTTTTTTTTTTTTTTGGAAGTCTGTCCTGATGTTGAACCATGTCTACTTCAGTGCCTTACAGGCTTTAATCCTCCCGACAAGGCAGCGCCCAGACCACCTGCAGCTCCAACCACATACGGCAATCATTGGATTTCTACAAAGTCAGTCCCAGTGGGCAGCAGCTGAGGTGCTTCATGCTGCCCTGCAGATGATATCGTCCAGTTAAGGAAAGTACCCCAGGTAAGAAAAGCAAAGGAAGATGCAAAAAATGAAACTGTGGGTCCATGGAAACTGATCAGGTGCAGTGTACAGCAAACTGACATGATGCATTCTGACTGAATCAACTAAAGTAAGGTATCTTAGTTCTATTAAAACCAATGTGGAATGGATTTTTATTCCCAATCTACCTGGGAAAAACCAAATGCTTACTGATTTCAACCTTTCAAATATTCCCACTGATTTTTTTTTTAGTTTTACTTTCATTTGGTGTTTCAGGAGGAGGAAAAACCACAGTACCACTCTGAGCAGCATTTAAAGCAGTAGAGGTATTTAAATAGGAAGAATTCAGAAGAGGTAGGGCTGGCACCACAGCTCTTTGAGGCTACTGCTAAGGACTAAACACTGCTGGCATCCCAGCATTGGCACACACCTGGACCACACTAAGGGGCAAAACTCAGGGTGCTGCACACAGTACCTCTGACCATCCCCTTTCCCAGGAAAAGGAAGCAGATTCTGTCCTTCATAAAACAGCAGGGACTGCTGGAAGGGCAGCCAGCACTGCCACAGGGCCTGTTACAGGCAGCCTATCTACACCATCCCGCACACAAACCTTTTGGAAAGCAGTACCACACACACACCTTCCCTATTACCATGCTGAAAAGGGTCTCCACTGGTTATTTAAGGAGGCTGAGGTGTGTGTGAGGAGGAAGCAATAGCAGTTGACTCCCAGACACAGACACACGGAACAAAACAGTAAGCTGAAGCCCCGATAGTAATTTTCATATTTCAGGGCCAGATGACTTAAGGCATCTCAGCAAAAAGCCAAAGGTGCAGACTCGCACTTCATTCTGGATTCACGCCAGAGGAAAGCTCTCATGGCAGCAGCTGTAGAGGAGCACCTGGATTTTCCAGCCAGAGGACAGAAGCCAGATGTGGGCTGGCAGCTGCCACGTGGCTTGGCCATGCTGCCTTGGTGGGATGGGCATCAGATTGCTATTGCCTGTAATTGAATTCAAAAGCTGTTGCTTCATTTGGTTTAGGGTAATTTCATATGCCTGAACTTTTTGTCATGTTAGCAAGTTTGCTGGTTACTGTTTTTTTGTGTGTGTGTTTTTGTTTTTTAATGAAAAAGCACATCTGAATTTCCTGTAGAAACAGGCCCACTTTTTATTTTATAGATAGCATTTACTCTGAAAAACGGACTTTAAACCCAAACCTCATACCTATTTGAACTCACAGATTTACAGTAGTATACATTTTATTTCAAATACACCCTTGAACTACAACTTACTCCTGGCTACATGAGCTAGAGACAGGATGTATACTTGCCACATTCAGGCATGGGTATCTTATCTATAGAAAGTACATATAACATTTAAAGTCACTAGCAGACTTCCTGCCTCAAACCATGATACGATACCGGGCACATCGAAGTGTGCCTGCCTTTGCAGAAAGCAGCAGCTCATACTTCAGTCACTGCTGTTCACCAGGGCTGAAGGTGAAGATGAGCCAAAACCACTGGACCTCAGTCTGAATCCATTCTTAAATCAATTATCAAAACTCACTGTATTGTGCAAAATATCTAAGATTAAATCAATTCAATGTTTAATATCCATAAGAATTTAAAATAGTTAAAGTTGACATAAAAGAATGAATGTAAGGGGATTTGTTAGCTTTCCAGATGATCCTGGTAAACATTAAGACTGCAGTCTGTAAAAAGATCTGTGGTACCTTTGAAAACCAGCACAGCTCTGTTGTTTCTACAGCCTTCACAAACACAGGGCAGATGGGT
This sequence comes from Anas platyrhynchos, assembly GCF_047663525.1. Classification (NCBI taxonomy): domain Eukaryota; kingdom Metazoa; phylum Chordata; class Aves; order Anseriformes; family Anatidae; genus Anas; species Anas platyrhynchos. Next base: position 10,068,947 of record NC_092591.1, read on the forward strand.
TTAGAAACAGCACAGATCTGCTTAAAGTCTGTTTTGGCATGGACCTGTTCCTGAGCCATAAATTTAAAGATAAGAATAGCTGTCTTCCTCCAGAGCAGTCAAGGCCAACATCACCACAAACATTTGGACAGCAATGACTAGAAGACAGCAAAAGCCATTGCTGACTTTGCCAGAGGTTTCCTGCTAGCTTATAACCATAGCATACATTATTTTGTGGCACAAGCATCTGTCTCAATCCATTGATTACCATACTCACAATGCTATCGCTCACATTTTAGGCCTCATATTTGATAGTAAATATAAAACATTACAGCAAAGGGACAGCCACTTGAATATGTGCACCAATATCTGGGTGTAATCACCATCTCCATGTTTTTGAAGATAAAGCTCGTTTTTTTGCACAACCTACTGTCTTTGCTAATGACAATTTAGCCTACAATACAGAGATAGAAAACTTTGCTGATAAAAAATAACAAAGGAAATGCATTGCAAGTATGCAGACAAAACTCTGGAAAGCTGGCAAGAAAAGAAAGAACACAACAAAGAATGAAAGGGACATGGTAAGACAAAGTCAACATCTTGGGAAGCAGTTGGTAAAGCGAGAGACAGATTTCAGCATCGTAAACAAGCTATAAAGTTCTCCCCAGGAAAACCAATCTGCATTGCTGCAATGTCTAAGACATTTCTCTTTTGTGATTATTTAAAAAAAAAATCTCATTTTTCTGCCTATTTGTTTACAGGGAGACATATATGTGGCTGTCTCTTTTGGAATGATACTTTGAAGTCAAATGCTTTAACTTGGCCTAGACACATTCTCTGGGATGAACAGGCTTCCCTCTTGTGGAAAGAAAACAAGGCTTTTCAAACAAAGCAAAACAGTATGTGGATTTTTTAAAAGACATTTTTCTATTTTGAAAATAGTTAGCTCTATCACTCACTATTGCAAGTGCAAAACTGCAAGGGAACTTGATAGCAAAAGATGGTTAGAGCTGCAGGAGGAATACATTCATAGAAACCTTGCTTTGTCAGCGTGTTGCAGAAACAACAGGCATGTTATGTTATGCTCCACATTCAGGGAGTTTCAGCAGGTCTGGCTTTGTTGTGTGAGGAAGTCAGAGCAGAAGGTAACAGTTTTGAGCTTCCCGTCCCCCATCTCTCACAGAAGTGGTGTATCTGGAAAGACATCAAGCTCGTACGCAGTAGACGAAACAAGTGAAATTTCAGTGGCGATTACAGTAAAGAAAGCCATCTGCATCCCATCCTAGTAGCTGCAGGAGGTCTGCGACAGCAGAGTCGGTGTGGCTTCATTGTACAAACAGCAAGAATGCCATTCATGGACTTGGACAAAAATAAGGTGTTTCTGGATACTGATGCATTTGACCTAATCCCTCACAGATCTCTCCAACCGTTTGAGTGGCAACAGATTTATCAGCTGGGCTCACAACAGGTAGGCAACTCTCTGAAGACAGTGGGGAGCAGCTATGAAAAAAAAAAAAAATCCTAAGGAAAAAGACACCTCCTCATAAATCTCCCTGGCAGAAATAACAAAGTACCAACCTGTTACTCAGCCCAGACCCCAATTCTTTGTTTTAGAGTCCCAAGATGTAAGTCTCATGCCCACAGTTCATCTCCTTATTTCAGTTCTGTAACAGCCCTCACAGACCCAGAGGAACTGGGGCAGATAGTAACATCATAATTCATGTTTTGCTGACAGCCCTCTTTCATTTCAAAATCAACAGTTTTGGAACGGTTCACATATCCCACCTATGTCTGAACCTATTTAAACCTCACAGGGAGAAGAGAGAGCTTCTGAAGACAAGATAATTACATTCCCCAGGTAGATGGAATTCTGCAAATTCAACATCCACGTAAAGCATCTGCAGGCTGCACGGGAATGCCAAAACCCTCATTTGTCTTCCCAGAAATCAAAGGGCTTGCCTAACAAGAATAATATTATCCCTGAAGTTTAGTTTCATAGAAGTTACATCATCCACAGAGGTAGGGAAAGCATTGAAAGGGGAAAAAGGCCCCTTCTCTGTCTCAGGACAGTTGCTTTGTCGTTTCTAATGCAAGGAGTAATGTCACAGAGCTAAAACAAACTGTGCTTCACATCACTGGGGAACCCACTGTTGCAGTCATTTCACATGAGCAATGAATCCCACCTTAATGCTGATTCCAAGCGCTGAGAGAAAACTCCAAATAAATTTGAAGGTAGTTGTTAAAGTCGGGTTTTTGACCCTTAGCCTGCTCTTTGTTTGCGCAGTCTCTGACTGGCAGTTCATTCTTCACCCACACAGAGAAACAAATACGCTCACATGTATTGGCTCAGACAGAAAATGTCCAGTTAACACAAGGGAAAAAATGCGTCTTTAAATGTAAAGTTTGCTAAAATGTTCTTGCCAAGTAGCACGAAAGTGTGCTGATTATAAATATTTACTGAATGGAGTAGAAGTAATAAATTTGATATGCCTACCAAGGGCTGTATATTTTCATCTGATTTTATTCTTACTGGAAGGCTTTATAATGTATTTATGAAGATGGGCTTACAGGCAGGATTAAATCTCTCCTGTTTGCACAACTATAACACAAAATATGCAAATATTGTGGAAAATTAAAGCCGTTTTTGTTGGCTTTTCTCTTCCGAGGAAACTTGATTGCACAGGAGTTTTCCCTTCTCCTGCTTAGCTTATTAAATTCAAAACAAAATAATAAAAGCACCTTATATCCCTAATCCCTACACCCTGCAACCATCTTTTCTCATGCACCACCTTCCAGAGAAGCTATTGTGTGTTTTGTCCAGGAAAACACTGCAGGACCTGCCCTACTCTGGAGTAACAAGCATGCAGCATGAGCAAGCCAGGGCTTGTACTGAGACAAAAAAGAAAAAACAACTTACACTTAGCCATTTTACACAGATACTGATCACCAGGAAGAGCATTTACCGTATTAAATTGAAATCCATGAATAATTCACCAGTTTCAGCTGATGACAAACCCAGAAGTGGCAAAGTACTTGATGATCAATAATTATTTCTGAGATTTGAGGAAGCTTGGCATCTTATAACTGAACAATTTAATTAAGCATTAGATTTGATTGTTTAATTGCACACACTATATCAATCTCTTCTTTCCTTTTGAATTTTGTGCAGGTGCTAAAAATAGTTCCTCACTTCTTGAACAAATGCATTTCTCATCATGAATTATAAAATCTATTCTCTAATAAGGTTTTCAACTACTGCATTTTGTGTTACACTTCTGCACTCACTGAACTGCTAATAGCCTTCAAATAAGTTTACCGGAAACTGTATTTTTACTGAAATCACATTTGAATCTCATCTGTTGCTGAGATTTATAATAAGTGACAGTGTTATGACTGAATCTGATTTTCCTATGACCTTATGTCCAGCCCTGTGGTACTCCAACAACAGATAACATTCCTAGCAGTCAGAGCTAGAACACATCCAAGGAACATCCTGGGAACATTCTTCAAAAATGAAGCAGATTCATGTATTTATCAGCTTTTCTACACAAACCATTCATTTCTAAAACAACTCCTTTTAAAACGTGACAGGGTTATTTCTCACACTATGCAAATCTCACAAAGTGCCAATCAGGTTTATTCACTGAGAGTGTCTTCCCAGGTCTGCTGGTTTTGTGGTATCAGCTTGGGGTGCAGAAAGCCAGCTCGCTTCTTCCCATGCAGGTTAAAACAAAAGGGATTTGTTCAGCTCCTCACTCTGTGTCAGAGCAACCTTCTCTACTATGGATTCCAACAACTTTGGGAGGGTTAAAAATCTCCTTGGGTGAGGATACTGCTGTTTATTCTGAGCCACTGTGAAGTTTCTTCCCTCTCACTGTGTGGCATTTTTCTTACTACTCAGCTTCACTCATCTTTTTCTAGAGGTCTTTACTAGTTAAAGGAAACTTCTGTGCTGAATTGAATGGTTCCTCTTCCTCCTGAAAAAAACTCAGGTCTCCTTACACAGGTATATGCTTCACCACATCATCCTCACATCTTTTATCAACCCCCTTATCAGACATCAATATATTACTTCTTTAAATCTTCTCTGCTACGTCACTCTTCCAGAATCTTTGCTTGCACGCTCTTCAATCCATTTCTCTACACCTTTTTCAGAAGGAACCACCAAAAGTGCAGGTTCTGTGATTCTAGATCCCCAGTCAAAACCAGATGAATTTTACAAAAAAAGCTTACTTAGCAGCCTTCTGTTGAGGCCCTTGGTGAGCAACTACCAATTCTGTCTTTACTCTGGGAATTGGTGCTTCTGAACATAGGACTGTACAGATCCTTCTGAAGAAATTTTTCATTAAAAAATAATTTGTCATTGATTGTCATCTCCATTCATGGCTAGATTAAATTGAAATAACTGTAAGTAAGAAGTTATCATCAGCTTCTTACACATGCTCTTGCTGAAAACTTCGCCAGCTCTGTAACATTTACTGAAACAGATAGAAACGAGAAGTCAATTCACAACTCCACATTCATCTAATTCTGTTGCATCTCTGTGCGTGGTAGCTGAGGTGTTGGAGCAGCCAAGACCTTTCTAACTTAATATGTACTCTAATTGCTCCTGGAGCTAGCCAAAGATTAAATGTTTACAGGAGGATCAGAAACCCTGTTTTTTTTTTTTTTATTAATCAGAGGGACCATTTATAAAAAGCTTCTTGAAGTAAACAATGCCAGCTCCAAACTGGAAAACAAACACCACCACCACTCTAGAAATCATAGAAGCCCTTTAATACCAAGACTTCACAATAAAATATTCCAGTCTGGTCTCAACCTCCACAAGTACAGCAGCACCTATGGTTCATTTTCTTATCTGTCATGAGAGCTCATGTAAATTATGTCTTCTGCGATCCTGAAATCAAGTTGATGTACTGTAAACCATTATTTCTATCCTGGTAGAAATAATTTCTTATAGCTGCAATGACACATACTATCCCCGCTGCAAGAAAGCTGTGGTGATTGATAGGAAATCAGCCCCTGTCACTAGACATCCTGATGCTGAAGACGACGACTGAGGACAAAAAACAGCATTGGCAGAGGTTTTTGCTGTGTTTGTTCCACGCTGCCTTTCAAACTCCAAGGATTTCTGATTAGGATTTTTTTTTCCATTTCATTTTCTTTGACCATTCTCATGGCCCTTCCTTTTGTCCAGTTGCTTAAAGCATTCTGCCTCTGCAACCTTTACTGTTAACAGCATTCTCCAAAGCATGTTATTACAGAACAGTTGTAGGCAAAGAAGCTGTGCATGCACACATTTGCCCTAGGAGCCTCCTGTAGACTGGGAGCAGCCCTAGTCTGAAGCACAAGGAACACAGAGCCATGTGGTAAACATAATTCCATGTACTCCAGTGAGGGTAGGCTATGCCAATTAGTAGTAGGGGTGTTTTATCCTCATAGCTCAGAAGGTAAATCATGCCTGTGGTCAGTGTTATGTTCATATGGTCACAGTAGACGTTTGATCTAATCAAAAGAATCTATTTTCTGCAACCCAAAGAAGAAATAGTGCAGTACACTCCAGGAAAAAAAAAAAAAGCAACAGTTTTATACAAACATTCTGTCAAATCATAATTATGGCTCCCGTGGCACTTGTTCATGAACTGAAAAGTGAAAATCATTCTGTTAACATGCAATTCCTTGCAAATAGAAATAAAAGGAGCTGGCAACCCTGAATTTTGAATATTTTTGTTGGATTCATTGTTCAATGTGTGGTTACAGAATATAAGAACACAGTTGGGAATATATTTGCAGATGTTTCAGTAGGTATGTTTCATTTTTAACTAGTAGTGATCACTTAAAATAATCTGGACATCACTATCTAATTTGGGTTAGTGCCTCCATCTCATGTATTGCGAGACATCATGTGGCAGAGTCTTCAGTGTTCTTCAAAATTAAGAGTCTCTTAAAGGCGTGTGATGCCTCTTTGTATTTCTTAGTTAAGAAATAGTTATTCAAGCACATGAGCTTTCCATTAGCAATGCGAGAAGTTAGCAATTTGGGAATACCACAATTAATAACAACTGAATCCATATTTACCTTCAGAATAACGACATATGAAAGCAACTACCAAAACTGCTCAGCTTACACCTGAGAGAACATCTGGCTGATGCTGCAGAGGTTTTGCCCCACACTTGCACCACGCCTTCAATATATTACCATAATTCTTTGCTTGACAGGCCTTCCAAAGAGTATGTACCACATGACCAGGCAAACAAATATCATCCTATAAACCTCATTAAGCAAAGCCACAAGAACACTCACTTTCAGGCTGAGTCTTATCACAAAGCAAATTAAAAAGGTTTTGTGATTTTTTTTAATTATTTTTTTCCTTCAGCTGTTGCTCATTTGCTACCCTTACTTCCATAGCTGGAACAGCAAACACGGTTAACAAAGGGCTTTGGCCCCCATCAGAGCAAGGCAGAGAACCTGACATACCAGCAATAACCAGAGGACTGGTAACATAAAAGACGTGGATTATCCAGTTTAGTAACCACCTGCATTCCTTAAAACAGCACATCACAACTGTGCGTTATAGTATTTGCTTTTCAGATACTTCCTGTAAAAGAACTACCACAGTAACACTTCTCCAGCTGTAAGGCATCTGCAGTAAATGCACTAGCAGAAACTTCATTTGTTCAAGTCCCAGGACAAACCACAGTAATTGCATCTCAATGGGAAAACGTGCTGCTGCCTAATAGGTTTAGTAGAGTCACTCTGGTACAGCTAACAAGAGCACTGGACAGTAGATATTGGATGGTGGGCTTTGAAGATGGAGAAGCCAGGGAAGGCAGGCTGGCTCAGTTTCTCTGTCTCAACAGCTTCCTGTAATATGCAGCCACTCTGGCATCTTCCAGTTATTCCCAGTACAGTTTCTGCCAAAACCATTCTGCAGGCATGCCACTGTCCTGGAACTCTTATGCAGGGCAATGGCTACTCTGCAAAACATTTTGCAGCATCACCATCATTCTCCTGAATATGTAGGAAAGAAAGAGCACTTGTGTATTGCATACATAATTTCTAACCAAAGCTAAGTGACAGATCCTGGAACAAGGATCCTGGAACAAGGAACAAACTTCTGCAGCTCAGAGGCTTTACCTCTGATAAATATCAAAGTTGTTAACACTTATCAAAAAGAAAAATGGAACAGAAGTCTTTCCTGATGGCAAGTCTTAGGAAAACTTAAACATGGAGATCACTATCTTTGACTGCAGTAAGACCCTCCAATTTTCTTGTCATTGATTTGCAGTTTCTTGCTGTCTGGCCAATCCAGAAGAGTGTTCAAGCACCATATTGTAAGCATGTTCTGGATGCTCTGTGAAATCAACGCTGTTATTCAATTGGATCTCACCTTAAGAAATGCTAATTCTTGAACACACATAGTTAACCCTGTGGAACGATTGATTATTTTGATCTAGTCTAACTCATCTGCATTTTTTAAAATGTTTTATATCCTTTGTGCTTCTCTGCTGCCTTTGTTAGTAGTAAAATAGATTATTAACAGGAATTTAATCACTGATTATTCCTCCTTTATAAGTAGCTTGTAGCTCCTGTATTCCATTCTGGATGATATGTACTACTTACATTTTGGAATTATTTCCACTTATTATGCACTTTTGTATAAACCAGCTCTAGACATATCTGCTCTAGGGGTCTTAATGATTTCAACTATAAATACTGTTATCATAAAAATCTAGTGTGTTATGTTAAATGCAAAATTATATAAAGCTCTAAGACTTTGAAATAAAAGAAAAGGTAAATAGTCACCATTTTTTCACAGCTGCTGTGTAATAAGAAAAGCTCTTTCTAGGTTTGCTTTTTCTCCACTGAACAGTTCTCAGATATCCCTTAAACGCTCACTGTAGTTATAACAGCCTTGAAAGGATCATGGTAGTGAAGTCAATGTGTCCAATTCTGATGTAAAGCAAGCATGGAAGTGAACTTTGTACACCAAGGGTGGATGCAATGGGTAGCTAATGCAGGCAGTTTACCTGGAGAAGGTGAGAAGTAGAGGCTGCCCATTTAAGGATCTCCAGTCCTCAATGGTCCTGACCAATTTTGATTACTTCGCACCATGTAAAAGATGGAGAGTCAGCTGTCTTCCTCTGTAAGTTACATAGTTAAGCGTATCAAACATTTTAGGAGCTTTGTTTCCCTTTTTAACCAGAAACTCCAGCATTGCTATTCATTAAGTAAATTACTTAAAATTTCAGGTTTTGGCTGATGCCCAGATATTCTGAATACCGTATTTTTTATCCGGATTATGTACCATCTACTGTGGGACTTTGTCAAAATACTGCCTGTAGAACTGAGACAATCGGCAGCAGCTGTGCAGGCTGTGATGGAGCACCAGGAAGGAGGAGAGTTCTTCCTTCCCATGGGGGAGTTGGGAGCCACTCTGTCGCAACAAAAAACAGCCAACGGGTCTGAAGGGAATAAATCTATTACTACAGTCTGCTTCTCTTTGCGAGGACAGTCTGGAGAAAATATTCACATTAGGCATGATTAAAAAAAAAAAAAAAAAAAAAAAAAAAAGACTGATAATAAACACAAAGCTTCACATTCCAAGCCTTAACCTATTAACTGGCAGAAGCTAGGCACGTCGCATTGTGAGATTTCTCATGTACGTTCAATCCATCTGGTACTGTCCGATATTGAAAACAGGATATTGGACTAAATGGGCAATTAATCTCATCTTCTGCAGCAATTCCTGCATGTTTCTTTTCCCCTAAACATATGCCAATACAGAATTATAAACAGTGTTGGAAACATCTGAATTTGATGTACTGGAGGTCACCAAAGAGCACAGAATTCTCTCTTCCTCCCTCTCCATTCCACACAACACTCAGAGTACTTTGTTTTCCCAGAATTAATTTCTATTTCATAAGTAACTGAGCCTTTCAATAACTTGTTACTTAGAAAAGAGTCAAATACTCACTACAGCCTGTAAGGTTTAAATTGTGTTGTTTTTGTTTTTTTTAAACAGTAAAATACAGCATGGTAAATGATCCTGATTTCATGACCAAGATGTGTAACTCAGAGTTCAAGTAGTAAAGCAATTCATCTTCAACATAACAGCTCATGTTAGCTCTGAAAACAGAGCTCTAAATTCTATCATCCTAAAATATTTAACATGATCTCTGCTAGAACCCAATAGAAAAGATTCATCTTCTGCTCACAAAATAAATGCAAATCCTTACAAGGCTGGATAACCATAATATGGCTCCAGGCAAATCTTTGGTTCTTTCTTACTGTCTGCTCCTGAGAGAATCGCCATACACCCTGATGCTCAGGGAAAGCTCTTTAAATGGCAGCTTTTTCCAGTCGCTTCCAACATTCATTTTTTAGGCATCACCTCTTTTCCCTTTCACATCTAACACTTTCATTAATGATTAAGAACTGCTTTTTAAACCAAATATAATGCACCAAGTTTTGGTGCTTTAATTCAAGCAACTTGCAGTTTACAGGTTTCATGTTATTCTAGAGTTTATAAAATCAAGCTGAAGGAATAATTTAATTTTGTGCACTGCCCAGTTACACAAAGTTATTTACAGTCTGCTCTTGAAAGGGATTAAGACCACTTACAGTTGAAGCCTACACCAGTACTACCATGAGCTGAACCTCCACGTTCCACTGCTCTCCTCACATTGAGCACACGCCCATGAAGGCAGCACACCTGATTCCCCGACATGCAATGTACACATTTGAGTGCCAAATTAACCTTTGGTTTGAAATTGCCTCGGTCTCCAAAAGGCAACATGACTAAAATGAGAAAACCCTAATTTACATTCTTCCTCTCAGTGATCTGATCCTTCTTTGTTTTCTTGTCTGGCCTGAGTCTCTTACTTAACAGTTTTGGAATCCCCTTCAGGACATAGATTTCACTACATAGGTGCAATGACAAGCACAGTAACTTTATTCCAGCTATGACCTCCCTGTTTTAATAATAAAGGTAGTTTTAGGACAAAACAGTAAATGGGTGAAGGGCATTTTCGCAGCCCAAACTCAAAGACAATTCACAACCCAAAATCAAAGAAATTACTTTGATGAACTATACTAATTCATATCAGTGAAGAGGCCAACAAAAATAGTTTAAAGAGGAGGGGAAAAAAAAAAAGAGAAGCCTCTTATATGCAATATTTATTTGACATTTATGAGTTCTTACATGATTTCACTTCACTACATGCCTTGCCCCAAACAGAGAGCCTAACAAAGCACACCCTGACATGTTAGAAGTTCATCTCAGTCTTGTTCTGAAATTAAATATGAAAGAATTCTTCGGCCTTCTTTTGTCATTCTTTCTATCTTTCTTACCCTTCATGTTGAGTCCTACATACTCTTATTTCCTGGCTGTCAGGTTTCCTGCTACATCACATCTTAATACACTATGTGCTTCTTCAATAGATCACTTAGAAATCACCCCTGCTGTGTCCAGCCAAATATATATATATGTGTGTGTGTGTGTGTGTGTGTGTGTGTGTGTATCTATCGGACTTGGACTTTTCAACTAGAGTCCTTGAAAACCAATTAGATGTGCAAATCCTCTTTCAAATGTGATTAAACAGACAATAAAACTAACATTAACCCATACAACACTATTAGAGGGTTTTTAGCTTGCCTGTATTTGAATAAGAATAGTGCTTCTTACTTGTATATTCTTGTACAGGTTTCTGAGAGTCATTTCTACAGTAATAAAGAAGCAGGTTCAGTCAACCATATATTACTAATGCAAATCAAATTAAAAAAAAAAAAAAAAAGTTTCATGCTTATAACGGGGAAAATATACCAAAAATAAAGGTCAGAACCTAACCAAAGAGGAAAAAAGAGGGAGATGGAAGAATCATTCAGAAAGATGTGCATGCAGTTACAAAATATTTCGTGCTCTTGGTGAGACTGTATCATCAAGACATTTGCAAGGGCTCAAGTGGCCAATTGCTATTAAGGAAAACAGTCTTCAAACTCTGAATAGCTGATTTATTAGGCTAGATTCTCTGAAGACTCCAGAAATACAATTTTGATTATGTACTATCCATCATGAGTTCAGGTTAGTATTTTTCAGTCATGAATTGTAAGAAAATTGTGTTGTTCCTGTTAACATGATTCCCATTCAAGTGAGTATCTGGCAGTTAGGAAAGCTTGAGCATAAATAATTAGTTAATACTAAAAAGAGCAAAATAGCTTATAGTGGCAATGGCTGAGGCAGGCAAAAAAACTACGTATGTGGTATCCCCCTGGCAGATAATTTAGGAAAACAATATATGGAATAAGTCACCTACAGATGGTCCTTGCCATGGAACGTTGTTCTCAGCTGCTGGGAACAAGTGGTTTAGAAATTATTACTCATTAGACCTCCACAAAAAAATCAACAAAGCTGTACTGACAAAAGTTTTTGTCTGAAAAGAGCTGTACTGGAAGAAGTCAGAGTTGGAAGTGTGTTTATCACATTACCTTTTGGCAAAATAGGGATGTTTAAAAAAAAAAGTCTTGCAATTATTTATATTCCTACCACCAATCCTGAAGATGATCTTTGGAATAAAACTGCCTCAAATGGTCTCCTTTCATTAACCACCTTTAGACGAATCAATATATGAGGTGAGAGATGTGGGCAGCATCTTTCAAGAGATACAAATTGCCATTGTAACTTATAACATGCAATTAGTCATGCAAAAATGAAATGCTGTGAAAAAACAGCATGCTTTACAAATGCATCCCTGTGAAGAGTAGATGGTACTTCACAATGCTGGCAGAGCAATAAGTTCTTGTTTGTCAACATAATATTCCCATATGTAATTACAAAATTGTGTGCAAGCCGACCACGTTACTTTGCTCCATTAGGGAAATTGACGACTAGCATAAAGAATACCATGACAAAACAGCTATTTTCAAGTATGAAATGAACAAGAATTGCAGTCACTAAGTTACTTTCACTGCTTTTCTTTGATATATTTCATCTATGCGCTTTAACCAAACCCAACCCTCTTCCCAAGCCTTCCAGGAAAAAAATACATTAAGGAAAAGAAGGTCAATTATTCCATTATCTTAATGTATTTACTAGTGTAAAAAAGAAGAATCAGCTTAATTGCATCTAAAAGATTCAGTCCAAGGTACAGGAAAAACTTTCAACCACTAAAGAGCTGGTGTGCATTAGAACAGGGCTGCCCAGAGAGGTCATGCAGCCTCCGGTGTTGTCCCTACAGGTCCTTGACTTTTTCTTTTCTTTTTTTTTGTAACTGATTTTAAGAGATCCATCCTGTGTCAGTGCAGAGCATTGGGCTCAGCTCCCTCTGGAAGCCCTTTCCAGCCTGACATATCCACTATTCTCTGTGTATATGCACCCTGCCTCTGTAAGCACATTACTGGACTGCTGCGCTCTGATACAGCTGAGGCTGACAGGGTTTGGCATAAGCATAGAGCACTGTCAAAACACTTGCAGAACCTGAGCTTTTCTTCAGTGGCCCATGATTAGTCATTATTAAGACATGTGTGAGGTCTCTACACGCTTCAGTTTCCTGCATCATCTTTTAAATTAACTCAGTATAGCTTGCCTTTTTCTAACCGCAAATAAAGACCTGCCTGAATAATATCAAACTGTGTTAGCTGTCATTTAAACAGCAAATTACAGCAAATAAACTATGCAACAAGAAATGTTTAAAAACACAAGTCCCTAGTATAGTTAATAAAAATAAACCAAATTCTTAGTGTAATCTACCCTCAAAAGAGAGTCAAGACTGGGTATCATGCTGATTACTGTTTTTTCATCCTATCAAAAATCACTGTGTCTTCCCACAGCAATACATGACCCAATTTGAAGATAATACATAAAAACAGGTAAATTGTACTTGGTATAGGAGTAATCACTTCTTTAGCTATATTCTGGGGTTCTGCAGGTTGATGCCAGTATCCATTTGCCTGTTATTTTATGTTTAACTACAGTCATAAACCAAGCTGTTAGCCTCAGGGAGATGCTATGGCTGGCCCACCAAATACTATTCCTGGTCAGTACAGCATGACTGCTCCCTTCAATACGTACTCCCTACTTTGCTCCATTGCTCAAGAAAGCACATTTTTCCACTAGCCTAAGATAAAAATCAGGTAGCAGTCATGAGATCAGATGGAAAAATATGCTTTATGTAACCAGCCTTTTATGTTCAACAAATAAAAGATAGCATTTCCCTACAGCATACATAAAGTTTAAAGGGCAAGCACAAACAAATTAGAGAGGTTCCAAGGGATGCTGAACTGGAAATGCTCTTAAGAGTTTCAGAATCGGCAGGGAGGAGATGGGAAGCATTATCTTCCTATCTCAAACAAAAGCATTTTAAGCTTAAAATTTCGAAGTGCTCTCCTCCCCGTACTCATGCCTGTTAACTAGAGAAGTGTGCTATGTAATGGATGTTTTCAGAGAGGCTGTTAACTGGTAGAACCAGTAAGCTTTCTCACATTGCTACCAAAATGCTGTTTTATATTGAGCACATCAAACAACTCTTCTGGGGTTGTTTTGATTTACTCTATCGACAGCTAACATAAGCAGGATTTTACCTGACCAGCAATCCTGTCTGTTTTAATTGTGCTGAAGGAGCACGGTAAGCTTGACATTTCTTGACATTAGAAAGAAAATATCCCTTCTTCAAATATTTTACAGTCTGATTAGTTTTCATAGACTAAGCCATAAGATCCATGGAACTTTCCAAGTTTATTAAAGTCTAAAAACTAGTTAGACGAATCTAAACTCATTTTCAGTCTGTCTATAAGGCAGTGCATTGCAGGGTGGTCCTCCTTCCCCCTCACCACAGCTCACGGTATCTCTCCACTTACTACACAGTCCATGTTAAACGAGGTGATCTCTGGCAGTTACCACGTGCTGTACATTCACACAAAGGATTACAAATCCTCTTACATCAGCCCAAGGCTGCTTTGGCCATGTGTCTGCAAACATAGGAATAAGCAGGATCATGTGCTTTATTCTTCCCTGAATCACTCAAGAGAAAAGCAGAAAGACTGGTCAAACCTTTTCCCCTACAGACACAGAGGTACACACGGACTCATTAGCCTGCACAGACAAAGGCTCAGGAAGTTTCCTAGGGTGTCATTCCTTAGAACAGGGGAAAAGCATTGAAGTGGTGCAAAATGCCCTTCTCCTTGCTTGCTCAAGGGACAAAAATCAGTTTCTGTGTGACATTAAAATTCAATGGATTTTGTATTGCTTCTTAAGCTGTAGAAAAGACAAACATACTAACCTAGCTCAGATAAAGGGCTTCACCTGTTGCCCTTTCTTCCTTTAATGCTGAAAAGGTTTCTCCTCCCCTCTCACCAACTCAGAAGAATATAATTTTTGATCAGTACGTTCCCTGCTATGTGTTCCATACACTTGTCTATATTTGCCCCATCACATTTAAGCAATCAAATTCACCCCTCTACTGGTCAGATCCACATTTCTTCTTTCTCTCCAAAGACAAAAACAAGTACTTTTTTTGGCCTTTTCAAATAAAAAAAAAGTCAGCTGTTTCTTCATTCTCCATCTTCAGCTCTGTCCCCAGCTCCCCAGGGAATCAGCCCTCTGCATACCTACACAGCACTGTCAGTATATTTGGAAAACCATTGACCTCAGGTTAGAATGTACAGCATGGCTCTTCAGGTTCAGTATTCATATTTACTCTTAATTGTCTTTAAAAGGGATTCGTTTATACAGTCAGCTGTACGTTGAAAGCTGCTCACTTGTTGCTTACATCCTGCTGTGAGCCATGATCCCACAACAGTAGCTGGTGCCCTTATGCCCACACACACACTCAGTGCAACTGGGATGAACGTCAGCTGCAATCCCCCCAGCTGCCGTCCCACTCTTTGCTGTAAACTGATGAGTTCTAATCAAAATACCTCAGGGCATTTTACAGTCTCTCAAAGTCACTTTCATGTTGCTTCATCTAGTGCTCTCTCTTAACAAGTATTTCAAATTGGATGATAGCACTAGAAGGTTTTACTCAAATACAAGCAGCGCCCATTTTCCAACCTTATTAAATCATAAAGCACTTGATTCATTTCCAAGGATTAGGTCCAAAATATCCTCTGGCTATATTGACCATTCAACAAATTGCATTATAAAGGCAGTGCTACACAAGAGTAGCTCTAAAAGCCTGCCTTCCTTGGATTTTGCATGGTTATTATTCCAATCAATATTGGAGTGATTCAAATCCCTCGTGATCAATCTCCAAGCCTTCTCCTTGGTGCTTCTCTTGTCTGTACAAACATTTCACAGATAATTTTTGTGAACTGCTCTAGGGGTCTATAAAAACCACCAGCCTTTTCATCATCAACTATTTCCCATACCACCTCTGGTTTATGGGACACAATGCATGTCCCTTGAGAAATCCATTCCCATCTTTCAGTATAGATGCTCGCCATCAGAGTCAGTTTTGCATTCTAAGTCTCAAAATTATAGACTTTTCCTGATTGGTTAGCTAGATATCACACCCTTTAAAATGTATATTCATTCAAAAATGACAGGCTGTTGAAGACTAAGCCTCCTTACCATTCCCTATCAGACACCAGAGCAGTTCATGTGGGACAGAACTGCTTAGCACAAAAAGCAAGAAGCTCAAAATCCAGCACTCCATTTTGTATTTTGGTCATTTTAGTTCTTAAAAGTCTTTTCTCCCACGAAAAAGATAGTACAAATGTGTGGTCTGTCTCTAGCCAGAAGTATGGTTTTTCTGTTCTCTTCTATTGACAAATTCATACTTCAAATGGGAAGAAAATTTATGGTGTCTATACTCCACAATCAAGGGAAGAAAGCATCCCCTTTCTCCATTATTCATAGAAATGCATGGGTGTTTCTAGAACCCAATACCATGATAACACACCTTTTGAATTTGTACCTTGATGCAAATGCCACCTCCACACCCAAAATAAGATTATAATGAATCTGTCTACTGCGGGGGCTAAATCAGCTAAAATCCAATGGAATTTCTACTCCATGCTCTCAATAGTGTGACAAATTGAGAGAAAAGGCAGGGGCACATGAAGGGTGCACTAATTTCAATCAACTCACTTCCAAGTGTGTGAATACCAGAGAATGATTGGCTCTCGAATTTCATCCTATGTGCAAGTATTGCTTTATTGTGAACATTTACATTAGCAGTTTAATCCCGTTAGGAAAAGAACACTGAAAATTGGTTTCAAAATGTTCCCTTCATTAAATCAGTTGCAATTTCTCTTGAAATAAAAGGCACAGTCAGAGCGAGTGAAACCTAGCAGACGAACTGTTAGAAACATTAGATAAGGACCTCTCAACCCATAAAAGGAAAGAAATTGTACTGTACATTTCCCAACTGAATTGTTGCCACATTTTAACATCATTTAGGGGAATAGAATTTTAAATAAAGGCTAGCAAACAAGTATCACATGTTTAAAGAAAATCAACCACAAAATAAAGAGCTTAAGATGTGCAAGGAAGCCCCATTCATACACAGCCACGCGTTTTTTTAACCTCTCTTTTCTGCTCTTTATGGTAGCTTATTTACAGTACTTCATTGCACTGGGAGACAGAATGATACTGTACCACCACAGGAGACTATCTCAGTTTTGTGCTTCAGCAAGTTCCCATCTCAGGGAAAGTTTTGTACAATCGTCTTAAGCCTTGATTTCTTGCATCTCATCTACTCAGTGTGTCATGCACTGGATCCAGCAATGCATATAGCACCTTCACTGTCGTGTAAATGTAAGCAACCCAGGCATGCCACACAGGCACCAATGTTGGGTGCAAGACCAGGTGTCAAGTGCAGAGTTTGCTTTGGAGGAACATCTTGTAGCAAGCAAAAGCTCCTCCAGTAGCGTTTGCTTTAGTTAAATTAGTTCATGCTTCCTTCAGTCCTGAGGAATGCATACAAGTAGTTATTGTGACCTGTTGTATGTTCAGTAACCTGTTTCAATCTGTCCCCAACCTTCCCCAAACAGCAAACTATTAGCTATTAGAAATATCTATGATTTCAGCCTTTGGGCTATGCAAACTCAAATTATCTAAGATAAGCCATACACATATATATGAGGACTACTATAAATTAGCTGAGGCACCTGTTTCTCCATAGTAACTCAGGAGGATGGTCAGGTTCTAGTTCATTCCCTGAAATAATTGCATTTCTAAACTTATTTCTCCCAAATATGAGGGCATTTTAATCTGGTTCACACTCCAGTTCTCAAGGGAAGTATCACTGAAGTTAGTCTGTTCCGTGGTCAAGCTTCTGTTTGGACGCATTTACACTTTCCAATAACAGAATACTTCATTTTAAATTTTCAAACACATGTAAAGGCAACACACCTCAAGCCTTTTGAAGAAGCTTCTTCCATAAGCAGAAGTTATAGATAAACCTCCTACAGAAATTTTTAGCTTTTCTACACAGCATTTTAGCACACTGAATTAAAAGCACGATGTACTGAACAAATGGCATCAGTAAATTATTTTACTGAAGTTTGCTTGCATCTCCTCCACCACTCAAGTTTCCAATAATTTGTCTTTCTGTGAAAACCACTTTAGAACATCAGTACTATCTTAAAAAATACATTTAACAAAAATACTTTTCTGATCCACATGAGTTACAGAAAAGACTTAAGCACTAAGCTATGAATGAGACTAAACTGGGTAACAGAAAATTAATCCACAGAGGAGGAGTATTTGGTAGTTGTGTCAAAAAAAAAATAAATCTCACATAAGCAACATCAAAAGTAGCAGCAGACAGCAGAACTCACACTCCTCCGGTTTTACTGCTGTGATAATGTGTTGGAAATAGCAGTGTACTTACACTGGTAACTGCTGCCATAATGGTAGCTTGATTAACCCCACGTGAGAGGGAATAAATAGCCTGGCAGAAACTCCCAGTGTTGTTGATCTCTGTTGCCTCTTGTCTAAAAGCAAACGGGGCAGTGTTGTCATTGCTCAGAACAGCCACCCATGACTTTAAATCTGAAAAAAAGTTTAAGACTTCTACAGACCTGTTTTATTATATGTCATGTGCAATGGTACTGACAAAAAGAACAGTGAGGGTACATTGAGACGAAATTAACTTTTCCATAAGCTCACTTTTCATCTACCCTCTGACATCAGTTGTTCGAAAAGACAGCCAAGGAGAAAAAGTCAGTTTGTAGGGGTGGAACTGACATGGAAAACACAGGCACATGCCATTATTTTTTCCTTGGCAGCTGATTTTGCATTCAGAAAATGAACCTTTTAGACTTGCTTCTAACCTGCAAAGATGCAATGGAGGCAAGAATGCTCAGAAAACATTCCTCAGGACCAAGCTCCTGTTTTGTGTGGTTCCCTCCTAACAATATGCAGAAATCCCATTTGACTTGGAAGAGCATAAAAGCTTCGATACAACCTAATTCCAGAAAGTACATAGGAAAGCATCTGAACATTTTCTTACGCTCTAGTGAAGCATGTGGTTAAAGTTAGAGATTTGCTTTTGTTTTTTGCAGAAGTACAAAGCAATGAACAGAACAGAAATATTCTCTTTAGTTTTCATGTGCTCTGTAAGGAACAACAAACCATACCCTCTATAACTGAGTCCATAGATATCACATATCTCTAGAAGATATCCCAAAGTAGGACTGTAACACTTTAAAACAGAAATCCTGGACTCTGCAACATTACCATTTAGCTGAAGAGCTATACTAGTTCCAACCAGCAAGAAACCAATTTAACAAAAACTCTCACACAAAATTTCACAGCAAAGGAGGCATTACTGAAAAAGCACTTCATATAAATTGATTGTATTGTATCTATTCAGTATTGCTGTTTAGTGCCAGAAGTCCAGCGTTAGCTCAAAAATGGCTGGGTCTGTGCTTACACAAGACACCCAGTCAAACAATTAGGAACCTAATCATTAAAGAGTTTAAGACAGAAAACAGATGTTCCAGCCAATTTTGTTATTGCTGGGAGCCTCTGAAGAGAGACGTCTGGATTGTTTAGCTTGCTGATTTCTGCAGTGCCAGAGATCGTTCTCGTTACTGTGTTTTGAAGCGGTAATTTCTGAATGATGATGCTGGCAGAACTACAAACAAAGAATTACACTAATCCAATCTGGATGTTACTAACACATGTAAGACTGTCTTTAGATTTTCACAGGTCAAGCAGGATTAAACCCTACTCCATTAATAAAACAAAAAGACACTCTTCCAGGACTTTTTAAAGTGTTTTTGCCTAAAAAGGCACGGGAGTCCAGAGTGGGCTCTAGCATTTTGTCCTGCAACAGGATCTCAAGGAAGTTACTGGACTGCCAACAATCAAATTGCTTTAACCAGATAAAGCTCATCTTACTCTAAACATCTTCCAAAAAATAACCTTATTAACACAAAAGGGCCTCTCCAGAGCCTTTCCACATAACATTCCACTGCAACTAATAACCAACTGTTAAGGAACAGCAAGCATTAAATTAGCCATGAATTGCAACTTCACATTAGTGCCAACCCTCCATTCCCTGATTTGGGAGGAAAGTACCGAGTGTTGATTCAAACCTCTGGATCCAAAACACAGCCTTTCAGGGTTTGATTGTAGGATAAATTGTAAACCCAAAGAAAAATATTTACAACCTCAGTTTTGGTATTATCTACCACAACTACCTAAATTTTTAAGGTTCTCTCTGATTACAGTTGTTATAAAAAGAGCTAACAAGGCTCTTCTTTTGCAGCTGAGGAGACTTAGAATCATAGAATCATAGAATCATAGAATATCCTGAGTTGGAAGGGACCCTTAAGGATCATCAAGTCCAACTCTTGACACCGCACAGGTCTACCCAAGTTCAGACCATGTGACTAAGTGCACAGTCCAATCTCTTCTTAAATTCAGTCAGGCTCGGTGCAGTGACCACTTCCCTGGGGAGCCTGTTCCAGTGTGCAACCACTCTCTCTGTGAAGAACCCTTTCCTGATGTCCAGCCTAAACTTCCCCTGCCTCAGCTTAACTCCATTCCCGCGGGTCCTGTCGCTGGTGTTAATGGAGAAAAGGTCTCCTGCCTCTCGACACCCCCTTACGAGGAAGTTGTAGACTGCGATGAGGTCTCCCCTCAGCCTCCTCTTCTCCAGGCTGAACAGGCCCAGTGCCCTCAGCCGTTCCTCGTACGTCTTCCCCTCCAGGCCTTTCACCATCTTCGTAGCCCTCCTCTGGACACTCTCCAACAGTTTCATGTCCTTTTTATACTGTGGTGCCCAGAACTGCACACAGTACTCGAGGTGAGGCCGCACCAGCGCAGAGTAGAGCGGGACAATCACCTCCCTCGACCTACTAGCGATGCCGTGCTTGATGCACCCCAGGACACGGTTGGCCCTCCTGGCTGCCAGGGCACACTGCCGGCTCATATTCAACTTGTTGTCTACCACGACCCCCAGATCCCTCTCTTCTAGGCTGATCCCTCTCTTGGGCTGACAGTACTTTGTTTTCTTAGTATAAAAAAAAAAAAAAAAAAAAAAAAAAAAAACTATTGTAAATTGCACAAGAAGTATTGAAGTATTTTCTTGAAAGAAACAACAAAATACCCACTCATGTCTTAAATTTCCTGGTCTTTTTAGTAAACACAGGAAATCTATGTTTACTAAACACAGACTGCATATCTATCTTGCCTGTGTTTTTTCATATTAGGTGAAAACCCAAGTAGCCACCAACAGCGCAGCTCTTGCAGATAAAACTAAGCTCCAAGTCACAGAGAAGTGAGCAATCTTTATCCCTTTCTATTACTCCAGATGCTTCTGGCTCATTAAAACAATCACTTCACAAGTTGAGTACCAACACAGTAAATTAACAGCAATATTAGAGGACAGACAAGTATCAAACTATGCCAAGCATGGGCCTGAATTCTAAGAATGAAATTTTATTTCCATTTACCTAGGTTGATCATTTAAGGCAAGACTAAACTGGCTTTTGAGGCTGCATTTCTCATGTTTGAAATATTCAAAATTCTCAACCAACAATATCTTCCTGTGCATTGAAGAAAGACATTTATTGTACAAGCCTCTAACATCGCCCAGGGCATAACCAAATAAATGGGAATAATTAAAAGAACAAAGTAGGAAGTTGTCCCATTCACATAAACTCCTTCGCGTTTTTACCCAGCAGACAGCAATGGACAAGGACTTCTAAGATGGACAGAGCTACAGAATATATCCACAGAAGGGAGTAAAATAGAATAAAGTTCTCTCACAGCCTTTGATACAGTACTCAGATCTTAGAACACAGCAGAAAGAGCAATTACTGCTAAGAACATGTGTGGAAACAGGGCAAAACAAAGGTTAATATGCAAAGCCATGGGGAAGCCCAAGATGTACCTCATATATATCAGTCCCTGCTTATAGTCATAGCCTGCTGCATTTCACATATTATCCCCTGAACAAAGCTTACTTGGTGTCTCCATCAGTAGGAAAGCTTCTTTTCTTGACTACAGCTAAGTAAACCTGCGTGTCTTCTGCTCCCATGGCCTCCAGTCTGCGTCCAGCCAAAATAAGCTGGCAGTAGTCAAGAAAAAGGGCTTACTAGCACAGCATCCTAGTAGACAGCCATACTCATTCACATCTGGCTCACACCTGGCCAAATAAAACCATAAGCAGAGTAAACATATTGTCTTCTGCTCTCCTGCACGGGTGTACTAGCAGGCCTTGCTAAAGGCAACTCTTTCTTTGCCTACCTAATTAGGTTATTAACCATTTTAGGGCTCAGGGTGTAATGAATTAAACAGGAAGCCAGTGGCTTTAACCATTTATGGTTTTGCACCCCTACAATAGCAAGGAAAACCAGAAACCTTCAAAGGTGCTTTAAAGAAACCTTTAAAGGTTTCTGATTTTCAGTCACTACATTTCCCTACCAGCACACAAGCCAGCACAACTATAAACTGCATAATTAAGAGATTATTAAAGACCTGGAAACAGATGAGAAAAAAAAAAGACAGAAAAAGCAGATGTTATACCATGCTGAAATATTGCCAGGAATCTAACCTCAGAATTCCCATTAGCCACAACCACCTCAAACAAACTGGAAATGAGTAGTTATACAATAGCATAGCATTAAACTAGAATGCAGTGGGCAATTGGATTAAAAAAAAAAAAAAAAAAAAAAAAAAAAAAAAAAAACAACACCCTACTCCAGCATGAGAGGCACAGTTGCCCTGATCAACAGGAAACTTTCCCCCAAGTACGGTTGCAGCTGGATCAAATCCTACTAGAAAAAGAGAATACTCATGATTTCCCTAGGATAAGCAGAAAGATTCCACATGCTTTTTGCCAGACCAGAAAAAAGCTGTTGGCATATCTACTGCCAGATCCTGAAGAAGCATAGGTGTGCTTAACTTAAGCCAAGATGTCCCACAAAACAAAGCTGATAACTCTTACAGGGCAGCTCGAGAAAGGATAGTCTTCACCAAGTGCTCTGTGCAACCAGGCCCCCAAATTCTGGATCTAACATACAACAAAATCCATTAGCAAGGTTAAGGCATATAGATCTACTGCAGTTTCAGTTAACAGTACCATGGGATACACAATACTGAACTGCTTGGAATAACAAAACAAAAAACAAACGCTAAAAGCTTCCAATGTTTATGAAGTCTTAAATAACACTAAGAATGGGAAGAGGTGAAATTGGGAGAGGCTGAGGAATAGCTGCAGAGTATAAGGGGATATTTCAAGAAGGCAATATAAAAAGCACATAAGGCACATGATGCACTTCTATAATAAGGTGGATACATTTAGTTTCTAGTGTATCACATCAAAGTTTTAGCACACCATCAAGTGTGTGAGGCTGTACGTGCTGGTCAGAGAGCACTCAATACCCGTGCTGAGAACAAGAAGCTTCTATTTCTCCCCCTACTCCTCCATCCCAAAAATAAAACTCATGTGCACTCCAGACTTACTCAAGGAGTCTGGGTAGGAGAAAAAAATAAGCAAAGAAAAATGTAAAGCAGAAACAAGAAGACAAAGTCCTCCATTGCTCATGCCACAGAATTGGTGGCCCATGGAATGCACCACACTCCTATGCCAGGCACAGCTAGAAAAAGGGATTCACATGCTCACGTTCAAAATGCTTTCAGCCAGACTGCCCAGCTGTTTGTGCACAGCTGCGTATTAGCAATGTTCTGTGGGCAGAATGCAACAGACCCAACAAGCCTGTCTTGCTGTGCAGAACATCTGCAGGAAAATGAAAGACACAGAAAATGAAAGACACAATTACACTCAATTTCAAAAAAAAAAAAAAAAAAAAAAAAAGGAAAGAAAATGGAAAGGTAACCCAGATGAAGACAGCTAAAGAATAAAAAACATCTTTGAATTATTTTCCAATTTGGGTTGTGCTTACAATTCTTTTCCATTGCTCTCAGCAACCCTTTCTCAGATTCTCTCCTCTTCTCTTTTTGTTCTATATATTGTCAGTTTGTGCTCCTTCACAGAGGAATGTAATTATTTGGAAAACTTTAAACAAACAAACAACAAAAAGTTTAAAACAGTAAGAGTACATAGGCTGCAATGAATGGCTCTACTCAGAGAAGTTCTGACCAAGCAATTTCTGTCAAAAAATGTTATTCTGTATTAAGTTATGGATTTCAATTACATTTTTTATGGCAGATTTGACAAAGCCCACAATGACCTTTTCACTCATTTTCAGTCTCAGAGTGAAAGTTAAGCTTTTCCAGGAAACTGAATTTTTAATCCAGCTTCAGTTCACATGAGAAAAGATACATTTTTCTCTTCTGTCAAGCAAAATACATTGTCAATCTTCTGAATTTGTTCTCTGACAAAGATTTATCTCTGTTATCTGATCCAGAAGCAGCATTTTCAAAAGCACAGACTCATATTCTTGAGCATGACGGGACTTCAGTGAATCTCAGAAGAAAAATCCAAAAATCTTCATTACTAAAAGTCATTGCTCTGACAGCTGCTCAAGACATCCTGTTGAAGGCATTTACATTTATTATAGAACCATCAGAGATTACATCTTCCACCATTTGAAGCAGTTAAATGAACAGAGTTGAATCCTTGCCTGATACTCCATGCACCTGAACAAATGTGCATTGCTATGCCTTTGCTGAAGATCTGTTGAGAGTTCTGCATGCTACTTTTTCTATTCAGATCTTCCTTACAGGAGGTACTTTCAACCAAACCTTCCCAAACCACTGTAATCTTCAAAGCTCAAGGACCAAAAGCAACAGAGAAAATCTGGGTGTACAGAACATGAGCATTAACTTGGCCAGGTATCCTAAGCATATGTTGTGTAGAAACCAGCTTTATGGTCATGGGTAAAAAAAGCAATTTACTCTAGGAGAAGAACCTAGAGACTCATCCCAACATACCAGAGGAAGCATGAGCAAAGATCAGGATTTTTTGTTACACTTGTCTTTTGGACAAAGAGAATCCTCCACAGGATTGTAAATTAATATCAGCATTAAAACTATACTTCAATACTGGAGTTGCCTTTTAAATGGCTTAGAAACAAATTCTTCTCAATGGGGAATTTTGCAAAGGGAGCTTCATGCTTGGGCTCTAAACTACATTCCCATTTAATTTAATCTTGTGTAAAACTGCTCGGGAAAGGAAGCCTCAACTCTGCTTGAACCAACAGCCTCTGCATTCTAAGCAACACAGGGTATTTAGAAACACCAAATATGCTCATGTAAACTAGACACCACAGCAAGGACATACGATCCAATAAACGCAACAAAAATGAAGCAACAGCAGCAAAAACATCAATGACTTCAACAGCTGATGACTGGTCTTCTAGTTCCTTTACCTTTCACAAAATAAAAATAACGCTCTGTTTTATAGGATACACCAGAAGTCTAAGGGTCTGAAACAAAACTTATCAGAAGATTCCCTCTATCACGGCCTTTGGACTGCCACATCTTCAAACCAGAGCTTCTGCTGAATGTCTTTAGCATCTAGAACAAGCATCTTCTCCTCCTGCCATCAGTCTTCTCTTCGAAGGATCCAGTTCTGCCTGTACTCATCACCTGCAACTCCCTTTCAGTTCTATCTCACACACAGATGTTTCTCAACTTCCTGATTTTCTACCCATTGCTTCCTCAGTAAACACCTACCTCTCCCACACCCATTTTCATCTCATTTCTTTTTCTTACAAATGTCTGACAGATTTTTCCCTTCAGTTTTAATTATTTTAAGCTCTTTACAAAATACACCTTCCACTTAAGTTGACTACCCAGCTTAACATTAACTATTCTGTCTAGTCTGCCTGATGTAGAACTGGATAAGAATCAATCTTCCCATGCCATAAAGTTTCCTGATCTTTGCCTTTTTTTGTTTGTTTCACAGTGAGATAAAACCAAGATCATTTGATACTTTTATTAAAGAGAGAGAGAGAGATGTTTATCTCAGTAGACAATGAGTCTTGAAAAATTATTCATATGGGAAAACCTCAGACTACCTAATTAACTGGAGAATTATTTTAAATATCTCCCAGATCCCAAGTTAATGTTTCTCCTATTATGCTGAGGGAGTCATCACCAGTTTACCTCCTTTCTTCCAAAATTCAATCGTGAGTTGGAAAAGCATTCCAGATAAAATACTTCATTCAGGTGAATATGGTCTCATGAACCATTACAGTTTCAACAACAAAGAGTGCTAAAATGCTCAGGCACATTAGCCTGGACTTCTCTACAGCTCTTCTCAAAGAAAGTCCAGTTCTTCCTAGGTAAAGCTCACATGAAGACAGGTGTCAGGCCTAACACCTCCACCTTGAATCCAGTCCTCCAAAAGTATTTTTGACCATATCAAAATTATTCTTGCATTCTCCTTCCTAATTCGTTAACGATATCCTCTGAAAGATCTGAATTCCATGCAAGAGCCACAGGACCATCTTCAGTCAGTGTTACCTAGTTGCCATTGGTCATTTCTGAGCATTAGCCCAGAGTGCATATGCCTTCTGCTGAATGTGGCTTTTAGCCATGTAAGGTAACATCACCTTCAACCATCTGGGCATATGTAAATGCAGACTGGCACCTATCAGACACCAATCCTTGGTACAGTGTAGTATCATTAGCAGATTTTTATGTATAGAATTAGATTATTCTGAAAAATACCACAGGACACAAAGCCAGGCAAGTTGTCAGGTGGTGGATAGCAGCAGATGCTACATGAAGAGCATCCAACTGTATATTTTGTTCTAAGTTCTCCCATTTTATTTTTACTATTTTCTGAACCAGAGGTCTCTTCTCTGGTTTAATGGAAGTTTTCCATTAATATAGCTAAACATTTTACAGCTCTTACATGTCATTTCTCACCTAGCTTCTACTTGCACTCAGCCCACCAGCCAGTCTATCACTCATTACTAAGCTCTCACACACCTTTATGCTTTTGCCCCATGAAGCTCCCCATGGTTGGAAGATGCTGCCAGCAACACCTCCTTTGTCATAATACATGTACGTGGGTGTCTGATAGGGGGGAAAAAAATCTAAACAGATAAATTAATACAAAACAGGCACCACTGCTACTACCAGATATCGCCTCTGGCTTCTATGGCAACACTGCCAAATCTCATTTCATGGTTATACAGATTTGTGAAGCTATACATCTTACAGAAGCGTCATTGAATCTTCACCTTTGTTTTTACATCTCAACAGCTGAAAGACATGAAAAGGAAGGCACAGAAACAAGACAAATGGTGTATACCTTTATTTAGGTCTGAGAGAAAGAGTAAGGAAGATGGCAGACACTGACTCAGAAGGTCAGCAGTTCAGACTTTTGACTTTTTCAAGTTTCCACAGTGTTAAGTCTTTATTAAATACTATCAGACCTAATTGTTCCACTGTCTTCTTGAAGTTCAATGAACTACAGCTTTCATTAAACACAGACCTGAAAATTAAAGCTTGAAGAAATACAAAGTTAGATCTTGGGGAGGGTTTGGGAGTGGGGAGAGGCTGGGAGGAATACAGGGAAGGGCTGTAAGTTGAATATGTAAACATTTATAGCTGGAATTATCCTGAAGGATGCTGCATTCTCACAGCTCCCGTCTCATCATTAGCCTCTGTTTCTTCTCCAAGAAATTTTGTAATTTTTCCCTGGTTTAATTATCTTCCTAACTGAATTAGTTTGTCAGTATGCAGAAGACAAATAAAACTAGTCATGGGTGATAAAGCCTTGTATATCTTCTATTGTACTGCTCCAACTCCCTATCATCCCTCCTAATTTTTAATTGAATGTTGCCATTAAGTGGTTCCCTTTAATATGCAGCCAGCAAGCTTTCTTTAGCATGCAAACTCCTGTACTCCCAGAATAAGCATCACTGGCATGACATTTCTAATTCTAATTATTTTAGATTTTGTAACAGTCATTAAAAATGGAGGGATTTTCAATATTCAATTAAGAAACAGGCCAACAGTGTAAGAAAGAGCCTTTGCAAACACACTGAAGGTATTCTCAAATATTAAAAAAAAAAACTGCTGCCAGAGGAAATGAGCATGATTTCTAAAGCTACTTTCTGAAACTGCTGTTAGAGATAGCAGGATAAGCCGTTGTAATCCTAGGTCTGGAAGCAGGGATACCACAGCTTTCAGACTGCTGTAGGCAGTAACCGGGAGACCTTTCCCCCCGTGCAAACCCTATTTCCAGCCCACTGAAGTGGGAAACGCAAGCAGTGATATTGTGGCCAGTTTCTGCCACCAAACAGATGGTGACTGCTGGAAGCCAGCAACACAGATCCTAGTCACTGAAACTTTATTGGGAGAGCCCACCAGTGTGAATAAATGTCTTTAGACGGACTAATTAAAAGGACTCTCTTCATTAGTTAGGACCATCTGTTAGGCCACAGACCTGGTGGAATTGCATACAGGTGGACATTCCTAGGTGGGAATCTGGGAATCAGCAAAAGAGCATCTCATGGCTTGTAAAGCTATTGTGTCCCAGTAACAGACTAATGAGGCTTCATGCAGCATGTTCCTTCAGTCTGTATCCACAAAGATTTTTACCCCTCTACCCCAAGCTCAGTTGGATAGATACTGACTGGTGCATCAAGCTCCAAGGCAGCTTAGCTTTCCCGGCCAAACCTGCCAAGTATTTCTGGATGCATCACAAGTGCCCGTACCCTTTCATAATTCTCTTGGTGTTTCCATGCAGCAGCAAAAGGAAACAAAAAAAAAAAAAAAATTTTTCAAAGATGACAAAAGACCAGCTAGTAGAAGCTCAGGAAAAAGTATACATGGATGAATGTGAGCTCCATGATAATGAGCTTGAGTGCAGAGTGGCTTGTGGTAGGAAATATTTCCCAGCTTTTGCTTGAAGTCTCACACACTGTAAGGTAATTCATGTAAGACTCTGGATTAAAGCTCTATGCCCTCTGACTCAACCTCCCTTTGAAACCCACATACACAAGACAGGTATAGTGCAGTGGGCCAGACCTGCGCTTCTACTTTTCTTGCCCCTCACTCACCCTCAGCCCAGGGCACAGCCCCCTGTCACTACCAGACTGCCTGCATTTGACAGCCATGCTATGGAACAAAAGGGCTAAAACCCAGCCCCAGGCAGCTTTAGATTTTGGATGTCAGCATTTTCTATTACAGTTCATAAGAGCAGGTGCTTGCCTCGTTGCTGGCAACTGCCACAGGCACTCACAGCCCTATCAGGCTGGTACCCAGCTCCCTAATGGGGACAACCCTTGTGGGTCTTGGGTCTACTTCAGTGGCCAGGCTGCCAAGGGTTTGCCTTTGCTACAGCCCCCATTGTCTTTGTCACTGTACAGTCAGCTACTGTAGAACTGCTTAAGGCAGCTATAAATATTGCTTATCAGCCAGAAGTACCCAGAGAAAATTGGGGTGTCGTAACTCATTGTGATCATAGCTAGACCCTGACTTCTTGCTTGTGTGCATTTTTTTTTAATCCAGGAGACTTCATTTTAAATTCTGTTCACAACTACCTTGCTTTGCTTCCAAAACATAAGCACTAGCAAACAAGCCAGCCTCTACATAGTAATCATTTATTAACATATTTTCCATTTGATATAGCTGGAAATGGAAGAAACAAATTGTATGGTAAAGAATCACACAAGGTATCTATTCATGTACTCTAGAGCAAAACAACTGTGCTGGTTCAGAGAATGGCTGGAGGCAGTAGTGAAGACAACAAGTGAACTTTACTTAAGGACTAGATAGAGGTGACTTCAGAAACTGCACCTTAGTTCTGAGCTGAGGGAGCACGCACCAATTTAGTAGGTTTATTGTGTTAGTCAATGCCAAACATGTTACAAGGCTAAGTACCCAGACAGGGATTTTTCTAGTTTTAATAACCAGAGGAACAACCTGCTCTTTTTATAAGACCTGTTTATTTAAAGACCAAGTTTTGATCTCTATCTGAACCCCTCAGTCCTCACACAATCTGATATTCAAAGTCATTAGCAACTCCTGCTGAATCCCTCAAGATCTTCTGACTGCTTGGGACTTTAAAAATGCCACCATGCTTTTTACCACACTTACACCTGTGGAAGGTTAAAAACTCCAGATCTAAACATGTTAATACAAGTACTCTTCATTACAATTCCCCAGCACTATGTTATATACTACCAAGACTTCTGTGGGTGACAGCTGGAAGGAGACTTCATTGCTAAAATACAATAAAGGTCTGGGAGGAAATATTTTCAAGAAAAAAAAAAGTTGTTTCAGGCATTAGAATATATAAGAGGTCATTTATTTTTCTATTATACATCACCTTTAGATGGACAAAGAGTTAAGGCAACACAGACATCCAGGAAGCTGGCTAGCCAACATACAAAGAGCTTTAAAAAGAGCAGAAAGGCCAATATGTTCCTATTTACAATATTTTGTGACCCTAACCTAATCATCATGTTTTATTATTTCCTCATTTTATAGCTGTGCTCTTTCAAGAGAGCCAGCAGCCAACATTTCATCTCCACTGGCCAAAGGAGCAGCCAAGTGCCTGCTTCACAGCCAACATCAGTAACTGAGCCATAAGCAGCTAATATGAGGTTGTGAATGCACAAGGTAGCAGCTGATGCCTTTCCACTGGAAAATTAGACTTGAGTTTTAGGCACCTAAGGATTCTCTTTTGACTTTAATTCATGCTGGGACCCAAATATTTGATGAATTTTGGATTTAAATTAGGGCAGCCAGCGGAACTATGCTGATTTATGCCAGCTGAGGAACTGACTATATTTTAATACTACATTCTCTTGTTTTTGTGCAGGAATAAGAACAGGCAAGAATTCAAGCCTAAAGCAAAATGCCACTGTGCAAGGCCAAATAGAAGCATGTGTGCTGAAATCCGAAGCCTCCAATTTAAAAAAAAAAAAAAAAAAAAAAAACACTTGAGAGAACAAACATGATTTTTGCAGTGTGGGAAAGTACAGATCTCAGTAGAAGGCCTTCAAGAGGCAGCAAGGGGATTCACATACATCGAAAGCTGTAATATGGTTTGCTGCCTTACAACATACACACGATCCTCAGATTTCTTCAGGGGATACCTCTACAAGCAACCAATACACTTGTAGCTGAGCTGGACAAAATGGTAATGGTTCATTCTCATTACCAGAGAATTGCATATTGTTCTGCAGAAATGCAATTTACTTGCAAGACTTTAAGCCCTACTAATTACCAGCAGTCATGTCCTCCTAACACTGTTCCTGGGAGCATAGCAGAGGGGAACATGAACACTTATTTGCAAAGGAAACTGGGCATCCCAAATTCAAACAAACCACTTTTTCAGTATCCACCTCCTCTACACATGCAACTCAAATGGAACTTGATACATAAACTATACAGAATTCCTAAATATGAACAATGTTATTTCAAACTTTTGAACATGAAGTAGACTTCAGAGCAGTTAAGATGCATGTAAATCATGAAATATGATGCTTTGGTTAACAAAACCATAGTCAACTGGTTTGATAGTATATTCTTATGGGCATGCAAACACAGCATTAAGCTTATAGTGCATCTGGAATTCTATGTTAGCCTATATATGGGGAAGAAATAACTAGGTAGGATCAATATGGCAATTTCCCCTTAAAGAGGTTTTTTTTTTTTTTTGCCCAATACACAACTGAAGTGCCAGTCAATACATCTGAGTTGCAAGCTTGTATTCAAGGGCATTCCTTATAAAAGCTTGTTTTCTGACAAATGCAAAAGAATTTCTGCTTAAGTGGCTTGCACACAATGCTATAGAATATTTTAACCTGAGCCTACACCAATAGTAAAGAATATTTATTGTTTCACTTTTACCATGTACATTGCCTGTTGAGGATTCTCAGTTATGGCACAATGATAAATTGAGGAAAAATAAGTTTAGAACAAAAGTTAAGCATGAATAGTTAGAGTAACTAATCCTACATAGAACACAACTAGCCATCCCAACTCAACAGAAAGATTGGGAGTAGAAACAAGGCCCAAGAACAGGAATGACTCACGTGGGCTTAGTGCATACTGCAATAGCATCCTGAAACCAATGGCAATAGCAGAAGCCCAACAAAAGGAGCAAGACTGCTCAGCTAAATATGCCATTACAATGCATGCACAGTTGTTTTATTATACACAGGCCACTAGAAGATTGGTGCTCATCACCTAACAGCGTATGATTACGTTTGTTTCAGAAGCAGATAGAGACAGGCAATGCAGATGTCCACAGATGCTACACTAGCAATGAAAAGCTACGTGCATGGGAAAACTGGACAAACTTTGCCCTCTAACAGATGATGTGCCTGGATAAAGGCAGACTGATATTTTCCCTCACCACATATCAGGGGATAAAGAGATGTTATAAAATCTTCCATTTCTTGATTACATACAGCCATAAATGCCAGCTTGTTTTAATTAAAAGGCTAGAACATCAGCATTTAACAGGGTTTATAGACACTGCTCAGAGAACTTCCCTTTACCCTCTTGCAATATGCCACTCACTACAACATACATTCCCCACAACATATGTGACACTTGCATTTCTCTACAGTTCTGTTTGGGATTCCCAGCATATTTTATAAGTTCTACACAAATTAAAATAATGTGGAGATGACAATGTTCAACTCAGTTACCTAGATATGGGCTTGAATGTACTCCATTTACTTCCATAGCACTGCAGTCACTGCCTCTAAGCAATTTTGTCTAAAATGATTCTTCTAGAGCAGAATAAAAGATAATTTCCTAATGCCTTAAGGAGGTTGTTGCTAGCCTCCAGCTGGGCTGTAAATATTTGCTGTCCATTATATAACATCATTGATCACTATTTCATACTGTAATGATCTTCATTACATGGGCCTGTTTTCAGGACCCTTACCTCAGGTTTGAGGCATTTATTCCTTCTTTTTTTTTCCCCTCCTCTCTTCAAATAATGTTTTTCAAGGCTTGACAGTGGTAATCAATATAAAGAGTTAATTTTATGGTATAGTTTTGTACTCACGCTGTTCAAAAGCAGCTTTGATATAAATAATAGAAGCAGGTAGGGACCACATGAAATAGCTAATTTAATTTGATTAAAAATATTAAAGACTATTTCCACAGATTAACTAAAGGCTTAAACATAGGTCTTCTAAAGCTGGTGGATGGTAATGTACTTATTGCACCTTTAGCAAAACAAAACCCAACAGTCTAGTTTCCAACAATCAGGATGCAGTTAGAAGTGTCATCACCACTCAGATGCGTTTGGATGTTTTTGAGTGGGTGAACCCCCTCTGGTCACTTATTCAAAGTTCTTACTAAAAGGCAAACCAAGAATCTCAAGCAATAGCTTGAAATAAGAAAACATGGCATTAAGATCAGCATCAATATTAAGATTAAAAATGAAAGCTGAAGAGCTGGAAGTGACATTGCTTCCCTGTAAAAGCAAGGGAGCTGACTCCACTGAAAATATAGCCCATGTTACCATTTCTGCACTGAACAAATAGCATATTTTCACCCAGCACTCTGAAGAAGCTATAAGGAATCAAATCTCAAGGTTTACCTCACACTCTGCCCTTTATCTCAGGCAATTTACCTGGATGCATGCAGTCAGTACAAAACAGAGTGACAAAATACCCAAACCTGGCAGCCCACAGTTGGACCATCACCCATTAACAGCCAGCAAAGTCTTGCCTACTTCCCTGACCTCAGCCCACACACAGCTGAGTTACTTGTGACAGTATAATTGTTTCGGGAACCTCTAAGCCCTTAACCTCAATGCTCGTGGCAATGAGTTCCAAAAATTAACATCAGGAGTGAGGTAAATCAATTACCTACCACATAAAGTCAGACTTGCTTATATGTATATAAATATATATATATATATACATATACACACACCTAGGGATACACTGGTACAGCCTCAGTTAGACAAAAATTACTGAGAGCTCCATGCAATGAAAGGAGGGGAACCACGATGCTGTAGAACATGAGAACAGCCCTGAGATTCCTGCAGCACATCAGCCTGTAATGACACCTTGAAATATGACATCGTAAGCCAAAGGCATTGGTAAAAAGCACATACTTACTTGTCCATAAACACCCCCTCCAGCTCCTGAGATGCAACCACTTCCCTGCAGAGCCCAGGGGGCAGTTGCAGTTATACTCACTGACACCTGCTGAGTTTTTCCCCTCTTGTGTTGCAGAAGTCATCAGCTGCTGCTTAGAATAGCTCAGACTTACTTTTGCACAAATCCAGCAGAATGAGCTGACCCTGAAGGAGGCAGGGTCTAATCTTATGTTACAAGGCACTCACCATGCAACTGCCTTTTTTTTTTAAACCACATTCCTTCCCACTCCACAGTGGAGACTAAGGATTTATTGTATATTTCTGTCACTGTTCTAGATAGTGCTGTTTTATATTTCAGTATAGTTTTAAATAGCAAAACAAGCAAAATTTAAAAGCATACATCCATCTGAATAACATTAAAAACAAATGTTAAAAACAAGAGCTGACAGGAAATTGTGAGCTAGGATTGCTACTTGGTTCTTTCTGCAACTCACATCAGTGCTCCTTCCTGTCCTTCCCTCTAAATCAGATGCATGTTTACTTAATACATTTATTTCATTTAGCTGTACACTGCTCCTTCCTCTGCAAAGCAGATAAAAATCAAGCAGATCATGATCAAAGACTCTAAAGAGATCAGCAGTCAGGAGGACATGGCTATTTTATCCTCCCTTCTCTACCTTCCTCCTAGATGGACGGAAGAAGTGAGGCTTACTGATGACAAAAGGGAACTGGGACTCTCCAGTTGCTTCTGACCCCTTAATTACAGCAGCAGGGTAGAAATAAACCCCGGCTTTTACCTTTACATCCTCTGATTTCTGACATGGCAA
The DNA here is from genome assembly GCF_047663525.1 of Anas platyrhynchos. Classification (NCBI taxonomy): domain Eukaryota; kingdom Metazoa; phylum Chordata; class Aves; order Anseriformes; family Anatidae; genus Anas; species Anas platyrhynchos. Next base: position 10,103,208 of record NC_092591.1, read on the forward strand.
GCCAATCTGAAGAAACATTTTAATAACAAAATTCCTCATCAGAAGGAAAGAGAAGTGTCTGATCTTCCCCTTCTGGTACAGTAGACTGGAGACAAGAATGTGACCTTTCCATTCAACAAAAAAAAAAAAAAAAATGTTTCTCTCAGTTGAAATTGATAGTAGCTACGTCATATTACACTCCTGCTCTTTAGTTCATAGAAATCACCTCCCAGTCTGAAAGTTCTGCCTGAATGTTACTGTGACTGATGTGTTAAATGCAGTGAGCAACTCATCCTCATAATGAAAAAAGAACAAAACCTCAATTGACTAAAACTACCCCCATAATACTATTAGAAATAACAGGATAAGAAGTTACTTTGGGCTCAAACTGAATTGTTCTACTTAGTTTTGATATAGTTCTGCAAAGCTTTTCTTTGCTATTTTGATCAATTTTTAAATTGAAAACTCCAGTTTAAAAAAAATGGAAAATCCTTAAATGTATAAGAATTAACTAAATGAAAGCACTGAATATACCCTGAATTTGTTAGTTTGGATTGATTTGGTTAGTTTTCCAGCATTTTTTTTTCCTAAAGAAATAAATTTCACTTTATGTAGCCCTTAGTAAAGGGTTATTTACAGATTCTGCTACAATCTGCAGTCACTTTTAATAACCTCTGTTCTGTTCACATAAAAATCTTTAACAGAATAAGTCTGGGATAGATCCTCAAGCCAGTATAAACTAAAGCAACTTCTCTAGTGGATTTACACTATCCTGACTTTCCAGTGTTTCATTTCAGCAGAAGACATTGCTTGTTATGGTTAGTTTAAAATACATATGTTCTATAGAATAGGATACAATACTTGTTTTAACAACACAGCTAAAATTACACGGTGTCATTCTTCCAAGTGTACAACGTATATCAGCAAGTACATGGCCTGTTATACACTGGAGATCCAAGCATAAGCAATGACAAGTGAGGGGGCCAGCCCTATAACTTGCAGTACAGACATCTATTTCAGGGCCCCCGCTATCAATTTAGATCAGACAATCATTTATTTCAATAATCTTCCTCTCTTCCTCTGTGCAAATTCTCATGTAAGATGCATTTTCAGAGACTAACTTCTAAGAAAAAAATAAATTATTTTGGCATCTCTGTTGACAATATACTAGATGAATAATAGTAAAACTTCACTTCCCATAGGGCCATCCAAGAAATGACCTTTTTGTGCAAGGAAGCAATCCTTCATTTCTCTCTGCAACAGAAGAAAACCTCCCTGAAGAGCTTCCTACTATTCTGCAGGGTGTCTGAAAAGAAGGGGAATTGCTGTTAACCATGCCTTTCAGGCACCATTGTTATCAGCATTCAGTTTCTTTGCCCATTTTCTCCTCACCTTTTGCTATTTATATTTCCTCAGGCAGAATTTCCTTGCTTTCTAAAATGGAGAGACCCACTTGCTTCATAAGAAGGTTTTCAGGGGTAGAAAAAAGAATTCAGAGAGAAGTCACCTCAAGTTTTACATGTTAGTGCAACCTGAAGACACGGGGTTCTTTCTCCTGCATGTCCTCACCTTCATTTTACAAGATAAACCCACAGCGTAGGAGCAGGTTGCGTATAATACCTCTCCCTGCCACTAGCTCCCCATGAATGAAGCCTTGAGTCAATTAAACCCTCACACATACCATATCCTCCAGAGGTGCCAGAAACCTTAGGTTTTGTTGTTAACTCCCACTCTATGCCTACTCTCAATGATAAAATGAAAAATGGTTTTTAAAATTAGTCTGAATCTCACTAGTTGTCAGTAGTTAAAACCAAGGCCTGTGCCACCATTATAATTCTTTAGACACAATTTAATTATTCCATTTTAAATTAAGACATTTGATATTTCTTTCATATGAAACATGAAAATGAAACAAAAGTAAAATTCTTAAATTGCCTACAAATCAAACTCAAAACCAAGGATAATGGGATTTAATCTAGATTGAATCTCTGCTCTGTCAACATCAAATGCAGCTGTTAGTCTGCTGCAAAGCAACTGTATAGTCTAAAAAGCTAGAAGTCATCCAAGAAAGGACAGATGAGTGCTGAACATGTCTTTTCCATGAAAGAAATGCTTCTGCAACCTGAATGACCAATTTCTCTGCCAGTCCAAAAGTAGGCTAGGTGCACTCTGCAGCTAGAATCTGCTGTATACCACATTCTCACCTTGGTAACAAGATCAGAAGAGAATATACAAGGGGTGTAATTTTTTCCTCCTTTGTCACATCCCAAGATGTTAAGTACATGTTCTTTTTGAGCAATCCTTATACAAAAGGATAAAATGAACAGCAGTGAACTTCAGTCTATTAAATGTCACCCCAAAATAGGTAATTACCATATGCACATTAAAACGACGCACTCCTTTTCTTACCAGGTTCCCTTTTACTATCTGAAGATATTACTAGACCTTAATTGATACGTCAATGAAATCTCTTCAGGCTGCAATTCAGACATCTAAAACTTCACCTAGCTGCTAATTCTAAACAGTGCTGACAAAACTAGGCCAAAATCAAGCAAAAAAGTCACTAAGCACACAGTGCATGTGTTAGAGCTGGAATTGCATACAGAAGTTTGAATTCATGTCTATGCATATGATCTACATGAGTCACTTCTGTTCCTCTGTGGAAAGATTTACTGCATCCTTGTCTATGCCCTCACCTGTAAAATACAGATACATAAAAACATATCTGCATCTTGAAAAAGATCAGAAGAGGGGATGGGTACCATCATAAACATCAGCTGAGCAGTTCAAATCAAGAATTACAGGCAGACTGCCTATGAATCTACTACTTAGATTATTCATTGAGGAGAAAAATGGAAAGGCACACATTTTGGTTGTTTTTGAAGATTTCTGTCCAAATAGCCCAGAACTTCAAACTGATTTAGCTTCATCCTAAATAAATACTTATTAGGTAGCCTCTTCTCCAAGACTTCCTACCCCAGCTCTTTCCTAAAACACAGGAAAAGAGAGATTTATGATCCCTATTAACTCCCTAAGGGAGTTAATAGGGATCATAAGAGTGGCTGTATTCATGATAAAAATTGGATATCAAAGTAGACAGTGGAAAGCTCTCCAGGCCAAAGGAGTTTTTTTTTTTTTTTTTTTAGTTCAAGATGTCCTAGCTAGTTTTGTTCCTGTATAAATTGACAGAGCTGTTTGTGCTTATACATTATTTAACAAAGTAGAGGATATATACAAAAATACACTGACAGGCTGAACAAACCCGTGCATGCTTGAGATCTACATTAACTTTCAAATACTCATCTACACCCTTCCAGATGTAAAGCAGCTGCCACTTACCATGAACAAAGGATTTTTTCTAGAGGAGCTGGAGAATCCAAAAAGTTACTTCAAAAGGAAGCAAACATCTGAAAAGCCACATCTACATGTAAATGCTGTAATTATAAGGTGGTGTCATATCACAAATCAGATCACAATCTCCAACAAAAACAGAATTCACATGAAGATTGGCTACCATCTTTCTGACAAGGTTTCCCATATCTTTTCATGCACTCTTTTATGCTCAATACTCAGAAGCCGTTGCTTGTAAAATTTTCCCAAGCCCACAGTTTTCTGCTTAGCTAGAAGTTTTCCTTAAATGCCTATGAGCACTTCTCTGCACATAGCAAGAAATGTTTCCTTGCTTCCTCATTACAGATTCCTATGTAGTCAACGTCCACCAGAACCCAAAAACTGGTGAAAACTTGGAAGAGGGCATGGCAAAGCTGCAGGTCTCCAAATGCTTTCAGCACAGAAGTGAGCTTTCATGTGCCTATTCCAATGAGACAGTTCCTTCCTCCACCTGAGTCAAAAGACGAGTGTCTCACAGCAGTCCCAGCCCAGTTGGCATGGATGAACCCACACAGGCTCTATGCACAAAGCTACCAGCTCTGACATAAGCTATGGTCCCTGCTCCACAGACCTGCTTTCTGCCAGAGAAGCAGGAAAATACAGAGAACCAGTCTGCTTGTTTGGGTTTTATTTTTGACTCCACAAAGAGCTCAGCACACAGCTATTTGTGTTGAGACAGTCACTTCCACCATGCTAAAGAGACAGAGGTACAGACTAGGATTCCTGGTTTACACCTGCAGCAGAGAGACTCAAGACCAGCACAACACACAACTGAACAGCAGTACGTAATTCCTGCACCCAAAGCTTTTTGGGGAGGGTCACCCAACCCTACCTCCCTCCCAGCTTCCAGTCTGCCCCTCTCCAGAGTCAGAGTCAGCTCCTGGGCCCACACTACCCTCTGCTGCAGCCTGTACAAGGGCTGGAAGTCAGCCCCAGACCCACAAATCTCACAAGCACCAATTCCATGCAGTTTAAGCCTTACAGCTGCTCTTCAGCACCCAAGCCTCAGCTCAGACTGATTCATCTGTGACACTGCCTTGCCAGCTCCTGCACTGCATTCTGCCTGAGTGCAGCAGCAGCAACAACAAGAAGGTCATGGCTGTCACTGTTCAGTACATGTTTTCCATGCTGAAACAGTGTTTGTGGGAGATAGCATAGAAAGAAACAATTCCTTCCTCCAGGATACTGGCAAGGAAAATGGTTCCCTCCACCAGCATGTCAGCAAGGAAGCTTTTTACACAGCAGTGCATCCAGGTTGGAAGTTTTCCTTACATCAGGATGCTGGCCAATCTATCACAGCCCACAAGCATCTTAAAAGAGCCTTCCCCCCCAACCCCCCAGCAGCACCAGTGAAGTCTTTCTACAGTACCTTCATTAGCCAAGTCAGACTTCAGTAAGGATTTTCAATACATGTATTTTCATCCCCCAGCACCTTCACACAGACCTCTAGGTGCATGAGCTGTTCTGCCATGAAGTTCAGAGACAGCTAAGAGCACAGGTTTTGTTTTGTGCTTGTGCAGATAGTAATTTCTGGCCAGCTGGAATGGGGATGCATTTATCTGCTTGAGATGTAGAAGGGAAGGCTTCTGCCCAGATTGCCAGCCACCATAGCCAAAACAGTACAAGCAGATGAGTTATATTAGGGCAGCACCCAAGTACCCAACAGGAGCAGAGCACCACACCATGCCCCATTCCCACAAGCAGTGACAGCCTCTGCCTTCAACAGCAAGACAGAAAGGCAAGGTGGGGAGGGCACAGAGAGGCAGTGGGAGGCCCACAGCCTTCCCCTGGTCAGGTAGGAAGCCCACAGCCACGCTGAGGCTGGAACCCCAGCACACACGCATGGGGGGAAACACCTGGCCCTCTACTTGGTCATGTGCTGCTGCAGGGAACAAAGTGGTTGACATAGAAATAAGGCACAGTATTCAACCATCGCTGGAAGACGGTGATCAGATAGAACAATTGAGAATTAGAGCTCATGCTAAGTTTCAGGCATTTGTTCACACAACACCCAGTCAACTTGCCATGAAAGCTTGCTCAGTGCAGATGTACTGGGGCTATGGCACTGACAGGTTGCATATTCAGATCAGCTTTCTTTTTCGCATCACAACCATAATCTTGAAGCAAGAACATTCTCAATTTTGCTACTAACATGTTACAAGCCACAGGACTCAGAAAAAAAACCTCCCACTCACATTGCTCTTCAAATTAAAGAGGACTTGCAGGTGCAGACTTTTACATTCTTAAGATGCTGCCTAGTGCAATAGGCACAGCTTCCAGTTCACGGGGCATATTTTTTGCAGCATTAAGTGGAAATTACCTTATAATTTTTCCCGCATTTTAGACCCAGAAGCAGAAGCTCCCTCATTCCCTTGAAGCCTGCCTACAACTCCAAAAGCTCCACATGCAGATAACCGCACCTCCTAAGTGTGCCATACACTACTACTCAGCAGGTTTTATTGGATTAGGGTCATTAACACCTGCATGGCTTTTAAACAGAAGCAGGCTTGGGACATGGGTGTGGGGCCATACACATCTAACCATATTAACCAGTGTCTCCTTCTATAGGTCTTGTATGTAGGAATCTGCACCAAGGTTTGCTTTTGACATCAGGAAGAACAGATCATGGTGAGTTTAGCAGCATTTCACAGCCATCCTACACAAACAGTTCCTTCCTGCAAGGTGAACGTAGACTCCCTGAACAGCAAGTAGCTGGCTCCCTGCAAAGTTAGTTCTCTACGCCCTTCGCATTAGTGAAATTGCAGATTTGTTTTCATTATGAGAAATAAACTGATTAGCAGATGGCTATTCATTTCTCCCTCTCTGTCAGCCCTAATATAAATGGAACTATTACTTAAATGAACACTCAGAGAGCTCTCAGAAAAATCAGAATTCCTATATATTAAGTGTATTTTTATTTTATTTTATTTTATTTTTTTTTTACAAATGAAGTAAATTAATCTTTGAAATTCCATGTTTACATTTGACTGATTGCCTACAATACAATTAAAATATGCTGACCTGCAAGCTTTAAACAGATGACTGAAAATTAACAAACATTAAACCCACATTAGCTACGTTTTACACATTGAGCGGATGTTTTTCAGGCTGCAAAAGCACCATTAGTTGTCTTTCTTTCGGCTCAGTATCTTTCTCAATGTGATGAGCCATACTGATGTATTAAAGCACAACTCAGGCAAGAAGGTGCCACTTTCAACCTACCACACCCTTTGGGGCCAACAAGCCTGATGCTTTTGTCTAGACTCCTGTCACTGATACACAGCACACCATGGAAAGTGTTTGAAGCATGCAGGAAAAAGACCTCAAGCAGGAGGCACACCAGTGTGCATGGGGAAGCCTGAGCCCATAGCTAGAAGAAGAGGTAAAGATTACCTGTCATCCCAATTATGTCTTTCCATGTTTTCCTCTCTCTCTCTGCTCTATTTCAACTACAAGCATTTATTTGGGGTTGCCCCTCACTGGCCACTCACAGTAGCCCAAGGACACCTAACCTAAGAGGTGCTTCTCAAGCACAGCATGATATGAAAGCCAAGAGCTCTGGAGGAGACTTAGTGGGCTATAAAAAAAAAAAAAACAAAAAAACAACAGGATAATACTTCATTTACTCTAAACTGTTGCTCAGGAATTACTGCAAAAGGACATTATCATTACAGTGGTGCACTCCCGTACCTGTTCAACAGATGCTACTTCAGTAACAATGCGATCCAGCATTACCATCTGGTTATACAAAGAAGCACCGCAGCATTTTAGCATGCTGCTATCAGGCTTTCACATAGCTGGGGATCAAGAAGGCATGTTATCACCCATTCAACAAACTGCCACCAGCAAATACAAATCCAGCAGGAAGTACTACTGCCTGCTGCACTAGTCACCAGTTCCCTCCTCTCTTGTCCAAATGAGTCAGAGCAACAATACACCAGGCTCCAACACCAATCCAAAATATGAAGTTACTATACTGCAACTGGACCAGACAGGAGACCCAAGGGGAAAAGCACATAGTAAATGAGCATGCTTGCCCCTCATTAGGAATATACTTCTGATCCATAAAGCACTTAAATATATGTGTAAGTCCCCTTGCAGTTAGTAAACCTTACAATGATTTAAGTGTTTTCCTGAGCAACAACTTAAGGAGTAAATAAAGTATTCTCCTGTATTTTTATAGTTGATTTCAGAAGAAAGACCCTTGATTGAAATTACAGTTTGCATTGTAACTAGTTGGCTCACAGCTTGAATTTCCTGCCATAGAGTTTCCCCAAAGAACACCTGGAAATGATGAAATAGGGATTTGCCTTAATGGCCATTTCCAGGCTTAAGTAAAGGCACCAATTACCTGTTTCCTCATTGTAGACAATGATAAAATGGTTATCTCAAGTCAGATATCAAATCCCAATATGTAGAGCTGAATAATATCTAGAGATGTCATCTTAGCCAGATCTTAGGATCTGGAAGGGAGCTGGACATGAAGTCCTCAGGGGCTCTGAGGGAACAGAGGACCATAGGTCCCCCTATTTCCCTTCTCATTCCCAATATCTTTGATTTTACACTCCAGTTCCCTGGGTCATGATACAATTTGTGTTTCAGCTGATAACTCCATTAGTCAGACCTTTTTTTTAAAAAGTGAGGTTACCTCCTATCCTCAAGCTGAGTGCTCAGTTCTTACTTTGACTTGAGCTCCAGAGCTCCCCATGAAGTACAGAAGTAGGAAAGGCACGGCACCTTAATCCAACTACCATCCTTTAGGGGACTGTACAAAGCAGACAGACAGGGCTGAGCAAGCTTTGGCCCACTCTGTTGTGCACAGCACTTACCCTTTCTACAGAGCACATGCTCAGAGCCTGGATCAGCTAGCTACAGACAGCAGTGCTGTCTGTGGGACCTGGCTCATGGTCCACACTGCAAGGCTTAGTCTGTGTGTGACAATCTCCAAGGTTACTTCATCACTAGGGATTCTTACAGCCTTCAATTTACATGGCCTCAAAGCTTTAAAAGCTTCCTAGTTATTTTACCCTGGAGAAATAAAGAGTTAAAGATCTTTTTTTAAAAACAGTCTATTGGCTTTAACTGTGTGAAACAAATTCAGCCAAACTCAGCCACTTGGTGGAATCCCTAGACTTCTTTAAATGAGCCCCTACAGCAGATAATCTCTTCTTAATCAGTTTGATGCTCTGATAAATCAGCTCCTATTTCCTAGCATGGGGAGAAAAGCAGCAACTGAGTCAATGCTCATTTGAAACAGAACATGCTGATAGGAGCTATTTGAACATGTAAATGCCAGAAAGCCTCTAATTTAGAAACACAGGCAGTTCATTTCTATTTCAACTCCATGTTCGTCTAATCCTAGGATATTTTGAGGGATTTTGTTAGCCCATGTGCATATCATTCCACTTGCCTGCACTACAAAATTTGTTCAAGTATACAAAAACTTGTTGGACTGAGTAATAGTAATAATCCATCTAATCAGTCAATTCAGCTGCCGGTTGCTTATGGGCATCTTTTATACATTAATTTCAAGATTGAATAAGCAACATCAGAGCAGCTATTTAACAAAAGCATATTCATAAAGCTACCAGCACTGAGACTAATTTTCAGAGGCTTGTGATCTAGGAGCATATTTTTAAAGTAAGTTTACCAGCTTTAACCTTTCCATCTGTCACCCAGGAAAAAAAGAAAAACACACACACACCAAAGTCAAGTCAGGGAATTTACTTAATTTATTACTAAATAACACTTCTGATCACTGATTTGTGTATTGAGAAAAAAGGACACAGTTACACAAACACGTAAATGAAGCATTTACTCTACCTACTCCCTAGTCACAGCTTGCCTTGTTACCAGTGAGTCATACTCAGTGGGTCGCAATTACCCCAGTGAGGTGATGGCAGCACAGGATGTTGAGGTGGCACATTCAATATTTTCTCACAATATTTCTCTTCTAAATATGTTTGAGCAGGAATACCATGTTCTGTCTGATGTTATATACAGCTATGGGCAGGCTCCCCCATTTCCAGCTGCCTCCACTGGCAGGCAGAGGTGGTGAGCAGCATAGAGCAGTTTAAGGCCTACTCACAGGTCATCACTGCATCCCCATCTGCTTCAATCTGGTGACTTGTGGTCCTTGTCATGTCACACCAGAGAAATAGGGCAGCCTAATAGTTCATGGCTTGAAGGATGGATGTGGAAGAATCACAGATCAAATTCCCCCAAACTGGGTGGACATTCCCACATAGAACAAGCACATCCTAGTCTGGGTGCCTGGAGGTGGTATGGCATAGCACAGCTCCAGACCTCTGCATCCAAACTTGTGCCAAAGGCAGCTTCAAACTGTGGCACCATAGACAGATTGGGTCGCTTGGGCCACAATTCGGAGATGGCTGGAGATTATACCTCTGTATCACTCCCAAGTGTGCTTCATGAGCAGCTGTGGCTCAACTGCAGCAACCAGATCATCACAGAGAGTATATGTCTGCACAGGTGTTGCCACAGCCATAGGTACTAGGGAAGATCAAGTAATTTTTCCAAGACAACAGCACAGCAGTTGGACTGTAGGGGAAGTTAGAGTCATTTGCTAAACTCAGCACTAAAGGTACTGAAAGCAAAGTGTCAAGAAGAGTGGAGATCCCTCTGCCTTTCCAATAGTACTATACAGGAGGAAGGAGGAATATCAACAACAAATCAGGAAGGGCTTCTGTGAAGGCATGGGTGAAAATAAAAGGGACTAAGAAGCACTAGTATTGAGAGAGAAAACTCTTATATAAGAGCAGCTCTTCCTGAAGTTTTGCATGGATTTTCGCTTTTAAGGCTGAGATACTGAATGCAAAGGAAAATGCAAGGATGAAAAATGGGTACACGGCAAAAGAGCTGCAGTGACCATGAATAGCTCTACCTCTGCATGGCAGTAGTTTTTCTGAAGAGTATCTGGATCACCCTCAGCAAAATGCCATTCAGGAATCAGACTTACATAACTAAGCTCTTCAGAGGGTGGATATGTTTTCCAAAATACAATCACAGTAAGCACATCAGGAAATGCATGGATCAATAGAAGAGCCACTGGTGATAAGGAAATTCATGTGTGAAGCATGGCTTTTTTGTTGAACATTTGAATGAAAAGCAGAGGTATGCATGGAAAATTCACTAGTTCAGGCCCAATATCACATGCAGAACCCAAACTTACAAATGAATTTTTCAACTTGGGATTGTTTTACTTTCACCCCTTCTTCTAATTAGAAAAATATACTAAACAAATCCATAGCTTGATTCACAAGAACACTTTTTGTTAACTGCTTATTTACACATGACTAAAGGCATGCTACATCCTTTTTCATCTGTTTAATAGAAATTCACCTTATTTGTCAATACAACTTTTGACTCATCAGTTTACAAAACAAAGGCCTCTGGACAATGAACTCTTCTGCCTGGCTACAAACTACCTACATGCAACAATTAGACACTTGTAACAGTGAAGCCTTTGATCATTGAAGATACCACTGTTGCATCACATTATTTGGCATATATAGCATCCAGGTTTCTCAAGGCTTACTAATCACCATAACCCTCATAATATTCCAGTAAGATACGTCTACTGTACCATGTAATACAGAAGCAAACAGACTGAGAAGCTAAGTATCTTGCCCTCAGATCCTTTAAATAGCCTGTGGCACATTAAAGTGCTCTTTATATTAATGAAAAAGGAAGTCTGCTTTATAGTTAAGTCACCAGATTGGTACTTGGGAGATCTGAATTCACTCCTTTCCCATACACCTTGTCTTGTGGCTGGCATGCTTCCAAATAGCTTCAGGTTCATCCCTTGTACAAGTGGGAGAAACTAATGACAGGAGCAAGATCTGGGACACTCTAGATAAGGACAGAAAGTGTCAAAACACCCCAGCCACACAAAGCACAAACAACCTCATGCAGTAGTGTTTTATATTTGAAAGAAGGGGGAAAAACTCCTATCTAAATTGTTAACTGCTTATTTAATCTTAGATAACAAAAGGTAAAGGACATTTTAACCTAAGGAGGCTACACAGTACTACCCCCATGAAGATTGGCTTTAAACAAGTCAGCTTATTCCACCATCCCTTTCAAAGCATCAAATGCTTTCCTGGAGCCCCAGTAACATGGGCAAATTAATGCTAATGCACTGTAACTTCATATCATAGCTTACTGCTCATGCCCATCAGCATTGCAGGCTACCCTGTGTCCCTTTGTGACTTCTGTTTCATGGAACACACAATACAGCAGAAAACATGGGGCGGGGGGGGAAAAAAATCAACAAGCAAGGTGAATTCACAGAATCACAGAATCTCTAGGTTGGAAGAGACCTCAAGATCATCAAGTCCAACCTCTGACCTAACACTAACAGTCCCCACTAAACCATATCCCTAAGTTCTACATCTAAACGTCTTTTGAAGACTTCCAGGGATGGTGACTCAACCACCTCCCTGGGCAGCCTGTTCCAATGTCTAACAACCCTTTCAGTAAAGAAATTCTTCCTAACATCTAACCTAAAACTCCCCTGGCGCAACTTTAGCCCATTCCCCCTCGTCCTGTCACCAGGCACATGGGAGAACAGGCCAACCCCCATCTCGCTAGAGCCTCCTTTAATATACTTATACAGAGTGATAAGGTCACCCCTGAGCCTCCTTTTCTCTAGGCTGAACAAGCCCAGCTCCTTCAGCTGCTCCTCATAGGACTTGCTCTCCAGGCCCCTCACCAGCTTCGTCGCCCTTCTCTGGACCCGCTCAAGCACCTCGATGTCCTTCTTGTAGCGAGGGGCCCAGAACTGAACACAGTACTCGAGGTGCGGCCTCACCAGAGCCGAGTACAGGGGGACGATCACCTCCCTAGCCCTGCTGGTCACAGTGTTTCTGATACAAGCCAGGATGCCGTTGGCCTTCTTGGCCACCTGAGCACACTGCTGGCTCATATTCAGCCGACTGTCCACCATCACTCCCAGGTCCTTCTCTGCCTGGCAGCTCTCCAGCCATTCCTCTCCCAGCCTGTAGCTCTTCTTGGGGTTATTGCGCCCCAGGTGCAGGACCCGGCACTTGGCCTTGTTAAACTTCATACAGTTGACCTCAGCCCATCGGTGCAGCCTATCCAGATCCTCCTGCAGCGCCTTCCTACCCTCGAGCAGATCGACACACGCACCTAGCTTGGTGTCATCTGCAAACTTACTGAGGGTGCACTCAATGCCCTCATCCAGATCATTGATGAAGATGTTAAAGAGGACCGGCCCCAGCACCGAGCCCTGGGGGACGCCACTAGTGACTGGCCTCCAACTGGACTTGGCTCCATTTACCACAACTCTCTGGGCCCGGCTATCCAGCCAGTTTCTAACCCAACGAAGCGTGCGCCAGTCCAAGCCAAGAGCAGCCAGTTTCTTGAGGAGAATGCTGTGGGAAACAGTGTCAAAAGCCTTGCTGAAGTCAAGGTAGACCACATCCACAGCCTTTCCCTCGTCCACCCAGCGCGTCACTTTGTCGTAGAAGGAGATCAGGTTCGTCAAGCAGGATCTGCCTTCCATAAACCCATGCTGACTGGGCCTGATCGCCTGCTTGCCCTTCAATTGCCGCATGATGACTCCCAAGAGGATCTGCTCCATGAGCTTCCCTGGTACTGAGGTCAAACTGACCGGCCTGTAGTTCCCCGGGTCTGCCCTCCGGCCCTTCTTGTAGATGGGCGTCACGTTTGCTAGCCGCCAGTCAGCTGGGACCTCCCCCGATAGCCAGGACTGCTGATAAATGATGGATAGGGGCTTGGCCAGCTCCTCTGCCAGTTCTCTCAGTACTCTTGGGTGGATCCCATCCGGCCCCATCGACTTGTGCACATCCAAGTGCCGTAGCAGGTCACCAACCAGTTCTTCGTGGATGGTGAGGGCCACATCCTGCTCCCCGTCCCCTTCCACCAGTTCTGGGTACTGGGTATCCAGAGAGCAACCGGTTTTACCACTAAAGACTGAGGCAAAGAAGGCATTGAGCACCTCCGCCTTTTCCTCATCTCTTGTAACTAAGTTTCCCCCCGCATCCAGTAAAGGATGGAGATTCTCCTTAGTCCTCCTTTTTGTGTTGATGTATTTATAAAAGCGTTTTTTGTTATCTTTAACGGCAGTAGCCAGCTTGAGCTCCAGATGAGCTTTGGCCTTCCTAATTTTGTCCCTGCACAGCCTCGCTACATCCTTATAGTCCTCCCTAGTGGCCTGCCCAATTTTCCAAAGATTATAAACCCTCTTTTTCCTCCTAAGCTCAAGCCACAATTCTCTGTTGAGCCAGGCTGGTCGTCTTCCCCGCTGGCTCATCTTTGGGCACATGGGGATAGACCGCTCCTGTGCCATTAGGATTTGCCTCTTGAATAGCACCCAGCCTTCCTGAACCCCTCTGCCCTTCAGAACCGCCTCCCATGGGACTCCACCAACCAGTGTCCTGAGCAGCCTAAAGTCAGCCCTCCGAAAGTCCAATACAGTGGTTTTACTGGTTCCCTTCCTGGCCCCGCCAAGAATAGAGAACTCCACCATTTCGTGGTCACTCTGCCCAAGACTGTTCCCGACAATCACATCCTCCACCAGTCCTTCTCTGTTTGTGAAGAGAAGGTCTAGCAGGGCACCACCCCTGGTAGGTTCACTAATCAGCTGCGTCAGGAAGCTATCTTCCACTTTCTCCAGAAACCTCCTAGACTGCTTCCTCTGGGCTGTGTTGTGCTTCCAGGATATGTCTGGGAAGTTGAAGTCCCCCACGAGTACAAGCGCTGACGATTTCGCAACTTCTGTCAGCTGCCTGTAGAACTCCTCATCCGTCTCCTCATCCTGGTTCGGCGGTCTATAGCAGACCCCGACCAGGACACTAGCCTTGTTGTCCCTGCCGATCCTAACCCAAAGGGACTCGATCTTGTCATTCCTAGCCTCGAGTTATACAACATTGAAAGACTCTCTAATATAGAGAGCCACACCGCCACCCCTTCCATGCTGCCTGTCCCTTCTGAAGAGCCTATAGCCAGGCATCGCAGCACTCCAGTCATGAGACTGGTCCCACCACGTTTCCGTGATGGCAACCAAGTCGTAGCCTGCCCGCTGCACGATGGCTTCCAGCTCCTCCTGTTTGTTACCCATGCTGCGTGCATTGGTGTAGATGCACTTCAGCTGGGCCTTTACCTTATCCTCCGGCCTTGCCACTGCTCCCCCTGGTACAGCCCCAACAGTCCTCGCTCCAGCCCCATCCCCCTTCTTACCTAGTTTAAAGCCCTATCAATGAGCCCCGCCAGCTCCTGGCCCAGGATCCTTTTTCCCCTAAAGGATAGGGACCCGTCTACGGCCACCAGACCAGGTGCTGAGTAAACTGCCCCATGGTCGAAAAACCCAAGATTTCTGCGTAGGCACCAGCCCCGGAGCCACGTGTTTAACAGGTGGGCTTTCGTTGTCCTCTCCGTACCCCTCCCTGTCAACGTAGGGACGGACGAAAAAACTACTTGCACTCCTGCTCCGTCCACTAACCGTCCCAGTCCCCTAAAGTCTCTTTTGATAGCCTTCAGGCTTCTGTTGTCAATGTCATCAGTGCCCGCCTGGATTATCAGGAGCGGATAATAATCAGAGGGGCGCACCAGGTTGGGGAGCTTCCTGGCCACGTCCCTGACCCTGGCCCCAGGGAGGCAGCAGACTTCCCTACGGGTAGGGTCAGGCCGACAAATAGGGCCCTCTGTCCCCCTAAGGACAGAGTCTCCCACGACAATCACCCTTCTTTCTTTCTTGGTGGAGGCAGTTCTGATGCGTGGAGTCGACCTCCTCGCCCTAGGCATCCTCCTGGGAACACTTTCTATCTCTTCCTCAGCTACCGGTCTCTCAATCTCCAGGGCCTCAAACCTGTTTTGTAAGGGCACCTAGGAAGGTGGGGCCGGAGGGGGAGGGCATCGCCTGCCACGTCGCACAGGGACCTGTCTCCACTCCTCCTCAGCTCCCAGATCCCCTCCCTCGGCCCGACGGCGACAGGGCAAGGGGTCCACCCCCGTTTGGGGTGTCTCACCCCGGTACCTCTCCTTGATGCCCTGCAGGGAGTTGCTCCAGAAGTCAATCTCCCGCTCACACTCCCTAATGGCCCTCAGCCTCTCCACCTCCTCCTTGAGCTCCGCCACCATGCGGACCAGGTCATCCACCTGCTCACACCTCACACACGCAGCGTCTCTGCCTCAAAGAGTCATTCCTAACATGAGATAATGGGGTGATACTGGCTTTGACTTTATAATTCTTTCAGTTGTGTGCTCCAGTAGACTTACTGAAAGATTTGCTTAAGAAGAGAACACCTTTCATATATATGGTCTTCTAATATATCATGTTGATTTCAGCCTTCCTTTGATATGTTCCCAAGGCCACTGCTGTACAATTCATATCACGCATTAGCTGCAACCTTTTCATTCAATCAGCTGTCAAATGCTTACTACACATTGAAACCTCTTTCCTCCCCTACAAGAGAGCAAAATTTAAGATTAACAGAAAAGACCCCTGGGTCAGACTTAGAAAAAAGATAGAGAATATTTGGCTTTTCAAGCTTTCCTCTATAGCTTTATGTGTTCTTCGACAGCTTTCCCAGTATCAGTAAGTCTGTTCATCTCAAGGGAATTACATTTGATAGCATATTTAGTTCACAGGACCAGCACAGTTACATTAAACAGAGGCTGCTAATAAAACATTACATCTCTCTCCCCCCGGCACTCCATTTGCCATGATGTAAAAGGCAGACACCCCATAGAGAAATTAATCAGAAAGAAGGAGAATGAATCTAAGGAGTGAAAATTAAAGACCCCATGACATCAACATCCATCTACTACATTCAGATGAAACTGTGTCCCAAAAACTCAAGGATGTATTAAGATCCTTCTGAGAGATGGAAGTGTTTATAGAATTCAACATATTAACATCATCAATATAAATTATAGTTTTAAATGAAAGATTTCTTTTCGCTCATCACTGAGGCTCCAGAGAATGTAATCTTTTAAGAGGAAAGCACACCTACTCTGCCCTGTAAAGTGATGAAAAAGACTTAAAGCAAGATCTGGTAGAGGTAGTGTCAGTCTAACATCAGTAAAGCTGTGCTGTTTTACCTCCACTGAGGATACATCCTAAGAATCTACATTTCTTCCACAAAGGAAAATGTGGAAGAGGTGCTCATGTTCAAATAAAGAGACATAATTGGGTGTCCCCAAATCCCAATACTTCCCTTGTTGATCTAAGTGCTCTCAGATCTTTCTACAGCACCAGAAGCATGTTCAAGGATGCTTCCATTTAGCCCAAATTCCCTCCTCAACCTCATTTTCTATGGGGGAAACACCAACCTGTTGTAATTAAGACTTTCTTGGGAACATATGAGCAGAAAATCATGAAAATCATTATGTCAGTATTCCTTCCCTGTCAAGGTGAAGCTTCTTGTTAATAGGAGAACTCCAAAGAGCCAGCTATCTCAGGGCAATAAGACTAACCTAACTGGAACATTGCAGTCAGAGTAGTCTGATAGGTAACATCCTTGGAAATAAGAGGCTGAGGAAGAGTTCAATTTTCCATAAATAGTATATAGAGGTAGAACGTGCCATTGGCTCAGCACAGATAGTAAAAGTTCCAGGTCTTCCACCTGGAATAACCAGGTCTTTTATCAGGAATAAAAAATTTGTAAGTAGCATTTCACACGCTCCTCCACTGACTTGGGTTTTTAGGAGTCTTGTTATCCTTCCACCCACCCACCATCTCCTCTCCACCACCCCCAAAATAATTCAACAGTGCTTCAGCAGAAATTGAAGGAACCAAAGACATTTAACGCAAGGGAAAACTATTTTCCACCCATTTTTGTCACAATATTTTATTTGGCAGCAGTAGAATGACCTTCAGTCAGCTGAAATCATGTCCAAATTCAGCTAAGAAAATGTTCCCCAGATCAGGGAAGTAAGAAGAGCTAAAGGCAAAAGTATCAGCTCTTCCAGCTGTAGGATCTCCTTATCAGAAGCTTCCCTATGATTAACAACTAGAACAGTTGCAGGGTACTATTTTCCATTTATTACCTACCTAGAAGAGTGGTTCCTAAAGCTTTTGGGCCAACACACCTGGAATCCTCAAAGCTTCAAGAGGCCTACTCCACAAATACCACATCATCCCTTCTATTAAGACACTCAAAAGCAAGATGTTATTTATATTGCTTAATACAATTTCTCAGGCACACAATAGCCCATAAATCTCTAGACTAACAGTTCTGCAGCTACTCATCTTGGGTTTCTGCCACAGTTAACCCTTCACAAGATTAACTACCACAACTGAGGATACCTGGTGTTAACAGCATCACAAGTATCAAATCTGAGTACAGATGTAGCAAAACAAGGACCAACGAGCAAGAAGTGAATAAGGGCTGACTGTTTAGTAGGGAGAAGACTAAAGCACAGAAAGTGAGAATAAGGAACCAAAATCCTATGAGGTATGTCAGTTGTGCAGCAAACACCGCCTGAGAGTGCTTCTGATCTGCCTCATGCTCAATCACTCAGCCTGGAGCAAGGCTCTAAAGCAGCATGCTGAACCTGCTTCTGCAGTCAGGGAGGCTAGAGTTGCTTTCACTTACCAATGAGGAAGACCCAAGACAGAGAGATTAAAGCATGCATATGTGCTTCATATATATATTTTATATATATTTATATGTTTAAGTTATACACACACATATAACTGTCAGTGTCTTTTCCAGTCCTGATGACTATGGGGGGGGGGGGAACAGGAGCAGAAAGAGCCTTAAGTGTCACCCTTACACAGTGCAGGATGCAGAATAAACACAGTATTCAATATGCAGACTGAATAAGTTAAGTTGCATCACTTTGGGTGTTTGCAGGTGTATAAGGATGAATCAACTGTGCAGTGCTAGGACCCTATTTTAAATTTAAGCTCAACTCTTCTAGACACACATAGCAGACTTAAGTCACTTTAAGGTAGACAGCAAAAAATCCACAGAACAAGTATAAAGCTACTTCAACTCTCAAACACTAAAGATTATTCTGATCTGGGCAGCTCTGGGTCAGAGATCAGAACTATTAAGCCAGTATTAATGGAGGATGAGGCCAACATTACAGGCTCTTACTAAACATTCACATACTTTGCGCAAAGATAGATAGAAAATATCAATTTTAGCTAGAGATTACTTTCAAAACACAATTTATGCAGAGTGGAAAAAAAAAGCTTCTTACCTCATACTCTGGCAGAACAAGTTAGAGGAGTGTGATGGTGCAGCCTCCTCCATAAGAAGGGTGGTATCATGGAGCTCTGTGAGGGTGGAGAGGGTCCCCGACTGTTTAAAATCCCTGTCTGTATCCACACCTCAGTACAAATCAGCCATGGCAGAGACTGCAAACAAACAAGACAGAGCTCCCATTAGCTGTTACCAGCACAAGCCCACTCCTTGTCAGGAACATCTGTGGCACAGTCTGGCCTAGTTAAAGAAGACACACACACCAAGTGCTGCCACTGAAGCACCAGAGGAACAAAGAGCAGCAGGCAGTTAACTTCACTACAAAATACAAGCCTGCTTTTCTGACTTTGTCACACAAGAAAGGTTGACCTGTTTCCTTTATCTCCAACAACTGAGCAATAGACCTAGTTCTGTGTTTTTAGAGAAACACCTCAGAGCCTCTCAGATAAGGAGCCCCCTGCCTGGAGTTACCAAGAAGCCCAGCAGCTGACCAAGCAGCCTCCCATTATTTCAGCTCTGGTAACAGAGTGCTACCATCACTTCGTTTATCAAATTTCACTAGACCACTACTTGTTTACAGATCAGACACTTGATGGTAACAACTCCTCTCCCAGTATTACACCAACACCATTAACAGACCAACAACAAACCACATCAGAGCATCATGGCTATGCCTGATTCTGCCCCAGTACGTAGTTATGGGTGCTGAAATTATCTTGGGCTTTGGCTCTCAATGTCTCCCTGTAGTAACATTTTTGATACCAAGATACCATGCTCCACCACTGCAGTGATAGCAAAGCCCTATCCTGGTTAGGTGATATGCAAGAACATGTACAAAGGGAGCAGTAAAGTAATATCACTTAATAAAGTCATTTATGCTGCACCTTCTTCTGGGAGTTCAGAAACATACAAATATATCCTATAAAGCTTCTGGTGCTGTTTTTGTTAGAAATAGGAGGGGAAGGGGCAAGAACATTTGTAACTAATGTTCCTGACAGAAGAAGTCAAGATAGCTATCTATGCTTAAGTGTTCTTTGTAGAATATTTTATTTGCCTGGTAAAACAGTTAGGTGGACTAGATCTTAGTACTGATCAGCACTGTACATGCAAACACTCTGCAAAATATTAACTAAGTGAAATAAAATGAGCTGGAATTTGCCACATATTTCTGACTGTCTGATGCCAGAGTTTAAGTTAGCATTCACTGGCTTACTCTGGCCATTTCCCTTTGTTATTTTCCACTACAGCCTTACAAAACAAAAAGCATTATTTCATTAATATGTTTGATTCTATAACTTTTTCCCTTCTTCGGATACCAGAATAAAAATAGTAGGAGGAGAGCTATACTTTATACCTTTTAAGAAATAGGTCTAGCCCCATAAGCACTGGAGGAATAGAAATGTAAAGTTTTTTTGCCTTTGGCACATGAAACAGTTCCCTATTACAGCAGGCAAACCATAATTAAGATAACAGCTTGCACAGGGGAAGTTATTCATATAAATACATTAGACATAGTTCAAGGGTAACTTCACACTCAAGGGTTAATAAACTGCCCAGGGTTGAGGCCCAAGTGAAATGTCAGGGTTTCTAAAGTTGTGAGGAAGACTTGTTCTAGCTTTCAACACTAGCAAATAAAACACCTTATTTTAACAAGTTCACCAAGCAAAGCAATGCAATTTTGTTGCTATCACAGTTTTCTGCCTGAATGTGCATCTGTGCATATAATAAAGTGAATCATTTTGTCCATATCAGTTTTCTCCAGGAATATGACAAAAACAATTCTAAGAATATTACTGAATTCCCACCCAAGGCAAGTTTAGCAGTATTCAAGTTTGCTAGTTTTACACTGACAAGATGAGTATCCTTTTCTCAGAAGCACATATTTGTTCTGTAAATAATATTTCCACATTTGTTTCAAGATATTTGGGCAGGTCCAGGCAGCATTAGACTGGTAGCTCTGGGATGTGGACTGTTTTCCAATATCCAGACTGAAGAACAAGGAGCCAAGTCCACTATCTACTAGTTTCACTCACTTGCATGCCTTGGCTTTCCCCCTGTTTACCCTCAGTAACATTCTTCTGATATTAATAGCTTGCTTTAATGTTTGTGAAATATACGTCTTGCTAGGAACAGCACACCTAAACACAAATACCCAAATACCAATAATTTCTCTTCGCAGCAGGATGCTCAGCTCTGAAACCAAAGTATTTTGGTGTGCCATACTAACATGGGAAAATGCTTTTTACATTACTATGAGAACAAGAGAACTCTGGTAGGAAACACACACATCAGCACTTTCTTCTCCCTATAGCACAATGCAGCCTTTGATGTAACAACAAATAAGAACAGGTGTATTTTGTAAACAAGTTTCTACATCAACTTCCAAGATTACCATGTGAAGTGATTAAAAGACTCATCAGCTTCCTTACTGTAAGGAGTAACATAAATACTTTTTCTCCCCCCTCCCCCCCAAGGAATTAGGTTGATCAATTAGGCTTATTGCAGAAAAACTTGAATTAGTCTGATTAGTCTCAGTTACTTAAATTCAGAAGCAGATGCCTTGCTTTGCAATGCTGGTGATTAAATGCTGCATTCGGAAAAAAAAAAAAAAAAAAAAAAAAAAAAAAAAGGATTATGTACACTTAAGACAATACCCACCATTTTCAGCCCTCCCCCCACAGCAGATGGATGGTACAATTAGTGTCTTTAAAAAATTCTCAGTAGAACTCCTCCAAAGCTGAGATGTGGCTGCCCTCACTTCTAGAGACAAAAGGTGTGTGTGAGCCAAGACTATTTCAAATGTTCTCATCTGATCACACAGGTGAAGAAAAACATTCAATCCATTTATACAAGGTGTGAGTCAAAATACAGCACTTGTGCATTTCCCAAATAGCCACCCATATGGCTACTAGGAGAAGCAAAACAACAAAGCAGGCAAGGAAAGAAATAAAACTCACATCTCACCCTCCTAATGCTCCAGCCAGCACAAGCAAGTGAGAAATCAAACTCAGAGGCACAAAATGGCTCATTATCCACCCCAGAAGGCACTAGGCTGCCAACACTACTCTTTATCAAGTCCTTAACAGGTGTAAAATTAGCACTCGTTATTAAAGACAATGGAGTTACATGTATTGCCAGCAGCTGAAGAAATGTGCTGGAATTGTTTTCACCTCCAGTTAATTCGCTACCATTCAATAATGTGCATGAAGCCCGTAAATTAGGGAAGTGCTTTCTGAAGCATGGAAGTAAGTCAAGCCAGTGTGTGAGCACCCTTCCAAACAGGTGCTTTCCTCAGTGAGGGCCTAAGGACCAAATCCTGCTTTCAGCAATACCGATTTAAGTTCAGGCAAACCAAATTTACTTGAGTATACTCTCTCTTGATCTGCTCCAGTGTAATCTGTGGTCAGAATCTGTAAGAAATTTTCACAAGCAAATTCCACAACAGGGTAATTTTCAGCTTGTCTTACCCCGCTGAACACAGATCAAGCGGCCACACCAATATCCTCTCTCTCCTCAACTGCTTACAATTCATTCCTGGAAGCAGAGAAAGGAGTTATTTACTGAGGGAGGCAAAACCCCATTTCAGATGTGTCTCATTACAGGAGATGACCTCAGGTTTAGGACGAGAAGTCCCTGAATCACTCAGGAGGGTGTAGCTTCCTTGCGTCTTTTCCTGTTTTAATACCCTGCTCGGCTTTGAAAGCAAATTATATAGATTCATGCTGCACATAGGAACTCTTCTGACTGCTGAGCCATTTTTATTCAATAGCAATGTCTCCCCCTTATCCCCAGTAACTTGGAGGAGCTTTGGCCAACATCAAACAAATCTGACAAAGGGCAGAAATCTCAGTGATAATTACATTCCCACAGGGTTTCATGAAAACTGGCTGCAAGATAGAGGAGGAAATTAACTCCTCCATGAAGGGGAGTGCGGACACAAGCCAGGCATCACGCAGTCCCCGTGGCAGCCATCGGCCAAGCAGCCAGCGCGCAAATTGCCCTACACGAGCTGCAGCACACGCTGCCTTTTGTCTGCTGGGGTTGTCACGGGGAGTGTGTCAGGAGCTTGACTTCAGTAGGAATGGATGGAGGGGAAGAGCTCTTAAGTCCATAAAAAAAACACGCTTTGTTTCTGCTGTCAGATACAACGCTCAGCCTGAAGCCCAAACTGTGGGGCAATGCTCTCTTTTATTAATATATTCTATTACTGGTGTGTGTGGGAATGGTCTGAGGGAGCACAGCAAACTCAGAGATAGTCACTAACAGCCGCAGGTTCTCTCCTGTTAGAGTTGTTCTGCAATTTTCCTATCGTCATTTTATGATGCAGTCAGAACATGTCTGAAACACCCAATATAAAAAGCAAACTGTTGCTGTATTTCTATTGAAAGGCCTCTGGACAAGTTCAAGTTTGGACAGCATTTTAAAAAAGCGTGTTTGCTAAGGCATGAAAACATGTTACTGCTGTCCTTGGTTCATTGCATATCTTAGAAAAGGCAAAAATCTACTTAAAGCAAATAAAAGGAGTAATTTGTCTTTATACAAAGCAAATCTCCAGCTCTGGCTGGGCTTCTAGGTGCAATAAGTCCAAAGCTGAGTCCTTCCACATGGCCACCGCTCCCCTTTCTGCATGCAGAAAAGCTGCAACAAAGACAACAGCCTTTTCACTCCTTGTTCCATGCAGACAGCAGAATCTGTTTTTTCTTCCTGGGTCTCACAACTCTCTGGGCAGCAGGAGTGATTGCAGTCTGATGTGTGTTAATGTTAAAAAGAAAACACACACATCTTGACACTAAGCAGTTTAAAACTTAAGGTGCAAGTATAGCAACTGCAGTGCAAGAAGGACAAAAAAGCAAGGGGTCCCAGGTGCCTTGCAGTGCCCTGCCATCCTGGCACTGAAATCGGTGACATTGCTAAACCTGGGCCATGTCAGACCGGGAACCAGGCGGAGAACTTGAATCATTGGTCACTACAAATGTCTCTGCAAAACTGTGGGATTGGTCAGTGATGCACAGACCCTCTCCCTAGCCTACACCCATGCACTCCAGAAAAAAAATCGGCAACAGGTCTCAGATGAGTACGTGCCAATGCTCTGCAAGCTGGCAAAACACTTCAGTAATTCACTCTCGTATAATGATAGCACAACAAAGGGGAGTCTTATGCAATACATTTGTAAATACATGGCCACGCTGGCTTTGCTGAAGCATTGCCACATTGTGAACTTAAATACAAATAACAGGACTACTCTCTGCGCAGCTTGTTGCTGTGGGAAATTACAGCTAAATCTCCCCTTGCAAAGTGTGGGGAGCTCAGTGTAAATAGCAACACAGTGGGAGCCACTTGAAATGCATGCAACAACTTGCGTGGGTCCTAGAGCGCCGGCAGCAGCCCGGCATGTTCTCAGTTACCGTCGGCTGGAAAATCATTAACTAGCTGTGTCTGTACAAGGGGCAGAGAGAGGCTTTTGCCAGAGAAGGGAAGGCAGGGCGTTAGCATTTCCAACGGCTCCCAGTTAGTTTGCATATGGTGCTGTCAGGCTGCTGTGCTCGTTTCCAACCTGATTATTAACACTGCTAACGGGGAAGGGCCTCGGAGGGCAAGGACTGCACAGCTGCATGCCTGGTGCATACAGAGCGGAAATTCCTGGCTAAATTCCCAACATATACAGACCTATCTATTATATTAGCTGATCTTATAGCATCACTGACTCAAATGTCTCAACCATACCATGAGAACTGCAGGTAAGGGTGAACATTTTACATGTATGAAGCTTTCAGACCTGCATTTACAATTTACACACCAGAAAAGGGATCTTCAGTCTCCATGCTGAACTAGTCAGTACGCTGTCAGTACATGTGGTACTCCCTCCTGACAGAGTTAATCGGAACAGCTTCCCTAGTTTCTGATTTGAAGAAGTTCAGTAAGATACATTGGTGAAGTTTAATGTTTCCATGCTGTTTCAGAACTTGGTTTGTGTTCGACTGGTTATCAAGGACAACACCATCAAACTTCAACAGCCAGACTGAAGAAGGGAATTTTTCAAGGGCACAAGATTTCTGAAGAGAGCGCCAGGGCATCCCAAGAAAACAGCAGGCTTCGTTATGCTAATCCACTGCGTTGTGTTTTATTCCAAAGAGTGGAATGATAAAATGATATAATAAGCTCTGAACTTGTAAAACAAGAAAACGAGTTGGTTTCCACATTCAGCACTTCACTCAGCAGCTTGCTGGATATTTTATAGAGAAATCCCATGCAAATGAATCTCTCTCTTGCTGGAGCTCTTCAGAGTATATGGTATGCGGTGCATATGCATTATTTTAGTAGTAGCCTAAAAAGATCTTGAAAATAAATAAATAAATCTAATAGTATAAGGTTCTATCTTCTTAACTTGGATTCAGTAATGTTTATGGCTTACTCTCTATACCCAGCAGAGCAATCAAAGTATGACACAAAACAGAGCAGTTCTCAAATGTAGTTCAAACACGAGCATAGCTCAGTAGACTTCAAGCAGAATAAATCCTGACCTATAATATTATGAAGATGATGAATAAACGTGTCTGTTGTGTCTGTCAGCAGTGACAATCCATTTCTAAACATAACCTCACAGGCCCCCACACAGTCAAGTGTTTGGGTCCTAGAGGTGAACTTCATTCCCAGATTTCCTGCTAGGCAGCTTTCCTTTACCAGTGCCTGTCCAGAGCTCACAGCTTTTGCAAAGAAATGCACAGAGCAGGCTCTGGCATTTTCTTTCTTTATAATTGTCTTTTATATATTATTACATTTTCCTCCTTGTATTTCAGTCCCCAGAAGATGAAGATAAAAAGCTGAAGGGAAAAATTTGCTTTCTCTCATTTCCTGTCATAAAAGTAAATAATATTTCTTCACTGTGAAAACTGAGCAGTTTGAAAGTGGCATCCCATCGCAGCCTGTCTGCAGCGTTTCAGCTGCCATGTCTGAACGTTTTGCTCAGTACTCAGCAAAGGACAAAGTGAGAGACTTCTTTTTAAGAACTGCTACATACTCAGTTTGGAGGGGAACACAGTAGTCCACTTTGTCCTTCCCTCTTGTGCCCCGTCTATTTAAGCTAAAAAATGGTGTTTGTACAGCGCTTAGCCCCACGAGACTGAAGCCTTTAGGTACAAATGTAGCTCATTTAAATGGTAATGTACAACAAAATGAGTGGCACCCTTCAAAACCAGGGGCATTTGTAGGTGTATCTGTGCCAGGTGCTGACAAATGGTGTGTCATTGTTACAGACTGCGGGAAAAGGTCTAGGTGAGCCAATATTTAAAAGTCAGTTTTTGCAGTCAAAGGCCAACCTCTAGAATGTCTGCGTGCTTCTCTGCGCCTCTGCCCTGGAGCACTGTGTGTGCCTCCCAGAGAGCAGCGCATTAGGACTCTGTAGTTATTTCCCTACAAGGTCAGATCAATTAAAATGTGCTTTAAATACAGTCACCTGAGCTGTGTCAAGCGCTCTGCAGGCCTGATTATGTCCCTGGCATTCTGAAGGGCAGCATCTAAAGCAATCTGGTGACCTCGGGCAGGAGAGCCAGATAACAAGGAGGCAGGAACTTACTTTTTCACTACCCTGGGACTGAAGGCTTTGCTCCTTCTGTCCGTGTAATGCACTGACTGTGATGCTGGGAGTTAACTAATGATCTGGTTCTTCCCCTGCTGCAGTCAACAGCAAAGCTTCATTTAGTCTCAGTGAAAGACAGGCTTGTGTTTTCAGAAGTCAGGACAAGCTTGTTCAGCCATCCCAGGGAGACCAGGCAGCACAGTGTGAGCTGCTGCATTCCTTTGCCAGACCTGATAGGAAGCTCCCATGGAAATGTTTACATTAAAGGGGGAAAAATTGAAGCAAAATCTTTGCAGAATGGGGCTGTACTGACTCATGCCAAGACACAGGCTGTCCATCCGAACAACAAATCGACCAAACAAAAGCTGTCTCAGGGAGACCTCCTGGCCAACAAGCTTGTAATCCATCCTAGTCTTTATAGCACATATTAGTGTAAATGTACTGCAAGAGAATTATGCTACTGAATCAGTGCTGATGCAATGGGGAGAAGCAGAAATGTGGCATGAGCATCTCTTTTCTGTCCATCCCCTGGTCAGATGTAGCCAAGGGATTGTTGCCCTTTCCTCCCATTCAGGAGCCATAGGGATATGCCCAGGAATAACCTGTCTCAAGATCAACACAATAGTGAGAAGCAAAATAGATTAAAATGGCAAAACCAGGCCACTGAGGAAGTGTTCATAACCCAGAGTCCCAGACTGGGTTGCTCTGAAAGATTCCCCTCCATACCTCTTCAGTCCCCCAGCTTAAGGGAAGGGTCTTAGAAGGGGAAATAATGGGCTCCTAAGTAAGCTGCTGTAAGGTTACTGTGGTGCTAAACACAACCTATCATCAGGCAGTTCCCCTGCAGGTCTGATAATAAATCTCTCTGAACATCTACACTGTCAAGAGTTACGTCTTATTCTCTGTATTTTACAAACAGATTTCTGCAAGTCAAATTCTGCATGAAGCCATGAGATGCTACATACAGGAACAGCCTGGGAGGCAGTTTCTGCTTTCTAATTTGCACTCGTGATATTGTTGCACATCAACAGAACTATTCTTTCCTTTCTCCCAAATACCACTGATAAGTAAAATACTTTTAACAAGACCTTCATCTGTGAAAGTCAGCATAGCTCCCCTGAACCACTGCTAAAGCAATTTACACCATCTGAAGCCCTGAAGCAAAAAAATTCAAGTCAGTGGGATATAAGCCAAAATTTGAGTGTTTTGCTGGATACAAACCAGATTTACTTGTTTGCTTAAGCAGGTGCCTAAGTGCTCTAGTGAATTGGGGCCCAAAAACACCACCATTTTTTATTTGTGTCCACTTCTGCCAGCCTGGACATCTGATACAGAGGTCATCTTAGAGCCAACATTTTTGCCTTAAACCCTGCTTATAGACTCAATATAGAACAGCTGCCTGTGGAGTTATGTTCCACACATAACTTTAAAAATAAAATGCAAGTGACTGGAAAACAAGGGTTTATAACTAGAAACAAAATACTTGGGTACCTTGAAATAGAAATAAATGAAACGCTTTCTGCATACTGAGAAAAGAACAAATAATCTCATATTTCTATTGCATTCCCTATTAGTACTAATGTTTCAACACTGCAGTTAGGGTGTCCTAGCTGGAACTCCTTAGACCAGAAGCACTGTTTGGAAAAGAGGTTTTATACATACATGAAATTAATTTTTGCCTACACATCCTCTGATTTCTCTGTAGGAAACTTGTGTTTGTAATAACTGCATCTACAAAGACTTGTAGTAATGTCCCTGTAGATATACACTGCTTAGTATGCGGTTATCACAAGCACAGCTTACAGGAGTGACTACTGACTCATCATCTAACTTGCAAACTCTGACAAGCAAGTTGAAATCCCACCTCCCAGAAGTGGTTTTATTTATTGGCCCATGACCATTGGATGGGAAAATGGAAAAGTAAGCTTGGAGGCTGCCTCCAGAACCCAAGGTTCTCCTTGCTTTCCTGAGTCACTGATATCCAGTAAGAATCTGGCTTTCTCACTTGATTTTTGAGCCAGTCCATACTGTATCTCTTCCTACAATGTGCCTGACCACGTGTCTGAGGCCCTACACATCTCTCCTCTCCCTGCCCCTCACACACAGGCAAGGTGACCTTTGGCCTCCTGGTTAGAGGAATCTGATGAGAGATGGCGTTCGAGGAAAGGGGAATCCTTGTCCCACGTCCTGAACTTTAATATTCGGGTTTTATTTAGAGACACCATTATACTGATTTAAAAATACAGCATCTACATTTTGTGGAGGGGGACCCAATCTTGTCACCATGAAATAAACATAGTGTGAGCTGCTTGGTAAATTGGACCATCAAGGGTCCAAAAAAGAGTTCCCCCGGAAGGAGGAGGTGAGGGATTTCATGAAAAGATCTGCATCCAAGGAAGAAAGAATTCTAGCATGAATTAGCCCTGCCAAGAGTAACTCAGAGAGTTCTCCAGCACCACTGTGTTTCTAAGGTTTTATTTGGTAATGTAACAAATTCAAAAAGATCATTCCTTCAAGCATGCAATTTAATGGCTCTCTTAAATCATTAAATCTCAATAGAAAATTAATGAAATAAAGCATCCAGTTTCATTTTGCAATTATAATTTGCATCCTTATATAATTAAGCCTTTTGCAAAATAGGCTTGAATTATAAACTGAGCATATGTTTGTATGAATCTTAACTCGGAAGAACTGCAAAGGTAACCAAAGAGAAAGGAATATTATGGGATCTGAGGACTTGAGATATGAAAGATTTACTATCCACAATTACCAATAAAGAACATAATTTGCATATGGAAAAGTCCACTATTTCATCCATCAGTGCTTCACCTTATTTTGCATCTCAGACTTGTTTTGTGTCACCAAGACAGAGGCTAAATGTATTTAATATGCATGCTATTGCCATGTTGACATGGAACTAAGCAGCCCTGAAATGACTCTCTCGCTATTTTGTGGAAAAACATAACCATAGCTACAAATGAAGGAAAAGTACCAAAGGCCACAGGACTGATCAGCAAACACTACGTAGATGAACATTTAACCAAATAAGGTTTATGTAATTTGGAATGGATAATTTGTGGCTTGATTTTTATTTCAGACAATTATGATATTGCTGGAGTTGGGGAGAAACAACCAAGACTTGTGACCTGGCAAACAAAAGAAACAAAAACTCTCATGTTCATTTATTCGGGGTGTACAGGCTACCCTGAAAAGATGTGAGTCCAGCCTGTTGTGCCCCAGGGCTCAGAGGATACCACTGGTCAACACACCTTATAGTAGGCAGCACCATGAAGATGACTGTCTTCAGAGGATGGTTCAATGGCACCAGCACAAAACTTACACCCCACTGCAAAGCTCCCATGAAAATATTCAGCCCTCTAGTTTAGAGGTTTTCTCCTTTGCTAAGAAATCCTCATCCCTCAGCACACTGCTGCCTTTATTTTGATTGCATTTATCTGATCTTTGTACTGAAAAACCCACAATGTATAAAATCACTGCTTGTTTTTAATTCGATCTTTAGAATAACCGTGACTTTCTGCACACGCACAGAAAGTAAATACAAGAATTTACAGCTTAATAAACGTATCTGGTATTCAAGGATATCAGTGCAGGGACCCTCCAGAAATTCTATATGACACATTTCCATGCATACAACTCACTGTAGTGCCAAATTTCAACAAGTAAACATGATGCATCCTTTTCCAGGCATTCACCACATTTGATAAGAGCAGGGCATCCCTTGTAACCTGTGCAAAGTCATAAAGGTATTCGAGCATCAGACTCTTGCTCTCACTCTCCCCCCTCCTCCCGCTGTAGAATAGGAGAAGCATCTACCCCCCTCACAGACATCTTAGGAGGGTAAGAGAATGCAGTGCTTGGATGCTGTGCTGTTAAGGCTATGAAAGGAGAGAGAGAGGGAGGGGAAAACTTCATGTATTACAGCTCATTTGACCGAATGGCTGGAAAATACTTGAAATGGTGCCATTAGAAGCACTACCTTTATATTCAATCTGCCTGGAGTTACTACAGCTGGCATCAGTGGGAAATGAGGACCAGGCACAGCTACTGCTTAACCAGAGAGCAAATGCAGCAGTGTCAGACAGAAATAAATGCTGTGATGGACCAAGAGGGCCCAGGGCTTGATTCCAGTTCCTAAAGTTTGTGTGTGTTTGTAGACCCATTTTTAATTGCTTTGTCTCATCAGGGAAAACAAGCATCTGAGCTGACGGTCTTTGTTCTGTAAGCTATGAAGTGCTAAGGGAATGTAAGTATTGTCATTGTTATTTATTTTACCCTTTGGTGTTTTGCCTCTCTCCTGATTGGTTTGTGATGACTAATGTCAAAACTCTCTTCCGTTATCTCTCTTGGGCAAAGAGATAATATGACATTTAGCATTGTGCACCACAGGCCATCCTCTCTCTTCCTAACATTAAGATCACTTACATAGCAAGAAGAAGTCGTAACAATAGATGTATCTTTTATTCACAGATAAAAACTGAAGCAAGCTGTTATAATACATATTTGTACAAAGGACTTGAAAAAACCATAAAAAGGAAGATGATCAGAAAATATGATTCATTATGAAATGTGGTATTACATACACTATTAAACCTTTTCAAAAGTATTTGTTTGGCAACAATTTATCAATAGTTCCCACACTTAAGTGGCCTCCTTCAAAAAAGCACAAATCTCATGCAGCATGTATAAACTTGATCCTGAGGGTTTGCCTTCCTTAGAAAAACTGTAAAAAGATATACTATTTGTCTTAAAAGTTCAAAATGCAAATGCTATATTTATAGTCAAAACTATATAAAAATATGGACCTAACTTAACATTTACAAAAACTTTGTTTCCTTTTTTTTTGTTTGTTTTATGGTTTTGGTAATAAACATAATTCTCAATTCCTGAAGTCAAAGAGGAAATAAGAAAATCAAAACAAACCACAGTGCCCTTTGTAGACATCCTCACCTTAAGTTAACGACTCCAAAAAGACCAGGTCTGTGATAAGTGAGGTTAGTAACCAAGAAAGTAGGTAAGCAGTTAATATATATCTATATATGTATATATAAAATGGAAAACAAACATTTATTTTGATCTGAAAAAGTAATAATACAAAACCTGAAGGTAAAACAATCATCTCAAAATGCCATAATACACCTTTTCAATAGATAAATGTTCATAAAAATATCTTGAACCCTAACCAAGAAAACAATTATAATACAATTTTAATTCTGCTACATAAAACAGCTTTTCTATGAAACAAGAAGGCAAGTTCAGGTATGAAAACATAATTTACTTATTGCTTTTGCTACAATGTTGTTCTTTTTTTTTTTTTTTACATATAGTCATAAATACACTATACAGTATAAAATATTTCGTAGGAATACATTTTGTGGTCTGCTTAGGTTTGCTGGCTTTAATTCTAGCACCAAATACAAAAATGAAAATCAAATGATCTTTAAAGGCACTTCCATTGTATGTTTGTTTGTTTTTTTAATGTCTTGGTTTGTACTAAATTTCTTCACTTCCATCTGGCAGAAGCAATACTTGTTCCTACTTTTATCTTTGTACAGTTCAGGTCACATTGAGGCACCAAATGATTTATGAACATTCCCATCCCCTCAGCTGTTTCTTTCTCCTACAACATTCATTGTTGCTTTTTAGTCTTCACCTTTCCTCCTTCACTTTCCAGCTACTTAACCTCTTTACTTCATGTCGGACGATCCAGCTTCACTTCCTTCAGTCCCTTAAAAAAAACCTCTCTTCAAACTTCCACTTCCCTTACTCCATCTTGTACATCTGTTATTCCAATATCAAAACACGTCACTATCATGATATGTGACTTGCACAGATTAACACACTGCTCCAGTTCCTCTGTCACTTGTTCCAGTGCCTCCAGGTACTCCTGTGACTCCTTATCAAGATCAGGATCCACTTCAACTGTCAGACCAAAAAAATAAATATGTAAGATAAACATCTCACAGCAAAACAGTATTCTATCACAAGGGAGAAAATCGTGTAGAGGACTATTTTACTCCTCTTCAACTAAGACATATTTTCACTGTGTTCAGCGGATGCAAACCTCTACCTTGAGGCTCCATTTAAGCACAGCACTCAATCTGTTTGCAAATCTCATGCCTCAGTTTCCCAACCGTAACATGGGATTTGGAAACATTTTATCCTTCTTTGAAAAGAAGGATAATGAAAGATTATATAAATATTAACAAGAATCACAGTGAGTTTCCACTGTATTTTTTTTCAGTTCTTCCATTTCTGATACTATCTAGCACTGAAAAAAAAAAAATCTGTATCACAGAAATGCTAATGGGGTCACAGAGTACTTTAGAGTTCATTTCAGTGGAGTATCTTAGCAACTGCTTATCTTTGTCAGTGGGACTGCTCACATGCTGAAAAATTGTTACATGTTGATCATACTACTATTTTGCATAAGACTTACAGTCTTCTTTCCACTTATTTGGATCCATCATCAACCTGCACTTTGTCTCCTCCAACTCTTCCTTCAAGAACTCATGCTTTGCCTTTACTTCTCTGATTCGCTGCTGGCGCCTTTCTAGTATCTTCAGCTTGGTATGGAAATACATCAGACCCTTTTAAAACAGAAAAAACATTTAATGAATTTGCCTGTTATGAGCTGACCTCCAACAGCTGGACACAAACTGCTCCCAGCTCACTACTTATGAGTTAGGAGGCAACGGTTTTTGTTGTTGTTTAAGTTGTTTTCTGGTGGTGGTCGTATTTGTTTTTTAATTTGGAGTGTAAATTAATGGCCTCCAATCTAGAGGAACAGCATGCTACATCACTAGAGCATTTGTTGCATTTCTCTGAATTAGTAAACATCTCCAATATATTTTGAGATTACTAATGCTTGTAGAGGAATTTTTTCCAGTAGCACAAATGATAAATACAGCCTAATAATAATGTAAAGGTCATATTTAATCCTAAGACATATGAATTTTTATTTTCTTAAAATATTCCTACCTTCTCAACATCCTGGAAAGGCTATTATGAAAGAAATGGGAAAAAGGCATCAGAAGAATATAGAAATTCTTGTCTCCAAAATAGAATTAGCTGGTGTTTTCCAATTACAAACAAACCATATTCAGTGTTTCCCTGACTTAACAGAATCCTGTCATTTACATAAAGAGTTAATGACCCTACAGTTGAGAAAGGCTGTAAGGTTTCATCAACTAGGGTAAGATTACAAAGTCTTCTCATAATATATTCATTGGTAACTTCCATTTACACCATCAGTCATGTTAAACACAATTAATTCTAGACAGTAATCATTTTCATTTTCTGTGTTAAGGGTACCCCAACATATGAATTGTAAAATTAATAATTATAGTGCTTTAATTGCAATCAATTTCCTGAACACCATCCCAGCATTCAAGCAAGGATTCTGCCTGTATACAGTAATTTAAGTTGTCTACAGTTGTAAAATATGTGCTGACCTCAGTTTCCTCTTGTCTGTGTCGCTGTAAACGTTCCACATCATCAATCTCATAAACTTTAATTTCAAATGGCTCTTTTAAAGTGCCTGGCAAAGGTGGTAGGTCAACCCATTGGCCAGTGACACTGGGTTTTCTTCCTAGGGAGGCAGCATCTGGCAATGGAGCAGGAATCAGTCTACGACGCTGGAGACCTAAAACACAAAAGACAAGTGTTCATCAGACTCTAGGAGGACTAACAGACTACAGTATATTACAGCAGAAAATTAAAGATCTAGGTTCTTCAGAAACTTAGGAATAAATGCTTTTCTTGCTCTTTTCCTTTTAGAGAAGTACCCTCAGGTTGCTGATTGAGTTACTGTCTTGGCAAAATATTATCCTCTTGGCTTACTGATGGGAGTAACAGCAGTTCCT
This sequence comes from Anas platyrhynchos, assembly GCF_047663525.1. Taxonomy (NCBI): domain Eukaryota; kingdom Metazoa; phylum Chordata; class Aves; order Anseriformes; family Anatidae; genus Anas; species Anas platyrhynchos. Next base: position 10,137,254 of record NC_092591.1, read on the forward strand.
CTTCCCAAAGCAGATGACTGAGCTCCAGTTGTTTATTCTCTCCTTGCAAAAATATTTTTCCTGGATTAATTTCTCTTTGGTGAGCTATAATGGTACCCATTACCTTGCAATGGAAGTATGATTGTGAGTAATTTCTGACTGATAATGATAATGGCAGGCAAGTCAGAAAATATCCTGCTCCTCCAGTTAAAACCAAGCAAGGCTATCTAAGACCCCCTTCTCTGCATTACTTCTTTGCAAAGAGACAACAGCTCTCTCCAGAACTACCACCAATATTTTAAGGAGCTAAATACCAGCAGTTCTCAATGACACTGTGGAATTAGGAGGCCTTTGGCACTTCAGAAGGCAGCAACCAACCAAGGTGCCATTGAGTCACCTCCAATGTCCAGGCCTATCACTATTTGCACTAACACTCAGAAGGTCAGAGCATGACAAACCACACCCATTCCTTTTTTTCCCCAAATAAGCAGCAAACCATTACATTGATACAATTGCCACAACTTGTGTTTCCTACAGCAGAAGCTGACTTGCATCTTTAAAAATGCTGTTACTTTTGTATACAAGAGCTGGCACTTTGGTGTCCAGCATTTTTTGTGGTCTTAAGTCTCTCTCTTCATTCTCTCAAGGACTGACCACTATATCACATACATTGAGGATGAGTACACACACATGGGGATGATCAGACAATGTTAACAAGCCTGCAGTCCAATCTCTAGGCAAACAGGAGGGCTGAAAGCCACCAGAAACAAACTGAAATGTCACATGTTAGCAGAAAGTATAAACAGCTTTAATTGAAAACCAACTCAGAGGTAAGGAGTCTTATTACTTCTGGTCATCTTGCCAAAGGGAGCATATCCAACAGACAAGACAGTGTTGCTCAGAGGAGAGTGCTCCCAAGATAACTACTGGGCCTGAGACCTCTGCAGGAAAGTAAAATTCATGTTAAGGCCATCAGGTCAGCCCTGCCACAAGCTTCCAGAGCAAATGGAGACAAAAGCCCTGCAGGTACCCCTGAAAACAATGCACCTCCACAGATACTTGAAGAGTTACCTGGTTTACATAGTCTTAAGAAAAATATCCCTCATTCTTCATTGCATACTTCTAAGTAACAACATCAATCACAAAGGGAATATTTTGGAAAGGGTAAGACTTGATTCTACTTCTACAACACCTGTTCATCATTCTCACAACCCAACTTGTTCAGCTTGAATCACCGCTATTTGCCTGCTGAAATCACCCACTGTAGCTCTGAGCTTGTAACTACATTGGTGAGAGCAGGATTCCGTCTGAAAAGGACATTGAACAGATGCAGTAAGACTTATACGCTAAACAGACATACTTCAAGTCCTTCCACTGAACCAGACAAAGTCCAAAGCTGACATCGGTTCTCTGAGGATGAAGTTCAAGGATAAGGGAACTATATATCCAGCAACATCCAAGGGAGTAGGATCTCTCCAAAGGATGATTTCCCTTCCAAAGCTTCCTTAAATGCAGAGACTGCATAGCTAAAACACAGTTTGGAGCACTGTAAGCAACATCAAGAATCTCTAACACCTGGCAAAGGTCACAATATATTTTAGGCCAATAATGGGTCTGCATCAAACATTTCTTCTAAGAAATATTTCACAAAGTACCTAGGAAACCTTTTTTTTCCATGTATAAAATACATTATGGTCTCAAAGTCTAAAGCATTCCAAAAAAGTAATACATAATTTACTGATATAGAGTAATTTCAATCGGAAAAAGAAATAGTTTGTCATTTTTAAAGACCTTATAAGCATTTCCTGAGGCAAAAACAAATAGAAATCCATCAGTGGGTAATGCCTTCTCAATATGTGCACAAATTTTACAGCTGTTAATATTGATTTGTAGGAAAGGTTTAAGAGGTTGATATGCTATGGAAAGAGAACTGCAGCAAAATGCTGCAGTAAGTTTCCAAACTGATTTATCACCTGCTGAAGCAGCTCAGTTGCTCTGACCAAAAAGCACCCTGAGATCTACATCAGTTTAACTCACTTGGGCTAGATTTTTTCTGGTTTCTGAGACAGAATTGAGCATTATGGGTGTCTAAAAGGACTTTTCCAACCAAAAACTCAAATTCAGTGCATTGCTGGTATCAGATCCTACTATATTTCTACCAGTCAGTATGCTTAGGTTGCTGAATGAGGCTGCTGGTCATTAGTTACATGGCACCGATTGTTACCGATTCTTTACGACACTACAGGACGTCAAGCTAGATCAATAAAAATCACTACTGTAACAGCACTCATATGATCCTGACTAAAGTTGGCTACTGCCAGCTTCCATGAGAAGGTGCACTTATATGAGCACCACCTGCAAAAGCAACAAGGAAAGGCACCAGAAAACAGAAAAAAGGACTCAGCACTTGTACGTCCACCTTTGGATAGCACAGTCAGAGGCATCTGCCTTGGCACAGTATGTGAGCAGGAGCCTCTTCTGAACCACTCTCCCCATCAGTTTGCTATCATTTAGTGAATCTACATGTGCTCCCTAAAGTTACATTCTAAAACTACTACCACAGAGCAACATGATAATTTTGTGATTAGCTGGCAGCAGTAACGTAGGATTTGCTTGCATCTTGCATATGCACCCTTCTGCTCTGCCCCCAGGCCCCACCTTTGGATAACCTAATGCACATCCAGCAATCCTCATTAATTCACAAGCGCTATTCTCCCCTCCAGGCCTATTCCCTTGTTTCCAAATGGGAGCCCCAGCACACCTCACTGAAATTTTTCTCACCAACTCCCAGCAGCAGAGCTCCTCCTCTCCTCACTGACCTTCTCTCTCCATTCTTTCCCAGCCTGCGCAAAAATTTCTCACTTGATCCTCACAAAAGCAGCCTCACTCCTCCCAATCCACCCGTATACCCTCCTAATCTGGCCATCCTGGTGCCGTGCTTGCCACCAACCCTGCTGAGGAAGGAACATCCCCTATCTGCCAGCAGCCATCTGCAGCCTCCTCCCTCGCAGGGAGGCTGCCGTCGCCCCGGGGCACACAGCGCCTCTCCTGCCCTCTCCACCGCAGCACCTGTGTCACACCTGCAGCTTTGAAGTGAAATAAATGACAAGTAGCTGCTGTCACAGCGATACAAGCGCACAAGTGCATGCAGGCAGTCCTGGCTTCAAGCTCCCCCCGAACCACCTCTCCCTCTCAGTTGGAGGTGCTGTGAAATTCCCCCATCCTGAGGGACTCAGCAGCACACTAGCGGCCACCTGGCTGCCTTCCCCTTCCTTCCTTACCTGTTGATCGTTTCTTGGGAGACTTCAGGCTCCTCATCCGGCCTGGTGACGACATCCCACTTTCACTCATGGAGTCGTGTGCCGAGGAGGCACTGCCAGTGGCCTCGCTGTCCCGAATCATGCTCTCGTAGCCACTGCTGCCACCACTGTGGTAAAAGAGCGCCGTCCTCCCCATGGCTGGCGGCAGCTCCCCGCTTAGGACGCTGCTGTTGTCACTACCATGCCCACTGCTGTACCGCTGAGGCCGCCGGGGTGCCGTTATCTTGCTGTAGGGAGACGGCAGCACTGGGATCTGCGACTTCTCGTCGCTGAGGTTAATGCCGCTGTCGTTGCCGCTGTCAGAGTCGGTGGAGCCTCGGAAGTGGCCTGCCTTGACAGAGCCGCCTGACACCAGCTCGTTCACACGGCTGTTGGCCGCCCTCATGGCCTGCTTGGTCCCCATGATGGTCCCTCGGCCAGGTTTGCCACTGACGGGCTGCACGGAGCGGGGGGCTGCCTTCCCGCCGGGGGCCACACCAGAGCCCTTCCCTGTGGGCTGCGCCAGGGACTTCACGGAGGAGCTGAGAGACTTGGACCCGCTGGCGGAGAGGCCCCGGTTTTTATTCCCACTGGCTTGGACCTTCTGGTTAGCTGTGGGTTTTGCCTGGCTGTTTTTTCCAGGTGCAGGGGCGGTGAAGGGTGGTGGTAAAGCCACACCAGAGGCAACAGGTGGGACACCCAGCCTAGGGACAGAGCGTCCTGTCCGGCTGTTACCGGTGTTCCCATTTTCCCTCACCACATTTGCTTTGGATCCGACTGATGTCAGGCTGTCACACCTCTCCAGGGACATGTGGCTTCCATAGCGGTGCACGGCTTCACTTTTTGATGCCTTCGCCTTCAAGCTTGATGTCATCTTAGGCAAAGAGTGGTCACCCTTCAGGTTCATTCTACTGCTGGCACTTTCACTGAAGTAAGACCCAGCTTTCAAACGCAAATCCATTTCATCCTCAGCCTTTGGCGTGGCAGCTCTGGCAAAATCCAAGCTGGTGGCTTTTCCCCCACCATTTCCCAGAGCGACAGGTTTCTGCTCCAGGCTTGATTTGCGTACAGGAGGTGTTGGAGGTGTTGGGCCACCAGGCCTGGGCAACAAGCTTGACTTCTGTGGCACGCTCTTCTTTCCCAGTGAAGATTTCAAGCTGCCAGTGGCCATGGGAGCATCCGAATTCCCTCGGGTGATGGCCTCCGGCAAACTACTGTTAGCATGCGATACTGGCATCACTCCCAGTGTAGTGGCTCCTCTCTTCAGCTGTGGCATCTTCATCAAAGCTTCTGACTTCTTTGCAGCTCCGCTGGAGGATTTGCAGGCCATTTCACAACCATCTACAACCCTCTGCGAACAGGCAAGCATAGTCTGTGACTTCGTTGGCCCAGATGCTGCACCAAAATACTGGGCAGCTTTTCCTGGCTGCTTCTCAGTACCAAATGTGTGAGATTTTGGAGACAGCAATGCATCTGCAGGTTTTGTTTCCATCTGATTATCTGTGCGCAACAGCCAGGGATCTTCGAATATGCAATGTGGATTCTGCAGCTCTTTATAGCTGAGGACAGTATTATTGTGGATTGGAGACGAGGTAGTTTTTGTTTTCCTAGGAAGACTAGAATGTATTGTTTCTATTACAGTTGTATCGCGAGAATTACCACATTTTATTTTTACAGGCTGATCAGTGACACAAAAAGCACTTTTAATCTGAGATGCTTTGGTAGTTTCAGAGGTTTGAGGGCTTTTGCCAAAGCCTGAGGACAGCTTGCTAGAATTCATGCTTTCACTGTCCAGTTCAGAGAAGCAAAATCCACTGTCATTCAGAGCGCTTTTTAAGGGGACAGATGAATTGGGTGAATCCAAGTTGAATGGTTCCTCAGACTTGTTACAGCTGTAAGATGACTGAGCAACAAAACTGTCACTAGACTGAGCTCCATCACTTTCAACTGTACAGATGCTGACTTCACTGAGCCATGAACTGATGGAGGAACGTCTGCTGCTGGTAAAGGGATCCTTAGCAAAGGGCACAACAATATCAATATTTACACCAGTAGAAGTTTCCTGTGAGGTATAAGCATCAAACTCATCGTTTATGCTGCTGATAATACTAACTGGCCTCGAACCTGATGCGAGAGCCTGAAGGGAGCAGTCACTGTTAAAGCTAATGATACTGGAAGGTCTTCCATTATCCATAATCCCGCTGATGGACAGTTCTTCCACCACAGTGAAAACAAGTTCATCCTCTCCATTCAGCTCAACAGGCTGCTGCAAAGTCACCGTGGTGGTTAGTATATCCCGATCAAAACATTTACCTCTGAACGCCGACCGGAAGCTGTGTACCTCTATAGCACCTGACTGATTCTGGGCATTGCTACCAACCAGAAATGTACTTCCTTGGGGGTTCTGCTCAGGCTTGTTTGCCATCTGCTTGCTCATTCCCACAGGAGGAGTGCGAACTGCATTGCTATTGTCCAGCTCCAAACTCTGAGCACTGGGGCCCAGCACCTGCTCTTTCTGCTGTGGAGGTGGGGGTGCTGGGCTTGGCAAGGGTCTCTTCACATACAAGGACTTTTCTTTCGTGACACAGTCAGCTGCAGCTTTATTCTGCTCCAGATTCCTTGAAGGGCTACACCTTGAGGACTGCAGGGAATCGGTGATTGTCTCTCTCTCTCCCTCCAGTACTGTTATTTTGCTGTCAGCTCTGCTCTGTGGCTTGGAAAGCTCTGTTTTCAAGTGAGGTGTGTTCTTCTCATGACAATTACCATTGCCACCCTTTGGTGCAACAGTCTGGAAAGGAAGGTTATGTCCTTTTTTTGGAGATGCAGTTTCTTGTGGAACTGGTTTCTTAAATCCTCCAGAAGGAGGAGATATTTTTTCCTTTATCAGTTTAGATTGTGTGTTTTCTGTACCTCCAGGCAATGGACTACAATTGGATGCAACAGAGATTTCTCCACAAGCAAATCTGATGGGTTCCTCACTTCCATCAATGCACTCTAACCTTTCTTGCAGTTCAGCAAAAGTGTTGCATTTAAAATGGTCCTTGTCAGAACTCCTACCAGTAGCAGAATTGTCTTTACTTCTCTTCTTGTTCAGGGATGGGATTATGGGAACAAACTCCGGAGGACCTTCATTATCTGTCAATTCCCTGTCAGACAAAGCTGCACCATTGGGACCAACGTAGATGACAGTATCACAGGACTGTTCACTGCTAGAAGAATAATCAGGATCACTAGATATGCTCAGGACAGGAAGGTCAGGGTCAAGGGCAACAGTTCGTGGGTGGAATGGTCGGAGATGGGGAGGTCTTCGGACATGTCCTTCTTCACATGAACTCTCTCCTCCAGACGAGCTGGATGCATACTGCAAATGATCAAAAAGGGGAAAAATTATTAACATGAATTGATATATAGGTATATATACATGCATGTTATTGATAAAAAGGGTAGGTTTGCTATATAGTCTGTGCTCTGTGTGTACAATCACAATTACATCTAGTGGAAAAATATTACAGTGTGAATTAAAGTAACAAGGTCATGCTACATAGATTTTACTGAATTAGGAGTAATCTATCACACCTTTTCAGATAGTTTACATTAAATATTACACGTTGTCTTTCTTCTCAACAGTTTTCTGTTTCTTATTGTTTTTTTAACTAACACAAATTGAAGCTTTTGAGATAGTTCCACATACAAGGAAGGAAAGAATACATTTGGAACAAAAAGAAAGGGAATTTCAGGATTAAGGATTGAGGGTGGGATAATGGCTTGGTGCCAAGTCATTTGTCGGTTCCTCTCCTGAGCTTTTATGCATTTTTTATTATTTCTTACCGCCAAGAAATCCCACGTTCCCCCACCGAGAGGCAAGGAAAACTCATTTTCAGATGAATTAATTGCAGCTTGTTTGTGCACCAACCTTGGATTTCTTCTTTCTCATTCGGTGGATTCGTGATGCAAGCTGAATGGTGGTGAGAGTTTCTGCATAATTGGATGGGGAGTCAGAAATATGCGCAATCATAGTAGTTCTGCAGTTGATGTTCCCAAGTGATTCCCTCAACAACATTGTCAACTTGTTGTCCCTGTGTAACAATTGAGAACATCAGAATGGTTTAAAGAAATAACTTTTTTTTTTTCTTTTTTCCAGATTTTTACACCACAAGTTGTGCTTTCATTCTCATAAGATATATGCAACTATGGTACATGCTAATAAGAAATTTCTCTTATTATTTGACCATACTTAAAATGTGTCTAAACACACACATACAAAGATAACAAGCATTTTGACAATTTATTTGCCTGTGTATTTGTAGTATAAGTCATTTTATTTGTTACTTGACACAACTGTAAAACGATTGATAACTAGTTTAGTTATTTCAGGTCTACTACCCAAGCAGCTCATGATTGCTTTATTTTTACCTGAGCAGACTTTGCATCTGAATATATAAGCTCTGTAAGCTATGTGCAAATAATTTTGATAAGAAAAAAAAAGTCAACAGAAACAGTATGAAAATCCTAAACAAATAACATTAGATATCAGATACATATTATCAGTGCCATCTTAACTAATCTAGTTTCCATTCTGTCTGCTGTGCTCTGCTCTGACATAGCAAATGGGAAGCTAAATTTCTCTCTGAAGACTTTCTTGATGATGCAATCATCAGCTATGGAAAGCAAAGCCGACAAGACAAGTTACATTTTGTCCTCCATGGGTCCCCAACACATGTACCCAAGGCTCCCTGGAGGCTGTTTCCATCACAACTCCGAGCTGGCTCAATATGTGGGAACTACCATCATGTTCATGCTCACCAAATCACAGTAGGTGACAAAGTTGAAGATCTGTCCTTCCCTATTCTAACCCATCTATCCTGTACTCCATGCACAAATGTAGCAACTAGCCTGAGGAAGTTATCTACTTTCTGTTGAATAGAGAAAGAAAGAACACCTGTTTAAGATGCAACACTAGATAAATAAGTGAAATGACATGATTGATAATGAAGGGACGATGTTATAAAGACAAGTAGCAATTAAATTTAAGGATAGAAGGCCAACTTCTGGTAGGGATGTTTACATTGTGGATCTTGTCTTTGGGCAGGGCTCTTGACAGGTGTGTTTAACATAACATTATTTTCAAGTACGCTCAACAAAGCAATATGCATAACTGTTCACTTCTGCTAAACAACTGTGCCACATGGTGCTCATCTTTTTTTCTCAATTTCATTATCATTTCAAAATTTGGTAAAAGGAGACAAAATTCTATGAATTTTTGTTGGAAGTGTTTACTGTTTCTGTCCAGCTAACTGAGATAGGTCTAAATCCAAGACCCAGAAAACAGCGGACAGAGAAGAAAAAACATTTTCACCGTTTCTCCCTGCACTTTTCAACAATCAAATCATCTTAACCATAAACCCAAATTAAATATATGCCAATAACCATACAATTTTTGGTCACTTAAGTAAGAATTTCATGTTACTATGTGACCCCTAAACATTCTGTGTATGTATACACACACACACAGGTAGATAAATAGATATATCTGCAATATGTAAGAGACCTTAGAAGACAGATCTCTCTCTGACAAAACTTCCTTTAAAATCATCTTAGGTAAAGAGTGAATTGTTGATGCAATGTAATTCATTGTTAAGGTAACACCAGCCACAAATTTACGCTAATACATGCAATAATTCACTTACTTATATGGCACATGCTTAGCACCATTAATTAAGGCCAAAATTACATTGCCCAGGGCAGAGAGAGACAAACACAGAGAGCCTCCTCCATCTCGGCTCTTGCTCAGCACTTTTTCACAGCTTCCTAGATCAATGAGATGCAAACGGCTGCGTCCTCCAGACACTAAAACAAAAAGGGGAAAACCAGTTGTACATCATGTGCTTGCATGAGCTTAAGCCAGACTGGGTATTCAAAACATATTCAAATGAAGAAAATAATGAATACAGCACGGGATAATGATAACATTAAATATTAATAGTGAGGAAACCAGGTATTAGCTACAGCTACTGAAGCTGTAGGTAGACTGGCTTGAGGGTTCATTTCACTTTTTCTTTTTAAGCTTATTGCAAATTATTGTTAAATCAACCCAAACTGAAGTAATTTAAAAATAAAGAACATGGTGAGAAGATTCGTACTTCCTCCTTTGCCACTCTTCTCCATGCGATACTGGTATATGTGAAGAGTAAAGAGCATGTGTGAATTCCTCCTATCTTCTTCCTCACATTCAGGTTTGCTGGTACTTCTGGCAGCAAGTGCAGCATCAAGGAAAAATGCAGCTTTCTCTGCTGTCGGGGCCCTTAGCTCACTTTGGTTTTGAAGCTGGAATATAAACAAGAGAATAGGTAATTTTCACAAGAGGTTTTGTGTTTTTTTTTTTAACCTGAACTGGATAAATCTCTTGAGAACTTAAACAAAACAAATATTTACACCATTGGGAGCAATGAGGCCTTATAGATTAAAACCGAAAATTTGTTTTTACTGTCTTAAAAAATTTCATAATTGTTGTCAGATAAATTGTTGTCAGTTTATTTGTTGTTGTTGTCAGATAAAAAGAAACACAGTTTATGGAAGTCAGACTCAGAAAATGTATGTTGTGATATCCATTATACCTGTGTTCCACATATTGGATCTTCTCTCAGATAAACTCCAGGAGATTGGCCATCCTGAAGGCTGCCACTGGCTACTTCAGCTAACAAATCCTTAAGGTTTTCATCTTTGCCACTGATCTCCACAGCAGATACTCTAATAGAGAAACGTGTCCCAGTTTTTTCTTTACGTTCATTGATTAATTTGAAGAGCCAAGAAATTGCACAGGGGATGATACCAAGGCTTTGTGTGGAACTATCTTTCCCAATCATGGTAAAAGATTTTCCTAGAATGAAAAGACAAACGTGAACTTAATTCACCATTCTTGTACAAGACACTTTTTCTTCGTATTACTACTGCACATTATATGCAATGCCATGTGCTACACAGATAATGGGAAATAACATGCAAAAATGCAAAGCATTCAATTATTAATCCATTACTATTTATTCAATTATTTTTGCCATTTTTGTAATTCAGACCCACAGCAAATTAAATTTTAAAAACATCTCTGATCTTTTGATTTTCATCACAATGCACCTATATATAAACTCGCTCTTGAATAAGCTAATCTGATGTTACATTTTACTTTTTCAAATTAAAACTTACAATCCCAGTGTAGAAATAAACCATGATAAGTTTGCAAAGCTAATTAAAAAGAAATTCTAATCTATTCATATACTCCAGGTTTATTGTTCCAGGAGCTGACAGCATGTAATTACCAGACTGACATAGTAATTAACTGTAACGAATTTGGGAGCTCACCAAGCTTGACATGACCAAAGCAAAATATGCAACCATCTGCACCATTCACAACAGACTGGATTACTTCTGCTACTGTTCCAGAGCATACCTCAGCCTGAAAGAAAGATTAGAGACAAATAAGTAAAAGCATATACTGCTATGTTTTTTTTTTGTTTGATTTTTTTTTCTTATAACTCCTCTTCTGTATGAAATGAATGGCCCAATATTTTTGAGCCACAATATTCTCCTTATTTTTATGTCATCAGTCCTATTATTTTAGTAACTACGCTATCTTTAAAAAAATAATAAGATCTGCTACTACAGCCTAAAATAGTTTTCAATTCTATTAAACCAATTCTCTTGGAATATTGATTCTATGACTAACGTAGCAAACTGAATGCTATCCAACCAGGCTTCCTGCTGGTATAATAGCTTAGCCAAGGCTATTCAGCAATAGTAGCAACTTCACTGAAATTAAGCTACTCAACAGTGCTCACAGGAATTAAAAAAACATTCATACTGGAGAAAATAAGTTAAGATCCCTGAATAAGATTTCATAGCATCACATTTTCCTTTTCCAGGGGAAACAGCAGCATCAATAAAGAAAACTTGCTGAAATACTTGGGTGTACTGAAACCAGTTTATCCACGTCAGTGAAGGTCTCAAACATACAATGTGATGATCTATTAGGTATGGCAACTGTGTGGGGCAGTGCTGTGTGTGTGTGGTGTGTGTTAAATATGTAACTACAGTGAAATGATAAGGCTCCGTTTGCAGGTGCACAGCAGTGAGCTTGCCTTGAGCAACGATGCTTGCATATAAGTGGTTGGCTGGCCAATGCCACCCAGAATCACCACAAACAGGCCACCCAAAAGGTCCACAACGAGCACCTGAAAGAGCCTAGCCCAAACCATGTGTCAACAGTCCAGAAGGCTGGTGCCAAAACCAGCACAGAAAGTGGCTGCGACTGGCCAGCCCACTTTGCAGCAGGGCTAGCAATGGGAGTTTTAGCATCTGTAAGAAAAAGCCACTAAGTTTTAGACTAATGTTGAGATCACTATTGTGAGGGGCATGCACCATCAGTACCACAATCAAGATAAATTAATCAGTCAAAAACAGAGAATAAGCAAACTGGAAAAGAGAAGGAAAATATAAAAGCTCCCTAACTACTTTGGTATAATAGTACCACAGGGTTAGCTGTATCTCTTCCCTTAACAGCAGTTTTCAGCAGTTAATGCTAAGGACATGCTCCTTGCTCTCTGAAAACAGGGGAGAAGGACATTCTTTGTGACATCAAGTGGGTTAAAACCTAGTTGGAGTGAAAAGTGAACTTCAAATTGGCTGTGTGTCTTTCACTAACACAAGAAAAATGCATAAATATTTAGTCAGTAAATCCATCTCCCTAGCTTTTACTCCTTAATTTTACATCTTGGCTAAAATGAAAATGTAAGACTTTACCCACCTGTCTATTCATTACTGTGTTTTCTTCTATGCATTAAGGCAACTCATTTTAACATAAATCCCCAGAAAAAGACAGTACTCTTAAGGCATATCAAACACAGTGGCCATAAGAATCATCAAATCATTTAGATTGGATAAGACCTGTAAATTCATCAAATCCAATCGCTAACCTAGCCAAGTCTACCACTAAACCATGTCTCTAAGCAATGCATCTACGCATCTTTTGAATACCTCTAGGGATAGTGACTGAGCCACTTCCCGGGCAGCCTGTTCCAATGCCTCACAACCTTTTCAGTGAAGAAATTCAGTGAAGACTCAGGAGGTTTATGCAAGTGATTTCAATACCTGTGAAGCATCCTGGGGGAAAACTGCATCAAAGGCAAACATCTTTGGAACAGCAACAACACCTCTCCTATGACCTATGTTGGAAGGCCCACTTGATGCTGGATCATAAAGAGTGATTTGCTTTTTTCGTGGATCCACCTTTAGGAAGGACATGGATTCAGATGTTTCATGTGCTCCTTGAGAAGGACAAATTCTTACCATCACTTTCACCTGCAAAAGTTCATAAGAAATTGACAACTTTAGTTCCCAGCTAAACAGATGCAAAGCATTCCTCCCAAACCTGCTCCCCCTCCCAAGACATGATCATTTATAATATTTAGGCGTGTCAGGACAACCGTGGGACAAAATCAGAGCCAGATTTTCCAGACTGGTTTCCACCCTGGGGTCTGCACTGAATTAGCTTTTAAAGGTGCACTTTGTCCTTTCTGTTGACTCTGTTCCAATTTCAACATTTCTATTTCTAAATGTCTGATCAGCAGGTATAATCCACTGTAGGTGTAATACCATGCCTAAAGAAAAGGAAACTCTGGTCTCCTACCTTCCGTGTACTTAATGTGACCAAAAGTACAAATTGATCAATTCCAAAATCCATGGGAATAACACAAAGCTGAGAGAGCTAGTGCATTCAAACTAAATCTGGAAACTTTCAATTCCACTTTCATGTTCCCCTAATAAACAGGTGCCTCTCTTATAGCTTTCCCAGGCAGATGCCTTTATGCTGTTATTGCTAGGTAGTTTGGTGGTTAGTTGAAGATTTAATGGCAGTTTCAAAGAAGGGAAGGGAAAAAAAAGCATTAGAAGGTCCAAAATCTTGAAAAGAAACTGCTCACAAAGTACATTTTATTCCTACACATGGCATTTTAAGACATCATTTTTAGACAGCTCAGACATGTTGGCTGTGATTTCCCAAGCAGCTTATGGGAGCCAAGTGACCGGGTCTCACTCAAGTTCAGCAAAGGCTGCACACCTGCTTCTTTTAAGCTTCCTGGAAATCATATTCTTATTTTGAAAAAATGTGAAATACTGCCTCACACCCACTTATGGCCATTTATCCTTATGAAATGCTCCCAGGTCAGAACCAGTGTGTTTTACACACCTGGCGCTGCAGCAAATGACTATTACAGGAGCAGTGAATCACTCTGCCGATCGTCAATTCTGCACTGCCCAGTAGATCAAACGTAGAGGAAAGCAATGTTCAGCCAGAGCGACTCTCCCTGGCCAGTAAAAAAAAGTTTCAAAAACAGGCTGAACAACAGCATTAGGTCCCTATCTAACTACCACATGTTCTCCAACACCAGAATTAAACGTAGTTTTGCTGGGTGAAGAGCCTCCGTGGCTGTAATGCACCTCAGGCAGCAGAGCTGGAGCAATTCGCACTCTTCAGAGCACCCATCAGGATGTGCATCTTCTGTAATGCAACTACTGACCCTAATGAAGTACAGTCCTCCTTTTACAGTGCTTGCTTCTGACTTGGAAGGGGAGTGACAGACAGCCCCCCCTCCTTCTGCAAATCCGCAAGGTGAACCCTCCAAGTAGAGCACGCTGATCACAGTTGCTGATCTAAGGCCAACCTCTAGCATGGAGGTGGATGTTGCATGGGGACGCTGGGTTAGAGAGCATACGCTGCTAACAGAGACGTGTTCTCCTGTTTTTCTAACTTGTTACTGCTAATTTAACCTTAAATCTGCCAGAACAATTTATCTCTACATTCTGAGAGTATTATTTCACTAGAATGGTGTGCATTTATGCTGCCACATTTTTTGTCTTCACAAGAAATGCACTTTGCAGTCAACACCTCCCCATCAGTCCTGCATCCAGAGAAATAATAGCAAAGAAAGAATTGAAGCTGAAAAAATGCTTCAGCAAAGCACAAGAGGGAAATGCACTCCTCCCAGCATTGCAACAAACAAATTGCAACAAACTGGAGCAGGCTGAGCCAGCCTCTAAGACTGCCCTTCATACCAGACAAAACGAGGTGATAGCTTGCACACCTGCACCCAGAGGGTCCAAGTGAAATGGAGTGCCCAGACCAGGATGATTCACAGCACTAAACACCGTGCTGAACTGTTCCTGTCTTTATCAACTAGAGATGGCAGGTAACTTGAAGGTTTTCATTTAATTTCCTCAGCTGTTCCATTTTTATGGATCCTCCTTTCTGGGGGGTTAAGTTGCACGCAGGCATCCCCTGCACAGTCACTCAGGGGTATGGCTGAGCATCATCACAGAAAGTATTTTCAGGAAGGGGGCTATAAAAGCTTTTCCCCAACATTTTTCTCAAACAAAGGGCTTAAGAAACAACTGACCCACCCAGTAAACACTCCAGGAGGCTCCACCATAGGTAGCAGCAAATTCTTCCACCTACCGACTCAAGCAGTCCCCCCTTCTTTTCTTTTCACTTTTATACTGATATGAATATGAAAACATAGTCCCAGAAAATAATTGAACCTTAGAATAAATGAAACAGCTGCTTCAAAAGCACCGTGCATCAGAGGTGACAGACTCAAGGCTGTTTCCCCATAAAAGCTCCAAGAAGCCAGCTTTGTGTATTAGCCTGTTAGCTCAACCTTGACATGCTACGGAGGTGCTCAGAAAAATAACTACCCTCAGGAAAAAAAAAAAAAGAAGGAAAAATAAATACATACATACAAATGCCCACTTCTGAGTCACTTGATTAAAAATAATTTTAATATATATGCTATTTAAAAAAATAAATCCCTAAACAATCTTTTTTCTCTTACACTTATTATTAGATTCTAGCAGCCAGAGCTTGGCTAAGAAGAAAATCGGTCTCCTCCTGACCTAAACAGCAAGTTTCCTCCATCAGTGTTGCTCCTCCTAACAAAAAGGTGACTTTACCCCCAGAAAAACCTTGTGTGCTAAATCAGCTTTTTGAGACCATCTCTCTGAAGCAGAAAGGTACTAAAATCTCTTCTCAAAGGGTATCAGATCCCAACTCTTAATGGGCCTCAAGGGTCATCTTCATTTTCACAGAGAAAATGAGCTTTCAAGACAAATGGGAGGGGGCAAGAAAAGAGCAGCTTGACGGAGTTCCTCTTCTGGTGTTTTGTGTATAAATGCTGATTTGCAGAGTAGAAAAACAGATTTCAAATTTAGTTTCCTTGCCCTCTAAATCCACCTACAAGTGATGGCTTAATGTTTAAAGCTACCTATCAGAAATTGTAGGGTTATAACGTGTCACTCTTTTTCACAATGCTGAGCTGCTGAGCTAGGCACTGACTTCACTCAGAAATGAACTAAAAATGCTCATGTAAGTACCAACAAGAATAAAGCTTACTCAAACCTACCGCTTTGCAAAAGCAGAAGCTAAAGTGCAGGCAGGTCCCACATGCAGGCACATGCTTCTCAATATGTAGAAGAAAGATATTTTTATTATTCTAGCCCTCCTTTGTTCCAGGAACAATCTTAATTGCCAGGTTTGTATTCTCAGCTCTGAAGTTAAACCCAGTACTTTTCTGTGTTGGGATAGCAGGAACACGGCAGAAAAAGCTGAGTATTGTACAGCCAGCATGGTTCCTGCCTTAAGGATCAACTTAACTGCACCTTCTCCTTGGTCTCTTCATCTATTTTTAATACAAAAGGCATGCTCACTTGCAGAGATAGCAACTGGCAGTGCAGAAAATCACCCAGATACAAAGGTTTTTAGTGAGAGAAGAACTCAAGAAAACACACGAACCTGTAAACCTTAAAATAACTTTGGCCCATGACTAGACAGCATAACAGCAGTAGCTGTACTACACTCAAATGCTTTTGTTTGCTTATGGAATGAATGACTAGAACTAAATGCATTAACGAGAATTTCAGGCCCACTCAGAATTACATCCTCTGTGGGCAGTTACTCAGCAGTGTGGCCAGTTCTGGTGCTCAGCTCCAACTGCAGCAGTACCAGCTACCGGTAACACTTGTAGCAAGTGAAGAAACCTTCAGAGAAGGAATTTAGAGGAGAACAAATGAAGAAAGGGAAATGTAAGATGTCTGAAAGAAAACAACGAGGAGACCTAGAAGGAATGTCAAGAGGGGGACAGGAATAAAAAATAAATAAATAAATAAAAATAAATAAATAAATAAAGCAAAGAAAAACGATACAAATAACATGATTCCAGAAAAGTAATTTCAGGCTCAGGGCATCTCTGCCCTGACCACTATGTAAGAAGAGCTAAGATCACAAATCCGTCCTGTGATGGGTACGACACAACTTTTCCTGTTATAACCGTGCATTTTTAGTAACTCCTTGTAATTTTCTTTTCTGTATTTCTTCTTCAGTGTCACAGACAGATGCTGAGTAAGAAAAAAGAATTACAGGGAAAAAGTTCATAAGGGTTACAAGGATTTGTACATACATATTCGGAGACACTGAATACTGGATAGAGGCTCAATTTTAATGAGCACATTGATAGGAAAAGAGGACAGGTTTGTATCAGTTTAATTTTTGCAAATAAAAATAAAACCCATTATGGTACATGTACATTATTAACATTTTTCTCAGTGCCTGAAGACAACCTAAATCATGCAATTCACTGAAGTATCTCTGTAATTAACTGACTCTAATCTTGGGAGTTTTGTACACTGGGGGTTAACACTCAAATGAACTTTCCAAATTCATATTTCCGCAGGAACCAGGAGGTCAGCAGAATTGCTGAAGGAAATCCTATTAAAATTAAAAGTGTTTGGAAAAGAAGATGGTAAACACATCCTGAATATGCTGATAAAATACAAAGAATTTAATAAATAAATATGTGCACATGGAATTTGGAAAAGCCCTGGAAATGGGTGGCATAAGGTCACAGGCCCACCCACCCAGCACAACAATGGGCGTAATTTAAACCAACACTGGCAAGGATGGAAGAAAGATTCATAGCAATCAAGGATTTTTTTATTTTTTTTTTTTTTAAGTCTATCTGTCAACCTGCAGTGGAAGTCAGGGAAAAGAAAGGCTATAAAAGCAAATACTTGCAAGCTAGAATTCACTTTCTCCAGCCATGTAAGGGCAAATCACGTAAATGGATGCTCATACAAGTCATACCACTGTTTTATGCATGCATAAAGAATGTTAGGGGAGACAAACTGAAAAAGGGTATATTTCTCAAAAAAATAATTTGCAGTCAGAGAGAGGGGAAAAAATAGTAATATGAAGGACAATGGCTACGACTAAACTCCATATAGTTTTAGAAACGGCTGATGAGGAGAATGACACACCAGAGAATGACAGATCCACATAGCACACTCAAATCCTACTAATCTGTGGGAGTCCTGAGCCAAAACTCTAGACCTTGACATTTTTGACCCTTTTTAAAGTCAAATATACATGCGCCTTTAACAATTCTGAACTAAACACTGACACTTCTCAGAAACTGAGGAACACACATCCTGGACAATACAAGCCCTTCTGCCTCTTAGAGGCCATTGCTATTGTTTACCCCATTTCACACCTAGAGGTTTCCAAGGGGAGACCTTCTGCCCCATCCCCATGTGACGGTTGCTGTTCCCATGCTGCGACCTCCTCCAGGAGCACTGGATACCCCTCTTCATGCAGACTGGGGACTTCCAGACCTCCCCCCACATATTGAACCAGCTGGAGCTGAAGAGAGCAGGATGAGGGAGTGACAGCAGGACTGCTTAAGATAGTGCAAAACATCAAGGATATGTCAGTGTCAAAAAGCAGGTTTGGGAAAAGTAAAAGACAGACCAAAAAGCCGTGAAAACCAAATTTCAAGGCAACTCTCTGACAGCAAGACATGAATGTGAGACTGATGGCCAGAGGCAAGCTAGCACTTTTTTTTTCTAATACAGCCCTTATATTTTGGATATGCTGAATTGAATGGAGCTACAGTAAAGCCACGCGTCAATGAACACAAAACTCCTCAAAGACCAGTGAGGCAAGCGTCATCTCAGAAGAAATCACATCCAAGACTGAATTTTTAGAGAAAAGAGCCAGTGATAAAAGAGAGAATGACACAATCCTACACAATTTTAGACAGAAACAGCCAAGAGACTAAGACAGTCAGGTTCGCATTGATTATTGCCCTGTAATCAAGAGAGATGGAAGGGCTATCAACACTGACACCAGAGAAAGGGGAAGGACTATATCACACTTGAAACAAAGAACCAGATGATGTGGATTCTGTTCCTAAGACTGTCACAGACCTCTACTATATGTTTTAAAGGATTAATACAAAAACTACTGCATACATCAAAAAGTTCATCATTTGTCGTTCATTGGAGCAAATACTCTACACAGTTTAATTTGGGGCAGACACGTAGACAAAAAAGACCACTTACTCATTAAGTAATGACTAGATTCCATGGCATTTTGAACACTGAGGAAATTAAGACCCTGACCCAGCCAAATACGTTAGCACAGGCATAACTGTAACATATGGTACATCCTTAGAAATGAATGGATGTGTAGTGCTCATGTGTTTATAGTGATGCTTTGTTAGCATTCAATGCTTATGCAGTCGTCAAGTTTCAAATTAAACAGAATGAAAAGGAAAAAACAGAAGGAATGTATTAAAAAGCATGTAAAATTTTAAAATACATGAGCTCAAGCTTTTTTTCCCCAAAAAGTAAGCTCAGACTTTGTCTGTATTTTGGGAAAGCGCCGGCACTATAGGGGAGTCCATTCCATAAATGCTGGTCATATTCTACATTACAGGAGTATCATAATCCCTAAATGAACAAGCAATTTGGTCTTTAGCAATAAATGTCACCATATCAAATTTGAATAGACACTAAATATTCCCTTGAAACACACATTTTTGACAGGCAACGTGTAGCCAGGAAGTTAATTTTGTCCAATGTTCACAAAATGGCGTATAACAGCAGGTTAATTACATAACTATGCTTAGACATCCACCATCCTGAATTAAGAATTCTCAGCAAGAAATTACAAAGAATTCATATTCAGTTGAACGCCATTTTCCAATGAAATCACTTGTTTTTCAACTACAATGTAAATCAAATTACAAAAGTCCTAGTTCAGAGCCAATATTTTTCATGGATTTAATTGTAACTGACAGATATATAACCCTTGCTAAATTGGTTTACTGTGGGTAGTTCTTACAAGCCTTTCATATACTGCCACTACCAGTGGATGGCAAATTTATATGCAAAATTGCTACGCTAGCATAGACCATTTAGCTCCCCTGGGAGAGCCAAAAAAAAAATCACTTCTATATTGTACTCTATTAAAGAAGAATTGATTCTCCACTCCCAGGAGACATGAAGAAAAGTATTTTATTTTTAAAACGTGAAAACAAAATAGAAGAAATTGTTTATTTTAATCTGATCTTTCACATTTTTTTGTTTAAGTAGTTCAATGAATTTCAGCAGGAAGGTATGCACCTTGTCCTACACAGATCTATATACATGGATTGCAGAGTACATAGTATGATACGTGATTTATATCAGATATAACACTCTAGTCATTAGGAAACAAGCAGCAATAAAGATGACAAAATTAAGTACCTATTTGTTATCCATCATCAAACCATTCTAAGAACCAGTGAATGGGACATATAGCACACTTAAGAAAACTCTACATGATCAGTAAATCATATTAGCAGTACCTTAGCTCTGGCTTGGTAAAGCATAAATGAAACTAAATGTCTAAAACACACAAATGGAGACCAATATGTATATACCTGTCCAAGAAACACGTCTGACAACTCAGGTTCTCTTTAAATGCTCCACTTCAATTGTCTCACATAGGAGGCTTCTGTCATTCTAACAAAAAAAATTGACAGGATCCTTGAAAGAGACAAGCACTTAAAGCTGCTGTTGTAAGTGATGCAGTATTATAAAGAATGAGCTGAATAGAACTGCAGAAAAAACATTTTGCATGAAAAAGGCTTCCTACCATGCTAAAGAAAAATAGCAAATTAGAATGCTACACAGCAGCCACTGTAAAAAGGATGTCTTTTTTAATACCACAATATGATAAATTATCTTAAGTAGCACATTAATGTCAGAAATTGAGCATAATCTAACTTCTTTCCAGTGACAATATTAAATGGCTTTCAGACGTCTTTCCTACTATTCTGACATTAAATTTAATAACACCCAGAGAGACCACAAAAATGATTCAGTTACAAGAATCATACTGTACTGGATCATTGCCTTTTAAGTAGGATTCAGCTAAATGATTTGGACTCTGATGTTTTTGGCACATTCAAGACAAAGGTATGAAATTTGCTATGTAACATTTATTAGTAGTGAGCATAATTCCTCTCAGTATTCAGTTTGTATTGGTAGTAGGATTTTTGTACATGTGTGACGGTTTGATTAAGGTTGATCATACAAAACACGGGTGCCAGAAAGACCCACAGTTCCAAACTTTATTTATTTTAAACTTTTTTCTGCTTGGTGTTCCTGAATGCAGAAAAATCCTTCAAGTACCTGGAAGAGTACATAGTCTTTTGCACTCTTAGTAAAGAGAACTATGCAAAAGGTTAATTAAAGATTCGAATCGCTAGACAAATCCGTACACTCCTGATTAAATTATGATAAGGGAAAAAATGGTATTTATGAAATGTAAAAGAAATTAATAAGACATTTACTACTCACGTTCCAAAGACAGTACTTGAAACAATGAGAAATTAAAAATTGCAAAAGATACACATAGGATGTCTGCTGTAGTAAATCACTAACAACAAAAATTAATAGCAGTATTTCATCACGGCAGAAACGTATGATATGCATGGAGATGATGGTAGATAATGAACAACTCTAGACCTTGGGCTCATATCAATAATTGTGTTCAAGTGGAAGTTCTGGCCATCACAGTCTTTTCACATTCCTGCCTCCTCCAGCAGTTCTGACAATACATAGTTACTGCCTGCTATAGTCATATAGCAAGAAAAAGCAAGAATTCAAATCACTTCCTTCCCCTGAACACCCACTGAGCTCACAAGTTAAGACAGGGTCCCACAAACAGTGACAGGACCTGTCAGCCAGACTGAATCCAAATTACAACAGAAACCACCAAGGTAGTCCTGATGCTGCCTATGCTCAGTACAGTGACTTCCTTAGATTCGACTGTCCTCTACTTTGGATCAGAATAGCTTTTCTTCATGTGTTTAACTCCGAAACCAATGACAAGGACTTAATGTATGGGAAAGTTCTCCACTGAACCTGTGTTTTGGCCATAAAGAAGTTTCTTTATCAGGATAAGCAAATAGTAATGGTAGGGCAGATTTTAAAGTGCACATCAAATAAGGAACTTAAAATTCCAGATACAGATGATGATGTTTGGTGAAGTTTTTTTGTTTGTTTGTTTTGTTTTTGTTTTTCAAAAAAAAAAAAGTTTAGGTCCAGGCCTATAATGGCAGCAAAGCTGCTCCTGCCTGCAGGGGAAGAGCTCTCCTCTGAGAAGGTTCTCTAGAGATATTACCATGGGAGAGGAGTGGAAGTCTTCAAGTTTCTTCAGTGTTTACCATCCTTTATTAAACTTCTTGAGATTTATTATGGTAAGGAAGAAAGCCAGTAAAGGTAAACACAATCAGTGACTTATTGAAATGATATGGGCATGAAGAGGAACACATCTATGTATCACGTACTGTTAAGAGACCCTTTACAACTAAAGATGCTTATTCTTCTTGCCTCCTGGACACTCAGTAAAGCATTTCTTCAGAAGCTGAGACTCACAGTAACAAACATAATTCCGTAGCTTCCATGATGGCTGGTAAAATGGGTTACTGTCATGCCTGATTTCCTCACAACTTACCATTTGTGCACGCGGAGTTAGAGCTGCTTTTCCTTCTGCTAATTAGCATTAAACTTCATCTGCCTCTTTATCATCTCAATAATTCCAGTACCATGAGATGACTTTTTACAAGTCTTCAGAGTCAGATTTAGCTTTGACTAGTGTGAATAGGTAGCTACACCACCTCACTCAAATCATTTAGGAAGACACCAAACAGCATGGATCTTCGTATGACACAGCTAACTTTGCTCCAGTGTGGAATCCGACCTTTTGTTTCCTACTAGTTAATAACATGACAGCTTAAGATTTTCTAAGAAATCTAGGTCAGGGCACTTGTCAAAAGCTTCTTCAAAACCCAAATACACTCAATCAACCAGACCACCCTTATTCAAATGCTCACTGTCTCTTCTACAGAACTCTAGCATATGTGTTCTGGCTACAAATGCTCCCCAGACTGATCCCTAATTTATCACATTAATCCCTACCTGCTAATTTTGATCCTTATTATTGCTTCAACCACTTTGCCTGGGTGCCCAGCCTGAAAGTCAGGGTTACTGGGTTATGCTTCCAGATTCCCTCTCGAGCCTTTTTTTTCCATTTTGGCCCTGAAGTGACATCACGTTTTCCACACACTGTTTCTGTGCCTCTTAAAATGTGTTGAATACCAGCTAAAAGACAACCTTGAGCACCAGTGGTGAGGGGTAGTTAAAAATGACCACGGCCATGGATATATAGAAAGCCAATCATATTGGACATTATAAATATTTCAGCATGGACTCATGCATGCACTTAGATCTACAAAAGAAATGGGACTACCTAGAGTGTGTTGTAACAGCAGAAGTCAGTCTTTGTAGGATCTTGGCCTTACTCATTAGTTCCCTCTTAATATAAATAGCATTTCCACACAGTTGACATATCATTCACCACTTCAACTTGTCATGAAGGAAACTACACTACCCCCACTGAAGTATCACTGACATTTCATGGGTTTCTAGTTTGTTTCCATTTTTGATCCTCATGTCACTTATACTTTTCTCCTTAAATTTTGTCTCCTCCCTTTACAATAAAAAAGGTGCATTTCTCTATGGTATCTTGTCCTGTTGCAAAAGAAGCTACAAAAAGGCCATTAAAACTTGTCAAGCCATCTGTACTCAGGGAAATCAGCCCCTCAAAGAATAAGGACTGGTCTTCAGTGTGTCATTCTCAGGTCAGTAGGACGAAGTTGTGCAGCCCATCAGTATGGCTACATTATCACTATACAGCAGATACCAGCAAGGAACCAGGCTTCCACATCAAAAACATGAAAGACAAAACAGCAGAAAGCTGGGAGGTGAAGAAGGAAAACACTGCCTCACCAGCTGTTTGACCCACTGTAACCACACATTAATAACAGGGACAGGCACACTGCTGATCTGGGAACAATCACACAAACCAAGGAAAGAGCCAGACACAGCCACAGATGCTGCAGTAGGAAAAATTGACTCCAGAATCCAGCACTGCTTCTATCCCCTATGTGTATCTTGTACTTACAACTGGACAGGCTACTCTACCAACGGCACTGGGAGTCACGTCACTTGACAGGGATCGAGTGCACCCTCAGCAAGTTTGCAGATGACACCAAGC
Source organism: Anas platyrhynchos (assembly GCF_047663525.1). NCBI lineage: Eukaryota > Metazoa > Chordata > Aves > Anseriformes > Anatidae > Anas > Anas platyrhynchos. The sequence goes on from NC_092591.1 coordinate 10,161,017, forward strand.
TGAGCGATGCAGTCGATACACCAGAAGGACAGGATGCCATCCAAAGGGATCTGGACAAGCTAGATAACTGGGCCCATGTAAACCTAATGAGGTTCAACAAGTCCGAGTGCAAGGTGCTGCACCTGGGCTGGGGCAATCCTGGACATGAGCACAGACTGGGAGAACTCATTAAGAGCAGCCCTGCAGAGAAAGGCTTGGGGGTTTTGGTGGACAATAGGCTCAACATGAGCAAGCAGTGCATGCTTGCAGCCCAGAAGGCCAACTGCATCCTGGGCTGTATCAACAGAGGGGTGGAGAACCTCCCCTATGAAGACAGGCTGAGAGAGCTGGAGACCTTATAGCAGCCTTTCAGTACTTAAAGGGAGCTTATAAAAAAGAGAGTGGGTTTTTACGTGAGCAGACAGTGATATAACAAATGGGAATGGTTTTAAACTAAAAGAAGGAAGATATAAATTAGACGTTAGGAAGAAAGTCTTCAGAGGATGGTGAGGCACTGGCACAGGCTGCCCAGAGAAGCTGTGGATCCCCCAGGGCAGGGAAGGTGGAACTGGATGATTTTCAAAGTCCCTTGTAACCAAAGCTGTTCTACAAATCATTGAAAAATATAAGGAAAAAGAAAACCAAAAGGAGTGTAAAGTGAAAAGCTGTTAGAAGAGGAGGGACCAAAAAGTAACATTTAAAAAAAAAAAAAAAGCTACATCGTTGGAGTTATTTTATGGGTAAACACTGTAATTTATCAAGTTGCAAAAGATAAATGGGTAAAGACAGATGTTTAAGAGGTATTGCACATTTTAAACTATGGGTTAGAGGGGTTAGAGAAGATGCCTTATTACCTTATATTTTGAGGAGCATTACAACTAGCAGACCCTGTCACCACTGCATGCTCTAAATCTTAACTCAAGAACCAAAGGGCTGATGCTATTAGCAGAGAGCTCTTATCTCCAGCACAGCACTTCACAGCACTGTGCAGGGGTTTTCCAAATGGTGGCCAACAAGTATGTGCTGAGAAGTCCACAGCTAGAACTCTGGGCCCAAAACAAACAGCACCTTCAATAATGATTTCAGCTTACACAGCAAAGACATCTGAGGGTCAGACAACTGCCTGTTGATCCATAAAAGTCACCCACACTGCCAGCACACCATATGTGGACATATATAGATATATATATCCCATAACGAAGGAGAAGATCACACAATTGAGCAGGTGGGCATATCCCTGGTCTGTGGGTTGGCACAAGTTCCTGACCTGCTCCTCTGCATTCTGATGGAGCTTTTCCCTTTGAAAGCCCTCTTCTGTGCTCACTGATGAAAAAGGTAGGTAGACCACACAACCCAAGGCATATAATCTCCTTCCATCTGGGATTATTCACTTGATCTTCACTAGACTTTTTTGATCTGTTTGAAGACACCAGATAAACCTGAGTTTTCTACGTGGCACGAGTCATGGTAATAAACTCCACTGACCACCCTCGAAGCATAGGAAAAAAGCTGAAGTCCCTTGTTTACACATAGCTGTAGGCACATGAGTGTGATGAAGTACAGAGACAGTTCTGTGACCTGCCAACACAGGGAGATATTAGCAAGCTTTAAAGGTCTTCCTAAGCCAAAGAGTTTAGGAAGCCTCAGAAATGCACTGCTCCGTCATTCCTCATGCCATAGGTAATTGCTAAACCCTGGGGAAAAGAGGCAGGCACAAGTGGGCTCTGCCAAAATATACACACAGAAAGGATGTTCCCTTAGCAAACTCTTCTTCCACTTGAAAACCTGTACATTACTGTCACGTTTACTGCATTCCACCATTTAATACTGTACCCTTTTTTCTAACACACTTTTAAACACAGGAGCAGAAAATACATTTGCATCAGTACTTCTACCTGCTTAAAGATACCATCAATTACAGCTTTGTTTTCTATTTATCACAAACTCATTGGCTTAAGAGAATACGAAGTATTCTCTGGGAGCAACAGTGTCAGTTGCAAGTGTTTAGGCTGATGATCTCTATGTTAATGCTGATTTATATGGTTAGCCAAGGTGCATATTTTAGCTTTCCTGTGCACATTAGGTACTTCAATTCTATCTTCAAATGCTAATCTCTTGTAACCTATGTAAATAAGTATTCAGACTCTGTCATGTGGGTGATTAAACAGTTATAAATATGAATAAAGATCTAAGTAATTAGGTTGTATTTTAATTAATCTTAAATAAAATTAGCACAAATGTTACAGTTTGAAAGGTGCTGGATTTCCCAAGCTGGAGAGACATCTATTTCTCTCCTGTTACTTGATTTCTACAGAATTACTTCTGGTTTACACTGACATGTGAAGCAGAGGGAAACCAAGCACCCTTGGCTATCTCCTTAATCCAAAGCAAACAGACGGCACCAGCAGCTGAGCCTTGCCAGTAACAGAGACTACTGACAAAGGTGACACCTGTATGCACATTGGTTTTGGACCAATGAAGTCAAATAAATTCTGTCTCTAACTTTAACATAGGAAAGGACAAAACAACCTTTGTTGATATTGTTTTCAGTGATGTTAACTAGCTTCAATGAAGCTAACATGTATGCACTGAATCTGCTCTGAGACTGCAAACATTTTCCAAAGTCAACAAATTACAGCTCTCAGGCACATTCAGAGAGATATGCCTTTCTCTATACCCCAAGACCATTCTCTTGAGCTTAGCCAACACTGTTCTAGACTGAAATCTTCCAGACCCATTAAAATTACTCTATAAACCTATTAAAAAAAATGAAATCCAAAATTACCTTTCCAATGCCAGGGTTGTCCTTGATTTTGGACACAGCTCTCAGAAGGCATGGTGGTGCTGGGGGAGGACAGAGCTGCAGGATGCCACTAAAGTTAGTAGCATAAATAGAGAAGTCGTGTGTGTGTGGCAGGGGTGGATGGTATTTCTTTCTCTTCGAAGACAGGTTAAGCTTCTGTGCTGCTCTGTATAAAAGTAATAGCAAGAAAGGACAATGTTACTAGGTGTTAATGGCAATCTGGACCAGACAAACAGATGTTCATTGGCATCATTGCCTTTTTAACAAATCAAGTCATTGTGTTCTAACCTGATTTCATAAGAAAAAACATCAGGAGACTAATAGAAGTAAATGTGGGTTGAAAAACACAGGCAAATTATTCAGTTAATTTTTCCCTCAACAGAGGTTCAATTATAATCTAACTTTCCCCTCTTCCCCCCAACAGCTTAACAGCTGAATCCTAAAATACTAAAATCTCACTGACATCATAAAAAGCTGAAATAATCCCCTTGTCACTGGCAGGACTGCATGGATCTTACTGGTGATAACATTACAAAAGTGATGCTTTGTACGCTACAAGTTACTCAAGACACAGAATGACACTCCAAGTCAGCTGAGCCTCAGATCCTATCTTGTTGGCTGCACTGAAAATCCTTAGATAACAGAGAATTTCGTTCAAGACACATTGGTTTTTCCTCCTCAATTCCATTCTTCCACATTAAAAGGGAAAGCTATTACAGAGACAAGCTTTAATGTTCTAAATGATAATGATCCTGCGTTTGAAATGCAGAATTTCAAAACATAAAAGATGAAGAAGAAGGAAAAATTAAAACATGCAATTAAAATTGTAACGTTATTCCATATGATTAAGAATCGAAACAAAACCATTTTTTATTGCTGTTCCCCACCAGCAACACCAAAAATAGCAAGAAACAAAATCAAAACCTGGACTCTGCATCAAAACCTGCATGGGACAAAACACCCTGCAGAGTTGCATGGAACAGATATTTGTTTTAGTGACACTCACTGGGATACTGAGGATGGCAGTAATGGAGAAATCTCAGCTCTGTCAAAGCCAAGGAGAGTTTTGTAACCTGAATGTATGTGACTTGACCCTGAGACTGACAGTAGATAGACCACCCTCAGACATATATCATAAAAGAATCCAACATGCTATCTTACAGCATTACTTTGAATGACTGTTAAGTCAGCAAAAATGCAAAGTGTTACACTACTGGTACCTGTGGGTGACCTGAGACCATGCCACTGATGCCAACAGGTCTTCAGTGGGGGCAAAGCACTGCTCTATCCCATGCTTGCAATATAAAAGCCTTTGCCTTTTTAGAAGTATATCAGTTTAGAAGTATATGACCACAAGAGTCTCTTTATACAATGGCTACTTCGTATTTTCATCATGCCTTTCAGCCCAGGATCTCGAAGTACTTTTCAGTGATAATGAACTGGCATCAGTATCTGTGAAGTATTATAATCAAAGACAAATGAAAAAAACTAAGGCAGCACTTTGCTGTCACCCCCAATTCAGAGTAAGTCTAGACCCCTAACCTTGCCAGAATGCAGTGATGATGCAGCCTCAGGCTGCCTCAGTTTAGTAAACCGATCAGAGAAGGAAACTCTTCCTTTCCTTATATTTATGGTAGGTCAGAAGCAAAAAGGAGCACAGAGCAGGAGGGCACAGTTGCTTCCAGCAGCACGACTTGCTTCAAGTGAGTTACAGTACAAAGAACTGGTTGTGTCCAAGGAACAAAATTACTCGCTTGGGTCAGGATTACACAGCTAAGTACAAGGGGCAGGAGTCAGAGTACAGATCTGCAGAATTCCCAGCCCGAAGCTCTATGTTCCCCGACCTGTGTGTTAAACTCCTTTTTCCTTCAGCAACATCAGGAGTTGTGGACCCCCTGTGCACTTCCTTCCCCCTCTTCAAACACTGCAATATTTAGAAGAGGACAAAGACTTGTGTGATGAAAAGATGAGGCTCTACTTCCAAACTCAGAGCCAAAAGCCACTACCTTGTGAGGGACAATTTGGACTCCTGCCTCTGAGGAAAGAAACAGCTTTTGACTCCTTCTGCATCCTGAAACCAGCAGGAACTGTATCCTATGGTGAAGCAAAATACTGCAAGCATGAATTTACACAAAACCTCAGGCTTTCAATGGCAATGAGAACTGATTTAACTGCCTAAACCCCCAAGCCCCTTGCTAATACCTCTTTCAGTATGAAAACATATGCCTGAAACAGGACACCAGGCAAACAGTTGCACAACTTCACTAGGGTTGCAGCTGCACATTAAAACCGTAATGCCTCCTAAATATGCAGCTTTATTGTGCAGAAAAGTGTCTCTAACTGTTGGTACTCTCATTGTGGAACTCAAGACAGTCATTACTTTCTCTCTCCAAGTACCAATTAACAATTGTGGTTATTATTTAATCATCTTGTTGATTAATATGAAAGGTAACGTTTATTTCCTTGTTTACATGCTATGATCCCTTGTTGAAATGATAAAAACTCCTCAAGAGAATGCCTTCAAAGTGCAATCAAGATATATATTAAATCCTGATGAAATAATTATTCCTTCAATAGATCTGGCTGAAGGAGTTCCTCTGGGAAACATGTAAAAGAGAATGGGATACAAAGAACAAATTTACTCGGGATTTGTTTATTCAAGCACCTAACTAAGCGCTAACCATCAGTAAGCAAATGCACCCAAAAAGGACAAGCTAAGCAAAACATATAAATAAACAGAAAAGTCAGACTTATTAAAGTATAACGTCTCTCAAAATAGCTCAGTAACACAGCTTTGGACCATTTTAAGATGACACCAAATCCACTACTAGTTATCTTAACTTTCCCACCAAGGCAGACCACCTTTCAAACTGCTTTACTTCCATCAGGATTCACATGCTTTCTACAACCTCCACTGTTCAAAGGACAGTGCCACATGCTAGCTAAAGCAATCAACTGCTATTGTGCTGATAAATCCTCTTCCTATGAGTCTGGAGTGCCACGATGTACTGAGGAATTTGGCAAAGGGAGTGCAGATGTCCATGTGGGATAACAGGAAACCAAAAAAGCAGAGGAACTGAAGTAGATGTTGTAGAAAATAATTGCTGCTTTGACAGGCAACAGGCCAACAGCACTAATAACAATGTATGCAGTTCATATTTAAAAAGCATCTCTTCTCAAGTAGCGGTGCGCAAAGCTTAATTATAAGCTCTCCTTGTTTGAATGCAACAATCACTTTACCTGACATCAAAACGGGATTGTTTCTCATCACAGACATCGTGCACCAGCAGTACCAAACAGCCTGTTGGGTTTGTTTGTTCCCTAAAATGGGTAAGTTAAGGAGCCAGTGGAAGAATAGAGCAACTGGTGCAAAAGAAAATATAACTATCAAACTCTAGACTGTGAATATGAACATAAATAGCTGTCATCTCCAGTTCCTATAAACATCACAGTCAGTTCTTTAACTGTTACAAAAGCCAGTTGGGCAGAAGCCTTCCTATGCTGTGCTTGGGCTCCTGGACTGGTCCAGGCAAACAGAACCACAGAAGGGTTCATCAATCCTTATGCACTCCTTGCAGCGCCAGCAATATACTTGGTGGTATCCCAGCCAAGTACTCATTAGGCCAAAATACAGGCCAGGCTGGTTTGGACATGGGCCCAACCAAATGAAACAAAATCCAACTGTATAAAACTCCTTACTTCAGTAAAAATCATGAGAATACGTACTTAAAGGGAGCCACTGCGGAGACACTCCAGAGTGCTGGGTTTCCTACAGTCCTTTTCCAACAACCCATTATTGAATTTACACCTGAGTTTCCAATCCTTTTTTTCTCCAGCATTCCTTTCCTCAGGTGGAATTTGTCCCATGACAATAGGCAAAGCCAAGCTCTCATAATCTGGGCCCTTTTTGTCTAGCACCAGAAGGGCACAGTCTGGGATTCTACCAGACCACTTTCTGTAGGTGCTGTGCCTCTTTGCATCTCTTCCTCAAATTTAGTCTCTCACATGAGGCCTTAAAATCCACCTTTCTCTCCATGGTGGACTGTCTGACCTCCTGCAATATCAATTTCTTTTTGCCCATGGGGAAAATTATGACCACTAGAGAACAGGATGCAGAACTTCAGTGTTACAGTAAACTGTTCTTCACAAATGCACACTTTCCACCTACCTTGGGTTTTACCCATTCAACCTCCTAGCTCACTTCCATGAAGCATTCTTGAAAAGAAAACTAAGCCTTTCTTTCTTATGCCCCCTTCCAATTAAAGCTTCAGAGACACCCACGTATATTATTTTTACTTCTAGCTGTGAGATCTACTGTTTACATTTTGCTTAACTCTTTCCATCTCTAATAGAAGATGTCTTTTAAGATGCTCTGGAGAGTTCTCTTCTCATAGCTAGGTGTCATGGTAGAAAATAAAACTAATATATGGCACATGTAGGAGCACTCAAATAGCAAATGCAAGGGACAGTCTGTAACCTGTTCTTTAGCCCAACACAATTTACAGATTCCTAGATTTTTTACCATGCATGGATGAGACCAGTGAGGAAAAACATGGCCAGATCAATTACATAATGCTCAGCATCTAGGGGATAAGAGTGTTCAACAACAGTAGTTACAAAGCCTGCCCATTTAAAAATATATATATATATATTTTAAATTCTGTTTGTGTAGTTAATGTGACATTTCAGATGCTCTGTTGTACAGCAAGCTGCTTCTAGCTTACATTCACTGTACACGTTCTGCACATTATAGCTGTGAAAGTAAACAGCATAATTTAAATCCCTAAAGAACAGCATTCCTTCTGGGCATAATTTCTTCATGAAGAATAAAACTTGAATTTAAACTTTTACAACGACACAAACTTACAGAATTCCACAAAGTGTTAAGCAAACATTTATTAAGCTACATAAGGAAGAATGATGCAAAATATAGTCTGAGACACATACTAGAAATGAGTCAACTGAGACAGATGCAGAGGATTTAATTGACAAGGTGGGCTTGCAGACAAACTGACACAAGTCAGAAATAGAACTGGGAGTCCTGCTTCCAATTAAGCTCCACTGACAAAATAATAAAAGAAAACTTCTGCACATTAATTTCAGCATGAGCCGTTACATATTAACATAGCTTTAGCATTATTAGCCAGCCTTATCTTTCAGAGATCACTGTCATTATTCATATTGTGAGAATGCTTAGGGGTTCGCCGAGCAGGTCAAGGCCAAAGAAATGTACAGTCCAAACCTTAAGTGGGAACTTGAGTTTACTTGAGGGTACACTCAGGAGTTTTGGTTTGACCTTGACGGATATCTCAGGACCAAAACTTACCCTGATTCTGAACCCTCCACAAAGTCTGCAAAATTCTGGGTGTAGGTTTGCACTGGGTATCAGTCTGTGCCCTACAGAAGGACTTTTCTGAACTTTCCCAGCTCCCAGCCCAACACAGCCATCACCCCTCTGTCACATAACCCAAGCCTTTCCCACTGCAAGCCATCTCCAAAAGAAGCAGTGGGAAAGTCAGTCCGTCATTGTATCTGCAGTTCCAGTTATTGTTTCCTTAATTACTCATCAATACAGACAACAAATGGACGGATGTCCTACAATACACCCTGCAGCATTCTGTCCCAAGTCTTCCGCAACTCACAGAATGAACTTGGTTGGCATTATTACTTTTATTATTCTTATTACTTTTGATTTGTGGTTCTAAAATTAGAAAGATATCACAATGAAACAGTGCAGTTGCTGCCCAAAACTCCACGCAAACTTAAAAATAAGCAAGGTATCAGTTTCCACTTACAGCAGGCAGTTTGAATAATAAAATCTAGTTCAGAATGAGCCATTTTTAAACAGAAAGCTGGGAATGTCTAAATCTGTCATGAAGGTCTGGAAAAAAATAAAAGGCATCATCTCTATTTCTGCAATAAATTTTGTCCAAGGCATCAGCTATAAAATATGAATCAAGTTTTTAGATTATGGCCTGTTCTTCCCCCTAGAACAAGCTTAATAGGTTTCTGTGACGCATGCATAGCTTCAGCAGCATCTTCTGACTTTCCCACTTCAGTGTCATTACACAAGCACAGCACCAAACCTTTGTTTCCTTAGCTGTCCCAGCAACACTGTACAGAAGCACTAAAGGGACAAACAACTGATGTTCCTAATTTTGGTGGTTCCCTTCTTCAAAAAATAATTACTTTGTCTGGATCACGATGCACAGCCTCAAGCAATGGCATTTTTATAATCGTTGATGGTAATAAAGTTTCAATAGAAAAACATCATTCTAAAACATTCCAAAGTACCAAAACACGTCTAAAATTGTGAGGATATTACCAAGCCAACCTTATGAAAGAAAGCATCTCCAATGTGAGATTAAGCTCATGCTTTGCCTCCTGCACATGGCATAATCTTGCAATTCAGGCTTGAATGTCAGCCTCTCACTTTGAGTGACCTCTTAATTTTCTCTTACCATCTCTTCTTAAAATCAGCAAGGCAGGAAAAAAATATATCAGCTATGTTGACATACTAGCAACATCACCTTCTACACCTTCTCCATGCTCCATCATAGGATGAACTTCACCTAATATTTCCCCTTTATATGTGTCTCCAATTTGTTATTACAAACTTCAAGGAAAGCAAGTCCACAGCCTCCCGACGCAGCCAGTTCCAGTTTTTACCTATTCTTACTGTTAGAAAATCCACACCTCATGTCTCTCACCAATCTGCCTTGCTGGATTATGTTCCTTATTTCCCCCTTCACCTCTCCAGCCGACATGCAGAGGAGCTTATTTCCTTCTCCTGCAGCAGACTTGTGTGAAGACTTCTGCCGTGCCTCAGCCTTCTCTTTACCAGACCTCTGGTCTTCCAACCTCTTCTAACAGGTCAAGTGTCCTTGATTTCTGATCACCCTTGTTGTTCTTTCTACTCTATTCACGTCTTCATCAAGTATAGAATCGAGGCTTAATGGACAGGTAAGCTATAGCTGAGATCCACCTGAATTCAGGCACCACACAGAAAAAAACAGGCAAAACAACTTTGGGATGGACTGAAAAAGACCTCTGGAAGATGAGAAGTTAAAAAAAAAAAAAAAAAAAAAAAACAACTGCAGAGTATCCCTGACATCAGAAGAGTTTTCCCATGGTGTACAGACCCAAGAGTTGATGCCTCTTCTAAACTACACACTACTATTTAAACAGGAACAACCAACCCAGCCCACTTTCAAAGCATTCAAGTGATTTGCATACAGGAATCAAAGAAGGAATTCTCACAGCTCTTCTCTGTGATTTTTCTCCATGTTTGAGAAACACCAAAGAGCAAATCTTGACAAAGAGCATTCACTGACTTTCATTCCAACTATTGTTTCTATTATCCCAAACCAGCAGTTTCTGAGGTCACTATAGAAATTGTCATGAGTGGCATCAGCTCTGTATTCTCCTCAGCATGCAAATTTAAGACACTTTTGGCCAAGGAACATTTCTTCAGTAGCTAGAACCAAGGCTCAGGAACTGACATCCATACATACCAGAATAACAGCTAGTCACCGCAGCCTGCCACATACCATTTCCAGCTCTGCTCATTAATGATGTGAAACAAAGCAAGAGCAGATGAACACATTGCTGTACTTCTATGCTCGCTGTTTACAATTGTACCATATGACAAACTGCTGAAAACCTGTGTAGGTTAATCTTTATGTAAGCAAGACTGTCAACACCTAATATAGAAATATGTCAGCTCCTGGGTCGCACACAGCATAGATAGCTATGTATTGAAAAGCTACCTGAATGCCAGCAATGTTGTCTCGCTCTGTCTAATGAACTAACTGAGCTAAAGCAGGCAGAACCACATCAATCACACACCTTAGGCAAAAAAAAAAAAAAAAAAAAAGTTGCACTTATTTGCAAGCAAGACCCACACTCCCGAAACAGGTTGAGGAAAGCAAAATTTTACTCTCATTTGTATTCTATCAAGAAAAAGTAATAAAGCCATTTTTTAAACTGAAAAGTAATGAAACAGAAACAATGGTGCTAACTAGCCATTCATTATTAAAGTAATTACTTAAATAGATCATTTAACATTTTTCCCTGCAATACCAGCTCCCAATATATAGAAAGAAGCCAGTATCAAAATCAGGCAATAAATCATTTTTGTTACAAAGGATATTACACTCCATGCTATTCATCAAAAACAATCTGGTATGGAAAGCAAAAGCATTCTGCTCATTCAGGCTGCTCCAGGGAAGAAGCAGGCACATCTGTGATTGGAAGGGATGAGAGAGAAAAGGCAGCATGGGGATAACCCAGGGTTTATCCAAAGCATGAGGTTCAGTTAAATGTCACACAGGAAAGAAGGGGACTGAACTTAGGTCCAACATAATGCGGGATATTCTCATTCCTGGTCACACATCAGGGTCTGATATGTGACTGTAGAGCCTCCATTAAAATAAAAGCTCTGGGGATGGTTATGTTTTTAGGGTTTACCCCAACACATCATCCTCAGAGACATATCTTTCTCATCACCTCCAGCTCCCTCTGTTCTACATCTCAGCACACATCTAGAAAACCCACAGACAGACCATTCCTCCTTCAGCCAGGTTTTATTTAAGATACTTAGCCAAAGGCTTGACACCTATAGTGCTAGGCAAATAACTTCTCAGGGGGGCATTTACTTATTCCTAGTGTTGGAGTTAAATGGGCACTGACAGCACTAAATGATGCAGTGGAAACCACCAAAGTCATATGCCCACACAATGAGTAATTTTAAACAGAGGAGGGACACATGGGCTTCTGAAAGCCCAGCGTTCCTGTGATTTATTTAACTGACTTCAGTTCTGAAGCAATGCTTCTCAGAGGTATAACAGGCTGAAATTGCAGCACCATTTAAAATAGCACTTACCAGGAAAATGTAAGACGCGTGTTCTCCCATCACTGCCGATGGAGAGACTTGATTATTTGTGACCCAAAGATTCAAATTTCAGGAGAAACAAGCAACTCCTTAAGACCTGCTGAAGACGTATTACCAAATAACGTTCTGAAGCTCGCCTTGGACTCCAACTAGCTTCACTAATAACATTTAGATTAGATTCATTTTATGCCAATTAACTTCCACTGAGTCATTTCTTTCCACTAAAAACTCCACAGGGCACTGCTTCTCAGTAAGTGAGCTCCACAAGTAAGCAAGGACACAAAAAGCTCAACAAAGCTGAAAGCAACCCCAAGGGCAATGGGCAGAGAAGCACTAACTGCTGCTGAGTAAGGTACTGGCTAAGCTCTTTGAAGTGCCCTGCCAAAAAAAAAAACAAAAAAAAAAAACACCTTCCATCCTCTGACAAGAAGAATTAGGGAAATTTTATAAAGACGAAACTCCCTGCTACTTAGAGAGAATATGAAAGTACTTTGAGTGATCTTACAGTTGGTCAAGCTCTGCAACTGGTGCGTATTTTGCCTTGACCTTTCATGTTTGTTGTGAGTGATAAACACACAGTGTCTCATTTTGCCACTAGCACAAGCAAGCAAAGTGGTCTAACTCAGAACACAGCCGGTGTCGGCTGAAAATCCACCTGCCCTACAAACCACATCCAACACACAGTAAACCAAATATCAGAGTGACTGCAAGTCAGCCACGAGAGCTAAATACTCAAGTAAGTATCAGCCTGATTTGACTACTTTGATTGCTAAATCTGTCTTGTCTTAATAAAGCATTAAAATAGTTAAGTGTGTTATTGAAAGAGCCTGAAAGTCCCCAATAAAGTTGTGAGACAGGTGCAAACTGTCAAATTACAGCCCCACAGGAAAGTTGCCGTTATCATTTTACCTATGGAATGCCTCATTCCTGCTGCAGCAAAACCACCAGTGCAGCTGCCACGGCCGCCAAGCTGGGGAGCCCCAAATAACAGGGTCAGAACAAGCACTGATGTTCAGGAGTCCAGGAGCCAAAGCAGCAGGCGGAGGAGAAGGGCTGGGATGGGGGAGGTCAGAGAGGTGTTACTCTCAACAAACACAAAGGGCACAAAGAAAGGGACAAAGAGAAAAAAAGGCTCGGGCAGCTAGATAACATTGAAATCCCACATATTCAGGCAAACTGCATAAGCAGATGCATTCAGCTGTGGATGAATGAGAAAATACAAAAAGAATCATATGAAAAATATCTAAATGAAAGGAAAAATATTAAGTTCAGGAAAGCAGAAGATCAGAGAACAGGACAATAGAAATATCTGCATGACTCCAGACAAGATTATCCATAAATACCTCAGACTTTCCCCTAGTTTAAAACCCCTTCCACAGACCACAATTTACGCACACACTCACATGCACACTCTGTCAGTCACTTCTGTCTCCATAAATTCAAACTTGGGCAGCTCTGAAGGCACAAATTCTGACCTACCACATATTTGTGAGCACATCTGTAACAAATTATTCTGCTTTGCTCTTCTTCCTGAGCATCACGAACACCTCAGAACATAGAGCTAATCCAACACCCAACTGCTGCAAGTGTCATAACAGAGCCACCTAGAGCAGCTCAAAAAGTCATTTCACCTGCTGGGGGGCTGCCTCTGGTGCTCCAGAACCTCCCACATTACCCACTGAGGCACTCAGGGTCTCCTCCCCACTGTAATTAGCCATGTTAATTAGCCATATCCCGATCTCCAATCTACTGACCTCTGGGACATTCTTCATGCTTTCAGCAGTGCTCAACTCAGCAGTACCGATGTCCAAAGCTCTACCTTCCCTCTCTTCTCAACTGCTTCAACTTCTTTAACTCCTCCCTTTGCTGAACTACAGCTCTGCCTCATCTCAGTTTGCCTCATCAGTCTCAGTCTTCACGGACGAGCTCTTCCTAGCAGGGAACCTGGCTTACCATATGCTGATAAAGCACTATGTAAATGGATGATGCAGTATTAGCAATGATACCAGAAATGATGTCCTGCTCTTAAACATGCTGCTCTGAGAGTCATTTCTGTCTCCAGGAACAAAGCCTACTAAATTCAGGCTTATCTTCTAATTTATCCTCCTTATGGGCTAAAGCGAAATGGGATATACCTAAAGCATACACTGTTTTGTTTGGCCTTAATTATAGGCAGTATTATGCTGCCACAGCAACTAGAAAAGCTTAAGCTGCCTGAAGATGATACAAGATACTGCACAATGCTACACACCCTGCCCCGTCTCCTGTCCCCACATAGCACTGTGCTAGGCACGGGTCATGTCTGCACCCCAGGGACAGCCAGTAAATGCATTCCAGCAGCCGTGGCATGGCACCGACAGGATGAGGCAAGCCGTCTGGTGGCACCTGCTCCGTCTGCATTTGCACACCTGTGTGAGGGCTTTCGTGCTCTCCCCAGCTCCATGCAGCAGGGAAAGGGGGTCTGGGAAGGTGTCTGGGAAGGCGTCTCCCCCTCCAGCAGCATGCAGTGAGGCAACGCTGCAGGGAGCAGGCTGCTCCAGCCCTCCAGATTCTGACGAGAGATTCATGAGGGGGAATTAACACATCTGGCTCCCCCTAAAACACCTGGATGCTTCACTTCACCTGCACATCTGTATCTCTGCCCCCAAGCTACAGATTGCTCAGCCACCCTTCCCAACTGACTTCCAACAACAATTAAATGGCAGCAAGAGAAAGCGGGGCACAGTAGGGCATTTAATGAAGAAGGACTGATGCTCCTCCGAGTGGCTGTTGTGCTGCATTAATGCCAGACAGTTGTTGTGTCCCTGGAAGAGCTCTGTGGCTCCCATGATACTGCCATGACGCTGTGAAGTGGAGACAAACCATGCACGTACAGTTTTTTGGATATCTCTGCCAGCAAGGCAGTCTTAGCTGGAAAGAGCTGGTACCTTGCTTTCCTGGGTGAAAAAAATTAATTAAAATTAAAATGAAATATAAATTTAATTTTCCCACACACCTCAACATGATTTCTTGGGTGTGGACTTCTCTGAACAAGACAGCTTTAACAACTGACTCTGCATCTTCCCTTGACTCGTCATTTGCAAAAAATTTACTACAGTTACCCGTAAGTATCACAGGCACTTCTGTTTCAGCCTCACAAACTAGCCTGACTACCACAGGTCAGCACTAAAAGGTCTAGCTCAGGACCCAATGAGTCACACATTTTCTTCACCTTCTGGTGAACTACTACTTATTCATAACCCAGTTATCTACTTTAGCTGTCAAAGAGATTTAAATTGTGCCAGCTCCGCACAAAGCCGGGATACCAGCACATCCCAGCAGGGTACAGGGCAAAAGTTTACAGCTATTAAATACAGAAAACTGGTGAACTACATTATGAGCTTAGCAGAAATATAATTCTTGCTTTTAACAGGACAGAGAATGGCAGGCTGAAGTGCTTTAGCTAAAAACATCTTAAACATGGCAACTTAAAAAACATAAATGTATGTTTCATTTTTTGTTCTTTTTTTCCCCTGCATTAAATTCTGAAAGTACTGATAGTCATGGAATAATCAGGTTTAACAGGTTAGCAGTAATATATGCCTCAAGTGTTCCTAATACATCATAATCTTCTTTCACAGAATTTGCATCACTGTCAAACCGAACTACTGATTTTCAGTTGATGCTTTTAACATGTTTCTATGGTTACTTTCCAAGGTCGCATCACAGACGCCTGAACAGCAGTTCAGAAAGACAAAAGGCATTTTGCATCCTTCACCATATTAAATAATTTATGAAAGTTAAGGCATCCTCACGGAAAAAAAAAAAAATCATAAAAGAATGGTTCTGAGGTTATTTTCTCAGCAACAGTTTGAAGCACAGTAAAATCAATATCTCCACAAAAGCCTTCAAGAGGCAGGCTATTTGACTAATGTTCCATATGGTACAAAACGCTAAGGAACGTTCCAAGTTTAGATCTATATGCACAAGCCTACATGAACTGCATGAGCGGATCTTAAAGCAGAACGTGTAGACATCTAATTTGCTACTGTCAGCTTCATCTTTTAAATCAGGCAGCAGCTATTGTCTCAGAAAGTATTCCGAATCTGAAAAAAAAACGCAAAAATAAAACTGAAAAAGTGAAGTAAAAATGGTAATGACAGCCTTTATTATTTCCATCGTTTTTCATTCAAAGCCATGCAGATTTCATCTGTCCCCGAAACGTTACAAATTTTGACTAGTGTAATGAAAGCTTGTGCACAAAATATCTGAATCCTCTGCCTACCGCTACACTAGATCAGAGTTTATTGGAACTAATTGAAGTGTCTGAGGCTTGGAACAAAAACACATTAGTCATTTAGTGGTTGTGCTAATATTGCTATGCCTTTCCTGCAGTTTCATTAGATACAGACTGCTTCAATACCCTAATCATATGCTCAGTCACAGCACAATCAGTACACAGAGTACTGACAAGCTGTCCCACCATGCCTAGAGCTGATAAGGTGTCTGCTCTATGAGTAACCTCAATTATTGACTATATTTTATGGTCAATCTAATGACCAAATGCTTATCAGTGAACCATCAGGTGCCTGTAATAGGATAGTGACCCTTAGTTTATATGTACCATTACTGCTCATTAGTGAATAATTAGATTCTTTAATCCACAACTCACAGGCATTACAATATGATGGAATATCCTGAATCAAGAAAAAGACGACTATGCTTATTTTAACTCTTAAGATGTTCAATTACATTACTCAGAGCTTGTATGTTATGTCTTGTTAAGAAAAGCTGCTTGCAAAAAGTGTATCATGTGTAGTGTTTTATGTCATGTCTAAAATTGACACTGCTTTCCTAAACACACAGGAATATGACGAGAGTGGACAGATAATGGGTGTGACTCACCATCATGATTCTCCAGATTTATTAACTTAACTGGTTTTAATCTAGCAAAGCCCAGCAACACTGCAAATGATATAGAGACCTAGAAACTAGTGAGCGCATACTGAGTGCTATGTTTGGAGAGTAATTCATCAAACAAAAGC
Source organism: Anas platyrhynchos (assembly GCF_047663525.1). Taxonomy (NCBI): domain Eukaryota; kingdom Metazoa; phylum Chordata; class Aves; order Anseriformes; family Anatidae; genus Anas; species Anas platyrhynchos. The sequence goes on from NC_092591.1 coordinate 10,177,716, forward strand.
AGGCAGATGCGAGGGAAAACAGTTGCAAACACACAGCTCCTTCCCTGCCTCAAAGTCAGTGGTCCCATGGCAGCAAGCGCAACCCTGCGACCAAACCAGCTTGAAAAGACACAAAAATAATCCACTATCAAAGATGATTAAGGAAGGCAATGTAATACAGCTTGTCTTCTGCTCAACCTTGCTCAGGGTTTCTTGGCTCTATACATCATTCCTTCCAAACTGCTCTGACTCTTCCCTCCAGCTCGCCTTGGGGCACTGAGGCCGGACACCCGCACTCCCACCAAAGCTCCACAACCCCAGCCAGCAGCACGGGCAGCACTGCCACAACAGCTTCCAGCCACCAACAGGCAAAAATCACCCAATGGCTTCAATTTTTAGGGAGCCTTGACTCTTGACTCCCAAGGGAGTGGTATGTTCTTTTTAGGCAATTAACCTCCTCCAAAGTGCATGCCCATTCTCCTCCTCCTCACTGCCCTTCTGCCTGTTCGTGGAAACACCACAGCCTCTCTTCCCCAGGTGTCTGCCTGACAAAAGACCTGAGAGCTTATTACAGCTTTCTATCACAATAAGCCAATATTTACTTAGCTGTGAGCATAAGAGAATTCAGACCACAGAGGAGTCCCTACAACTATCTTGCCTATTTTCACTTGGTAATTGCACATTCAGGTCACTTATACCAAAAAAAAAAATTAAAAAAATAAATAAAATTAAAAATTAAAGAAGAGAGAGAGAATAAAAGAGAAGAGAAGAATAAAAAGAGGAAAAGGCCCTGGAAACAGGTTCAAAGTATGGAGCCACTACAGCAACAAGGCATCACTCGCTCCATGCCAATGGTCAAAGCAACCCCCATTTTTCTTAAATCTGAGGAATACCAGGTTAAACATCACCTGCACTGTAAGGGTAAACTGGGAACCTCTTCACACCCATCAATGCCCATGAGCTGTACTTCTTGCTCTGGCTTTCTTATTCTGACAGTGACCTACTGAGAAGCTGCATTTTCTTCTAAATCCTCCAGTCCTTCAGTAACACGACCATTGAGTAATGTCTGGCAATTTGCTTGTGTGGCAGAGTCAGACGTTAATCAAAGCTTTTCTCCTTCTATGACAGATCAGAGTGAGGGAAAAAGGCTTAAAAACTGATTTAATTTCTTAATACGCTTCTGTCTGCTGTTTCTAATATTTGGCTTTGATTTTGAATACTTAGCACTTCTGTGCTAGACACTCTGCATTTCTAGGTAATGAATAAAATGCTTTTCCTTTTTTTTTTTTTGAAAAGCACAACATAATTAATCTTGAAGAAATTAAATATGACATTCAAATGAGAAAGAGCTCTGGATGAATATGTAAATTTTGGCTTCACATATGCTTAACAAAACCAATGCATTCACAGCAAAGACTATCTTAAAGACATTAATTTTAACTACATGTACCTCTCACCACTAGGTACAGATTTTGCTGTAGTTCTTTTTTTTTTTTTTCTATCCATGTAAGGACATAAACCCCTCTGTATTGTCTTCTGAGTTTGTGACCTTACAAACTCAAAGCTACAACTCTCACTGAGGAGCAAATTGGAGTAAAAAAAACAAGCAAACCAAAAAAAAAGCTGCACAGACCTCCTCCTTTCCCAGGCACAAGCCAGCCCACAAGCAAGAGTCAAAGGGTGCTATTTCACTGAATAGAGACTCCAGTTTTAATGTGAAATAGACATTTATCTGCTGCCAGCAAACCATGCCACAGCCCAAAAGCTAATTGTGCTAGGACCTGTACAAACACAGTTAATGCTGCTTCATGAAGGCGACAACTGGAAGCCTTTATTCATGTGAAAATGTCTGGATCTACTGTTACTGCTGCTAAGTAAATCACAGATGCAGCTTCCACAAGAAACCTACAATGACTTTGTCATCCAGAGTAACTAACCATGTACCCCAATACACTGAGAGTTAATACACATGCATATTTTTGCCTAGCTAGTTTATTTCTATGACAAGTGCTGTAAACTGGATGGTGCAAAGGGATGGAAGAAATGGGACTGGAAAGTTTAGATGAAATAAACATGATATCCTATCCGGACTGAAGAAAATCACTGCAACCATTGATATCCTTCTATTCCAATTTCTGCTAGCATCTGTCTCTCTTCACCCCTGAAGATTTCCTCCTCTTCCTCTCCTCTTGTCCTTAGAACTACATACCTCAGGACTGAGGGGAAGAGGCAGCATCAAACCTTTGTTCTGTAGGTCCCCATGTCAGGAGGCATCAGAAACAGAGGGCGCAGCAGGAGAAGAAGGTTAAGGCCAATGGGGATGGAGACACCTGGCCAGGACTAGGCAATGGTACCCACCTGAGAACCTGCTTAACATATGCACAATTGCCGTGGATCAAACTGAATCTCCCTCCCCCCACTTTCATATGATTTTCTGCATTTCAATCTGTGTTTTCAATAACTGAACTCATTTCTTGAATGCTTGCTTTTAGGGAACAAAAGATTCCTAGATGGGCTCTGGAAGACTGAGAAATTAATGCTGCAATGCATTGTGATTAAAGATCATGAAAATGCTACAAAACTACTCTAGATAACTGATAACTGTTAAAAGAAAGAAACACACAAGTGCTTTGTGGAAAAAAAAAAATCATCCAGCGCTATCATTTGGTTAACATTTGAAGGGAATTTTGAACAGAGGAAACATGGGTAGGGAATAAGCAATGCACTAATGGGTTTTAAAATGTTTTAGCTAGCACATAGCTGCTAAAGCTATAAAACTCCAGCTCACTCAGGGCAAAGACAGATTCATGAGAAGCAATTAGGGCCTGATCCAACATACAGTGATGTAATTTGAAGTCTTGCTGTTGACTTCAAGAATCTTTGAATTAAGCCAATGACAATCATTAGCAAAGATCCATCTCTTTACAACAAAACCAGAAATGTATTTTGCTGACCACTGGCAGAATTATCACTGGGAAGAAAAGATTCGGATGTTATTTCAGATTATTATGCACCAATTTATTTCTTTTAATTCTAAGGGCGTTGTTTTATTTTCTGAATTTTCCAGCCTTGCTAATGTAAAGTTAGTCTTTACGTTAGCTTAAAACATACAGATTCACCCTGAAAAAAAAAAAGTAGTTTAAACTAAATCAGACTGTTCATACCCACATTATGAAATACTGTAATAAAAGCTGTGCTGCCGTCCACTCTAAGCACTTTGTAGTGGATTCATCTGTCCTTATTTAGGTAACTAAAAAAAAAACACAACAAAGCCACAAGTGTCTAACTGAGCTTTTCCCCTTACTTTCTTCTCTACTTCCACTAACTTCAGGTAACTATCTCAAACGGATTATTCCCTGTTGTCAACCACTTCTGTGTTGATTTTAATTGTGCAGGCATAGACTCAATGCTAGAACTTCCACATGCAACACTTTGGGTAGACCCTTCCCAGTTTCTTGTGTACACAGTCACGGTGGTATGTAGGCATGTAATGGTTCAGACTCATTGTACCATGGTCTCCTCTAACAGGACTTGGGAAGCCAAGCTCTTTTTGAGATCAGATTATAACTTACACTAAAATTCCTTTTCTGTTTTTTAATGTTGCAAAAAGAATTAAAGATAAAGAAAAGGGAAACAATACAATTTTTACATACTTACATGATAAAAATGATCCTTAGTGCATAAATTTTACTTTAATGCCATTCACAGACATACGTTTTTCAATATTGTCTAAAAACATGCTCAGTTCTGAATTAAAAAAGGAGTTTGGAATGCAAGTACAAAGCCCTGAATTTTGTTGTTTTAAATACCATCTGCTTGAGAGCACATTGCATTTAATCAACAGTGCTAATTACAACAAACATTTCACAAACAAAACCAACAGCTTATTTTCATTATAAGACCCAAGAATCAAAAAAAAAGATTGTTCTAGGCTGCTGCTAAAAAACTAATGTCTTAAACTGTTTTAACTGTTGCTACCAACTGTGGGGAAAAAAAAAAAAAAAACAACAAAAAAACCACCTCCATTTGCACATCCAGTCATGCTACTGAATAAAAACCTAAATAAAAACCTCCTATTTTTGATCAGAGTGTAAAAGCCTCATTACTTTAGCTTCTGCTTCAAGGAAACCTACTCAAAAACAGATTGGCTACAGGTAGAAAGATCCGTTAAGGATCAGATAAAGACCAGAGCAGCACATATTATTAGGTTTCGATCAAATGAGGTTCCTGCTCAGGCATCCAGAGTGAGAAAGGGGATGTCACCATCACATCCCTGCTTCCCTATAGCAGTGGAAAGTTACAGTCACAACCACAAGACTAATTCCACCTCTCAGCAACCAGCACCAAACGCTCCACCTTCTACCTGCAGCAAAGACTCAAAGCATTTCACAACCATTTGAACACCCATGAGCATTTACAGAAAACAGCAAAATGACAAACTACCTTATGAAGAACGAAGCCGCAGCTGAGGTACCTGCCGAGACCCCAGCTGGAGCCACCAAGCTCTGGGAGGCCACTGAGCCGCCTGTTCCCGTGGGGTCGGAGTTGTTCTGCCCTGAGCTGACCTGAACGCTGGGTCCATCCCGGCCACCTTCTGGTGCTGTTTCTGCCTGAAAGAAACAAAAAGAAAAAACACATATACAGGTTAATAATCTTGCATGACATGGAGCATTTACATGCACTGCTTCCAAAGAGTGTCTTTGCAAGGGCAAACGTGAAGACCAACAGTGGCTGAGGAGAGACACAAGTGGACAGGCGTACCACAGAAGGTCCTGCAACAGAGAAGGTAAAAACCATGACTGTAGCAGACAAGCAGAATAACACAGAGACCTATTGTGATGGGTAATGTGCAGTTAAATAGTTTGACAGGCATGAAGAAATGGAAAACGATAAGCAGAACCCGTTGTTTTACGGTGTTATTTGGGAGCTGGCAGAACTGTTTATCTGGTTCAGTTGTAACTGTCAGGAATTATTTCTCAGTGGCACATCATCTACCAGACCTATCTGTGTAAGAGGAACTAACCAAATGGTCACATTTGTAACTTGTTTCCACATGAATAACCCCAGGAACTAAATAAAAAAAAATGATTTTTTAGAACATGTATACAGCCCTGCTTGTCTACATTATCCATCTTAGCAGCACAAGCGCCTGGCCTTTTTTGTCTCCTGCAAACTGTTCCAGTGGGAAAAGAGGAGTGGCTGGAGATGCATCTTCTCCAGCATAACCTATCTGTGGTATTTGAGACAGAGTCTGGAAGAAAGTAGTGGTTTGGGGATTTTGCCAAAAAATCAGACATTTGTATTGTGAAATTGTGTCACATCGACATCATCATGCCCAGGCCACTACCTCTTTCAGAATCAAGTTCAATTAAGTCCCATCAGTCAAATACTTACTGACAGTGCTGGGAAGGACTCATTTTAGGGAGAACCTGCTCTCTGTCTAGGAGTACTGAGGATTTAATTAAAGACGACACCACAATAAATATTTGTCAAAAGAGTTAATTGCTTCATGTATGATAATATATGATATTTCTGTCATCTGAAATACTACTTTGACATTTCCAACTAATTAGCTAAAATAAATTCCGGAAAAGGAGACAGCCTTGTAATGAAGCACAAACGCAATTAAGTACTTCCTGGGATGCCACCAAATTTTAAGTTTTGTGCTGCCATAGATCATGTTTTACAACTACAGATACACAGACTCGGTAACAGCACCTTCCCAGCTACACACACACTCAATTTCCTCATACAATGAAAAAAACAGAGTTGTTCTCATGAGAACTGAGGTAACCCCAGTATCAAGTATAAGAAAACTCTGCCAGCCAAGCAGTGTTTGACTGATGCATGAAAGGCTGTCTGGAGTTTCATTTGGACTCATTCCCATAGGTTCTGAGTGCTGAATTCCCAGTTCCCAGAGAAGTCAAGAAGAAGAAAGTGCACTCAGCTCTTCCAAACGTCTGCTCTTTAAAGATTAATATTATTATCAGTATTATGGAGTGGCTGACTAATGCTTTACCCTAGACTGCCACACCAAAAAGCGCTTTTATAGACCTCACCTACGAGATCTGAGGCTGAGACACAGAACAATATTCACACAGATTAACTTAATCCTGGTGAAGTTACTTGTGCTAAAAGCCTAACTTGAAGCTTTAAATAACCTTCTACAAAATCCCTTCACTTTGTCACACAGAAGTCTCAGGAGAACAGATATTTTAGCGATGCAGGTAAAAAAGCAGAAACCGAACACCACTAGAGGTCAAGAATGGCACAGAAATGGTATGCCAGCAACACACACTCAGAAAATGAAAACTATCCCTGCCACGATCTACTGGTGTTAAACCACCACATATGGACAGCCAGGAACTGAGATGCCTGGAAAAGGATGAGATCTGCTCATGGGGTTAGTTGCTAAAATTTAAATGATTGAGTAAGGAGGACTGTGAGGTAGGTGGTGAATGAAACAGATACTTGAGCATGAACAAAATGAAGCAGCAAATGTATGGTCCTGACCTACACCAACTATGGGAAGTATATGGCACGAGGAAAAGAAAAAAGCAGGCTGGGAAAGATCCAAACATGCCACCTTCTGAGTTTGCTAAACCGACGCAAAGTGCTACTAATAAGCAGAGCTTACTATGGGCTCAGCAATGTATAAATTAAGCAACCTGCGTCAGATGCATAGGAGAACAACCAGCACAAGAACATGTGACACGAGTCACAGAAAATTAAATGCCAATAAGGAAGAGGCAGACTTACAATCTTTGACCTAAGCTGCTGCATCAGCTCTAACACCAGGCTGCCCAGTGTCACTACTGGTGCACACAGTGCTATGCTTCACCTTGAGTTTTGTCTAATTAAGCAATTTGAGTGATGAAAGTAGAGTTATACAGCAAAGCGATGAAGCAAGGTGGAGCAAGACTGGTTCCTGAAGAGAAGGGGTGAGAAATGCTGGAGCTGGTACGTGGGGCTTGCAAATTGGCACACCAAGGGCCTGCCATGCCCAGTGGCCAGCATGAGAGGGAAACCCTACCAGCAGCCACTGCCAGACTAGCATTAGTGCTTGAATATTCCCACACGTTCTGCCAGGAAGACAACCACAACCCTCCATCACGTGCACTGTCTCAGATTAAAAATTACAGGGTCAAGCTGAATTCCCCAAATGTATTTTTCCATTCACTTTTAATGGGGCTATATTAGACAGCAGGATTTTGAAACAAAGAAAAGCACATTTAAACAACATATTGAAAAAGGAATGCAAAAGCAACGTGCTTCTAACCAACCATACTCATGCATAACCTAAGTGACAGCATAATCTGAAGTTAAAACTAAAATCTGTAGGGTTAGCATGAAACTTCAGGGAATTTTGCAGCAAAGTGGGCTAGATTTATAAGAACTGACTGGAATCTGTTGACCAGGTTTTGCTTCTTTGTAAATACTCTACTTGTCTTCTGACAGGTCAATTCCTATTAAGCTATTCACATTTAACAAAAAACATGAGAAACTGATAACACACATGCTTTCTTCAGCACTTTTTCCACTTCTATGAGAACTTAAAAGCCTACATATCTGAGACCAATGATTGCGGGTATATCAGGCATCTAACTTGAAATATCCAAATCAAACCTCATTTTTCAGATAGCAGATGGTTTATACTTTTCAAACATCAGTTTGCTAGCCAAAGTATCTAAACTGGATGTCTGTAAATTGCCATTCCCAGAATCATTAGACACTTCTAAAACTCATACTGTAATTTCTAGGTAAGTTTGGCAGTACTATTCACACTTCTATGCATTTGATTTATATCGAAGGAGGATGAGGGGAAGCTAAGGAGAATGCATTGACTCTTGTAGAGAGGAAAGTGAAATAAGATGTGCAAGATAAATTCATCATAGGACTACTGCAGAGGACAACAATCCATACCTTTTTCATTAAGTCTTCAATTACTCAATTAGAATTCTTAAACACTGCAGGAAAACTGATGCTACCTCTCAGTGAGAAGCTAGAAAAAAAGCCAAACAAGATCTTCCAAGTTTAAGATTCAAGGACTGCTTGCACCATACAAAGTGGAAGCATTTTCCAACACAACCACGTTCAGCTCGCTATGAGACAGCGACATCTCTCAGCTGATGAGGAGGGCAGGGTCAGCCCTCCTACAGGCACTTGCAGCATCCCTAGCTAAGGCAACATTTCAGCATGGGTAAATAAGTTGGGAGCTCACTTCAGCTTTCCAAATGGGAGACGGCTACATGGCCAAACACTGATGGCCACATTCCCATCTTGCCCATTTTCAGCTCTGTGCATGGTTTGCAGGTTTTGTGGAAATCAGGCAGGCAGCCCCATTGGCATGGGGACCAAACAGGTACACGGCCACCCAGGAGGATATGTCCTGAGACACCTCCAGGCTGCAATCCCACAGACTTGCTCTTAAATTTAGGCTCCTAAATCCTTCCATTACTTCTGCAAAATGGGACATCTGAGACTGACCCACCTCAGCCCTACGGGACCAGCACCATCCCATGTGAATGAAGCACAGAAAGGCAAAGATGGATCACGGGGAAGAAGAGAAATTAGTCTACCTGAGAACAACAGCAAACCAGGGAGGACACAGAAGCGTTAGGAGAAACAGCTCCATGGGCACATCGCTCCTTGCAGTTGCATACCAGGACTGTTACTGGTTCAAGAAAATCCAGTTCAGGTATGAGGAAATTTATCAGGTCCTAGTCATTTGCCCTGAGGCAGAAACACTAAACACAGATAATGGGACCCTCCTGCACACTCCAGTTTGTCACAGTATGGTTTCTCCTTGTGTCACTTACCGATGCCGAAGGGGTACAAGTGAGGTAAGTGAGCTTTGTTTTTAAATTAAGCATGGGAATTACCTCACGCCGCTCCCTCATCTCAATCCATGCTCTTCTGGGAACTGCCTGTCGAAAATATTTCTCTAGAGGAACAGGAGCAGCTCTGCAGGGTTTTTTTAAGTGCACAAGTTTGCACAGGGAGAAGACTCCAGCATGTGGCTGAAAGGGAACTGCGCTTCTGTTTACTAAATTCTCATAAATCACTCATGATCAAACACAGAAATCACAACCCTGTCACTATAAAGTGTTACTGAATATTTGAAACGTCACAGGCCTCCATCCAGAGATTAATGGTTTTTATTTTCTAAGAAAAAGTTGGGTGTGACAAAATCCATTAACCCTCTGGAAACCAGCCAACCCTCAAAGGAAGGATTTCCAAAACTTCTCTGTACAGCCCCTTCCCTTTACTCTCTCTGAAGCCACAGGGGAACTGGTACCAGTAAAAGCACAGCAAGGGCAAGGGTTGAAAACATCAACCAGGTGTTTCGCAGGTTCATGCATGCCAGTGTCTCTGCGCTCCATATCAGTGCCTGCGTCAGTGACAGGAGGGTTTTGGCATGCCCATCCTGAGGGCATGGGAGCACAGCTGGATGGGCAGCATTTTGGCTGGCAGCATCCACACGTGCAACTGAGGTTGGCAGGTCCACAGCAAGCAACCACAGCACAGATTGCTCCTGGTTAAATCGCCCGAAGGCTCAGGGAGAGGGCAAGAAGAGACAGAGGCAACCTGACATCCTCGGGCTGTGGAGATGTGCTGGGCAGGGCAGGGCAGCCCCTGCCCCATCCCCGATTCCCAGCACACAGGTTTCCTGCTGTGACCAGGTGGCAGGAAACATCTGCCCAGGTTTAAACAAGTCAGGCTTGTCTAAATCACACTGTAGAGTGGTTGGCCATAGATTTAATTTCCAGGTACGCAGTATGCTGTCATTACCATCGAAAGGGCAATTACAACTCTAACAAGCTCTTAGCAAGTTTGAAGTGCAAAGCCAAAGCCTGAGCCATAACATTTTCACTTTCCTGAGTATTTCCATTCTCTGGACATTGATCTTTGTCCACAGATCCAACAAAAGCCAAATTAGGTGCTGTCACTTTGTCCCTGCAACTTGTGCAAAATGTGAGCCCGGTGACAGGCAAAAAGCAAACACAGTAAGATAAAAATCCACGCAGAGAGAAATAGATCGTTCCCTGGGCAGCACTGTGATTGTAAAGGAAAATCATAAGTCTGGATAGATCTGCAAAAGAAAGTAATCAGATACAATGTCTAAATATACATATAAATACTTTGTCCTTAAGGATGAATTCACAGAATTGGGAAGGGAGAAAATTACAAAAGCATGTCTGATAGACATCAGTGTAACCAAAGTCAGAACTCAATACAATTTATTTTATTTCCAAAAATTGGTTCTGTAATGGAAGCATTCAGCAGAACTTCACTAGAGAATTGCTGCTGAAGCTCTAGCAAGATCAAGCCTCAGTCTCTGCTGAGGCATCCCCCCTCCCCCAGGCTGTTTTTACCCCTTTTCAAAGTTTTGCTGGTCTGTCCGTGAGTTAAGTATTTGCTTTAACTTGCTATTTTCCACTTTTAGACAAGAATGTCACAGCCAATTAAACTGTAAAAACTGTTTGATTTAACAATTTTACAATATACTAAGGTTATTGTTTGTATATGGTAAAATAATAATTCCCCCCCTACATGATTTATGCTAAAATCCTTATGACCTACTAGCTGGAACAAATGTGACGTAAATCTCTACCTGGGCAATGCTCATGCTATAAACCCTCCTTCCCCTCAAGCACGGATAGGTCCTGCATACATCTTCTACGTGAAATGTCTCCCTCCCAGGTTGACCAGCATCACATAAAGTTAACTGTGCAGTATACATCAGGTTGAAGTGAAACGTGTTCGGATAAACTTTTTACTATCCTTTGACAATGTTTCTGCTGGGGCTCATTATAAAATAACTAGGGCATTTTATAACTACAATACACTACTGAAGTCATTTTATAACCTGCAGCTGCGATGTGGTAACAAGAATGCCTCAACCTGTACTTTCAGACTTGGAGTCGCACTGAACACACGATGCTCATAAAATGCAGAGCATAACATCCCTTCCCCCAGCCCAGGTTTTCTATGAGAGTCACTAATGCCTGGCTTATTGTTGATCTCATAAGATGAGGCAGAAGGGGAAAATCACAGAAAAGCAGAATTAAACAGAAATAGGAAGGCCCGTTTACTACCAGACAGGAAAGTAATGTAGGAGACCCAAAGGCAACCTCAAAGCTCTTTCTTTTTCGACTAATACCTGAATTACAAACACAGTTTAAGGTTTTAGATTTTTACTATCTGAAATCACAAGCAGTCTGTGCTTCATGGAAGGACATCGCTGTTCAGCTGCAGGAGATGAACACCCAAAGTCATGCCTTCCAGCACTGATGTCTTTTGCAGTACAAGGAAGAAGAGGTAGCTTTTTTTCCCCTCTGACCAGGGGCTCCTGATCTCATCCCTCAGCTAAACTGTGTTGATTCTGGAGATATTTATGAAGGTTGTAGGCAAGTCTCCTTTGCCTCCAAAGCACCCATTCCTTCCTTCAGTCTTCTCATGTTCCCAGGCTGGAAAGTCTCTGGTAGCACTATGATGCTGAGGGCAGTGATGAACCTGCAGCCCTCCCGCTTCCCTTCAGCCTTTGCAATGACACCAGCCCCTCTCATTCTGACTCAGCCTTATGGACAGAGCTTCAGCACCCTCACAAGTGGCCTCACATTTCAGCCACCTGGAACAGCAGTGCAGCAAGAGGTGCTCTCTATCCTCCTTCGCAGCTCTCTGACCACCAATCACACATACATCACCTCTATCTGCACATGTAAACCCACCACTCAGAAAGTTGGGGGACATGAAAAAGAGGTACCAGGAAGGGCATAGACGCTGCTGCATATAAACACACTCAAAATCAGGACTTTACATGTGCAGTCAGTTTAAAGCAACCAGACTAGAGGAACTGTTTCTTCTAATGCCTCAAGGCAAGCATCAGAAAATGTTGCTCAAAGCCGTCTCTGCTGACATGTGTTACAATAGCTACAGCCTCCAAAGCCAAAATATATAGCTGTGTTCTGCTCAGGGTATTTTAATTTACCATTGTGGTCAAAATTAAAAATGAACTGTTTATTCAAATGGAGAAATGTAGTCGAATCCCTGCTTTTTGTCAGAGGCTGATATGAGCAAGCAAAGGAATTCATTAACAAGCTCACAATAGTGCAAATTTCCATTAGCTTAGGATTTGTTTTCCTACTAGAAGACAAATGCTTTTCCATTAGGACTGACTTCCACAGGCCAGAAGCATCTCTAACAACAAAGCACAGGACACATACAGACCTCTGAAGCAGGAGAACTTGTGTCACCTTTCTTATTCTGCAGTAAAATACAATTTCTCGATGACTTTAGGTAACTCAAAGTTTCACCATGCCTTGCTTTCTCTATTCTGCAGAATGAAATAATCACATTGCCAAGAATTACAGGTCCTTATTATTACAATTTGATTATATTTATTATGTTATTACAATGATTGACATATAATGTCAGCAAATAAAAGGCAAATGCGGCCAGAAGACTGTCATACCTAATTTCTTTTTCAATCACGCTTGAAGTGCTTATATGTCACATGTAACTGCTTTAAAGAGAGCACCCCTCAACAACAATTTACCTGACAGCTAAGTACAAGGCACCCATTGCCTAGTATCTCACTTGAAGAGATACAAGCCCTAGCTACATGAAGAGGGCAACAAAGCTGGTGAAGGGTCTGTATGAGGAGCAGCTGAGATCTCTTGGTTTGTTCATCCCAGAGAGGGCTTAGAGGAGACCTCATCGCAGCCCTTCCAACTCAGGATCTTCTGTGAGTGCTGAACTCAGATCTGGCAGTTACAACTCATGGAAGATCTAAGAGTTATTGGCAGTTTTCTCAAACCTTAGTTGCTGCTGCATCTTGAAATACAGAAAACACCAGATTTTGGACATCACGATGCAGGGTACTAAGAACAAAGAAGGAGGGGGTCCACATTTTGAATAGCTGGTGCAGTTGGAGTCCTGCATGTGAATACAAAGGCAGTGGAGTTGTGGAAGCGACAGGCAAACAGTGCCAAATGGTGGAGAGGATGGAGTAGCTGCCTTAGGAGGAGAGATGAAAGAGTTGGACTATTGCTTAGAGAGGGGAAGGCTGAGAGGCGTCTGTCTGAGGTCTACCAAGTCACTGAGGTGGTGGATAAGCTGAATGAAGAATTGCTGTTCACCCATACCTGTATTGTAAGGCACAGGTGACAGTCAATGAAATTAATTGGGTGTAAGTTTAAAAGTGATGAAAGAAAATGAGTACTTCTTTGTACTAGGGTAGTGAACTCATGGAACCTGCCGACACAGGTGGTCAAGGAGGCACAGAATGTCAGCAGGGTCAGAGAGGAATTGGATGAAATATCCTGGACAATGGGCCTATAAACAGAGACAGAGGTAACAGACAGAGCTGTGTCCCTGAGACCTCCCCAGCTGTGCAGGCTGAGAGTACAAGCAGAATGCAGCAAGCAGCCGGGCTCCACAGCTCTCCCTAAACACCTTTTGTAGTTCCACTGCTGGAGACAGCCCTGGGCAAGATGTGCTGCAGCTCACACCCAGTAGGATATTTCTTATGTTCTTATCATTCCCATCCATCTTTTCACTAGAGTCTTTCGTAGCTTAACAAGTAGGGGGAGGCTGTGCTACTCCCATAGGGCCCCACAAGTACTTCAGAGTCATCAGGAGAGGCTGATCAGAAGGAAGACAATATCTGCACAGCTACTGTGCAGAGATCAGCTAAACTCAGACCCTTCCCAAGGCAGGCATCATAAATGCCCCCTCTCCCCATCTTCATCTTCTCACTATCTTCTCCTTACAACAGCTGACTGCCTTGACCAACTTTACCACTCTGATTTTTGAGAAGCAGAAGGGGGAGAACCTCTGAATAGCAGCTCCATGATCTTTGCCCAACAGCACCAAAAATACTGCAATGGGCTCCTACCTATGGCACCTTTCAAATACTTCCTTCAAATTAGTTATCAGAAAATAACAAGCTTGTCCAATTTAGAGACAGTGGAAGCTGTGCAAACCCAAAGGAATTAACTCATAAGCATTCGAGCATCAAACTAAAGCAATAATAATAAAAATAGGCCATCTTCAGAAAAAGACGAAACTGCAACATCAATTTGTATAATGATTTATATGGACTCACTTCTCTAAAAGTATTTCATGCTCAAATCTTACAAGTACTACTTTAAGATTCAAAGCAAACCTCTAATTATTGATCCTTCGTTACACTGGGAAATTACCTCATCGCAGCTTTAAAGTTCTATTTATAAGTCTAATAATCTCATCATTGATTACAGTGACTGTACTCTAATTATAAATCCATTATCTCCCCAGCAATGAAATAAAATCAATAATGCACATAAATGGAAAAGAAGGAATTTAAATGCATACATTAATGTCATTTCAAGTAGAACTGTTTTATGCACCATCTCTAACAAAACTGTGTCACATCATTAGCAATAATGTGAAAAATCTTTTTCAATTAACAGAGCCGATTTGATACTATGTTCAGTAAAGTGGCAATCCATTCCATTAAACGCACACATATGAAATGCTTGAAACATCTATGAACTCTATCTATACATCATAAATTCTCTCCCAAGTGCCCAAATAGAAATGTAGATACATTTTATATTGATGTTCCTTAAACTTCCTTTCAAAAGCTGCCACTCAGGGTATTCAGTGATTCCAGTTGCAAGTAACAGCATCAGTATTTACCACGTGTTCAGCTGCTCATACTGCAAAACAAAAGATGCTCACTGTGCACAGCATAACCACCCGGAGTTCCTCAACCTCAATATACCATCGTACCAGTGCTCAGCTTATGGAGCAAATGTTAAATTCAAAGTGCTTTCCAATAAAATGTGTGATGTTTACTCCTGTTTCGCACAATGCAGGATAACTGGGCAATCCACACCTGTATCCAGCCATGCAGATCAGTTCCTTCCACGTGGCACAGAGACCTCTGCAAACGCCTTTTCCTCCCCCTGGTCTTCATGTGACTTAGGTCTGAGCTCAGCCTCGATTCATCTGGCTCCTCAGCTGCTTTCACCTCTGAAACTGCATGGCATCATCCAACTGAAGCCCACACTTAGCAACCAACATAGCCAATGCAGAGCAATAGTCACGCTTCCAGATTAGATATACAGCCTTACTCTATTGGAGGACATTTCTCAGCTCCAGCCAAAATGTAAGAAACTTTCTTGTAAGGTGATTTCTAATGTTGAGGGGAGTGTGATGCATGGATTAACATTCAGTTAATGTGTACTTTAAGTGTACTAGTGGGAAGAAAAGAAACTGAAATGACCTGGATGAACAGAAAAGGCCATCCTAAAGAAACAGTTTCAAGTGGAAGAGTAAATAATTTTAAAACCTGGGGTAAAAAAAGTTTTTATTTTCTCTTTAAGTGTAGTTTATGATACATTTTCCAGATGAGAGAGACTGTGGACCTGAATTCCCTGCTACTTTGAAAAAGGCAGTGTGTAAACCCGTGACGCTCTCAGGGAGCTCCTCAGAAGTCACAGAGAACCTCTGGGAGTTTGAAGGCAATTAACGTCAGCAACAGGCCTTGAGATAACCTGAGACCCAACAAAGGTAAATTCTGTGGATTATCATTTGCAAATAACCTCTGAAATCTGCTTGTCTTAAATCTGCCCCTGATGAGTATAGGTGAAGTCTGGGCCAACATTCTTTATTATTGCTTGTTGACTTCAGTTGTCAACAAAAGCTAGTCTGGACTTGCTTCCCTGTGAGAGCTGTAATAATAACCGCTTAGCCTAGAGGGGTGAAGGATCAAAAGAGCTGTTTTCAGGTGGTAATTTGAGCCTCAAGAGGGTCTGAGTCCTGAGGATAGTTACCCTGTCCCACAACTGTAAAACCAACACTATGGCAGGTTCAAATACACACTATAAAGATTCACACCCTCACCTACAGAAATGCTCCTTTCCATCTTGTAGCCAATACCCCTTCTGTCAATTCTTACCATTTTCCTGAGTCATTCTGATACCTGAGCTATACTTTAAAAAGTCATTTCAAACTCATTTTCATCTTCCACATCCCACACTGGGAGCAATCTAGAAAAAAGTGCCCATAGCTGTCACACACAACAGTGAGCTACATTTTTATGTGCATGTACAGGCTGAATCTTTGTTTTCCAGGCTGATCTGCTACCTGGTGGCTAAGACAAGGTCTCTCTTGCAACTCAATGTAAGGTGCTGGTAGCAGTGTTGTCCTTCCACATCACACCTCTCCCTCTGCATTCTCTAAGGTAACAAAGCGGTAAGGAAGGGAACTCTGCCCATCTGAGACACAACAGCCTCAGGAAAGGTCTTTTGCATAGGGGCTATAAAATTAAGTTAATGAGAGAGCATTTACTAATTTGGATCAAAAGGTTTCCTTCTGCTGTTTGGACTTGTTACGGAGAGTGACCAATGCTAGCTTTGAAGATTTTTCTTTGTCACCCCCTCCCCTCCTTCCTTTATGTACTTCCTCTGCAAGGGCAGTAGCACCAACACCACTAAAGCTAAAGAGAAAACAGAAAAACCTCTGTCCTTCTGGCCCCACTACCAGTCTGGGGTTTGCTGCTGACTTCTGCAGAGCCAAGATGTTATCCATGGAGTCTGAGAAATGTCTCAAAGCTCAAAGTCATCCAAACGTCTTACAGACAAGATTTATGGTCAAGGCACTATATTTTAATTGTTTCATTACAAAATATATTTCACGCATAGTATTAATAAAAGGTCACTGAGAAAGCTATCAAGAAAGACTTTAAATATTAATTTAGAAATGTTGGTATGACATTTATCAACGTAAAAAAGTAAATGCTGGAAAGTAAATCTTCTCATTCTTCCGTTCTCCGTAGTCAGCGTTTTATTTCTTCTTCTAAGCAAAATGTAAGTCATCCTTGCTATAAACAAACAAAGAGGATTTCAGGAAAGTCAACACGGGCTGAACTATCCCCAAATGAATCCATCTGGTTTACATTAGGGTAAGCAGAAGACTGATTCCTAAGAACTCCAGGAAAGCTTAAATTGTGGCTAAAACAACTTTCAGAGATTTTTTTTTTTTTTTTTTTTTTTACATAAAACAAAAGAACGCAACTCCCTTAGTTTTAGAGCACACCCGCAGCACGTGCAAATGGATGGCTAAGTCCTCTTTCTCCCGCTTCACCCCCTAACCCTCCCCACCCCTAGTTGAACAAAATCACTCAATCTGGCCATAAACTTATACTTTAAATTTACAAATACTCTCAGGGACATGTAGTTGACTACTGATAAGTCTACAGTTTTATATACATATATTTTAAATTTTTACTTAAGTAACTTTCACTTTTCCAGTACTGCAGCTTTTCCTATTTTTCGATGAAGTATTTTTTTTAATATATTTTTAAAGCAACTTTGAAACCAGTAAAGATTTAAGGAGACACAATATTTTGCCTTACAACTAGCACCATTTGTGTATATTCAAACTAGAAATACAGCGTGTCAAGGATTTCATTTTGCATAAGATGAAAGAAAAAGCAATTTGCAAAACAAGCCCTATTTCACTGTGATGTCTTTACAGCACATGGCACAGCTACATTACCACTTGTGTTCAATATAATACTGCGTACTAATAACACAGGCAATTCAAAGCATGCAGTTGGACCTCTTTTTCCTACAATAAGCAATACATGCAGATACTTTTAATAGATGTACAATGTATATTCAGTGGCTTTAATTTTCTACATCTCAGCCAGATTCCAACACGTGTAGGAAGCCTAAATTCCCCTTACTTCTGTGTTTGTGTTAAACAGCATGGCAATGATGAGCACTGCTAACATGCCTCTTCATTTGAGTAGTAACCTTGTATTCAGTTGTCAGGTCTAGAATTAAAAACATCAATATAGAACTATTTGTTAATTACAGTTGTCAGTCGTCCGCTACAAATCAGCTGTCTTACATGGAGTTATGTCAGCTCCCTCCCCTCCACAGTGCTCGCTGTCTGGTCAAACTACTTATCACTGCTACTGGTGATTATTTTATGTAATTTTTCATAACAGGCCACTTGGGTAAAGCAGCTGATTACATCTTCACCTCTTGCACTCTGGTTGCAATCCTAGTCTTCCCCTCCTGGACCTTCCTCCAGATCCTTAATTACTGTTCCTCTTCACGGCTCCTGAAGCCCACAGTTATTATTTCGGTTTGAGCAGCACCCACACTACGCTTTGAAGATGCATTCCTGTTCAAAAAATTTATAATCTATATAATGGATTTTCACACTTGAACTCCAAACATATATTAAAAATTTACGACGTCCTGCACTTCTGACCCCAAACATTCAGCCCAGAAGTGTTTTTGCAACCGTAAGTGACATTACAAGGTAATACATGCGAGTTTGGGAAGGGAGATAAGCAGAAATCAAGCCATCTTTTTCTCTCCACAGACAATTCCAATATCGCCACTATTAAAACTGGCCATAAATAAAAAAACATGGATCCTGGAGAAACATCTGTAGATACAAGGTCTCCTAACATTTTTGCAGCCACTTGCTGTGGTGCATTTTTACCCCCAGCAAGGCACTAGGCACAAAGCATGCCATGCCAGCTGCCCGAGGCAGGGTTTGCTCCACATTACCCAGCAGGGCTCTACTGGTACCAGCAGAAAGCAACAGGCATCCTCAGCAGACAAGGTGAGCCAAGACAGATGTCCAGAATGAACCAAGACAAGAATAATAAAGTGCCTCTTAGAGGTGCCTGTTGCTCTCCCACTACTATTAAGGAAGCCTCAGTAATTAGCTTAGAATAAACACCTGTCCTTTTGGCAGCTGAAAATAGTCAAGACAAATCCCAGCTTTCATCTGCATCTGTCATCCAGCCTTTAGAAAATGAATCATGCTTGCTTCGTGTGTAGCACAAAGTTAAACCACTGAGATGTGAAGCACGTGGATAACAGCTCCCTTCCAAGGAGTACAGCCTTGTTTCATGCAGAACCCTCCAGTGAGGGGAAAAAAAGGGGTAACTACAGACTCCATGTGAAACAGGAGTATTTACAGAGTGGTTAAAGTAAATTGCATCACAACTAAGACTGTGAACTCCTCAAGGCAGGGGTATTTTTTTACTCTTTTGTGCAGTTATTCTGAGGGCTTCAAAACACGGTCACATTACACATAATAACTAATACATTTATTGCCACTGTTTTCACTGCATTTCTTTTCCTTCCTCCAGAATTCCTCCAACCAGGCCAGTTCCTGTCTTACTCCAGCTCCGTATTTTGAAGATTTGCTCCATAATGACAAAACTCAGATTTTCTTCGATTCTGGGGAAACTGGGGAGTTCACCAAAAACTCAGAGCTATCCATCCACATCTTCATTTCAATGAGGCCTCAGCTGTAACAAAACAACCTGCTTGGAGTACTGGAATGCCAGATGGACATGAGCCAAAAAAGAGGCAATCTAGAGAGTTACAGGAGTCATCAGAAGTCTAGAAATCATGAGTAACAAGGAAAGGCTGAATGCTAATGATGTTTTATTGTTGAGGAAAAGACTGAAGAGAAACAAGACAATCAACCTTGAATACAAAAGAAAATAAAAGCTATGAAGAGGAACTGAATGAACTCTTTTCTACATATACTATCTGACAATTGAAATCATGCACTTAAAATACAGCTGCAGAGATTAACTTTTAAAAAAAAATTCTAATTGGGAAAAAAAAGTTGAGAGTCAGCAATCGTCAGAACTTCAGAAATCCCAGTGTTCACAAAATTGGAAGGTGGGGTGAAACAAGCATTAGACAGCATCCACTGTCCTGCAGTGGAAGCTGTCCTAGACTAGGGACAGATCAGCTAATTCCTGAAATCCCACCAACCTTATCTCCTCTGACACCTGAGATTCCTCCAGGGAATAGTGATGGGGAGGCACTTTCTGCCTCATCCACCCAGACAGCTTCATCAGACACAGGGGTCTTAATAATACAAAAGGCAGTAGGAGAATTCAGAGAGATACAGAAAGTACAATTCAGGTACAGATGAACAACTGAGTCTTCAGTAGACATATTGGTCTTAAATAAGGAGAAAAAAAACTTCTCTCCAAAAGCTGCTTCTAAATCTAACACGTTCTTGTAGATGACTGGATCACATCCAAGCAGCTTCCAACACTCACAGTGTAACAGTGTTTGTCCTTTAATTAAAGGTCACTGTTTTCCAGGCTACTGAACTTTTTTGCACATTTCTAGATCACACCTAAGCTCTGTTGCATTATACACATTTTTTCCTTCACAGGGGTTAAATGAGGTAGCTCAGTTTTATCATGAGTGGTTAGGGGAAACCACATCTATCAGTCAGCATGGTTAAGCAGGAAGAAATTTGGAGCTGGCAGTTAGTGAATTATTTAAAATATGAATAAGGGCAGAAGAGGAATGAGCAGAGAACAGCACTCACAGCAGCAGTTCCTCATATACTACGAAGAATTGAATGGGACTTTTTTTTTTTCCTCTTCCTCAAGGAGAGTAATCCAACATCAATGAAAATTCACTAGATTTAGGTGGGGTCCCCTCAATGGTGGGAAATGTGTGCATTCACAAATTGCCATATGAAAGAGAAGTATGGGAGGAATTACATCTCCAAGGCTTCTCAGGAAGGAAACAACAGCCACTCTGTAAAAGTGATGTTACACAACAGCACTCAAACATTTTTCTCTGATGATTTTGGAGCTCAACCAGCTGAAGCTACCAAGCAATATTAGGCAGTGTTTATATACAACAGTACATAAGGCATTATGTTAAATTTGGAGCTGACTGGCACCAAGATCTGTGGTCTTGCAAGATCTGCAGCAATGTCTGTGAAAAGAATGACTTCTATTCACACTCTCCTGTTGACCAACAGAGAAAAATCATTTAGGAATAAATAGTCAAAGCCAGTTTGTATATCCTTTTCTTCTTAGCAGCATTCCATAGACGGTCACAAATCTGTAATGAACTTGCTTTTAAAGGTAACATACACCTCCATAAAGCTTTTTCCTTTCTCACCAAAAATCTTAATATGTACAACAAATACAGGAATTGTTTTAACCCAACTTTAACACTTAGAATCCGAGTACAATAACATTTACAGGGATGTGGCACTGAGGCAACCTTCTGAACACCCTCCCTCACAGCAAGCTGCTTCACAACACGTCTAACCTGAAGATTAATCCTCCCCATTGCAGTCTATCAACACCATCTGCTGAATTGAACACAGCTTTAGAAGTTTAGTGCTAGACTTGAGGGTCAAGCTCATCTTTGATATAACTCCCATGAATCTCACAGGTTTCTTATGTGACAAATTTGGCCTTTTATGTTTTTCTAAGAGGTCAGTGGGTATTTGGCAGCCAAATAACAGCACCTGTATACGTAAAACTAAAATAGGTGCAAAAATATCTGAGGAAAAGATCTTGCCATCTGAGATAAGAAAACAAATTCCTTGTGACATCTGACAGAACATTGTTCAAAGCTATTTTTCAGCTCTTCAGTTCTTGAAGCATGGCTTAGAATACTATTAGCTGATCCCCCCTCTAAGATAAGTATAGTTACATCTCAAAATTTATCTTTACCCACACACAAAAGTTGTGCATCTGCATTATCACTACTTACTAGACAAGCCTGAGGCAGGAAGCTGTTCACCCTGGAGATACTCCACATGCCCTCGAGGTACTGCTGAGCTTGGATGGTGACCGAACTCAGAGCACCGCTGAGGCCACTGGGGGCCACTGTGACTTGAACGCTGGAGTTTGGAAAACCGCCTGTGCCTTGAGACCATCCAAGTCCCTTCTTCCTCTCTGCCCCAGAGAAGAGATTCGGCGATTTTCCAGGCTGTCTGCCCACCTGTCCAGTAATGAGTGGCAGGTCCCTTTGCGAAGAGACAGTGACCACCCTTGGTACCATGCTGGTCACCGCCGTGGCACCGGGTGGGAGGTCGGGCATTTCTGGGTAGCTGGCTTGACTGAGGGTGTGCATCATCTGAATGGCTTCCTGCTTCAGCTGGTTCAAGTGAGTGGCACAAGTTTCGCATCTGCTCTCTCCTTCATTCCTGTTTTTCTGTAAATAGTCAGGCACTTGAAGCTTGTCAAAAATTAAAGCTGATAATCGTGGGTCCTAAAGAAAGGCAGGAAAAAAAAAAAAAAAAAAGAAAGCATACGGAGTCAAAACAACACAGAAAGAGAAAACCTCAGCAGTAGTCGAGATGCTGACCCTACAAATATCGTAACAATTTTCAAAGGTATACCACCACCTTAAATCCAGGAAAGCGAGACTTTGGAGTATTTCATAAATCTTGGTATATGACCTGGTAAACGTTTTGTTGTCCTCACCCTCAAAAATTAGTAATCAAGTGGCATAAAAAACAGTTTACATGGTACTGCCCACAGCTGGCTCCTCTGCTAGCGAGGACCATTATTTCTGATCTTTGAAACCCAGATGGTAGCAATATTCCCTTACGCTACAGTTGCTTTGATGAGAAATAGATTTGAGGCTACAGCCATGTGTGAAGGTGTGACAATGTGCACACTAAGAAGCTGATTTAAAAGCAACACCTATTTTTGCTTCCCCCAACCCCCCCTTGCTAGTTCATTTTAAGGCTGTCCAGAAATTTTAAAACCCAGGTCTGTGTTTCCAGTTCAGAGATAGAGTTACCTATCTCCTGAAACACACAAACGCCTTCTCATCCCCAGCCTGCTACTGTAAAGATCAGGCAGGAGATTAAAGCCAGCCCTGCTGTAAATCTGCTATCAAGACGAATGCCATGCACTAAAACTGACCAAACTTCACACACTCTTGTCAAGCTCTCTAAACAATTAAGGTTTTAATGAAATCACAGAACAGCCAAAGGTTTATTTGTATAATTATTTTAAGTGAAAATATTTAATTTGCTTGTTCATAATGAGGGCATGCAAAGCTAGTAAGCCAGCCTTTCTACGTATGCTGGAAGTATCCCTAGATCAGTATTTCTTTTAAAAATGTCTTACTTTATGCCAAACTGCAATTGCTTTCTAGGAAATGAATGTCCTATTAGAAAACTAACTAATTCTGGTTTTAATTACAACATACATCAATAAAACTCTTAAGAAGTCTTGGCACTTGTACTTCGGCTTTGCTCATTATTCTCTTTTAACTGCACTATTTCCCTTTGCTCTGAATTCAGAAAACCCTAAAACACTGACCAATTTCTCCAGCAGCAGCAAATCTAGCTCGTTTCCATCTACTACACTGTTCCTGCAATAGTTTTTGAGCTTTCTTGCAAAATGCAATATTGTGTTGATATAAACTACTGTGTGTATCTAGCATCACATCACTCCACAACCAAAAGCTACAAACAAGTTAGTTTTTCCATGATAATTTGATAATTTAAATTGTTTACTTCAGGTGGGGGGGGGCAGGGGGAGATACCTCTCAGGCAAAGAAAAGCTACTCCTGCTGCAGACTGAACAATACATTGCATTCACATTAGTGAAGGAGTTCACAAGCTCAAGCGAAAAATGGTGTTTCATTTTTGACTCTTTTCCCTTTATTGAGGTTTAGATCCTGGTAAAAATGCTTTTGAAGTTGCACCATTTGCCTATCCTCCTGAGAAAGAAAATTCTATCCCTCCATGCCTCCCAGAAGATAGCAACACTAAATTAACACATATTAGTCAAGAAAAAAAAAAAAAGTAGTTATTAATAATTCAGAAACTTTTTTCTAACCCAGCAGCCCTCCAGCAGAAAGTGCTGTTGGCTAGACTGAAAAAATATCACAACGCAGCCCTACAAGCACTGTTGAGCCTCAGGCAAACCAAAGACCATGCCCTTTAGCTCCCAAGAAAAACAATCAGCCCTGCACTCCACAGAAAGGCTTCCACAAGAGATCCCTCGAAGCACGCTCTTGTAGTCACCAACACACGGCAGCGACACACAGAGACCCCAAAATACCCCAGCTCAGTGCCACGCCACCCAGCTGTGGCCTGGGCTCGCTGCTGTGACCGAGGCCTGGCACCCAAGGAAGCACCTGCAGCTCCCGCCTGCATAGGCCTCATCTGGCAACGCTTAAATTGCTATCGAATGTCAAAAGTTTCAAATGAGCAATTAAAGCGAATTACTAGGTGAAGCAGGCTTCTCATTTAAAAGAAACGACTTTCTTTTGATGTAAAGAAAATTAATGACCCCCAATTCTAGCTCCATAAACACAGTTTACAGCGTAAGGCAGATCAGAGTCAGGCCCGTGTTGCAGTTAAAAGGAAACTGCGTGGATGCCATGTTAAAGGGGGAGGGAAACTTGATTTATTTCAAAAATTACACAAAACAAACAATACAAGCACACCTAATACCAGATTCAAACCTTCCAATGCATTTGTATTTAGGGAAAAAATAAATAATTAATTAAAAAGCTGTCTCATTTTCAATTGCCAGGCCTTCACAAGCAGTCTTGCAGCCCACTGCCCTGCTGCTGTCTGTGGCTGTTCTCCCTCCTCCAGCTCCTTGCTCACCAAGGGCCCAGCTGTGTGGTTAGATTACTTTTATTTTTCCATTCCCTGCGACACAAACACCTGGCTAATGGTTGGGCGTGAAGGGCAGAGGAAACGCAAGTTGCTGTTAAAAACATTAGTGCTAACTTAAAAGTTAAGCCAGCCCCATTAAAGAGGTTTTACTACCCAGTGACAACACCTGGTCCTGGGGAGCCCCCGATTCAGCAGCTTGTGCCCTAACGAGGCTGGATGGAAGTTGCCCTCTCATGTTTTACAGAGGAAAGAAATAAAACGCTGTGACCAAATGTGTTACAGGCACAGGGAGCAGCTAAAGCCACCCTCATCGTGGCTCTGCCAGCAGGGAGGTGAGCCAGCCAAAGCAGGGCACTGGCACACAATTCAAGCGTACAACGTATGAGCCTCTACTCCATATGGTGCTCCAAAACCACCTTCATCTGCTGTACTACAAAGACTGTTTATACTGTGTAAGAGTGAAGGAATCAAACTGTGCTGTCTTCCTCACGCTAACTTTCCAGACATTGTTCTTATCTTCTCAAAAAAAAGGCAAGCAGTATGCTGTCATGCAGTAACATTCAGATTCCCCTCCCACTACAGAAACCAAAAGCCTGATTTCAGTCTTGCCCTCTTAACTTTTGCATACAAATTTTGGATATTCAACATTACAGATTTTTAGATGAGCAAAACCAAAGGCCCCACCATGGACAACCGCACTGGGAAGCCCAGCAAGCCCCCAGCAAGAGAGTTGTGTGTACTTATGTGAATAAGAAGTTGCCAAAATGCCTGAGTTCACCAGTGCTCCTCAGCACACAGCTTTAACATACGCAAGTGACCTCGCAAGCTCCTGGAAGATTAAGCACACACATGCAAATTACCCACACAAGAATATGGACACAGACCTGGTCTGTAAGCGGCTCCTAGCTGAACTGGGAAAGACAAATGTGGGAAACCAGGCTTGTGCTCACACTAGAAATAATAGTTGAAATACCCATGTAGTTCAATACTGATGCTTTTAGCCTGGAGTTTGCCTTCAGGCTTTCTCTCTGAAACCAGAAGTAGGTAGAACAAGCTCGGATTTGAGAACATATCCAGTAACTTGTAACAGAGAAAAAAAAACATTTAATTCACACATCAGTCTCTGGTGTGTGACTCAACTGCTGCATTTTGTCCCTGTGAAATCCAGCAAGAACCAAGCAGGCTTTCAGCGATGCAGCTAACACCAACGTGCTGCATGTGGGGCACAAACAAAGCCCAGCATCTCTCTACTGTAAAACACTACAGCCTGAGACCACTGCCCTTGAAACTACAGACATACTTAAAACAACTGTGATGTGTCCAAAAGCTAATAACTGAAAATCCCCACTAGAGCTTAGGCACCAAAATAACAGCCAGGTTTCCAAAAGCATGCAACACCAAATGACCTTGCTGGAGCTCAACTCTTTTCAGAGCCCGAGTCCATTTGAGTGACATGCACTTAACCAAAACTCAAGATTCTCTTGAAATTTTAGCTCAGTCTGTAAATTCCCAAGCTTTTAAAGCCTGCACTTAGGTTGTTTGTTTTGTTAATAGAGAGTGATAGAAAGCTTTGCAAACGAGAAACAAGGATAGAAACTTTAAATCTTACCTGCAGCTACAGACTTCTAACTCCCAAACTAAGCAACAGGAGAGGATGCAGAAAAGCATCTGGATTCTCACTTAAAGTCACTGAAGTAATACCCACCCACCCATCTGTAACCTAATCCTTTCAGTGAGGAACTATCCACAGAGTGTGAACAAATGACGATGAACAAATGATGAAAAGTCAAATTGCCAACAACCATCCCCCATAATTACCTGTAATTCTGCCTGCTGCTGGTTTCTGCAATGCAAAATATCTGCAGCAGTATCCCCAATTAAAATTTTGATATAAAGACAAACAAAAAGAAAGAAAAAGCACCAAATGTTACACTAAAGTATATCCTTAAATGCAGACCTAGGCAAACAACGTTTTTAAACGATGCTTTGGGAGAAAGGAATGTACGTTCCCAGTGCAAAAGGATCAATGATAATGATTTTTTGTCTTAATTGTCTTTCCCAAT
Source organism: Anas platyrhynchos (assembly GCF_047663525.1). Taxonomy (NCBI): domain Eukaryota; kingdom Metazoa; phylum Chordata; class Aves; order Anseriformes; family Anatidae; genus Anas; species Anas platyrhynchos. The sequence goes on from NC_092591.1 coordinate 10,204,208, forward strand.
TTCTGCTGTGCTGCTTACAAATTAGTTTTTATCTTACATGACATTGTGGAATATCCACTAATATCCTCTACATTGATAAATATGATGAAGGTTGATGCTTGCTTTTGACTATAAAGTAACTGTCAGAAAAAGAGAAGAAAGAACACAGTGCTCAGCAAAACTAGATACCACTCAATGTAATCAAGGAAAAACGCAACTATGTTAATAGCTTTTTATTTTTAAACAGAGTAGTTTCCAAGTAGCTGATTATCTCCAGGGAGTGAAAATAAGAGCTCTAAGTCTTCAAGTAACCCATATTGTAAATTCATTCAGTTACTGACCTATGTCTTATCAAAGTATAAACAATCAAGGAAAAATAAACACACAGAGCTTTCACAAGAACAGAATTCACTGGAAATCCCCTCTTCCAAGGGTATCTGGCACATGCAGTGTAACTTAGCTGTCTGTGGAAGCATCCAGACCTCTGAATAAGCAGGAGAGCAATACACATTTCCAAAACAAGTAAAATATAAGTGAATTAGGAAACAAATGGATGCATTTTTAAGGCCAAACTCCACCTGGTCTCTCTACCTGAACATCTCACTACCTTTAAGAGAAAGATTAATTTAAGCCAATGGACTGTGGTCCTCCACCTATGCTGTCAGCCGGCAAGATTTCTTCAGATCTCCAATCCCATTATTCTGTTTCTAACCACAACCTGAGGCAGTGCACACAGATGTATCCCCCATTGACTCTACCCAGCTGAGACTCAACCTTATTTCTTTTCATCTTTGGCGACCCAGAGAGTTCGAGGAAAAAAAGATTTTAAGATACATACATATATATCAATCAGAGCACAGTTACTTTATACTGCATCTCCTTCAAACAGCAGCCATCTTTATACCAGAAGTCAAGCAATACATTCAGTCTGCTAAAACACACATGACCCCACACTAAAAATGACTGCAGAATGTTTAGTTATTCTGAAGCCTCCACTGAACTCTATTTATTTCCATTTCCTGCCCACTTTAATGTACTTCAGTGGCCCGCAGTAAAGTTAAAGCAATAGGTGTCTGTCATAAAGATGAATAGTGCTATTGGAATGCATAATACAGTGGAAAGAGGAAATGAGAGCAATCTGGTTTATTTACATCTCAGACTCCCATCAGCACCTCAACCGAGCTCCCAATGGTTTCAGGGGCCTTTCCTGTTATCTTCTGTATAGTCCCCTGCAATGATTTGGCTTTTAACCTCCCAGAACCAGAGGGTATGAGCTGATCTCTGAGATCGGTGTTTGTGAGCCAGCAGAGTATGGGAGCAAACAGCCACACAGTGTGTTTAGTGCAACGAAAACAAAATAAAGGTAGTGCTTGTGATTTAAAATAATTAAAGACACACACAAAACAAAAGACCCCAAAGAGATCTCCTATCACACTTAAATTTAGATCAACACACAGGAACCTGACTACTTCTGAGAAATAGTAATTACTGTATTACAAAATATTACTTTTAATCTCCTTTCTTTACGATCTAATTAAACAGATATTTTACTTGCCTTTGGAAAATGTTTTTCTTAATTTGATTCAATTTTAACATTCTGTGTATTCTATAAACTACACATCCAAACTAGTATGTAATTTTGTGCTTATTTTTAATAGCGTATGACTTCATTTAAAAATGATTACTTTTAATTTGCATGTTTATTGTTGGTTTTAAGTAATCCTTTAATTTTCCCTCTCGGGTCTGTGGCTTACTGTAACTTCACAATGCAAATTCAGAACTGATTTTGTTCATATGAAAACAGTCTTCCAACACCCATTGTGTTTTTCTCTTTCTTTTTCTAAACCTTCATCATGGTATTATCATTTAGCACAGCAGCGAGCATTTGGGGAAACAGTTGCATGCTCATCATCACACAATACTTAAACTTTTGATAGAATTTAGACATTTAAAAAATATAAGTAGTTTTTCCATTTTTTTTTTTTTTTTTTAAACTGAGGAGTAAATTTTGGTTAGCCTACAAGCATGGCAACTCAGACCACAGAAACTCTGCTTAGACTCTATAAAAAGTCACTTCTTTCCTCTTTTGCCTTTAAAAAAAGATGAACTATGAGCTCACGAAAAGTGTTAGAATGACTGTTCTGGAGACTGATGCTCTCTGATGCCTTCACCACATTGAATGATACCTACTCCACGTACAGTCTGAGTTCAGTCAACCTTTTCCAGTAATACGCTGAATTCCAGCAAAGGAATGAAAATCTGAGCAGCATCTACCACACAGAGAACACACTGCCTTGTCAAACCGCCTCAGAAACATTATCTATTGATATCATTTTACTCAAAACAAAAGGCTGTTTCCACTATTACATCTATTCAGACATCAGCCTGTGTTTTCAGAACCAGACCGCAATGGCAATTCTTGTGAGACACACTCCTTCCCTGATGAACTGGCCAGAGACCAGCATCCCAGTCCAGACAGCCCAGTGGACCAGGAGAGGAGTTAACGCTCCAGATGAGATCTTCAGCACATTTAAGTGATTGTAACCGCATTTGTCTCAGGAGAAGCGTGCCCATTTGTATCAGACAGACCTTTAATGTGGGATTTCAGGAACGTCTGGACTCCAGCCTCCGTGAAAGCAATATTGGCTTTGAAACACTGGATAGAGGAAAAAATGCTTGGAGCACTCAGGACATCTGTATACTAACCCTAAAACTGTTTCAGTCCAACCATCTGAATCCAATTAAAAGAACGCTCAGCAGCAGAAGTTAGGGAGTGGACACATCTTCCAAATGAACATCATTAGCATAATGCTGATTTAAAATCAACTATGAAAACCAGTGCTTGGCATTGGATCACACCCTCTTAGTGTCTCTTTCACTTGCTCATTTTATCAATTATTCGTTGGGTAAATGAATACTTGAGGACCATACAGAAACGATTTAGCTTTCAGAATGGAAGGGCTGCCCATTGTGTATTCCTCCTGCAAGCTACAAATTGCTGCATATAGCGCGTAGTTAGCACACCAGGCAGTCTGTCTTCAGAAACAAAGTGCATTACACTTATTCTTCATCTTAATTAAAATGCCACTGCTTCAGTTTAACTGTTTCACCAAAAACTGACTTGTTGGCTGAAAATAATTGGGTTTACATCTGAATTTAAGCAGTACTGCAGTGGTTTAGAGTTTTCCCTTTTTCTCCTTGCTTTGACTTAATCAAGAAAACAAAAGCAAAGAAACTGCTGAGCAGGGATGAACAGGATTAACTGAAAAGAAAGGACGAAGTATACTTCCACTCCTCAGCCACAAGCAGGCTACATGCTGCCTTGAAGAGTCTGCTCTAGAGCCTTTGCTTATTTGGTGGCACATTAGCAAGACATCACATCTCTCCCCAGTCTATTCACCATACAGCAACTTTTTAAGATGGATTCCACATTTTTATTACTTCTCAGGAGAGGGATTTCAGTGAGTAAACTCAAAAACTTGCCATCAGCTATCTGTTGGAAAGCAGAGTCCAGGTGCTTTCCATATCTCTATATTTGGATGGAAACAAGGTCCATGGTTCTCAATTGGTTTCAACTAAGATGCTAAGATCTTGCATTAGAAAGTAGAAACATTGACAACAGGATGGCATGAGAAAGATGAATCCATAGGCATCTTCAGGCTTATCTGTCCAAATGCTTCTAGAGACTCTATCACAAGCACACTTCACAACACCTTCAAAAGATGCACTCAGTATACCCATTATTCCTCTAGCCCTGAGATATTTCTACCAGGTTTTCAGGAACAGCAAATAACCACATACACACAAGAAGAAAAGTATGGCTTTTTCTGAATACCCCCCCCCCCCAAAAAAAAAAAAAAGACATAGGGGTGGAGATATCAAAAACTCAAATGTATACACTGAACAAAGAATGATAAGAATGATAAGATACAGTTTTTTAAAGAGCTCTTGAAAACTTTAAATACCCATGTGTTCTGTGACTGTAGTTTACTTGCATGCTTCTCCTATATCAACAGTTTCTTTAGACAAAAAGTTCAGCACCTACTACATTGTGGACCATGAGACAGTAGCAGCATCACAGTAAGACACTGTGTAAAAAACAGTAAGAACAGAATTAGTAGTAAGGTTATTAAGAGTAAGGTACTGTTGTTGCTGCTTTTGTTGATCTTACTGTTCTCCAACAGCTCTTACCAGAACGCTGTTAGATAATGCTTATGCACAACTCACTTCTAACACAAGCCTTACAGTGGCTATACTGTATTGTAAACAAAGCATGTATCCAGCCTTGTACCTTTAAAACACCTAACAGGATCACTGAAAGGCACTGTAAATTCTTTGTGCAACCTAAATAACAAGCCAGAAATTGCCTTTTTTATTTCACTCTCCCCTCAGCCCAGCAGGGCAACAATATTGTGATCCTGTAATCCTTACGGCAGCAAGGGTGAGAAGCCCCAGTGACATCCTCCAAAACCTGCAGGATGGTTGTGCAACCCCTCCCCACACAGAGGGTTGGTATAATCAAAGAAAAGCAACTCCCTCTGCCTAAGGTGTCTCTTCTACAAACATAAATCAACACAGTTATACCCACAAGCAGACAAAAAGCCACTCTACCCATACTCAGGGCATCTTGAAAGAAAAGTTAATAAGCTCTGTTACAACATGAGATATGAACACATTAAAATACACATACATGTAGATGTGCCCATAGGTGTCTGGCTAAAATACCTCTGTAAACTATTTCAGGCTCCTCACAAAAAAAGTTTTATCTCCTGAGACATAGAAGCAATCAGACACCTGGCAACAACTTTCAGCACTCTTCAAGCCAGATCCTATTAAAACCAGCAGCTAAGAGATGAAAGACTCTAGCTCACCCTACCAGTCATGCTTACAGGGCTCTTAAACATTTATGGTATCTAATGTCACATCCATAGAAATTCCACAAATACAGACAATGCTTAACATCACAGGATACATTTATACTTTCATTCAATTGAAGGTACTACATAATACATGTGGTTATTTTGTGTTCTGAAACATTTGCAAGAGAAGCTTCCTCATCCCCTGCAGGAAAAGGCCAAGTACAGAGGAGGAAAGGTTTCTTTTAAGAAGAGAAATTACAGCCCCAGTGAGACTTGGGCCCTAAGGAAAGCGATGACAACATTCATACCGAATACCAAGTCAGCATTTCCCTCCTAAATTCACATATCCCCATTCCTAATTTCAAATCAACAACAAACACTCCTTCACCAACATGTTTTTCCATTTCATAATGGCAGCTGGCTTTTTTTTTTTAATATGTTAACAGCAAAAGGAGAACCACAGATACTATTGGTTCATTACTTGACGAGGATGGTCACCTCACAAACAGGGAGGTAGATAAAGTAGAACATTTAATGCCTTCTTCACCCATCTTCAACACTGATGAGCCCCGAGATGGAGGACCATGACTGTGATAACAACTAACTCCCAGTCAACCCTGAACTTGTGTGGGATTTGCTGCTCCAGCTGGATACATATAAGTCTATGGGGACTGATGGGATTCATCCCAAGGTACTCAAAGAGCTGGCTGATGTCATCACAAGACCTCCCTCAATTATTTTATTTTTAAACAGTCTTGGGAATCTGGAAAGATCCCAATCAACTGGAAGCTGATAAATGTTCCAATTTTCAAGAAGAGCAAGAAAAAAGACCCTGGTAATTACAGGCCTATCAGTCACACTTCAGTGCCTGGTAAAATTATGGAGATTATTCTGACAGTTACCAAAAACCACCTGAAAGTCAACACAGCCGTTGGTAACAGCCAACATGGGTTCACAAGGGGAAAGTTCTGTTTAACAAACTTAATTTCCTTTTATGATAAGATCACCCACCTAGTTGGCCAAGGAAAACTAGCTGACGTAATCTTTTTGAATTTCAGAAAAGCTTTCGATACTATTTCTTGCAGTATCCTGGACAAAATATCCAGCATACAGAAAAATATGAATTATTATGGGTGAACAGGTTCGCCTCAAATGGTTATAGTTAAACGAGGTTACATCACGCTGGCAGCCAGTCACTAGTGGAGTTCCACGGGGCTCCATTTTAGGGACAGTTCTCTTCAATGACTTGAGTGCAAGAGAAAAGTACACCAAGATAAATTTGCAGATGACACTAAATTAGGAGGAGCTGTTGACTCCTTCTAGGGTAGAAAGGTCTTGCAGAGAAATCTTGACAAATTAGAAGGCTGGCCAGTCAAACGTACGAAGTGCTGGATTCTGCACCTTCAATCCTGAATACCTTTACAGACTGGGGCACCAGAGGCTGGAGAGCAGCCCCATGAAAAGATATCTGGGGGTTCTGGTTGACAGCGCATTGAACATGAGCCAGCAGCGTGCCCTGGCAGCCAAAAGGGCACAACTGCACCCTGGGGTGCATCAGGCACGGCGCTGCTGGCCAGGGAGGGGAGGGAATGGCCTGCTCTGAGCCCCTGCGGCCTCACCTCCAGCACTGCGGGCAGTCTGGGGCACCACAAAACATAAAATAAGACACAAAACTGTTAGAGAGTGCCCAGAGGGGGGCTACAGAGGTGGTGAAGGGCCTGGAGGGGAAGATGTACAAGGAGCAGCTGAGGCCCCTTGGTTGTTCAGCCCCGAGCAGAGCAGGCTGAGGGGAGGCCTCATGGCGGCCTGCAGCTCCCTCACGAGGGGAGCGGAGGGGCAGGCGCTGAGCTCTGCTCTCTGGGGACAGCGACAGGACCCGAGGGGACGGCATGGAGCTGGGACAGGGGAGGGTCAGGCTGGGGGTTAGGGACAGGTTCTGTACCCAGAGGGTGGCTGGGCACAGGGACCAGCTCCCCAGGGCAGTGGTCACAGCAGGAAGCCTGTCAGAGCTCAAGCAGCATTTGAACACCGCTCTCAGACACGTGGGCTGATTTTTGGGTGGTCCTGTGCAGAGCCAAGAGTTGCACTCGATGATCCTTGTGGGTCCATTCCAATTCAGGATATTCTGTGACTCTATAAAGTGAACCTGAAGTGCATGTTTGCAGTTGCTGGGTGATGAGTCAGATTTATGTGCAAATTTCCCCTTTGTTTTAAAATCAAGTTTTGTGGCAATAGATAACGTTATATCAAATTTGCAGTAAGTCACCACACATGCCACCCAGGGTGCCTTATTATTATGATTACAGATGTAAATACACATTTAAAACCAGAAAATTGTGTGTAATCATCCCTTGCTAACATCCTTATAAAATTTGACAGCTAGTCAAACAGCTCCAACTGTGGACAGTGCTGAAGCAGTTCTACAGATCATTAGAGCTTAAGGCTGGTGAAGATAACCATCTTGTCTGGCCTCCTGCACATCACAGCCCTGATAATTTTAACCAGAAGAGGCAATGACCCTGATAGGCCTATTTAATGTAAATAGGAACTTCAGTGTTTTAAGAAACATTCACTTTTACTTGAGCCTACACGTTTTTCAAAGCCACGGTACTTCTGAAAGAATCATGTTTTTAAAGTACTATGAATAAAAACATACCATCAAACAGGCAGCAACAGCACTTGAGGTGATGTAAATCCTGAGCTGACACATGCTGTTCTTTGCTCCCGAGATAGTTTATATCAGCGAGGCCAGAAACTTTGCTCCATATAATCAAGTTGAGAAATCCAAGTGGTTGACTGTAGGACTCCAAGATTAGGAGAGAGCACCATCCCGAACACCAGCTGTGTACTGGTAATATTTGATTTACCCCTGCAACTCTAGTCTCAGAGAAATCTATCATGCAGGATATGCTCAAAAATGTGTTTGACTTCACAAGACTGATGCTGTGATTCACAGGAAAAACCTGCACAGAAGGCACAGACTGGGATGTTACTGCTCCAGCTTCAATCAGCACTCAATGAAATAAATTAACATCATCATATCATGGAAGTCCCTGCACAAGGAACTTAGGCAAGATTTATTCAAGACCACAGTCTCAAGAGCAATTCATCAGAATCAAAGGTAAGCCAAAAAAATAAATAAATGAAAATGGGACCAGCTAGAATAACAAAGCAGCACGGCCAAGGCAGCAGCCACATGACAGCCAGAGGCATCTCCAGAGCAATCAGAACAACTGCCCGCAGCTCTTGCCAATGAGCCAGATGCTGCTGCTGGAAGAAGGCTTGTGTTGACATAAACTCAGAGATGCGAGATGCTTAACACCAAGAGCAATCAATCTTCACGATTACTATATGGCTGCCAAGCTTTGCTATTATGCCACAGACAGATGAAAACAAACTTCGTACAACACATGCAGATTTCTACATGACATCAAACTTCCCCCTCCTCCTAACTCTTCTGAAACAAAAAAAAAAGGCAATCTGGGTGTAGCTATAAATGACCTGATGCTTTTCCTGAGTTAACAACAGAACCAGGAAAGAATATCGCTGAACAGCCCACTGTGCACACACTGCCAAAAAAACAATGAAGTTAGCATACTGTATAGGAAATTCCTATCTTCCACACCAATTAGTGACCCAACAGTGATTGATTTTATAATCCCAAACTTGAATTACAAAGTAACTTCCTCTAGGGCCAACTTTCCATTACCCAACACGTGGAAAACTGCGTACAATCAGTGCACTACGAAAACCAAGGAAAAATAAGTGCTATTTAAGCCCCAACTCTACTGTGCCTCCACATTCTTGTTTTCCTAAGGGAGATGCACTTTTGACAGTTACTTCCCTTCCCTGCCCTAACATCCTATCTCCACCATACACCGGCTGGGCACTCAATCAAAACAGAAACAACAACAGGAACTAGCAGCTATTCATTACAATAGGATCAAAACATTTCTAGGCACTAGCACTGTACCAAGTCACTGTCCTTGAAGACCCTGCTGCAATCCACTGCTTCCCTCCCATCATAGACACCGTTACTGAAAGTGGCTCCACATATTAAAAAAAATCACAGCTTTTTAATCTGAATCCACTCGGCAGCAGGCAGTCACATCTCAGAACTGCAGGAGTCAATGAAACTGGCCTGCAGAAAGGTGAGAAAATGAACTGGCCAACACCACAGGCTGATATTTATCCTTTATTTTAATCAAGCTAACATTAGCTCCACTCTATAAAACCAGAATTGTGCTGCACACTAACTACCAGTGTAATCACAGCAACAGCACCACAATATGATTACTGGACACTAATTATATCTTATAAAGAGTTAAAGACAATCAACTACATGTAATCAGGATTTATATGCAGTTTTCCACTGACCTGGAAACAGCTTCATACATTAATAACCTAACGTTACTGCCAGGAACAAAGCAAACAGTTACATCTACATGACAAAGTACATGGAGCACAAGAGCCAGATGTTGGGTCCTTTCATCAGGGAAGCAATTATTTAATTCCTAGGAAAAGATTTTCTCTCTTTATTCCATCAATACCTAATATTGCTCATAAAAGACCCAGTCCTGGCTCCAGGGCCTGGCCTGGGTCCAAACCTGCAGTACTGCATAAGAACATGACCAAGGGTCTCCTCTTCATACCATGTAGTTGCTTCTGGGCTTAAAGCATAGGGCAGCTGTGAACAACCTTGGACTACATCCACATTTCCCCATTCCATCCACAACAGCACAGTCTCCACAGGAGTATCCAAAAGACCACGCTGCCTCTCACACCCCTCCAGGAAGGCCAGTCCTCCATGGGTGAATGTTACAGGGAACACTGGGGAGCTGCCACCACACTCCATCACTGCTGCTGACCTCCAGCTCCCAGACACGAGGTCCCTTGGCCACCAACTTAACAGCTTCCCACTCCAAGCACCATTGAGAACTGCTTGTCTTCTGCAAGCTGATTTGGCCACACCTTTCTTGCCCACTATGCTCCCAGCTAACAGCAGCCATTGTCTCTAACAGTCAGCCACCCAAGAGCCACCCCAAAATACTCTTGCTCTGGAGCTGAAGACAGAGCCCTCCTGCCTGTCACCAACTACCCCCCCTCCTTGCCTGGCGTTACAACAGAGTGCTTACAGAGTCAACAAGGATAAATATTTACATATTGGTCACATTCAGAGGCCCAGCTGTGTCTAGACCCCCTTGTGTCAAACTCGCAACTCTAAAAAATTTAACGAGTTTACCAAAACTCAGAAGTTACACAGAGCTCTGCACGCCAAGCCATTCAGCAGTTTTGCAGACTATACATGTACTTCATACAATGCAACTGAAGAAGCACATCCCTCGGCAAGGTTATTCTGAGGTTGTTGCTAGATAACATACCCAGATTCAGCCCCAAAATACCATATGTAAGGTAAGTTCCTGAGCAAGACACAACAGATAGAACCGCTTAATAAACAGATCCATTAACTAGGAAACATCCCTGCAGCAATTAAAACTTTGCTAAGTACTACAATGTACACCTGGTTATTGCTCTGACATCTGCTTCATTTTTTTGGGTGTTTCTAAGTTGGACCAAAGAGAAAGATAACAAAGTTTATGAACATATCATGACAAAAAAAGACAACATTACTGTTAACTGCTCATGAAAATGGCATAAAGAACGCAAACAAACCATGTGTACTGTTTGAAATGTGTATAAGTGGTATTTTATAATGAACTATATATAACCAAATGGTGTTTATCCTACTGCTGAAAAAGAGTAATTTTATTCTGATCTAAAGATCCCTTTATAAAACGAGAGAAAATTCAGAGTCAGAAGAATCACAGTTGTGCTGAGCACATTTTTAGGCATATGGCAATTTTATAATGGTCATTGGGGATGAAGTGCTAAAATTCTGTTGCATACTGAATTTAAGACATTTCATATAAAATTGCACATCTCAGGAAACAAATAAATTGTTAACTGTGCAACCTCATAACATTATAGTCAGATTTACATATGTTAAATAGTGGCTATCTCAAAATACAAAAGTTGTTTTCAGTCCAAGGACCCAATTACTTTATAAAGGGCCCAAATAAATCAAAATAATGGTCTGAAGGCATCATTAAAACAAATATAATGAGATCCTTCTAAACTTTATACAGTTTTGAGTTACCTCAGCATCATGCAGCTACAATACGCAACCCAATGTTCCCAAGTAAATGCCCTGATTACTATTGTAAGTCTGTCATTTAAATAGTTCCTTCCTGTTTAAAATGTAGAGAGCCAAATGCGTTTTCCCACCACTAAGCATTGTGTAAGACTCCTTTCTCTTCCAGAAAGCTAGCTGAAGATGGATGAGCTTCCAAACTGATACCATTTTTAATTACGCGTTTTTCTCTCATTACTAATTTCCTAAACATGTCCCTAATCTCACAGTGAAATCTGAGTGCAGTAGGTGTATCCACATACATCATGCTCTAGAAAATTAATATGAGATAATGATCAGGACTGCCATCACAACATAACCTGAAACAAGCAAGATACACTAGAGGTGATACACACTCATTAGACTCTGATCTCAAGCGTTTCTGGAAAGCAGCTGTTCATGGACAGTTTCCCTCCCTTCTGCATCTTGGAGCCAGTAATGCAGTTATCGGGCTCCCAGGGGAGGGAGAGGCTGCAAGTATGAATTACAAAGCAGCTTTTCCTATGCACTTTCCACCAGTTAGTTGCAGGCTTGTGGCACCCAATGCATATTCATTCCTTCACTCCCGTAGCCTAAATACTTCACCGAGAACCACCGTTCACATCAGGGAGTCATGACTGCCTGCTTCTCTACTGACGATGTAAGCAGGCAGCCCAGCTCCCTCCCAGCATCAGGGAGGAGTTCTCTGTGCCCAGGAAAAGGTTTCCTGGTGGGATCATCCTTTCCAGAAGCACAGCAGGAGAGCAAAAAGCACTGAAAGTAGCTGCACCCACCAACAAGGTGGGAAGGCACATGCCCATGAGTCAAAAGGGATCACACAGGCAGTTGCATCAGGAGCTCTTTCAAGCAGGCAGAGATCAGGATTGCACACAGAGCCATCAGCTTAGGTCAGCCAAGAGCCAGCCAACTGCACACTCAGGCTTGCTCTCATTCCTCAGTTCTCTCTCACCGCCTGGAAGGCATTGCACAGGTAAACGTGTTGCAGTGTTTACAACATTAAACAGCGCAAGATGGCAACTTTTAGGGGAAAAAGAAAAGGAAAAGCCAAGGGCAGCTGTCACTGAGCTTTCTCCCCAGCTAAACACACTGCAAACCAAATTCTTCGGGGAGCAAGGCTTTTAGCACATCCACTGCCTTCTCTTCAGCTTTTGTTCCTCAAGTAAGAGAGGCAAATCCTAAGAACTGTTCATAGCAGCTGACATTTAAGAAATCAAATAAAGCAAAACAAGATAAATCTCCAATATTTAAATAAGCTAATAACCTCTAAGCGATCTTAAGGTGTGCCACAAGTACAACTTTGCCTACTTCCTCAAAGTAAAGGCAACACTGTTGTTTCACAGTCAAAAATATGAAGGTACAGTGAGCTTGGCACTACAGTTGAGTGTATGCACCACAGTAGTGCGCATAAAAAAATGATGCAATATAAGGAACACCAACTACACAGGTCTGGTATGCATATTAGTGCGTTGCCTAAATGTAAGTGATGCATATGTGAAATAGGTAAATACATCTAAATCTGTACTGCTAGTTGACTTGCCCTAGCCCCTAGGGAAGTCCATAGCACAGACAGTGACAGTAGGCTGGAGTTAGGATGTTCCACTGTGCTCACACAAGCTGCTACAGAATCTGGCTCAAGAAAAATCATGCACAGTTTTATGTTTTCTTCTAAAAATAAAAAAAATAAAAGTCAGTTTCCCAAAACTTCTACCAAAATCTCATCCTGTTTTTCTACATACTGACCAAGATCAAAAGCTCTAAATCCAGCTTTGACTTCCTGAAGAACCTGATGAAGAAATTTGCCCTCCTGTGAAAACACTTCTTGAAAACAAACACTTCTCTCCTACTAAACTTCTCTCAGCAAAGGGAAGGAGAAGTCCACATTTTCTGTTTCCCCCAGTGTCTCAAAAAGGTACATGAAGAGGTAAAAACTCGATGTTTCACCAGAGCTTCTTTGTGCACCACTCACCCCATCACTGCAACCAAAATTGGACTCGTGATAACACGCAGTGCTGAGCTGCGCAACATGCCCCTCCACCTCAGACAGGAATTAACTGACCGCTGAAGTCAAAACGAGCCTTTAAAATAACTTCACTGGGTTATGACTGGGCTCCCACCTCTTTTTAATTCTCATTTGCTGACAACTCCTTTACAACCAGAGGGACAGGTTCTCCTGTTTTGACGGCTGTAGCTCATGTCTCAATCCACAGACTAAAGCAGGTCAGATTATCTACACATATCAAAGTCAACATTATGCTTTATAAGCTATTTTTCTGCTTCAGTAAGGAGTAAGCACGTTTTTATTTCTTACTATGTTTACCCATTACCTCACCAAGCAGCATTATTGTTAGTCTTTCTGAGGCTCTCCTAGAATAGGAACATATAAAACAGGATTTCCTCCGGCTCTGCATACCTACTTACTCCAGAGTCATTAATGACATAGGACTGGATTGAACAAAGGCTTAACATCAAATGAGCATTCAAAACAGCTGGGAACAAAAATATATCTGCCTAAAACACTGCATCTCTGCTTTGTCTTTTTTTTTTTTTTTTTTTTTAAAAAGTGCCAAGGAGGCACAAATTTGCTTTTAAAACCACTTTTACAGGAATGTTCTCATGAGAAAAATGGAAGAGCTAAACACTTGCATGTGGGACACGTTTACATATCCCAATAGATTCCAAATTAAATTTATTGCAGCTTTTACAAAGCAGGCTGCACAAATTGTACTAGAGATTAGAAGTGACTTCACTGCCATCAAAAGGCACTCTGCGGATGGGACAGCAGAAAAGATCCAAGTCCTGCACAAGGAGCCTCCAAAGGCCCAAAACAACTTCATATCTTCTTCTACGTGACTACAAGCGATAGCTGGAATATCCAAAGCTAGGTAGCACTGCTCTACTCAGAGATTTTAAAAGATCTCTAACCAACATTTTAAGGAAAAGGTATTGATGTATATTTGTAAGAAAAATACAAGTGGTATTGTCCCAGGATTTGCATAAGTTGATTCCTCAGGTGGTTACCACATTAGGGTTTCGGAAGGGATTTTTATCTCCACAACTCCTTCCCGTGACAGAATGGGACTCCCAGCAGAGCCAGTGACACACTGTGACACATGTCCCACATCCATCACACCACAGGACGCACCACTGGTAGCCCAACACCAAAAAGCAGCATACCCAGCTCCCTTCTCCTTTATTACCCTGTTGAACCCCAGATAAACATGCAATGGGCACTCAGGTGTACGCTTTCAGAAGGTGCCCTGCAAGCACATCTCCCCTGAAGATTCACAGAAATTTGGAAGAAAATAACAGGCAGATGACAGGGGAAAAAAAAAAACTGAGGCTAAAGACTGACCACATAATTAACCAATAAAGGCCTCAGGTGCTAGGACACAGAAGAAATAATCCAAAAGCTACAAAGAGACAGCTTGGGCTCAGTGCTGAGCATCCAAAATTACCTTGGCAGTCTCTTAAAGACCTCCGCACTGATGGTGTACACAAGAGCAGGGGCAGCCAGCAGGCTGGGAGAAGCACACGTGATGTAAAGATGCAAGGAGAAACATTGCTGCTCTATTTAACGCTATCAGCTCCTGCGTGCCTGAGGACATTTCCTACCTCTACCTACAAACAGAGCTTCCAAACCATTAAGTAAACAGTCTTTGAAGATAATGAAGCTTATTCTAATCTCACAGTGATGATGCTCCTGCATTGTACTCAGCTGAGATACAAGACTCTGGGTTAACTCCTCTGTAAGATCAGGATTATCTTAACTCTTTGCTCTTCCACAGACTTAAAGGATCTTGTCAAGGCATAGAAAGAAGCAGATTTTTCACTCAGTAGATCTACATTTTTTTCTTGTTGAACAATCAGACGTTTTTCAGCTCACTCCTTTAAGATGTGGATAAGCTGCTTCTGTAGCCTTATGCTTAAATGAGGTGAGCTTCTGTACCAGACCTTTCACTGCTTCCATAGGAAACTGGACTACAGCCTTCAGAAAGCAGAGGAAATGCCCTGGACTACTTCCCAACACCAGCAAACAAGGCTGCTGTTCCAGTGACAAAAGGAAAGAAAATCAGGGCTAGCGAGAAGAACTGGAATAAAAACTACAAGAAGAAAATACAGAAGAGTAAAAGATTTTCCAAAGCATCATCAGAATAATGCTTTTGTATTCTCACTTGTGTTCATTTCCCAGGGTCAAGCGTTTACCTCTATTCTGCATTGCAGTTCTTTACCTGTCTACTTTCCATTGCACCCAATCCTACAAGCATCAAGCCCTCCTACAGTAATAAAAAGCCCAGTGAAGAACTTGAGGTGGGTCTGAAAAGCCAGCCCTGCACATAACACATCTTTCATGTCATCAAAAGACTTGGCAATAGGATGCCACAACCCAACTAAATTCTTTTGAGCAGAAATCAGAGCTGTTTTGCTCTTTAGGAGCAGTCACGACCAGAATAACAAAAAGCATATAGAACACGAATCTGAGAAAAGGGGCTCAGATACTACAACGCTGGTGCAGCATCAACTCTGTTCTTCAGGTGTCCTTTCACTGCCTTCCTAAAAGCAACACCTCTAGATACCCCCTCTTACTTCAACTGCTTTCAAATGCCACCAGTTGGGCTGAACATTCACGCTCAGCATCAGTCCAAAGGCAAACATCTTTTAGAAAGTTTGTGTATTATCAGTCTGAGTTGTTTGCCTCTTAGATGAACTGCCATTAGATGTGGATAAACTATTACTGTCTGTCCCCAGCACAGGTAATCATATTCCCCCTGAACAGAAAAATGAAGAGGATGTGCTGCTAAAGAGGATGTAGAGAAACTAATTTGAAATAAACACATTGATCCAATCCTGTTTCACTGGTGTCAATCAACTGAAACCACACAGCGCCAACAGGCTTCATTTTCCACCTGTTTACACAGGTTTCCAATTCCACTTCCAAGAAACAAACCAGAAGGCAAACTGTTGTTGAATGAGAATCCACTGCTGTAAGTAACTGAAGACAGAAGTAAAGAGACGTACAGCCTGAGTCAGGACTACGTATTTCTGAAGACACTCTTCCCTAGATCTAGCCATGGCTTCACAAAGGGTTGTTAGCAAAGACATGACTTCCCACTGCCAAACAGTCCTGAGGGAGCCAGTACATGCATAAGCTGAGGCCAGGGTGCTGCTACTGCTGAACAGACTTGCAAATGCAGAGCACGAAGTCCACCCTGCTGTGCAAAAAAGGAGCAGAGAAACCCATTCATAGCCTGGGATTCACAGGTACAACATATCAGGCTGCGATATCCTAAATCATATAAATATTTTCTAATTGTTTAGCTGTTTGCTGATGTCTCGAATTTTAAACTGGAATAAAAAAACTTCACCAGAGGTCAGTCAAGCAGCAGTAAGAATGCAGAAGGTGGCAGGTTAAAGCATCTCATATTTATAAGAGTATAAGCATGAAATTCAGAAAGGGCCCCCAGGGATCCCAATGCAAGACATGAAGGTGTAATTAAAAACCATAAATCCATCAAATGAAAAATATGTAAACTTAATACATTAACTCATATATTTTTCTTCCCCGATCACATTTGTCTTACTCTACGCTCCTTTGGAGCCTACAAATAAAAAATTAACAATATCAGAAGAAATATTTCTTAATATGTGGAATGTGAGTATCAATAATAAATGCTTTTTATTTTATTCTTACAGGTAATTGCTTAAGGAAGCACTCTCAGCAGACCACTGAGACTCTGCATATTATAAATTACTTCAACTGCATCTCCTCTTTACAAAACCCACAAATGGGCAATATCTTACACAGCTTCCACGCCACTCAATCATTCACACAAAATCACCCTCGTGGAGCTTGTTGGAGGGATGTCAAATGTACCCTTTCTTTGCATCAAAATCTTCCAAAGACAGCAGAACAGCTCACTTCTGCGTTCACAGTTACACAAGCTACACCAAGATATTAATATGTTAACTGGAGAGTCTGCGTTTAGCTTTATATTTAATTACAAGCTACAGGCAAAACAGTTACAGGCCAAACCCTGGCCTGTGTTTCACTCACAGAATAGGTTTCAAGATAGCTTACAAAAGCTCTGCCAACACCCATAGTTCTTATTAAGGCTAAGACATTTCTCAAAGTGCTATTTGGGACAAACCAGCCCTCCCATCCACCCGCCTACCAGTAAAGGAGCACTGGCATTGCCCTGAAGTGACAGTGGCAAACACCCTTGTGCCTTGCCTCATCCTTCAAATGCCTCTTTGGATCCCTACTAGGGTTCTTACACATCTTGTAGGGCAAATTGTAGGGCTTGATTTCTCATCACTAATGACTGCTTCCATGGGACCAGGTGGCCTGGGCCAGACAAGTATAGGAACACCTCTCTTCCTCACAACACACCCAGCATTAGGGCATACACCTGGGGATTATGTGGTGACTATATCAGAGATCCAGCCTGGTTTCCTCTCTGTTACTGGAGCATCAGTTCTCGCAATGGAAAAAAATAGGTCCCTACACAACACGTGTTCAGCACAAAAGCGATGCATTATCACAGCGTGGCTAACACTTCTTAAATAATACCCAGGTCAGCCAAACTTCCTTTTCCTAACACTCAGCACTCACTTTTACTAAATCCAGGCCAAAGCACCAAGACAACTCTGATGCTTTAACACAGAGCCCAACATTGGAAGTGGTCGGCATGCTGCAGTGGTTTTACCCTGCTGGGCAGCTGAAGTTGACTACAACTGCTCTCACACCCACTCCTCAAATGGAAAGGGGAGGCAATATGATGGAAAAGCCTCAGGGATGGAGATAAGAGCAGGGAGCTCACCTACCAGTTATCATCACATGCAAAACTGACTTAGCATAGATTAATGTAATTTGTTGCCTATCACTAGCAGGCTAGAGCAGTGAGAAAATAAAAGCAACCTACAAACACCTTCCCCCCATCCACCCTTTTCTACATCCTTCCCCCAGGCAGCACAAGGGAACAGAGCATGTGGGCTGAGGTCAGCCCCTGATGCTTTGTCTCCACAGCTCCTTCGTAGTCCCCTGCCCCTGCTCCACGTGGGGTCCTTCCCACGGGATGCCGTCCTTCCCGAACTGAGCCTGCGGGGGCTGCCCACAGGCAGCAGCTCTTCCCACACGGCTCCGTACCACGGGGTCCATGCCCCAGGAGCAAACTGCTCCAGCACGGGTCCCCCACGAGTGGGCAGCAGCTCCCCCCAGACCCCCTGCCCCTGCATGGGCTCCTCTCCACGGGCTGCAGCTCCAGCCCAGGGCCTGCTCCTGCAGGGGTTCTCCATGGGCCGCAGCCTCCTCCAGGCCACATCCACCTGCTCCACCGGGGGCTCCTCCACCCATGGGGGGGCTGCAGTGTGGAGATCTGCTCCGTGTGGGACCCATGGGCTGCAGGGGGACAGCCTGCTCAACCAAGGGCCTCTCCACAGCCCGCAGGGGAACTGCTGCTGCATGCCTGGAGCACCTCTAGCCCTCCTGCTTCACTGATCTGCAGGGCTGGTTCTCAATCCTCTCTCCTAGCTGCAGTTGCACAGCATTTTTTTTTATTTTTTTTTCTTCAATCTCCTCTCCCAGAGACCCAACCAGCATCGCTCACTGGCTCAGCTCTGGCCAGCAGCAGGTCCCTTTTGGAGCTGGCTCTGATCTGACACGGGGCAGCTGCTGGGCTCTGCTCACAGAGGCCACCCCTGCAGCCCCCCACTACCAAAACCTTGCCACATAAACCCAATACACGTGCTCTTCACACTCATCCTAAGCAGACTCTCCACATGGAAAGCGAAATCCCCCTTGCTCCCTTGCTCTGGATGCCATGGATTAACACACTCGACTATTTCCCTACACTTTCTTCAGTCATTTAGATGTCAAGAGCTCTGGCATCATCAGCCAAGCTTTATCTGCTGAACACAGGCCAGATCCATCCAACTTCTGCTGACTATTTATTGCAGATGAAAATCATTTACTTTTCTGAAACAGGCCATGTGGGATGCTCCCAGTCTGGGCTGGTGACTGGTTGCCCAGGCCTCTCAGCGGTCTTGGCTTCTGGAGCCACTTCCACACCAGCATCAACTAAGGACTCCACAGACAAAGTACATTTATAAGGTTTGGCTCCCAGCCATTTTTCCTCCTGGGAACTGTGCCATTGTTTGCTATAGCCTGGCTGCAGCTGGGCAGTAGATACAAGCAGTTGCTTTTACACGACGCACTCCAGACAGTTTGGTGTTAAAGAGGGGGGTCTGTCACAACACCAGCATGTTTCATCCAGCAGCACTCAATGAGGACCCAAGTGCTACCAAGGGAAGAGCTGAATGCTTTCAGCACACTGAGCGGGAGAGAGAGACCAGTTCCTCTACAGATGACCCAAAAACACTAAAGGAATTGAAAAAAGGATGGACAGATTTCCTGATCATATGAGCTACTTACTTCATATTCCAGGCAGCTGTTAGGACTGCCACATCCCAAAGAGTCCCAGGAGCCAGAGTACAGTCTGGGGGTGACAAGAGCTCCCCACAGCCCTTTTTTGGCATGGGAACTGGACACATACCACAGGTCCACCATGGTGCCACTGACCTCAGGCACCCCAGCAGGCTGATCTCTGAACACAGAGCAGCACCGCTCTGCCGAGGGCTGCGTAATGAACCATGGGCACAGCCACCACCTCTGACCTGCTCAGGAGCCAAGTAAGATGCAAAAGCAGCAGGCAAACCCTGAAAAAAAAACACACCTTCATTTCATGAAGTTACACAGAAGCTTTTTGGAACTGTTATGAAACACTAGGAAACTGCTGTACTCTGAGATCCAGGAGGGTAGCAACAATGCCAAAAGGAGTAAATACACACTACTACACACAATGAAATAGGAACAGCGTAAGGCAGTAAAGCGTACAATGCAAACTGACTACACCTAACTTCCCAAATAACTCCAAGCACAAAGCCAAATGCTGCCCATTTACAGAATAACCAGCACTGATCAATCTACACACACTGACAGCAACACAAACTATGCTGTAACAAGTTGTGTGTTGTGGTAAAACAGGAAACACATTTAAACATAATCTTTTGAAGGCTGAGAGAACTAGGACTAATACTTCACTTTTGCAGTTAATGCTGAAAGCCAGTCAATGCCCAGCCTAGCCAGAAGTATCACATTTCAGCTTTGTACAGAACACTTCCCACCCTATTCACCCAGCAGCATAAAATCCCTCAGCAATAGCAGGGGAAGATTTGCTAAGAGCTAAATGAAAATTGATCATTTTCCCACAGCTGCCCAGCATTTCAATCAATGCTGCACAGGTATTGACATATGGTAATGCTGGCCCAGCCCCAGCAGAAGCTCAGAGCAGCCTGCCAAATTCCAGGAATGCTGATCAAAGACTGATTTTAAGGCCTGACTCAGAAAGAAGGATAATTGGGTGCACCTAAGCCTTTTTTTTTTTTTTTTTTTCCTTTCTGAGCAAGTGCTGAGATTTCGCTGATTCACTCTATATTAGGGTAATGAACCCAACAGTCAGACTCTTAGTGACAAGAAGAACATACAACAATGTTGCCTAAAATAGGTAGGCTTATTTATACCAGCTAAACTTTTTTTCCAAGATGAAAATGAAGATCTGCCAACTACACCTTCATTCAGCTTCAAAGCAAACAAGTTGGTCCAAAGAACTATGCACCAAAAGTTTGCTTTTACTTAAATTTATCCTAAGGAATATATTGCTTCTGCAAAGTGACATTGCCCCCACCCCTTCACCTGGAACAATCATTTGAAGCTTTTCTTTTGGGTTTCTCTACAAAGCTTTCCCTTCTTTCCCCACCCCACCCCACCCCACCCCCATTTAAAAATAAAACATTTTTAACAAAAAATTAATAAGTAACACACTTTGGCATAAACTTAAACAGCAGCAGGGCGTGCTGAAGCCTCTGAAGAGTTCCCCGATTTCCTGCAAGGACACACCACATTTCCCCAAGGCAGCTTTCTAGTTTCATCATGGGGACGCACAGCGCAGTATGCAGATAAGCCCCTTTTAGATACCATCGATAGCTCTCTAATCCACGCTCCCTGAGCTGATCTGATACCTGCTACTTAAGCAGGCTCCACTTTGCCTGGATATCCTCTGCAGCACCTTCCACAGCCTCAATGCTCCCCCCTGGAGAACTGGCAATTTTCAGGAGTCCCTGTTACTATCTTCATGGATTATCTGAAGCCCCTGGCTTTCTTTGCTCTTTCTGCTGCTGCAGAGATCCCCACCTCAAATCCCCTGCCCCTGGTTAGACACAACCTGAAAGTTCAGTTGCAAGTCCACTGTTTGCTGTGTTTCTCTGTATTATTATTTATTATTATTCCTCCTTGTTATGTGTATTACAAGAGCAGTCAGCCCCCCTAAGAACAATAGATGATGATGCTCAATGTTGTACCAGCAAACAGCAAGAGAGTCCACATCGAAAAAAAGTTTTTATGAGAAACAGACAAAAGATATAAAAATTCTCTCTGCTGGACAAAGGGAAAGTTAAGCTCATGTATATAAGCCACCTTGTCCAGATTTATACACAAAGGCAATGACAGACCTAGGAATTACATTCAGGACTTACATCCCTATCTGGCGTCTGAACAATTGCTCCTGATGGCAAAGGCAGTGGGAGACCCGATTCTCATGAAAGTTAAGGCCCAAGTTTTTCTCCTATTAGGCACTCATCTGAAATATTATACACAATTAGTAAGCACTCATAAAAGAAATCAGCCTGTTCCTGATTACGTGCATAGCCAGTTAACAGAGACAACACTCCTATGATCCTGAAGATGCTTTCCATTCAGGGATATACTGGAAATTTAAGTACAAAAGAGTTATTCCAATGTTGCGAGTATGAAGTCAGAAGACAGGGAGACAAATTCAGACTAATCAAATTCCATAAATTTATGATAAATATATTTTTTAAAATCAGGATACGATACTTCCAAATGACACACTCAATGCAAATAATACCCAAACAGACACAGTTCATGAAGGCAATACAATTTTGAGAAAGACAACACCATCATCATAGAAAAGTCTTCCACGGGACACACATGCAGTTCCAAATAGATTTTCCTCCTCCGCACCAGGTGGAACAAAATCTCCACTCACTTTTCACAACTTGCTCATCAGCTAGCTGAAAACCCAGGGACTAGCTGGCTCTTCTTCACATCAGCATCCTCACAATGGGGAGAAAGGATTCAGACCCACAGAGGGCAGTTACTGCAGGCTGACAGAATGGTTAAGGTTGGCAGGGACCTCTGGAGGCCACCTGGTCCAAACTCTGCTCAAGCAGAGCACCCAGAGCAGGCTGCACAGGACCACATCCAGAGGGCTTTTGAGGATCTCCAAGGAGGAAGAATCAATGGTAGAATTCCCAAACAGCAACCACATACGTGGTGGGTGATCCTAGACTTGCAAAAGACAAATCTCTTGGTGGTTTCAGCTGTCCCACTCCAACACCCTGCACTGTCAGGCTCGGAGGAGCAGCCACTATCAGCTGCTGCGGGCCACGGGGGAGGCAGATGACTACTGCCTCCTACAACCTCCCCGTGAAAGTCAGAGGCTGGGATCACTGTAGGTGGAAACTCTTGGCAAAAACAATAAAGCAGCGACTACATATTTCAACAGGTTCAAAGTAACCTCAGATGTTAGCAGCAGATGCTCTTTTCCACCCCCTGGGATTTTGAAATGGTTTAAGCGTTTCCTCCCTTTCCCCTAATAGGGCAGGGTGCTGAAGGCATTAGCTGCAGAGACCGCAGCAGTACTAATTACCCCCAGCTAGCCGGGAGACCGCAGTACCTCGAGCTAATTGCGCAATCCCCGCTCCCCCACTTCAGATCCCCCAGTGAGGAGGTCTATCGCCTCCAGCACCTGTACAGCAAGGTAATCCTGCTCACCTGTATTTTAAAAGGGCATGCTTGAAAATCCTAAATGTCTAAAATAAACTCATTACGATTAGTTTCCACAGCCTAGCATGTAGCACGGGGACTGCTGCACTGGCTGAAGGAAGCAAAGGGCTCATGTCAACACATCTGACGTGGTGTTGTCACTAACCCCTTTATTAGGCTGCAAAACATACCTGCAATCCACATCTGAGCTCATAGCCTCAAGCACTCCACTAGCCAAGTCTCTGCAAGAGTCTCTCTCACAGAATTAAATATTAAAAGTGCATCTCAAAAAAATGCCCTGTAGTTTCATATTTATTAACTGAGACCTTACTTTTCCACTTACGCATTTTTGAAGTGTTAAATATAGAACAGTTTAAGGTGCACTTAGTGCTTGTAAAGAAAACTCAATTCCTCTGCAGAGGAATCTGTAAAAGGCATGATTCTCCCACTCAGCATCCCTTATCCATGGCAAACCAGTAAGAGAAAGGCCTCCCATGGAAAGAAAAACAGCCCTTATGTAATAGAGGGTTCTCAGATTCCAGGTGATCCTGCCACTCCACAGACAGGGTTGACACATCAATAGAAAGTAGTGGACACAGGAAGAAAAACTCCACAAAAAGTCAGGGCTTGCTTCTCAAAGTTTAGGCATCTTCCATATACACCTCAGACATTGAGAGAAATGTCCAGGTACTCTGAAAACCTTGCTATTTCAGGGAGCCATGAGCTCGCAGTGTCCTTACACAGACACAACACTCACTGCCATGCTCCTCTGTGAGCAGCACAGGCTCCTGGCTTCTGAAGCACACAGAAGTCCACACAACAGCAAGGAGATGGGCACCAGAGGTCAGGGATCAGAGGTCAGGGAGCTCTCCTTACTCCCATTCCTGCTGACACCCTGCTGTCAGAGCAGCCAAGGCAGGAGTAACAAAGCACACCTGGCCCCTGCACATCAGGACCACAGTCCTGTGCTTTGTCCTTTCAGCCTCCTTTTCCAAAGCAGTAAGAGCAGCAACATTGTCCTTCCCCCCATCCTCATCACTGCCAGCCCTCCTCAACAGCTTCTGAACCAGTCAAAAGATCTGAATTTGAGGTGGGAGACTCAGAGTAGGGGCCAACAACTGCCACAAACTGGTCTGAGAGAAGCTGTGCAGGACCAACCAGCTACTAATTGTTCAGCAGAAGCCAGGTGGCCAGAGAATATTAGCTCACGCCCAGTCAAACGGGGTGTGCATCCCCCAGGGACGGGGAACCTGCTGCCTCTTACCATCAAGCAACAGAGAGGAACACCTGGGATCAGTGCAGAGGCACAGGGAGGGCCAAGGAGCTGAGCAAAGCATCCACTAGCACAGGTGAGAAACCCACAGGAAAGCGTATGCTGTTCCCAAAACTTTGCTCCTCATTTCCCATTCAGACGATGCAATCTGCAGCACACAGGTGTACCAAGAGACCATTGCTTTGGTAAGAAGCAGGTGTGGGAGTACAGCTGAGACACGCCAGTGCAAACAGCGCACCTAAAGCCTCTGCCCTCCTCCTCTTCTTCCAGGAAAGCCAGGGCTTCCTCCATCTCGAGCTGGTGTAACACAGAGCCCTGCCAAGGACACGGCGGGCTAGGACTTGCTTAGCTCCCTCAGATGATTCACAGCTCATTAGCAGCCAAAGGCACGGCCTGTCCTGGTCACCAACACTCTCTCAAAACCAGGATTTGCAAGATGCGTCTTTGTACCCAACCATGGCTTACCGGGTCAACTAGGAATGCAAAGAACACAGGATTTGGGGTTTTTAAGTTATCAGAGGATGTTCTCCATCCCACCAGCAGTAAACTGCATGCGCTCACTCCTTTGTCTCGGAGTGCCTTTCAGTGTTGCACACTGTGCAACAGGCAAGAAAAGAAGCTCTCAAAAACTGAGACAGGAACAACTTGGCCGAACTGGAGTCACAGTGCAATAGATGTGACTCCCCATTCCCTGCTGCTGCCACTGGCACCACCTGCCCTGGCAGCAGGTACAGCACGTGCTGCTCAGGCTGGGGACAGCCAAAATGAGGTGCCTGAACCCCCAGGCAGGGAGGAACAGTGAACTCCTTGCTGATCGCCTCCAAAGAAAACTTCCTCTGATCTTGGCCTCCTCTGTTGTTTTTGTTTTGTTTTTTAAATCATTACTAAGCTCTTATTCCAGTTTAAGTAGGTGTAACTGTTCCCCTTTTTTACAACCAAAATACTACCACCAGAAGAAAAGCCCTCTGTGGACTTAGCTGCATTAGCACGCACATTTCTCATATCAAGAGATTTTTGTCCCCTACCCACAAGGGACCTGCTATTTCTGGGGTGCTGCACCTCCCTAAGGCCACGCCAGCACAGGAGGGAGCACGGAGTTTAGCTCCAGCGATGCAGCAGCACATCTCCCACGTCGGACAGTCCCTGCCTGTCCCCTTCCCCGGGGAGACAGATGCCTCGTACCAGTGCACACCTCTTCAGAAACAGCAGCACGTTTGGGTTTACTGAGCAGGGGCACCGCGCAAATTAATTAATTAGCATTTGTGAAGTACTGCGAAGATTTTAGGTGCTAAGTATTATTATTACTAATTTAATCTACATCCTCATTCAGTCACTCAGCCTCTCTTGTGAAACTGCCAACAATGATGCCAATTAGCGGTAATTGTTGTGGTGGTTTTGCGACAAGGCTCCTTGCCAACTGGGAGCCAGGCAGAGACCACCAACTCATTTCCCAGCCACGGCCCCACAGCTGCCAACAGCAGCAACGCCCAGGCACATCGACCTGGCCTCGCCTCCAGCCAGAGCCCTGGGAGGAAGAGCTTGGGGATCCATTACCAGCTCCCCAGGGACACAGCCTGCAAGGCACACACCAAACTTTTAATTAGGGATAAACCAAAGCAGCTTTTTTTCTTTTTTTCTTTTTTCTCCTCCACTATTTCAGTATATGACCCAGCAACAGATGCTGATACTGCAGCACCACAATGCTAATCCGGAGTAATTTAAGATTAAACCTTGTTGTTTATTTTGTAGTTTTTGTTTTTTTCCTTTTTTTTTTTTCCTCATCCTTGCTCGGTGAAAAATCACATTTTCATTCGCTCATAGGCCTCACTGTGGCAGCAAACTGTAAAGACAGCAGCAGTGAGAAGAAGGGAATCGACGGTGGAGGGTGCAGTAAATCTTGCATTTAAGAGAATCGCTGAGGAGTTTTAGCATAAGCAAAGAGGTATATCTTTATACCATCTGTCAACAGAGATTTGGAGGACTTTAAAAAGACCCAAACAACTAACAGTATTCTGTAATCAATGCACAACATCTGAGCACCGAAACTTTAAATTATTTATATATTTTAAATATGTCTAATTGAAAGGACAGCAACATATAAACTGGATGAATCATAGCCCTCTCGAGCAATTAGATTTGTTATCCCTGCAGACTGCAAACAGCATCTTGGCTTTTTATTCTAATGTGAATTCAATCCCTTGTCAGCTGCCCCACGCATAAGAATACAACTTCTCTCTTTCATCAGTACAGATATCAACAGCAGGAAACTAGCCCTTCTTTCATCTCCGAGGCACCCACCCACCTTTCCAAAGGGTTTTGAACCAGGTGTGGAAACCTTGCTGAATCTCTGCTGAAAGATCCCCGCCGCTATTATGGCAAAGGACACAGCTCCTTTGAGAGAGCAGCGTGCTCCAAGCAGCAGCCTTCTGGTGTTTGCTCAGCCAGGAGCTGCTCCCTTCGACTGTACTTTAGAAGAGCTTATGAGAAACTCTGGACTTTTATTGTATGGGCACGAAGCTGTTACAGAGCGGAGCTGCTGTTTCAGGCGTCTTGTTATATAATTAAACAAGAAAGGAAAAAAAAAAAAAAAAACAACACAAGCTGCCTTTCTGGCTCAGACATTACAGAGTGCTCAAACTGCCAGCTTATTGCATCAGATTCCCACTGCAAGGCCAATTCGCAGCAGCTGAGTATCCGAACCACTGACTGTTATCTCCTGCTAACCTACTTCACACTCAGAAGGCAGTAAGTGGGGCTGGTCACTGCCTCTTCCTTCCTGAGGAGCCGCTCGCCGGCCTGGATTAGCGGGTTTCCGAGCTTGCAATTAAGGCTAGAGGTCTCACACTTGTCAGAAGATGGATTTTTGAAGAAATTTGAGTGTCTGTGTGCTACTCACTAAGTAACCTGCAGGTATCTGTTACTCCGTGACTAAGTCTGTCAAGGCTGTGCCACCACGATGATGACAATTTCATTACTTTCCTTAGCGTGCCTCAAAACCCTGCAGAAGAGGGGGATTAATTTACCCATCATCGAGGGCTTATGGAGGAAGCCCCCTGGGACTGGCAGGGAGGAGACCACACAATCAGCCCCCTGCTCGCCACCCTCCTCACCCTAACACCTGTGGGACCCACTCAGGGCAGGATGCTGCTCGCTCCCATCACTGCAAAGAGCCCGCTGCAGCGATGGGAAGGGGGCTTTTTGTGTGCACCCCCTTGCAGCAGGCACTGTACAACACAAAACAAAACTTATTTCCACTGGCAATCCAGAAACCAACAGGTCCAGGGGTCCTGACTTCAGTGAGGTGAGATGTGGGACCTTTCACACCGTGGCAAAGAGTGCTCCCTCCCAACCCTGCGAGTCACTAAGGAGGCTCCTGTTGATTTCAAAGGGCTCTGGATCAGGCCTGAGAATATGAACCTGGTGGCGCGTTTGGACACTGCTCTACAATGCACTCCCAAACAAACCTATATTTAGATTCAATGGGAATTCTGTAGATCATACAGGAACTCTTTGAATGAAAATGAAGGTCAATAGGGTTTGGCTTCCTCTTCAGACCCTCCCCCCCCCCGTTCTTGCAAACATCCCGATAAGCATTGTTTGGAAAACAATGCGTTACTTCCAAATGTTATCAAAAACCCAGCACACACTTTCTGTGCCCTGAACCAGAACCACAGCGTCTTCTGCTGCTCTCTGCCCCGCCAGCTAACCCTGAGGATCTCCCCAGGTGTCAAGGCTCTGTGTTTTTTTCCACCTGCCTCTCCTTTTAAGAGCTTTTCACGTGCTTACTGAAGGGAGAGGAGCAGCGATACTGAAGAGCTCCGATAAAGAAAGAACTGCGCGGCCGAGCGCACACACGTGCAGCTCTGCGTGTCGGAGCTCCGCTCTGCCAAACCTCCCCCCCAGGGGCTTCCAGAGCCCCCCCGGGGCACGGGAAAGCCCCAGCGCCGGCTCCCCGGGGTGACACCGGGACAGAGCAGCGGGGATCCCGCAAACCCGACGGCCCCGCGCTGCCGAGCCCACCCCAAACCCATCAGCTCAGGGTCCCAAACCCGGGCTATTTGCCTGCAGCCGGTGCCCACAAACCCGTGCTGAGCTTGCGGCAGCCCCTCCATCCCCGCTCAACCCGCGCCCCCTCCAACTTTCCGCTCCCCCTAAAGAGACCGGAGAAGGGGAGTCCCGACCTCCCTCCCCTTACCCGGGCTGCACTCACTTACCGGCGGGGCGTTGGGAGGGCAGCCTCCGGCCGCCAGCCTCGCCGCCTGCCTCTGCAGCTCGGCCAGCTGAGCCTGGCAGCTCCGGCACCAGCCCCCGGCCGCCGCCGCCCGCTCCAGCGGCCGCGGCTCGGTGCCGGCGGCGGCCCCCGCGCCCTCGGGCGGCGGGCGGCTGGCGCAGCGCTCCTCGGCGGCGGCCGCCGGCCTCTTCCTCGGGGAGAGCTCCCGCACCGCGCTCCCCTCCGCCACCTGCGGAGAGAGGAGAGAGCTGAGAGCCCCGCATCGCATGGGGCGGGGTGGGGGGGAACCCCATTCCCACCCTCCCTCCGGGGAAAGTAAGAAAATATATATATATTAAAAAGGATGAAAACTCACCCTAAAGTTAAATTAAGGGAAAGGAAAGGAGAGGAGGAGCGCTGCTACAACTCACCCCCGGTGCGCGGCTCTCGGCTGCCGGCCCCTTCCTGCCGGTGGCCGTGCTCATGGTGGGCTTTGGGGGGCAGCCCCCGCTCCGCTACTGCGGGCGCTGCGGAGCCCGGCGGCGCGGCCGGCCCATGGTGGGGCTCGGGGGCCGCGGGCAGGTGGGGGGAAAGGAGACTTTTGGGGGGTCTCGGGGGTGATCTCGTCGCTGCCCCCCTCCGTCCGGGCCGCCGCGCAGGGCGCTAGGTGATGCTGCCTGCCATGCTGCCCAAGGAGCCGGCTTTGGGGAGGGAGAGGGAGGCGCAGCGAGCTCCCCACGGCGGCCCGGGGAAGGACGCGGAGCACGGGAGCACGTCGGAAAAAAAGCTGCAAAAGTGCTCGCCCGGCAGGGGAGGAGGGGCTGGGCGCGGTGGGTGGGGTGGGGTGAGCGGGGCCGGCACGGGGCGGGCTGGGATTTGGGTTTGATTTTTTTTTTGGGAGGGGGGGGGGGGGGGATGTCTTTTCGCAGTGACCCTATGAAACCCAAAGCGGCTCGACCCAAGTTGCACACCCAAACCTCGGGTTCCTCAGGAGCTGGGGGGCGCAGCGGGGCCCGGACCCCCCCCCACAGGCGGGCAGCCACCCGGGACCCCCCGGTGCCGGCTCCACAGCCCCTCCTCGGGATGCCCCCGCCAGATGGAGAAATTAACGTTAGCAGCTAATTGTCTGCTTGGCTGCCTCCCCGGCTCGTGTAGCTGGCACTTTTTATTTTTATTTTATCTCATTTTTTTAAGTTTTTCTCCCCAGAGAGGGCACCAGGCGCCGCTTTCCATCACCCACCCCCCTCCCCAAGGCTGCCCGGTGCCGGTGCCGGCGCGGTGCCCGCCGCCCCCCGGGGAGCGCAGGCGGGGCAGGGCCGGGACGTGCCCGAGCTCCGCGGGGCTCAGCCCCGCTCCTGTCGCCGCCGCCACCGTCGCCGTGACCAGGGCGCCACCTGCCGGCCCCGCAGCGCCACCGGCACGGCCCCGGTGCGGGTCGAAGCGGGGGGGACACCGGGGGCAGCTCCCAGCTTTCTGCCCCTCACCGAGGGGTCGGTGCCGCGGTGATCTGAGCACGAAGTGGGGGCAGGAATTTGTCTGAAAATCAATGCACCCCCCGCGCCTAGGGACACCTTCTTCGGCTGTTTAAACTTTCCTGGCGCTGCCCAGCAGGTGTTTGAATGGTGCCCTTCCCCTCCTCCCCAGCTAAATGGGTGCGCGTCCCCGGGGGGGCTGTGGCCGTGTGCGCCCCGGGACGCCCCCGCAGCGCCCCTCGGAGCCCCGGTAAAGTTTGGGAGAGGAGGCGGAGAGCAGGGAGCGGGAGGTGGCAGCCGCCCCCGGGGGCTGCACGGTCCCCGCTGCTCAACCCCAGGGGGGCAAATGGGGACAGCGGGGGGGGGGGGCAGCACGGTCACAGGTGTGGCTCTGCGGGGCTCCGACACTTCGTGTGCCCGGGGAAGACCCCCCCCAAACCCCGCGCCCCGCAGGTCGGACGGAGCGGCGGGGGGGGCTAAAGGCATGTGCTCCCCACCGCAGCTGGGGCTGAGCCGTGCTGCCGGGCTGAGCCACTCCTTTCCCTATTAAAAAAACCCAAAACCCTGCCGGGAGCGCCGAGCCGCCGTGCGCCCCGCGCCCGCTCCGAAGCCGCCGCGGTGCCCGGGGGGAGCAGCCCCCGGGAGCGGGCGGGGAGCGCGGAGCCCCCGCGCCCCTCCGCGGAGCTTCCAGGACTGTTCGTGGTGCTGAAAGCCGCCCCGGAGCGGCAGCCGACAACTTCGCGTCGCCAACTTTGCGCTCGTCTTCCCCGAGAGCCGGCCGGGGGCAAGGCAAGCAGCGCCTCCCCCCCCTCCCCTGCCTGGTCTCCAGCCGGGGCGAGGCCCCCCTACCTTGGCTTTCCTCCGCAGGAGGTGGCTGGTGAAGCCGAAGATGATCTCCGAGTCCAAGCAGAGGGCTCCTATCTCCAGCAGGCTGGGGTTTTTCCTCGGGGCGTTGGAGGCATCGGGAGGTTTTGGAAAAGCCATAGTTTTGTGGGTTTTTTTGAGGGGAGGGGTTGGAGATATCCGGCTCCCTGAGCGGAGGCGATGTGTTTGGATGCACGCAGCGGGGGAAAAAGAAAAAAAAAAAAAAAAAAAAAAAAAAGAAGGAGAGGAGGGGGGGGGGGGCAGTATAAAATAGCCAACACCCCTTGTTACCCCCTAAAAAAAAAAAAAGAAAAAAAAAAGCCAGACGCGGGCGAGTTACTCCTTCATCTACCAGGATGCGCGCAGCCGGGGCGAGGCGGCCAGCAGCCGGGCAGCTCCGCCAGCCTCCCCGCCTCTCCGTGCCGCTCTCCGTGCCGCTCTCCCCCCTCCCCAATTTCTCCAAACCCCCACCCCCCCACCCCCCAACCCTCCTCCGGCGGCACCGAGCGAGCGCGGTGCGAGCCCCGCTCAGCGCCCCCCCGGCCCCCCGGGTGCGCCGGGCCGGCAGCGCCCTGCTGCCCCGCCGCCGGCCATCGAGGGGGCTCCCACCGCCCGCTGGCCAGGAGCCCGCACTGCGAGCCTCCCGCCTGCCCCCATCGGCTGCTGGGTGGGTTTAGGGTGTGTTTTTTTTTTTTTTCTTTTCTTTTCTTTTTTTTTTTTTTCTTCTTTCCCTCCTCCTTTTTCCTACTCCGGGGTGAGAGCGAGGAGGGAAGCGCTGGTAGTGGAGTCTGTTTAGGAGAGGGGGGGGAAAGCGCAACAAAATAAAATAAAGAAAGGGTGGGGAGGGAGGATAAATAAATAAAGGCTGAGGGAGCAGGAGTGCAGCACATTTTGGAGGGGGCCTGGCTTTTCACACCCCCCTGGTTAATTTTATTCGCCACGGGCGAGGGAAGCGAGCGGCAGCCCCCCAACGGCTGCGACGGGCAGGGGGGAATTGGGCAGCGCTCCCTGGGGGGCTCCCACCCCGGCCGCCCCCACGCCCCCTGACCCCACGCGTGGCCCCCCCTGGGGCTGCTTCTTGCTCCTGGGGGTGCCGTCGGGGCGGGCGGCAGCGGGGTGGGGGCGTTAATCCCCTTTCCGTGCGCTTTTCCCCTAAGCAACTACCCCGCAGCCGGACAAAAGCATCGCCCCGCTCCCGGCAGAGGCAGGGGAGCGATTTCAGATCTCAGGAAGGCACCGCGGAGGGCTCAGGGCTGCAGACGAGCGCGGCTCCGCTCCCGGAGCTGCTGGGGGGGCCCGGCCGGTGCCCCCCTCCTCGATGTCGCCACCCCGGGGTGTGAGAGGGCCGGGGAGCTGCGGGGATGGGAAAAGGGAAGGGAAAAGGGATGGGAAAAGGGAAGTAAGGTAGGAAGGAAGGGAGAAGGAGGGAGAGGCTCAGGGGAGAGCTCATTGCTCTCTACAGCTGCCTGAAAGGAAGGTGTGGGGAGCTGGGGGTCGGCCTCTTCTCACAGGTAACTAGTGATAGGACTAGAGGGAATGGCCTCAAGTGGTGCCAGGGGAGGTTCAGGTTGGCAATGAGGAGACATTTCTGCTCAGAAAGAGCAGTCAGGCACTGGGATGGGTTGCCCAGGGAGGTGGTGGAGTCACTGTCCCTGGGGGTGTTCAAGGAGAGGTTGGACGTGGTGCTTAGGGACATGGGTTAGCGAGTGACAGTGGTAGTAGGGTCATGGTTGGACCAAATGATCTTGGAGATCTTTTCCAACCCTAATGATTCTATAATTCTATGAATTTAATGTGCCGTCTGTTCTGGGTTTCCACCTGATGGGAAGCCCATGTGTTGGAGAAGTGCCTGAACCCATCAGGAAAGGAGTCTGAGGGAGACCCAGCCCCTGTCCCACCCAGCACAGACTCATCCCCTCACTCCCCACCAACCCCATCCCTGCCTTCTGCCTCTCTGTGCAAAGCCCCCCACCACCCATCACACGTGGTGCTCCACCATCCTCCCCTGCACAGCAGAGGCACACTCCAGCCCCTGGCAGATCCCCATGCTTGGAAAGTGCCCCATTACCAAAGGGACGGGAAGGGGAGGGCAGAAGGAAAGACAACTCAAGCACAGTGGTGGTGTCCAGGTTGGGTGTCCCATACAGGTGCTCAGCAGCAGGTGGGAAGGTGCTCATCAGCAGAACCCAGAGCAACATGTGACATTTTGCATGCACTGGGGAAGGACAGCTTGGAAACTTCTGAGGGCAGTGATGAGCATGGCCAAGCCCACGTTGGGGAAGCCCTGAGGCGTCTGCCCCCGTGTCCTGCATCTTTAACCCGGACTCCTCACAAAGACCTGGCCCTATAGCCTTGCCCCACACATCAGGCACAGCAGGCCCCATGCAGCGTAGCCTCAACCCTGGCCCAGGGAGGTCTCTCTTCCATCACCCCTCACAACACAAAACCTGCCCCAGCCCACTGCCCTCGGCTGCTTTGCCGATAAAGCAGCTGAAGGGAAAGCTTTGAGCTTTTATTCATGCTGCCTAGACTAAAGTAAAACATCAACGTGCCGACTGTACATAATAATAGAGTAGATAAAGTCCATTTTTCCTGGGCCCTCTGAAAGCGATCCCCAAGCATTAAAACGGGTCTCTTAATAAATACCTTATCTCCCTGCCACAGAGCCCTGCCGCAGATAACGGGGCCGCCATTACCTCTCACCCAGCCCCATTTCCATCAGGGCCACTTCAAACAGGCTCCTTTTAAAGCCCCCCTGGGAGGAAGGCTCAAAGCCCCCTGGGCTGGGGGAGCCCATCCTCATCCCCAGGTAGGATGGGGAGGCTGTGCTGCAGTGCATCCCCTTCCCCTTCTGATGGGACAAGGCTCCACGAGCTGCCAGCCCCATTGCCTGTGTGGGGTGGGCAGTGATGGGCTCCCACAGGGGATGGCCCAGGCAGGGCCACAGCGGGCAGCTGACAGCTCCACAGCAGAAAAATCCTCTGCAGCCCGGTGCAAACGGCCCAGGTCGCAAGGTGATGCCGCACCGGTTGCACGGGACTCATTTATTAATACGCCACACAGGTGATAGCAGGTTTATTAAGTATATTGCTGCGATTTCACATTTAATTTACTAAGAATACAATGGTTTGGGCTAGAGGACCCAAGGGAAATCTAGGCAACAGTGAGCAAAAATCCATGAAATTCAATGTAGCACACTAATCATGGAGGCATTATAGTATTAATTGCTATAATGATATACTTCTAATCCTATCTTACACCGCGCCACATAATTTCATTGGGTAAGAGAGGAAAGGAATTAAATTTAGTTCAATACAGGCAGGCGTGTAACTTAATAGAGGAGTTTGACTCCAGAGCACTCATGGGTTTAGGGCTAACGCCACGCAACGCGGGCCACAGCGGGGAGGGACGGCACGAGACTTTTGCCTCCCTCCCCAAAAGCTGGAAGCGATAAGGAAAAGTGTGGGATTTCTGCTTTTCAAGAGGCCATATAGAGGATAATTAGAATTCGTTGTAAAGATGATTTATCATGTCTATCATTGTGCTTGAAAAGGCTAGGTCACCCATGAATGCTGATGAAATTTCAAAGATCTGCTCCCCAAGGACTTCCCGCATCTGCTGCCCTCTGAGATGGGGAAATAGCCCCGGGCAAGCTTCTCATTAATACCGCCGGAAAATATAAGCATTTTGTCAGACATAACATTTTTCTTCACCCTGATACCTGACACTGTCAGAACCTTAAATAACGCCTAACGGGCCTCACCCCAGAGCTCCTGCTTGATCTCCTCGGGCTCGGGGCCAGCCCTGATGTGGGCCCAGGGGGCTTTGGGGCTGGGACTGGGGGGCTTTGGGGCTGGGCCAGGTGTTGCGGGATGCTGCAAGATTTGAGGGCGCGTTTGTTTCTCACTTGTTCACTGACTCATTTTTGGGTTGGGCCTGCTTGCTGGCGCTGGGTTTCACTGACTGGTTGTGAGCACTCAGGAACCTTCAGCCCTCGCAGGCTGTGGAGAGAACAGCGATGACCCCAGGGATAACAGGGACCCGGGGGCAGCCGGGGGTGCCCAGGTGATGCTGCGTGCCCAGCGCTGTGCTCCCCAAGACCCAAACCCCCCAGCTGCCCCCCACTGCTATTTGGGGACCTCAGCAGCAGATGTGACCCGCCTGGGGGTCCGTGTGGGACACCCTGTGCCGGGGGCTCTCCGGACACCCCTTTGGGAGGGTTGCGGCTCGGTGCTGGCCTCGGGCCCGGCCCCTCGCCCCCCCTCATAAGGCGCAGCCCCTCCTGCAAAGCGCTGGTGAAGGTCAGGGGAAGGGGCGGCTGCAGGCAGTCCCGTGCTCAGTTGTCCGTGTCCGGGAGGCGTGGGGATCTCCGTCTTCAAGCCTTTTAATTTCCATTCTCATTTGCAAGCCCTGAAGAGAGGCGGCAGCGGATCCGCGTTTCTCTCCTTGCCGCCCCAGCCCCGCCGCTCGGCCCCGCTCCCCTCCCTCGCCACCGCCGGGCCCGGGCCTCAGCACCACGGACAGCGGCGGGAAGGGGGCGGGCACAGGGGGGAGCGGGGCGCTGCCGCCTGAGGGGAGCCGGCCTGGAAGGGCGGAGGGCAGAGCCTGGCTGCAGAACCTGTCCCTAACCCCCAGCCTGACCCTCCCCTGTCCCAGCTCCATGCCGTCCCCTCGGGTCCTGTCGCTGTCCCCAGAGAGCAGAGCTCAGCGCCTGCCCCTCCGCTCCCCTCGTGAGGGAGCTGCAGGCCGCCATGAGGCCTCCCCTCAGCCTGCTCTGCTCGGGGCTGAACAACCAAGGGGCCTCAGCTGCTCCTCATACATCCTCCCCTCCAGACCCTTCACCATCTTCATAGCTCCCCTCTGGGCACTCCCTAACAGTTTTGTGTCCTTTCACCTTGTGGCACCCCGAACTGCAGGGGGCAGATGTTGAAGGGACAAGCTCGGGCTGTGCTCGTCCCCTGGAGGCTTCCACAGGGCTGTGAGGGAGGCTGGTGACAGGAGCTCACAGCAGGCTGCTCTGGGGACTGTCGTGCCCCCTCCTGTGACAGTTTTGCCTCACAAAACCCACATAAACAGGACAAGAACTAAAAATCACCCATGTCTTACACAAACACCTCTGCTGCCAACAATATTAGCCTGGTGCCAAGGTGCTGGCCAGGGCTGTGGGGCCAGGGGGCCAGCAGCTCACTGGGGCAGGTCATCCCCCAGCAGTCTCCTCCTCTTCCTCTTGTTAGTGGAGTGGCACCCGGTGGCAGAGACCTCGTGGGGCTGTGAGTGCCCTGGGCAGCAAACAGGACCTAGGGGAGGCCTCAAGTGCAGCAGGGGACAGAGAGGATGAGCCCGGCGCCATCTCCACTCTCCTCAGGCAGCTCCCCTGCCTCCCCCGAGCAGCGCACCCAGAGGCATTCCCAGGGACTCGCTGCTTTGTGACAAGCCACTTGGTTAAAAAGCAAACATGTTCACAACCGTGTTTTCATCAGAGGTAAAGCAGCATCATGTCAAAAATGAAAAGATCCAAGAGGCTGAAGCAGAAAGGAGCAGCTTTGCCAGCCACACAGAAGCATTTACAGCTCTTGTGACCTGAGAACAAAACATGCATGGCCCTGGAAATAATCCCCCCCACCCAATGAAGATTATATTGTAAGGAACAAAATCACCAAACGCTCTCCAGAGGCATCTCATCCAATGCCTTGTCTTGCCAGAGAAGTTGCTGTTTTATTTCCTTCCCCACACTGGATCCAGAGCACATTTCTCTAACTGTCCCATCCAGAGCCCAAGGCCTTATTAACCCCTTAACCAAGCAGAATGACTCCATTTTCTAACTTCAATATTTAAACACACTTGATTGGAAAGAGCAAATTGTGTATCTCGACTAAAAGGAGGCTGCTTTGTCAGTACGAGACAAAGAAAAGAGCAGGTGCTCATTTTTCAGCAGCCTAGCGGCTCTTCAGAGCACATTTCACCGCCAGCCATAGGCAGGACCTTCTCCTCTCAGGAACACTGGTAAATTTAGGGACTAGGGCGGAGGAGTTTGAATCCCAAACCCAAACCCAGCAGCCTTCAGCCGCCTGGAGCCGGGCAGCCCCTGCCTGTGCTCCCCGCTCTCGGCAGGTGGCACTGCTCGGCCGGGCGCTCGCCTTGTCCTGTGCAGCTGCTGCTGCGAGGACCAAAAACATCTCCCTGCCCGGCTGGGGGTTCAGAGGCACCAGGGACAGATTTGAGTGGCTCGGGGAATACCTGCACGGCAACTGCTGGGGATTAGTGTGCATTCTGCACGTTAGAAAAAGTCCCAATAAAATACATATCACAAATGATTCAACAAACCCTTGATGCCTCTCCTACCCTTCTTTTCCCTCCCTTCTGCATGAAGATGCTTTACAAAGGTAATTTGTAATCAAGTGGTTAGACCAACCAGTTCATTAAAGCAGTCTTTTTTTTTTCTTCCCTTCCAGAAAACCTTCATTTTCCAGTTTTTCAACTTTTGCACTGAAGTTTGGCTGCCTATTGTTTATCCTCTGTCCTAGGGTATGAAGGATGAAGAGCTAAACCAGTGTCAGGGTGCTGACAGCCTGAGAAGGCAAAGCAGAATGAATGCAGTTTTGTGTGAAACAAGGAGGAAAGGGGTGTGAGAGCATCAGTATTGCACATGGAAAACATTGCTGGAGAGCCTATGACACAAAAAGTGATGACAGGTTCTTGCATAATATGACACTTAGACTATAAATGGTTCACAAAACGGGAAAAGCACTCCCTCTGTACCCACTCATACCCAGACGTTTTCAGGCTATGGATACTTCACTGATGCACGAAGCTCAGGCGTGCTCACCACCAGATACAACTCGTGCCCTTGCGTTTGTACCTCTGGGCCATCCTGACCCAGCAGGCAACAAACACGGAGGAAAGGAACGTCTTGGCCAGCTCCAGCCCCTGGCAAGGCTAGCATTGTCTAGAGCAGCAGGCAGCCAGACGTGGCAAAAAGACCATGAGCTCCAGTGCCTCTACTGCCTTTGCCAGAGCTCTAGAAAGCCAAGCTTGAGGCTGCTGATCCTGCTGAGGGAAAAGGGAAGGTCTCTAGTTCTCGTACAGGCACTTCTCCCCCATAACAGAAGGGACAGCTATCCAGAATCCCCAATATTTTCCTTCTAATGGCAAAAGGCACCTGGCCCGTGCTTTACTTGTAGGGCAATGTATTACATTTTGTCTGCTTTTCCTGCAGAGCTGAGAAGCTCTAAGCCAGCTCTACTGAACACGTCAAGCCAAAACAGTCCATCACAAACCAGATGCAAATTGATTGTTCAAACAAAGGAAAAGCTTGCTTCCAGTGGGGGAACAAAGAATTCAGAAACATCGTCAGAAAAAAAAAATAAAAAGGAAAAAAAGAAAGAAACAAACAAACAATAACTGGGAGAGGCAATCTCCCTGATCCACTGATCCTGCTCACTAAACCTTAGTAGGCAGGGACTTACCTGGAAAAACTAGCAACAGCTCTGAGCAACAAAGGTTACTTACCCCCCTGCTGATCCTTCTGCCAGGTGGGACTGGAGGAAGAGGTCAGAGAAAGAGGATTTAGGAAATGCACTCAGGAAAAGAACGCATGGAGAAGAAAGGAGTCAAGGAAGAAAAGAGATGGAAACAGAGAGGGCAAGTCTCATAGAAGGTTAGAAAAAGTAGCACTTGCATAGGAGCAAACCCCATGGGGAGAGAGCTACTGGGTCAAAACCTCATTGAAAGAGAGCCAACCGTAAATGGACACCCAACACACTCTCTTTTCTACCCTTTTCCTAACACACTCATTCCAGTTCTTCTCCCTACCCCACCTGGGCACCCATGCCTTTCTTGCTTTCATTTTAATCCACCTCTTTTATCAATCCCACCCAGGAGCATACCCTTGGCACAGTGCAAGGAACGCACTGGTGGGCTGCTCTCCAAGGCCAGCTCCTCCGCATGCTGCTCCTGCAGCAAGATACACCGCCCACTGCTCAGCCCCCATTTCTCCACACCTCCTCTGGAGACCTCCCCTGGAGACAGGGTCGCTCTTCCTGCCCCACAAAAGCCTATGAATTTCAGCTCCTAAATAGGTCTTGTTCAGCTTCCAGCACCTGGTCAGGAATAAACCCTGTTTGTGCAAGGCTGCACATACCCATCCTAGCCCCTCAGCCACCAACTACACCGCCACACAGATGGCGACAGCAGCAGCAAAGTCCCCATCTATATTGCTTATGGTTATCTCTGCAAAGATGGGAATTTCCATGTTGCTCCACACCAGCAACTTAAGTGGGAAAGGCTGTGACTGAACACACGTGAATGAAAGAGCCAAGCTGCCAGGGTTAGAGTCTAAGTCACAACTGACTGGATGGACTCAATCTGACACCAGCCCAGATTTATGATGAGCATGATGCAGCAAGCAGCAATATGCCTGCACTCCTGGATGCCAACAGGCTGAAAGGCACAGCATCTTGCATGTTGACTTCCTAGACCACTTACAATTAAGTCTAGGTATGGATTGTGGAGCTAAGTCTAGGCTTTGGGGCTGGAAAGGTAAGACTTGACAAGATGCTGGCCTCTTCTGGAATATTAGGTGTTTAATGCACAATCTGCACATACATAAAAATTCAGCACCTGTTTTTAAAGCAGTATGGTCACTCCGCTTTTTGTCCAAAACCTTATTACAAAATGGAATCTGTAAGCCAGAAAAAATGCATTTGTATTTACTAAGGAAAGAAAAATAGGGAGGGGAGATGTGAACAACATTGTATGTGATGAATCTCCTGTTTATTTTAGAGAGTCTGGAAACTGCCTTGTTTTTTCAATTGGACTGCACGTCTTTGTAAAAGATGTGTTCCACCCCCAACCATAAATATTCCAGGGACATCCTATTAGTGGTGTTATGCAACAGAGGGAACTAGCTTATCCCAAAGCGTTCACAGCGCCTACTGACTTGCATTTGATTTAAGCTTGTCTTCTATGCTCCCTCTATAGGAAAGGGGATTCCATCCTCACAACAGCCCTCTGTCCTCCCTTTGGAGATGCCTGGAAGATAAGCCTCTCACACATGCCGTCTAAAATTAGTGTCATGTGAATATCCTCTTCTGGCCTTATAAACTTTGAGTCTATGA
The DNA here is from genome assembly GCF_047663525.1 of Anas platyrhynchos. Classification (NCBI taxonomy): domain Eukaryota; kingdom Metazoa; phylum Chordata; class Aves; order Anseriformes; family Anatidae; genus Anas; species Anas platyrhynchos. Next base: position 10,244,070 of record NC_092591.1, read on the forward strand.
AAACAATAAAACACTATTCTTTAATTTGACATGAGCACAAAATTGCCTTTTTCAATTTTACATCTGAATCTAGTTAGAGGGAGCCTGGGATGCCACCACGCCAACCTTTAGTATTTGTCTACAGAGGTACGAAGCCAACAGCAGTCCCCACAGAAACCTGCACAACTGCTGAATCCACATCAAGCTGTGAAAATGCAGCAGAGTGAACACATCCTGATGAGGTGAGTTCACAGACTGCAATGAGAGCAGAAGGAACACACTGGAGTATGCCTGACATTCTCCTAGATCTAAATTATTATTTAGGTCCCTGTCCATCAATAGGGGAGATGGGAGACACTGCAGAGAGGAAGACTGTGGTGCAAAGAGCCTCTTCTTCATAACTCATTCACCTGACATCATTTGCTTATGAATCCTCCCTTCCGAGGCAAAACAGGCATCAAGGGGGCCTCTTTCAGATCTCTTTTTTCCAGAATTTAAAGTGTGCCCACCAGAAGTATTTTTTCCATGCACCAATGCAGCTTCACAAGCCTGTTAACCTGGGTTAAAGCAGACAGCATTTGGGATTGGAATCTCTGGTTTTACCTGAAGCAGCAAAGGCTCCGATCACTGTAGCAGTACTAATAGCTTCTATTTGTTTATTCCATTCCATCAGAGTACACAAATAACTGGAGTTTTCCTGGTTTTAAGCCCATGTGAAAGAGAAAAGATTTGGCTTTCTGTTTGGATGTCATAATATTAATGGAGAACATCTTTACAGGCTTATTACAATGCAATATTGCCAATTCCAAGCGTCAAGAAAATTAAATAATTAAAAAGACATAATGAATCATTCATCCCCACCCTACAGCAAAAATCACGAGAGTAAGAATGGCTTTGATTCCATTTGTTTACCAGTTTCTGAGCATTTCTGGTGCCGACAGATTACTTTTTCAAACCCATCTTCCACAATGAGAGTTAGAAACTGTCTTAAAGTTTTTCAGTTATGTTTAAGTCACATGAATTCTGAAGCAGGAGCCTTAAGGACAAAAAAACATCTAGCAAAATAAGCTGACAAGGAACAAAACCATCTGACAAGGGCTTCAGGATGAAACTACCAGAGTAATTAATGAACCATTGATACCAAACAGGTTCAGAAGGGTGGCTAGGCTGTAAGACCCAACAAAGCTGACATATTTGCTAGATCAGATCAAAACTGCCTGAAGAAAGGGCCAATACACTACACTTCAGGTGTTAATCCAGAGCAACTGCACACAATGTCCCTGTCCAAACCTGCTCCGGGTGGCACTGCTGGGGGAGGGGGGCTGGATAGGACGACCTCCAGAGGCCCCTGCCAACCTCAACCAACCTACCACTCTGAAAAATCAACTGTGCAAAATGAGGAAAAAAAAAATAAAACAACCCACCAAAACAGTAGGAACTGATTTGAGGTCAGTTCTCCTGATCTTGATTTCTTATGGAGTCAGAAAAAAAAAAAAAAAGCCTCTACTGACAAAAATTGCTCTGTGTAAGACTCATGAAATGTAGTAACTAAACATTATTATAAATTTATTTCATCTTGACACCAAAAACAGCTCTACAGCTGCTTTACGATACTGTGAAGGTTAAACTACTACAGAACAAGCACTCCTGCATGTGGCTACTATAAAAATGTCACTGAATTATTTCTAATTTTAGTGCCCCTTGTTCTAAAAATCGCTTTGCGCTGCACTCCAGGAAGCAAAAAGGTAATTCAAATAAACCTAGCAGCTGAAGATCAACATGCATCTATCCTAAAAGCTGAGCAGCTCTGGGGCTTGTGCAGGACTAAGACTGCGGGGAGACTTTTACAAGGGGGTTCAAGTCACCACAGCCCGAAACATGGAAGTCTGTGGCTGATACAGGCATGTTGCACCACTTCATGGCAAACAGAGAAACGGGTACTTTTGGGGTAGAATTACTTAAGCCAACAACTGCAAGGTGGTAAGATCCACTGCACCCAAGAATGCCCATTTGTCTGCACTAACCCTAAAATTAGTTAAGGCAATGAAGAATTTTATTTACAACTTGTTCAGGTGAACCCTACCCAAGTGCCCACCACAAGGTAAGTCAGCAGGACACTACCCCAACTTTAAATACTGTTACACTCCCACCCTGAGACCAAATTTTCCCCCAAAAGTGAGGGAAAGGAACATGATCAAACTGTAGATACAACAAACTTTCTGGACATGCTTGTAGAAAACAACCCTTTCAAGAGGTCTTTACTTCAAAAATACCTTACTGCTATTCCCAGATGCCAGTAAAAACATTATCTGAGCACTGGGTCTGTCTAAGAACACCAAAAAGATTGTATGAAGCCATGTAAGCTAAAGGGAGATGAAAATAAGTGCCTTCTCTGTCAGAGGGAGATAGAACAAAAACTAGTTGGGGAAATAATCATCAGCACTCATCAGCTACCAGCATAAATTGCTGAAAATCATGAACTTTTAAAATGAAAGTCATGCACATTCTGAAATCATGGGTTCTCACATAAACTTTTGCCAAGGAAGGGAATCAGAAACAAATCTGCTAGCAAAAATTAATTTTTTCATTGCAATCAAGCAGCGACTTTGTCACCCCATTTATCTCATGGGGATGCCATTACCGCTGATATGGACAATTAACTGTATTTGGAAAATACATCTTTCAAAAATTATCTGCAACGCTCCGTCATCAGTTTTGAGAACAAAACCACGAGCAGGGAGAAATAATTTCCTCAATGGTGTAAAGTGGTATAGCTGCACCAAAACGAGCAACCATTACCAACTTAGAGAGGCTGCAAATATGGTCATTAATTCACCCCTATGGGATTGGAAGCTGCGGGCAGCAGGTCAGCCTCTTCTCCCCCTGCAGGCCCTAAACCAAAGTCAGACCAGGCCTAGGACTGCTGCTGGCAGCGGTGGATGGCTGATCTCCTGGCATGGAAACTCTCATGTGACTGCCATTGCAAGTACCTCCCCAAAAACCAAGCACAAACCTCTGAGGATGTTGACTATCAGTATCTAGAGTTATTGGGGGGATTAGCTTTTCACAAACCAGCCTTCCCACTGCTAAGGGCTTCTGGAGATGCAATCACCTCTTGTTCAAGAAGATCAGCACGCTGCCTAAGACGCCCCAATTAGAGCATTACTCAACAGCTCAGAAGCACCAATACCTGGGTTGCTCCTACGCAGAGGGGCGTACTTCAGCAGATGACAAAGAGCAAACCGAAACGCACCTTTCTTAATTCAACCCCGAATTTGATTTGAATGCATATTTCACTAGGTGTTGCCACCCGGCTCTCTGACCAATCAGCACCACATCCAACATCTTCGCGTGTATGCTGAAACCAGGGGGTGCTGCCAAAGCATGAAGCAGCCTACAGAAAAGGGCGGGGAGGGAGGAATGTGCTGCTGCTGCTTCCTGTTCTTGGCCAGAGCAGACAAGGAGACACGGCTCTTTAGTCCAAGGGAACCAGAAGGTTTAATCCACCCATGCTTCCAGTCTGACCATAATACCTTTGCTACTCATTTTAAAAGGGAGCACAAAAATTAAATGTTATTATACAGAGGCCAAGATTCCAGTGATAAGAAACTTGAATACTGTCTGAGATGTTAATAGTAAGAGCTAAAGACGTGCTCTGCAACTGCGGGGCAACATTTTACTAAGTTTGGCAGAAGTCTCCTCCCTTCATACCCTCAGGCTTTCGCTTAGCTTAGACAATATCACAAGGAAGGGCTGTTTGCCCAGAGGTTTTCACTGCATATTTGTTGGGGATTTTTGTTTGTTTGTTTGTTCATTGACATGGCTTGCTGCCAGCTTATGAAAACTACAAGCCTGTCATCAGGAGTTCACCCAGTCTGAGAGAGGAAAAACAATGGTTAGAAGTCAACCTGATTCCATACCTTTAAAATGTCACGAAATAAAGCACACATTAAAGAGACATTCTAGAAATGCTGCAACACTCCCTGATTTCACTCAAGGATTATAATGAAACATGGGTTTCTATAAGCAATCAGTATTGGTTTGCCTCAGCACAGGCAACTCCGTGCACAAACATTATGCTCTGTTCTTCATGTAAGCAGAACCTCCCCAACAGGTTTGTTCTTCCAGAGTTACCGAGATTATCTTCAGAAAACAAAACTCTTTTCTTACCCATATCAGAGAGATTTCTTTCCAACTTTTTCAGGGCACACTGGACCCAGATACAGGGAAAAAAAAAAGCCACTGCTGACATCATCTTGAGCTGTACTACGAAGAGCAATGAGGATTCCCTGGAAACAGGAAACCCTACTTTGTACAGCTCATGTTCGCACTGAAGGCAGCAAGCTGTCCAGATACAGCCAGATAGGAGGATCAAGCTTATCAGCTGGAGGTGGGACAGGGCAGAAAAGCACCGGGTCAAGCCAGAGCCCTCATAAATCAGCACAACTCCACTCAAGTTAACAGGGTTGTGCCGATTCAAGCCAGCTGTGGATCTAACCCACAGCATGTTTTGCAAGGCTATTTTCAACTCTTCAGGGCTCTGCTTTGCTGTGTTTAAACATTCACAACACCCACTGAAGTTAATGAGAACTGTGTGTACAGAACACTAGTGTTATTTCTTTATAAATATTTGGGAGGTGCTCAGAGACTGTGATAATGAGTGCCATATATTAGAACTGAGACAGAATGGTATTGAATCATCCGACCCTTAAGTGGGACAGGTCGTTAATCTTTTCCTTGGGAGAACATTTCAATTTTTGCCTTGGCAAATGAGGAATCATCATTAATAGATGTGGGGGTTCTACCTTTGCCAAGTCCCAGACAAAAAATGTGTTTTTCCATTTGCCTTGGGCTTGTGTAAGCTTGCCTAAGGAGGCCAGCCTCACAGTTTGAGAAACACTGCTAGCAGCCACCATACCCTCATTCCCAGCTAAATTAAACCCTATTACACTGTAATTAACCTTGCCTAACTTGTTCTGAGTTACAGCAGTAGGTTAAGAAAAAAAATCATGCCTCTTCTAAGCTGTCCCTGAGAAGCATTTTTACATATCAGGCTTGCCTACTTTTCAAATATTTCCAGCCTCTCTTGGAAGCTCTTCTTCTGAAGATCACAGCTCGACTGCAGGCAATACCAGAACTCTTCTTGACTTCGGTGGGACCAGAATCATCTGCAGTTATACTCCTGCACCTTGTATTCCTGCCAGGCAGCATATTTTTGAAGCAAACACAATACTACAGAAGTGATGGAGAGACTACATACATATCTTGTTATGTTAAGAAATTCACACAGGCAGGCTTACCGATTTTCCTTGGTCAAATTTAAAGCAGTAAAGTTCTATTTTATGAATTAGTCTCTTGAGCATTTTATTAAAATATAAGATTAAAAAAAAAGCATGCTTGTAGTTCCATTTGCCTCTCAGGGTATGGTGAGAAGAACAAGCAAAAAGTAGGAGGAACTTCTCATTTACTAAACTATCATTTTAAAAGAAAAGTAAATTGTTGACAGAATCACTCCTTCCAGGTATTTTTTCCCCTTCTTTTTAAAAATTGAGTTCTTCAATTGTATTTTGAAATACCCAGAGTTTTAATAAGGTCTGTCAAGCTCCATTAAGTCCACAGACCTTTCGACCAGACCATCAACGCAACAGTCTTAAAACCAGAAACCCTCTAACGTCGTTCTGGTGAAGGTTTGGATAATCCTTTCACTGCCTGCAGTAAGCACATGGAAAATACAGCACAAACCACCACAGCATGAGGTGTACACTGCTCCCAGTAACAGGGCACTCACCAAAAAAAAATAAAAGTGCCAGCACAGGTTACAGATATTACCGCTGGTAAACCTCCGAGGTGCAGCCTTGGCGGTCAGCAAAGCCAACCTGAGTTTGCTTAATCTCTGTGCGTCTGGATCGACGGAGAAAAATAATTTAAGAAGAAGAAAGAAGAGAATAAATGGTTATACATCAAGTGCAGCAGCCTGCCTCCAGCAGGACTCCGCCGTCCCCCGGCTCCGTGAGGGGGCTCCGAGCCCCCGGGGGTCCCGCAGCGCCCGGCCCCTCGCTGCCGCCGCTCTCGTCCGCCGCTGCCGGCCCGATGCCCGGGCCTCGCTGGTCAAGTGGTCCTAAACATTTCACAATTATGATAGAGAACTGTTGAACTGTTAAGAACCACTGCACCAAGGAGGCTGAGGAGCCGCGGGGAGGGGGGGGCGGTGGGGATCGCGCTTTCCCCCTCGCTCTCCAGGCCCGGGCTTGGCTCTTCCTCTCGGCACGCCGGACCTGGGGGCGAGACAAAACACACGGGGAAGAGGGGCTGGGGGGGGAAGCCCCCGACCCACCGAGCCCCGTCCGATCCCGTCCCGTCCCGTCCCACCGCGGCTCGGCCGCCCCCCGCCCGCCCTCGCTGCCTCCTTCCCTCCCCTCACCCAGCCCCGCCGCTTACTCACAGCCAACGTCCCGCGACCGCGCCGGGAGACAGCGAGCTTTCAAATAATAAATAATAATAAAATAACTACAAAAAAAAAAAAAAAAGTTGAAAAAGAGGCAAAAAACAAGCCATTCTCCTCAAGGGGGGAAGCCCCAGCTCGGGGCCGGCTGCCGGCCGCTCCCCCGGCCCAGTGCCGCGGCTGGGCGTGCGGGGCCCTTTTATACCCGCGCGGGCACCTCGCGGTGCATGAGCCGTCCCCTGCCGCGGCGGCCAGGAATGCAGCCCTCGCCCCTCACACGACCAGTTTTTCCAGGCTTGCCTTCTCACTGACAGGCTGGTTTCTTTTTCTTTTTTTTTTTTTTTTTTTTTTTTGGTTCCAGCCATCATCTGGGGCGGCCCAACGTCAGCAGGTAAGAAAAAAAAAAAAAAAAAAAAAAAAAAGGCCGAACCTGTTCCGAGGCGGCGCGTTGCCTCCCGCCCCTCCGCCCTGTCACCGTGGGGGAAACCGCCCGACAGGTTTCGCCGAAGCTGGAGGTGGCTCCGGGAGGGGAGCAGCAGACTCCACCCAGCGCCCTCCTGACAGCAGAGATCCCTCGGCGCCCTCCCGGCTCCCTTCGCCTGGCTGCCAGCCTCAATAAAAAAAAATAAATAATAATAAATAAAATAATAATAATAAAAAAAGCCCTAAACCAGCCCGTCGTGTTCTCCGGGAGATTTTATTGAGGCACGGCGAACGCCGGCGTTGGGCTGCGTTTCCCGCTCGCCATCGTGGCGTCGCCGCTTCCCACCTGGCCTCAGGCGTGAGGCGGCGAGGGCTGGCGTGCTGCCGGGGGGCTGCGGTCCTTCCCCCTCGGCAAATGTGTCCTGCCCGTAAATGATAATTTTAGAAAGTCCCCCCCCAACCTCCCTTTCGTTCCCCAGCGTGTTGTTTTTTGCTCAGAAATGGCGTGAGGGGCCATGTGCCGAGGGAGGAGGCTGCCTTTGCCCCGTCCCCCTCAGCCCTGCTGTGGTCTCCCTGGGTGAGGCGTTGGAGGGCGGCCCGCTGGGGATCTCACTTCTCACGGCTCACTTTCTGTGGCTGAGCACTTCCACCGCCATGTGGATCGCACCGCTCGGCTTCAGGAAGGCAGGCACCTAACCAGGGCTGAGAAACGTGAAGGTTGACCTGATTTACAGAGCTGTTGGGCAGCTGGCAGGAGAAAACTCTGACCTTCCAAAAATCAGGCCACTTGCGCCTCGTCAGGCCCTTAGCCGTGACGCTGAGAGTCATTTTCTCAGAATTTAAGCTCCTTCAATTAATCCCTCTCACTTTTAGTCTTATTGTCTAGAGAACAGGACGGAGACATGGCCCACCAAGGTCCACCATGGTGTGGGGTGCGCAGGAAAGCCTTTCCCCTCCATCACCTCAGGACACCCCGGCAGCTGTACCCCCATGGCAGCTACAGGGATGTTGCTGGGGCTGCTCATACTGCCTGGTGGCACGCTGCCAGCCAGTCCAGGAGACAGGATTTAGAGCAGATGTGGATGGCAAACCCTGCTCTGCCAGTGACTCAACCGATGGCCTCCGCCAAGTCACTTCACCACACCTTGAGGAGGAGAGATAATGCTTACCTGCCTCATCTTATGAGGCTTCACTTATGTTTATATAGTGCTTTGCATGCTTAAAGAACCGTGTAAGTGCTGTGTATGAATTTTGGTGCTCCAGATCCTGTGATCTTTGGCCCTTTAAAAGTATATAGACAACTCAAGCCAATCCCGGAGGAAATGCTCCTAAGGACAGGCATTGCGGAGCAGCAGGGGATTCCAGCACGGCTCATGTGAACGTGCGCTCCCACCAGGAGCAGGAGCAGACAGGTTGCTCTAGGAACCTATGCAAACCTCCTGCCGAGGAAGCTCCCGAGATCTAGGCTGGAGGCATTTCAGTCCACTTTGGTAAAACCGGCTCCTGCGCTTCTTCTTTGCTCCCTCAGACTCAAACCCAGAAGTTAGGTTTGTGCCTTTTTTTCCAAAGAGACCAATTGTTATAGTTTTTCTGGACCTTCTCATTCTCGCCAGAGTATTTTCACCTGCTTCAGCTAGAGAAGGGCGCACTATTTGTGAGTTAATTCAACGGGGACAGCAGTGGAAGTCTGGGGGAAGCAAGGCTGCTCTTTACTCTCTGTAAGAAGAGCCACCTGTTTTATGGCTGTGTCCTAGGTCTCCTTCTCCTGCTGGTGATGTACACATGCACAGCATGAACATGCTAGCTATATTCTATATATAATTCCTTGCTAACTATACTACCAACTCTCACCTACCCCTGACAAACACCCATCCACACCCACACCCACAACTTTATAATACCACTCTGCTAATAACCTTGTTGTCCGTACTACCTGGGTGCAAAAACCCTTTCCAGACAAACCAGTCAGAACCCACTACCATGCTGGTGAGATACAATACCACCCAGTGACCCCACTGCGGGTCTGGTCCAGGTTCAGACACACACAGCTGATAGCCCCCGAGGAAGGGCTCTGAGCCCTAGGTGGGGAATTGCCTGGGGCAGCCCCAGGAAATGAGGCACCAGAACTTGTATGGGGTTTGGGCAGGATGAGTAATCTTCTGATTTGTATTTTTTAATAAGTGTTGGTTTTGTCGACTGAATATTTAAGGTTGTCTGTGTGTTGTTGTTTGTTTTTTTTCAGGGAAGAATACAATAATAGTACAGGTCTCTTATGCTTGGTAAGGGGTGCCAAGGGGTGGCTGGGATGAACTTTTTTGGCTTAAAAGAATCCACCAATCAAATATATACAGTCCCTTAGATCACTAGTAGGAAAAATGTAGTTTTTTAGTAACTTGCACGTTAGACAGCAATGGGCAAATATACTTTTAATTTATTTATGCAATTATTCAGTACATTCTGTTTCTCACCTGTATATACGTGATTATAAAAGTAACAGAGCTAACATCCTCTTGCCTCTCTAAGCTAGGCAGAGTCACACGGAATGGTCTGAAGGCTTTAAAAGGTAGAAGAGAAGAGATGCCTAACAGTAGAAACGGACTGATAGCACTATGCAAGGGATAAGCCATGTGTTGTTCTTCCTCCGTGAAGGTCTGAAAGGTGATCAAAGCATTACATTAATAGAATTGGTTCTGAAATTCTACAGAGGTAAAAATTCAGTTGTATTAGAAGGAACAGTAATTAGCCCGTATTTCCACTGATGGTTAAACTAAATATCATTTATATCCTTCTCTTTTCAGCTGCATATATATGAGTACATTGGCTATGTGCTTGGTTTGCAATGGACCATTTATGTCTGCAAAGATGGTGATGTAGCTTACAAGAGGACTTAAGGGATGTGCTGTTTGCATGGCAGACTGTGGAAGGCTCTGGTAGTGAGAGAAATATTACATTTAAAGGCAGTTCTATTTTGAAAAAGTGCCATTGTGAAAAATGGCTGAAAAACGCTATCTTTATTTTCCATCAGTAACCCCATGCTCCTTGGCAAAAGGTCCCAGTGCTTTCCTGCCCATACTGTATTCTGCAGGTAGTATCACGGAGGGTGTGGGACAACACAAAGTACTATTCCTTGTACTACAACATATTTTATCTGACAATTCTAAACTTAAAATAAATCCAGCATGCAGACTAAGCTTGTACTCAGAGCTTACTATTGTTTTTCCCTTTCCTCAACAGTTCCCTACTGACTTGCTATTCTTGCTCATTATTGTTTGCCTAAAATTAGGTTGGAAGTTTCTTAAGCAAAGACTTGGAGCCTGACGTGCTGCAAAATACCTGTTATATTCTTGGTAAACAGAACAAAAAAATGGGCAAGTCGATTTTCTTCCACCCTGGGAAATCAGCATTCCATATGTTCATAGTAAGCACTGATGGGGCAACTTCTTGTTTACTTTAGTTGGTTCAAACTCATTTGTCAATATAGCAGCCCACTGCGTGTCACATGTAAGCATAATAAGAGCTTAATGGTAACTTGTTTTGCAGTAATAAATGCCTTGAGAGAGAGACGGACACTTCCTCATAAATAGGAAGTATTTTCAGATTATTTCCTAAATAAGTAATTTAAAGAGAAACAAGATGGGATGGGATGTTTTTCCAACCAAGAGCTTTTAGAAAGACCGGGGTGGGTTGTCATTCAGTACTTAAATTGATAAAGACATGCTAGAAATTAAAATATGGCTAACAGCTTAATATGAAGCTAAGAATTCACGTTTTATTGGAAAATGCCACCATTCTGTGAACAAAATGTTGATTAATCACAAAATTATCAGTTTAGCAGGAGAGGGGTTTTTATCTCACGTGCTGTATCTAAACAGGTCATCATTCGTGGGCACTGCTGAGGTTACATATCAATTTGGTGTCTTAACACTGCACGTCACCATTCTCCTTGCTCTGATTTAACATCTTGTTCATTCCAGCAGTTAACCATGTAAATCACCGTGTACAAATTAAGGTACTTTTTTTCCTCTTAGGGAGAATTTTTCAACTCAAGCTTTGTGTGTATACAATAGCACAGTAGCTAGCAGTCAGTAACAGTAGAAATTTTCCATTTCTTACTTCAGATTTTTGATTGTATCATTAAACATTTCAATTCTTTTAATAACCAGTCTGGAATAACGAGACATCAGAGCATGGCACACTTGCAGACTTGATCAGGGGGTACCTGTTTATCAGCAGATATAAAACAAAGAAGCAAAAGCAACAAAAAAGGGTGAAAGACAATCCCTAGGCTGCAGGGATGGTGCATGAGCTGTCAAGTGGATGTGTCCTGAGAGATGAGCCAGCCTCTGCATCAAGAGATTGATATTGAGGACAAGCTCCAATATTAGTAGGAGCACTAAAAAAATTACTATTATTGTTGTTGTTAGTTGTTGTTCTTTGGTTGGTTTGGTTTGATTTTGGGTTGGGTATGTTTTGTTTGTGATTTTATGTATTTGAAGTAAAAAATATAAATTAAATAGCCAGTGAACGATTTTGATATGACCAGTAATTTTGAATGCCATACTCTACAGGTGCCTTACTGTATAAAGTGTAAAAGGATCAGGCTTTCAAAAAATGCCAGCCATCTTTCACAGTCACAGCATGGCTGAGGTTGGCAGGGCCCTCTGGAGGCCACCTGGTCCAACCCCTGCTCAAGCAGGGCCACCCAGAGCACGCTGCCCAGGAGCACACCCAGAGGGCTTTTGATCTCCAAGGAGGGAGACTGCACAACGTCTCTGGGCAACCTGTGCCAGTGCTCCATCACCTGCACAGCTCCTGATGTTCAGACAGAGCCCCTTGTGTTCCAGTTTGTGCCCAGTGCCTCTTGTCCTGGCACTGGGCACCACCAAAAAGAGCCTGGCTCCAGCTTCTTTGCACCCTCCCTTCAGGTATCTATAGACATGGATAAGATCCCCCCAAACCTTGTCTTCTCCAGGCTGAATAGTCCCAGCTCTCTCAGCCTTTCCTTATAGGAGAGACACTCCAGTCCCTTGATCATCTTCAGTGGCCCTTTGCTGCACTTTTTGTAGTAGTTTCATGTCTCTTTTACTGGGGATCCTGAAACTGGACACATTGCTCCAGGTATTGCATCACCAGTGCTGAATAAAGGGGAAGGATCACCTCTGTTGACCTGCAATAGTTTTCCTAACACAGTCTAGGATACCATCAGCCTGCTTGCAGCAAGGGCACATTGCTGCCTCATCTGCAACTTGGTGTCCACCAGGACCCCCAGGTCCTTTTCTGCAGAGCCGCTGTCCAGCTGGGTGGCCCACAGCATATATTCATGCACGGGATTGTTGCACCCCAGGTGCAGGACTTTATGCTCACTGAACTTCACGTGGCTCCTGCCAGCCCATTTCTCCAGCGATTTCTCCAGGTCCCTCTGGAAGGCAGCACAACCCTCTGGTGCACCAACCACTCTTCCCAGCGTTGTGTTGACTGCAGACTTGCTGAAAGTGTGCTCAGCTCCATCGTCCAGATCATTGACGGAGATGTTAGACAGAACTGGATGCAGTACTGGCCCCTGGGTACACCTCTCGTTACTGGCCTCCAACCAGACCTTGTGCCACTGATCACCACCGTCTGGACCAGCCATTCAGCCAGGTTTCAACTCACCTCATTCCACTATTAAGTTTCAGGTTAGATCCTGGAAGATGATACTTGAAACACCAGCTTCTTCAGAAAATTTCAGCCAAGCAAGTAATATTTCAGTTCAGCTGCTGTGCACCAAGTGTGCCTTAATTATTTTGTAATGATAAATTGAAGTAACCATTAAAAACCTTGTTCCAGCTTTATTTTTCCTGTTCACCAAGCAGATAATTTTTCAGAGTTAGCAGAATTACGTGATCTGTACTATGGAACTGTGAGAAAGGAAATCATTACTAATAATTTGACCATCTATTGGGATTTCCTAAGTATTTGCTGCTTCAAACCATTGAAGATAAAGAGTCAGAGTGGGACTTTGCTCTGAAGTAACACAGTAGTTTTTAGCAACATCTGATACTTCTGGTTTTATGTCCTTGAATGTAGAACTTTCCAAACACTGGTAAATGGTGACATAGTTGTGGGCAGAGAGCTCAGAGAGGTCCAGGTAAATAATCTGCCTTATTTGACATCGCACTCTGTCAGTCAGCAAAGATAACAGGCACTTATCTCGGTCTTAAAGCCCTGGAGCTCTACTGGATTCAGCAGAGATCTCTGCTGGATGCCTTGCCCCAAAGGTGCTGCCCAAAACTGAATTGGAAATGCCAGGTGCCACAGAAAGAACTTGATGCCTCCAAATCCCGCTTCTGCTGTGCCCTGGCCACAAAGATCCACAGCAGTACGTCTCTGGGAAGGAAGTCACACACCCTAAAAAACACAAGTGTAATCATGCACAGGGATCACCATCAGAGAATCTCCCCAGCGCAGCAGCTTCTCGCATATGACGGGATTATTTCCAGCTCTCTGTTCTGGTTGTGATAACTCCTTATCTCTCAGTAACAGATTACCTTTAAGATTCCTTTTTATTTACCCTGAGATTATTTGCTTTGCTATAAGCTTCTGAATTTCCAGAATTCATTCCTCTTATATATAATAATTAGTCATTGAAGGTTAAATAATTTGCAGTCAGGATGTAGAAATAACCAGCCTACATACACCAACATTTCTGACATTTTCAAGCCTCTTTCTTCCCTTTCTTATCATCTTTTACTGCACAGAATCTCATCTAATCTCACTCGTAAACTCTTAAAAACAGGGTCTGTGACAGTTGGACACCAAACACGGGAGCCTAATGGGATCTGGGGCTGTGGCACATTTATTGTGCACATGAGCTGTAATTAATGGGGTTAATTTGGGCTCAGAAATGCTGCGTAGGCTACTTAGCAAGCCTGGCGTGCATCACTCTTCTTGTCAAGGGGAACATACGGCTCCCATTCTCAATCTGAGAAGATGTGAAGGCTTGAGAGAACAATTATTTGATGTGATGTTTATTGCTGCTGTGAGACAGAGGTCGCTCTCTTGGCCTTCCCCCGTCTCGTTGCACAACGCGCCCCTCGTCGGGCCGCGCGCTGCTGCAGCCCGGCCGCAGGACGTCGCGGGTTGGCACCTTCCCACGGGCTTGGCTGACATCTCCCTCCGACGCACAGCGTCCCAGGGTGGGAGGGAGGTGCCCGTGTGGAGCCGAAAACGCCAGTGGGAGAGCGTAAGATATGCGCCGGGCGGCGAGTCTGAACAAGCGCGCCTTGGCAGGGCTGGGCGAGGGGAAAGGGGCACTGCCTCCTCCTCACCAGCCGAGCCTGCCAGGAGTCGTGCTCCCCGCTCGTTACGCGCTCCTCTTATGTCGGGAGCAATTTTGGTCAGATGTCAATGTAGATTTGGACATCAAGGCCCAAATCCTTTGACCGTGAGATGTGTATCAAGCCTTCCAACTCGAGCCCGGTGACGAAGAGCTATTTGGTGCGGTTAACACAAGACATTGCATTTTGCTGCTGTGAATCAGGATACCTGTCTCAGCTGTACTCGTTGAGATGCAGGCTTCTGCCTCTTCCCATTCAGCTGATCACAGGTAAACAAATGTATGCATAATTAGGTTTCTAAAGTAATTTTCAAGTAGACACTTTGCACAAATAATAAATCTGGTAGTACCAGATTTCACTCTGACTCACGGACTATCTAAGATGGCAACATCTGAGTCCCACAGGTTCATTTGTATGGTTCAGTAGAGTATTTTAAATATCTTACAAGCCTTCTTCATTAGGAGCTTTCCTAAAAGAGTCACTAAAATGAAAATGTCATTGCAACTATGCAATCAGGCACCACGGTGTCATAAAACATCGCTGAAGAATCATGGCAAGACTAGTTTTACTAGTCTGGAAGACGATTTTACTGCTGATACAGTCCACTTGGAAGAGACAAACGTATCACAAATGCTTGTGATGGCAGATGCTACGTACTTTGGTTGGTTCTTTATAATTTCTTGTTTTCACCCATCATTTCAGGTTTATCTGAGTGATCTAACAAATTACGATGCTGGAAATGAAGCATTGCATTTCTTACACTGCTGTGGTAGGTCCCATGCAGGGATCGGGATAGGTACCAGCAGAAGGGGATCACACCTACAGCTGAGAAAGATTTTGCCATAGGTCCATTAATGTTTCATGTAAGTGGAACCGAGCACACTCTGTTTTCTATGCACAAGGGATATATTCTCTCATTAGTCACTTCATTCCTTGAACTCATTTTTTAATGGGGGAATCTTCTGACTACGTCCCAATCTTTTTGGAAGAATCCCAGCAGACCACACTGTTCAGAAGACTGCAAATAAACTGATGCAAGGAGATTGAAGGGGTTTAGTTCCAGATAAGGGATTTCATTGACACTGCTGAACACCCAAATCAGTTGTATGAGACAACTGGGCTGTGCAATTGTAAAGTAATTCCAAGTTAAGATGTGCAGAACTGGAGTTATTTAGGAATGTGAGAAGAAGAATGAGCAGATACTGAAGCCTTGCTGAACAGCTGATTTAATTCAGCAAGTACTGATCAGACACAGCTAGTCAATCTGTCAGTGGGTCGGCCAGCCTTGACAGATGTTAACAGTTTACCAAGACAATGTGCAATGAGAGACTAAGCACATGCTGATTTTGCAAATAATTAAGAATACCCTTCCGTCACAGGCGTTTTATAAGAGAATCTCCAAACAGAAACTTAATGTTTTCAGACATCAGTAGAAAAGAAAGCGGTTGCGTTCAGGAAAGGAAAGTTGTAACTCAAATCAGACAGGAACTTGGACATACTAATTGTGCAAATAAGCTGCTTTTTACAGTGTTAGAGTAGTGCTGACATAGGGCAAGTAGTCCCTATCCCTTGGCAGCATTAGCTGGATCATTAGGAAAAAGAAGCAAAGTGGAAGCTGGGTGTTGGCTTTCCAGTGAAGAAAGCTGTAGAATTGATGTCATGTTTGACTTTTACAGGAGGCATTCACAGCATCTCCTCCGTGGAGGAGAGGCAGCAGAGGTTCCAGCACCAGCATTCACTTCAGGTGAATTCTGAATTCATTCACTTCTCTGCAGCTTCAAAGATCCAGCACTAGAAACATATCCAACATTTGAACAGCACCTATGAGTCTCAGATTACTGATTATTCCTTTTTTTTCTGTTCTGCAGTCACTGCTGAAATCGTGCACACACCTGTGCTTTACAACAGGACACAGCAGCAGCCTCACTGACAGTAACTCACCAGCATGCTTGGTCAGGAGCCTGTGCACCTCCCTGGTAAGGCATTGCACCTGCCATGCTTTTGTAGGGCAAGGAAAGCTATAGCCCTAACATTTGTGTTATTAGACAGCTTGGAAAAGGATGGCAGCCACTGCCATTTTTTAACAGAAATGGAAATGTCATTTTTATGACTAATATGTATTAAAAACTGATACTGAAAAATATCAGGAGCTCTTCTGTGCCAAAAGACT
Organism: Anas platyrhynchos; assembly: GCF_047663525.1. Classification (NCBI taxonomy): domain Eukaryota; kingdom Metazoa; phylum Chordata; class Aves; order Anseriformes; family Anatidae; genus Anas; species Anas platyrhynchos. The sequence goes on from NC_092591.1 coordinate 10,260,400, forward strand.
GCAAAACTAATGATACCTGGCCTCTGCCATGCCCTTCCAGCATGTACTGTGGTCAAAACACCAAGCAAGGTGTGCAGATGATTCTGGTATTTGATCTAGCAGACAATAATGTAGATGTAGACATATAAGGGTGTATGGACAGCATTGGTGATTGGAGTTAAAGCTGTTAGAGAAGTTAGGAAATGGCCCCGCAGCTGGTCCTGGCACCAGAATGGGCACATTGGCATTAGTAATGGCCCTGCACAGCTGCTTCACCTACAAACCTTTTCCAAGCTAAAACTGCTGGATTAAAAAAAAAAAAAAGAAAGAGAGAGAGAGAGAGAGAGAGAGGGAGGGAGAGTGCATTTGATCTTTTCAGTGATGACCTGAAGGAGAAAAATTAGGAAGTCTGAAACACTAAATCTGCCTCTAGAATATCTGGCATATTTTAAATAATGAAAGACGCTTAGCTGCTTACAGTAACTAAAGCAAATAGGTAAAACAAATAGGTACAATTTTCATTCCTTACTAATAATAAGATTTTGCTTTTGACCAGTAACTATGTAAAGCTGAAGTGTTACCATACGTAAATAGATTCATCACAAGACTGGGAGTTATCACAGAGTATAATTATGATTATTAAATTCACTGTACAGAGCAAAGGGTATAACAGACAAACAAGACAAACACAGCATCTTAAAAGTTTGTCCCTGACAGAATCAAGAGCTGAATTTTCTGACCCAGACTGCGCATTTGGTGCCACTTTTTTGTATCACAGCACCCTATACACAGTTTCTCTTAAAAAGTGTAGGCTACTACAGTTCTTGAATGAAATTTTGACATACATTTGAAAGATTCAGTTCTTTCTCAGATAAATGACCAATTTGCATTCATGTATTTAAATATTTTTAGATATTTGTCTCTTTATAGGGCAAATTGCAAATTTCCTAGAAAGTTGTAGGAATATTGTCTTAATGAAGACAATATATTAATGGGACATATATTTTTGCAAAGATTTGTCAGTCAGAATCTAATACAGCTTTATTCTCACTGTAAACATGACCCAAACCCTTTCATTTTAGCTTTACAAGCTTCTAAATCTTATTGGATCACACTTCTAAATGTTGTCCTTCGTATCTTTACCTGGCTCATATGCATGAAGAAAACAGTTGTCTGCTTTCTTTCTTTTCTTTTAGTTTTACTGCCGAGACCTATTATTTCAGTAACTCACATCAGAATACCATCCTTTGTTAATAAAAAAAAAAAAAAAAAAAAGTTTTCTACTTCAGTTGGATGTTAGAAATGTAGGAACGTTATTGTTTACAAAGTTTTCTGTAGATCAAACCAGTCCTTATTGAAAGGTATAAGGAAAATATCAATGCTTCTGTATATATTGCAGTTCTGGTACGCAAATAAAGAGTGAATGCTGATATGTGAATGCTGATACAGACAAATTATTGCATCTGAAAATCCAATCCCAAATTAGTCTCTTACAGAGAAATTTATCAAGGGATTTCCCACTTCACTGCATCACCTTTAGGCTATTGACTAGGCAAGACTTAAGGTACTAAGTCTAAATACCGTAGGAAGAGTCTGTGTGTGCTTTTTCTCCTGATTGTAAAAATTTCTACAAACATGATTTTATTACATGCATTCCATTCATGTGTTTACAAATAAAGCACAAATAAGATGTTGAATTTGAAATCTGATTTTTGAAGTTTATCTTAGATCTCATTTACTTAATTCAGTATTAGTTTTATTCAATCTAGTGCATGTTTATTGCTATGTAACATCAATTTTTTAATAATGAGACAACATAGTTGTAATATTTGTGACCATAGTGAAGAGGTGCACTACTTTTCACATTAAAATACCACTTTTTTTTTTTTTTTTTAAGCCAAGGCACACACGTTTTCTCAGACTTCACGCACAGTTGCCCTGTTTTAGGGGAATCTGATATGCAGCATACCTTGGGAATCTTTTAATGCTAGCCAGCTCAGCAAGTAGTCCATGCAGCTTTTCTCCATGATAAGAATAGCTGTGGGAAGGCTAAGCAGCATAAAGAGGAAAAAGAAAAAACTATCTGCACTTCAAAGATTCCCTTCAGATGAAGTAGATATAAAATCCACATAGATTACTGCAGAAGCTGTAGGTGAAATTAAAAGTTGCCATCTCCAATATATGCATTTGCCTGGAGTATTCTCAGTGTTTACATATTCTAGGGCAGACATAGCAGGAAAGACACATACTGCTTTTTGGTTTTTGTTTCTTTAGTCTGAAAGTGCTGCGACTTTAAACTTCGGGTCTGCTAACACCGAGATCACATTTACAGTCCAAAGAATTAAGTGTCCAGCATGTAGCAATCTTGATTATATTCCGGTCAGGATGTGGGAAAGATGCTATTAGAAACAAAACAATCAATTCACTTAGACAGTCCCACAAATATGCTTTATGGCATCTGCCTCCTACTCATTTTAAGTGGGGTTTTATAGTGACACATTGGTGAAGATTAGTACACAACTGCAGGCAGATGCCCATGACTGATTCAATTGTTTGCACTGACACTCAAAATTGCTGTAATTGCAACTGAAGTGATACAAGCCATTGCAAAAATCAGACAAAGTGAAACCAACATTGTTCCTCAGAGATTTTTATTAGTTGAAACACAGAAACCTACAATGCACTGTTTTCTATTGGTATGAATTCACCACATCATATCCTTTTGCTATGCCTGCAATACTGTCCACAGTGATTTAATGTAAGATTTAACTGTCCACAGTGATTTAACAATGATTCAAAGATGTGAAGAAGATTCAAGAGGTTTAAAAACAGAACTTGCGCAGTAAAGACAATACATTCCAGCCTCAATTGTTTATATTTTTCTTAAAAAAATAAAAAGATAAAGCAGAAAATCATTTTTATAAAATCAAAACTTAACATGTTCCTAAAAAAATAATATTTCTAAGCCCTGTAAGCTCCATGTGCCACTAGCATTGTTTCTTTCCTTTTTTTTTTTTTTCTCCCTGTAACTGCTTAACACCATTTCTGGTTCAAAGCTGGTATTTCTGAAGAGGAGTGACCATCTTCTGCAGCCTATGGATAAAGAGAAAATGGATGTTTAATACTAGGCAGTATCCAAAACCTCCCTGGGACGAGGTTACCTTGTAGCCTGTCAAACAAGTTCTCATGCAGCACTGAAGACTTCCTTCAGACTGCCTACACTACTGGTGGCTCAGTCCAAAGGAACTGAGATGATCCAAGTAGGAGTTGAAGATTTAACACATTCACTCCCCATCTGCACAAGAAAAGTGACTTTTGCAGACATATTTCACTGAAAACTGAAATCTCTTTGCAACATAACCCATATTGTGAAAGTATTTTTAGTGTCCTCATCCTGGACGCTGGAAAGCTTCCATTTAAGAGCTTGAGAGTGTGATTATATCTAATCCTGCCATATCAGCTTAGAAGCAAGCACACCTCAAACCTTTACAGGAAAGGGAAAATGCCTGATTCTATCCTATGTTCTCCTTTAGACCACCATACAGTGATGGAAAAAAACATAATTGTTTCCCATGCAACTTCCCACCTATATACATGAATTCACTTATATTTGATCAAATGGGACAGGGAAGAGGCAATGCAGCCATGCCTGCAGCCAAACCTTGAACTCAATTTTGTGTTAATTTTGTTAAATAAAGGACATCATCTCCTCCCAATATTTAAACTGGTATTAGACTTGCCAATACATTGGAGGAGAGATATCTAAATCAACAACAATGTATAGCATCAGAAAGGAGCGCTGAGAAATGAAAGGCAAGAGATTTACATGTCTCCAGTTACAGCACAGCGCTGGAGAAGGTCAAACGCCCAGACAAGTTTACTGTGGAGAGACTTGTCAGCTCTGATGCTTTGAACACGAGACTCACACCCCTGTCATACGCACACAGCTAGGGAAACACACCTTGGGCATTAGCAGCACAAAGGAGACTCTCACCGGGAGTCGAAGACAAGCAGGCAGCTGGATGTAAGGTCTGAGTAAGAGCGAGGCCACGGCACTGCCCAGTCCTGTGCTCAGGGAGGGAGCGTGCCCTGGGCAGAGCTCTGTGTGGAAAGGGTGCACCCTGTGTGTGCAGCCCAGCTACTTGTGCCTATTCAGAACCTGTGCCCTGTTTCTGGTGGTGGTTGTCTACGTTACACCAGGCAGAAGGTGGGCAGGTACAAGGTGCTCAGCGAAAAAGCTAGAGGGGGAGCACTCTTGCAAATGCTGTAGGTGCCAAGCAGTGCCTCCTGAGTGGGAGGCTGTGCAACCGAGCGGCTGTGGACACACCACAGCGCTGCTGTGGGCATGGCACCCTAAAAGACAGGCCTGGTAAAGTGCCCAAGAAAAGGCACTTCCTCTTTAACCCAGGCAAGACAGAGGAACAATTTATTGCAAAAGGCCAACAAAACAAGACATCACTGCCCTCAATGGATTGATTATAGTGTTTGGATACCCAACCGAGTTCAAAACAGAATGCACCATTAAAATCACTTCTAGTTTCAGGCCAAAAGAGGAATAAACATTAGTCCCATTCAGCAAGCTAAGGCAGGGACAGCAGCTGAACCCAGATGCCATACAGTGAGCAAGCGCTTAAATACAAAGTCCCTCTTCATATGTGTAGGCCCCTTTACACATGTATGTGCTGACCCTTACATTTCAGAAATCTGGCATCTGAAACCTCGATCTTACCTTCTTTTACGGAAGCTGTCTGAAGAACTCAAGAACCTCCTTACACCCCATAGCCTCTGCCTGTGAATAGAAACATGAATAAATCCCGCCATCCTGTGCACCAGGACATGCAAATACTTACTTGTGGGAAGTAAGAATATGTTACCACAATATAATTAAAATCCAATTTAAATTTTAATTCCTCTGACATAGATGAGAAAGTTCTGGCTCCAATGATTTATTACTTCAGAACAGCACCAGACTTGAGTTCGCAACATGCTCGAATCTGGTTTACAGTCTCCAAAGCAGCATTTACTTTTCCCAAACTAATATTATCTGACAGCGTGCATTACTACCCACAAAGTTGGAGCACCATATGGAATACAGCCATATGTACACTTACTACTTGTTGGGGATTTTTGCCATCATAGCCAGTTTGCATCAGGTCTGCACCAGCTAGGTACCAGGCATTCAGCCCATCCACATCACCTTTAGCTGCAAGACTGGAAAAAAAGAGCAATTAAATCGGTTTTAAGTCTCTCATTCCATTTCATGGTACACCTGTGTCCTGTCAGGAAGCTCAGTGAGCAAATGCTGAACGGGAACAGTCTCAACATGGCTGCCAGTATGGAGAGGTGAGTAAAGGAACACTATTACAACAGCTTTGAATAGCTGAGCAAGCAACACAGCTTGATGAATCAGTTCCTTAAATTAATAGGGCTGTGCTATAAGTACTTACAACAGGCCAGTTTCACATAGTGGGTGTGACTATGACCAAAGGGGAAAAAAAGTCATGCAGTTTCATATTTCACAACACAATATTTATCTCATGAAATGAGTTGGGGGGAGGGCAATGGCTAAATTCTGGTGCAGCTGAAGAAGTGAGAGCACAGGCTGATGTGCTAGCAATCGGTGTGCCTTATTTAAAACCTCTAAGACTCCTTCACAAGTACACACAGCTATATTGCTATCAGAAGTTATGACAGCCTGCACATACACAAAAGCACGCCTGTCCGTACCAAACCTGTAGAGCTGGAGTCTAGCTGAGCTGACAGCACGGCTGCAAGGGCTACGTTGAGTTTTCTCAATGTATGAGCATATCAGGCTTCAGAACTGTGCGCAACTCCTTGCTCTGTACGAGTCAGTTGTTTGAGCAGAACTACCCTGATAATGATCAAGTGAGCCTGCATCTCATTATGAAAAGGAAAGCGCCCCCAGACTTACGAAGTTCACCATTAGCTGCCTTAAACACTGCTCGCCATGGAGGAACGGCGTGTTTCTGGCAGCAAGGCCAGAGGATGGTGGCAGGCTCTCCGTGTGACAGACAAGTGAGGCAGACCTGATGGAGATCAGGGGAGGAAGGAAGATGCAAGGCGCAGTCCATCAGGTACGCTTATGGAAGAAAGCCTGAAAGCAAGCCGGCACCACTCAGTTCTCTGCTAGGCTGAAATCACTTCTGCTGTTGATTAAATCTCTTAAGCACCTGAAAAAAATTTTTCAGGGGAGTGGAAGCCTCTAATTGCTGTAGCCTGAGGAGAAAGTCAGAGAGCAGCTTTTGCTCACAGCAGTCCCAGAGGTTGGGCAGGAAAAGGGAAAGCAAATGGTCTTCGTATTCTTCCGTGCAACCCTACCAGTCCTAAGGCAGGGCCGCAGACCTACAGCTGGGGCTGCAGGGGACAGGGATGTGGCAGTGGGCTTTTAGTGAGGTCTAACTGTGGATCAGTCTGATATCATGAAGAAAAGGGTCAATAAATCATTAATGAAAAATGCCATTACAAAAAAGGCCCTTCAGAAGCCAAGAGAAAACAGAAGAAGCAAGGGCAGTCTAAGAGGAAGCTCAGTGGGAAGCCCTCAAGGAAACTGCAGGAGAAAGTAAGTGTTAGTAAAGAAGTATAAGCATTAGTAAAGTGGGGAAGAAATTGCTTAGCAGCCACTTCTGAACTCGGAGAAAAGTCTCTTGATGTTGAAAGTGAAATGTCCCAGAATTATGGAACAAACAAAAAGCCGAGCAAGTGAGTTACAAATATCTCAAGCACTGGACAGGAAAACACTGCGTTTGCCAAACAGAATCTCACCCTTCAGCCACGTGCAAAGTAGAAACCATTCTGGACAAAGACAGGAATGTTTAGAAATATTACCAACCTCCATACCCAGGGCAATTCAGCTAGCATCACTGTAAGCAACAAACAAAGACTATTGCACTGAAAATTAAATGCCTAGTAGTAATTTTGACTAGTGGTCAAAAACATGAAGTGGTCTCTTTCCGTGATATTAGAGTAACCCAAATATGCAGAATTATCCTCAAATTTGCAGCAAGAATTCACTGATGAAGTTAAAAAAGTATTCTCTGGGGACTGTGGCCCAGAGAACAAACAATGATGTAGCCTGCTAGAAAATTTAGATACAACCGTAAATAGAAGATACCTGCTATTCACTAAGTTGATTGTACTCAATAACACCATGAAACATTTTCTCCAACTCCCGATCTCCATAGCGAAGCCAAATGCAGCTGTATTTCCTTCACACTCTGTAAGTGTACTTCGTATAGCCAAACATACATATATTTGAAGCAGCTGCTTCTCAAACTCCTCAGGTGACCAGGAAAGGGCCACGGCCCTGGCTCCCGTTCTGCACCTATGTGGGAGACTGTTCCCCTCTCACCCCAAATACACAGCGCCACGCCAAGTCTTCATTAAAGCTTCTGTACACGCATGTACTCCACCCCTTTGTTTGAAAGATGCACGCTGTTTTTGTATTAAAATTATTATCATTAATACAAGTTTAAAATATTCCAAAACCTCAAATGTTTATTATCAGAATAATAGCTTTGAACAACATGAAATCGTGCCATACAGACACAGAGTATGCGACAGTCCCTCAAATGCTGTAACAAACTGCATCAGAAGCACTTTTTGTTTAAAGCCCCCGTGCTCTCTTGTCAGACACCCCACTGTCAGCCAGCCAAACAGGTTCTGCACAGGGCACGATGGCTAAGTGAGGGGCCAATTTATTTGCAGAGGAATGTAATTCTCTAAGCCACTCCTCTCATCTTCTTGACAGATGGAAACAATGCAAACTAAAGGTTTCGTTTTGTCCTATTACCTGCAGTGCCCTGGGAAGCACATATTTTAGCTGAATGGTATTATCCAGTCTCCTCTGAGCATATTATGGCATCTGAAACACTCCAGCTAGTATCGCTCTGTTTCAGAATTACTGAAAGGACAGAGCCCAGTTCCTATACAGAATGCACATCAGCTTTACCGAGACCTTACAGTTTTGAGAACAATCTGCAGCACTGGCTGGCCCCTGTAATGTTGTCATGGTTTCCTGACAACTCCTGAAATAGAGGCTGGGATTTGGGGATTTTTTGTTGTTGTTTGTATTTGAGAGGAAAAGAAGAAATGAAGTAAAAACAACCAGTAATTTTAGGATATTACTACAAATTTCTCACAATTTTCAGAGTATCCCGTAATTCAGGACCATTAAGAAAAACACAAAATCAGGCACCTATTTTCCTTATCATTAAAACATCTTATCTGTTAAAAGCAGCTGTATGGCTGTATGGAAAAGCACCTTAATAAAGGATAATATCCTCTTACAATTAACTATAGAGATGGTGAGCACTTTTTCAACAGTTTTGGGGTTAAGCCTATTTGTGTATTTGATTTACATATTTTTGAGAAAGGCGCTAGAGTAGAAAATGTTCCCATATAAGCGAAAAGAGGATTTTCATAAAATAAAAATTATGCACTATGTGCAGCTTTATTCTCAAATCAAAACAGACCTTGTTCTATTTCCTCTTTACCCTTCCTCAGTGAAAGTGATTGGAAAAAACAGAGCGTGTTTTCTTCTAGTTCACTTATTCCCACAATATTAACTTACTTTGGAGCCCTCTTGAGTTATTGGTGCTGTGGCACAGAGTTGATACTTAATTTTATCATTTCACTCATTTCCTCATTGTTAGTCTAGCACAGAAAGACTCACATGTCATGTGCCAGGGATCCAGCTATTCCTTGGAAGTTATTTCCACACTGTTTTCCATTCTGAGAGTCTCTTCTGGAAAATCATTCCCCTTCAACTCAATTTTGGGGCCCCACCTTACCATGTATCACATTTACCTGCAGAGTATTGCTCCAGTGTTCTCCAAGTCATGTTTTGAAAGGTGCGCTCCCGTTTCTCGTAATAAATTGATCACTTGTGTGTGCCTTTATGAAAGAAATAGAAAACAAAGAGAACTATCTTGACATGGATGTTTTTGTTTGCTTTTTTTTCTTTTTTCTCTCCCTTAAATCCAATATTACTCATGTACACAAACAGCCAGTGAAAGTTCTCACGTGGTATTTGCCACCACCACAAAAACAATGAGTCTTCTCCAAGGTGATAGATGTAGTAAGCAGATTTGCTGTCACTTGCAAAAACCACTCACATACTGAGTTCACAAAAGTGCTAAGTTCAGCTCTAAAATGGAAAGGGATGTACTCCCTTCTCTTCAAAATTATTATTATTATTATTTTTAATTTAGCACCAGCTTAATCTAACACTTGAAGTACTGGTGATTGAAACCCAAACAGTGAAATTATTCATTCAGTAACACCATTCCTGTATTTTACAAAAATACCCAGCTATATTACTGTTTTAAATGACCTCTAAGTCTTGCAGGCAAGCAATGTATCTTTAGGTTACTGTGTAAGCTAATCGTGTTTTTATGGCTTCAGAATTGTGGAAAGCATTCTTACAAACCTCCCGCAGAAGCATGTTTTTCCCTAGCCCCCTTCTCCCACTAACTTTGTTAGATGTTTTGACCTGTAGTCTTTAGGATGCCTGCCTTCTTTCCTTTCCTTTGAGATAAAGGGACAAACAGATAATTAAGCACGACTAGCCAACTTCCATTTCTTACATGGTTTGGATAGGAAATAACATGACAGACAAAACTATTTTCAAAATACATTTTTCACAAGGGACCTAGTGAAAGGTTTAGAACTAGGTTCTAAAAGGACTTGGCAGTCTGCTCCTCTGCTAAACAAATATCTAGTTCACAGATTCAAAAGTGTATTTTTTTTCTCCAGAAAGAGCATGATGACATCAGTAGATCAGCAGTAGTTTCACATTTCCTCTTTCAATTAAGTTACCATACCGTAACACTTCAAAATGAAGAATTAGGCATAGCTGCATAGTAGGAAATAATCGGAGCTTCACAAGGAACCACCTAAAGCCTCATCTGTATTAATTCAAAAAAATAAAAAATAAAAATTAAAAAATAAAAAAATAATCTCACCTACATGTTCAGCTTCATCAGTTGCATTTTCTTTTCATTTAGAACTGAACTAAACTACTTATCTAATCCCATTGCTTCTCTTTAGGAAACTGCATCTTGAATTAGAAGTTACTTTAAAGTTATCCAGATTAAGCCTATGTAAGCTTGTATGTCTAATGTAAGATCTTACTTTACAAATTAAAACCCCAAACTGTACAGATGCTGTAATAATCATTTTGCTTTTCCAAACACAGGTTATCTATTTTACCAGACATATTTTTTTAAACATACTTCATTTCAATTGACAGCAATAAATAAATAAATGTATCTTTGTTTCATGCCAAAGCATTGCTGGAACGGCACATGCTGCAAGTTTGTTCGGTTATCTAAAATATTTTTTCAGGAGGGTCCCTTGCAATGTGTCTAGTCATCCACAAGTATCTCCTTGAGAAAGCAAATAATGGCACTGCATTCTATTTTTCAGTCTGCAGTGGAGAATGAATTCTACATACATGAATTTTTTAGAGCAATAATTAGCTGAAAATGAATCTGACTAAAATAGATTAAAGTAGAACATGTTTGTTCACTCAAGCTCTTATTCAGTTCAGAACTGAGCATGGATAACATCTGCTTACTCTCCAACGACTGCCACAGATTATTCCTCATTTCCCACCTTATATCTCAGCATGAAAGTAGTGCTTCTTAAAATAAAAGCTATGCTCCCTTTTATCTTTTTGTCCTGTCCTATAGCAAGATATGTAATGTTTAGAGGTATCTTCCCTCAGTTCCAGCAAAGAGTCGGGAATTACTTTTCCATTATTCTAACCATTTACTCCTCCCTGGCAGGAAGAGAACATCCAGAGTGCACTTCATGTGCCCCTGTGCTCCACAGCCACTACTGCTCTGAATGGCACCCTGTAAGTTTATGATACAGGCAGATCTGGGGGCATTTTTGCAAATTTAAATTAGAAAAGAAGTGGTTTAAAGTAAAATAAATCTTTAAGGACTGAAAATACCTGTTTATAATAAATGCTTACAACACAACATTTATAAATAGAAGTATAATGTCTCGAGGACTGGGAATCATTTAAAATCGTGCTTCTTGGTATGGTGGGAAGAAGTGTTGTACATCACTGCTGGTTAAGGGGAGGGTAAAAGACATCTTGTTTAAGGGAAAGAATTAATAGAGACAAATAGTAATGGGAACTTAAAAATGTTAAATTTAGTACTGTGACTAGGAAGAGCAGATCTGTCCAAGAAAGCAAGCCGACCACCTCTCACATTCCCATCACTCAGTGTGAAAACTATGCAGGAGGTAAGCTGTACAACAGCTCATTTCTACTTTCATCCAAAAGGTATCGAAATGGTATCCAAACAGAATTGTTCACAAAAAAATTAAGCCCTATCCAGAGTACCACTTCTGTCTTACTCCTACCCACAAGAGCATTATTCATATTTTGAGAGGCTGGCAGTGAATTTTCTCATTCATCTTATGCACATGAGAGATTTGTCTTCAGATGTTGTTTCTTCAGGTGCTGCTCCACTATGGCTTTACCAAAGCCTCAGACGGACCAGTTTAGCTGATCTGTAGTTCAGCTGATGTCATGAGACATAAACTTCTTGGGAACAGTTCAAATGCAATTCGCTTTCTACCATGACGACACAGACCCAACAGCAGAGCAACTGCTGAATAATCAGAGCTTACGGTCAGAGGAGAGGCCCACGTCACCATGTTAACCTGGGGTGCACAGCTGCTTGTCCAGTCTAGCCTCATCTGATAAGCAAAGCCACAAGGACACATGTCACCTGCAAACTATTCCCAACTCTTCCCTTTTCTTAGCTCCTTCTGTTACATAACCATGGCTCTTGGTTGGACATAGCCTATAGAAACAGTGCTATTTTGCATATGTTACTTAAAAGTTAGTCTTTCGATACTACTACCGACTTTATTTGCTCTATGAAGGTCAGAAAAAGAGAAAAAAAGTGTTTCTAGTGTCTTCCCCTCCTGTGACTGTACTACTGATAACATTGGAGATTAAATAAAAGAAAAATGTAAACTAATATTTTAATGGCTCAAGAACAAAATAAACATTTTAGTGCGGTCTTCAAATATCCATTCCTATGGCTCAAACTTGAGTTCCAGACAAAGACATCAGAACTTCTGCCATCTCACGAGCGCTCTGGATTTACAGTGACCGTGGTGCTGTACAGTACGTATCATCTGAGGCCTTGACTTGGCAGACACTTAGAAAAGTGAATCAACTTCAAAAGGGATGAATCACACATGTGAAATGAGCACACATGTAAGAGTCTGTAGGATTGGGGCCTTAGGGTGTACACCTTCCACCAACTCTCTTTAAAGAAATGCAGGTGTAATGTATATCCAAACTTGACGGGCTTCATTCTTCTTAATGCTTGCTTCCCTAGCAACTGCAAGGGTTATGGCAGGATGAGCTTAGTTTCACTTGTTCACTTTTCTGCACGGTATCAGTAGGAACTGTACACTCAAATAATGTAAGGACAAATTTCAGCGTACTTCTGGAATTGTTAATGTTTAGATTTTCACTCTGTCTTATATTTCCTGAAGTAATGTAAATGTAACCTTGCAAAATATCAAGTATTTAAATTCTTATTTATGTGGGAGGTAATTTTACTACCTCTAATCTGATGTTCTCACAGCAGTACACCAGCAACTCCCCTTTTTCAACCTTTTACCACTGTACTGTAAGTAAATGGAAGTGCTTTTACTACATAAAATATACACAATTTTTATTCAAGACATTTACCTGCTTAGAAGAGTTTCTGTTATTAAAAAAATATTATTCTATTGTTTTGAAAATGAATTATCCCTTGAGGGTGCTCTAAGAAGTTAAAGGAATGCTACTAATTTTGATATGTCAAGCAACTGGCCTAAATTAACAGTGGTCTGTTTAACTTCATGCATAAAGTGAATGAGACTACACGCAAATTGCATAGTTACAAAGGAAAAAGCGGAAATGTACTTTATTTCTTATTTAGAAAGGGACTCCACATCTTACAATCTAAAGAAATAAAGAGTCACTTAGAGTCAAAAATATTAAGAGATTGCCTTTGGTATAGATCAAGTTGCTAGTCTGTAAGTGACAGTGCTATGTTAAGAAGCTTTTAAGAAGACATAACTCCTGATCGTCTTTACAAATTATTAAACAGAAAACAGAAATCAGTCATCGTTATACAAATTTGCATGCTAGGTTAAGAGGCAAACCACTGAGCAATGTCACATGGAAAATTGAAAGAAACTATGTTTAAGATGAGTAGATTCTGTACTGCAATTATATTCCAATTAAACAAATATTAGTTCTCAGAAAATGGGATTAACCTGATGCAATATTCAGTAAAATTGAGAAAGTCACAATATGAAACAATTTAAAACATTGACTTCTCGTTAAGGTCAGTTTCCCTCCCTTCCTCCTCTGCCATACAGTACATTGCATCAGGATAATCTCTTCACTTTCAGCACACAACTGTTTAATAAACAAAATTTAAATATTTCTGTAGCTTAAATCTTTTAGTGGGTATCTAATTACACACATATAAAGCTGTCTAATCTTTACCGACCTCCTTTGTGTGCTTATCAGGGTGAAAATGCAGTGTGAGTACACAGCAGATCATAAATTCAAATTTATGAGATGAGTTCTAAGTCAACCCTTCCTCTCATTCCGACAGTAGAAACAAAAAGAGAAACTGAAAATGGTTATGGTGCAGTTTCCTTTTACAATTCCCCATATCAAAATGTGCGTGCAGTTTTAAAGAGCTTAAGAGTCATAGTAGGAGTCTAATATAGGAGTGGCAATGCTGAGGAATCCAAACAACAAGCTCATGTGAAATTCCTCAGGCAGTAGTTGGGTGCGGTAAAAAAAAGAGTAGGTGCTTGATTTGCAGGAACATCTAATGGTATCTAATGCTTTAGCATTTTCTCACATTGGACTAGAGCCACCTCTATTCAGCTATGAGGTTATTTGTTTGATTTGCTGTTGGGCTTGTTTTTGCTTTAAGACTTTCAGGGTTTGCCACTGAAGGGCTTATATGCTCCAAAGATAAAGCAACAACTGCAAAGCCATAGGGGACCATGCAGGAGGCATGGCGATAGCACAGTTTGGCCAGACAGAACTTCAAATCTCAAGTTAATAGGACCTGTTGAATTTTCTACATTTGGTGTTTGAGACAGGAAAAAAATATATATTTTTGCAGCCAATGCAAAAACAGGCTTGTCAGACCTCCCAGGTATCAAACTCCAGCCTGAAAGACCAGGTGAACTTGTCAGCATTAGAAAGCTGAAGAAATATCTGGGGACAGACACCCATGAAGACCATTATAATTCTACCTTTCCAAGCTCCTTTATGGAAAAAACCTTCTCTCCTGCCATCACACAGACTGAACATGAGATAAGGAGCTGAAAGTGGATCAAAGAAACAAGGAGAGACTAGAGCATGCAGCTTCTAACATGTTGGAAGACCAATGGCTCTACGAATCCCCAGGCTATATAAACTGTTTTAAAATTAAACTTTTTTTAACTGATAACTTTCATATTCTGTGCCATGACCATTCCTTAAGACTGCACAACATGGAAAAGACCAATAAATTGCATGTCCACGACTACCATTCAAGAGTTGTTGACATTCAGAACAACAGGAAGAGGAAATCCACAAAACAGGCAGAGCCACACAGCCATCCCATATAATTATGAGTGGGCGGAAGAGAAAAATCAAAAAAGTAGTCACCCAACAAGAGAGTCAGGCAAGCATAGGTGGAAGGGAAAGATTAAGACATGTCAACCAACCAGTATATTTTCTGCCAATTGAAACAGTCTGGTTTCCCCTTGATGGGAAAGGGGAGGGCAGAAAGAAAACAGCCCTGGATCCTACACTTGCATTTCTAACAGTCAAAATCAGTATTCAGTTTGGCTCTGTTTTATAAGGAAGCCTCATAACAAAGAGTGGAGTCCTGGAATTATGGACAAAGACTTGGCGGGATGGCAGCAATAAGTTACCTTATGCTAAATTTTTGCATGCGTACAAAGTTTTTTGCTTTCATTTCATGTTATTTCAAAAACACTTTTAATTTAGGCTAGTCACATCCTTTGAAACAGAGCTGTTTTGTGTTACTTTAACTTCTGTCATTTACATATGACTGCCAAGATAAAACAAGACCAAAAAACAGGGGTGGACTTTAAATCAAAACTGATATAAGGTTTGTAAACTTTACATGAAGTGGTAAATAAATTATTTTCTTACTTGAACTTGATTGCATTCATCAGTGGGGTAGATCCATATCTGTCTCTAGCATAAACAGTTGCACCAGATGTCAACAAATACTCAGCTAATGACAAATGACCTTCAGAGGCTGCAATATGAAGTGGAGTTCGACCATCGTAGTCTTCACAGCTCAAGTTTCCACCCTAAAAAAGGACAGATCTTTCACATGCTGAAAAGATACTGGCTGCACATTTGATCATTGGTACAACAAACCACAAGTTGTTGTCCCACCAAAATATTAAACTTGTCAAGCTTACAGTGTTGATTTTACCACCAATACAGATATTTATTTTGCCTTCCATATGTTCTCCACCCCCCCAGATATTATCCCATTACAGCCCCTTCAGATAGGCTCTTTACTGCAGTACACCATACAGCAGCTTTGTGCCTAGAATCTGCTAATTTTACTTGTCTTAGTTTATTGTTATTTTCAAGATACATCTATCCTTTTTCTAGACCTATTATCAAAGCCTCAAGAGTAGAGTTAAAGCTAGGAAAAGACAAAACAAAGAGGTGTAGAAGATGATACAGGGAAATAACTATTTCTTTTTTCAGGTATAAGCCAAGCTAGAGCTATCAGGAGAGCCAAAATCCTGATCTAGCACTGCACTATGTTTCACTTAAACATAATTTTCAAATTCTTTTTTTTTTTAATCATGACAAATTTACATTCAAAAGTTGGATACTATGAATATGCATAAAGTTAAATGAAAGAAAGCAGCATAAACCATTTTAAAGTGTTCCAAAGTTAGCAGATAAGAACTTGCATATTAATCCACCCGTATTTTCACAGTTCAAAAGAAAATGTAAACAGCTGAGAACCAGATAGGAGAAAGAACATACCAGTTTTGAAAAGCAGAGACTGAGATGCCTAGAAACCAATTCTATTAGTCAAAGTACCTTGACTTACATAGTTGCTTCCCAGCTTCCTCGTATCACTTACAGCTATATTTAAAAACTAAAGTTTTGTACAAACAGTTAATTTTACATTACCATTTCTGCTATGGCTCTTATTGCATCTATGTCACCCAGTTTTGCTGCAGCACAAGCCAGAAGTGGAATTAATGCATCTCTTACAGCTTCTAACTCCTGAGAAACAAATAAAAGCAAACGTTTAAAATCAGCCTTGCCTCTAATATAATTGATGTCCAAGTTATAACAACACTGCCTTTGCACTTCCAGGTGAAGTTTCCAAATTACTCATTTGGATATTTAAAACTGGTAGCATTAATTCTTGGAAGGAAAGAAGTCTCATGCTTATTTTACATTTTGTAGGTCTCCCATCCACAAAGATTTATCTTCCTCCCTAGCAACACTACAATTACCTGGTATTAATACCAGTTAAGCGCACATACTAATTACCATCTCTGCAGCGCCAGAGTTATACATCACTACAGGACAAGAAACAAGGCTGGTAGGAGTTGGAGAAGGTTCTATCGTCCATTATCCTCAAGACTGCAACAACTTTATTCATGCGAATCCCCAAATATTTGTTTAACCTGTACTTCCAAACCTCTACTGTCAAGCCCCACAGACCCACTAAATAACCTCACAGTTCTTATACTAAAGAACCATGAATTCAGTATTCATACAGCTACTAAAAATCCCATCTTCCCTGACACTGAGGCAAGAGAAAGGCAAATGCTTTTATCTTAAAACCAGTACTATAACTTCTGATTTTCCATCTGGGAGAGACTAATATTAAAAAGCACAAATTATCTTTGTGTAATGCTTCCCTAGTATCATCCTTCTATGTCTGCACATACAATTAAGCTGTTTCACCCCTTATTATTTGGCTTGCTACAAACTGTCAATACATTTGACCACAAAAACACACAGCACTTTTTCATATCACTGATACCCTGAATTACAGCAACTGTCTGAGGCTTGCTATTGTAGCCAGCCAGCCAAGAAAATAAACTCAAGATGGGTCTACAAAGAAAAAAAAAAGTTAATATGTTTTTAATTAAAAACATTTTAATGCTATGCTTGTCATTGTGTCCTTTCTTTCTACCCCAATTGCCTAGCTGGGACGCTCAGTACTAAAAAAAAAATAAGAATAAAAAAGGTCTAATGTTTCAATTTTCTTTCAGCTTTGTTGCTCATCTTTAAGCTAGGTTCAATTAACTGAATTTAGCATTTACATGAGTTTGGTTTTAAATATTTAAGTATATACCTCCTTGCAGCTGATACTTAGAGATCTGGCAATCGCTTGAATAAACTTGCTATCTCTCAGAGAGATCTTGGCTCCTGTGGGTACAACAGTCATTTCTCCTCTTAGATTCTCACTCAGCATCTGAAAAGCAAGCAATCAAATCCTTTGTTAGCAGAGGAAAAATATGGTAGCAGTCTAATAAAAAAATCTTAGGATCGAGTTAGAAAATTGTTCGGAGGAATTATGGAAACTAATTGAACGCAGACAAAAGATTAAAGAAATAGTTACTGTGCCATGAAGACAGCAAGTATAAAAAGACAAAAGGAAGAAAAAGAGACGGGGAAATAAAACTTTCTTCTAAAGCAATGAAACCAAAATAAGCACATAACAAAACTCCTCCAATTTTTAGAGTATGCAGACAAACTTCCCTAGTGGGGTAAGCTGCAGCCTACTTAAAAACAGAAAGATAGCGAGTAATTAGCAGAGGAAGGCTGAAGAACAGAATATTTGGAAATGCTGCCTTTGCCAGCATTTCCAAAACTCAGTATTCCAACACAGACTGTTTATTTAGGTCTCAAAGAGCCCAGTGCTGCCTGTGGACAGTCATCTATTTCAACTGATTTTCAAATAACTCCATTAGCTCTGATTTTGTTAAAATTTGGCCATAGAGCCTGTTGTTTTACAAGCAGAGGGTTTACTGTAGTACTAATTATTTGATATTAAAGCAGGTGTGTAACAGTTTGCAGGGTGGGTTCATCCAATACAACCAGAAAAAAAAAAAAAAAGAGAAAAAAAAAGGACAGCTAATTAATGTGTAGAAATTGCTTGAACACAGTAATAAATGAAAATACTCTAAAAGATGGGTTCTGTGAAATCTGGAGAACAGAGGAAGAATCAATTCGTTAAGAAAAAGCAACTGGTTTCCTCAGTTTTGACAATTTTACATACTGGCACTCTTTCACTACAGGTTGCTGATGCAGGTATAAAGCACAGTTATTTCAATTAGAATTTTAAAACGCAGGATTGTGAAAGTTTGCACGAAACAGATGTGATGTTGGAAGGAGGAATGCCCGAGGTTTACTTATGTCTAGGCATGCCCTTTATTTAAAAAAAAAACCTCCCAAGCGCTGACAACACTGTAGCTGTCTGCTGGAAGAGTCCCATCACATACGTGTAACTTGCTCAGAGGATACCAACTGCTTTTAGAGTTTGACAGGTTGAGATCATTGCTTTGCACAGGTAACCTTAGCAATTGGCACCTGTGCTAAATGAGCCCAATGCAGAAACCCTGTGTGCCTTACTCAGTCCTACCAGCTCTGCAGCCATTTGCATGTGTCTGGGGGCAAATTCCTTGCTTCTCCGTATTGAAAGAGAATCCTAAAATAACCACGCCAGCTTCAGGAGAGCTTCCGTCTCTTGGGAGACTATTGTTTGGTGATACGCTTAGCTGAAGATATTGCCACAGACAACATATTTCCAGGCTTTCTTCTTCTCCTGGTCTCTACCACTCATTCCTGCCCGAGCAACGTCACATGCTGCTCCCTTAGTTGTGCCAACACAATGGTTGGTGGGTCTGCAGTGTGAGTCAAACGAGGAAATCAATCCCGCTTAACTTCAAGAAATTGTAAAAGTTATTTTGTTTTTTAAGCCATATAAAGGAGCTGCCAGCACTACCTCACAACACTGTGTAGCACATTACAAAGGACAGCGTGTGAAGATACAGGTATACCTTGTGCCAGTGGTACATAAAATGTAATGTCACCAAGTCCTCATTTGAGTAATTCAGCTACCTCACCTTGGCAAACTGAATCTTAAATTTAGTTTTAACCCATACACTAGGCAGGAAGCCAGCTGGAAAGTTTCTCCAGTCGCAGGTCAAATGATCCTCTGTGCAAGCAGATTAAAGTCTGTGTTAAAAAAGAGGCTAGTATATGTATATTCCAGGGTCAGTGAGTGTACCAAGGGGGCACCAGTAAAGAGCCCGGGTTTCTAAAGTGTATATACACAAACACATGCAATACCACAACTCACAACATCATGCTGCCTGTTAAGCATGTTCTTGCACAGAATATGTTCTTGCCATCCTCACAAAAAAAACACATAGCCCCTCCTCCTCTCATTTTTCAGAGCAAAGGCTTTAGCAAACGACTGAAAGCGCAGAGTCTGAAACTGTTTGTAACCACATTAAGTGGTACTTCCAGTCAACCCACTTAGGATCACAGGTATCCTAACATGTTAGTCTCAGAGCTCCTACTGGTTGGAAGCTATTGAGCATGAAATTAAGATCAAATTTGTCTCAATTTTAATAAAAACAAAACACCATCATAAGATACACATGTGCATGCAGTGCTTAAGTCTAGAGAGTGACTCATCGTGATGTCATCTCCCAAAGTGTCAGGGTTATGATTTCACTGCATACAAACACAGAAACATGCATTCCTGCAGACTGCTGTTCTTCTATCTAATTCAAAGTTGTATGCTCTTTGTATAAAGGAACTGTATCAATTTAGGGGAAAATGGCTTTATTAAACACCGATAAACAGAAAGAACACTGTTAAAGGGATTAAGATTTTAAAATCAGTTACAATTGGTTCTTAAAATAATCCTCTATTTTTGATGCATTTATAAAATATCTCTCTCACACTGACACTAGTAGTGCTGTAAAGGAGGAGGCTGCAGGTACCATTTAATTTCAGAATTAGCTTTCTGTGAATGAGTCCTGGATCTTTACCAGACTAAGATCAATGACAAGATCTTTGCTGACATCAGTAGGGTTAGGATTCTGTCTCCCTTATGGATTTCCACATATGGGCTTTTAGTACGGAAATGCCCAGGGTTGACTACTGCATTTTTGTGGCTTGGTTATGGTCTTCAATTGATTTATGCAGAGAATTCCTTTCTTTCCCAATCTATGTATGTTTATTTGCCTAACACTATTTTCCATAAGGAAAAAAACAAACAAACATGTGACATTCACTTTATGGCTCTGGAACCAATTGCTTTTAAATGCAAGGAAGAAGCTCAAGGCATTCAGCTGAGCAGAAGTTAGCACAGCAGATGAGAAAGTTAAAGGCTTTCAAGGTCACACCTGACATATTTACCTGTCTCTTCTCCTCCCAGCTAAGCTTATGCTTGCTAAGTGTGTATGACAGTTTAGTTAAGGCTGCCTCTGGTGTCATATCACCTCCAGGAATTACTCCAACATCAGCGAGAGTCTGAATAAAAAGAAATGATGACTCCAATTAGCATAGCATTCAAAAATACTCGTGTGTACAAAAAATATACATGAGTGATATGTAGCAACACAGAATACAGTATGCAGCTGTGCCTCCACTCTCTTATTTGTACTCCCACCTGTGATTTCTGTAATTTTAGCCATCAAATACTGGGCAAATACTAGAGCCAGATGAATAAAGCTGACTTGTACTTAAAATTCCTCTTCATGCAGGAACATGGAAGAATTCAACCAAACACTTGCCACGGTCACTTGCCGTGCTCAAACGGAAAGGTTACCGGTCTGTATCCAGCTATCTGCAGAGCTGTCAGATTACCTGTACTGAAAAGCTGCAGTTACTCCATTTTAACCCGGTGGCGTTTTGAACATTGCCAAGTAGGCTGTTCTCACTCAGACATATTTACCATTCTTTTATGGGGCATAACTTTGGATGAACTCCAGCACTACTGCGTGCTCACAGCAGGAGTACTTTCATATCCTTTCAGACTGCACTAGTAGTATATGATGGAGAACATAAAACTTAAATACGCACTTTACCCAGTTCTGACGAGAAAAGCTAAGAGAGATGATCCAATATTTTAAACATCTTTCTGGTAGTAAAAAGCAGAAGCATCTTTGCTATGGTCAGCAAGCTTCATAAGTGTAGAGCAAAGACAAAGCAGATTTCAGATCTTCAGATAAATTGTACCTGGGCAAACATTCAGACTACCCTAAACTACAGACCATCATCTTAGTTATTACGTGATGCCTCACAGTTAAGCATCTTTTAGTAGGTTCTTTACACTGATTTACTTTTAAATGCCTTGTATGTAATTTTCAGCTTTGAAACTTGTAGTAACTTAACTAATATTTTTAGCAAAATACAGCGACTTAATCGGCATGTTAACCACCTCTGAGAGCCCCAGAGTAACATTTTTAAAAGTCACACACAAAAAAAAAATATAGAGACAGAAGGTGAGAAATACTTAGGGCTTTTTCAGTGGGCTTGGGAGAGAGAAGGAGGAAAGGATTTCCTAGTTTCCTTCCTATGCCTGAAGTCCCCTCAATTACAAGTTTCTGCTATGCAGATGGCTCAGAGGCCACACATTCAGTTAATTAAAACAAATACTTCAAGGGAAACCAGGGACTCAGCTCACCCACTGGACTAGCATGAATGAGTAAAAAATATCCTAGCCACATGCAAAGACCTGTGAAAGACTTCATTTAAAGAATGAATATATATATATATATATATTTAGTTAATATTACAGCAAGTTTCCAGCATTCATCCAAACTTCCTCCATTGAGCATTTCCTTATGAAATTGAGAAGGCAATGAAAGAACAAGAATGAAGTAATTTTGCAGGACTTGGCTCTGTCAGTGGCATCTCAAAAGATGCCAAGAAAACAGGACAGCCTCCATCAGTGGATGCTGAAGCAACATAATACATACTCCACATAAAAGATGGATGCCAGAAGCAAACACATTTCAACACAGCATTACAGTGGTTTAGTAAGACAAATGCTAGTGACCTGAGTAGAGCAACAGTCTAGATTAAAGTGCAAAAAGCCATTTTTAGAGTTGTCCACTTGGAGGATCTTTTACCCGGAGCCAAGTTGTTTGTTGTTGTTTTTTTTTTTCCCTTCCATATACTTCAATAATTTATTTGAAGCAGAAGATCAAATAAAACCTAGGCTTCATTTTCATGTTTTCAAATACAAGCTTGGTGTCTTTATTGACTTAACTGCTTTCTTTCTGTGTGAACTGTTTTATATAATCCATGTATTCCTATTTTTATTTGCTACAGAGCATGAGATCTCTGCAGAAGTTGATACTTCTCAAAACACCCCCATTAATTTAGGCAAAATTTTAGCAACACTCAAATGAATGCTCATTTCACAATACAGCAACTTAGAATACTGAATAGGTGAACAAAACATGAAAATCACCTTTGCTTTCTGCTAAAAACAGCCTATATGATCTTGAAACAAATACAATCTAAAGCTGTGTCAAAACCAATGTTAAAATAGGCAGGTTTCAGCACCAATTTAGAGGATCTACATTTGTCTTGCAATCGATGGCAAGACCAACCAACAAGAGCAGTCAATTAAGAAGCTCTGCCAGACGGGTGGTTGCTCCCAACACAAACAGGTGTCTAAAAGAGGGGGATGAGTCACCCTCTGGCAGCGCTTCTTGGATGTTTAATGGCTGGTCTTTTTATAAAGGCCAGTTAAACCAGCTTCCTTCACACCACCACATGCAACATGCACTCTCATATGGCTTTGAGCTCTTATTAGTCTTAGTGATGTCATGTCTTAATACACAATTAAGAAACTCACTACAAAATGTCCCGAATATTAAGAGCATTTACACAAAGTCTGCTTTAAGCTGGCTGAGTTAAACACAACTGATTTCCATTCTGCAAGACAGATGCTTCCTTACTTACTATTCTCCCAGTTCCTCTATGAATTCAGTTGCACTTCTTTGACTTCTAGTCAAAGAAAACACTGATATTTGGAATATTGCTTGGAATTGCAGGCTTTCCTCATGTTCCTATATTTTAACTCCTAGCCTATCAAATACTACTCTATTTGATCATCCGATCCACAAGCTAGATTCTAGCTCAGTGAATGCCTTCAGGAGGGACTCTAACAATCTAATGCAAGGTGTCCTGGAGAGCTACACACCACAGGAGCAAGCAGACAGTGATTTGGTATTTTAGCTGACTATTTAGACCATTCAGACTAGGAGTAGCAATATTATGTTTGCAGATGTATTTAAATGCTTCCAGCCTAAGATTTTTCTGGTATAGTTATTTTACGAACGATATCTTCAGTTTAACAAATTTGGTTTTATACACCGGGATTACTAGACTTATATAATCAAGTTGTATCAGTGAAATGTTTCCTTACACAGCAGTAGAGTCTGAAATCATTGCACAATCCTCACCTGCCCTGTTGCATAGACTGTTGTAACAGACCCTCGTAAGCACTGGGTGCAGTTTAGAATCACTACTTTTCGTCCAGTTGCTTTCTTGAGTTCCTCTAGCAGGTCTTCTCTGTTATTTGGGGCATTGCCAGTTCCATATGTTTCAAGTACAATGCCCTCAATTGGAGGCTGAAGAAATGCTTTTACCTGTTTAAAAACAAGACAGGAAACTGAGACAAAGGATGCATTCATGTCACATTAAGATTTTCACATACAGCACAGTTTTAAAAAATGGGCTATTCCCGTTATAAGGATCTGATGTCTTACAGTCTTCTCATGCTCTTCTGTACATCCCATTAACAGTAACAGATTATAGAATAACTTTTGAGAGTTATTGAGAAATTGAGAATTTCACTCTTTAGTTTTCTTTAAATTCCTGGAGGGATAGGCTTTAAAATAAACTATTTTCCAGTCATGACCTTAGTGTGAGAAAGGATGCTATTGTTTAAGTGCCATTAACAGGCTATATGGTTGCACCATGGAGGAACAAAAGGGTAGATTTACACTTACAAAATAAATACAGAATTATTAATTCAGATTAGAACACCCACCCCTGCCTAGATTTGTTACTCTTCAGCAAAGAGTTTTGCAAACAGACATCTGCCTAACTAAGAGACTCTCTCACCTTTCAGGAAAGAACATTCTAATGAAAAATGGAATTTTTGAACTCAAAAAACAATTGGTTTAACTGAAGGTATTTAAAAAAAAAAAAGTAATAATTCATTCTGGGACAACTATTAGTTGTTAGCTATTGTGCCTCAGTGTAAGAAAATGCCTTGCAAATTTCTCTTTCTAGAAAGATGTATTTTAAACAACCTAGATGTTTCATTGCTGATTACATATGCTAAATGCAATACGCTGTAAGCCCCCCTGAGACTAACTATGCAGTTGGAGTTTTATTGCAAATATACCACCCCTCTGCCTTCCCATCTGTTCATATTCACCTAAAAAGAATAGTAATATAATTGAGGAGTGCTGCTTAAACTACTGGATTCAATTTA
Organism: Anas platyrhynchos; assembly: GCF_047663525.1. Classification (NCBI taxonomy): domain Eukaryota; kingdom Metazoa; phylum Chordata; class Aves; order Anseriformes; family Anatidae; genus Anas; species Anas platyrhynchos. The sequence continues at coordinate 10,284,993 of NC_092591.1, forward strand.
AGATGGCAACAGCCATGAAAGACCCGTCAATTTAATGGAACTGGTATTAGAGAAAAATTTAAAGACAAATCTACCTAAAACCATAGTTCCGTGAAACTATTTGTAAAGGCTCAGAGCAGCAAAATCCCACTTTGAATCTGCAACTCTGTATGAATACTGAGGATCACGCATCAGTGTGAGATAAAATGAACCTTGAAAAAAAAGCTCGAGCTGTAGGTCACCTCCACCCTTCATATTATGTATTCTTTGGCAAGTTATCTAATAATATGCCTTAATATGCAGCAAGAAAGCATTTCTACAGTCATCGTAGCCTATACCTCTGTAGAAAAGTACACTTGAGCTATTTATGAGACCTTATAAGAAATTCATTTTAAGTTCCAAAGCCCAGACAGTTTAGATAAAAGGTATTTTAAAAGCTTTTATCAATAGTTTATGGTGTATGAAAATAGTCTCTGAATGCTCTGATATTACAGAAAATGTTTATCAGAAGAAGATAGATACTTTCCCTTCCCTACGAAAACCCAACCACTGGTACTACTACAATGTAGCTTTTCTACTTCAGCTTACTAATCAAGTATTTGAGAATCACTTCATCTACTTCCAAAATTAAGTGGTGTCACTTACAGCAGCAGCAGTGATTCCTGGGAAGATTCGCAGAAGCCCAACGTTCCTGTTCATATTGGTGTGAACTCGAAATTTCTTTTTGGTATTGGCTCTCCACACTGTTTCCCAGTTTACTGTTAAAGAGAAATTTAAATGTAATATTAAAGACATAATATTAAGTACCTTGGTAGCACCTCATACTTCGAGCATTACTTTAAAAAATGTTTCTTCTATAGGAGACTCATGAAAGATGTTGTGTTTTTTTAAAGAGGAAATGAAGGCCCATTTAAGACGGCAGCCTAAGCAGCTGATCTAACACACTTTATTTATTAGGTGCCACAAAATATGACTTCAAGGACGTATGCAGGTCAGACTCAACTGACCTGCATATATTTTAGCTTTAATTCCAAAAGAGTATACATTCTGAGATAAAACAGTATTACTCATCAATATTTCTGAGTTATTGCTCTTCAAAGAGATATTTAACAAATATACTTGTTTCAATTTAATAGTATTTTATAGCTAAAACTTCCAAAATGAATATTTTATTTCAATAACCATTAGTGAATATATACTACAACCTCTTCAAAAGAAAATCCTGATAGCATTGGAGTGCACAACCCAACTGGTTCACAATGCTGACCATGTCCCATTAGTGCCCACTCTCCCAGTCCAAAGTGCTCAGCAAGTCTCCAGCACCAGGCTGTTATGCACGTCTGGCATAGGCGATCCGCTGACTTGACACATGGATCAGAACTTACTGTTACCTAGCTGGACTGATATCAGCCCGGATTAATGCTTAGAAAGCAGACCTTCATCTTCTTAGACAAGAAATATGACAAATGCAGTTACTGTTGCTGCTAATCACCTCCTGAGTTTATTATGTAGTTACTAATGATTAAATAAAATAGCAAGGATTCAATTAACTCTGATTATACATTTAGAGACAGAAGCCAGCTGTTTAACTAATAGTTTGTTTGTGCTGCATTATTAGAAGCCAAGTCATGCATTATTGATTTCAAAATTTTACTACTTCAGTGTAGGAGCCCAGTGTTGGTAGTGCAGGCGGCTGTTACAAGTCCATGAAAGAAGTCAAACAGCAGCCAACAGCTCAGAGCATCATGTTTCAGTGGAAGTAGACCTTACTGCATAGCACGTCATGATCTAAGCTTTTTAGATTTTGGAGAAACCTCCAAGCAGCAAGACAGATAAAAGACCTGAGTGCATACTACTGATGTGTTCTCAGCCATGTGAAGAGTTACTCACGCCAATTACTATTGCAATCTCTTGCAATCAGCAGACAGCCATTTGCAAGAAAATTTCAAGTACATTTAAAAACCTGCATTGAAGCTTACTCCATTGTTCCATTATCAGAGATACTAAAAACAGTATAATCCATAAAGTCAGGACAGAAAATAGCAGTCACCTGTAAGACTTTGTGAACTTTCCCTTTTTGTGGTGCCTGTAAACATCTACAGCCTCTGTATGTTCCTTCCAAAAACTATCATGCACTGCAGTTGGCTTGGCACCCTGTTTACCCTATTCACCCCAGTTCAGCACATTGGTTCCTAATGCTCTGGCAAACAGAGAACAGAAATATAGACAGCTTCCACCATGTGTTTGTGAGAAGCAAGGTTCTGAAATCACCTGGCTGGATTTAGTAGTTGCCCAAGTAGGTCTAAAAGGCCTCCAAGAGCTTTCCAGAGAATGTTATGAGAACTGCAGGAGACAAATGGGCAAGTGCACAAGGCCATGTGTTTGTTCTACTTGAGGTTCACAGGACTGGCTAAGCACATTCACCCAGGAGCATTGTGCTTTAAGAAGCAACAGTGTCTGGCAATACATTAAATCCTTCCAACTTTCCAACAGATTAATTCTTTAAAAGCAGCCTCTTCTGTGAGAAGGGATGGCAATAAAATTGTATCAGTTTCTTTATCCTCCATAACCTAGGAGTCCCTGCCAAAACTTCATAAATGCGTACTACTAAATTTGGCAACTGCTAGCATCCCTAAGTCTTTAACATACTTGAAGAATGAACTGAGGAAACCTGCCTTGGCATGGTTGACTAAGATATTGCCAAAAGTAGAAGACCAAGGCGAGAGATCAGAGGATAGGTTCAGAAATCCAGGCCTGTACCTGTACACTTGGAGTACACTCTACCAAATAACACATCATCTTCAAGATAAATATAATGCATTCAGACACAGTACAGTGATGCAATTCCAAACTATATTAAAAAAAAAAAAAAAAAAAAAAAAAAAGAAGAACTAGAGATCGTCCCTGAGTTAATATTCTCTTGGTCATGAATCTCCTCAGCCTGCATAATGTGCACAGTACTGCAGACTCACTGCACTGAATAAACCAGTTGTTCTGCAGCCTTTGGCTGTAGTGCGCAGCAATCTGTTTTGTTAAAGAGAAAAATCATCTCAGGCATCACTAACAGTTCTTAAGAAACTCATACAAACAAGTTAAGTACAAAAAGTTCTATGTGTTGGTGTTTAACATTTTCTTCTGTGGGTAAGAGTGACTAATTAGGGATATACAGGTTTGGCACAACAGAAAACAGTCACCTGTCCTGACTTGGATGGGCCATGCTTGTGAAGAGTTTAACTTATATAGTGTGTGTTATGTAAATACGGATATAAAGCTAGGGAACAAAACTAAGTTAGCAACTGGTCCTGCACAGCAGAAAGTTCCTAAAGCAATGTTACGTTAAACAGAAAGGTAAGAGCTATTTATATACTGTATTGAAAGTGGCTTGGGATAGAAAAGGTTGCATTATTCAAGGACATTATATTCAAGAAATTAAGGCTTTTTGTTTATTTTCCCAAACAAAACAATCACCTAAACGATACTCTGCTATTCCCAATCTCTCCCTCCCTCCCAAGCACTACAGCTTTTCAAAGTACAGGTCAGAACAACAAATTTGAAAGGGAGGTATATACCTAAGTCACAAAGTAAACTCTTTCAGGTTTGAATCCTCTGAAGCCTGCCCAGCTTTTGTTCTCCTCCTGAGCCTCACAGAAGCAACTTTGCAATCACTGGAGAGGCAGCTTCAGCCTCCTGAGGATACTGGGCAAAGTAGAGCTAAGAAAAAACACTGGCCTCCTTCACATCCCAGGGTTAAACAGGGAGGCAGCAAGGAAACATCCCAGAGTATTTTTCATTCAAGAAAAAAAAAAAATAATACAACTATACAGAGTCCTTATCTTATTCAGCTTTATTCACACACACACACAACTATGGTGATAGGGTTAGTATGGAAAGAAAAATCAACCTAGCTGAAAAATAAAATAGAAAAGAGGAGAAGAAACTCGACAGTCTAGAAAGCAGAAAGGAAGGTTTTTGTTGTTTTTTTTAAAGAGTGCCTATGCCACAATGCAGGTTTCAACTTATAATGGGAGAGCTATAACTAAGAGCGACACCTCCCTTAGGAGTGGTGACTGAACTCCGAGTTATGAAATCAAACAAGAAATACAGCTTTTCTTGATTGCAGAGCTCCACACAAACAGCAACACTTTCTTCTCATCTCTCTCTGCTGGGCCACTGGCGAGCCGTACCATTATATAAGCTGCCCCAGCGTTCATTAGAATTCATGGCGACAGCCAAGGGGTGGGGAGCAGAGGCCAACCTATGGGTGGAAATTTCTGAAGGAGGCAAGCAAACATAGACCCCCTTTTTTGGCAGTTTATTATAAAACAATTGACACATGCCTTTTGAAATGAATATTTAAATTGAACGGTATCACTGCAAGAACCAACATGCCTGCTTACTAGGGGGAAAAACAAACCAAGAGCACTTCAGTGAGCAGAGCTGACATTTGCCTTAATGCTTAAATGACTTGGTTTTTTTGCTATAAATAACCAGCACTGCCAACCAAGACACAGACTTGGCCAGTGACAAATAGCTTCTCTTTAATAGGACTGGTGGACAGATGAGATCTAAAGGGCCTTCTAACCTGCTCCTGCTGTACCCCGTTTGCATATACAGTCACACGGGCTCTTTTCATCCCCTACACAAGTTATGGGTCTAATCATATGGTCCTGTACATATGCACCACTCCCAGAAGTTACATACATGCATGTGTGATGAAGAAAGTCCAGCCGAGGTAACAAAGCAAGTTTCATATTTGCTTCATTAAGAAGACAACAGAGAAGAGAGGATAGTAATCAGTTATGAAATATACTGAGACTATTTACACACTTCAAGTGAAAGAGACCTCCTTGTCTCTCCTGTTCTCAAAACATGAGAGAAATACAATAAAGCATTTCAATTCATAAGCTTTATGATTTTAGAAATTTTGTTGTTCATTCCTATATTGTCCACTTCATGTTTTGTGATCCTGCTGCAAAAGCCCTTCCCGTCGAAATTGGGTTTCCTATTTGTCTGAGGAGCTTGCTAGAATTTTCACTTCTTACAAGAGCTTTGTGTGCTAAATTTAAAGTCTTAAGGAAGCTGCCACACTTGCCAGTCTAAAACTGGAAAACAGGTCTCCTAGGTGCTGGCAACACAGTTAAGGTCTGGCAGAGAGCACAGCCAGTTGATGGGATCAGTAATCCCCTGGGAGTTTCACCTGAAGCGGGAAGATGGTAAAAAAAAAAAGGCATGGAGATCAAGAATGAAGAAGTGAGCTGGAGCTGGGGAAGGGAGGGAAAGAGAACTAAGCCTTTGCCTCTCCTCTCTGGCTCTGCGGTAGACTGTTGCTTTTATATGGTACATCTAACCTCGAAGAGCAGCTCCTCTCCTCATTCCTGTGTACCAGCCCATGATCACAAGCATATCCCATCACATTCCTCACTCTCTCTATTTTGCCACCTCTCTGCTTCTCTGGAATTTTCATTCCCAGCTTTGTTACAACTAGGAAGCCCAAGGAAGAGTTTCTGCACATGGCCTATCCCTTCTGGCGTTGTCAGACTGCTCTACATAATGCTGAAGCAGCAAGAGTCAGCCCTGTCTACAGGAAGATTAAGACATTATACAAAAGTCATTTGGAAAAAAAAAATAATTAAAAGATGCTACATTTGTTTGGTTTATTTTTCCAAGCCCTGAGTGATCCCTTGTCTCCATGAAAGCTTCATACTAGGCTTGTATGAGCAAACACAAGGGAGACAGCTATGTTTCAAACAATTACTTTGGACAAAATAAAGCAGCACTAGTAGATTGCCCATACTATAAACTATGTTTTTCAAAATGAAACGATCCTTCACTACTGACACCGTCATCTTGGATAAATGATGCCACCCTAACTGGGTAATCAACTGAAACAAATAAAAATAGAGCCTATCACACCTTCAGTTTTTAAATCAGAAATCCTTACTGACCTCAGTGGGGCATTCTACTGAAAAGATAATGGGACACAAAATGGGCCAAGGGAAGTACTTAGTAACTTTCTCATTTTTCTCCTATAGACAAGGAATCACAAAACAGGTCATTCAAATCCAAGAGAGAAGCAGTATGCGATTTTCAGCCTGATTTCATTATTGATCAGTCAGTAAACTGAATTTATTTATACCCTATTTGATGCAGCCCATAAAAAAGGAAGAAAGAAGATTTTCCCCAGTTTACTACAACAATCAACTAATAGCATTTCTGTTGATTTCAGGTACACAGTATTTGACACAGCATAGTAATACAATAGTGGCACGCTCCCAACCAGAGAGATGTCTTAAAGACCACTACAGCATCTTACGGGGTTCCTCAATTTGTCTGCCTGCTACAAACATAGGCCTTTGATCCTGTAACTTTGTTAAGTGACTCTCACTCATTAGGTTGAAGGCTAAATTTATTTTTCTGTGTTATAAAATGTCTCTCCCTACTAGTAGAAACCATTCAGAATGCCATGCTGCATGGCGATGAGCTAGAACTCCTAGTAAAATAATTTGTGAACCCCCTCCTATTTCCTACTTGCGGCAATAATGGAGATTGTCACCATGGCCTACTCCTTTTGAATATACCTAGGCAATCCAAAAGCAGCTTGCAAAACTTGTTACATTTTTGAAAACTGTGCTTTAGTATGTTTTTTTCACAACAACTCATTTGGCTAAATTCCAAATGTATCTCTCTTCTCCAGTCTCCAAAGAAAGACTGACATTTATCCAAGAACAGACATCAGAATGTTAATGACTTTACACAAGGATACTGAAATCTTCATGTAGTTTTTCTCCTCCTTATAAAGCAGACACACAAAAATTAGAGGGAATCTCAGTAAGTTAGGGGGGAAAAAAACTTCACACGGAGCATATTCCAAGTCTGCTATTTTTGGTGTGCTTGCAGCCTAGATGAGTCCTAAATATCCAGTAAAACGTTCTACAAAATGTCATGGATCTAACAGACGATCTGTTGAAGCTGCAAGTACTCGGCAATGACTCTTTTGCCTGATCTCAGAGCCCAGCATGGTCATTAATGAGATTAAGCTCTTTGTTCTTTCAGTCCTCACTCCTTCATTTTTATCTTCACAGCAAGCATTTTCATGGCACAGGGGCAACGTTCCCTTTGGTTAGTGTAGTTCTTAAGTCACAGTCAGCCTAGCTCACATTCGTATTCAATAGATAAATACAGTCGAGTCACAAATTCTCAGTCTTACTAAAATTTAAACACTGTCAGAGCATAGAATGAATAGTCAAGTGTTTCAGATCATACAAAGCGGAGTGTTTTCAAATAAATTTGAGGTTAAAAACAGCATTTCAACTACATAAGCACATATTCTTTTCAGCTAGAGTTCTATTACATGTGGCATAAATTACAAGGCTTAAGAGATGATGTTGCTTACTTGTAATATCAACCTCAGCATTTGCAAGTGGAGGCAGGTTAGGTGAGGAAAAGGCATTGAAACTCCCAGCATCCACCTTAGTCACCCTATTTCCCCTGTACAGTTTATTATAAAAATACAGGCACACCTGCAAGACAAGTAAAGAAACAGGTCTATGAATAAGCCAGTAATTAAAAGATTCAGTAGATAAATACTGTAGTCTGTCCTTTATAAAGTGTTTTCTAAATCTTTAAAGCAACTCAGAAGCTAGTAGATGTTTACAATTCTTACCCTTTCAAAAAGAGTTGGCACATCTGTCACACATTGGTTTAAGAATTTAAGAACAAAACAAGTTAAGAACTAACTAGTTTCGTAATCCTCTCATGAGGCATAGTCCAGGAGACAGCAAATATGCCTGAGTCCACTTCAGAGACAGAGGAAAGACACAGCACGGACTTTTTAATAAGTTCATCAGTTATTTCTAAATTCCGAATCCAAAATCTTAACAAAAGGCCTAGTGAAAATGTAGGATAACTTTCAAAGGAGTCACCAAGTATAAATAATTAGGTTCCTTCTGAAGTCCCTTAAAGTATGTCAACTGGAATTTGAAGGAAAACAGATACCTCAAAGTAGCTGTTAGTTATGAAGATCTTAACCAGTCACCTATTGCTGTGATCCCACAAGGACTGGCTGTGTGAGCATGGCAGAAGTGAAAATAAGGTACAACCTGCTCAGTTTTCTCTCAGACTTTCAGCTTGCACAGAATTGGCATCTTTAAAGGCTGGGTGCTAAAACTATAGAAATGCTTCCATGTTTATTATTTGTATCATCCTTGATACTTCATTCTTCAAGTACTAGAGCTAGAAGATATTGCGAATCAGTACTAGAGCAACTTGAAAATTTCAAAGCAACTTTCAGTTCCAAAACTGACTTCAGTGCTTCAAATCCCACCCATTTGCAAGGGGACCTCTGATTTCAAGTCTGCTGTGAGCTACATTTCAAACCTGATAGTCTTTATAGAAGACACAGGCAAAATGGGATATTAATCCTGAGAGAACAGCATACACTGCTGTTGGCAAACCATGGAAGTGTTGGTTACCTCTGTGGAATCCATTTTTTTTCCTTTTCAAGTGCAATTCCTTACTGCCTACAGATATTTTGAGTATGTGTCCTAGCTAGGAGAATGTGTAAACTATGTGTCCTAGCCAGAAGAAGAGCAGCTTCTGAGACAATCTTCACAGGCAAACAGACCTCAGGAATCACGAATTGCCCAGCAAAGAGCAGCGCCCCCAAAAGGTTGGCTCGGCCGTCATTCTGCAACTCATATATGGGCACCTGAAGAATAGAAACTGAAATTAAACACTCTCCCTTCTGTAAAGCCTACACAGCAGAAAAAAATAGTCCAATTTGTGAAACAGAAATACATGAATAATTTATGTAACAATGATTTATGACAAATAAAGTTTCCTTCTTCATCCAAACTATTTTAGGCTGCAGCAGATGGCGGGATTCCCCTCTGTGCTATCAGACTTCTTTAAATTAAGTGCTTAAACCTAATGTTGAGATGATTCTAGTATGACTAAGCAATTGTTTTTAAAAGGAGAGTCTGATTCAGGAAAAATATCAAGAATAGAAAGCAGGTGTACTCAATTTACGTGACTGAGCATGGTAGAAGTGACTGTACAGAGAAAAAGCAACAGCCTCAGTTCTTGCAGAACTGCCACTATGGGCTTCAGAATGGCTCTCTTGCACCATCTTTCCTCATAGTAGACAAGAACTGAGCCAGCAGGTTATTACCAACAGAACAGGAAAAGATTAAAAACAGAAATTTGGTCTGCTGAGTGTGATAGTGATGACTTCCATGCCTTTTCATATTGCCTCTGTATTAACAGAGAGTCAGAGCTCCTTTCAGCAAAAAAGAAATCACATGCTCTATTGCTAGATCATAGAAGAATACAGCAAAAAGGAAAGTAAAGCACTGAATATGATGTATCACAACTAGACTGCTCCATGTCAAGACAGTAAGTGGGAGTCTGCTCCTTTCTAGACTTTTGTATTTTGACTTCAAATAGACCACATGTGAAAGGGAAGTTATGAGATGGGGAGGGGAATTTTACAGTGTTATGTTTCATCTCTCTTTTGTGATTAGAGCTGTATTTTACACTCAAGCAAGCTATTCTAGAAAGACAACCCCTCCCCCTCAGACAATATGCAAAGGTCTGATCTCTAGCAAAGAGAATGAAAATTAATAAATCTAGTCTTTAGAGGAAAAGAAACAGACCACGTTGGTGCTCTGTGGAACAGAAATGATCAAAACTACATATATTGCTTAGAGATTATTTCACTAATTACTAAAAAAAAGAGAAATAATGCAACAATGAGTAACATAAGATGGGGTAACAACTGATGAAGTAAAAATAATAAGCTTGAGGGCTTTAAAACAAAAAACGACAACTAACAGCCAGCAGCCACCTGAGGCTGGAAAGATGCTCTTCATATAAACCGATTATTACACAATGGCCAGTGACAGGCTCTTACATCTTTCTCTGAAGCATCTGGTCCCAGCCACAATGAACTACTGGTCTGATGTGGTACAGAGTTGTAAAGTCACTAATGATAGAATTATGGGGCAGATCCTCAGCTGGTAAACGCGTCAATTCTCACTAATTTCTATCAGCACTGCGACCACTCACCCTGGGTAGCGGCCTGCCCCACACTACTAAATTAGATAGCGATGATGAGGATACTACATAGCTTTGCATACAAAACCAGTAAATGGGGCTTTTGACTTCGACTGCAAATTAAGTCCATTACCTGTGAGCCTGTCAGAACAACGGTTTTACCCAGATTCTCACACATGAAGGATAAGGCTGAAGCTGTATACGCCATCGTATCGGTGCCATGAAGGATCACAAAGCCATCGTACTTTTCGTAGTGCTCCTGCAGATGGAGAGACATTTTTCATATTGTTAGAAAAATGCACTGGCATCAGCAAGTGTGGCAGAAACTGCATGACTTTCACTGATGCAAGCAACAGTATTATACTTTAAATGGTAAACTTGTAATTCCTCCTAAAGTTATCCACGTTCTCAGTTTAATTATAATTAAGGGTTAATAGGACAATAAGCACTAGAGCTAGTAATTCTAATTATGGAACAGTCAAAGTGATTCGTCTATGTATACATATTAATGCAGCATTTTTAAACCAGAAGACAGCTAATTAAGAAAAGCTTAGCAATGGCTTTAAACGGGAATGTTAACATATGTAAATTAGTCACATAGTCTGATTTCTTGTTGCTGCTTTTACTTTAGGGATTACACCATTTACAGGAACAGATTAGGCAAACCAAGGCTATCATAATGTATAGAAAAAACAGTCCGTTTAATCCGGCTGGCAGACAGGCAAATTGCCAGTGTAAGAGTGCCCTCTTCTGTTTAGAAGCCGTAATTTATCAAGCAGTATGGGACTTCTGTAGATCGAAAGAGTTGGAAGAGGCTTTTTACTGGTCATAGTTAAGGTACATATGCTTGTTGTTTTCTGAGAAGTCCCTTAGACTATCAGACACGTATGGATGCAAACAGGAATTTTATATTTATTTTAATCTACATACAATTCCACAGAGGAAGCTTTTTCTTAATGCATTGTACTGTTTGTCACTGAAAGGCTCAGGTTGGAAGGGACCTTAAAGATCATCTAGTTCCTACCCCACTGCCATAGGCAAGGATGACACCCGCTAGATCGATCAGGTTACACCTTGATAGCATAAAGTCACCTACTGCCTTTCAGAAGAAAAAAGAATTGGTTCCTCTATTTCAAGAATGATGCACGTAGTGATCACTTTAGTGAGAGACACTGAGACCTTTAATGTAATTTGGTCACATGGACTGGTACGTAAAAGTGTGAACAAATCGAAGAAGTGCCAGCAGGGGGGAAAGTTTGTTTGTTTGTTTCCATAGAATTAAATGAGATTTCTTTTTAATTTGTTTTATATTAGGCACACGCACTTGACGTCTCCTGATAACAGTCACCTCCAAATCCACCTGCACACTTCCAGCTGTCCTTTTGCTGTTTCTTCACTAATACTCATCCCTGCATATTGCCATCTACTTAAAGTTTCAGTGGAGTCCTGATTATTTCTCACCAGTCAGCCAGCAGAATAACAGCCAGTGTTGCCAGATTCTTCTGTAGGCCAAACTACACTGTGATGTGAAAAGTTTGCTGCAATATTCACCAATGCAGCAACAAAATAAGCAATTTCAAGGGCTAAGAGAACAGAAAGAGACATTTGTCCTAACTCAATCAAGACACTTCACAAATCTTGTCAGCCTTATGAACCTTATTAAATGATAAAGAACATAGCTTGGTGTAAGCTTCATAATATAAAAGATCTGCTTGGTAATTAAGGAGAAATCCCACAGAAACATCTTAAAATGCTTCAGTCTGACAAGTCTCCAGCACATTACAGCTGTGCCAAGTGTTCACATACTCAGTGAACACAAAGTGGCAGTGTCTATACACAAACTGGATAGTTGACGATGTTTTTTTTCCCTTCTCAGCACTTTTCAGTAGGATTACATGTACTAGATGCATACATACAGAGAAGCCAGATTCTGTGTACAAGAAAGAAGCATTTTTTTGAGATAAGAAGTTGTAATAAAACTAATATGCTGTTTTTGAAGAAAGGTAAGCTCTCTCCTGTTCAGCATGGCATTCCCATCTTTGTGTTACCCTGCTTTCAGCCCTAGACGTTCACCAGCTGCATCCCTGCTCCATTCTAGAGGCTCCACACCCAGGCATTAGCTCTGTATCTTTTTCTGCCCCGGCAAGATGCATTCCATAGGAGAAGCATCATCCCCAGTTTGGTGGTTTCAGGATTAAAGGACCTGAAGGTGAAAGACTGTTACATAATCTTCAGCAGCATTCCCAGCATTATTACACTGTCCATGTAAATTGGTACAGCTTGGTTTAAGGAGATTTTCTCTATAAAGCCCACTATTGCAGAGCGAGCAGGAGTGGAAGAGCAGTATCTTACTAGGCCCGTGATTATGTATTTATAGCAGCTATGTATGAATTTCTGGTGTGAAGTATTCAAAATGTTTCATATTTCTTCTTTCCAAAAAGCACATAGTTAAACTCAGAAATGGGAACAGGAGCAAAGAAATGCTGATTTTTAATCTAGAGGAGGATGTAATGAGTTTATCTATAAATACAGAAATATCTAGGACATTAAACATTTCACAGTGTGTGGAAGCTAACCATGATGACATTTTTTTCTATCAACTGCAAAGCCAAAGCTAGTCAAGTCAGTCTGTGTCCAGAGTAAGAAAGGTATAAACATGAAATTATTTTTTATGCTAATAGCCAACCATTGCACTACTAGAACATTAAGCTGCATAACTGACAAAGCTTTCTGCTAAGCCACCTACCCCTGAAGATTTTATTTGACAGTTTTGGACAGTGAATTTTAGCCAACATTTTAGAACATCCCAATCTACATATCACATATCATATTTGATGACGGCTGCAATTTTTTTTACTTATTCTTTTACAGAATTATGACATGGCTTATCATTGGAAGAACCAGAACTTTAATGAGTCTGCAACATTTTCAAAAGGAAAAAAAGTTTGAAAGCCTTGCAAGTGCAATCCTTGTTACTTTGCAAGTAACTAAGAAAGATGCAGAGCATTTAAACTTACACAAATACTTAGATATAGCACTCCTCCACTGTTACCCCTTGCTAAGTACACTGAATATACTACTGTTTTTGTTTAAGCAACAAATGAAATCTTATCCCACACTTCAGTACCTCAAGTTTCTTTGCAATTTTGGCCCAATCCTCTGGCGTCATGTTTGAAGAATCAAGTAGTGGTGACAGCTCCAGAATTGTGTAGAAAATTCTTTTGTTTTGCTTAGAGAGACTGTGGAGAAAGACAATTGGGGGAAAAAAATAACTCTTAGAGCTAATACCAGCTCATCACTTCTGATTTTTTTTCACTAAATCAATAGTTCTGTTCTGAATCCAACCCCCTAAAGTCTATGGAAAAAAAAAATAAAACTCTTACATTCGAAACATTAAGTTCCAAGTTTAGAAGTTCATGACTTGATGTGGTTTAAAGCACAAATGCTTTAATCTACTAAACTTAGAATTCAGGAGGCAGGGGAGAGGTTGGCAAAACCTAAGGCAGAAATAACCCATACTCACTTTGTTTAAGTTTGGAACTGAGTTCTACCAAAGTTGATACCAAGACTTAAGGTTTAAAAACGCTTCATAAGCTACTGAGAGGAATCTGTAAAGCTCCCAAGATATATAGGGGGTCAACAAAAGAATTGCAGATTTTTTTAATGCTTTGATAACTATAAATTCCCTAGCATAAAAGGCATCTTCTCTTCAGAGTCTTAAGACTGACCTTCATTTCTGAGGCCTTTAGAAAGCCCACTCTTCTTGGTTTCTAGAAAAGATTCTGTCTTGGTTAGCCGCCAATACCTTCAAGTTAACTATGGCCAAATGGCCCAGTAAAAGTTGTTTTGTCTTTTCTAGTTACAGGCTAACTTCATAAAGCCCCAGACCTAGCCTACTAGGCCTATTAACACCTTGCTCTGGAAGTTTCCTGTTTGAGCTGAAACTTGGTACCAGATGTGGAGTTGAAGCATGTAATAATATCAAAGATCTTAAAATATTGGCATAGATTGGAAACAGAGACCCAGGTCTGTAAAATAAAACAAAAACCACAGCTCACGGGCAATCAGCTATTGACAACTGAACAAGCACAACCTTGATAGCTGGGAAAGGTTACTCTCAGTACAATGCAGACAATACAAAGCAACTATGCAAGAAAAAGAAAAAAAAAGCCAACAACAACAAAAAACAGTATCATGTTGTACCCGTGAGGCTGAGGAATGTAACATCATATAGCATGTAGCTCAGCAGGAGACCAAAGATAAAGAACCGTCTAGACACTCAAATATCTTACAAAGTGCAAAACCCAACTTTAGAGGGGAATTTTCAATATCAAATGAGATGATGACTGTGGAATCACTGTGGGATGGTCATAGCTGTCTGCTTTCACTACCTCCAAGGACCACTGGTCTCCCTTACCCTGCCTGAAATCTGACTCTTCAAAGGCCTTTGAACTGCCAGCCAAATGGACTCCATACAGAGCATGTGTTTTACCCCACAAAATACGCCCATTTCTCCACTCTAACTTTCTAACCCTGCACGTATAGTCACCTGCATAGAAATTGAACTTTGCTAGTTAAGACTTTGGGCTAAAGAAAAAAAAAAAAAGAAGAAAAAAAAAGAATCCTACTACTATTTTCTGCTACCTTTCTGAAGATTCAAAAAGAACAGAATATCCAATATTTTCACCCATTCTTAAGTTAGGATTTTAATCTCAGTCTAGGAATGCAGGAACCTTTGCTACAGTAAGACTAAGACTCGTGTCACTGAAATTAACTTTAAATCATATGGTCTATTACAAGGTTCAAGTCACAAGGAAAATAAAACATTTTATGAACCCTGAGACACAGACATTTACTTAATAGTTGGAATATATTCCTATGTAGCAATGCAGTTGCAAACAAGCAGCTAACAAACAAGAACTAGTAGCAGGCCAGCCCTGCTCTTCCTTTTTACTTTCTCTTCCAAGCAAAGCCACCCAGGAACATAGTTAATAGCATTGCTTTCAGAGCATTCTCAATGCTTTTCCACTGCCTGAGGATGATGGAAAGTTTGCTGCCAGATGTAATTGTGACAAACACTTCAACATTTACTTCTTTTCACTGCAAGACAGTCAAAGGCTATGGCAAAGACCAGGAGACTCCAAGATGTATGGATGTGTACAACAAAGTTCCTGAGCAATGTGTTGAGAGCACAGAGTTGATTACCTTCCCTCCTCAACTTGCCATTCTTGTATGTATGCGTGACAATGTAAAAAATCACCTTATAAAATCTGCACAACCACTCCTCTTATCAGGCCTGTGTGAGAGCTGCTTACAGCAGAAATAGCATTTAAACACTGTGTGTTTTTTATTCAAAAGGAACTAACATACTGTAGCTAAGTTGCTAGTTTTCATACAACAAATTGCCTTGTTAGATAACACATTTACACATACTGCCTAAGAGTAACTTTGGAAGTCAGTGGAAAATCAATGAAAAGAAAGCTCCCCCAGGGACGAGCTCTTCAAATAAAATACAACATACCAAAACTGAGACCAGCTTAGTCTCCTGCTTTTGATCTCTCCCTCTAAGAAAAAAGATCATTAGATTATATCTTTGCTCATTACAGGGAGGTTTTTAAATGGGTATACAAAGTTCACAAAATACTCCCATTTTCTCTCCTCAGAAACTTGCCTTATTTCTCAACTGCCTAGTTAAAATATCACCCAACTAGCACAAAAGAGAAAATGGCAAATTGCCATGACTGACCTCCATAAATGGCACACAGTAGTGCCAGAAAAAGAACAGGATTTTTTTTAAGTTCAGTTCTTGATCTGAATGATTGTTTCAAGGTTTTCTGCTCCTCATGGAGAACATACACCAGGAGAAGTGTATTTAGGAGTCAAATGTGTGTATTAGTGCAGTTTTGTTACATTTTAAATCCCCTAAATATTTAAAAATTATTCAGTTATAACACAGCATTGTAACAGTTCTAGTTTTTCTTTTGTATAGCCATCATATTTAACATAAACTGTATAGTCACATCAATATTATTCCACTAGAAGTCCTTTTTTTTCCTTCACCCCTGTTCCCGCCACCTGACTTTTAAGTAGGTACTTTTAAAAGCTTAACACAGAGACCTCAAGACAACATAGAAAGAAATTAATAAACCTTGTATTTTGTTTGTACGTCCTGATTTTCTCCTTTAAGATTAAAGAATATCCATTTTCACTCTTTTAACAAAACAGCAATAGTCCCATTTATTTTTGAACAATTGTAAAATAATCCTTTGTGTGAAGTTAACATGTTTACAGGGGTAGTCATTCATCACAGCTGGGGAATATCTCGAATTAGCATACTGCCCTCTAAATAAAACCTATAAGCTTATTAATCATTGCCCAACAGTTAAGAAGCAGTGCAGATTAATTATAAACCCATCACTTATTATCATAATGTTGCATAAATTTGGGAAGGACAAACAGCTTTTAGGGTTTTTAGAAAAACAGAAGGCCTGCGGAATTAAAGTATGAGGTCTACTCATGGATTAATTTGATGCTACTTTTTCAGACGTGCTGAAGATAACTCACACAGAGCTTTATTACCAGTTTTCTTAGTTGCTCGAGAATATTTGTGTGCTTGCACAGTAACAAATAAACACCAAAACCTGGAAAAAATACAGAACTAAGCTGCGCAGAATGTTTGCTTGCTGCCAAATTTATAAGTTGTTTCCCAAGTAGTTGTATGACACCTCATTGCAAATGTATAAAAACAGACATTTTCTATAGTAAAAGACAGGGTAGGAGGCCTTTTCTGTTTAAGTCAACGTAAGCATTTTTGCTAATCTAATAATGGAGTCTTCAAATCAAATGTTTGGAGATATATTTACTTGAAAATTAACACAACACTTCCTAACCCTCCCTCTCCCCAAGGAAAAGGTACTTACGGGAGCACCAATGTGTTTTCAGGAAATTCATGGAACTTGTCAAGTTTTGTTTCTCGGGCATATGCTTCGTCATGCAGCATTGGCATTGTCTTCAAGCTGCTCACTAACTTATTGGCCTCTGGAGCAAGTCCTTAAAAATAAAGAACAGAAGAAATAAATAAAGGAGCAGGGACAGAAGGAAGGGAGTGGCACAATAAGGAGGGAAGAAATCAGGTTATGCAGATGTTTGCCTGCCCTTCCACATGAAATTTAAACTGTCTATTGCCAGTTAAAAAACGTGAAAGCAATATAATCAATACATCTCTGTGCAGTTATTCCTTTCATGGCTTTAAGTAAATAAAACCTTCATTTAGGAGAAATAACATTACTCATCTCCTCCATATCAAATATTTATGTGTTACCTATTTTAAATTGATGTTTGTGCAGAAATACTGATAGCAAAAAGTTACATATCTCTTACGTTAGCCACAGCTATTCCCTATCCAGCGGCAGGGTATTTACAAAATCCTGAACATTATTTTGTACTAGGAAGCTCTGATATTTTTGCCTAAGCCTCTTAGCTTACAGATGTGTTGACACAAGCAGCAAGCTACTGGCATGACTCTACTGGAAAGCTGCACATTATGTCTCACTGTCAACAGCACTAGCATTTGCATAGAGGGAAAAAATAAAACAGAAAGCTAAAACAAAACCCCAGGAGGTATTGGGTATTGACGGATACAGACAAAGATCAGTATTTATAAAAACAAAGAAACCTTAGCTTCCCAGAAGGGTCTTAAGTGCTAAATTCTCTATCCCTCTGTCTGGGACAGGTGCTCTCCACCAGCAGGTTTAGGACTGAACACCATAGTTGACAACAGGCAGAGGAGGTGCATAAATTGCTGAAGAAAAGTAGGTGGAAGCATGGACGCATCTTAATCTCTGTTCAGGAGCTCCTGATGTTGTCTTCTGCTCTGTGGCAGTAGCTCTGAAGATGGCTGGGGCTGAAATCAGCCTAAATCCATTTAGGGTTTGCTGGATCTGCAGGTGTTCTGGCTGCAAATGGCTATTTGAAACAGAAGCCACATGTTGCTCTCTGGTAGACAGGGAGGCACCTAAATTTTTCACGTTACAATTAGTATCACAGAGCAGCATTCCTTTGTGAACCTAACTCGTGACTACTCTAATATTGATAGGATAAACAAGATCTTTGCATTTTAGCTCCTGGGGTTAGCTGGGAAGAGGGATGTTCATTTATAGTCTAAATTTTGTGGGGCAGAACTTTATATATCTCAGGCTTTAGTAACTCTCATGTCTTTACGTGACAATAGTACATCACAAGTTTCTGGATCACCAATATTCCAATTAGATTATAATAATTCAATTATGATGTGATATTGTAGTGCTCCAAGTATTTTTTTCATTTGCAGTTACTTTTCCTTCACCTGAGCCAAGAACTCCTCTCCCAGGATCCTGCTTGATGCAGGACAACCAAAGCTCTAGGGTCCACAGTCCTAAGTCACCCTATTTTTCTTATGTCTGACTTCCTGAGACACGCTTCATTCAGGTAGTTTCCACCAAAGGCATTTCTCTCCAGCTTCAAGATTCCACTGGCACTACTGTCCTGCTCTGTTTAATCTCGGTGACTGCTTTATGCCACCTGTTCAGACAGCAAACAAATTCTCCAACCTCATTATTCAGCTTTTGCTATTTCTAGTCATTCATAATTTGAGGCTAGGTAATTCTCTTCTACTGCCTAGTTCTTCCATCTGTTTAAACATGATTGTCACACAAGTTCACATCTATTTTTGTTTGATTCACCTTCAAACAACAGGTTTGTTATTTAAAATACTCCAAAATATGGAGAAACAGTGGTAGCGTTAGCTAAAGTACACGCACGGCTGCTTTACTTGGGGTCTGTTTACTTTCCCAAGTGATGGAAAATCCTTAAGAACTCCTCAATCTCTTTCCTGGCTTGCCCTAAATGAAGCAGCGAGCCTTTTCATAGCCAGCTTCCTCACAGAATGGCAACAGCCCTTGAGTGGCTTGGGTTGGATTCCTGACGGAACACTTTGTTTTACAAAATATACTTAACATGCTTTACGCTTTGGATGTTTTGTTCCTTCACTTCTAATCCCTGCTTATTCCTATTAAAGATGTTCCTAGCTTATTCACCAATGGCCTCTGCACTTGGACACAGAGTCATTCTGGCTCTGAAGCGCAGCCCACACAGTTTCACAGTCTTTTCTGTGTGTTTCCTGATCATTTTTCTGTTTGTCCAATACTTTCTGTTTGTCCAATTGTCTTGCTCAGAATATCGACAGTGGATTAGATGGTTTAGTTTTTGGTATTTGCCCTAAGAAGTGGAAGCTGATGTATGTTAACATTCTTAAGTCCTTTCCCTATTAATGACTGTTCCTCATCTCTTCTCTTAATCACAGATCTGACCCCATTTTTCTGTACCTGCTTGCACTGTACTTAAACCTTTTTTTAAGACATTCTGCAAATGGATCCAAGACGTCCCACTTACAACCTACACAGTCCCCTAGATGTGTCCATGTTTAACGGTGGTTTCTGCTTCAAGAAGCAAAGGCAGGGGAACTCAAATGCAACTGTTTTAAGAACACTTCCACTTTATTAGGCATGGAAAACATCTTCTGTGAGCCAAACTCATTAACCAAGTATTTGAAGCAACCTTACACTTGCAGAGAAGAGGCAGGATGTGCATTTTTTCCAAGTACCTCTCATCAGCTTCTGTCCTTCCCTCTCTAGCTGGCCAAGCCTTGCATCACAAAACAGATGCAAGGAGGCAGAACAGCAAACACCTACCTGTGGCTAAGGAGAATAAGCGTGGTTCTGTCTCACCTACCACCAAGACTCTGCTTTTCACTCCAATACTAAAGATGATACAGCTGTAGCTACTTACTGATCAAGATATCCTGCAGCCCGTGCTGCAGCAGAGAACGGGGAGCTGAAAAATTCTGATGCAACTGTGTCTGTGCAGCTCTGCATGGAAGAAGCCACAGCAGTTAGGGGGAAGAAGCATACTGTACTTCAGATTACAGGGCATCACCCCCAAAGCCTAACAAATTCTCTGTCTGGAGACACACAAAGGACTTCACCAAACCAGTTTTATTCCTATGGGACTATCAAGACAAAAAGCATATGAATCTATGGTGATAGATCCCCAAAGCAGTGACACCTATAAAATATGCTTTGTAAAGTCAGAGCAGCAGTGTTCTCCAACAAATTTATTTTATTTATTTTTTATTATGCAGTGCCAGGCACTTTCAGAAGCAATGTAAAGGTTTCAAAGCAAAGTTTTCAATTAGAAAAGGGTTGCATACTGCCCATTTGGACAACAGCAGTCAGTCCTTTGGCAGTCTCCTATGTCTAGAAAAGACAAATAATTAACTGAGAGACTACTCCATGCAATCCTAAAGGGATTTAGCTTAGCCCTACTTGTTTTTGGGGGTATTTTTCCCCCCTCACTATTTCAGGTAAAAGCTATGAAGCAGAGCCCACACATGATCCTGAAGAAAACACCTTTCTGAAGGTGTTAATGCAGGGATTAGTGCCACAATACCCTCGCTAAGATTCTTTCTGAACTAAACTATTGATAACCCAAAAGAAGCTATTGTAGGAGAAAGGCAGTAGAAGGAAGAAATTTAAAACATGCACTGAAAGGGCTTATTTGACAGCAAAACATGAATGCTGGGAGAGTCTGCAAATGAGCTGTCACCTCACTGAAACAGAAAGAGACCACCTATTGCCTGATAAAGATTCCTGCAGAGGTAGGCTCTAGACGTACAGTAAGTTCAAAAACTCCAAGACATGTCAGATGTCTTCTCCAGCAAGTGGAAAGAAAAGCTTGTAAGCCTAGATGGAAATTAGTTAGGTAGAATCAGCTTGCATCCTACAGTTCAAGCAGTTGCAGCTATAAAAGGTTTCATGGTGCTGAAGGAAGCCACTCCTGTTTACCTTGCTTGAAATAAAACACTTACAGTTTAAGGTATGGCTGTAAACAGGTGCTTTCTGTCCCTTGGTTAATAAAAGAAACAAGCGTTGCTTTTTATTTATTTATTTAACTTTTTAAGCATGCTGCCTTTCCCAGGCCCTTTCACCGGTTTCTGCCTGGACACTAAGGACTGCCAAATATTCTTAAAGAGGTACTCCAGCTGCTCTGCTGCCCGATCTGTGTACAAAAAGCAGGGTGAAAACCTCATCAGGATGTAGCCAGTCATTGGATCATAACTGCTACGTTGTTTGCACATGCTTTAATGATTGACACTTGTTAAGCAAAATCAAAAAAGTACACAAGATCAGAAGAGGTTATGGAGGTCGTTTATAAAAGAACAAGACGTCATTTTTATTTTCTTTAAAAGAAGTTTGGGGAACAGACAATAGAAGTAGGAAGTGATTTCAGTGTATGCAACACAGACAGAGGAAAGTGATTACACGTCATCTGAATTGCAGTCATTTTTCTTTGAATTGTCATACTTCAGGCTCGTTTGATAGGTTAAATGCAATTAGACATAAAAAAATAAAGCAGAACAACCCTTTAACACGTGTTCTGTACAATAAAGATCAGCCAACCATCATCTTCTAAGGCAGGATATGCATTAGAAACAAATTTAGTGTATAAAACTCTGAGGTGAAGCCCCAAGTGTTTTAGTCCTACAAATGAGTAACCGAAATGTTATTTCAACCAAGGGTTTTAAATTCTGTAGCAGGTTAGAGAAGCACCCTCATTTCTGAAACTAGAAACTTACAGACTCTGTAAGTCCCAGGATGCTCCACTGCCTATGAAGTAAAGAAGAAAACTGAATGGATGTTCACCTAAATCAAACTGCTTTCATTCTCGCTCCCCTCATCCCTCCCAACTATACATCACTCCCTTTCCCTTTATGCCATTGCTGGTAAATACACAGCCCTGCAGGAAGTCAGATATGGCCAAAAGCTGTTCTTTTCCCCAGAAACGTCACTCAGCTGATGCTTCTGGTATCCCTTGGGATCTATGCCTGCTGAGTAAGGTTCTAGCAGCACTTAGATGGCACTTTTGGGGCTGGAGGGGTTGTTAGGTAAATTCACGCACCTGCCCGTTTATATGTAGGGGCACCTGAAAATATAAAGCATGTACTTATGAAGCTTTCAGTTAAAATCCTGGCAATATGTCAATCAAGACATCTCAGGCTTCAGTTTGGGAATCAAGCACTTCTCAGCTGGGGGAGGGGAGCTGGCATGCCTAACCTTTTCTTCAACTAAAGTCTCAGTCTGCCTCAGTAAGGTAAAGCCCAACCCTTCAATGATTTCTTGGAGGAAATCAAGAGCTGGAAGGAGAGCAGCAGGAGCCTGCCTGGGGGCAGGTAAGCAAAGATGCTGTGCCTGATCTTACTTGGCGTGACACTTGGCAGGATGATGCTGGCTGCCACACTCGCATCAGCTGCGTGTTTCAGGTCACCACTTGAAAATCCTTGACGTGGCTGCCACCCACGAGAGGCCACGCTCTTCCTGGTAGGAATGCGAGGCACATGCTCACCAGACAGCCCGGGATGGTTACTCTCCTGGGACTAAAAAAGGGCCGTGTGCCTAGTAAAAATCACGTTGGTTTCATTTTCAGCGCGTGAAGGAGGTGGGGGGGGGAAGAGAAAGGGCTGGTGCTTCAGGAGACACGCTGCTCTCTGCCACAACCTGCTGTAACCAGCTGCCTGTCAGGACACCTACCAGCCGGGCTGCTGAAATAACCCGCTGATAGGAAGACGGGACTAGCAGAAGGAGAACATCCTTCTGATGCTGCTCTGAGCAGCTACGAGAAAGCACGGGATGCTGAACTGTAACGCGTGTCAGGAAGAGCGGCTGAAAGCAAGGTTTTAGTTACAAAAGCGGCAGCCTCATTACACCCAGAGGGGCAGCTGGGGCACCCCACCGAGCCCGGCTGGCTCCACCACACACCCCAAAACATCCGTCCCCTCCCGGGGGGCTGCACCCAGCGACCTCCCCGGTACCCGGGGCTCCTCCGCCCCGCTCCCCCCCGGCCCCCTCACCCTTGTCGTCCTGCACCATGCCGATGGTGCCGCCCGTGTTGATGACCAGCACCCGCGCCTCGCTGGAGGCCTTACAGCCGCCTGCGGAGCTCGGGGGGCGCTCCTGGGGCTGGGGGGCGGTCAGGGCTTTGCTTAGGGTTCGCTGCATCCCGGCTGCGAGGAACCGCTACCTCCCCGGCCGGCCACAAGCAGAGTTATAGGGCGGTGCGGGGGCCGCCCCTTCCCGCCCCCGGCGGCCGGGGTGGGGCGTGCGGGGAGGCGGGGAGAGCCCCGCTGAGGGGACGGGAGGGCGGCTGTGGGGCCGCGCCGGGCTCTGAGGGGATGTGGGGACAGGGCAAGGTGCTGGGGGTCACCCCCGCGGGGAGGAGCCCTGGGTCTTCCCCTTCTCTGTACACCTTCAGTTTCAAAGAATAATTAGCGTCGTGAAACAACTCCAAGAGCATCTGATCCAATTGTCCCCTTACTACCAATGTCACCCACTAAACCATGTCCCTAAGCAGCAGATCCAACCTCTCCTTTAACACCCCAAAGAATGGTGACTCCACCACCTCCCTGGGCAACCCATCCCAGTGCCTGACTGCTCTTTCTGAGCAGAAATGTCTCCTCATTTCCAACCTGAACTTCCCCTGGCACAACTTCAGGCCATTCCCTCTGGTCCTATCACTGGTTACCTGTGAGAAGAGGCTGACCCCCAGCTCCCCACAACTCCCTTTCAGGTATTTGGAGAGCAATGTCTCCCCTGAGCCTCCTCTTCTCCAGACTAAACAACCCCAGTTCCCTCAGGTGCTTCTCACAGGACTTGTGCTCCAGGCCCCTCACCAGCTCCAGAGCCCCTCTCTGGACACATCCTTCTTGTACTGAGGGGCCCAAAACTGTACTCAGGGTGCAGCCTCACCAGAGCAGAATACAGGGGAACAAACACCTACCTGGTCTTGCTGGTGGCACTGTTCCTGACACAACCAGGATGCTGTTGGCCTTCTTGGCCACCTGGGCACACTGATGGCTCGTGTCCAGGTGAGCATCAACCAGCACCCCCAGATCCTTTTCCTCTGCACAGCTTTCCAGCCACTCTGCCCCAAGCCTGTAGCGCTGTATGGGGTGGTTGTGGCCAAAGTGCAGGACCTGGCCCTTAGACATGTTGAACCTCATCCCACTGGCCTCTGCCCATCGACCCATCCCATCCATGTCCCTCTGCAGGGCCTTCCTACCCCCCAGCAGATCAACGCTACCTCCAAACTTGATATCATCTGCAAACTTACAGATGGTGCACTCAATTCCCTCATCCAAATCATCAATAAAGATATTACTGATACACATGTCTTAGGACAAACAAAGAGAGTCTGGGACCATACTGCCTGGTAATGACTTCATTAAAGATAAGGGTTATTTGGAATGGTCTCCCTGGACCACCATAAGAGCAGTGGAACAAGTAACATATAAGCCTGCAAAACCATAGCCTTTTCCAGATTTCTCTCTTAATTAAACCTAGCAATCCTATGTATTCCACCTGTGCAGTTCAGTTTTGAGGTATGCCCTAGTAATAGCAGCCCACAAAGTCCTTTATCTGAGCTCATACCCTTTCACTAAATTGTACACTTGAGTACTAGAATCTGTTCATAGAGTCACAGAATTGCCTTGTTTGGACCTCAAAGATAATTATTTCCAACACCCCTGCCATAGGCAGAGGTGCCGCCACCCACTAGATCACGTTACTCAAGGCCTCATGATGGCTCAAGGCCTCGGGATGGGGCATTGACAACCTCTCTGGGCAACCTGTTCCAGTGCCTCATCATACTCTGAGTAAAGAATTTTCTCCTAATCTCTAATTTAAATATCCCTACTTTTAGTTTAAAAACATTTCCCCACATTCTGTCAATATCTGAGTGAGCAAAGAGTTGTTTTCCATCTTTTTTATAACTCCCCTACAAGTACTGAAAGATTGCAATGAGGTCACTCCAGAACCTTCTCTTCTGTAGGCTGAACAACCCCAGCTCTCTCAGCCTGACTTCACAGGAGAGGTTCTCCAGCCCCTTGATCATCTTTCTGGCCCTCCTCTGGACCCACTCTAACAGCTCCACATCCTTCTTGTGCTGGGGTCTCCAGACCTGGACGCAGGACTGCAACTGGGGCCTCACAAGGGCATAGCAGAGGGGGACAACCACTTCCCTCCACCTGCAGGTCACCCCTCTGTTGATTCAGCCCAGGATGCAATTGACCTTCTGGGCTGCAAGCACGCACTGCTGGCTCATGTTGAGCTTTTGATCCATCAGAACCCTCAAGTCTTCCGCTGCAGGATTGCTCTCAATGAGTTCTTCTCCCAGTCTGTGCTCATGTCCAGGACTGACCCAGCCCAGGTGCAGCACCTTGCATTTGGACTTGTTGAATCTCATTAGGTTGATGTGGGCCCACTTCACAAGCCTCCCCAGGTGGCGCATATGAAGATACCACCTCTTTCTGTGGAGCAGAGACTTCTTAGAAATAAACAAGAACAAAGAGGAAGATGAAGCTTATTACTTCACACTCAGAAGCTAACTGATCTGCAGATTTGTCTGTTTTATGATAACAATCATCTCTCTGCAGTCAGTAGCCATATCTGCAAAGATGGTTTATTGCCAGGATCTGAATACCAGGACCTCTGAAAGGACCTTTCCGATGCTGCAGGGATACTTTATTTCCTGATGCAGAGAAGGAAAAAAAGATTTAGGAAACAGTGACAAGATAAACTCACAGACCTCATCTCAGTGCTCCCTGAGAAACAGAAGCAGTATTATTGCCAATACCCCAACGATGCTAACACTGTAGTGGAATTGCTAGTGTCATCAAAATAGATGGAGCAAAGCTGAAATTTTTATGGCATAGTATCTTCTGGTCCAACAGTTCCTCCAGTCCCTTAGCATGTGCAAAGCTGAACTGGTGGAGAAATAGCTGTTACTTTTAATCTCTACCGCAACAGCAAAAGTGAATTACCAGCACAGGGATTAGAAAACTAACCCTATTCTATATTCTAGGCTTAAATGAGCTCCAATTTACATTTCACCTACAATGACTGATAATGTGCTAGGTGTTTCTGTATTTTTCCTATACCTTTCTATAAGTATCTTCCTAAGCTTTCAGACATACAAAGCTTTCCTTCAAGTCTGAAGTGGAAGCAGTGTCTATACAAGCTAAATAAAAGTTGAGGACAGTTTTTCAGGGCTTAGCAACTAGGTAAAGATCATTGACATTGAGATTAGAGGGCAATTTGACAAGGAAAGGAGCTGGGGAGGTGTGATGAAAAGAGTGGTAACAGCGGTATGTTACAGAAAAAAAGCTGGAGATATGCAGCTTGCAGACTGTGGGAGATCAGAGAATCACTGAATCATTAAGGTAGGAAAAGACCTCCAAGATCATCTGGTCCAACTAGCACCCTACTACCAATGTCACCCACTACACCATGTCCCTAAGCACAAAGGCCAACCCTTCCAACAACTTCAACCAAAACAAAGATGTTAGCTATGGGAATGGAGGTGAGAGGGCAGGTGAATCTGCCATAAAACAAAATTATCTGCATCAAGTCCTGTATTGGTGTCTACCTCACATACCCGTTTTGGTTCTAAGACTCATGTTTGGGAGGCATAGGGCAGATTCTCTTGAGGACCAGGTGTGGGAGGTCAAGGATGAGGAGGCTGAAGTTGTTCTCAAGGAAAGAGGCTAGGTCTTCATGTCTGTAGTCACGATGTTCCTTACCACTGGCCAACTCCAGAGCAAAACTGGCAAAGGGGCTAAAGACAATGAGGAAGTAGGACAACAACTGCTGAGAGGCAGAGCTGAGAATGAGCTGCTGCATGGATACTGGTGGGGCAAAACATCTAGCTCAAGTGCCTGAGTTATCCAGTAAGCCAAAGGAAGAACACGCTTCCTCTGTAAAAGTGGTGAGTTGGGCGTTTTTTTTTGGCTCTGGTTCATACGCACTTAGTTTGTGCCCTGTGCTGCAGCTTTTGAATAAACTTTAACCCAATTTCAAGATAAAATATATATTAGGGGATAGTCCGAGCCATTTCTTACACTTCCAATTTCTGTCACTTAGTATTCTAACAGAAATGACATTTATACCCTCTGCCATTTCACAGATCTGACATCCTTGCTTGCACAACTGCTGGTACAGGTAAGAACTTGGAGTTGGCCTTTTTTTTTTATTATTTTTTTCTCATATTCTCGTCATCTTTATTTGAAAAAGTACACATGCCTTCATTCGCGAGGTTTGTTTAAAAAGAAATCAAACAGGACAGTTTATGTTGGAAGAGGAGTCCATTGGATTGACACCTTCACTTTACAAAAGTTGCTGGAGAATAGGATGAGTTGAAGGCTGTGCTGCTTAACGCTCTTAAACTACTTCTGTTGTTTTAAGTAAGAGCTGTCTTAGTATGAAATGATGCACCTAAAATGCAATTGTATTGCTTTACTTGTCAGAGGCAAGTAGAAACACATCAGGCATAAGATTACAGCTAGAGTAAAGCAAAACGCATTCAGTATCTATCTTCTGCCAGACTGTGTCCAAAAAAAATTGCCCTGATATCCACAACGTCTCCTGGATATCTTTTCCCCTCCCTCCATGTTTTCCTTCCAGCATTCACAGGGGGTCTTCCCTCCCTTCAAGAGGTGGCCTACAGTAGGCACCCATGGTGACGTTGTCATTGCAGCCCTCACTGTGATCCTGACTAGAAAGCTCTCAAACAGCCTGTAAGCCTGATCTACAGGGTGCTGTGCAGCCAAGTCAGCCCTTCACACAGATTGTAAAGCCAGCCACTGCCCTCATCTTCCTCCTTGTTGTCAAAGAGGCTCTATCAATGCATTGCATGGATCAGTTCACATGAAATACATATTTCCAAGGTGGTTTCTGTACTTAAAAGAATACTTTCTACCAATACATTCCAAGTTGAGTGTCTCAAAGCTCTCAACGGAATTTGGAACCATTACAAGACACTAATTAAGCGTAGTACCAGGGTATCAGGAATGTAGCTTGTGCTCAAACAATGAGAAGCAAGAGTAGTGCTAGTATTAGGTGACGGCCTTTTTCACTGCAAAGTAACCAGAAATCCCCTAATAAAAAAATGAATTAATAGAAAAAAAAAAGGGTTTAAAAAGGGGTAATGCAACAGCTATTTTGTGAAGAGGACTAGTCATTTATCTGGGTTAAACAAGTAGCTGGTACTCTTATTTATTGTTGGTTCTCTATTATCTCAGCCTCCTTTTCTTTATTTTGCAGCTGAACTTTTCCCTCCGCTCTCTCTCCGTAGTTACACAGATTTTGTCCCTTAAGTCACGGCTCCTTTGGGATCAGTGCTTGATTAAGCAGTTTTTGGAGCATCCACTTGACCCCAGCCTGTTCATTCACATCCCACATCACTTTATGTGAAGCTGTCCAGGTGGCTGAACACTAAATGGTAATCAAAATCAGTGAGGGTTAAAGTAATCATGGAGAAAAAAGGTTGAAGTGCAAAGTGTTTTCAACCTGGACAAGTTTCCTAAATCAGCTTAGGACCTCTAATTTTTATATTGAAGAGTAAGATGTGGTAAGAGTAGACAGGAGCAAAAGGCTAAGGGTGGGAACCAACATTTACAATGATGGCTACAAAACTCCAGCCTGAACTCTAAATTCCTTGAGAAATCTGACTGGGAAAAAAAGAATCCCAGATACTCTCTTGCTCTTCTGGAGAGCAGAAATAATTTATTCCCTCCCTAATATAATAAATTAAATCTGTCCCATCACTTAGAATAAATGCTTATCATTACATAATCTTGTCATTTTTCAATATTCACTCACCCATCTTTCAGTGCAGAGAACTGTATATGTTGTATGTAACAATAGCCTATAAACTGTTGGCTATTGAAAACAAAAACTGCAATGATGACTGACAGAAATTAACCACTTAATCATTCCAGCTGCTGGGATTTAGCTACGTGTATATCCACTGCAAAACTTTCCACGTTAACAAGTATTTTGGTTCTCCTGCAAGAAACCTTTTTTCTTCCAGAATGACAATTCTACAGCTAGTTCTAATTACATATCATAATCACAGAACAACATACTTCATTTTATTCGTTTGTTTCTAACGCAGATCTCAGAGGGTTTTAATCACTGTATTTTTCCCTTTACAATGCTACTCAGAGTAATCTAGGAAAAGACACAGGGAAAGAATAATTAGTTTAAAACTCTACCTACGGTGAGATCATTTTAGGTTTTGTGGGACTTGTCCTAGAAAGAACGTATGATTTTGTCTGTCCTGTAGGTGCTCAGATACAGTCAAAAGAATCCACAAAAATGTGAGTATTGTGTTATATATGCTATATAATGCTATCTTTCACATCTTTGATCAGAGACCACAGACCCAATTCACAAAATTTAAAGCTCTGACTTAGAAAGGAATAATACAACACACCTGCCCTTTAACAGAATTAAAGTTCAATTTGAGTATGATTACTAGAGTTGTTCAGAATCTCAACACTTCATTTTTCAGAATAGTCAACTTTTGAAAACAGTTTTGGCAAGAAAAAACTGATAGTGTTCCTTTCCAACTAAAAAATAAAATCATGTAGCATTATTTATTTACAGGTGTGTTTTGTGTTTGTTTGTTTAATTAGTATTTCCAAATGAAATATAACCTATTTGAAAATCAAGACTGTAGCTTATTATCTGCACACATCTGATAATCACTTTATGATGGGAAACATAATTCTGAATGATCTTCCTGGATTGCAGAAGTGGTCTGAAATGAATCGTAAAAGAACATACAAATGACTCATTGCACAAACAGACTGGTGGAGGATGGATGACTAGGAACCAGTTCCACAGAAACAATTTAAAGAATACAGAGGACTAACACCCAAACCTAAATAAAAGACGCTGACAATAGGGAAAAAAATAGTAATTGGGTGCTCTTAGTGTTGCAACAGATGCATTTCTCTGAAATGCCACAAGTAACAGAAAATTACCTAACAGGGTAAACAAAGCAAACTTAGAGCCTTCCCTTCCAATAAGGGTTTATAAACACATTTAGTAATTCAAAACCCAAGCAGAGCTACAGGCTAGGAGATGCGTGGTTGGAGAGCTGCCAGGTAGAGAAGGACCTGGGAGTGATGGTGGACAGTCGGCTGAATATGAGCCAGCAGTGTGCTCAGGTGGCCAAGAAGGACAACAGCATCCTGGCTTGTATCAGAAACGGTGCGACCAGCAGGGCTAGGGAGGTGATCGTCCCCCTGTACTCGGCTCTGGTGAGGCCGCACCTCGAGTACTGTGTTCAGTTTTGGGCCCCTCGCTACAAGAAGGACATCGAGGTGCTCGAGTGAGTCCAGAGAAGGGTGACGAAGCTGGTGAGGGGCCTGGAGAACAAGTCCTACGAGGAGCGGCTGAAGGAGCTGGGCTTCTTCAGCCTGGAGAAGAGGAGGCTCAGGGGCGACCTTATTGCTCTTTACAGATACCTTAAAGGAAGCTGTAGTGAGGTGGGGGTTGGCCTGTTCTCCCATGTGCCTGGTGACAGGACGAGGGGGAATGGGCTTAAGTTGCGCCAGGGGAGTTTTAGGTTAGATGTTAGGAAGAACTTCTTTACTGAAAGGGTTGTTAGGCAATGGAACAGGCTGCCCAGGGAGGTGGTGGAGTCACCATCCCTGGAAGTCTTTAAAAGACTTTTAGATGTAGAGCTTTAGATGTAGGATATGGTTTAGTGGGGACTGTTAGCGTTAGGTCAGAGGTTGGACTCGATGATCTTGAGGTCTCTTCCAACCCAGAAATTCTGTGATTCTGTGAAAAGGCCCAGAGAGTCTTAGAATGTAAGCCTGGAAGAAAGAAAAGCCTCTCTGAAAATTTATTTAGCAAGGCTACATTTAAATATTTTATTTTTCTTTCTGAAAACAGAAAAGAAGAATAATGGCCTTGGATGACTTAGTAGAAATGATTTCCAAGTTTGTTATGAGTTTAAAGCAGGGAATTTTGGAATCGGAATAGCAAAGTGTTATTTTAAATTGGAAAGGAGTATTCAATTATTCTGTATGCAAGGTATCAGAAAGAGTACAGTGACACTCACTAGCTGGAAGGAGTTCCGGCCATCACAGCCAGTCTGTTCCAGGTTTCTACCAGTCAGGTACCAGCCAACCTGTTAACATGACCTGTAGATGCACGATTAGGAAAAAATAAGAAACCACCCTAACCTTCAAATCCTGAACAGACATGCAAAGAACACTGCTACAATACAGTACTTAACGGACCACCACAAGGCTTTTTTCTTGTGTAAGCAACTATCAACAAATTAAAGAAACAAGAATTTCATGACAGTTTTTCCTCTGTAAAAAATAACAGTAAGTGGAGGTTTTTCATGTATTTAGGTTACCTTTTTCTGACAAATAACACACAGTACACTGATTTGTAACATGCAGCTTAGAGTAGGATTTTTTTTACTGATGTACATTTCAAACTCTAAAAAATGTATTTTACATACTTAAATATTTGTTGAGTTGGAAAATGAATATGTAAGTAGTAATGTAGTGAAGTAGCAATATTTTACTTGTAGTGAGGGAAATATCTCAAAACAAAATAATATTATATCAAAATTAATTTATTAATATGGGCACAGAGATTAATCCCAAATATTTTGGTATTTAACACACATGCTAATAATGGAGCAGTCCCTATTTTAAGACGAAAACTGAAACAGCACTTGTTTGCCTTCTATGTCTTGCAATAATCTAGTGATTCTAAAGAAGCTTAAATATTTCATACTTCTTCCATACATATTAGAGTTGCCTATTTTACTTGCAAACACAGGCCAAAGCCCAAAGCACAAAAGTTTAAAAAGGTATTATTTAGTAGCATACATATCTCACCTACAACATCATTTTAAAAATGTATTACTTGCATTAACATCATAAGACACACGTATCTTCCAGTTAGTTGAATGGTTTATTTCCTCACATCATGAAATGTAGGAAAACCATCTAAGAAGGACATTAATAATTATGCATTTCAAAAGATCCTTCTCTGCAACACCTACCAATCAAGCAGGCTTTCAGTGATTAGTGGCAAATTGAAATCTAAGGCACTGCATAATTACTTGTGTATCACTTTGCCTGTGACTGCAACATTTTCAGGACCAGGGTAATGCGGCATCGTGTACCATTCCAACTTACTCTGTAGCCTTGGGATATTCCAAAAATGCAGCAGTAACACAAAGATCACAGTCTTCACCAGTGAAACTATGTGAACACATTTCACATCATTCACTCCATGTGAAACAGCAGATAATATACATGTAAAATTATACTCTGGGTGTTCAATTGAAGCAAGTAACAGTCATTCCTCAGCAGAACTAGGATACGGCCTTTAGTTCAGATATAGAATCATAGAATCACAGAATCATTAAGGTTGGAAAAGACCTCCAAGAACATCTGCTCCAACCATCACCCTACCGCCAATGCCACCCATGTCCCTAAGCACCACGTCCAACCTTTCCTTGAACACCCCCAGGGACGGTGACTCCACCACCTCCCTGGGCAACCCATCCCAGTGCCTGACTGCTCTTTCTGAGCAGAAACTTCTCCTCATTTCCAACCTTCCCTGGCACAACTTGAGGCCATTCCCTCTGGTCCTATCACTAGTTACCTGTGAGAAGAGGCCGACCCCCAGCTCCCCACACCTTCCTTTCAGGTATTTGGAGAGAGCAATGAGCTCTCCCCTGAGCCTCTTCTTCTCCAGACTAAACAACCCCAGTTCCCTCAGATCACAGGACTTGTGCTCCAGGCCCTTCACCAGCTTTATCGCCCTTTGCTGGACACCCTCCAGGGCCTCGATGTCCTTCTTGCAGTGAGGGGCCCAAAGCTGAACACCTAACTCAAGGTGCGGCCTCACCAGAGCAGAATACAGGGGAACAAACACTTCCCTGGTCCTGCTGGCTACACTGTTCCTGATACAGGTGTAGACGCCGTTGGCCTTCTTGGCCACCTGGGCACACTGATGGCTCGTGTCCAGGTGAGCATCAACCAGCACCCCCAGATCCTTTTCCTCTGCACAGCTTTCCAGCCACTCTGCCCCAAGCCTGTAGCGCTGTATGGGGTGGTTGTGGCCAAAGTGCAGGACCCGGCCCTTAGACATGTTGAACCTCATCCCATTGGCCTCTGCCCATCGACACATCCCATCCATGTCCCTCTGCAGGGTCTTCCTATCCTCCAGCAGATCAACGCTACCCCTCAACTTGATGTCGTCTGCAAACTTACAGATGGTGCACTCAATTCCCTCATCCAAATCATCAATAAAGATATTAAAGAGGATAGGCCCCAACACTGACCCCTGGGGAACAATCACCAGTGACCGGCCATCAGCTGGATATCACTCTGATCACCACCACTCTCTGGGCACAGCCATCCAGCCAGTTTTTAAACCAGCAAAGCATGTACCTGTCCAAGCCATAGGCCAACAGCTTCTCCAGAAGAATGCCGTGGGAGACCACATCAAAGGCCTTGCAGAATCTAGGTAGACTAAATGAACAGCCTTTCCCTCGTCCACCAGGCAGGTCACCTGGTCATAGAAGGAGATGAGGTTGGTCAGACCTTCCATGAACCCATGCTGACTAGCCCCGATCCCCTGGCGGTCCCACATACACTGTGTGATTGCATTCAAGATGACCTTTTCCATCACCTTTCCTGGCACTGAGGTCAGGCTGACAGGCCTGTAGTTCCGCAGGTCCTCCTTATGACCCTTCTTATAGATGGCTGTCACATTAGCAAGTCTCCAGTCATCTGTAACCTCTCTGGATGACCATGACTGCCGACAGACGATGGAAAGCAGCCCAGCAATCACATCCACCAGCTCCCTCATCACCCTTGGGTGGATTCCATCTGGCCCCATGGACTTGTGACAGCCCAGGTGGAGCAGCAGGTCTCTAACTGTTTCCACCTGAACTGTGGGGGGTTTCTTCTGCTCCTCGTTCCAGACTTCCAGGTCAGGAGGCTGAGAACTCTGAGGATAAGTGGTCTGGCTAGTAAAGACAGAAGCAAAGAAGGCATTAAGAACCTCAGGCTTTTCCTTATCCTCGGTAGTCACGTTCCCCCCAGCATCCAGTAAAGGATGGAGATTCTCCTTGGCCCTCCTCTTGCTGTTAATGTATTTATAAAAGCATTTTTTGTTATCCTTGATCAGAGTGGCCAGGTTGAGCTCGTACTGGACTTTGGCCTTCCCGATTTTTTCTCTGCATATGCTGGCAACTTCCTTGTACTCTCCCCGAGTTGCCAGCCTCTTCTTCCACTGGACATAAACTCTCTTTTTCTCCAAGACACATCTGATAATCACTTTTTATGATGGGATACATAATTCTGAATGATCTTCCTGGATTGCAGAAGTAGTCTGAAATAAATGGTAAAATAGCATACAAATGACTCATTGCACAGATTGGTGGAGCATGGATGACTAGGAACCAGTTCCACAGAAACAATTTAAAGAATACAGAGGAATAACACCCAAACCTAAATAAACGATGCTGACAGTAGCAGAAAAAAAATTTGGGTGCTCTGAGTGTTGCAACAGATGAATTTCTCTGAAATGCCACAAGTAACAGAATATTACCTAACAGGGTGCCAAAACAAACTTGAATTCTTGGAAGGGAAGGTTCTATTTCAACACTTTCAGTAGCTCAACAAAATGACTATTTACAACAAACCAACAAAACACAGGTTTTGAGTTTGTAAGCATTGTTGCTGTTGTTGTTATTTTTTGCCTTTTTTTTTTGCTTTAATGAAAAAGGGGATGACAGCAAGAGAATCTTGCAGGTCTGGACAGTGCTGTCCAGAAAAGCAAATCTAACAGCCGAGTTGTCCCATCAATGTCATTCACTTTCACAAAAGAATCACATCAGATATTACAGGTTCCTAGACCTATGGCTATTCATTAAAAGCTTTAGTATGTTAATTGACTTGGAGACAAAAATACTATCGTCTTTACAGAATCTTTTAAGTTGGCCAAAGAACATACACAACTTATTTGAAACTAGTGTACCTGTAGTGGGCAATGCCATTGATCTGCCACCTCCTTCTGGTTTTCAGTAGCTACAGTGACCTGTGACAAGGTGAAACTGAAAACTGTATCCTGTCAATTTATTCTCTGTACTGCAGTCTTGTAGAGGAAATAAACAATCCCCCATTTTGCCTTTATACAAGTTAGCTGAACTGCATTCCTCAGCGGAGTAGCACCATATCTGTCTTTGACACAACCTATTGCTTCATACTTGAACAGTTTTAAATGTCCAGCATAATGAGTTCTATCATCTCAATCTTGACAACATAGCAGAAGCCCAACAGCAAAAAGCTCAGGAGTCAAGATAGTTGAGCAGAACGTTCACTTGAGGACAGTTTGTTAGCTTTGATGCACTAAAAGTCATTAACACCTGAGGGTTGCTCAATAGCCTGAATAAAGTAAATGGGTGCTGTCAAACAGTCAAATAAATGATGTTATTATGTACAACACTTAAAAGTATCATTTGATACGAACTGATGAATAGATTGAGAAATACTTGCATTTGGCCACCTATCAGTAAAGAAAAACTACACGTAAAAGATCATTAGAGTACAATACAACGTGCATTTGAATAGCTGTTGAATGGGTCCAGAAAAGGGCTATGAAGCTGGTGAAGGGCCTGGAGCACAAGTCCTGTTAGGAGTGGCTGAGGGAGCTGAAGTTGTTGTGTCTGGAAAAAAGGAGGCACAGGGGAGACCTTATTGCCCTCTACAGCTGCCTGAAAGGAAGGTGTGGAAGCTGGGGGTCGGCCTCTTCTCACAGGTAACCAGTGACAGGACTAGAGGGAATGGCCTCAAGCGGTGCCAGGGAAGGTTCAGATAAAATGAGGAGACATTTCTGCTCAGAAAGAGCAGTCAGGCACTGGGATGGGTTGCCCAGGGAGGTGGTGGAGTCACCATCCCTGGGGGTGTTCAAGGAAAGGTTGGACGTGGTGCTTAGGGACATGGGTTAGCGGGTGACATTGGTAGTAGGGTGGTGGTTGGAGCAGATGATCTTAGAGGTCTTTTCCGACCTTAATGATTCTGTGATTCTATAATTCTAATGTGACATTGTGTATCATTGCAACTTATTCTGTAGCCTTAAGATATTCCAAAAATGCAGCAATAACACAACAATCAGTCTTCACCAATGAAAATGTGAGCACGTTTCATGTCATTCACTGTATACAGAACAGCATATAATACAAAATCATACTCTGGATATTTGATTGAGGCAAGTAACAAACAGTCATTCCTCAGCAGAGCTTGGACTTGGCCTTCAGCTCAAATATATAAATGTGAAATATGTATCTTCCAAAACAAACAATCGCCTTCTTGTACCCCTGGTACATAGAAACAAAAATACACCATTAGCTGTTCCCACCTGCCTAACAATGGCAAAATGGCAGACTGCTGAATTCTGGGAAGGAAGATACTAGTTGCTCAGCTGGACTCTCAACTACAATTAGTGATCTGTGTGTACAATCCAGTGATTTAGAAGTTCTTCTTTTGTTGCATCTCAGTAAGTGATTTATGTAAGTACAGGACAGACGAAAAGCTGTCAGAAGAGCAAGCCCAGCAAATATTCTTCCTGCAGTCATCCCAGAAGCTCTGGTTAACATGTAGTACGTTAAATGATCACCATGACTACTATAAACTATATCATACCTCAAAAATAATGAAGCCTTCAAAAAAAAATCTCTATATATCTTTGGACCATATACACAATAATTATTTTTCATGTATTAAGTAACTAAGAGAGCTTTGACCTTATGTAAATCTTCTCTGTGAATGGCTGACTCGCTACTCAAAAATATTCCCTTCCATGTATTCCACATATCATGCTTGATCAACCTGATTGCCTTCTACTGTGGATGTTTTTTTTTGTTGTTGTTTTGTTTTTTTTACTGTGTCTTAACACTGTACTCCTAAACACTCTCATAGACAAAGTGAGGATGCTAGGTAAGCAGCGAGACACTAAAAACTGAACTGCCAAGTTTCAAGGGTTGTCATCAGCTGCACGATGTCCAGCTGGAGTCTGGTCACCAGTTATGTACCCCAGTGGTCAGTAACGACACCAATACTGCTCAACATCTTCATTAACGAGCCAGATGATCAGGCAGAGAGCACCCTCAACAAAGTGGCCGACAACCCAACACAGGGAATGGCTGATTCACCAAAGAGTTGTGCTACCATTTAGAGGGATCTGGACGGGCTGAGCAAATGGGCCAACAAATTCTGTGAAATTCAACACAACCAATTACATTCTAAACCAAGCTAATAGCTGGTAGCTCCTTAAAGAAACTGCAATTGGTATCAAAACAAACAAAAAAACACATTAACAGATCTCTTTCAACACATCGTATCACACCTAATATTGGCCTAGTTCAACGCTTCCAGCTCTCAGCCCTTACTGCAGCTTAAGGCATGTAAGCGAACTTTCCGACAGGTCCTAGCTGAATCCTATTATGGTCCCTTTATAGGTCCTAAAACAATTCCTAGTCCAAAACAAAATTTTAGGTCTTTAGACTGGAAGACAACAGGCATTCTGCTTGAAATACTCAGAATTATTTTGATTTTATTTTTTTTCTAACCAATTGAGACATAGTATAGAGCAGCGCTCAAATGACTCAGTAAGGAGAAGCTTCTAGGTTTGAGTTTGCAACAGATCCTAATAGTCAAGAGTACAATCTAGCAGTAGGCTGTAGGCACTGGCAAAGGTACAGGCTGTATATAGCTTTAGGCAAGGTAACATAAATGGCTTGGCATCAAGAACTAAAATAAAACCAGAAGAAAGCAAACAGGGCACATGAGCACCATGCAGCATGAGTCAGAGGACTCATGACTGCAGAATCCCAGAGACTGCTAGCAAGATAAACTTTTGTTTTTAAGGCTTTAGAAAAAAAGAAATAAAAATCATCCAGGCATACAACTAGGATAAGGGAACAAATGCCAGCTAGTTAATAAAGCACGTGCATGTGATCTGCCCCACCGAGGAAATGGAGCATACAATAACTGGTAGTATCAGTTTGTACTTTTTATCAACTAGCTGGGTTCTAGATTTGCTGGAGTTTTTAAAAGTTATGTTTAATTGCAACTGTTAGAGTGTTTAGCATAGTTTTCAATAAT
Source organism: Anas platyrhynchos (assembly GCF_047663525.1). Taxonomy (NCBI): domain Eukaryota; kingdom Metazoa; phylum Chordata; class Aves; order Anseriformes; family Anatidae; genus Anas; species Anas platyrhynchos. The sequence goes on from NC_092591.1 coordinate 10,323,109, forward strand.
GGATGTGTCTAGTTAGAGGGTTTTGCTTTTTTAATCACTAGTTGATGTTTAAGTAGTCACTGCCACAATTCAGAATTGCATAAATAAAACAGTCCAGATTGCTTCTCAGGAGATACTCTTATTTTTCCATCTAATAACCTGGAAACCTGGACCACATGGTCAAGATTCCTGTACACTGCCCCATTCCTGCTTGAATCAAGAAAATTCCTGCATCACATCTCTTCCTGACAAAGTCAGACACCCACACCGCAGCCACACTCCTCTGCAATGTACGCCTCCGCAAGTTATAAAGAGCACATAAAAAGTACTGCAAAGCAAGAAAATGTCAAAGGTCCTTCTGTAAATGCCTGCCAGCACTAACAGCCTTGCGAGCCCCAAAGTTCCGTTGGATTCCAATTCCATAAATTGCTAATCCTCCAAAATTTTAAGCATACAACTTAACTCCTGTTTATCCCCAGCACTAAATAAATGAGAAGAACTGCAGACCATTTCCAGTACCTCAGGATACTTGGCAACTTTGACCAATTCTTCCACTATTAATAAGCCATCATCTCTGTATGTTTCAGAACAGTTTACAGCAGATTTTCATTTGCTTCAGACAAGAACTAGTTCAGACTACATTAAAATTAACTGTGGAAGTGATTCTGAACTAAGAAAACTTCTACCAAAAGATAGCCAGCTGAAGTTGACTGCACATCAATGCTTACTATGACATTAAAAAAAGGAATAAAGCAATACCATGCTAGAAGATCTAAATGACTAGATTTATGGTTGTCAAGCAATCATAATATCGATGTTGCTATAGCTGGAAAAAAATGACCATCTCAGTTCAAATAAATTGAAAAGTAGTGAAATTATTTTCATTAAAATTTGGCAGCAACAAAATGAAGACAGAAACTGCTATTAATAATTCTGTTGTCTTCACTGAATGCCTCTGGCAGCATGACAAGTTTTGAGTTGAATTTACTGTCTGGCACGTGCACAGAGAAGAGTGCAAGTCCTTTTTGTTTCAATTCTCATCTGTGATATGAACATTTACAACACAGTATTACAGAACAACTGTTCCTAGGATCACTTCGTTACCATTTGCATCCTTTTGTTGAAAGCATCCACTCAGCAAGCATAAAAATCTGTCTACACAAGCACTAATGTGTCTTCTGGAGGTGCCCAAGTACCCCAGGCTTCCCCTCCTGTATACTCCTCATCCTGTAGCACTGCCACTGAATTGTATTAGCTGCTGCACAAGTGTAGTAGCTTCAATAACTATTTTAAGACCTGCCATCAGCAGCAATCACGTTCGTTTTGACTGTCAACTCTCTCTGTCTGCACTGTAAGCAAAACCTCACGTAAAATACATGAGCAAGCTTTACAAATAGGTAGCTCAGATGCCTACAAAAGCATAAGCACACTTGAGAAGATCAACATTTCTGAACATGTTATATGCACTCACCTGTATCTCATAAAAATCAGATGGAAATGAAAAAGGACAGTCCTGCTTCCTTTGGAAATAAATCCTCTTAAATTGACACCAATATTTGTCTTCATTTTTATGTTGACGCTCACTGCAGAATGTGTATACTGCCATGTTGCAAGTGTCCACAGTCTGAGCAGGAGATCTGCGTGGTTCATTTAAATCACCCACGTCCTTACCGTCACACTGTTTGGGGAGTACGACGTGAAAATCCTAACACTGCTTTGAGTTCAGTGCTGAATTTCCACAAGGAAGGAAAAACTCATTTCAAATTGCTTGATCTCACAAGTACAGGTATATTAAAGCCTGGTATTACTTCTGTCCTTGATGCCCTACATCAAACCTGAGTGACTGTCGCATTTTTTTGTGAAAGGTTTGTCACTTAAAAAAAAAATGATATCCTTTTCTCTTTCACTGTGTAGAAGTGTTCATAACAATATGATTAAACCGAAGTAACTGTAGAGAATGTGCTCAAGTACTATAAAGAAACAATTTAGCAACCAGAGATATTTTTGATCTTTTAGTCATTTGCGTACTTGGAAAAACAGCTGGCATAGTCAACAGACATAACATTTTAGGTTTTGAACTACATTTTCAACCACATTTTGCAAACAAGCAAAAACAAAGCCAGAGCTTGGAAGAACTCTGGGTACTCCATGCACTGTGTGACTAGGAACAGTCTCCCTGTCCAGAGATCCACAGCACATTTATTTCTGTTCCCCATTTCCCCTATGAAACTCAACCAAAGCTCTTTATGGGGTGGCTCTTAAAAATGCATAATTCGCAAAGCAAGATAAACAAAACAAAAAATTTTGAAGCCTAACTATATGGTCAGTCTCCAAAAAAACATTTCCTTACCTTCCGCTGTCATTCACCACCTTTTAAAACCACCAGCTTAGTAGGAAAGCTGTACATTCTAGTTGCTTTCTTGCTGTTCTTTGTTTCACATGGTTTTCCCCTACTTCAACACTCCTGTGTTCATAAATCATCTTCTACAATTCTCTGGTAACGTGTAACAGGTGGCTTCAGACCTTCCTATCTACACTTTTGGAAAACAAAAACTCTTTCACAATCACTGAAGGTTGAGGTTCTGGAGATCACGGGGTCCAATGTCCCTGCTGCCCAGGTCTACATGTATACTCAACTTCTGAGCATCCCCAAAAATGGAGAGTTCCAGTTGACTGTCCAGTTCCAACCAGTCTCAGATACAACACCTCTGTGTTCCAGTTTGTGCCCATTACCTCATCTGGTCATTCGGCACCACTGAAAAGAGCCTGGCTCCATCTTCTGCAATCCCCCCCCCCTTCAGACAGTTGATATACATTCACGTGAGATCCACCCTGAGCCCTCTCTTCTCTAGACTGAACAGCCCCAGCTCTCTCAGCCTTCCCTCATAGAAGAGGCACTCCAGCCTCACGTCTCTTCACTGGCCTCTCCAGTAGCTCCATATCTATGATTTTTCCACAGTCTAAAACTGAGTGCTGAAAAAGGTGTTTGGCAAAAAAAAAAAAATACTCCCAATCTGTTCAATGCAAATGGAAGATGACACTGAAGTCTGGGCATTTTCAATACACTAGGTACTTCTGCCGTTGCTGCTACTGTCTAGACTATGCATTGTTGTTTGTTTTTTTAAACACAGCAGCTTTCCTCAAAAATGCTAGCAGATATTTGGAATCATTATTTTTGATACATAACCCATAACAATGCCATTAGGTTAAGATCTTGCTCATATCCCTCCTGCTCTCTCCTCTAAAACCTGCCTTTCTGGAAACCACCTTACTCTGCACTGTTTAAGGATATAGGAAAATTACAGAGATAATCTGACTGATAAGGAGCGATTAATATACTCATTTGAAGAACGAAGATGGGTACTGATGCTGAATGCCATCAGCTGGCTTGGGCTGACAACAATGTTCATAATAACTTAAAAGAAATAGATTATGAAAACTGTTTTCCTTACATTGGGGATAGTAATGTTATCATTGCCTCAGGCAAGCATGACAGACTTCAAATTGAGGCTACAATAGTTCCAGCCCAATGATTTCCCAAACTCCACATCACTGTCTGTTGTGACACTGTCACTCTTTTAGGGAAATTCATATGCTCTCTCAGTTTCAGCATTTTAATCACTGTACTTCGAGTTTGCCAAATTTACTCAAGAGTCAGATGTTTCATATAGTTAATATATTGAACTGCAGTTCCAAAAGTGCCCCAAGTTGTCTATTTTTTGCCTAGCAGGCAGAAGTCTTCTGCCTAACTCATTTCTGTGTTCTAATCCAGATGTAACCAGGATAAGTAGCAACCTATGAAAACTGCAAGTCTTCAGTATAAATTAAAAGATCTAGGCTGTTTACCAAATCTATTATCAGCTAAAATTCTTCTTCAACAGTTGAAATTCTTTTCAAATACTAATTTACAGAAATGAGAAGTCACAAATCATGTAGCAAATAGCAACGGTTTCTTTTTTTTTGTTTTTAAGTTGTATTTGTCCATAATCACATTCCACTGCACCTCACGTTCAAATTTGAGTCCTTTTGGCAAGGAGTGTTTGTATTTGCATGACATACCTTCATCTGGAAGTTCTACACCTCACAGAGAAGATCTGAGTGCGGAGAACATCTATTGGTGTCATTTTAACTAGAGAATCCTGCATAAACAGGAGTAGGAGACCATAGAAGAGAATAAGGCAAAGGACAGACTAAATATCCTGACCAACCCTATTTCGTGTGTGTACTTTGTTAAATGACATCTCATTACACTAGTGCTCATCCTCACTATGTAATTTTACTATTGCTGATTCCAAAGTAAAAGATCAGGTTTCAATCTTAAAAGGAATTTTTAGAATTAGTTTGACTCATTATGGCATCTTTAAAAGGATAAGTAAACAATATTCTTCACCCTGAGATTTGGCAAAAGAAAACGTTTGGTAAAGGACAAGAAACTAGGCATTCCTCCAATGCATTTCCTCAAGTTCTGAAATTCAGTAGGGTAGGGAGTTTGAGTCCCTCACTTCTAACAGCTACTGAAGAATCTGCCTTCCCTGGAGTTCCAATTATTTTCTGTACTTGTTTATATGCTTTGTTTCTAGCACAGCCTATGGCAGTTAAGTTCCAAAATTAATAATATGTAATGGCAAAAAATATATATATATATTTAAAAATATAACTGCTACTTGATTTCATTGCAGCTGTGGGTAAAATTATGACTAACAATGAAGGTCCATCTTCAGACTTGCACTTATTGATAGGAGCACCTATCAACACAATCATTTTATCATTACCACTGAAGGCTGTGAAGAATGAAAATACTAGTTAATAAGACCAATACATTACATTCAAATAATGTTTTTGCCTTGAACTTAGTGATGGAAGAAATACACCATATAAATGATTACTAGTGAAGAGTGACAAATGAAATCTCATTCTGACAGCATGAGCACCTTAAGATAAAAACTGGGACCTCTTAAGAGTTAAAAACAAAACAAAAATACCCCAATCCAAAAAAAAGTTCGCACATATCAAGTTACTAATGGCAGATTGAGTTACTGGCCTGGCGGGAGTTATTAACTCTTCTTGTTATAAGGACAAGAGCAGAAACTTACCAGTTTTATTTGGATATGAGCCATTACAGAGGGTCTCTTCTTTACTGAAGGCATTAATTACATCATGCAAGTGGAAGTTCAAAGGGCAACAAGCACATTAATAATCCCAGCAGATGGCAGCACATGCACATGAATCAACCAGGAGAGCACAACACATTATCAATAGATTAAAACATCTGATTATAGTAAATACATACTGTTCCTCTGTCAACTTCAGTATTCCTTATGAAGACTCCTTCTGAAGAAATTCCAAAATGTATGATACACATGATGTTATTACAAAGTTACCTTTTCCTACAGAAATTCCTATCACTAGTAGGCAGAGTGAAGATTTGCCGTTCTGTGTGTTTCGTTTACCCCCAAGGGTGTTTAGATGTAACACAATTTGTTTACAACACTTTGTTTACAACAGGTTGAGGAATACTGTTGTCCAAGAAACAGTGTGTTAAGAACATCTGTTAAACCATTTCACTATATAGTATGATAGCTTATGATTCACAGGAATTACTAAAATGGATCTGAGGAAGTAATGTTACTGAATAAAGGAGGAAATAAGCTAATGAAATTGCCTAATATACAACTGCTCCTTTTCACTCTAAGTACAACTTAACATCATTTCTTTAAATTAATCATCACCCCGTTTTCCCCAAATCTGCTTCCTTTTTTAATTTTAAATTGTGACAATTGTTTCTGTCTAGAAGACTAAGTATTACATGATCTTCAAACCACTGAGTTAAAACAGAAAAGATGAATATTCTTCCATATACTGCTTTTGTATTCATGTATTTCATGAACGCAATCACACACCATTAATAACTAAATTTAACTTTTATTAAGCATGACTGCACAACAGAACAGACATTTTCTACATTTCAGTTCTACATATAACACTGAAACCACTGACCTCATTTTTAGTACTAAAGATCTCATGGATCAGAAAAACAAGCTGAAAAGATGAAACAAAGGTACAATAAAATCAGTAACTCAAAAGCATTCTTCTGCCATACAGGAAAAGGAAACATTATATTAGGCTTTGTTGTATGAAAAAAAACCTGTATCTAAAGTTGTTTAAAAAAACTGTATTTAAAGTTGTTTAAATCAGAACCTAATCCAAATCTTTGTCTTCCTTTGACTTTTTTACAAAGACAATACCATTATATGACTTCAGAAACTATGAAAACTAGACAAAGAAAAATTAAAAAAAATCACGACCCATTACTCATGAGCATTCAGACAGAAAAAGAACAAGTAAACCCAGGTTTGCTTTGTCTTTCATGTCCATTGTGATAAACCTACTCAGCAATATTATTACATTGAAAACTGCATCCTGCTTTAAGTAAGTTTGTTTTATGAATAACCATCTGATCTAGGTCAGCATACTTTTGCTTTTAAAGAGCAAACATACACCAAGCTCTACTTCAGTACACTTACACTAATTTTAAGTAACAGCCTTGCAAAACAAACATCCAAGGCTTATCTAGAACACAATTTTTTAGACTACATGTAATACCTCTTCCTCTGAAAGCCTTCAAGCAATACTTAAACATTCAACACAACAAGCTTATGTAGCTGATAAAGACCATCTCTTTCCTGCTGCTTTTCTGACTGGTCAATGACATGCTGTGAATCCACCTGATCAGAAGACAACAGATCAAAGTTACAATTCTGTCTAATAAATGCTTTCCTATGCAACACAGTTAAGGAAAATACTGCCTTGTTCTACTTATGAAGGGCTTTGACTGTTTCAAATCATACTGGCATTTCAGTATGTTACCTATTTCAGCATAAGACATTTTATAATAATAGTTCTTATCTCAAGATTTGCCTGAATCAGAATTCTATGCAACAATCATTTCCAGGGCATTACAGATAGTATGTTAAGTGATGACATAAGTAATGTCCTGAAACTGTTTAAACTAGAATGCAATCCTGATACAAGGTTTATCCATTAACACGTTACAAAAAGCTAACCACTAATATAGCTGAGCAAGAGATGATCTTGACAATACCAAAGAAAAAGCAATTTGTATATAAAAATACTTAGGCTTAAGACAGTAAGACACATTCTAGACCCTTACTGAATGCCTACTGGAAACATGTGCCCTTGGTGTTTATCCACTGTTGTCAGTCTTTCCAGAAGAGACCTAAATCCCTTATTTACATGCCTTAGAGTAAGGAAGTGACATGGAGGGTGCATATGAAGTTCTTATTCCTGCACTCTGCAATTTCTCACTCACTTCTACTTAAGAATATGCGCTCATTTATCATGAGAACCACACAGGGAATCTACTGGCCTGCAGAGGCCCTTTAAGAAAGGTCAGATTTCTACGAGTAGGAAGCTATACTCCTCAGCTCTAACCTTCCCAGATTTCAAGAACACTGTCTTCTGATCCCATCACAGCAATTCTAAAATACAGCACATCTGTCAGCTTAAGAGGGAAAATAACCTGAAGAAAGAGCAACCCAAAACAAACTAAAATATGCATCCAGATAAATCCTAAAGAAAAATATATCTTTCCTTAATGTTGTAACTATTTAATAGGAAGAACACAAAATTTTAACTTCCAAAGGTAAAGCTGCCTCTACAAGCTCATCTCAAATATCATAAAGTGTTCTGTTTGGAAAGTCTAAACATCTGTATACAAAAAAAAGACTACAAAAATACAATCTCAATGCAGGCAGATGCATACAGAATGGTTTTTATGCCTAAAATTCAGTCCTATAGTGCTTTCAGTATCTTTAATTTCAGTATGCATTTTTTTATTTTTTTTTTTAAATTTTTTTTTTTTTACCCTCAGGCTCAAGAGACTTCCTTTTAAAGGAAATTCTACCTTTGACCACTTAACTAAGCATACTGGGGTACTCCATTCATTTTCATATACTTATTTATTTTTAAATTGCATTTCTACACTTACTTGGTTCCACTGATATGGCTTCTCATACCACTTAGGAACAGTATTATCTCGAGGTCGTGATTTGCAGATCAAACTGAAATTAAATAAATATAACCTTAAGAAATAAACTTGCATTTAATTATAAGAAATGTATATAGCAGGTACAGCCGTATGTCTGTAAGGTGTCTATGCTGAAAGGAATCTTAAATGTCCATGTTAATTTAGTGTAACTAGTTCACTTACCTGTACTTTGCCCCTTTAGTTTAAGAAGTTGAAAGATAAACTTACAGGGTCAGTAAATGCGTTTTTTTTTTGTTAGTTTGAAGAAAGTATTGTTTATTAAATTGATAAAGTACTAAAATTTGCAAATATCATTTATTCTGTATGTTTTATGCTTACATGCTTATTCACCACAACATATAATAAAGCTATTTTTAGGGCATTTTGTTTTGCAAGACGACTCTATTACTATAGATTGCCTGTCTGCTCCTGTTATTTCCTCAAGCTGCGCAAAGTACAGCAGTAGTAGACTTCAATTAATTCTGTCTAGATGTGTTTTTCAAATGCACATTTTGGTCTTAAGCAGTGGTGACATACTGTAAGTATAATTAGCTTTCAAAAAGTAATTAAAGATTGTTGAAGCTATATTTGTATGCATGTACTATTACTAATAAAATTTTTTTCTTCCTTCAAGTCCTTAAACTAAGGTGAAAAAATATTCATAATTATGAAAGATCTTAATCATAGGAATGGGACATGACAATAACCAGAGTATTCTTTTTATTCTGCATTTTTTCTGAAATTTCTAAAGTAACACATTCTTTTACCTTTTAGAAGAGACAATCACTTCTAGTTTCTTGATAGGATGACACCTCCCCACAATGCAGAATCCCTGCTGTAAGCTCCCAAGTTTAGCTGCCTGTGTCCCAGAGCCAAACACAGAATGGCTAAATAACCTTGACTCAGACAGCCAAGAATGAACTGTGGAAAGGCCAGAAAGAGGTAAAAAAGGTAGAAAAAACAGCAGTAGGACTGTTGGGACAAAATTAGTAGCAGCATAAAGATTCCAGGAGGGAAAATGTCACCACAGAAAGGTTTAAATCCTAAAGACAGACACCCAGAAGGCTGAGAATAGCTGAGAAAAGCTGTCAGCATCAGCACTGACTGAGCTAGTAAAGACAGCAACACCAAGGACCTGTGGTTGCTCCTTCCCTTCCTGACTGGCTGTAAATGTCTGAGCGACCAACCCCAAAGAAGTCCTGAAACAATACCAAGTGTTCATAAACTTCAAGAAATAGCAGTGACATTTCTGTGTCCTCAACTTCTCATCTTAGAGTTGATGTCTGAGTGTAAACTGTTACTGTCACAGACAAACAGGCACCTTCAGAGATGTTTTGTGGTTATGCTTCTTTCTCTCTCCACTTTCCTTGAATTCTCCCTGCAGTTGTTACCGCATGAATCATGCAAGCAAACTTCACTCAGCTTTGAAGTCTAAACAGTGTAGTAGATGACAGTGTCCAAAAGCAACACAGACACCAACTGGCCTGAGGTACTAGGACACTAACAGGAAATTAATTATTGCATCAGCAGTACGTCCAACAGCTGGTACTTTAGCAAGAATTTTGCAGATGAGAAACACCAACAGGGATCTGGCAGTTTGCACTGGTGCTACTTCACTTGGAAGTGCAAGTAGTGTACATCTGAGGTGCTGCTTCCACGAAGTTCTTCCACCCCCTTCTGGATGTACACACAAACCACAAACAGCTAGCTTGAAGCTGACATGTTCCTGCAAGAGATGTCTGCTGGTCAGCTAACCTACGCGAGGTATCATCTAGCCCACATCTTCTGGCAGTTTTCTATGGCTTTTTAATTTCATTTCCTCTTCAGTGCCTCAAAGGCTAAGACTGACTGCCCCTACACTTGTTAATTTATTATAAAATGCACCACATCTCATTTTCTTCCCAATATTGGAAATTAAAGCAAGTACTCATACTCCTTAAGTAAAGGCTGTTATCTTTTCACAGCTGGAGGGGAAAAAAATCAACTGAACAGGTACATTCAAAAAAAAACAAACAAGAAACACCTGAAAACTAATTCAGCATGAACAGCTTGCTTTGATAACCATTTTGATAACCTAAGGTAATAGCAGCTAAGCTTAAAAGCTTCTGATCTCTATCAGTATGAGAAACTACCTCATTTTGGCACAGTTACTTTAGAAGAGCTTACTGTAGAAAAGGGTCACATTTGCTAGACAGAACAGCAATACTAGAGGGCACAACAACTTCACTTTAAGTTAATTTAAGTCCAGTCAGCTCTTTTTTGAGATCTGTTCAATACAGAGCCAGGTAAGGATGAGGAAAGCCTACTGATGATGATGTAGAGAGCACTAAAAATGCACACTAAATTTATAAACCAAGGAAGATTTTTCATGGCATGCTCTGCCATCACAGACATTGGAAGGAACCTTCTACAGGGAAACTTCATTGACCTTGCTCCCCTGAACCCTTCTCAAACACTGCAAGCTGGAAGAATTCTCAAGACTAGCTGCACTGACTTACAACAACCTTTTTGGAGTCAGTATTTCAGTTATGAGAAGCAGGGAGGCCTGCTGGAGAAAAAGGCAGGTGACCTTCCTTCAGTTCATAAATTAACTTTGGACTTCCAGCAGCATAACAGGCCCATTGAGGGAGGAAAGGTAGTGCAAAAATCTAAATTTTTCTGTGCTCTTATGTCATAGGACTTCAGTAGCTTTGTCCTGGGTGCACAAAAGCAAAGACACATCAGAACTGGTATCTTGTGGAACAGGTTTTACAGTCTAGGTTTTATGACTATTAAGTGATCAGGCTTCCCTGAAGAACCAGTGCTTCCACAAGCAGTCTAAAGTTGTTGAATATACTGCTTCATAAATAAGCAAAGTAAATTAAATGCATCATTAAATGAAAACACCCTATATTATCATTTCCCCAAAGCCTAACCTGAGCTATGCTTCAAGCAATCATTTATTTTGCTTTTGCTGAGAAAGTGAAACACAAGTTCTTATTTCTACAAATGATTACCTTAGAAGCATCTCACGAATGTTTTCCTGCAGCTGTGTCATTTTCTCTTGGTCAGAGGACGCTGCACATTCACAGAGCAGCTTATTAATGGCTGTCCTCAGGATGTTTATCTGTAAAAATAAGTGACAGAATATGAAGTACTATACACCAGTCCTAGTTCTGGGTTACAGCATATTGACATGTACAGAAGGTGGTTATGGCACCCATAAAACTCAATTTTAACTGAAATATTATTAACATAAGCAAAAACATCTGAAGCTTTAGAAACACTTCTTCCTCCAGATGCATCACTGCTAGTAGAAGAGGTTAGAGTTCCAGCTGCTTGAAATTGATCTTCAAGATTAATCAGCTATGCTATAGAAGACACAGGCTACTTACCACTTGTCTGGATATCCTCCAACACAGATTCCTTCCATAGAAACCTTTAAGGATTTTCTCAATCTGTCCGTAATTGTTAAAAAAACACAACAGCTTGGTGCTACCATTACAGATATGGTGCCATGATTACAGATATCACACACATCAAATCAATGCTTTCAAAAAATAATACTTCACCTCATCTGCACACTAGCATGTCCACTACATCCTTAAAAAGCCTCTAGAATACACTGGTTATCTGCTACACCTGTACACAGAACTGCTCAGGTTATGTGAGGTCCTTCAGTATCTAAAATCTGAAGCACAGGTTAAATACAGCTTACTATGCTGTACAAGAAAGTGTACATACTGTCCTCTGACAGACCTGTCTGCAAGTTACAAAAACACTGTATTGAGGAATACAAGGGCTTTTATCTATTGACTCATCTGCTCTGGGAGAAGCTTACTACAGATGACTTCTCAGAATTGTGAAATCAAACTGAAGATTGCAAAGAAAAACCACTATGCTCATCTTTAAAAAATCAGTAATTCTAAAAACATAACAAGGTATTGATATCTGAAGAGTGTAAAATCAACGTAAACTTTTCTAAACAAAAGCAAAGTATTGTACTGTAATAATTGACTTTATTCAGTAAAACATATAGGGGGTAACTATTTTTCTCTGTTAGAAGCCCAAGGTTCTAAACAAACAGTACAGACACGAAAAGCTTCAACAATTTTCTAAAGATAGCCAACTGCTAGATTCTAGCTACTAGAACTGTTACCAAGTTCTGATGTACCAAATTCTACTTAATTCTTACTATATGGCAAATAAATATACATGTTTTTACCTCTGATATGTCATCTACTCCAAAATGCACATCAAATGTCAGCTCCATGTCATTCTCTGGAAGCAGTGGAACCTGACGAGACTGACTCCAACCCAAGCCACACAGAACGCCAGTAAAATTCTTTCCACTTTCATCAATCCTGTACAAAGAAAATGGTCACACCTAGAGATTAACAAACTAAACTTATATGAAAACAGACTTAATTTGTCTAAGCTATGCCGAACAAGATACAAGAAGTTTAAAGAAGCTAAAAACTTTCAGACATTGACATCTAGTCACACTACTTTTTTTTTTTTTATTAAGGTAATGAAATAAAGCTAAAGATCTAATTATGAAAACAGTCACAAAAAAGAAAAAAATCACATACGCAAATTGAAACTTAAATAAAGCAAAGCCAGTTTCCCTGTGTTGAAACAACTGTCTACAGATATGAGAATTTAAACTAAACCTAACATTAATCCAACTGCCAGAGCTCAGCTTTCACAAAAATCATGCAAGTTTCTCTCCTCATGTGGATTTAAAACTTGCCCAGTTCTACAGTTCATCTTCTTAGACTTCCTGCACAATTGTCAGGAACTGTATTACACCAATGTGAGAATCAAGCCTGCAGTGCCGATTTCTATGTACATGAAACAAGTTGTCTTAGCATACAATATAATAAAGCTGATAGAAGATAAGAATTGTATCAACAGGACTGAAGAGAATATACTAAATAATGAAAGCAGAGCAAGCAAGTCTGTCACCAATTTGTGAGGGTCCTAAACAAAACAAAGAGCCACTTCAAGAACATATTAATACCTAAGTTCTATAGCAGGAGCAAACAGCATGCTAAGGAGTTCAAGTAGGCCGGGAATAGGAGGCATCAAAGATGTTTCCTCTAAAAACACGGTAGATCCTGTCAGCACAAAAAAAAATTAAGAAGTACATAATGAAAGTGCTGATCTCAAAAAGATGTAACGTAGAACTGAAGTAACATATTCGTTCACACAGCTATTCATATAAAAGAGCCCAGAGAAACTGTCCAAACATTTGTATTAGGAGTTACCATTGGCATTTACTGACAAAGAAGCAGCAACCAACAACTGCTGAAAGGAGTCTTCTGGAGCATCATCGACAACAACAGAATTTATGCTTTCCTTGTGTATGAAAACATTTCTGAGGAGAAAATAAAAAAATATTTCCAACATTAAAAAACAAACATACAAACATAAGAAATGAATCCTTTTTATTTCAGAGTACAACCTGAATGGATAGCAGTTAATGGGTTTAACTTACAAGAATCTCTATTAGTGGATGTATACAACTTAATACTATTTTCTGTTAAGGCATTAAGACATCTTCAAAAGAACTACTCTTCTTAAAGCAGTAGTCTGTATTTGAATGCAATTGAGGCTTTACTACTTTTGTATTTTCAATGATTAAAAACCCTGTCCAAATCTGCAAGAGTAATGAGGATGGGTTTTGCCAGTTTATCAGAAGGAACAGTTCAGAACATGTCTGTGCTTCACTCTGAAAGCATTACCATACCTGAACTTGGATACTTTGGTCATACTGTAGCATTTTACCTCATAAGGACTGAATGGGCCAGAAACTGTCACCTTCAATAAAAGAACAAATGATGTTCTCATTAGCCAGCCTAAGGATCTCTCCCCATGAAAATACTTTATAAATGAAAATACAGAATGCATTTCAAGGTCCTGTGCATGCACTGAGCAACACTGAATTGATGAACAGGTAACATTTTCATGTCACCCATCTAAAGCAAGCTTCGCATGCTGAGGCACCTAAGCAAAAGTCATGTCTTTTCACGGGTACTGGGAATTCACAACTTCCCACAGGCTTAAGGAATTTAAGTTCAGACTTCATAAAGCATCTAACAAAAATCAGGCTATTTTTATTTACATGAGCAGGTCTTTAATCTTGAAAATATCACACTTCAGAAAAAGTAAGTACTTAAACAGTATTATTCCTGTGGGTAACCTAAGCACGAGTAGGTGCCTGAAACCCTGAATTTTGTCAGGTTTGAAATGGGTAAAGTTATAATGTAGACCAGGCTTAACTCGTAACCAGAACACAGAACAGTGTTCTGTGGAACAGAACAGGATGCAATCCTATATACAACCTTGTTTTATATTCCAGCTTAGTAGTGACTAAATGTCTGAAAATACTTAAGTAGGAGTAAATTCTCAGTTTGGGATTGACAGTTGAAGAACACCCACTGTTTCACTACTATCACACAGCACAGCATTCTCTGAACCACTTACCCTGTGTCACCTAAGCTAAGGACGAACTAAACACTCTGTATAGTTTTTACAAAGTTAAAGTTTCCAGAAGAATCAATAGGATCATAACCCTGCTTTTTGCTGCAACTTACATAATGAAGATGTCTATGCACTGAACACTGGCGTTCACTTTTTCAATTTTACCTACATCTTGCAGTCCTTGAAGAGCTGCCTTGGAACTTGCTAGTAGCCAGTTCAGTTAGCTCTTAAGGCTATGCCTCAAAACTTCATTAAAAGCTGCAATAGATTAGTTTGCAGTGCTGGTCACATCATGGCTTCCTACCAACAGGATGTAGAGTACATTATGAACAGCATCAACATGGTTTGTTATTAAAGGTCCTTCCAGTCTTCATCTGTGTTCTAATGATGTGAGACAAAGGATCACGTAATGCCACACCAAAACTCATTACCTTATGGGTTGGTGCACCAGATCTACTGCCAGAAAAACAGTTCAATAATCTTTCAATTAAATGCTTTTCTTCCTCTATTGAAGGTACCAATGTTTTCTCTTCTTTCTTCATTTGGTCAATAAATAATCCCTGCAGCAAATCATGGCTTTGCTACATAAAAATGAAAGTGTGTTAAAACCATTAAACACGTTTTTCTATGGTTGTTTTTCTTCTGTGTGTGTACACAAGGAACACAGACATAGAAGTACAAAAAAACAATGCTTTCATCACCTTTCTGATATAAACCATGAAAAATGCCGGAATTAAAACTGAGTTTCAATGAACAGTGAAGCAGTTCAAATAATTCCATTATCTTTTGAAAAACAAACCCCTCTTCCAAAAGGTGTCTCAATGCAGCAATACTTTTGGTAAGAGCACAATATTTATTATACACAAAAAAAAATACTTAAACAGGACTACATATTTTTACTCGTCTAGTCGCATTTGGCACAGTTTCAAAGCTTCCGCTCAACTTCTGAGGACTTCAGACAGTTTGAGCTGAAATACCTTAGTATAAGAAGAACCAAAGAAGCTTACTGAACATACTCGTGATTTGTATGATTCTTCCGCTAGTTCAGCGTAACACTCTTCAATAAGCACATCTCTAATATTCACAAGGTCCTTGTGCCTCGAGTAACGGAAAGCATCCACGTGCAGAACATTGTGCACAACTGAATACACCTTCACCAGCAGAGTATAACCATTTACTAGCGAGGCAAATCTCTGGCTAGCGCTGTAACTCCACTGTTCCCCACATACAAGAGATTTTGCAGATGGACGCATCTTGCTTATCTTGAATTCTAAAGCCTAGAGCAAAAACATTAAGAATAATGTTTGCCTGAATACGTGCTGAGAAATCAGGACAAAAATCTTCCATTTTCTCAACAGTTTGACTTAACTACAAAATTATTTCATCATTATTGCAGAGGCTTATGTTAATTTCCTAAAACTGCTGTAAAGCTACCGGCATAATTCCTATTCTGTCTTTGCCAACGCAGCTACACATTGCATCTCTCATCACTTCAATACTAGTGCATAGTTGCAAATGAGGCATAAATAAAAGATAGTTCAGTATTAATTCACCATCCACATTAAAATCTTTTGAGACTACAAATGCCTTCTCTGGGAAAACTTTATAATCTGCAGTTCTTTCTGACTACGGTAATAGAAAAAATAGCAGGACAGCTACAGCTATTCTGCCCTTGGCAGGCAAAAGTCAGTCAGCTCTAGTTTAACCCATTTCCACAATCACTACATGTAATTATGTCTTTGAATTAATTTAAACCACAACTCTTTTCTTCCAGCCATAATTTTGGAAAGGTATATGGATAGGTCATTTAAAGATTAGGCATGGAATAGAAATAGCTTTCCCTTTATTACAACTGAAGAAAACTCAAAGGATGTTCCTTGCTAAAATTATAAAAAGTGGTACAAAGCAAAACCAGAGCCTTCTACCTGTTTTAAATATATGAAAGCTTTCTCCTATCTATTTGTCCTGTGACTAATAGTATAACACAGCAGGAGTACTGATGAAGCAAAAGTACTCTGCATGCAAACATTATGCAAGATACTGTGACTACAGACGTCTGCCATGCAGATAAGCAGAGATCCTACACTGCCACTTATCTGTGGCAGAAACAAAGAGGATTAAGCAGAGGAAAAGAAACTGAACTAGTCACTGACAGCTTCTCCTCTCCAGGCCATTTCCTAGACTCTATAAATGAAGCTATCATTTGCTCAGTGGTTCTTAAACAAAAGCACAGCTGATCTACTGCTCAACCTGTTATTCCTGAGCTTCTCATGTAAGCAGGCAATACAGGAACTAAAACAACACTTTCTAGAGAGAAAGTTCTGCTTCTCATAGAACTGATAACAGCAAAGCAACTGATGACCAAAATCAACAAGCAACCTAAGTCAGCTGTTAGAGCAATTTCCTCTCCTTCCACTGTTCCTGTAATTGCAGGTGGGAGACAGAACCCAGTATGGTGAGTCACAGAAACAGGTTTAGTTCAAACATTCAATTAAAGAAAAAATACAACATGGGTTGTATCCTCCCCTTCTCCCCAAAAAGTGCCCCTAAGGACAAAAGGGTAGATAACATTTCTCTACAATTATATATAAAAACATCAGACACACACAAGAAATACTTCACCTGTGTAGATGTACATTTATCCACCTGAGTAAAGGCGATTTGCAGGTTGTAGGACATTACCAAAATACATGTCAGTTTGTTATTATGATGAAAAGCATTATGATTCGAAGATACGATGTGAAAATATCCATTAAGCAGCAAATAGCACCAACCCTACCTGGAAAGGAAGCTCTTGAAGATGGCTCGGAATCTCTTTCAGTTTTTTTAAAGGCACTTTTGATCTATTGCCATAATCTACAAAAAAAACCTGGAAAAAAAAAAAGAATCAAGAGCATCAGAGATTTCACATCATTAGAAATGCTAATCTGTAGCAAGGAAAGCGACAATTAAGTTTAATAATTACAGTACAATCTTACCAAGTGACAAAGAAGCAAGTTCAATCTGAAAAACATGCATATGAAGACATGTCAAGAATAATAGGTCAAATTGTATAATATTTGTTTGATCCCTTTGCTTACACATCCACTCATAATAGAAATCTGCTACATCTAGAAAAAATTAAATTTCTTTCAAATTCTCTCTTCCTGCAATTAAATCTGTATATCCTTATTTATTTTTTAATTTTTTTTTTTTTACAGTGAATGGCACTACCTAAAATAATTGCTTTTAAATAAGCAAGGACAACAATGAGATTGGCACTATTATTCACTAGTTTTTCATGACTTTAGAGTTGATACTGAGCCTTGTTGCTTGCTTATAATGGTGACACCAAGGTATGTTAAAAATAAAAATTCAGTAATTCAGCAGAGAAATGGACTGTGCATAGGTCAGTTTTACAAAAATCAAAAGGTCTGTCCTTAAGTGCTGAATAGAAAAGTACTGGCTCGGGTAATTAGGATCAGTCTTGAACTGTGGTGCTAATTCCCATTGCTGATTTTGGCCCCAAAGGCCAAAATATTCTGATGAAACTTGCTGATGATTGAAAACTCAGCAAAAAATATTGATACAAAAAGGTCAGGTAGAATGGGCCAGAGAACTGAACAGGAATGGGGAAAAACATAGTGTGAAGTCGTATTTTAGGATGGTCATTATAATTCCTGCTGTAGAATTTATAAATAATAATGGCACTTCTAATTAGTTGTAAATTATCAAGGAAACAGAACCGAGCAGAGTGCTGAACCGAGCATAAGATGACTAGAGGTTGCCCATGTGAAAAAGCTACCAAAAGGCAACTAAAACAAGTCTTGAAGCCAGAAGTTTTCTTCTTTATTTTGCTTCACTCTGCTTCAGCATACACAACACTTTACTGTATCCTCTAATTTTAAGACTAAAATAAATGCTCCTGTCTTCTGGAAAAAAATGTCATTCATCTCTTTTGGCAACATTCTATTAAGACTTTAATTTAGCTCTAGTTTTCTAGATTTCTTTACTAGAATGTTTATAATTGTCATGAAAATAATGCTTAGTCAAATTGCTTAGTAAAAAAAAATAGCTCCAAGATTGTTAACCCAATTACATCATACCAATTCAATATGACATAACATATTAGCATACCTCCGCAAAATCTCCAGAAACATACAGAATACGAGCTCTGTAGTATCCTCTGTTCTCCAGACAAGTAAAAGGTGCCAGACAAAGCAACTCTGGATATGGAGACACTGACAAATCCACCAGGTTATGGTAGTTAATTTCAGCAGTTATAGCCTGAAGAACAGTCCTGTTTTTTTCATCTATCCTGTATCCCCAGAAGTGTCCAACTTCTACTATCTGAAAGTATAAGAATTAGACAGCTTCAGATCTCTCATTATTTCATTCTTCTACATCAAATAATAAAAACAGCTTTGAGCAAAATACATGAAAACAGTCCTACTCCTGACAAACATAGAAGTGTTCTCATACTGCAATAATGCAGTGAGGCATTTCCCTCTCAGAAAAGGTTGTTCTTTATATAATGTTGTTTTTAAATGTCTCTGCTGTGCAATTACAACACACATTTAATCTAAATAGGCTCTTAGATAAGCAGTGAGCAAAAAGTACTTATTAGAAGGCCACTTCCAAACAAAATCAACACACTAAATATGTAAGGTATATGAGATAGATGAAATAGATGAACACAGCTATGGTGTACTTTATTGTTAGCTAAAGAAGACCAGAGTTAGCTACATACATCAGCAAATCAGCATCGTTACTGTTATGATTAGCCATCCCTTCAGGAAACTGAAACGAACACCGTTATTTCAAATCAAATTGAATATAATAAGTCTTTTTTGGATTGCTTATTGGTATCATCTACCATTTCTGATTTTACATCAAATGTGATTAAAAAAGAATGCTCACAGTGGAAATAAATACGTAGGACCAATACTTAAAACTGATTATAGTGAACAAAACTGTACAGCACAGATTGTTAACTGACTGGAATGCATCTGATCATCAAATCCAGTAACTTATTTGGACCAAGAGACTTAGCTGAATAAACTGAGTAAAATTCTTTTCTGCCACTGAAAAACATGTCACTTCTACCAAGAGATGGTTTAATACTTCAGCCTGTAGTTTCCATTATCCTAATGGTTTGGATATATTTTGTTTTTACTTTTTGAATTTCAGCAGCATATATATTGCTTTATATTATTCCTTTTTTTGGAAAATACAATAGTAAACATGAGATTTAAAAATTTTCAGCTTCAGATTTCAGTAGTATTTGTACATATGCGTAATTTTCTCCTAACACAACTTTCTATGCATGCAGTGTTTTCCTGAAATGGTCATGCAGTAACAACCCGTATCTCACACCTGCAGTTTCTGAACAAAACTTGCCAAGCAACAGTAACCAGGTAGTTGGCCCAAGTCATCTCTGCAAAAGTTAGCTATGTACTGATTACTAGATATGACTTACTTCAGGGTTATAGCATTCCTACCTCTGTTACACTGATGGACAGGAGATGACTTGGAATCATCTTTGACATTTCTGAAGTACCAAATGAGATTTCCACAGGCTCTACTGTCTGTTTCTGATAGTCCACATTTACTCTAAAATGTTTATGGAATAAAAATGTTAAATACTTCGTAAGTTAAAGTTCTGGATTTTCTGCCTTCACTCCTTCTTACATTGATTCACCACACAGGTATGCATCCACAGTGAAGGGAAAAAGATTAATTGACAGAAGTCATGACATTTTGCAAGGAAAATATAAGCACCTAGGATGCATTTATGTACATAAGACCTTTATTTTAAAAATATATTAATTCGATTTCAATTTCAAATTAGTAGAGAGAAACAATGTACTATGGGAGAAACTAACATCTTTATGACCAAATACAGCAAGATACACACTAAGAAGAAACTGTGCAATCAGGTTACTAGAAATTCAAAGAGTGAAGGTTAAATAAATAGTGAGTTTTCTTTGCTATGGCATGCATTTTAAGGCTGTTGGGTTTTTGTTTGTTTGTTTTTAATAAATTGAGTATGTTACAGCACTAAGACACATTCAGCGTATCATTTTTTTCCCTGAAATATCGCTTTCCCTTTACATGATGAAAGTTAGCCTTCTGGCTTAAGAGGCTTCCTTCTTGAATCCCTTAAAAATTAATTTTCATGAAAATCTTAAGTACAGTTCAGGGCACGGTGAAACTGCTGGAAGTGTTTTAATAATAATTAAGTACAATCAACTGGAAGTGAAGTATTCACTCACACTTGAGCCTTCACAGTTCATTCCTGCCTTCCTATTTTATATTTGGGATTTTAAAATATTTAAATGGCTACAGACCAATCAGGAGCTAGACAGATTGATTCGGCCAGGACATATGGCCAACTTGCCAAATTGGTAACGCTAAGATTCACAGACTGAATATAACAATGAAACCCCTGTGCCAGATTTTTCTGAAACAAGCAGATATGGACAAAGATGACTTACTATATCTCATCCCTCAGTGTTTTTTGTTATTTTCCTCCTCCCCCACTTCTGTTGTTACATTACCTCCCTGCCCCTTCTGCTACTTCCCCAAATGTCATTCCTTTATTTATCCTAGAAATCCCTACTTTGTCATGAACCAATAATACTGTATAAAGCCCTGTTTCCACATGCCTAAAGCAAATGGACTACAACCTTAAAGAAAGACAAAGTACGCTCAGATTTCTCTTATTTCTATCTCTGTAAAAGATTCTGTTTATACAAAGTTTATGTCTCTGTTTTTTGAGCTTAAACACCTCTCCCTTGCTGACACTTCCAAGGAAAATCCCACTGAATCCTATATGCCTCATTTCAACTTTCACTGCACAGAACTCCATTTTCCCTATGGAATATGATTACCTTACAGACTCCATGCTTGTAGATGCCACATGTTGCAACTGCCTTTGGATATCATCTGGATAATGAACTTTCAGTTCAAGAGGAATTTTCAGCTGTAACATTTTGATTGACATGTATACTGCAGGAAGAATCTTAAAGCCCTCCACTGGGTTATGGGAGAATTCCACAAAAGCCCTGTTCCAAAAATTCCACCAAATAAAAATAAATACTCAAAGAATCAAAAACAAAACAAGAAAACCAGAAAATTCATTATTTCTTTTCCCTGTCCTTATCATAGTAGGACAGAGAACTGTAAAAAGTATTTTCCTCACATACTTTACCTAACAATCTTATGGGACTTAAAATTTTACTTGTATTTGTGGTTGCTGAGCATATTTAATACAAGTTTAAAAAGTGTTAAAATATATATAAATAAGAAAAGAATTAGAGATTGGAAAATGTACATGAATTATCTTTGAGCAGCTGTGGCCCACAGACAGCCTGCAGACCAACTAAACCAGCCAGACACACATTTTGTGCAAACTAATCTCATGGTTCCAATTTATTTAGTGAATTCAGTTCATTGGTAACAAATACAGACAGATCAGCTGCAGTTAAGGTCCCCTGTTACAGAACAGAAGAAACAACAGAAGGTGGCCTCTGAGGAGATAGTTTACCAAATATTATTCTCATCAACACATATTGAAGTTCAAAGCTATCTTTCTTATTCCAGCCAATGCATTAAAAACAATTTACTGATTCCAAACAGATTAAATTATAAACTTATTTTATCAGTATACCATTGACAAAGAAAAAAGTTGATTACTAGCCTCAGAACTGAGAGCAAGAGAAAGGCATGATACTTAAAATATTTTGTACTTACCTTGATCCATCATATAGAACCGATTTTACCTGTCCACACTGTCTGAACAGCGACTGCAACTGTTTATGGTATAGATACCCATAGGGCGGAATATTCTTTACCTGTTAAGAAAAACAAAATAAACTTGAATACATTCAACTATTTTAATGTAGTATTAACTTCACCTAAATGGTCAACTGTTAGCTTTCTCCTTCATTGAGCTGCAATAGCAATACTCAAACTAAAACCCAAATTTAAAAATTGCTACACACTAAATTCTTGAATATGAAAAGATATTAAAATCAAAGTTTGGCTGCTAATCATAGAATGGCTTGGGTTGGAAGAGACCTTAAACTTCACCCAGTTCCACCCCATTGCCATGCGCAAGGATGCCACCCACCAGACCAGGCTGCCCAAGGCCCCATCCAGCCTGGCTTTGAACACCTCCAGGGATGGGGCATCCACAGCTTCTCTGGGGAAATGCTGCCCTACCCTCCTCAAACCAGCAGGTAACTAGTTTCTTTGTCTAGCTACAAAGCAAAAATGCTTCTTTGGTAGTTACATTTCTTTGATAATTTCTCCTAGAAGCAGCATAATATTCCTCTTTTTGCTCTTAACAGGAGAGCTTCCTTGCCTAGGATGTAGTTCCCAATGATGGACAATGTGCACTATCTGGGAAACTGGAGAAACTACAGCCCTGAACACTCTGGCTGAACTACCACATATCAGAGTTGTTTTTAAAATGGCAAAAATGAGCTAGGGAACATCAAGCTGGTCAGCTTCACTCCAGTTACCAAGATAATCACGGAGCAAGTCTTCTCAGAAACCATTTCCAATCATATGATTGAGAAGGTGAATGGAAATAGACATCAATTTATTAAGAACAAGTCATGCCTGATCAACTTGATTACCTACTATCACAAACTGGCCAGATCTGCATAACTGTCGTGGTTTAACCCGGCCAGCAGCTAAACACCACACAGCCGTTCGCTCACCCTCCCCCCTCCCTCTCTGGGATGGGGGAGAGAAATGGAAAGTGAAGCCCGTGAGTTGAGATAAAGACAGTTTAATAAGACAGGAAAATAATAATAATAAAAATAATAATAACAATAGTAATAATAATGATACAATGGTGATAATAGGAAAGTAATAATAATATGTACAAACAAGTGATGCACAATGCAATTGCTCACCACCCGCTGACCGATGCCCAGCCTAACCCCAAGCAGTCCGCCCCCTCCCCCCGGCTAGCCACCCCTATATATTGTTTAGCATGATGTCAGATGGGATGGAATACCCCTTTGGCTAGTTTGGGTCACCTGTCCTGGGTCTGTCCCCTCCCAGCTCTTATTGCACCCCCAGCCTGCCCATTGGCAGGACAGAGCAAAAGGCTGAGATGTCCTTGGCTTAGTATAAGCACTGCTCTGCAACAATTAAAGCATCGGGGTGTTATCAGCACTCTTCTCATCCTAAGCCAAAACACAGCATTCCACCAGCTACTAGGAAGAAAATTAATTCTAACTGAAACCAGGACAATAACAGAGAAGAGTGGCAGACTATCTGCCTTCAGGTACATTAATATTTTTACATGGTCTTCTTTCACAGCACCCTTGTATCCAAGCTGGGTTATCGAAGTCTCAGTATGTGGCCTACAACATGATCAAAACCTGACTGAGCCACTGGGCTCAGCACGTAGTGGCTACTTCTTCATGATCTAGCCTGGGGTAATCTGTAAACTTATTTGTGTTCAATAAATGCCATGCCAGGAACTCCTTTTGTGCAGAACTGGAATCTTTTCTTGGATACGTAGTTAATATTGACAGAATTCCCGATCAATATGCTTTTTCTCCTTCCTTTTCACCTATTTTCTCTTGTGCAAATATAAGTCTATTCAATGAGGCTCACTGACTTGTAGAGTTATTTTCTTTAAGCATAAAGCATAGTTATTCTACAGTGTTATACCTACTTCGGACACACTGAATATTTTCTAGTTTAAACTCCAAGCCATTCAGGAAAATCAAGTCAACCATTTAAAACTTACACTTATTCAGTTAGCTAAAAATATGTCTACAGAGGAAAAAAAGGAAGGGTGCAACACCTGAGTAACCTCAAAATAGCAACCACATGTGTCGTATAGTACCAAGAAGGATATTACAGACAAGTAACACTGAAGTTACAACAGCTCATTTTACAAACAGCCTAATGTTGTACTCTTAAAAAAAAAGTACTCATAAAAAGTACATTTTAAAATATTTGTAGTTTTTTGGAGTTGGCTGCCTGTGTGACACTACCAGTCTAATACATAGACGCAGTTCTCAGTAAGAATCCTTTTTAAATTTCCCACCCACACAATGTTTATTACATTAAATCAAAGGGAGATGGGAGAGAAGACAGCAAGTGCAGATCATGGTAGATAATTATTTCTGTCCAGGCCCAGGACAAAAAAAAAAAATGAAGTGAAAAATACTACCCTAACACTACATATTCTTATTACTTGATTCTTGATTAAGACATTCACCATCTTAACGTACCAACACAGTAGTTTTTGGATCTTTGCCAGCAAGGTCTCTTATTGCCACTTCTTCATTACATTTTTGAAAAGTGAAGTAGTTTGGATAG
Organism: Anas platyrhynchos; assembly: GCF_047663525.1. NCBI lineage: Eukaryota > Metazoa > Chordata > Aves > Anseriformes > Anatidae > Anas > Anas platyrhynchos. The sequence goes on from NC_092591.1 coordinate 10,347,932, forward strand.
AAAGCACCAGCCATTACAACCTGAAATTATGAAAACATTTTGCAAGTTACAGCTCATTATATTCAGCTCCTCAAAAAGAGATATAGTTGCAGTATAAAGAGATACTGGCAGATTTTCATATATTTGTCTGTCTCTTACCAATAATTACTGCAGTTTCAAAGTAAAGCTTAACTCATGCAAATCCTATCCCTTAAAAACATACTTCCATGAGAAGACTTCAACTTCTGGAACAATAATTTAATATTTCTGCAAGCAGACTTCATCTATGAAAATTATAATGGTTAACCCTCATTTCAATTTTTAAGAAACTCACATAAAAATACTGTTACGACAGCTGTCCACTTTTCACATTACATCATACCATATTTAATGATTTACGTCTGGAAAGTTCACTGCTAACACAGTTAAACCAATTGCCACTGGCACGATAAATATATGATAAATAGGTCCATGAAAAAAAAAAAAAACACTACTAATCAGTCCAAATAGGAAAAGAAATGTCATTAAAAATCCACAAGTTACAGTAGCTGAAAGAAATCTAATTTTTCTCCCCAGTAACTAACCAAGCCAGTGACAGTCCAAACTGAGCAAAAACGTTGTATTCATAAATGTTAGCTCCCCTCCTTCCAACTCAAACCATCCATCTTCAGAGTATTTTTATGATTTTAACAAAGATTAACCTAGATACAACTTTAATTTGTCTTGGTATCACCTTGCTTTGTTTTGATGAGCTGTCAGAATTGGAAGAGGTAACCAAAGGACTAGCACTCATTGTAAATTTTGAAACACCAAGTATAACACTAATTTGTCAGTACTGCTATGTAAACATCCAGTTATGACCTTTGTAAATAATGTCCCGTAGAGTCATTACAGCATTACCTGCAAAATGAAGCGTTGCTTACATAGATATTCCTCATCCACAGCAGATGGCTGAGTATTAATAAACATGTTAAGTTCTCCGACTCGTGTTTTCAAGAGGTTAAATAACTCTGCCACCTGAAATTCCAACTCTAAGTTATAAATTACAGTTAAAGACTGTCCACAAATGAAAACTAAAGCTTTGTACAAGTCTAAGCAAGCGGGCAAACCCCCTTACTTTTTATGTGACAATAGTACGTTTCACCTAATATACTGCTTCACATCTCTACTCTAGGTTTTAGAACAACTTGCAGTACTAGATTTTACTCTTGCCTCAAGGCCTCAAGTTCAGGCTTTATTCTTGCTTCTTGCAGGCCTCAAGTTCTTAGGTGACACCAAACAAAGTCCCTGCAAGTATTCCAAGTTCAGTTTGGATGGGGGTTTAGTCAACACAACCTAGTGAAACGTCCCTGCCTATGGCAAGGGATTTGGACAGGATTATCTTTAAAGGTCCATGCCAATCCAAACCATTCTATAGTTTTAAGATTTATGTTGAATGGTTAGAATCATGGAATATCCTGAGTTTGAAGCAATATACAAGGATCATTGAGTCCAACTCCTGGGTCCCCAGAGGACCACCCAAAAAATCAAACCCTGTGTCTGAGAGTAGCGTCCAAACGCTCCTTGAACTCCGGCAGCTTAGCACTGTGACCCCTGCCCTGGGTGTAGAACCTGTCCCTAACCCCCAGCCTGACCCTCCCCTGTCCCAGCTCCATGCCATCCCCTCAGGTCCTGTCGCTGTCCCCAGAGAGCAGAGCTCAGCACCTGCCCCTCCGCTCCCCTCGTGAGGGAGCTGCAGGCCGCCATGAGGCCTCCCCTCAGCCTGCTCTGCTCGGGGCTGAACAACCAAGGGGCCTCAGCTGCTCCTCGTACATCCTCCCGTCCAGACCCTTCATCACCTCTGTAGGCCTCCTCTGGGCACTAATGGTTAATTATTTAATGTCACTTTAAACATCTGTTGTTTCTCTGAAAGTTGAGAGATAATACTAAGTGTTCAGTTTAGTTTAAAGAAAATATATACCTAGATGCATACATAATACTGTCTAAGTAGGCCTATTCAGGGTATTAACATCTGTAGAAATTAAGAAAAATTTACATAAGAGTAAGAACGATCTGTTATAGCTTACCTCTCTAACTTTCTTGATATGAATAAAATTTGATCGACCCCACTCAAGCTCATCCTGGAAAAGAAAGCAAAAAAAAAATGCAGACGCAAAATTGCTAGAATCATGTTTCCTATACTATTAGTAAGTTCTCCCTCATATTCTTCCATGTAGATACAAATAGTAATTACATAAAATGACAGAAGAATTTGATCTTACTTCAGAGCATTCTTTGCATCCAATCAAGTCCTTGGCACAAGAACTACAGATTGACTAAAGCTCTACTTTGGTTACCACCAGTGCAGCTGCAGGACATTGAGATTTTTCATATAAACCATAAAGTCCAACTCCTCTGTGCTGCTACAACAGAATCTGCTTTAAGAGCATGACAACAGCAGACAAACAGAACATCAGGATGAAGAACTTCAGACATTCGTTGTAACTCAGTGCATGTTATGCGCTGGTGTTCATAAAATTTTTATGGTCTGAAGGAAGTGGAGAAGTCAAAGAAGTTTTATATTACATATAGGAAAAAATACCAGAGGCAGTTATTGTGTGCATATTACTGACTTCTGAAACTGTATGGCTAATTTTTGAGACTGATGCACAGAAGATCTTCCACTTTCCCTTGCCTCTGACCCCCCTTGACACCTACGATTATAAAAATGTCTTTCAACTACAGCTCAATTTCTCTTTTCTGCTTGGATTTCAAACCTTCTGGCCATTGATCCATCTATGAAAGGGACAATATAATGGGTTATCTAAAAGTAAGTGGCACTGGTGTCACAAACTGGCTCGCTGTGATCCCTCGAAACCCATGCTTTTATTTACTTACGAAAAACTGTAACCATGAAAAATAAAGACTGTCAGCCCAAAATGCTTACACTAAGAACACCAAATATGCCAATGCTAAAGTGACCAACCTTGAATGGAAAAGAAGAAAGTTTAACTAACCTTAGGATGTCTTAACTCTCCTCTTTGTCTGCAGATCTGCCATGCCTAAGAAAGAAGTGGCTTAGTATTTAGGTAGAGAGTGTTGTTAATAATTATTTCCAAAAAAAAAAAATCACAGAACATTGAAATCCATGATTTTTTTCCCCACATTACTGCAATTACAATTACTGAGGATACTTTGGATGCACTAATTTAAAAACCATAGATGCCCTTGGGCTAATAGATACTACAAATGTTAAAGAGTATAAAGAAATCTGAATCACTAATTTCTGAGAGATTTCTTCAACTGTTCCAAAGTCCCACACAGCAGAGCCAACTTAGATCACATTTCTGAGGTTCTTATCAAATCAAGTTCTGAATAACTCCAAGAATGGAGATGCCCTAACCTCTGTGGACAACTTATTTTACTGTTTGAATACATCTTACAGTCAATTTCCACCCCTCCACACTGTAGCACCTCAACAGAACCTCTCATTGCAGTTTGTGTCCACAGCCTCTTGTCCCATGGCTGTAGGCCTCCAAAAATGTTTGGCTCCCTCCCTCTACTCTACCTTCCGCTGGTAGGTAGATGAAGTTACCAACTAAGATCACCCTTTAAGCACCCTCTTCTTAGGACTGAACACACACACCTTCCAGCCTTCCCATAATGTGTCCCAGCACACTAGTCATCTCAGGGCATTCTGCTACACTAATGGTATTTCGGTGGTTTTTGTACTGCAGAATTCAGAAGTTGACACTGTACTAAAAAGTGATCCAGGAAAATTAAGTTTAGTAATATAGCAGTTGGATATTAGGCAATATTTGCTAGGACAATCAGACAGATCAGGTTGCCCATACACTTTGAACAGTCCCTCCTCTGAGGTTCCAAACTCTCAGCTAGATAAAACCCTGAATAACCTTAACTGCTCTCACCACTGATCCTGCTTTGAGCATGAGATCAGACTACAGACCTCCTGAGTTCCTTTTCAACCTCAGTTTCAGGATTTTAGTCTTAACATGGTTCTTGCTTGGTTGGTTCCTAGGCAGGTAAGAAAAACCTTAAGAGCACTCTTGCTCTGATTTTGTTGAAGGTTCGCAAGAACTCTGGGTCTTCTTTTGCTCATCTTCAAGCACACCCAGTGATGTGGCTGCAAAATGTAGCTCTAAGAAAGCACTACTGAAGGTTTGAAAAGTGTGGCTGAGTGATAGAAGTGTTACATGCAAGAAGAATTGTAAACGTTATGTGATTCAAGTGATTGATGTTTGTAACTTTATTTTGCTTACTGATTAACTACCATTTGCTCTGCTAGAAGTGACAAGACATCAATTTCATAGTATGTGGAATTATACAGATACACCTTTTTGGTTGGAAAGAATCTGCCTCCCCATGTAAAAAAGATCTCAGGGGGTCAAGAGAACCTAACTGTTTCATGTCTTGCTTAAAATTTGCTTCTACTTCTAGCAAGCAGGAGACTGAAATAACGGTGTGCTCCTACCCTTTTCTCTCCTCTTCACACCGTTTTCCAGCTGCTTAGAGAATAAATACCTCAAAAGCCATAGGAGATTGTGAAAAGTAGGAAATATACCCAGCAACTGAGCGATGCAACTTGTTTTACCCCATTTCTTGCTGCCTGCCTTTGGTACAAAGTTGTGCAGCTCCTTCACAGCAGTAAAATTTGACTTACAATTGATACTAATACTAGTAGTGTTATATGGTGCAAGATAGCTATTTAGTAATCTGAATAATTTGAAGGTTAGGTACAAAGTGAAGTTTTTAAGAACTGCAAAGCAAAAACACTCCACCAATCATACAAAGGCGAAGCTGCTCACCTTCCAATGAAAGCCGATAAAGTGAGATCACAGAGGAAATAAGATTTACCTTAAATGCATTCACAGTTGCAATACAGTCACTCTTACTGTTCCCAGAAAAAAACAGTTTGCTCCTAGCAACGAAAACAAAAAAGAATTATCAATCATAATCTTATTGCAATGTCGAATTTATTATACAGCTACACTATTAGCATCTTCCAGTACTTTAATAAACAAGGTCAATACATTTATTATTGTCATTTTTTTCTTATTCACATTTCTTTGCTAATAAGCTGTGTGGGCAGAATAACAAGGATTTTATTTTTGGTATTTATTTTTAATAAACACTGCCACATGTCCACATCAGGAAGACAAAGCAGAAGAACCAGGTCTTCCACACAGAATTGGTTAATTCTGTGATACCAGCTGGTTCATGTAGCAATATTTCAATAGCTCAGCTGTTCTGGAAAAAGCATCTCTTTTCTGTCGAAGTACCAAAAAGCGCAGTTAAACTCACAACACTAACAATGACATTTTGTGGTCAGCTTCGCCCTCTGCTCTCAAGGGTAACCAGGAAGACATAAACGATCAAGGATTATTGTAATACCTGTATCCATCAATGTACTGTTTGAAAGGCACTGCAAAAATATTCCGCAAAGAGAGTGCTGCAGCTACAACAAAAACAAATCAAAATGAAAACCTGGAAGTCATTTGTTTTTATAGAAAGTTGTTCACATGTTCTTCTTTCTGTTACCTATAATAAGGCATTCTTCTAAACACCCAAAGATATGTCCAAGGACTATCAACTTCCCAAGATGCAGATCCACTGGCAAATGTAGCAATACTCTTCCCAAGTAAGTCAGCTCACCATCATGTGGATTTTCTTCTGCTTGCACAGAAGTTGTAAGTGCTCCCAGCTAGAGAAATTAAAATTATTTGTAAAGGTTAATCAAGTAAATCTAAGACTGGTTGTTTTTTGTTCTGCTTTCTTACAAACCAATCTCAAAGCAACATCAATTAGAGCCTTACCTAATTAAGTTGACATCCTTAAATCAATTTGAAACATCTAGTATTTCACAACTTTTGCTACGCATCCAGTATATACACAACCTACTGTATACAACCATCACTTCTTATGCACTTTGGAAATGAATTAACTTTAATGCAATTGCCATTCTTCTTCATACCGCATTTATAATCAAAAAGCACAAATCACCAATTTCTCCATGTAGGTGGGAAGGGGGATGTTCAAACTGATTGCTATATATCAAAAGGTCTAAGAGTGATTTTGCTACTGTTTAATAAACAATTTCATCTATGGAGCTCAAGTTCTGTAACTTTTTTGCTGTTCTTTCTTATCGCAAATGTTAGTTCACAAACAGTATAATGTCTCCAAGATTCTGCTTTTAATCCCCAATTATAATCCTCTATAAATGAAGCAACTGCAGAAATTACGCCAGAGAGGATGGTAACCAAGTAGCAGCCAAACATGACAAAACATTCTCTAGACACAGTTCTTTAGTTCCAATTAAGGTTACTACTGCCTTTTAAATAACAAAGAATAAGTTAAGTTTTGATTACCTTGATTTTAACAGTATTAAAAGAATGCCTACCTCTTTCAGATGAAGGACGGTACGTTCAATGTCGCTTAAATTGGGTGGAGAAAGAGCTGTTGCCAACAAGGCTTTTGGTTCCCCCATATCAAGCCTTTTTATTTTTAACACTGTAGCTCCCAATGGAGAACACTGAAGGGAAGATGATGCTATTGTTACTTTTTGCCAAGGTGCATAGTTTGTAAGTTAATTTATAATATAATTACTTTTTATATAAAAAAGTATATATATCTACTATACATAAATTATTTATATGTATATACAAAAGTATATATAATTACTTTTTATATCAAAGTAATTTATCATAAAATACATGTAAGTGTGTAATTCAGTAAAATCTGAAATTGTGTTTAACTAAGGATATTTTTATTTTGAATAGAATGTTAATTTCTAGAGTCACATCAACTTTACTGTTATAATGCATCCACCATGAACAAAACAACATATGGTCTTTATCAACTGTTTGTCAAATTCAGTTCTATTCAGTGGTACAACTACTAGCCACTACACTCTCTTCAGGCAGTCTCTGCTACATTCAAACACCTAAGAAAAATAAGTCCTTTGTATCTCCCCAAATTCTTACCAGTATCTCAGGTACTGATTTCTCTGGAATACAGTCTCTCCAGAAGTTCTTGTATACAAGCCTGTAACAATACCCATTGGAAACACGTCCAGCACGACCTTCACAGAAGAGCAAAACAATAATTTGAAAACTGCCTAAGTCTGATTGTCCAAAACATGTCTACAAGATTTCTGGACAGCTGAACAGTATGCAACAGCTGATGCTGCAGGCAGACCAGTGTTTTGCTCTCTTGCAACAGCTGAGCCCAGTAAAGACTCTCTCTCCTTCCCTACATATGCACCATATAGAGTAATTTTGCTTTCACAGCAGCTCTAACGGAAGTTACTTATTGTACATTTCACCCAAATACCTCTTCCACACAGATGCTGATTTGGAGCAGTTATTTTTCTTTCATCCATTTATCTCAGTTGAACAGATGAGATATATCCTGCTCTAAAATACACTTCCTCAAAACCAGGAAATGCCAAGTCCTACCAAGTCTAATACAGATAAATATGTCAGCACAAGTTTTGGCATACTCTCAAACTGAAGATCCTATATGCAGAGTCAAGGGGGAAGGGGCTAAAACCAGGCACACCGGTGAAGACCTAAGGGATGGTACGCTAGAATCAGAGGGGCTGTGTGCCAGTGAGGTCCTTCGGTTCGATCCACAAGGTGCTGAGTGTAAGGAGACGCACCTGAAATGCTTCTACACAAACGCACGCAGTATGAGGAATAAAATGGATGAGCTAGAAGTCCTGGCCCAGTCCCGCAACTACGACATCATCGGCATAAGCGAAACCTGGTGGGATGAGTCCTGTGACTGGGGTGTTGCGATAGACGGTTACAGGCTCTTCAGGAGGGACAGGCAGGGTAGGCGAGGTGGTGGGGTGGCGATGTATGTGAAGCAGGGGCTGGACTGTGTGGAACTCCAGGTCGGCGATGGCAAAGTTGAGAGCCTCTGGGTAAGGATCAAGGGACGAACGAATAAAGGGGATGTCGTTGTGGGAGTCTATTACAGACCGCCCGGCCAGGACGATAGCGCCGATAACTTATTCTTTACAGAACTAAGAGAGGCCTCGAGATTAACTCCCCTTGTCCTTATGGGGGACTTCAACTTGCCAGACGTTAACTGGGAGTGCCACACGGCTGACACGAGCAAGTCCAGGAGGTTCATGAAGCACCTAGATGATAACTTCTTGGTGCAGGTGCTGACGGAGCCAACTAGGAAAGGTGCCCTCCTAGACCTGTTGCTAGAAAACAGAGAGGGTCTGGTGGGAGATGTGGTGATTGGTGGCCGCCTCGGTCATAGCGACCATGAAGTGGTTGAGTTCAAAATTTACGGTGACAGAAGGAAAAGTGCCACCAAGACCTCATCCCTAGATATGGGGAAGGCGGACTTCAGGCTGCTCGGGGAACTAGTCAGCAAGGTCCCCTGGGAAGCTGCTCTTGAAGGCCTTGATGTCCACCAGTGCTGGTCACTCTTTAAGCGATGCCTCCTAGAAGCACAAGAACAGGCAATTCCTAAATACCGCAAGTCAGGCAGGCGCGGCAGGAGGCCGGCGTGGCTGAACAGGAACATTCTTACGGAGATTAGGCGGAAACAGAGTGTTTCGCTACTGGAAGGAGGGCCGGGTGACATGGAAAGAATACAGGGATGCTGCTCGTGTCTGTAGGAAGAAAATTCGTGTGGCTAAAGCACACCTAGAGTTGAAGCTGGCTGTGTCTGTGAGAGAAAATAAAAAGGGTTTTTTTAGATATGTGAATGGAAAAAGGAGAACTAAAGAATATATAGGGCCGCTCCTTGACAGGGAAGGTCTTCTCACAGACGATGACATAGGCAAAGCAGAGACGCTTAACGCCTTCTTTGCCTCTGTCTTCAATGCCGATGATGGGCTTCGGGACCCAGAGTGCCCCGAGCTGGAGGACCGGGACGGTGGGGATGACAAACTCCCAACTGACCCTGAACGTGTGCGGGATCTGCTACTCCACCTGGATCCCTACAAGTCCATGGGTCCGGATGGGATTCATCCCCGGGTGCTGAAGGAGCTGGCGGACGTCATCGCGGAACCTCTCTCAATTATTTTTCAACGATCCTGGGAGTCTGGAGAGGTCCCGGTAGACTGGAAGCTGGCAAATGTTGTGCCGATTTTCAAGAAGGGTCAGAAAGAAGACCCTAGCAATTACAGGCCTGTCAGTCTCACATCAGTGCCTGGTAAAATCATGGAAAAGATGGTTCTCGAACGTATTGAGGCGCACCTGGGGGACAAAGCAGTCATTGGTCCCAGCCAGCATGGGTTTGTGAAGGGTAGGTCCTGCCTAACTAACCTGATTTCCTTTTATGATAAGATCACCCGTATGGTAGACCAAGGGAAACCAGCTGATGTGATTTTTTTGGACTTCAGCAAGGCTTTTGACACGGTTTCCCATAGGATCCTACTGGACAAAATGTCCAGCATACAGCTAAATAAAAACATCATACGATGGGTGAGCAATTGGCTAACGGGCAGGGCCCAAAGGGTTATGGTGAATGGGGCTGCGTCATGCTGGCGGGCGGTCACCAGGGGGGTCCCTCAAGGCTCCATTTTAGGGCCGGTACTTTTCAATATTTTTATAAACGATCTGGATGTAGGAATAGAAGGCATTTTGAGCAAGTTTGCTGATGACACCAAACTTGGAGGAGTTGTGGACTCGAATGAGGGTGGAAAGGCCTTGCAGAGGGATCTGGATAGGTTGGAGAGCTGGGCGATCGCCAACCGCATGAAGTTCAATAAGAGCAAGTGCCGGGTCCTGCACCTGGGACGGGGAAACCCTGGCTGCACGTACAGACTGGGCGATGAGACGCTGGAGAGCAGCCTAGAAGAGAGGGATCTGGGGGTCATGGTAGACAGCAAGTTGAATATGAGCCGGCAGTGTGCCCTAGCAGCCAGGAGGGCCAACCGTGTCCTGGGGTGCATCAAGCACGGCATCGCTAGTAGGTCGAGGGAGGTGATTGTCCCGCTCTACTCTGCGCTGGTGCGGCCTCACCTCGAGTACTGTGTGCAGTTCTGGGCACCACAGTATAAAAAGGACATGAAACTGTTGGAGAGTGTCCAGAGGAGGGCTACGAAGATGGTGAAAGGCCTGGAGGGGAAGACGTACGAGGAACGGCTGAGGGCACTGGGCCTGTTCAGCCTGGAGAAGAGGAGGCTGAGGGGAGACCTCATCGCAGTCTACAACTTCCTCGTAAGGGGGTGTCGAGAGGCAGGAGACCTTTTCTCCATTAACACCTGCGACAGGACCCGCGGGAATGGAGTTAAGCTGAGGCAGGGGAAGTTTAGGCTGGACATCAGGAAGGGGTTCTTCACAGAGAGAGTGGTTGCACACTGGAACAGGCTCCCCAGGGAAGTGGTCACTGCACCGAGCCTGACTGAATTTAAGAAGAGATTGGACTGTGCACTTAGTCACATGGTCTGAACTTGGGTAGACCTGTGCGCTGTCAAGAGTTGGACTTGATGATCCTTAAGGGTCCCTTCCAACTCAGGATATTCTATGATTCTATGATTCTATGAAATACACGGTGAGCATAGTTGGATTTCCTACTTCACTCTATAGCTATCAAAAGCCTTCTATAGAACAATTACACATTATGACAAACAGCAAAATATTTTTATGATGCACTACTTATAGACAACACATTGATTTGAAGGTCTGTCTTCACAATTCCATACAGCATTCACTTCAACAAACTAAAGGGTACTCTACTCAGTGGGATATGCCACCAGAGTGTAAGGCCACGTTTTTAAGTCATGTGCATAAAAAAAATCTAAGTCTCCTACTATGCAAAATGCTGCTGCTGCTACTAGTTGGCTGTCATATTGTATTGGTCACATATTGGTCAGCTGACATAACCAACACTGACCCAGAACCAAAAAGCAATAATGCTGTGACTGTGGAGTCCTCATAGGTTTAAAAAAAATAAAGATACTTTTATATCTAACTATTACTACTATTACTATTACTCCTTTCCATTGAAACTGAAGACTTAGATATCAACAAGTACTAAGTAGAATAGGCAATACCAGTTCTTGTTTAACCTTGGGCTACAAACATTGGTATACACTGAAGACAGTGCTGTAGATCTTTCCCTAACTTGAGCAACAAATCGACATGAAAGAATCTTTTCCTGCAGAAAATCATGAGAAGTCAATATCTAGCAGTAGCTTTCTCCCTTTAAAGAAAAAAGGCACATGATTTAAAAAAGTAACTTAAATAACAAATCCTCATAAGTTTTATGGCCCATTAATTTTAGATTTTTACAATAATACACAAAATTTACCTCTGTAAAAAATCGTTTAACAAAATACAGCACTCAGGCATAGTTCTATAACCAATTTTAATACCCTGTCATGGTAAGGAATAAAATTTTTGTATAAACAGCCCGTGACAAAGATCATTAATCCTTTACACTAAATAATAAAAAAAATAACAGTTCTTCATCAAGGTTAACTTCTAAAATTCCTTTCCATTCCCTCCTGCCATCTTACCTTTTCTTTGATAACAGTTGGTTTTAGATGCCCAGCGAAGTCGCAAACTTTGATAATTAGTTTCCTCATCACAAACCAAAGTTCTAATTAAGCAGAAATCTATCACTGCAATTAAGAAAATAAAATCTTAATATTAAGAAATAATTCATCCTCACAGCAGTGTAATAAATACTGTTGATTTTGTGTTATCAGAGAAGGAATGTTTCAATCATTGACATATCCATTATTTTCTTTGTTGGTTTTCTAACAACTAGAACCAGGCTACTGAGAGCACTAACAGTACTACAAATAAATTTAAACTTAAATATAATAAATGTCAAAGATAGTGATCTTCAAAAGGCAATCATTCTGCATTTAGATATTCTACATTTGAGTTTGCCTAAACAGACACAAGTATTTTAAAATGAAAATATATTCAGAATGTGAATAAAAAGCTTCAGGTACTCGTGTCATAAGGTATGAATCTGCTTGTTACTGCATCTAAAATAAGGGGTCTTTTTTCCTGCAGCAAAAGATGAAAATTAGCACCCTGCTCAATAGCTCTACTATTTGTCCATATATCCAAGGTTTAAAACTGTTTCCTGTTGTAAAAGAAAGAGCTCAGTGGCTGTCAAAATTGAACTCCAACTTAAAGGCTTAGTGAAACGGTGACGTATTGAAAGTTAGGCAAGCACAAGTAAGGCAAACATTACAAATACAATGCACACACAGTTTCAGAATTTAGAAGACTTACCATACTTAACATCAGGAACTGTTACAGAGCTCTCAGCTATGTTTGTAGATAGAATAATCTGGGTTTTGAAGCAAGAAAGGAAAAAGGAATGAATAAAGAAAAACCTACTTAACATGTCTACATGAAAAAATCCAACCCAGTATGAAATATAATTGTGGTGTAAACATAATAATTCTGCTCTGCATGTGAAAGAACAAGCAATACAAGAAAGCCTTCATTTTATTTTCCTCATAGCAAAAAAGCATATTGAAGTAATACAGTATATGACAAACATGAAGAATGCAAGTATTTCCTCATGCCTCCATCGTAACAAAGTAACTCAGTATTAGCAACAATAAAGAAACCAAGTGATTAAGCAAAATGGGGGGGCACAAGGGGCACAAAGCAGGACAGAGACACCCCCCCCCCCCCATACAGAAGGAGTATTCTGCTCTGCAGGGCCTCTGTCATGCAGGCAGAAGAATCAACACGCACAAACTACCCTTCAGGATAAAAGCAGCGTCACACAGTAATTTAAGTGTAACTTCCTTTTATTTCTACATCTCTTGAGGTCTAAATACTAGTTAAAGCAGTATTTTTTTAATTTTTACTAGTTAAAACTTGCTCAGAGCAGCAGCTTACATCTTGAGGAGAAAAAAAACAAAACCTGCTTCGCCCTCATGCAGTTAAATTTAACTGGCACAGTTAATATTCTTCAAGGCAAAAGCATTTGCACACTTAATAGAAGTAATGATTCAACAATATTTACTTTTCTGTAGCCAGGAACTGGAGTCAAAAATACGTTGCTTTGTTCCTCTAATGTTACACGTGAGTGGAGTGGGTACACTTGCCACCTAAAGAAAATGTATTAAATATTTAGTGATGCAAGAACATAAAAGTTAATTACACATCTATGCTAAGTTATAGATGAGGGATTCATGGTCAAGTTTAATCAATCTGAAATAAATAGATGTGGTTTAACTTACCTTTTGTTAAACATATTTGTGAGACATGAATGCATGCAGCTTATTTCATTCAAACCTAGGGGGAAAAGTAATCAAGATTTTTCTTTTTAGTGATCATTAATAACTCTAAAACCACTTCTTACTTCACTTTAATTCTTAACTCCCATCTGTTCTTTGGGAGTCCCACTGCCCGTTCTTTGACTAGCACAATAATGAATCTGTAGTCCAAGCAACTAATTAACAAAGCTCTAAGCCAAACACCTTTAGCATCGTAGACAAAAACATACAGAAAATACATTTTTCTGTATAATAATGAACTGTAAATAATGCTATCTGATCATGAATGAACCAGAGCCATGTGATTAAAGATATAAAGAAAAGACAACACCATGATGTGGAGCTGTTTGGACTCAGCCTGCCAGACCTACTCAATCCCACTAAGTACTGCTCAGCTATCTTGCTGTTTAATGCTTCCTACTTGACATTCTGCCTGATTACATATTTGAGTAAGGCACCAAAGCTTGAATCCAATTTGTTTAAAGATAATTAAAAGAGACTTCATCCATGATTGGCAGAATTAGACTGATTACTAGGCTATAAACAATATTAACATTAGCTATTAATTGCCTTCTAGACACAGTAGGTATTATCTGCTGACCAATTCTGGAAAAGATGAGAGATCAACGGGACTCCAGCAAAAAAAAAAAAAAAAATGCCAACGGGAAAAGCAGATCTTAGAATCAAAAACTGACTAGTAACAAAATCTGGCAAACACACTAAGGCAATACGGAGAGCTGTACATTGAGAATTGAAAAAGAAAACACAAACCAGACAAAGAGGTTGACGTGAGCAGAACAGATTAAACTTATGACAGTAGCAGCACAATCCTTTGAAAGAAAGCTAAAGCTTTAAGCCATGAAATTCCTGCCATCAGCAGGTGTGTGTGAAGAACAGAGATATCAGGCCATCCCCATCCTGTTCAAGCTCCTGAAGAGGATGACAAACGGTTGTTGCTTTTATTTAGCCTACCAGTTAGTCTTGCAGAAGCATATTATATTACTCGAAAGTCTAGCTCAGTGATCAATCAGTCAGCACAGCCTAAGCTTTTTTTCCATTTTTTTTTCCCTGTAACGAGCCTGAAGAGCCGTACACCAAAGGATATGCTCAAGAAACAATTAAAAAGTCACCATGTCAAGTGCTCCAATGAAAATGCCAGAATTAAGACTGGTTGTGCAAACTTAATGCAGCCCCCTAGGAATACGTGTGTGTGTGTATACACATATATATAAATACACAAACACACATAGTATCTGTTAAAAATACAATTTTACAGTTAACATAGCTCTTTGTATCTCTGTATTACCTGTATTACCAGGTAAAATAGGAAGTGGAAGTGCTGTCTTTCTAGCACTACTGCTAGCATGCCTACTGCTAAGCTTGGCACAGCACGGAGATTCAGAAAGATTTATAGATTTAGAAAGTCCTGGTAAGGACAGACATCACCATGCCCAAGGGAAGAGCTGTGCCTCCCAGCTCCAAGGTACCTCTCCCCTTGAATGTGCCCAAGGCTCTTCAAAGTGTTCATGGATGTGCAAGCTTGCTAGTTGAGGGAAAACAATACTTGATATCACTAGCCGTGGATGAATGCATTTAACACAACTGGAAGAAATGCCAGGAGAAAGCATGTTAAATGACAAGAAAGGAATAAGGAAGTTGTTAAGATCTATACTCACCTGGTAAAAACACTAGCACACTTCCACGCTCTGATGGAAGACTCGAGGTTTTGTTCTCCCTAAATGAACATCATTTCATTAGCTTTTACAACCTCAAGCTACTTTATTACCACCAACATATTTTGTCTTGCACGAACAAGAACAATTGACTATCTTCTGTAACGTATATCATTCAAACTTCCTCATGAATGGAATTTAAAACATTTAAGATTATATTTCCTGATAAAACATATATAAAAATTGGAACTAGATCATTAGGCTTAGTTTTGTCTTCAAAGCAGAAGCATTCTTATTTACCAATTAAATTAATCAAATAGCTTACTCGAGATCTTAAAATGAAAAGACAGTACATTACTAGCTTATATTCCATACAAACTGATTCAGAAATTTCTCAAGTATATGTAACGGTCTTGCATTTTAAAATAATCACTAGATTCCTTTAACTAAGGTCTACCGTGCAAGAAAACTAACCATTATCAATAACTATCAAGATCACGACATTGATCAAAAATGTCATTCTCTAAGCATATCGGTTATGAGCCAAGAGGCTGAAATCACCTTAACATAATTCAGAGTTTTTATTTTTCAGTAGTAATCATTCCCGCTATATTTCTTTTTAACGAATCTTCAAAGTCTCTGCTCTTAAACAATATAATGAACAGAAAGTACAATTTTCAGTGGAGGGCAGCAATGAACACTCATAATAGCCCTTTTTAGTATTTGAAAGATGAAATGCTGATGTCTTGCATCATGCTTGCTTGTAAAAGGTAGCTTATTAGTAAACTGTAGTTCATATTTGGCTATTCTGAACTACAGTAAAACAGCTTCATTGAAAAGATCAAAAGGAACGGTCAAAAAAGCTTAGAAGACATTGATAAATATATTGTAAATAGTATTTCCTTCTAGCTATATAAGCTATATTAACATATATATTTACACTGAAGTTACTGTGTGCACATGTGTGTAAGTTGCTGCCAAATTTATCCCATTTATACAACTCCAGCAACACTTGTACATTGGTAACTGCTTAGGTCACCTTATGCAAGGATTTCTTAAAATTTCAAAAACTTTAGTAAGATTTAAAAAATTAAGCTTCCAAAACAAAATCATTTCTTCAGCATACATTTACCAACAGTTAAAATACTTGGGACCAAACCCTACCCCAACAAACATCCACCCTGCATTAGGCTGAAGTTGCAGAAGCTACTTTACTATATTTTGTAGTAACTAAACATCAATTTACAAGATGTAGAGCAGCACACACAAAAAATGCTTACTTCAAAAGACAATAAAAGAAAGCACTACATAAACAACCAGTGAAAATTAATGTCTTGTTTATATTCTTTTTTCATGGCTCAATGTATGTATTATTTCACAACACGAAATATAAATAATAAAACCACAACACAAAAAGAATAAAACCACAACTACTGTAAGATTAAGCTCTGATCAACAGCAAAAAATGCAGTTTCTGCATGAAATGGATAGCTTGAATATCCAGTAGCCAAAAGTGTATTTCAAGAACACAGGACATTCAGTAAGACATGGAGTCTTAATATAACCAGCCAGAGCAGAAATCACACCAATAGGTAAAATAAAAGCAGGGATGCATAGGAAAGTGAGGAACTACTAAGAACTCTACTACACAGGCTACTTTAAGTCCTGTTCCCTAATTCATGTCTCATGTCCCCTAAGGACTGCTGTTAACAGATCTTGTACAGTATCTTACCCATTGCGCTTCATCTCCAACTCATCGAATGACTGAATCAAAGACACCGCTACCTCATACATTTCCTTTACTATCACTGGCTTCTCAGCTCGTTGAGGAGGAAGCTGTGTGGAGAAGGAAGCATAAGGTTAACACAGCAAAACAGGCTGAAAGAGTCTGATTTGCATCTGAAGTGATACGTCAGGTGCTTTTTGATTAAAACTGATGCTGCACAAAAAATGTACAAAGCAATAACTTAATCTCGAGCATTCACTGCCTTCTAAATTTGTATTTTCCTTCCAGAGTCCTACCATTCTAATGCTAAAATAACACTAGAAAATTTACTTTGTGTATTTACTTGTTTATGATGAGCACAAGCCCACACTTCATCTCCTAACTTTTGCAGTAGCTGCTTCCTATCCAGACATAGCAAGCATGCATGACTAGTCCCAGTGCACAGGAACGAGATGACAAGAAGAGAAATTTGTATAAGGAAGGATAAGTCCTTCTCACAGGTTTCTACTTGACTGCAAGTAAATCACAGACCTCCACAGACCTCTGGTGATCCAACAGAAGGAAGGGATGACATCCAAAGGGACCTGGACAAGCTAGATATGCAGGCCCATGTGAACCTATCCCTTCTTGAAGCGGCTCACAATAGAATCACAAAAGGATCAGCTTTTGCTTCTGCAACTTCAGTCTTCACTTTTCCTAGTAGAACAGCCTGTTTGTAACACTACATCACATTGACCCTAGGTCACCTTGATACTTGGAGAAAAACTGCTTTTCTGAAAACCTCGAGAAAGTTATCTTTGTTGTTGTACAAGATGGACTGGAGGATGAAAAAAGCAGTCTATGAGTTGCTCCACTTCTCCAACTCCTCCCTGAAATGACCCATCCAGGCAGACTTACCAGTTGTACCACTGTCAACCCCAGAGCTTCTTCACTGCATTTTACACTCTCTATAGTAATGTTTTTCCCCTGAAGCTTGATTAGTCCATGGGAAAATACAAGCAGCAGTTTTGTTAAGGAATACTTTTTTTTTCCCCCAATATATGCAACAACCTAAGCAATTTTATATTTTTTGGGCTGCTCAAACATTTTGTGTTTAGATTATCCATGCTTTAAAAATTGTCAAATTTGTCTTTTCCGTTTTGTTACCTATTGTGCCTTTAGTATTCTTTAACATGACAAGGCTGTCACATCACTCTTAATACAAGGTAACAATGTGAGAAACAGCAAGTCCAAAAGCCCAGTCAGAACTGCCTGAAATAATACAACATCATCGGGATTGCTTTTGACAGCAGTTCACTACCTTTCATCTGGACTCTGACTTCAGTCCCAGGGATGTGAAGGAGTTTTCAGATTTGCAAACCAAAAATGGAGCTCTCTTTTTTGCCATAGGTAAGAAGGAGAGAGATGGAATTTCACAGAATTTCACACCAAAGACTAAGATCAAGACATCCCCCTCACACACACACTTTAAAAATCTGCTTACAGAATTAAATTTGCAACCAATTTGCATTTGGTAACTACAATGCTATACTACTGCAGTAGGTAAGCATTTACAGGACACAAATAGCTGTAAATTTGCCTATAGATACAGCCCTCATACAAATTTCAATCAAAACCAGTGTTGATATGACAAAAATAATGATCCACTTAAATATCCAAATCAATGTACTTGCTTAGAAAGGTCATTACACCAAGAAAAAAGAAACTTCTACAGACTTTTACTCAAACAAACAGTAGCACCTATAAATGACACAATATTTGGGCAAGAGTAAGCCAGTGCTATACTGAAAAACATTTCTCCCTTCTTTTTATTCTTTTTACTCTTTTCTACAAATGAAGCCATTTGAGAGGAAAGCATTATCTTTGAACCAGCAACATCTATCGAGCTGTAGCAAAGTGTTTACAGTAAACAGGCATGGAGAAGACAGAAAAATGACTCGTATTTCTATTTATCTTTCCGATCACAATTGGTATCAGTGAATTCCCAAATTACCCAAGCCAGAAATATTCAAGGAAAAAAATTCTTTTCAAGCATAGTTTTAAAATATTATCACCTACAAAAATGAGGGACTAATATTCAAGCCAAGAGATCTGCAGAATAAAACAATTCTACGTTAATACAGTAGCATCCAATTAGAGTAACTGGATAGTAGGATTTTTTGAGAAGGGACAAAGGTTCATACCTCACAGCAAACTAGACCATTAAATGACTGAACTGATTCAAGTCGAGAAGCTTTAAGCAAAGAGTTATGGTTTATGATGCCTGATTTTATAGCTATGAATTTTAAAGCAAAGATGAAACCTGGAAAAAAAAATCTGCCTAAAAAACACAGTATTTGTTTCTATTCAATACTGTATTCTATGTGAATTTTGTATAGGCAAAAATAGAAATATTTAGAACTACAGCCTAAAGCCTGTACACCTCAGACAGCTGATTTTGATTTTAGCATATTTAATATGACAGTGCTCACATTAT
The DNA here is from genome assembly GCF_047663525.1 of Anas platyrhynchos. Taxonomy (NCBI): domain Eukaryota; kingdom Metazoa; phylum Chordata; class Aves; order Anseriformes; family Anatidae; genus Anas; species Anas platyrhynchos. The sequence continues at coordinate 10,367,005 of NC_092591.1, forward strand.
TAATTGCATTAACTCTCAGGCTTGGCCTTTATTTTGTTTTTATTTCAGAACGTTACATAAATTATCTTAGACTTACATGTTTAAGCATTTCTCTAAAATCTATTATTCAGAGAAAATCTCAACACACAGCTCCATAAGGAACAAATGCAAAACCAAACATCAGTGTTTTCCAATTCTGTTTTTTTTTTTGTAAATATTAAAAACATTCAAGAGCACTTCTGTGTTTCTAGGTTGCCCTAGGATAAAATAAGTTCTTGAACAATCATATTCCTTTCCTCCTACTAAACAGAATGGCTATAGCCAGAAGAACACAACATTAAGAAACAAATGAAAACTTAAAAATCAAAGTTAAATGCTTGTATATGCAGAAAAAAATAACATATATATAAAAAGGCATAAGGACTGAAAGCAGTTTCCTTTTGTTCATGATCTTTGAGCTGAAAGGTATGGCAGCTGACCTCCAGCTGAAAATGCATCAGCTTTGACAAATGCAACTCGACTTAAGTAGACTTCCTACTGAATTTCTTGGTTATCTTTTTGTTGTCATTTATAATAAAAAAATACAGTATTACATAAAGTCCTCCGTGTTATCTATCCAGGCTGCCATACTAACGTATACATGTTGACAGGCCAAACGCTATATATGCGTGGGGTTGTGTTTTTTTGTTGTTGTTGTTTTTAGGCTGCTTTAAAGCTTAAAACAGTTGAGAGCATCCTAATCTGGCTTGCCTGTGTTCAGGCATAACCAATACCTGTCCTGTGTACAGAAAAAGCCATTATTTTCTTCTAAGTTTTCCATAAACTGTGGTGTTTTTTTGTTTGTTTTGTTTGTTTGTTCTGTAAGATCTATAAAGCCCTCAAATGCTACTTTCTGCAGACTTACACATTGTTCAGTAGTTTCCTTCAAACATGAACAAAGTGCCAGATACTAGTCAAGATCCCCACCCCTTTTCATTCCTTTTCTATTATGTTAAGGAAAAACTAGTCTACTCATGACTCTTGTTGTATTATCAAATTCTAATTAAAAACTAGAATTGTAATGTAAAATCAGTTACTTGCAATTTTGTTGCATGGCTTTCAACTGACTATTTAAATTTCTTTCTTACTATGTCCAATGAAATAGAATGACATTTACCATACCTGGGAACGAACAATGTGCTTCAAATCATCGAGATAATATTCTTCAATATCGTAACATTTGCCTTCCACCTTAAATACATAGGCTGGATTCAGACCATTATGAACTGGAAGTGCAAAGTAATTAGCAATTTCTTCACAGTTGATGGAAGCAGACATCAGTATTACCTTTAAAAAAAAATGGCACAGTAAATGTAAAACATTCATTTTGACACCAAATGTCATGCCACACTGGAATCTACCAATCTCTGCTTTCTTCTAAAATCTAATTTTGGTTACCGCAGTCATGTATCCTATGTACATTTAAGACAACGGAAGCTAAATGTTAAATAAAATTCCATTGTAGGATGTGGAGAAAAGTAAGCACCTTTAAGGGAACAGCTCAGGCTAGATGTCCAAGGCAGACAACGTGAAGACTTTTTCCTGTGGTTCAAGTTCAACCCCCAAATAGACAGTGGTGCCTTTACCTCTATCAAAAGATGGGCTTACTCCTATGAGTCTAATACCTGCAATTATACCCCAGCCTTAAAAATTTTAGTATAATTATTTTTGAAATATGTCAAGTTTCACCTAAGTTTCAATTAATTTATGCAACTTAAAACTTGCAAGGATCACATGAAGCTCCTTTCTGTTTGCTGACTCTGGTAAGATTCAGAATCTATGTTCTAGCAAACAGAAAAGCAGAAGTCACATATACTACCTGGTGAAGCCTTTTCTTTCTTTTTTTAGTTATTATGAAATTCATAATATGTGAAGGATGAAGGAAGGGAGAACAACGAAGTGAAGCATTAGTATCGTTATTTACCCTCTAGCTCCTCTACATGGAACGTGGTCCCACTGCTCAGCACTACCAGCTAGAGTAAGTTAGATCGATTCAACTTGGACAAAAAGGAAGAAGTTGTAATGCCCTGTGTGGTTTTCAGTTTCTTTACTCACATCTTCCAAGCTACTTTTAGAGCATTACTTGTGAACTGGAACACTCTCAGCCCTTTCTTGCTTGCACAACACCTTCCATAAATTCAAAAATAAAATGAAATACACACAAAACCCAAAACAAAAATGCAATGAAAAAGCATTCCTCCTATGAAGGAGGAATTGCCTGACAGGCAGGTAAGTGAATGAAGTGAGTATCGTACCACAATGCTCACTAATCTCCATAGCACACACTCTTAAAGGCACAAGGAGACACAGAAAAAAAGATTAAATCACTATGTCTTTCATAATTCTGAAAGAAGGAAAAAAATCTGAAAGGATCCAACTGTGCACATTATGAAATTCCTCTCACTACAGCATGAACTACCTCATGGCTCAGTGGATAGGGGCTCACCTCTGCTAGGAAAACAGGCTAATTATAACCTTCTCTGAAGGCTACTGACACAAAACTCAATCTAAATTATTCTAACCACAGTTACAGGCAAGCAATATTCAATTACTACTACTTCTACAACATCTTTGTAATTTGCATTCATAATAATCTACAAAGAGTGCTTTCAAACCGAAAGGAAAACGACAAGTTCTCAACAGTGTGGTGGAAGGATCCCATTACTAAACCAAAAGTTTGATCCACTTCCAAAGCACAAGTTCAGCAAGAAACATAGCATGTCAACAGTTTAGAACACACTGGAGATGTGCCGAGAACTGCCATCAGTGCAGGCAGTTCTTTTCTTCATCAAGGAGTCCAGAAACACCTGTGCAGCATGGCTACGTCTAAAGCCCCATCATCTGATACCAAAAATATTCACTATGAGAACAACTTAAGATGTCCCTAAATGGACATTCTCTACAACCAGGGAGAATGTTCTATGAAAACAGCACTACCTTTATCCTGTTTCCACTATCCCTAATTGAGGCAGTGAACAAGGGTAAGCATGTTGATTTTGCAGCTTTTAGCTAACGCACAGAGTACGCTGTGTATCAACCACAAGGACAGGACTGAGGCAGGGAGTACAAGGATGGGAAGACCCTAAAAGATAAGGGAAGAAAAGACTTCATACACACAGATAATAGAACCAGCAAGAACTGGCTTGGACTGCTGAGTCTGTGAAAGAAAGGCAGGTTCAGAAGTTTATCAGCAAGGAGGACTTCTGGCCTTCATCAAAATACCACCAGAGTACGCTGGCTGACCACCCGAGGATTCCAGTGCACATTTGAATAGGGGCAGGAACCTCTGTTAATAATTCTTTGGTTACTTAATGAATATGCAAGACTTATGGGGAGGTTGAAATGAATATGTATATATCCCATTAATATAAGCACCCTTGGCATGTGTGTGTTAGGCAGAAGGATCCCCCCCACACCCAGCACCGTAGTAACAAATACCTGCTTAATAACTTCGGTTATTGAGTTTTCACTGTGTCAAACAACTGCTTATGGAAATTGCCCTCTTGGGTTTGACCCAATAGAGCCAATCCAGAATTCTTCAGTTTTCTTTCAATGACCCCACTCTTTAAAATACCATCCTTAGAAGAGCCCACCAAATGTCTGCCCTGTGATCTAGCAGCAACAGTCTGCCAGAAAATTCAGTGTAGCTGGTAGGTATAACAACAGGCAGATCTTGTACTCCATACTCTCACCATCCTGTTAGCTGATATAATATCTAAGTATCTGATACATCTGAAGCCTGCAATGCCCAGATTAAGAGACGTGTCCTTTGTATGTATTTTTGTATGATTGTGAACTGTAAATTTATTTTTCCCCTTTTAACAGGCCTCCTTGCACCCCTTTGTTTCACAAATCCAGGCCTGTCCTGAGAGCCAGAAAATCTTGCATTTTCTAAACAAATCTGCCACATGATCAAAGTCTCCTTTAGTTTTTCAGAAGGGAATGAGGTAGGAGATATTGTGCTTAGTGTATAGTTTACAAAATGAATGACCCATTCTACTCTGCTAAAATGCAGCAATGAAGTGCCAGAATTGCCATCTCCCTGCCATAAAAAGCTCCACAGGGGTAAAATGAAAGCACCCATAAATATAAGATAGTCTCAGATTTAAACAATATGAAGAATATTTAGATGAAGTGTCAACTACAGAACAGGATGTAAAAGAGAAACTCCTCCAATAATAATTTTGAGGAATTTAACCAGAATTATGGAGACCAAAAAAAAAAATCATTCAGAAACCTTTTAGAGACAAATGTTTCCAAACTGAAAAGATGACAGGACTTGAAGAGATTCCTGATGTTGACACTAACCAGAAAATCAGCATCGATGGCAAACTTCACAAGCTGAATACAATCAAATTATTTGCCATTCTTGGTAGGCAGAGCCAAGTTCTACATAATGCTGAATAGGTTTATGCTAATGTCTCTGAAATCAAAGATAAATAGGGAGTTTTCTTATTGGCAACAAAAAGGATAAAAAATAAAATATAAGTACACAGACATGTCCTATGCCAACAGGAAGGGCATTCTGAGTGACAGCACACTTGGGAGACTTAAAGACTAAGTTATGAGTTGGAATCAATGCAGTTGATTGTGCAGAAGAACCCTGATTCCCTTACTTTAGCAACAAAAAAGACAGCATAGATTCATGTTGTCTATGTTTTGAACAGGACAGTTTGCATTAAGGCAACAGCTGACTGAAACACTTAAGGGACACATACAGTCTTATAAAAATCCTGCAGTCCCAAACAGGGGCATAGAGATGCTCTGGGTTAGCCTAACTCTACCCCCCCCCCCCCCCCGTATTTAAATTTCTTACAGTTCACAAGTCTATCCCTTTGAGACCACAAAGACTGAACACATCATGATAAATCTCTGCAAAGTGTTTTAGTAAAAAGCAAGTTTCCTAGCAGACAAGCAAATATCTCAGCCATGTTATACTACCAGTTCTGCCTAGAAACAGCAATACATTTCTATTTTTTGCTATTTGCAAACAACCTTAACAATTCCATAAGTTCAGAGTTAATGTTACCATATTTAACCAAGAATAAGCACTGCCCTCAATATCCAATACATAACTCTAGTTAAAAAGACATCTTGCATTTTTCTAGCCTTAAGCAGACTTTGGAAGCTAATGCATTTTAACATAAGAAAAAAAAAAAGTCTCTCAGAACACATTATACTGGCCAGGAAAAAAATGCCCTTCAGCTTACTTGCTTATGAAGACTAGCAAACTCAGTATTTTAGTTAAAAATAATAACAAATATTAAAGCAAGTTCTTTGAAATCTTACCCTTTGTAAATCAAAAACACGTAACAATTTATTCTTGAAGGAAACTACCAGAACATGCTTTTAACTTACCTTTACAGACTGTGAATTTGTACGCAACAGTTTACGGACTACCAAGAGCAAGAAATCCATTTCTTCTGTACGCTCATGCACCTGGAAGAATCCACAATTTCACTTTTTACAGGTTTTCATTAGGTCATGTTCTTCTTTCTGGTAATCTCTTCCTTTGCTGTTTATTTTTGTTTCATGCACTTTTTTAACTTGGAACAATACATTTTGATGGCAGAAAATGCATCTTTTAAGATTAATGCATTTAATCACGTTTTAAATCTCAACACAGCAGTTCAGATGACTGCAACATCCTTTTTAAAAATTCATGACACTGTTAGATCATATAACTTCTAGCATAATGACTAGAAAACCAGTGATGGGCTCTAGATTTGACAGTAACAGCTAAAGTGACACCAAGGATGGGTAACTAAATTGTACCAGGAGGATCACAAATGATCCAGGCGGGGAATACATCTGCTTGTCTATCAGCTGAGCAGATCAAACAGATTCCTCTTGTTCCATATAGCTGCTAGCCATGATCAAAATACACAACTACTCTCTAAAACATTTTCTGTCCACTTCTTCATATATCCTAGCATCTGACTTTTTTGGCTGCTTCTTACACAGTTCAATGAAGACTTCCACTCAACATTATCAATGATGAACAAATCCCTTTCTTGAATTGTTACAGTTTATATACAATTAACAGCTTTTTTTTTTTCTTTCTTTTTCCTCCAGAGCTCAACCTTCTAAAGGTCTACATTCATTCCTTTTTTTTCAGGTCATCCTTGAAGGATAAAGGCTCTTTCTAAAGGCAGTGACAACCAAGAGAAAGAAGTGGCCCCTTCCTCATACACCTAGTTGAACACATTCTTGAAATCCAAGCAGTAGATTTCAGAAGCCATCTCAAGACACTCATTCATCTCTAGACACTCCCCAAAATCCTCCCCAAGCCCTCAGTTCTAAGCTTCACTGTTCAAAGAACACCAAGAAAACATTATTTCAAGAACCATTAGTTTAGACAACGTATACAAACAATCTTTACTCATTTGTAAAGGTACATACCTGCATTTTTCTTTCTTTAGCACAGTAAGAAAGACAGAAAGTAAGAATTTTCTTAAAATAGAGATTAAATTTTTTTCACCAACTTACCTCATCAATGAAAATGTGCGTGAACTCAGTTAGGCTTTTGGCATAAACTGCTTTCTGAAGAAGTATCCCAGCTGTCATGTACAGCAACCGTGTCTCCTTTGTGGCAACCTTCTCTAAAGATACCTAACACACATTGAGAAACAAATAACATAGAAGTGAACAGATGCTCAATCTATTTCCTGAATATGGATCTCAAAGAACTGCAAACAGAAATATGGTGCAAAGTCATCAGAATTATTCACTTAAGCTTAGAAACACACTTGTTTAGAGGTTTTAACATCACCCAGAACAAGTTACCTCAGAAAGCAATTTTCTCTAGGAAAAATCAAAAAATCTCAGATGCTTATAAAATAAAGGATAAAAATTTCAGTTGGTCTAGCTATGGGCTCTAGTCTGAAAATAATTCTTTACAGGTTTTTTTAAAGGTGCATACATGAAACTTTCTACTAATATCCTCAACTGCTGTGTAGAGAAGTACAGGCCTGGTACACTAGCAGAAGCCCTGAGAAGTGGAGACATAGGATGTGGCACAGAAGAAAGCTGGCATAGGACGAGAGCAGATAAGGCCAAGTCTTGGCACTGCAGACCTCATGGTAGAAACAACTTCGTAATGGTCAGTTAGTCCAGTTAAAAAAAAAAGACCGCAACCTGTACAAAACATTTTGTGTTTTTGGTGTTTTTTTTTTGGTTGGTTGGTTGTTTTTGTTGTTTGTTTTGTTTGTTTTTTATGGGTAACAGAACAAAGAGTCTCTAACACAGGCAAATGGCACCATACATAGTAAATTCTGTTGTAACCTGGAGCTGTGAACCAATGCAAAAAAGGAAGTGGTCATAGCATTTTAGCAAGCATGACCCTAAGTGGATGGAAAAAGGATGAAAAAAAGGAAGATCAAACAAGCGAGAAAGAAGAAACCATCAAGATAAGTATCCCAGCAAAGGACTCTCAGAAACAGACAACTTACCATAAACATCCTCCCCATGGCCAATACCAGTGCAAACCCACCAGCCTTAGTACCCAGGGAAGCTAAGTCCAGAGGCAGCTATTGTCAAAGTACCATCAGAAACAATGACCACAGCATTTTATTGCAGTTATTGACCATTAAAGCACCAGTATTTGTGTCAAAATTTGACAGTAAGTTTATAAATGGAGGGATAGAACAGCTGAGTTTGGCAAAGGGAACGGTGGAGGTAGATTTAATTGAAAAACTGGTTCAGGTTTCTGAAATAAGAAACTATGACAGGACATTCGTGAAATAATGCATTCAAGTTTTGTCATAGCTGACAGTAAGCATAATAAAATCAAGCAAATCAACTGTGTTAATTCAGGATTGTAAAGGGGAAAAAAATGACAGAATATAGTTTTCCTGCAACAATTCCAGTGATTAATGATACAGATGCATCCAATTACCAGAACACAGACAATGAAATTATTTTTTCTGGAGTCTAACTAACATTTCCATTTGTTTAACTTTAAAAGCTTAAACATTTATTTGTCAATGTTTAACAGCAGACAGCTAAAACCCTGCAATTCCATTTTAAAAGCACATTCCAGAACATTTCTTCAGCGTGCTACATATAATTAAAGGTTACCAAGAAAGCAGGTAAGGTGCTCCTTTTTTCCTTATTTGTAAATAAAATTTAAAATGTTCTTATACCTGGTAGCCTACAAATCCACCCAGTGTCCATGATCGTTCCTTACTAATCCACCTGGCGATGCTGCTGGCACCAATTTTCCGAGGCTGGGTAACAGCAATATTGCAGTAGATAGATTGCTGAGTGCAATAATCCAGAACATATTGCGGAAGCTGCGTGCTCTTACCACTGCCAGTTGCTCCTTGTATAACCACAACTGAATTGCTTTCTATCAGAGACACTATCTGAAACAATTTTTCAAGAAAATTCTTAAGTCTATGAGAACACTTAAAACAGATTTCAAACAGATTCAAATTATCAATAGCTTTCAGTGGAATAACAAGTCTCTAAAATATTATGCCTTCTTTCTATCATCTCTTAGGCATTAGCAGATCACAGAAAAGAACATGTGCACATGCTCACATTTTTATACTTTACATACACATCTGTAAAAACAGTATAATAGTAATGTTTCTTCCTGAAAGGGTTTTTGTGCAATGAAAAAAGCATTCCCCCTCCCCCCCCCAAAGAAATGTAAAAAAGAAACCAATCACCAATCAAAACAAAATCGCACGATTTTCAGCTTTATTCCACAAAGAGAAAGTGCAATGAGATTACCTCTTCCTTGTGTTTGGCTATAGGCATATCAGCATATTTATACTCAGATATTGGCACAGAACTCCCAACTCTTGGCTCACACTTAGGTAGGGCAGTATCTAGTCAGAAAAATAACCAAGAATAAGTTTTCACAATACAGAAAGAGAAAGATGAGCAGGGGAATACAAACACTGTATTTGAAAACCTAACTTTTACAAAGTTCAAGTCACATACATAGGGGTATTAATAGAAATAATAATTTTTACTATGAACAGACCGGAGGGATTTCCTTTGTTAAAGAAACTGCTGTTTTACTGACAGCTGCTCTGGAAGAACTGCGTATAAACCACGATCAGTGTCAAGGATATATACAGTTCTGTGACTCTCTCCACTTTCCTCTTAACTCAAAACCCAGCATTTTTGCACAGTTTGCATTACAAGTACAAAATCCACATGTTCCTGAAAACTTTGTTTTAATGATACTGAAGAAAACATGCTTATTCGTTTATCCATCCTTATGCGTGACCACTATTTTTCTACTTCTTAATTAAACAATCTCTTTTTTAAGAATCTCTATAACCTTTCAATGTGACACCACTGCCAAGAGAACACAAAATGTAGTTAGTCACAGTTAATGCAGGACAAGATTTTACAGTAGTACCAAGATTTCCTGCTCAGAAGTCTGCTGTCAGTCTGACTGTGACCAATAAAATAGCAACTGATCAGGTGACAAGGGAAGTGTAGAATGGGAAAACCAGTGCAAAACTGGCAAGTAATTTTTGCAAGTTACAGTTAAACAATTTGGGTAGAAAAATGATCTATTTCAAATGGCTTTCACCAGGTGCAATAATGAATTTTATTTACCTATTTGCATTCAAATAATACGAGTTTAAGACTTCACTTTATGTTGAGTCATTTTTTTAACGTAATACTCACAGTAGTGGGAATGAAATTCAGTATTCTTTTTACAAAGAAAATAGGTATCATTAAATAAAGGCCACAGCCTAAATACTTGACTGCTCAGTTAGAGCTTCCTTTCTTAGGAAGGCTTAGTAATAATCTTGCACAGCAGTGAAGCGGAAGCCAGCAGATTAATTTTTTGTCTCTGTAGTGAACCTCTATGTGCTCCAACCTCCCAAATTGTTGTTGAATGTCCAAGAACACAAAATGAATTATTCCCACATTAAAACACCACAAAGCCCCAAAACCTAGGCAGCTAGGACACTTTCATAAAACACTAAAAACCAGAATATTCTCCAACAAGATAGACTTTTAATCTTGATTCTGTATAATGCAACAACAGCTGTAGGTGATTGTTGCATGGCTATTTACTTAGCACTAACAAACACATACTAAAACAAACTTAATATTTTCCAAGGATGATGATTTTAAATGTCCTTTTTAAAAGAGACTTTCAGTAAAGATTCTTCATATATATATCCCCCAAAAATTCATATAGAGCATTCTGTCACAGCAACACTGTACAATGGATGACTGGCTTCCCTCTGGCACAAACATGTCACTTTTGAGACATCAGTAACTCTGCAGGATTTGACCAATGCTGGAAGAAATCTCAAGCTGCTAGGGAAAAGATCCTGGTGTCAGCACAATCCTGCTAAAGCAGCGTTGCCTTCCCACCTTTGTCAGGTTTTCCATCTAACAGTCAGTACATTTAGTCAGTGCTATAAGGAATATAGCATAAAGAATATGAAGAATAATATATAAAGAACACCCAAATTTGAAAAACTGTTTTCCACAGAGTAACAAAAGCAGGAAAATGCCCCCTATATATGAAAACCACACACAGCTCTGTAAGGTAACCCCTCTGCACAACATCTTCTGACCCCACTGAGTCAACGGGGCATAGATTTCTTTGACTCAGCCAGCCCAATGTGTTAGGGAAGAACTACTGCTGGATGTTCTCCTTTGTTCAAATAATTGTGAAGCATTTTCTGTTACCTGATCATGTCAACTTCCTTTTCACAGCAGTTATCATTTCTACTATGCTCTGTAGAAGCCTTACAATCTGCACAATTACTTGCATGAATCCATGTGAAGGCAAGAATGAATACTCTAAGTTCTAAATATCAAGGAGAAAGTTTTTATGGTAGGCCAAAAGAAAATAAGTATTTATAAAAATAACATACCAGGGTGACTGGGCGGAAATATTTCCTAACAAGAATGTACTGTAACTGTGTCTTCCACAGAAATACTGCAAGGATCAGTTCCATTCAAAATGAAGCAGGCCAGCAGCACTGTTAGCCTACCTCAGGCACAAGTCTTATTTAATAGCTCAAAGATGTAACTGATTTATGGCATTTCCCTAAATTAACCAAAATGACTAACTGTTAAGAGTTAAACGGGAAGCATGTGAAAAACTAGACAATACTGTGATACTGATCTACAACACACTATGCCTCTTTCAATCTGCTTATTTTGCATTTTCCATGCCTCCTTGTCTCCCACAAATGTTATGCCATTTGAAGTGGACCAGAGACAGCCAGCACACTGGGGCTGGGACCTACGGTCAGATGCACTGCACATGCTGGACGAGCCACCTGCACCTACTGAGTGAGCCTCAGCTGATGACAAGACAAACAAACGGCTGCAGGATCCACCTGAGTTCCAGAGGTCATGTACTTTGCAGAAGCATGGAAGGAAAGTAATATCTAGAAAATGTCTCCTTTTTTCCAAATTTTGGGAAATCAAAGTGATAAAAAATTAGAGAGAATGACATGCAGAATAGAAACTACATGAGTGTCCTTTCCTTAGGAAATCAGCTACATTAACAAATTTGGAAATTAAGAAGCACAGTTAGAGTTTGAAGCTAAGTTGTCCTGACAACTGAGTCAGCCTCATACTGCTTTTACCAGAGCTCCTAGGAAAGAGGTGCAATCAAATTTCTCTCTAAAGACAAACAAAGCAACAATCAAGTACACAGAGAAATAACATGGAGACAAAAAAGGAAAAACAGAACAAAAAGATACATACTGAGTCCAGAGTGTTGTTTTTCTTGCAGATGTTTCGATCTAACATATCTACATTTCTCAAGACAATAAACCAGATGTATGCACATAAATCTATGCATCAGCATTATACACTGTTGATCCCAGAATATATATATATATATATATATATATATATTTTTTTTTTTTTTAACACCTTGCCTTACACAAACAAATGTACACACGGAGCATTAAACAAACAGGAAAGATGCAGTGAGGTTTCACAATTTTATCTGGAGGAAGAAGACAGGAAAAGGACGGGTAAGCCTGTGTTAGAATAGGAAATTTTTTTTACCTAGCTTATAGACAAACTGATCAGTTCCAAATGCATCAAGCTTTTGTGCCTCCACTTGTCTGTATTTTTCAGCATATTCAGTTCCACCTCTCTCTGTGCTAGGCAACCTAAAGAAAAAAGAAATGACAATTCAGTACATGCTTCCTAATCCAACAGTTACAGATCTGTATGGAAGTAACTGCATTACACTTAAGTTCAGAGATCCTATATCATGCAGTACCTACTTCAACAAATAAACTTCAGAGGTTAATTTTGTCTTTGCAGTTAAGATATTAGCCTGAGGGAAGTGCCATATTAAATCTCGTTGTTGGGATTCCAAAGAACTGCACTCCCAAAGTATCATCCTCTAAGTTTGCAATAGCTAGGAATTTGTCTCCTAATGAAAGTCTAAAATTTCTTTTGAGCAAAGATTAAATAGATTGCTTTCACAAGTTCTTAATACAACACAACTGATAAAACACACATTATCCTCACATCACTCCTCAGAGACAGGTGGAAAGGAGCAAACCATCTCCTCACTACTTCAAGGAAAAGAACTTGTCCTTGAACAAAGATTTGCTGGTGGTCAGGAAACATACTAACATGATCCCTCAGAGAACTTTATACAAAACCACAGTTACGTCATTCTGCACAAGAGTGAAAATCTATCCATGACCCAATAGAACAGAGTGAAAAAAAAATCTGTTCTACACAGTATGAAGAAAAACACATGTATTTCACTAGAAAATAAAGCAGCACACATACAGTAATTGTATTTAAAAACACATCCTAAATGAATGTAAATACTGTAGAGTTGCAGACGCAAAAATGTCAAAACTATGGTTTTGCACCTTAATTTAAGCTCTGGGCTCTGAGCATGTGTCCTGGTTTCAGTTAGGACAGTTTATTTTCCTCCTAGTAGCTGGTAGGGTGCTATGTTTTGGCTTAGGATGAGAAGAGTGCTGATAACACACTGATATTTTAATTGTTGCAGAGCAGTGCTTATACTGAGCCAAGGATGTTTCAGCTTCTTGCTCTGTCCTGCCAGTGGGCAGGCTGGGGGTGCAGCAGGAGCTGGGAGGGGACAGACCCAGGACAGCTGACCCTAACTGGAGAAAGGGGTATTCCATACCATCTGGTGTCATGCTAAACAATGTATAGGGGTGGCTGGCCGGGGTGGGGGCGCCAACTGCTCAGGATTACGCTTGGCACTGGTCAACGGGTGGTGAGCAATTGCATTCTGCATCACCTGTTTGTACATGTTATTAGTAGTAGTACTATTATCATCATCATTAATACTATTTTCCTGTCTTAATAAACTGTCTTTATCTCAACTCACGGGCTTCACTTTCCCGTTTCTCTCCCCCATCCCAGAGAGGGAGGGAGGAGGGTGAGCCAACCGTGTGGAGTTTAGCTGCTGGCCGGGTTAAACCACCACAGCAAACTTTGGCTAGGTACTGAATAGCAAATCTGTTTGTCTGTGGCTTTGAAACATTTTATAACTGGACTAAAGCCTCTATTTCTTGACCTGAATATGAATATCAGGTTGCACAAAGAAGCTGTAGATGCCCCATGTGTTCAAGGCCAGGCTGGATGGAGCCCCAGGCAACGTGATCTAGTGGGTGGGATCCCCGCACGTGGCAGGGGTTGGAACTGGGTGATCTCTAAGGTCCCTTCCAACTCAAGCTATTCCATGATTAAGCAACATTGACCTCAAAGGCAATTAAATTGAGAACAGCAAGAGATGTTTAACAAGGCATTCTCACACACATTTCTCATCATACATTAATTCACAAAGCCTTGATAACACAAGTGCCCACCTTCTCTGGCAAGGCAAGCTCTGGACTAGCCTGGCTCTGCCACAGATGATTCACTGGGATCAGTCATTATGTCCTCCTACAGAAAGCACCACGTGTGTATCACCACACTGCTGTCAACAAGATGTGAGAGGAACAACAAAGAAGCCTTCATAATGGCTTCACATCCTATTTTAACAATATTTTGAGTGCAGAACCAAGTCAACGTTTCCCCAACTCTTGAATATCTCAACACAGTGTTCAAAAGGATTGTGTGCAGAACTGCAACTGCCACAAGAGAAACAGCTGCCCATGTGCAGAGGGCAGCCTACAGCAGGGTTACCGCCCAAACCCTTCCCAAATAGCAGGCCTCCATCTCAGAATGGATTTCAAGGAGTTCAAACACATCCTGTCAGCCCACCTCTCAAGTAGGTTATTCCAGTGAATATATATTAAACACAAAATACGATGAAGTTGTAAGTCAAGCATTCAGCAGCTGAAAACACCATAATTAAATTTGACCATGCAGTCTCAGTTTGGCACCACTGCACGCACATGATAGAGATTTTAGTGATGTAGCCAATTGTTTTTGTTTCCCTGCGACTACAGCCTCACTGAGCACACCGGACGCACAGAAATAAACCTGATTATGCAGTAAATGCAAACGGTCCTTGAGTCATCCACAACAACAAAGCAGTGATTGAAACAGCAAGCATGGCCATAAAAAGAGTGGGTATGAACCATCTGTACCCCAAGCAACCACAAGCAAACCGCTTCACCAAAAAGCTTCTGCTAAGAGGGAGCATCCGTGGGGGAGAAAGACAGGTCTGTGCTCCTCATCTCCTGTAAAGAGCTTGAAGAGGAACAGGCACGTAAGCTGCAGATGAAGTCAATTAATAAACCCTGTTTCATATAATACCAGATATATTCAAATGAGCAGTCCTAGAGAAGAATTATTAAGCACTTCAAAATGGGCTCCCAGCAGTACAAGCTCTGACCTTTACCTGAGCAACTCCAGGAGAACGAGGACAGTGTGACCTCAGTGATTGGAGGCAATGCATTACTTTTTGTGTGCATGTTTGGGTATTTTCTTTCAGATGTGATGTTTTCTGTATTCAGAACGCAGCATGCAGAAAATAAACCTGAGGCTATGCAATGAATGAAGAAAATATTTAATAGCCACTCATTAAGAATGAACATTGCTCACTCTTTGCAGTGAACCAGGCTATAGTCTCGAGGAAAATCATATGTAATTGGGAAATTGCATATGGGCATACGAAATGAACAAACAACCTTCATTACATCAGTTCTCCATGTTTTAATGCTGACCTTTGCAGCTTCAATAAAATAAAAAGCTTACCAAAATAATATTTTGGGTTTTTTTAAACAAATTGAAAAAGAAATTCCTTCTGAACCCTCTGGCACTCTCATGGGTCATCAGAGCAACACAACCCTCCTGTACAACCATTAATAACCCAGCATCAGTAGGCATCATCCTATACATGGACAAACAGAAAGGGATGGAGTACTTTTCTGATGAGTTTTAACAAGAATTTGCTGACAGCTGAGGAATGACAAGACACAGAAAATTTAGATCCATTCCATGTAAGAAGAGGACAACACTAATGAAAGGACTTGTCAAGATTCCCCTATGAAGATGTGCCTGCCCAATAAACCACTTCTCTATTCCCCACTTCTATTCCCTCCGACACAGCGAGAGCCTGCATTTCAGCATACCTGCCCTATTATAGGGCATATTCCTTAGGTCTCCCAGATTGCAGCCTAAGCAATCAGCTACTTGAAGAGTCCCCAGGTCTTCTAATCCCCTAAATAAATTACAATGTAGGCAAACAAAACTTTTCAGTTGCATATATAAATTCGTAATTGTAACAAATTAAGAGGCAGTAAGAAGTATTTTCTTGACTCTAACATGATTATTGAAAAAAAGTCATTATTTCAATTTGAAGAAAACCAGGAGATGAGATGTTCTGTGTTTTGTTCTTCCCCCCCCCCCCTTCCCCCTTATTAAAAAACAGGGTGGGGAGGCTGGGGTTGATCTTACTCAAATCCAAAGCACATTTCATCCTCAGCAGCAGGCAGATTTCTGCAGCTGAACCTGCAGGAAATATATGACATTAAAACTCATCACCCCACATGGACAGAGGCTGATAAAATGATAAACCACTGACAACACCATCAATCAGTAATGTCACTGTCATCAAGTTAACTCGTTAAGTCCTAACAGCTGCAGAACGTAACACACCAGCTACTTAAAAGCTGTAGACAACTCAGGACCTACCTGCTCTTTCTGCAAAATACTCCCAGAAGGAGCAGACACAGCAACTTCGAGCCTGAGTGGCAGGGGCCAGCAGAAGGCTTCTACACAGGCCAAGAGGCGTTACATATCTTGCAAAAAGAATGTGCTAATTAATATTGTTATGAGATGATGGGTTACTTACTTTCCTTGTTCTTTAGCATGTAATTTAACCAATATAACCTTTTTCCGAAGTATGACTGATCTCTGCACGTGTGACTTACAAAAAAATAAGTTTGAGGACTTGATTGAGAGAAAATTGTTTTAATATTTCATTTGGGTTTAAAGGTCAAATCAGTGTCATGACAAACTTAAATGCAGCTGCCACTTCAGGGGAATTACTAGAAGGGAAACACAGTTTAACACCAGAAATCATTGACACATTAAATTCCAAATGCTCTCAAATCCATAGAGGGTGCCTTTCCTTAAATAACTTCAAGTAGATAAAGGTCTTCCTTTTCTTCAAGCTACAGAGTGACCTCTAGTAAGTCAACAAGGCCATCACACCAGAATACACTCAGTAAACTTAATATCTGAACATCGTCTGAAGTATTAAACCAACCACTTCTGTACACACATTTCTCAAAACCAGAATCAATCGCCAACCCTCAATCACAACTGACAGGTGATTTATTTGGCTCTTCACAGCAACATATGTTAAAACACCAATACACACACTGAACACTGTTAATGTCTCTAGAACTGAGGTTTGGAAAACAAACAAACCAGCTTTTTAAATGTAGAGAAACAGATAGAGTTATTCCCTGAAGAACACTGCCAACTCAGCAAACATGGTTGTATAAAGAAAATATTCCAATACGTAATGACACTCCAAAGATTAAGATGGCTGCAGAGCAAATAAAGAGGAATTTCAGGTTATTTTCTATTAGCTATTTTGTGGATATGAACTCCCATCAGCTATAACCTGATATGTATTTGTACTGCAGAGACAAACAACTGAAAAAGAAAAAAAAAGCAAACAAACCCAGTGCTCTATGGCAGTGTTCTTAACAATACTTGTACTTGTCCTTTCTGTTCATTTATATTCTGCCTCATTTGCCATGAAAGTCTCTGTTCACATGGGACTGGAGGTGAACATAAAACCATTGTCACTCATTTCCCAGATCACAAGAGGACTGCCCTCCTGGCTTCTATCACACACAAGTCACCCACCTTCTTAGAGAACTTTGGGAGATGGAGGAAAATCACTTGAAAAGCCCCTTGGCTTTATGGCATGCAGAGGAATATTTTGCTGTACAATTTTAGTACAATATATACAGTAGACCATTTCAAAGTCTGTTCTCTGAAACTAAAATAATGTGACACTTTACATAACGGAACATTTGCCATGACAGTAAATAACCTTCCACGGGCTTTACTGAAGGACATACTAAAAATGACTCTCCTCCTAACTGGCAGTGGGCATTCTGGACTTTTAGAAGACTGGTCTTACCTGCACAAATAACCAACTTTAAAAGAAAATGTACTGTCACTCAAAAGATTGTCATGTTTCAGTCTAAAAAATAAAAGATACCACTTGGATTCAGAATAAGTGAAGCTAAACCATTAAATACTAAAATATGTTTTACCAAAAAATTGCACATCACTTTAAGAATCTAAGAATCAGTGAGCTGCATGTGTTTTTGTTTTTTTTTTCTCCAAACACAACAGCACTGTTCTAAATATCTGGGTAGCTGAAGTCTTTGTATCAAGGCACTTAAATACACACATGACTCCTCCTCATAGCAAGCAGTTAGTCAGAAGGACCGTTGTTCAAACTTGAACTAGCTGGGGATGGAGCACACTAAAACAGTTCTGACTAGGTAAGCTCAACATTTCAAAAATATTTGTTCTTTGACAGAGTAATAGCTCTGTGAAACCTCCTGCCTTCTACCTCATCCACAGTTAAAATGCAAGAACAGTAACAACCAGAAATGCCGGGACGAAACAGCCCTTATCCTCAAGGTTACTGTCCCTACAGGTCTCTTATTATTTATTTATATTTTATTTTCCACTGGGGAGACTGGGAAGAACTTCTGGGCTTCAGAACTGGACTTTTTGCTGGAGGTGAGCTGTTTTATGAGCTCTCTTCTGCAGAGAGCTCAAGTAGGGCTGTGCAGAAGATGGCAGCTATTACCTGAGGCAGATGGTGGAAAGCCACACACCCAAACCTGTCCCCACTAGTCAGCCAGTTATGGAAATTAGAGTTCTAGTTAGTTATGAATTGTAGTAAAAAGTAGGTGTTCACATCAACATAAATCAAAAACAGTGACCATCAGGCATGGCTTCTGATCCCTTAGCAATACCCACAAAGCACTTATACTCCTTAAAACTCTCGAATTCATCTCCTCCGCTCTAAGCATAAAGAGAAGGAACTTGGCCAAATAGCCAAAAAATCCTCAAAACAATAAAAAAATGAACAATTTGGTGTAAACCAGCTAAAAGCTCCAAATTACAATGGAATTAAGAGTTTAAAAATTAAAAAGTATCAAATTTGATACAAAGTATCAAATGCAGGATCCTCTCGATTTCTAACTAATGCCTGTAACTCCCCTGCCTATTAGTGATGTGTCACCAGCACCAGATGTGAATGCTACAGAAAGTGGGACTGGAAGACATCAGCTTCAAGCATGCCCTGGTTATATTCACCACAGGAATGGTAGCACAGTGATAGCTAACACAACTCTGTCAGCTAGCGCTGTTAAGAGGGAATTATTACTGTTGTTAGCTGTCACAGCTTGTGGCAAGTTTTGTTCATAGTTGTTAACAAGTGAAAGCCATCCAAGGCTGTCTGTAAGATCTGAGGAGGTAGACTCACCATCTGTCTGTAGCCTGAAACAGCTCCAGCGAGTTGTTCTGCCATATCAAAGAAAAATGCACTGCGAAGTTGATCATTAAATCCAAGGAGTGGGACAGCTTATAAATGGAGGCACATCATCTTACCTGCTAGCTACAGAGAGCTACAAAGCTGAAATCTCTTTTCTCAGGTGACTGGTAGTACTGGTGGTAACCTTCCTAATAACTTGAAGCACCAACTCCTCACAAAATCAGACAGGTGACAAACCAGAGTGTGTGACTATAACCTACGAACAAATATGGAGCACACACCACTACACCAAGTTGTTAAAACATTAGCTAGCTAGCAGTGGTTACAACCTGCTGCCAATACTTTTGGGCAAACAAGACTATTGATGACAATTCCTTGGTGTGTTATTACAACTCTCTCATTCATGACGAGAACTGCATTTGCCTCTTTCAACGACAAGTCAGAAGCATCTCAGATCACAGATGGTACTGATGTCCTAAATCTTCTGTAGTAAAGAATAAGAACCTTCTCCTCCACCTGTTTTTGCAATTTGTCACACTGCAGTATTTGGTTAAATGGAAGCGTTTTTACAGTTTCCTTCTCCCCTGAATTCACTTCAGTGAGGCTGTTCAAAAGCCCAGCTCCATGGCACACGGAGTCAGGTGAACTAACTTGTGTGCAGGGTCAGCTACTTCTCAAATTGGCTTTCTGTCAAAGAATACTGTGTCGTGGCCTACAACACACTCAACCACCACAAACCAGTTTTGAATTTGTAGTTCATAGAGACCAGCACAGCAGTAACTCTAGGTTTAAGTAGACTGCTTTTATTTCAGTACAGGACCAGCTTTTCAGTTTAGGAAGTTCCTTTATGTATGTGATGTTAAGATGTACAGAAAGATTAAAGCCTTCCTTCCTGCACTGAAAGCTGACTTGGATTTGCAGCTTTTTCTCCCAAGACAAAAGTAGAACAGTTTCACTAGTTCCCAGAGTATGGTTACAGAACAATACTTTTCTTAGGAAAACACTACACTGGAAGAACAGCTGCTCCCTAGAGAACTTTCCTTCTTCCTGAGGATTTCAGATTTTGCAAGAATGTTTTGAGAACACACTTTCTACATTACATGATTACAACAAATCCTTTACTACAGTAACACTAAAAGGTCATAATCAGAACTTAAAACTTACTTAACCACACACCAGTGCAAATATTCAAGTTTATTGTGCTAAAGAAATTAGTTTACTTAGTTCTTTGATTAAGCTTTCTAAAGCTTTTGGAAAGCATCAGAGTAAAATGAACATCTGCTGTCACCTCGTTTTAGCTAAGAAATACTACCTTGCCAGGAACAGTTCAATCTTCTGAAGTAGCTGGTATCTAGGTTAGTGAGGAACTCATGATGCCAGACTCCACGGTTCACTTACTGCGTTCTAAGAACCCACCCTATTTTCTCCCCTGATATCACTTAGCCTTGAGTAAGTGTCCTGTGAACATCCACACAAGCTCCTCACCTTTATTCTTCAAGTACTCCTCTCAAGTTATGCTTTGCCACTGTCTCACAGTCAAACTCCAGGCACATTCAGCGCCCTCAGAACATGGGTACACACTGTGTACCCGTGGTGTTAGCTCTTTAAATCCTTGTTTTCTGTTGCATTTGCATCACAAGTGCATGCAACTGTTCTTGTTCTGCTGTTGTGCTGTGCCTTTAACATGGAGCCAAGGGCTCCTAGTTGATAACATAAGCTGGAAGAGACCTGACAAGGAAATTCAAAGATTTTAACCTTGCAGAACTTGAAAAGCAAACAAATCTTCTACTTAAGTGCTAAATAATTGCAGTCACATACCAGGTATTTGATTCCAGAATATCTTACTCAAGGTTCCTCTCCAATTGCGAGAGGTTAACAGGAGGAGACCAAAGAGGAACTCCCAGATCAGACACTGGGCACCAGGCATTATCAGGTTGAACATGAGAGCAATGGCCCACGCTTCCACCCTTCACACCAAGCCACACATTACAAACAACCATTTATCAACGGTGACGTTTGTCACAGCACATGCTGGGCATGTGCCATCAGGACAAAACATACCCAGGACACAACCCTGGTCATGGATGTGGTGCTATCTTCAGAGGAATTCTTGCCAGATGACCTGTACTGATTCTGCACTAAATTGACATTCCCTTCTTCCCCTTCTAAATTACAAGCAGCACGTATGTTTACTGAGGCCAGTAAATAAAAAAAGTTTCAACATGAAATTACTCTAGAATAGGTTAAAGTAAATTATGCTTATTTTGTGCACGTAACTATGGAAACGTAACTATAGCTACCTCAATGTCTCCTCTCTCCTGTATTTGTAAACCAAATGCCATGAAACTAACACACCTAGAAGACATGAAGAAATCAAACACATGCACCATAACCCATAAAAATCCACCTCAAAGCAGCCACTACCACAGAGATGGGTTTCAGCAGTTCTGTCATTTCACATGCAGATGTCTTCACACCTCTAGTGGTGCTAAAGCTTAAGGGTCTTATATATGTTACATATGTGCTCTGTCATGGAAATCTGTTTTAGACTGCCTAGCTCTATTCAGCCATCCTCAAGATGAAGCATTTATTCTTCACATGGTCTGATGGCACAGAAGACACAAGTCAAGCCACCTAGCTGCAGTCAGAGCTTCCCCAAGCCTCCATTTCTACAGAGAATTTAGGAAAAGGCTCCCAAAAAGCATGGAAGTATTTAGCATGCACAGCAGGAGTAATCTGCACAGTGCACAAACCATATGCACGGCACAATAAAAAAAATCATTTAGTGATTGCTTGTGGAAATGCTAGAAAAAAGCATTCTGTCCTTTCAAGAAAGAAGAAAAATGAGTAGCCCCACTTCTCTCCGCCTCACCCAACATCTCTACAAACTAGCTATGCAGACTCCTAGTCAGCTGCTTATGCAGCAAACATCTTTGTAGAACACTAGATTTCACAGTTCAACAAGTACTAACTTTGATTTGGAGCTCCTCTTTACTTGAGATTGGTTAAAGACCATGAGTATAGCAGGAGGAGGAACACCTTAAGGTTTTGGAATAAATTTTTTTGGTGCCAGGAAGTCCACAGGATAAATATAAGCAGCTACGAAGCTTTTCAAGAAAGTCCGTTTTGTAGAAAGGCATTTCAAAAGAAAAAGAAATAACCTTTGTCTCACACAGGGCTGCTAGGAAAAAGATACTATTTTAGCCACTGACTGCCTCTCTTATTTCCTCAATTGCTTGTTTAATTTCCAATTAACTTGTGCTCTTTTAAAGCTACTCCTTTGGAACAAGGCTCTTTGCTGACGAACCTGGAATCTGTCACAGCAAGCAAGGAAGGGCTACCAAAGCTGTCTGAGATGATTTATGAAAGGAAACCTGCACTTTGGCTCCAGCAATTGTTGCTGCTCCCTCAGTTCAATTTGAGAACATCAGAAAACAAGCCTAAAAACCCACTACAGAAAAATGGTTAACTTAAGAACAAGTCTAAGAAATACACGTATGAAAAAATCTGATTTACCAGCACATAAGATAGCGTTCACTGCAATTCAAAAAAAAAAAGCTACAGAAATGGATGCTTTAGGAATTAATTACATTCTTTGCCTAGAAAAGTAGGAAAATTATCTAATAAGGAGGTTGAAGGAAAGCAAGATCTAAAGCATCTTCAACTGTCATTTTATATTTTACACACAGACCATTAGAGCTAATTTACCCAAAATGTATCAGTTAGTTAACAACTGTTCTGCTTCAATGGCAGAGTAAGTTATGGCTTATTAACAAAAAATTACTCATCATTATGTAACTAATGTTACAGTTTCTCTCAAGTACTATGATGTGTTTTAGCCACTAGTACCAGAAGTAGATGATTCAGAAGGAAAACAAAAGGCAAGAAACTCAGAACCTAAATAACTTCTAAAAGCACAGCATCCCTGGATTTACAGACTCAAGTGCAAGATTGCTACAGGACTGTCAAGGTAACCAAACCATTTTCCCCCAGTAATAACTCAAAGAACGTGTATTTACAAAACAAACACTGAAGGTAAGTAATAATGACTTCACACCATTTGTATTGCGCCTAAAAATTAATGAGAGGAATCAAAACAAAGACTTCCCCCAGGCTAAGATATAACAGCTGTAGCTACCAGTAAGACCACTCATTAATGCCGTCAGGGAACAGCCCCATGATCTGCTGAAGTCAAGCTGCAACTTTCATCTCGATACAGCACTGCAGAACTCTGGTACACTGCAGGTTAGATGGAATCAAGTTCCAGTTCCTAGTGTCAGACTCGCACAAACAGCCATATCGTCCCAAAAGCAGATCTGAAACACGTACAGAACTAGAAGCAACACGATTTTCAGTGTCAGTGTTCCTCTTCCAGTGAAAAGGTAAGCATCATTCTCAGTATCCAGACTCACAAAATTTCACGGTATAACCAAAGATTAGGTGAAAAAACAAAAGCAGAACAACAAAACCCACTGTTGTAGCTTTCTCATTTCATTAATTTGCACACCTTCGAGCACACATCTCCTTAATTTGCAAAGACATTACAGTGGTTTTACGCTGTACACCATTTTTTTCTCCTCTGTATCAAATTGGAAAGTAAGCGGTGACATGGTAACTGCTGTAAAGGAGGTGGCAAGGAACATTTTAATTTCATCTGAAAATCTGTCAGGACAGTTCTGTCATCATAAACCTAGCTCCCTTCATTTTTCATAGTACCACATACAATGCAATGTGAAAACCTTCCACTTGAAGAGGATTACTACTGACATCTGGATTTTTCCAATGTATAAGTAATATCAGCTTTAATAACAGCCCCACACGTCATCCTTTATGTTGTATGACATCTAGAACAAATTTACAGAAGCCTCGTTCCTCCAACAGTTCCACACACCAGTGGAGGCAAAAAAGTAGGAAGGCAAAATACTTAGAGGAGCAAAGCTAGCCATTCTAACAAGGAAGACAAGGAGGGAAGGCACTTCATATACCATGCCTATCGTTTAGATTAATAGGAAGAGACCAGAGAACTGGAACGGAAAATGGCTGCTTCAGCGACCTTTATTGCGCGCAACGCCATCCCTGGAAATTAATCTTAAAAAATGGATCTGCTCAAAACGCTCGTCAAGGGAAGAGGGAAAAGGCAACTGACAGCCAGTTGAGAAGGAAGCAATGTCCATGGTAAGACTTTACATTCTGGGCTTTTTACATCAGTTTGACCTCAATTTGCATTTCCTTCTCATTCCACTCCTTTAATTAGATTAGTGCGTCGTTCATGGCACACCGTAGGTGTTACAGACTGGCTTCTTTAAACACATTTGAAATGTTAATTAAAAATGCTAACAGCTATGTTATGCACGGTAACAAAAAAGCGTAGTACCATGAGAATGATGAAATTCATCTGGAAAAAGTATTTAATATAGCAGCCAAAATCCTGAGCAACTGTCAAACAGCTCTGTTCTGGCAACACTCGGCAAACAAAGGCTCGAGATGCTCTGTGCTGGAGGAAGCCTATTCTTAGCCGTTCAGAAGTGACGGTACAACAGCCTGCTCCCCCCTCTAAGGGGAGAAAGTCTTTCAGCATCTCACTGGCCTGAAAGTTTAGGTTGATGATAAAAGCAACAGAGCTATTTTTAGCACTCCACAGGCATAAAAATACAGCTCTAAACTGTGACCTACAGCTATGCACAGCCAAGCATCACAGCATCCGACAGCCTTAACTTCAGCTAGAAGCGCGTCTGGAGTTGCTCCAGACAATCATTATTCATCTCACTGCCACCAATACCTTCAGATGGATTTAGCAACAAGCATTTGAAATTGTTACATTTTTATTTTTTTTTTAACTGCTGCCATCAGAACTCAATCCAAAGGTAGGAAACCTTAATGGACTTTGTAGGAAGTGTCTGAGAGACCACATTAGGTTAAATGGATTACTGCTGCTCTCTGGTATAGGGGGTGAGAAAGAACCTTAAAAGCAGAAAAACTTAAACTGCCATGTTCAGTACTGAAAGTCATTTTTGTAAGCACAGTTTGAGTAAATAAAGAAAAAAAGCTTTTTTTCTTCCACCAGTAGTTAACAGCCTGGAAACAGTATATGCTAGAATAAGAGACCTTCAAGCAAACTCACCTGAATCAACACTGGTCAGACAACTGCTAAGGTAATTTATGTTATTTCCTTTTGATTCGTATGCTTGTGTCTGCATGGCTTGTAACTAACTGCAATTTAGAAGTCTATTCCACCAGATTTCAGTTTCCAGAGGTTACATCAATAGGAATTTATGTAAAAATACAAAGTGATACAGAAGTTTTAAGCTGGACTTGTACGGAGTTGCAGCACTTAACTTTAGCAATTTATTTTTTTAAACTTTCAAGAATTACTTCAATTTTTAATTTTTTTTTTTTTTTTTAACTACCTCATATGCTCTCAGGAAAAACAACATGACGTAATTTCAAGATGATAAATATGCACTTACAACTCTGAAGTTTACAGCATTTGAAAGTGTTAACTTGGAAAACAGATGTAAAACATTATAAAATGTAAGGCCTGTCAGATTTAATTACAGCTTGCCGATTACTATCGCTTCTTATATTGTAGTGCAAGAAATGTTACCATCAGGAATAAATTTACTTTAAAACAGTCAGCAGCTTAAAAGGAAGCCTGTAGGTATAAACACTACCGGCCTGACAGAAATTAGCAAAATACTGTTTTATTTTTTCCCCACAGCTTAAAAATGCCACTTTTTGGCTGGATGAAATGGTCAAAGAATGATTCCTACAAATCCACAAGGTATCCTGGATCAGAACTCGTTACCAAAACCTTGCTGAGGGAACTGAAATGGCACCTGAAAGAGCGTGAAAGATTAGTGCAAGAGATTGAAAATGAACAGAAAGTCCAGAAACCTGGCACGGATTACAACTGGCTGAAGAACTACCAAAATCCTCAAGCAACAATCCCAGCCACAGAGCAGCGGCAGCTGGAAGTTCTCTGTTCTCAAATCCAGCCCTGCCAAACTGGAACTGTCCTCAGCAGGTAACTACTCCTACTCCTCTAGCCTTGAGTACTGGAGCATAAATAAGCTATATTTTCTTTATCTTTTCCAAGCGTATGCATGGCTCTGATCTTTCTGCCAGAGTAACTATGACCATCAGCTTGAGTGTATTTTATAGATGTTTTAGAAACTACACCTGTGCTTTATGATGTTGTACAGGTGAAGTTTTTGAATATCGGGATTTTCCTGGTTTAATCCTAAACAAGGGAAGTCTTGCATTCTTAAAAATGTGACCTCTCAATACTTCCATTTCTTCCTGTTCATTATCCCCAATATTAAATTGTAACCAATTACAATTTACTTGTAAGTTGGTTACTATCTATTAAATATGAAATGTTGTGGGGGAATTACCATGTAAAATTGTCCTATACTCGTATTTTAAATATATTTTCCAGGGGCACGTAGAAATGATAGAAGCCGCCCATGTGCCTTTTAAAGCCCAGAATACACCTAAGGGCAAAGTCAGTTTAAATCAAGTTACCCAGATGGAGGAGGGAAAAAAAAAAAAAGGAAAAGCATACTGAATAACAATCCTCATAATAGCTGGACCGCTTCCAGTGCATTGTTAGAGCTCTCTTCCTCTTGTAATCTTTTGGGGGAGGTGTGTGGGGAAATGTGGCAGCAAGGAATAAATGACACCAGAGCGCAGTCATTTCCTCCTCCTTCACCTTCCCTCAAAAGATGAGCGAGGAAAAAGAGTTGTCAGCCCTGATGATTCGATTTCAATTCTTGTTTGTTTCTAGATTTCGTGAAGTTTTGGCAGAAAATGATGTTTTACCTTGGGAAATAGTCTACATATTCAAGCAAGTTTTAAAAGATTTTCTTACTACCCTTGAGAGAGAAAACCAGCAAGAGCAACTGGTAGACGTATGGAATACAAATTGCTCTGAACACTGCAGCCTGCGTGGAGACAGTTCTAACAAATCAGAGAAACATGAAATCCCCACTGTTTCAAGTTATGTCGACAAGAACACACAAAGCATGTTTCCCACTTTCTCTGACAGAATTTGGAACCTTCCGTATTACTACCCATCAAGTTGAGTGGGTTTGTGTTTCTTTCAAAAAGCTTTGTAGTGTTTGTCTTCCTTTGTTGTGATTGCCATCCGCAAACATAGGAGTAGGAAATATGACACGCTCCCTTTTTATACAAGTTAAATCCAAGTCTTCAGTTATAGCTACCGTGCATTATACAAGCTTTAAGTACAAACCCTCCTCCTATCTTCACTGTTCCTTTAAAATGTTGTGTTTGTAGGCACCTTTTAACGAAAAACATAGCTGCTGCTGATAAAACATGGAGGTGTTTTCCTTTTAGCATTCAGGTAGACAGATATAGATGTATAAACAAGAAAAGACCACGTTCCGTATTTTGAAATAGCACCACTCCACAAAGCATTAGGCAAGAACTTCTGTATTTGTCACACAGCTTTTAGGCTCTGTGGGAACTTTATACCATGTAAGATTTAATATAATATCAGTTGTACCAAATAAACTGGTAAATACCTTTTGGAGCTGACAATTATTTCTCAACTTCAAGAATAAGTTCTAAAGTGAAAACAAGGTAAAATACGTGTAAAAAATATGGTACATTTCTATAACAGCAAGAGATGTTCAACAGATCATTGCAAAAGCAAGAGGTGATCTTTTCAAATTTTCAGTTGCCATTATTTATCACTGTGTGTTCATAATGAAGTCTTATCAGTCTGATCAGACACACACAGTTGTTATGGTCACAGCAGGCAACTAGAGCAGAAAGTCAGCGAAAACACAGGCCACAACTATTCTCCACCTAAGAACGAATTTCCTTGCAACGCAATAGAAATTGGGTGAAACAAATTGCACAGTATCTTCCACAAAAGGTAGCTATATAGTTTGAAGAAGCCTTTGGAAAATTCACAGATCTTGAGAACATCTCATACAGGAGAGTGGAATACCAGATACAAAAAATGCAAAACCATCAAAACTCTTGCATAAAGCCAGCTAACAAACTACTACAAGGCTAGAGTTAATCAGTTCCTACAGGTTTACAGTAATGAAAAAATTCATCTCATCACCAAGAGTAACTGGTCCCCCCCACTTCCAATAAGCTAAATATGGGAAACTTCATATGTTGTGCAAACTCAGATCTGCACTCAGAGCTGGTATGAACTCTCTGCCCTCCTTTTGCTTAGCTGCTGGTTTAAAAATAAATTTAAGCATTCATTTAAACTTAATCTGCTCTACGAATACAGAATAAGATCTATCCAATTCTTTTTGTGCAGTTCTAAACCAAGCCAGAAGTGGATCCCTGCACTAGGACAAGGATGGCCTGAAAGCATTTTCTCACTGACAAGGCTCCCTCAAGGAGTTATGCTTCAAGTACTATTCTGTAAGCAAGAAGGTAAATTACTGAGCATATCGAAGACATTAGCAGAATTAGTATTAGTAACATCTGCAACACAGGCTTCAGAAAACATTTTTTATTTAGTCAAGTGTTCAAGATCCCTGCAATAGTAATTCATATAAAGAAAAGGTTTTTAAAACATGAAGCTTCACAACTTTTTAGTGGAAAACAGGTGAGAAGACGCCCCACAAATGTAGCTTCCAAATCTTAGTTTATGGAAAACGATAGGGCAGTAAACATGTGGGGTCCACTTACCTTCGTGATCATCAAAACATGGAGGCTGCAGGTAGGGGTGTGGGTGTGCATGTCAAAAACACAGTGACTACTGACAAAACTTCTCCGTTGTTCATAAATTTCACTTTAATACAAGCAAATGCAGGCCTCCAAGTCCAGAAATGAGGACCACCACTAAAACACGCTAAAAGGCAGTTACTGAATTAATAACAAAAAACTCTAGGCATCACAGTCAGTTGTTTCCCAGCGCAATGCTAAGCAAAAGCACAGAAACTCTTGCTTACTTTTACACACCTTTTACTGATTAAACAGATGCTAGGCTACTATACCCAGTTGTAGCAGCAACAAACTGGGCAAAAAGGAGAGAAAGAAACCTAGGAACTCAAAGTGGCACAGGAAAAAATCATCCAAAGATTGAAGAAATGTGGTCCATCAACACCTTACTTTGTCAATTTATTTTTTAAATACAGAATTGAGAAGTAACTTACAGAATATGAATATTTTCAGCAGTATCATTGCAGTAGGCCAGCCATCATTTCCCTGCTGACAGTCACTGCCTGAGAACACAATTGTTTAAGTGCTTTTTACTTAAGGCCTACACGATTTGCATGAGGTGATGTGAAACTGCGATTCCTCACACTGATCCTACTGATATTTTTGCCATCAGCAGGCAGCTAACAAACACCATTCTGCTGGCAGAAAGGTGAGTGGCAGTAATATCAAAGAGCAGCAATGTTTCCCACCTGCACAAGTGTTGGGCAGAACAGCCTGTGATGCCTTTAGCCAAATGGCTATAAAAAAAAAAAAGGGCTAACTTGGAGACAGCTGGACCTGTGACAACCCAAGTTAAAGAGCATAGCCATTTTTTCCCACACTGAAACCTTTTAAGTATTTTACAGAATTATCTAGGTTGTATGAGACCTCCAAGATCACCAAGTCCAACCTCTGACCAGCCCTCCACTAAACCATATCGCTACACTCTTCATCTAAACATCTTTTAAAGACCTCCAGGGATGGGGACTCTACCACTTCCCTGGGCAGCCCATTCCAATGCCTCACAACCCTTTTGGTAAAGAAGTTCTTCCTGATATCCAACCTAAGCCTCCCCTGGTGCAACTTTATCCCATTCCACCCCATCTAGCCATTACTGTATTTACGCATTTTTTTTGTTTAACTTCTTGAATAAAGAGCAGATCTACATTGGTAATTCAGAACCTAGTACCAGCAGCACTTTTACGTGAGGGGTTGAAAGAAGACAGACGTTATGACAGTCCAGTTTTGTATTATATTTGTGACTAAGCCTTAAGGAGACAGTTCACGCAACCCAGGAAGCCAAGAGCAGCACCCCAGGCTGCAGCCATGCCAGGCACAAGGAACTGAAGGACAGCTGAAGCACACACAGGCCGTGTAGGGCACACACCACTCGCCCTGCTACCTCAGGCACGGAGCTGACTGAGGGAAGGCACCGCAGCTGCCCCCACACGCAGCCCCTCACCCTCACCACCAGGAGCCCCGCACTCACCCCACGGCCACCACGGACTCCCGAGGGCCATCGGGGCAGCCAAGGGGACTTCGAGGGGCTGTGGCGTGTGCTTCACCCCCCAAAAACTCGACGGCGGTCACGGCTTTGCCGACGGTGAACCAGTCGCGGATCTGCTCCGCCGTCAGTGCCCGCAGCATGATGGCGACAGCGGCGCCTCACACGGCCGCCCTTTTCCCGCTCTCGGCCTGGCCCCGCCCGCACCACGTGACCGGGCGCCTCAGCCGGGCGGCGGCGCTGAGGGGAGGTGGCCGCCATGTTGTGGGGGGCGGCGGGCGGAGCGGGGAGGACCCGGTGGTTGCCCCCGTTTGCGCTTCCCCCGGGGCGAAACGCGCTCCTGTCCCGGTCACAGCACGAAGCACGGTCCCATCCCAGTCACTACACGAAGCATGGCCCCCTCCCAGTCCCGGGGTCCGCCACCACATCCCTCCTTCCACCCAGGGAAGCAGCCCCCAGGCGCGGAGCCGCCTCAACGGGGGGCTGCCTGCCGGTGCCGCCCGCTCCCCAGGCACCCCGGTGCCGGGAGGAGCGGCCGGGAGCCGGGCTCCGCTCCTCCGCGGCTGCAGAGGGCGCTGCCCGGGCCGCGGCAGCTCCTCCCGGGCCGGTGCCTCCCCTTCCCGGCGTCCCCCGCAGCGGCACCGGTGGCTGTCCCCGCTCCGTGACCTTCGGCGGCCGCTGCGCTCCCCCCCGGCCCTCAGGGTGGGTGCCGCGGGGGGCAGCCCCCGGGAGGTGCTGGGTGAGGGGGGGCGGCCGTGACCCGGCTCTGCCGGCGCCCCCCCGGTGCGGGGAGGGCCGCGGGGCCGCGCTCTGAGGGGCGCTGAGGGTGTGCTTGGGAGGGGGGAGCAGAAAGGGCATGGCGAGAGGGGGATGGAGAGAGCTGGGCTGTGAGGGCAGGCTGAGAGAGCTGGGCTTGTTTGGGTTGGGAAAAAAGAAGACTGAAAGGAGACCTCGTTAATATATAAAAACACCTGAGGGGTGGGCACGGGGGGATGGGAGCGGTTTCTTTTCGGTTATGCTCAGCCACAGGATGAGGGGCAGCAGGCGCAAACTGGTCCCGGCTCCACATGAGGGGCGCTTCTGTGCTGTGAGCTGACAGCACTGGGACGGGTTGGCCAGAGGTTGTGTCTCTCTCCTGTGTGAGTCTCCTGCTCTGGAGATGTTCACAACCCGCCTGGATGCCATCCTGTGCAGTGTGCTCCAGGTGATCCTGCTCGGCAGGGGTTGGATTGGGTGACCTCCAGAGGTCCCTTCCAACCTCAGCCATGCTGTGATCCTGTGAACAAACACTAAAAACCTGGGGGGAGTGCTTTTCACTGCGCTTACTAGCACAGGTGAAAGCACAGCACCATTTCAGGAAATATGAAGGTGATTGAGATGTCTGTCCATAAACTAGTAAAGAGAAATGTGGACTTGGCTGTATTCATACATTGATTTCCATGAGGATGCTTTCATTAAGTGCCATCTAGATTTTTTCAGTTGTTTTGACATTGGCAACCCTTGCCTCCTTTTACCCTTGATGGTCGCTAAAGGATGCTTTACACGTAGCACTGGGAAATAAGTGAGAATGACCTCGCAGAAGGTCAAAAAAAATACCTGTTTTTCTATTCTGGGATGCTGACTTGACATAGACTTTCCGTATCTGTATATAACTGATTTTAATGGGTTGTATTGTATTGGATAAAGTGTTCTGCTTTTTAAGTAGAAAACAGTAGAATATGTTGTATTGCTATGTAATGTGGTGCAAATGGTATGCCAACGTGCTGTATGGGAGTTAGTTTTATTTTAAAACATTTTTTACACAGCTTTCTGTGTTTACCTTGACTAACAAAGCTGGATACAAAGGAGGGAAAAAAATCAGTAGGCTCTCTATTCTCGGGACATATTTTAAAAGTAATATATTCATGATAAATCTTGAATTTAGTAGCTTATCTTGTGTTTTGCTATTTTGAGTAGAAATTACCATGTTGGAAGACATGTTAGATGTGGGCGAGGGAGGGAAACTGACTTGGTAGTGTAAGGATAGAGTTCGTCTAGCTTGTGTGGAACAAGGCTTTGCTCCTGAGAGAGTCTGGAAATAAAAAGTCACCGATAAAAGGAGAGGAGCCTACATACTGCTGCTGTGCAAATGCTCTGTTGTTCATCTTTGAGTCCTTTCATCAGCTGGAGTACATTTTCGTGTGTGTTAGCCCGTTAAATTATAACCTTAATTCTGAATTTTCAATGCTTTACTTTGGAATAAGTACCTTTGCACATTGGGGGATTATTTTTCAAACCCATTAACTGCTGCTGCTGCTGTGTGTATATATGTGTATAATATATATGAAAAATATATAAATATACATATAAAGTACAAATGCACATGTATACTACTTTGGTATGCATAACACATAGATGTATAAAAGTGTATATATAAAGTGTATGCACATACATACATAGCAGGTAAGAATATAGTTACAAAACTCCTCATTGCAGAACTTCTGATACCTTTCAGATGATGCAAGCCATGATTCCAAAGTCATGGAGATCCATGAAGTTCTACTTCTCTACAGTTTATCAAGAAGTATGGGTCGGTATAGCGTTAACAGCTTATACCTACTACAAACTTTCATATGGTGGTAAGTTAAACATTTTAATCTTCATCGACTGTTAATTAAAATCATGCTTTATAGAATGATTGTCCATAACAGTTCAAGCTATCCTTGAACATATCTAGCAAATGAGAAAGTAACGCTTTTCCTTAAGGCCAAGTTTTTGCCATAAAAGTTCATCGTGTTCGATGTAGAAGGCTACACTAATAAAATCACTCAAGCTAGTGTAACTGTGCCTGCTTTATGAATATTAAATAATGTAGACACTGGTTTTAAAAACACACATCTAACTTGAAATGCATAGCCAGAGGCTTTTTCTCTAGGTTTTTCCAGAATGAATGTAACGTTGTTTTGAACTAGAACTTTGATTTTTATTTTTTTTTCTTAACATTTGCAAAAAAAAAAAAAAGCAACTTCAAGAACGTTTTCCCATGTGAACTGTATTAAGTACTATAATTTTGGGATGATGCACCTCCAAATATGAGGTACATCACATGACTGAACATTGAAGTGTGTTCTATTTGGTGATGCTGGATCTCTTTCTTAGAGAAAAAATGGAACATCTAATGTAAAGCTAGTATATTTGAGTGGGTCAGGTCCCTCAAAGCAAAAGGTTACAACAGATTCTTATACTCAACGTCCTATTCTTCAATTTGGGCTATGCTGAAAAATTTCCAAGCCAATCCCTTTGCAACCTGTCACTAAGAATTACCAAGAACCTTGATATGGAGGAAGTGTAAGCTAAATGTCACTCTAAAGTGAAAATAGCTTTTAATAGCTGTAGCCTTTCCTGAGGTTTAGGGTTGTTGTAGAATAACTTTGGCTGCAAGGGACTTCTTGAAGTCACCTGCTCCAAACCACTGCTCAGAGCAGCTAGATCAGGTTGCTGATAGCACCAGTCAGAATTCAACTGAGTCCCTCCAAGGATGGAGATTTTACAGCCTCTTATGTCTGCCTGCCTTACGAAGATTTTTTTTTCTTTATGTTTTTGTCTGGTCACCATAAATCAGACTTTTAGGAGAACAATTAAAATGGTAATGTGAAATAAGTTATTTTAATTACAAAAGAAGATTTTAAGACAAACGGTATTGTTACTACTTCAGTTTACATCCTTCAGTTTTGTGTGTATATATATATACACACACACACACACACACTATGCAAAACTACCATTCTGTATAAAATTTTCCTCGAATTATAGTGGGAGTCTTGATGGCTATGAATTCTAAATACATAGAATCTTGGTTGATGAAAAATAATTTATATATATAATGTTTAGAATCTTGGTTGATTAAAAATATTTTTTATATATAATGTTTATGGAAATGTACCATAAAAAGTACGTCTCATACACTTTTAAAAATCTTATTCACACTCAAGAAATCGTGAGTTGTTTAATCTAATTGAAATTTATCTGTAAAATATAAACAGGATTATTTTTTTTAAGTGTAATTGTTCAGCTTGTTTTGTTTTTTCTTTTCCTCTAGGCAAAAAAGCAGTGGCAGATAGTAAGTATTAACTACATAATACCCTCTTATTTGTCATGAGCTGCTATAACTCAGTTTACTTTCTGTACCATTATAGATAAGTCATTTGCTCCCAGTTGAATTTGTATATGTAAACATTATTTACATTTTATATATGTAATTAGTGACAATAATAGACTTGAGGATAATAGCATAAATAAACTGTAATTATAAATAACCAATACCAATAACCATTCCAAAGCTGCGGAAGAGTTTGCTGCAATAGCATTTTAAAATGTGTGAAAAAGGATTCTTACAGTTAGCTGAATTTGTTATGTATTTCATTTGGTGTGGTAGATTTACTTATCAGGGCAGTTGAACCTGCCAAATATTATGCTCAGATTTAGATACAGTCATCTATTCTAGGTTCTGAACTATGTTCTTGAATTGGTTTACTCTACTGTTTGAACAGTCTAAATTTTGTCTTTTTTTCAGAGTCTTCTGACCATCATTAAAGATCTCTTCTTGGAGAATGAATTTGGTGTTTGATCATCTTTACTGTACATGAAGCAAGTTACAACCATAGGGAAGTTAATTCTAAAACTGTACCTGGTATACTTCTGTACTTAGAATAAATCTGTTGAACAACAAGAAATTAAACATGTTGGACACAGTATACTGGACTGTATTGAAAATTGATTTTTAGTCTATGCGTTTGTTTTCTGCAGTTCTTCCACGTTCCACATAAAAGCTTTTACAATAGTACCATGGGAAAAAAAAAGGAATTTCTGTAATTAAACTTAATAGAATTAGCCAACATTTCATATAAAAGTATTATGCCACTTTTCATAGCATCTTTTTCAGTTAGAACCTTTGAAATACTCCATTGCCTTTAAAAATATCTTAACTGAGTGTGCCAAGTGTGATGATGTAACTGTCAGCTTGCAGTGCAATATTTTGAGGACACAAAAACCTTAGGAAAATGAGTTTTCAGAACTGTACATACTGAACATCCATATCAAGGATACGTAGTGCATAAAATCAAAATTTTACTTTGTCATGTTTTGTTTAAGTTCAGCTTAATCTGCTTTTGAGAAGATTAAGAGGCCTAAGTCATTTTAATGACTTCATGCTTACGTACATCTTTTTAACTACATCACTGAAACATCGTAAATCTTTCAGCTTAAGGTTTTGTGTTTCAATTTCTCTTACTGTAATATCTGTCTGTAACTTAAATATTTTGTATTTGAATAGTCACGAGCTTGATAACCTTGCCTGCTGATGACATGGTAAACATTCAAAATACTCGTTGCCTTTAATTTCTACAGAATTTATACTTCTGCTTCAGCTTGGCATCTACACCTATTAAGAGTAAAATTACTGATTGTACTTCTCTGAAAACTCTTGTCAGTACTCATACTGACATGGGCTATGTCAGTTGCAGGCGGTGAGTTTTTTTTTTCCCCTAAAGGCCAGTATAGTGTTACTCACTTGATTAGAAATGAATAGATAGCTATCTTTCATTCATTCTTGACCTCTCTTCCACAGTTCCTCTCTTCGTTGTTCTGTATTTTCCCTCGGTAGGGCTTATCTGATTCTTTCCCCATCAAGTCCTTTTTTTCTGTGTTTTCAATGTTTCTGCCCTTGCTGTGTTTTCTAACCCCCCAAAAAAAACAAATGAGAAGTTTCTTTACTGTTTCTTTCTCTACATAAAACCAAAAGGCGCTAAAAGTAGGGAACAAAATAAAATGTAGGAAAGGGAGCTTCAAATTGACAGATATTAGCCAGTGGTGATTACAGGGTGGGTCATAGTTGTGGTGTAGTTAATGAGTGGTTCAGATTGAAAATTTATGCCAGGTAAGATGCTATATGTGCACTTGTGATGCAAATTTATGATCACTGAGTTAGTTCCTAAGATACTACACGTACTTCAAATAATGCTTTAGCAATTTTCAATTACAGAGCTGAGGAAAACAAGCTAGGGAAAAAAACATGAATCACTTCAGGATGTGCTTCTCCTTAGCTATAGAACCTAGTACAGTGGAACTGAGCTACATCAACATGCTGTCAGGTCTCTTAGATGTTAATGGAAAAGCAAGAAGAGCTTTTGCAAAACTGCCCCTGGAGTACAGTTAACTGCACTTTTAGGTAAACTTCACCTACTTCAATTCTAACACATCTGACTTGCTTCATTGTCTAATAGGAAAAGGAAGTACACATGGGAAACACTGCTGGGTTATTGAAATTGCACTTTCGGCTGGAAATTAATGCTGTCTGCAGCTGGGTCTTCCTTTGTTGTATTTCTGTTGTAAATTTCTATGACTGTTTCAGAATACTCCTTCCTATTTGTGATCCTTAGCAGACGACTCTGCAAAGGGTAAGGGAAGTAAAATTGCTGTGTATCTTTACATTTTTTTCACTTGAGGAAACTGACAGTCAGGTGCTTGACTCAAAAGTAGAAACCAACACACCCATCAGGTGATACGTGTAGTACCATTGATACGCTTTCTGTTCCTTAGTGCAAGTATACGCTACAGCATAGAAAACTGTGACATATGAAAGGAGTAATCAGTTTACTTGCAGCATTGGCATCTGTAATGTAGCCCTAGGTAGAGAAGCGCTACACAATGCTATCTCTGCAGTGAATACTCATTTTAGAATGTGGGTTTTTTGAATGTGCTCATTTTGTATGCAAATGACCATTTAAAACCAGGGGTTTTGTCCATGTAGGTAATACTAACCATCCTTCACAACTCGACACTGGTAGAGGAAATGTTTATTGCTTATTGTCAGGTTGTGGTGTATTCATTTAGCCGCTGCCTCTTTATATTGCTGACATTTCTAAAAGGAGAGGATTAAATTCATGCTTTGTGTAGTGAAGTAGTTCCCAATTGTGCTTTTCATATGTTGCCTATGATAAGGCACTGGCAATGACAAAAACGAGCTTTTGCAGTGTTAGTGGAACAACAAACTCCTACAGAGTTTGAAAAGCCTCATTCAATTACTGCAGCATCACCTTGACCAAGTTTTGCTGTGGTGTGCTGTGCTTTGTTGTTTTTTTTTAATCAGTGCAGAACATGAAAATTCAGAAACAGAGTGCTACCATAATGACAATGCTAATGCAAGATGTTTTGTTTGTTTGTTTGTTTTTACCATTTAAGTAGTTCTGTATTTGTACCTCAAAGTTCAATCTTAGAGCCACAGTTCCTCATCGTGAAGCTATGAGATTTCTAGAATGTAAATTTCCAAGTCTTGTCTTACAGCTGAGAATCTCAGAGTATCCCCTGCATGCTAATAGAGAGTCATGGAATACTCTAGAAGAGCAAAATACAGTCAGAGCCAAGGAATCATTAGTCACAGGGCCCAACCTACTTAACCTCTTTAATGTATACCTCAGGGAAAAAAAAACAAATGTGTCTTCATGTTAATGGGGAGGATGAGTAAAGTTGCAGGAAATGATCTAAATTAACTAAAACAGCTGAAGTTGTCTCCTGTGTATCTTAATCATGATAGTAAATCATTGAAGTACAAATACACCCTGATACTGAGCTGCTATGTGTGTGTACTGCACCTTCATTTCAGTTCCCAAAGAAGAACTATCAGGTGCTTGTTAGACACAGGTGATTATGTGTGATGTCACCACCAGATGGCTGCAATGAAACTAAGTGAGGAAATCAACATCTGAAATCTGTTGTTTCATTCACGGAAATCTGTAAAGCTACTAGGAAGGAAGGAATAGTAAGATAGGAGATTCCCTTAGGCATTAAATATGTTGTTTAACAATCTGGTAAACAGGAACAAGAAGAAATTACAAGATAGTTCTTGAACAGCAAGCTCTTCATCCTAATTTCATTACCTTTAGCAACTAACATTTTGCAGCTAATACTCTTTATTTTATACAGCCATGTGACTGATTCGGTAATTTCTGAGGAACTCATAAACAAGAAATTCCTGAATTCTGTTCTATTGCTGCAGGCAAACCACTTAGAAACAATTACTCTCCCCTAACTCAAAATGAACTGACCACGGCAAGAATGGATTCTTTGGAAATTTTAATTAAATTCTGTTAAATATACTGCACTTTCTTTGGCTGTGGATTAACAGAATGAGTACTCTGCCTGCGTGTGGAGTTTCCACCCTTCTACCACAGTGCTGTGCTTCTCTTAGTTGTGCTGATACAACGGTTTGTGAATAAGATTGGACGTTTTTTAATAATTCTAGGTTTCTCTCTAAAGTAGAAAAGCAAGCATGTAGGGTTTTTGTATGTTTTACTTCAGATCCATCTACAGCTAT
Organism: Anas platyrhynchos; assembly: GCF_047663525.1. Lineage (NCBI taxonomy): Eukaryota > Metazoa > Chordata > Aves > Anseriformes > Anatidae > Anas > Anas platyrhynchos. The sequence goes on from NC_092591.1 coordinate 10,405,501, forward strand.
TTTCACCATAGTTGCTTTATAACTTGCATTATAACAGACTTTTTTTTTTTTCCTAAGAAAGGGGCAGATGAATCAGAATTTTATGGCTGTTCACTCTACCAGCTCTCCTAAGTCAAGTCCCTTACAATAATTTAGTGCAAGTTTCCTCCTCACAGCGAGTGACACACAAGATCAAAGAACTGTCTCTCCTTCAAGAACTGTCATCACTGTCAACACTCACAGCAATAAAAAGAATGCAGAACTCCGCCCTGTATACAAATCAGGAATGTCAGCTTGAGCTTCCGCAAAAAGGTAGAAGCTTGCTTCCTTCCTCTGTGGCAGGATGTCACTTGCTCAAATTTCTACTATAATTTAATTGGAACAAAAGCAAAAACGAACAAATAGAGAATGGACAACATCTTGATGCTCTATTCTTGCAGAAAGAATACTTTCAGTTTCAGTAATAAAGGATAAGTTTTTAAGTGTTTCTTCAAATCAGAAGTTATACTGGCTGTCATTGAATGAAAACACTTAATTATGACCTTCAGAAACTTAAAGTAACAATTTTTTTAATTGGCATGACCTTTAACTACTCGATATCCATATATCATCACACTAACTTCAATTATCTGCTGAAACAAACAATAGAGATTTCTTCAGAGCTAATGAACTGCGTTTGGTAGGAAATGATAATAAGATTCTGTGGGTGGTAGAACTAACAGCAGTATACTGAATGAATCCCATCTGTGATGACTACTTCTGCCTACACAGATTTTTCATGCAGTATCAGTTGTAGTCCTTTATTTCTTGTTTTAACCTGCTGTGTTTAGCATACTTTTGATAATATTAAGAATTACTGCAATTAAGGGGGAATTCTTTAGGTATTAAGTAGAACTGTTGTGAGGTATTTCATATGGAATGCTTTATAAACAAGTGAAATTGCAACAACTAAACTGTGAATACAACCAGAACATTAATAAGAGGGGAGAGGGGATTAATAGAATGGAATAGAATGTGAAAAGGCATCTGTTAGAGGACCAAAAATACACAGAAGAATACTTCCCCCCCCCCTGCACTAGCAGCATTTCCACTGTTTTGATTAACTCCATACTTACCTTGAGTATGTGCATACCAGTCTTAAGCTATACTGTTTTGCAGCAATGACTTTTTAGTCTTGATGCTTCAGATCTTTTACTAGAGTGTACTTGTACACAAAAATAGCCTTCTTTGAATTCCCCTGTATCTGAAATGACAGTTCTCCCCTTAGAGTCCTTTGTAAGTCATGTTGTATTCCGTGCATCATATCAGATAGAGCTTGGGAAAAAAAAAATTGGTTCCAGTTAGAATCTCTAAATTTGTTTTTAGCAAACAGTAACTAGCAAAAAATTAAATGTTGCCTTTCTATCAGTAGGCTAAGAATTGCAGACATACCAGTCTTAACAAAGGATCTCAGTCTGTTTCAGTAAACACTAAGACATAAATACTTTTTAGCATACTTTGATTTAATTAATTCTTAGAATCATGTACCTTAACAAAAATATTTTCACTTTGCTTTCAGATTATGCATTCTTTCTTATTAATGCTAACTAGCACACCCCTTTTTAAATGAAGGCTAGTAATTTAAACATGTACTCAGGCCTGTCTGGGAGGACAGAAGCAGAAGGCAAGAAAAAATTGTGTGGAACTTTCATATAGCAATGGGAATAAAAACAGAAAAGACGAGTTACTTTAACTTGTGCTGCAGCTTCTCCTTTTACAGAACAGAAATACTGGTTTTGAATTTGAGACATAAGCAATATACAAACCTTTAAAATAGCATCTAATCATCTCCAACCAAGTAGATGATTATTGTGTGTACTCCACCGTGAAGAACATGGTCCTTTCCATTCTTTCCAATCTCCTGAGGTTCAGCTGCATATTATGATATCTTCTTTGAATAAATCAACCTAAAATAGATTTTAAGCGTGTACTGGTGATAAATTTTCTACTGTCACTATTTCTAAGGCTTTTAACTCAGTCATTTTCAAAAGGGTTCCATCAATGCCAATACAATTCATCACCATTTGCTGTTGACATTCTGTTTATCCAGTTAACAATTTAAGTAAACCTTGTCATGGCATTAGAACAGTAACAATAGGAATTATCCAGAAATACTGTTCTGGAAGGTTATGAGCCAAAGGCACTCAGGAAAAAAACAACCACCACCACCACCAACCTCTCTCTCATTAAGCTCCCTGGCCTAGAACATCATTACCCTACCTGGAGAAGCAATGTTTATACAGTTAGAAGGATGAACCTTAAGCATCAATATGGTATAAACAGTGGGTATTTTCACTTATAGCATGGAAAGAACACTGCAAATATGTTAGCTTGCATCTGCTGGTTGGATTGTGAGAGTGCAGGTGCTCTTCAGTCAAAATGCAATACTAAAAAATGTCTCTGACAGAGAAACTTGGATTCAAAACAAATTGTATACACCTGTATAGAAAACAGTGATGCTCTGACAATCATTTGTAATCAAAAAACCCTCAAAGTCATCACTTACATTTTTTAAACACATTATACATCACAGAAATGTCTTCCATAGAGGTGTATCTTAAACCATACCTATGTCCTCTTTCCCAACTATAATGGTATTTTATCTGAACAGATTTGATACCTTGTACTGTGTTTGTGGAGTCAACTTACCTTCTGTATTCAGATCTATAAAATCTGATCAATGAACACACCAAAAAAAAGGTAAGGAATGCTTTTATTTCCAGTACTCTAGTCCTAATAATTTGGTGGCTTAAATACTGAATATAAACAGATTATTTTTTCTTTAAAAAACACACATTTAGTTTGGTTTATAATTTCATTCTCCTACCATATGTGAATATTGTTTTTCTCTGCAAGCCTCCTTTGCACATCACCTTGTCTCAGTAATTGCTGTAATCCACCCTCAAGCATATATATGTGTGTATATAAAATCCTTAACTACTTACCTCAAGTAAGCTAAACAACAGTAAGATACATTCTAGAAGAAACGTATTTCAAATTAGGCGTTACTGGGTTTGAGTATGGGAATAACACAAAATGAACACAAATTGGCATCTGATCCAGCAGTAAGCATTAGGGAGCAAAGCAGGATCTTTTCAGTTTTCAGTTATAGTAAATAAAGTAGTTGCCTATCTTAACCAAGGAAGTGATGATTAACAGAAAAGTTGAAGATTAGCCCACCATTCCTGCAGCATGGGGTTAAAACTAATCTAGTGTCACAGAATTCTTTGTTAGGCCTCTGTCTGGGAGGGAGTATTTTAAATCATTTCATACAGAAATTGTCAAGAAAAGTTGAGTCCTTGACTCACTGCATCATGCATGAGATACCTAAGAACAATTTGAGACTTACAGGAACAAGTGAAACAGATGGACTCGACCTTAAGACATGACCCATCCTTCTTCCCCTCAAACTTTAGAAAGTGATAAATACAAAACAAACTGGCATATAAAAAAAGGAATAAAGACTGAAGGATTGACTTTTTACACTCTCCCATCTTGAACTATCATTTCAACTAACATCCCATCAGCTAGTTAGTCACAAATGTTGCCACACGTAGCCACATTTAGAATTAAAAAAAAAAAAAAAAGCAAAGAAACATCTTGAGAGCCTGACTATAAACCTAAAGGTACAAGCAGAGAGAATCTCTTCCAGGAGATCTTACTGCTTTCCCTCCTCCTAATATAGTTAATGCTTTCTGCATCACAAATTACAGGAAGCAGAAGATTTTGCACCTGTAAAAAGAATGGCGTGCAATGTCTTATACAGCTATATCTTCTGTAGCTACACCATAAAAAATTAACAATACCTATTACTGTAAGAATTTTATAAGAATGTATAGCAACACATTCCCAATGAGGCCAAAGCATTCTCCACTAAGTATGCTTTCTTGCATCATGTGTGTTGGATTAAGCATGTAATTTCTTTAAACAATAACATAAATTGTATCTCTAATCCACTAAATGCAGCGCTGGAACACATGATGTATCAGACACCCAAATCCCCAAGAAGTGCACACAGCTCGCCTATAAGCAGATCATAGGGCTTCAGTTCTGCTTTAATTATTACGCTCCTTTTCAGAGTGATGCACTGTGTGCATTGTGCTGTGCAAACTTTAAAACATTAGTCATCTGGTCCAGCATACATTACTTTAGAATATTACAAGGTGGGGATGAAAAAGTATCTTTCTCCTATTCACGTGTCTCAAAGAGTGTATACAAAACAGACATCAAAGTGTTTCCTTTAGGTTATTATTTATAGTTTATCTCTGAACTGGTTTGGTGGGGTTGGAATGCACCAGCTATACACGAATTCAAACAGGGCAGCGTATGGCTATTGTTCGGTATCAATTTCTTTATGTTGCATCCTTAGGAAGTCTGCTTGAATCTGGAACGAAAGGCTACTAAAGGCCATAGTAACACGTTAAAACACCTTTCCTTTAGACACACACATTTACTTTACACAGTATTTCAGTGAAGATTTTAAACCTAGCAGTACCATCCGGTACAGCACACTGCACCTGCAAGCCTGGGATGTTAGAAGTACCTGCAAAACTCAGCTTCTGAAATCGCTTACCTGCTCCTGTCCAGTTCTTCCAGCGTTACAGCAAACACAAAATCTACTTTTTGGAAAGAGAGTTGTATTATGTAATAAAGTAATCCACTAAGCTATTTAAAAAGGATAGATTAACATTTTTGTAATACACAAAGACAAAAAAAAACTAACCCACTGCTACTCACTTTTTAGAGATTTTATTCAGCCAGAAGTGAGGAAACCCACCCTAACTGTGGCTATCTCAAAGCCTCCTCTCTAATCTCAGCTAGTCATCCAGGCTCCATCTTTAATCAATACGAGATAGGCACCTTCAAAGACCAAGACATTTAGATAGGGGGATGAGTATCTCGGAATGGAATGAATTGCCTGCAGAACTGCCTCTTTCCCTTCCCTCCCATCCCAGCTTATCTACAGAAGGAGCCCAGATGATGGATTTAGACTACACGTCTAACTTCTAAATTACTAAGGTTGGATGAGAGATGTATCCCACCCTAAATGTTTGACCTCCGAGAACATTTATTTCTGTCTATAAATAGGAGTACCTGTTATTTAAAATAAACTCTCACAAAATGAAGTCTTAAATTAATTAAAAATAAGCACTTATTTTCCTGTGACACCTCTGAAGCCTGAAAATATTTTCCTACGTTCCAGAAAAGCACCTCAACCAGTTAATGCAAAACTGGAGAAAGCTTGGATCCGAGAAGGCAGGAAAACTCATTTCCATCCTCCTATGTATGCATGAAAAAAAAACGAGCAGGGAAAGTTCAGACCTGGTAGCTTTAAAAATCTAAAAATTTGTACATTTGAAAACTTGGCCATTAGCTACTTAAAAAATAACAACGAGCAAACAACAAACCACACACCAAAAGGAATTGGAACCTTGTCAACAGTGCTTGTAAAAAAGTTCATTAGTTGTCCAGTCTCCCATCTGCATCTTCAGGAAACTGCTTCTCCTAAGAATGTTGTGCATGGTCATATGAAGGGCCAGCCAATTTACTAACTACAGTTAATATACTTTTTTTTTTTTAAATAAATCTGTGTTAAATACAAAACATACTTTGATAGTTTTTCTCTATGTACCCATGGAAGTATTTTCACAAAATATTGATGATAATTCATAAATTTTGATCAAGTTTCAAATTACAGCTAAACAAGAGCTCAGCCCAAATCTCAAAAGTTAATTATACTGCAAGTGTGCAATAGCAAATCTTCATTTTTAATGAATATAGGTTGAACAAAGATCTGTTAAGTTCATAGTGGCTTCAACAGAAATTAAATAGTGTTGCTCTGTTGTTTGTTTTTTTTTGCCTTTTTTTTTAATACCAAGCAGACCAGGTATTTACATAATATGTTTTAATACAAACAAATTAGCATAAACACTTACTTTCCTTTAGAAAAAGGCCCATGAATTTAGAGTACCTCTCGCAAAGAATGTATTGGGAAGCAAGTAACTTGGATTCTGCATCTCTGGCTTTATCTGCTTCCACCAGCACTCCAAATTCTCTTACCTTATCTGCTCAGGCATTCCTCAAATCATGTCTGCTTTCACACAACCTCACTTATCTGAAACAGGCAACTGGCTTGTAGGAATCATTGGCCCCTTTGGCCAAGCAACATAATTTCTACAGTTAGACCAGTAGTTTAGTATGGAAATGCTTGGGCAGCATGGAAGAAAAACAGAAGTACATGATTACAAGTGAATATTTTCCTGCTCACAGTAAACAAAACACCTGTAGACGTTTTAAGTCAGAATAGTTGGAATCGGAAGGTTTTATAATGGCTGCTCTACTTCTCGGCCAATAAAAGAGTGATTCTTGAGAAGATTATTCTGCAAGAAATATGCTAATTTACCACAGTACAGGCACAGTTTTCAGTCTCATGATTCGTGAAGATTGGTTAACTTTTTTTTTTTTCATAATTTCTATGGGAAAGTGGAGATGGGAAGGGATGAAGCAATAGGTTTTGTGTTTGTTTGTTTGTTTTCCCCAAGGCAAGTAGAAATAGGAGTTGGAGCAGACTTGCATATAAAGTATGTAATAGACCTTTTAAAGGCATTTCCTCCTAGTCCACAGTATCCAGTCTATCTGGTTGCTGAATAGGTTGGACCTGCACCAGCCAAAAGCAACTTGTCTTAAAGGCTGACAAAGGTTTTATACCAGAGGCCATTATTCCAGTGGAGGCACTGCGTGGAGGAGTGCCTGCCTTCCCTGTGGCAACTGTCTACACCCCGTTCTCCCAATTTTCATTGTGTCAGCACTCCTGCCAATGCAATGGGAAAGCAATACCAGGGTAGTATTTTTAGTATTTCAGCTTATATTAACAATCAGTGGAAACAGGGAAAAGTCAGCTATGACGTATGCCTGCAAATTTATAAATTAAGAATCTCTGGTTAACAAAAAAATATCTAACCTGGTTAATTAACAAGACAGTAACTTTTAAAGAACATTTGTGACAAAGTTTCATAATTCCCTTGTTGATAAAGTTAAGAATTTCACCACAAATACTAAGAAAAAAAATCTATTCTGTTATTCTTTTGTTCACTAAAGTTCAATATCAACTTGCTGAAGATAAGTCCACCCCCGTCTTTTGTTTTGTTTTAAGACAATTTAACTATGATCACCTTATAGCCTGTTTTATTTCAGGTCAGCTTAATTGCAGAATTAATACCACTATTCTCAGTAGATCTGAAAGTTATTTATTAGGTCAGAAGTATCATATTCTTACCTATTTCTAAAGCTGTGTGTGGGAGGTGGAATCATAGCTTACAAGAAACCGAGTATGATAATAGGGGTATTGTCAGCTAGTAGCACTCCAAATAATACTTGCAAAATAATTTCAAACTGACAAAGTATTATCTTGTGATGCTAATCGGATTTTCCTGTAGGACCGAGAGAAGCAGCAGCTTTGACTATCACAACGTTCAAACCAGATCCTGTAAATTCACTGAGAGGGACACGTCATGAGGGCTTAGGCACATATGCATTAAGGTAATGTATGCAACTATCTGTTACAGAATCTTATGGTATAGGTTAAATTTAACACACAAGCTCATGTTTGAGATTAATATGCAATTATCGTCGATATTATCTTGCTTAGCCTCAGAGACCTATGCAAACAGTACCTGAGGTCCTCCCCCAAACTTCCAAAGTTAATGTGTTTTTTTTTTTCACTCCCAGCCGAGATCTGTCGCAGTGCTCTACAAGCAAAGTAACAAAGGCTGGCGATCAGCCACTGACGGGAACGGTGTGGGTCGATGTGTTTTCCAGATTGGGATTTAAGACTCACAACAATATGAAATTTGTCTACATCGCATGTGCCGCAGCACTAGCATATGGTGCTGTTTTGACTTCGCGTCGTGCCTGGCTCCTTCCAAGCTGTTAACTCTCATCTTGCTGCCGCAGCTCGAGGAAGAGAGGCCCTGGCGAAGTGAAGGAACCAAGGCTGGATATTAAAGAGGGGAACGGAGCATGGTGGAGCGTGATGCCAGGCTCCTTAAGGAGCGAGGCTGTTATGTAGGGTTTTGTACCACAATCACACAACCATGGCGTGCTTTGGGTTAGGAGACACCTGGAACACCACCTATACCACCCCCAGCCACAAGCAGGACCCCACTGCCCGCCTTGATGCCGCCCCTCACCACACAGGGCACACCCCCCCCCCCATCATGGCCGCCCCCCTCAGCCCGCACTCCCCACGCCCCCTCCGCCCCGACGCGCGCCCCCGCGCCGCTCCCCCCCCTTCCCCCTCCGCCGTGCCCGCGCCTCGCCTCGCCCCGCCCCCGGCGCTGCCGCCCGGGCCAATGGCGCGGCGGCGGCCGTTAACCCCTGACGGGGCGGCGCGGCGCGGGCGGAGCAGGAAGCGGCGGCGGAGGCAGGAGGCAGGCGGCGGCGGCGGGGGCGCTGGGAGCCGGCTGCTGGGGCTGGGAGCCGGGCGCTGCCGCCGCCTGGGCCCCTTGGTTCCGCCCGCTGCAGGCAGCGAGCAGGGCACCGGGCACCTGTCACCGCCGCCAGGCCGAGCGAAGAGGAGAAGGAGAAGGAGGAGGAGGGCGGCCTCCGGGCTGGTGCCAGGCGAGGCCCGGTGGTGGTGGCGGCGGCGCTGGCTGAGGAGCGGCGGTGACGGCGGCGGCAGCGATGATGCCGGTGAGTGGAAGGGGCTGAGCCCGCCCTGCAGCAGGCCCAGGGCCGCGGCACCCCCCGGGCTCCGCCCGTGCCCGGCCCCCGGCGCCCCCTCGTGTCCGTGAGGGGGGGGTTTGGGGGGGGGGGGTGCGGTTGTTCCGCGGTTCGGGGGATTGTTATTTTTTTAACCTCTTCGAAACACCCATTTTTAAAAAAAATTAAAGGTTAATTGATGTTATTTCCCGCTGGGCAGGTAGCTCTGACTCGGCCCGGCTCCCTTCTGGGCTTCAGTCGGTGACCCCGCGGCTTGCTCACGGCAGCTGCGGCCCCCCCGGTCCGGGGAGCCCCTGGGGGTCGGGGCTGGAGGCACCGAGACCGAGACACGAACGGCTCCGGGGGGGCCTTGGGTCTTGGGGGGGCCCTCCTGGGTGCCCCGAGGGCTTAGAGGGTCCCTCCTGGGGGTCCCCCTGCTCGTGGGGGTGCCCTCCTGTCAGGGGGTGCCTCCTGGGTGCCCTCCTGCCAGGGGGTCCCCCTCAGACCCTGCCTCTCTCCAGCGTGGGCTGAGGAGATGCTCTGAGGAAGGGCTCACGTGTTTGCGCTGATTCCACGGGAAAAAGAGGGTTTTATTTACAGGTCCTCTGCAGTGCTTGCAGCCCAGCCGCCGCAGAATGGGTTTCGGTGAGGGTATCGGGTGCTTTGCTCCGAGGCTGAGAGGAGGAAGCGAAGAGCTTCACCTGGACGTAAAGTTTCAGGCTGGGGAGCGCAGGCAGCGATTAAAAGCAGGCGTTATGGCGAGCTCGTCGCCCTGCCTCAGCTTCCAGTTGCCAGGTACCGAGACACCGATACTGAGAGAGAATTCCTGCCAACAGATACCAAAATCCCCAAATTCTTCCCCAGTATCACCTGCTCCAGCTGGCCGTTGGGTAGCCAAAGCAGCTCAGAGGTAACCGTCAGCTCTCCCAGCTTCCAGCACACCTTGGGTTGTGCTTTACGTTCATCGCATTCTTACCGAAAGCCCGGCGTGCCAATGACAGGCTAGGTCATCAGGAATGTATTTGCTTCCCATTGCTGCCTCGTGTGTGTTTCAGGTGAATGTCACAACTTCCGTAGTGCGGCGCTTGGCTTTCTGTAAAAGTCCCTCTTGTGTTTGTGTTGTGTGTTTTTGTTTTTTTTTTTAACTACTGGATGAGTGTTTCTGCCAGTGTTGTTGCCTTCGTGCTTGTTTAAATATAGCAGTCGCTTGTGGTTATTTGGAAGTGTTATAAGATTCAGACTTGTATTATGTTTTTGAAATGTACTTCAAAGCGTTTTAATACTGGCGGCTGAGTCTTAATAAAAACAAATTACCTCGCTGCAGTGGTAGTAATGTTCCAGATTAGAGCTTACTGAATCTGAATCCTAAAATAATAAATATTTTGCTTTTCTGAAGAGCTTTTAAATGCTGTTACGGGCTGTCTGTCAGAAGGTAGTTGGGAACATGTGCATTTAAATGGACACTTTGACAGCGCCATTAGTCTGCCAGGTTTTTATCCCAAGTATTTTATTTCTGGACTGCAAGGAGGGGGGGAAAAATACTTAATGGAGTCATCGGCATATAATATCAAAATAATGTGAACATGTGGCTGTGATACTGGGTGATTATTTTTTTTTTTTTGAGATTTTTTAGTCTGAAAAGGGAAAAGCTTGTACTCCAACTTGTTATGTGATGGAATTCCTTGTATTCAAATTCGTAGAAACATTTTTTCCTTGATCCTCTCTTTTTTTTTTTTGTTTTCCGTAATTAGCGAAAGTATATAATAATAGTAGGAGGAGAGACTAATAATACTACAATTATTGAATTGTAACAAGTGGGCATAGCTACAGTTTTCTGTCAACAAATTGAAGTGTTTGAAAAGTATCCAACTTTTCTCATTTTTTTTAGTGACTTGCATTTATGACAGTTGAAGTACTTTATTGAGGCCATTTCTGGATTCATAATGTTTTTACATTCCATACTGTCAATTTTAAGAAAGAAGTAATATATGTAAATTTATGATTTTGTTCCTTTTTCCTGTGTGGTGGATTTTTTTTTTTAATGTGGGAATAGAATTACTTACGAAAGGTTTCATCATCTCTGATTTCTTTTGCTGCCAGGTTCTATATAAATACACGTTGCTTACTCTAATTTGTTTTTATGAAATGTAAAAGCAACTTTATTGGTAGTTCTGAACACAGCTTGGCTTCCAAGGAGTAATGAGATGTGGACTGCGCTTTGGTTAATTCTGTGTGAAACTGCAGCTCTTCTTGAAAGATCATCCCTGAGGCATATTTTATATTAGACTAGACAGTACACAAGTGGATCTTGAATATTACAATGTGCATTAATATTTTCCTAATCGCTGCACGTGTTCCTGATCTGTGAAGATAGATAACAATTGATAAAACACAAACCAAAGATGGGTATCTGCAGTGGTTCTTTTTGAATTAAGCTGTCTTCCAGGTGAATTATAAAAAGGATATTTTTTTTCCAAATGACTATATGTTTATTGTGTATTCAGTCTAAAACCTTTCCCAGCAAGTCCGCAGTGGTCATCGTTTATTTCTAATTTAAAAGCAAAATATTTTCAAATCAGTGTGCACTGTTCTCTTGCTTAGAAAGGTCACTGCTAACATAATTCTACATTGTGTAAGTCTGAAGGAAGGCATACACTGTCATACACTTAGTACTAGGAATTTTTGGTGATGCTGAGATAAAATATATTGCAATTAATTCATAGATGTATAATTAGCAGCAGTACTGATATCATCCTTGTTTGCTGAATAAATGTGAACTGACTGCAGAGAATAATTTGCAAGTTTATCAGCCATTATTAATGGAGTTATTTATTGCAACAAAGCTTAAAGGCCATTTAGTCTCTTTTGGATCATGTCACTATTTTCTTAGGATGTCAGAATATGGCCTATTCTATGGGAAGTGTGAGTTCATAGCCTTCACCATGTCAACAAAAGGGATGCTTTGTAGGCTACTCTGATACTAGAACATGTAAATATACTTAATAGAGGCTTGTGGATTCTAATGAAACATGAGAAAATTCTGAGGCACATGATTGCGTTTAGTGATGAAGAGAAACTAATAATGTAGATCAGATTGTCCATTATAGACAGGTACTTATCTGAAAGCAAAATGCCACTCCATCAAATCAAGTTATGTCCATCTACCAAGTTAAAGTTTGATGTAAAGTGTAACTCTTGTTATTATATTATAAAAAGCATTCTAGCTTATTCTTCTAATTTTTATATTAATACAATGTACGGGTATGTACATCATGCTAAGAGTTGCTCATACATAGAATAAAGACATTGTCTTTTTAAGGAGAATTTGCAGTCTAATGCTCTATGTTAAAATCAAAGCTCAGATATCTTAAACATTCAGGGACTTTTAGATCTTGCCAGACTCCAGCAAAGTCATTTTTTTTTTATTTTCCTTAAATTGTTGGAAAGTGTTGTTTTTAGGTATTTTAAAATATCATTGTCACTTCCATAAGCATCTTCTTCATTAGTCTTGTATCCTGTGTTTCACTGGTTCTTAAATTACAAGACTTTTAAGTAAATAAATACTATAAAGTTTTAACACTTCATGCTGTTGGGTTGGTAGGTACATTTTTCTGGTAGTTTGGAAGTCTGCCATTAGAATCAATTAAACTTGGCAGCGTGTAAGAATCTGTAATGTATTAAGGATTATATCCAATTGAATGTGTTCCGTGTTTTGAGTTTCTGAAAACAATTTTTTATGACAGGTAATAGTAAAAATATATTGTGCAATAAGGGATGCGGTCCTTCAGGGGTTGATTTGAGTGTCAAAACCCTTAACGCTCTCAAGGGGACAAAGCGTAAAATCTGTAACAAATCAAAGGACAAGCAAATATATGAACTGCTTAATTAAGAAAAAGAACTGTCTTGAACCTGAATTTTTAGTTGCTTCACCTAGATTTTAAGTCACGCTCTCCTTTTGCTTCAGCCTTGCTCAGAAGCTAGTGTGTGTGATCTCGCCTGTGTTGGAGCGTGCAGGTTTATCGCGATGGTGCAGTAGGATGTTGGAACGACTGTATTCCTTTCAAGGCTGAGGTTTCACAATGCAGATGAGCTGAATTAACCATTTCCTGTGGCCAGTGGAAGTGCCTGTTTCCTTCTTCCTTGCTTCTTGCTGCCCATTCCCACCATTTGCTTTGAGCATGCTGTACTGCTTGCCTCAGGAAACCCATCGAGGGCACTAAAAATTAAATAATATTAAAAATACATCCAAAGAATGCTGAAGATATAATATGTACACGTATATGTGTATAATTTGCCAGGCTAGTGCATTTAATCAGTTTATATTATGACTTCTATTGTCTGTGCCAGTACAGGAGGGACCAAATTGTTTGGCTGAGAGGGAAAGACGGGAAGGGGAGATCTTCCTGTTTCAGCCTAAGGTGGTTAGTTGTAAGGTGGTAGAAGCTGGACCCTAAGCAACGTATCTGGAATTTTGTTCCCTTAATACTTGCTATATCAGTAGAAGAGTGAAATTAAACTGAACGATGTTATTACACTGCTGAGATCTTCAGAAATAGCAGTTATGGCTTTACCAGTTTTTACTTTTTTTTTTTCTTTTTTTGCTTGTGAATCCAGTAATGCTTTATCTGTGTTCCCTGAAACGGGAGCAAGTGAGGAATTGGTGTGCAATGTGTGGTCTTTTGAGGAAGTCTGGAGAAGCAAATACAAAAGAAGTTGTGACCAAAGAAAATAAAATTCAAAAAAAAGTGCAGTGTTCAGGTGGAGGCCACTACTTTGCTGTCACATTTTTCTCCCACTTTGCAGTATTATATTCCTTCTGGCTTCTGCCCATTATTCTCCCCTAATTTCCTAGGAGTCATAGTGTAACTTAGCCTAGATGTTCACTAGTTGGAAGTACAGTTAAGATTTTTTGACTTCCAATTCATTGCTTTGCTTAGCAGCAGAGTTGTATTTACAGGTGAGGAGACTGCAGCTGTAAAACTGATATTTTATTTAAGGAATTCCAACCTCAGCAGGTAACAAGAGTTCATGTAATCTAAACTTGTTGCAGACAGTGTGTTTCACCTATGTACCTGCCTACTTCAAGTTTGACTGAAGGATTTCAGCTTTCCCATGACTAAAATATTGCTCACAAATTGAGGCTGGGGGAAACTGAGGTTTCAGGTGTGTGTGTCACTGCAGGGGCTGCTGTGAGGCTGCCTTCCCTGCTGCCCCCTCTTGTGCACTGGTGTTTATCTGAATCAGTGCTGAGCCACTTTACTTTGCTAACTCAGCAGGAAGTTGTTTGCTTTTTTTTTTTTTTTGTCGGGGTACTTTTCTGCCAGCTTAGCACACTGAAACCGCCTCGCTGTGGGGTCAGAGAGGCACTGGGACCAGCACAAGAAAGGGCAGAAACACAGAGGTTGCCAGAAGGGCGTAATCGCTTTTATCAGATTACCATTGGGATTTTCAGCCTGAAAGAACTCCAGGGTAGTGCACGAGTACGCTGAGATACGCGTAGAAGATTTTGGTATGTGGTTTGTGTCCCAGGTGGCAAATTTCCCAGCTCTCTGAAATGAAAACAAGAAAACAGTGCAGTGCCCCAGGGCTCTGCCAGGCTGATCTAGGAGAATTTTACAGATCCCAAATCCTATGGGTTGACCTCATGCACGTAAGTGCAACACATTAGCTAGCATCTGATTTAATCGTGTTCTGCTCCTCTCCTGGGAGTCAGTTTTTTGACTCTTTGAGGCTGGCAAACCTCACTCTCCCCTGGAAAAAAAAAAAAACAGAATATATCCATGTAGATCTCCAAAGGTGAACAGCTGAGGGTTGTGAGAGTTAGTGTTGGATAAAAAAAAGCAGTATTCAGGGCTGCATTATTAATACGTGGACAAAAGTAATGCTTGTGCTGCTCTCTGATCTTTAAGGAAAAGAAACAAGGTGGTCTGAGACCAGCAAGGTTACCATAGCCATTAAGTGTAGTTTTACCTGCATATAAATGTAATTTCTCCAGAAAGCTGGGTTAAATCTTAGTTTAAAATAACAGGTGCACTTTAAGTTGGAGATGCACTTTGAATGTGTTTGCATGAGGAAATCTTTCTTTTTCTTAATGCAGTTTGTCTGACGTGGTTCAAGACAGTGAGTGCAGCACCTCTTGGCATTTTTACTGCTCTTCTGAAGGTGGGACTTGCAGTAGAGCTCAACTTTGTTCTTTTTCCCAAAGCTTACTGCTCTTGGGTGAAGAAAAATAAAACAGGCTTCAGAAAGTATATGGATATCCTGTAAAATCTTAACCAATATCATGGGTCAAAATCCAAGCCCATCCCGTCTAGCCAAAGACAGGTATTCAAATAGCTCAGACACTTCCTTTGAAAAGATACGTTAGAGGGTATTTGCACGTTTCTATGGAATATTTAGTGTTTGTGAAATTGTTCTCAGGCTGTAAGGATTTTGTAGAGAACAACACATTAGCCAGAGCACATACTGTGTGCTGATGTGGTCAGCATAGAAGCTACCACCTCTAACTATGTGAGATACTTGGCTTTATTAGAAATACTCAAGCAGGGTCCTCGTAGCTCAAGTTGTTGTGCAGATGCATTGACAGGGAGAGGTTAGATTTTCCTGCTGTGTACTTAAAAACAGCAACTTCTTGGAAATGAAACAGCTTTGTATGATTCTGCAGGCTAATGAATGGGCTAACGAATAGGTTAATTACTATTCAGGCTCCAAACAGTGGGACTGTATGTACACTTTGGGAGATGACTGAGTTCCTGAAACAGTGTCTTATGAAAATAAACTGTGAAACTCATCTCTGTATGCAGCTTCATCTCTGCATGCGGCTCTGAACGTCTCAGCATGCCTGATGCTTAATGTTCTTCCTCACTGCTTTATTGTCCCAAGTTATCCGAGTTTTGGAAAATTTTAGCTACACGTCTGAATCATGGTTTTCTGCTAGTGGAAAAAGATGTGTAATGGCTCACCTCCTTTACACTTGTTAATCATGTCAGCATCAATGCAGTCATTTCAAAAACCATGCCACGTGGATTGGTGTCTACTAGCCCGTGTCACTGGGAAATGTTTTCACTCCTTTCTCTGACTAGCTTCTTGGAGTACTGATGCTGCAGTGTGTCCACGGCTCTTGTCATTTACCAGCACTTCAGCAAGACTCCGTTTGATTATGGGGCATGTGCCATAAGAATCAAGGCTTTACATTGACACAAAGCAGTTCAAAGTACGATACTTGCAGCCAGCCCGTTCCCCCAGCCCGAATTCCTGACTGCGGCACTTTCTTTACCTTTCTTTTTTCGGATGATGGATAGCAGTAGTGTTTGTTTTTGTAGTGCTGATAGGAGGTGAAGTTCTGAACTAGGTTTAAATCAGCTTGAACTATAAGCTGCTCTATTGACCCCAGTGTGCTTTTGGGATCCAACCCAAATACTTATATTGAAATAATATAATTTATGTGTCAACTTAAGTCCTTTTGCTCATTTTTTGTTAGAGATAAAGGCTTTTGAATTTCAATTCACTTTCACATTTGCCTACCTTTAGATTTCTTTGATAGCATTTTATATAGACTTTCGGTTTTACATTACAAAATTTCAGTCAGAAAAAGCACTTTGGGGATGTATAAGCTACACTAAATAAAAGAACTTACTATAGAGCGTTTCCAGTATTTGTGTATCTGGAGTTTTCCTAACATTCAACCTAATAAGTCTTTGATTGTGATTTGGGTCTTCTAGATGCTACTGCATTATCCCTATTTACTGCTGTCCCTATCCCCTGCAATCCTAGCTGATTGAGGAAAAAATGTGTCCTGAAGCAACCCAGTACTATTCCGTTTGCGCTACCAGAGCTCGGAAGAACTGATGGCATAAAATTATAAGTGAGCTTAATCTGGAGCATGCAGATACTTGCCTGTACCTTTTCAGAAGCAGGAAAAAGCTTTTGATTGGCTTTTTCTTGCTGTTTAACAAACTACACAGAAGTTTTTAAAGGAGTGAGGTCTCAGCAGCCTCTTCCAGTGCTCAGGGCTGAGCGTATCTTGGTTCTGTCTGAATTCCTTCATCAACCTTTTGTCTTCCTTTCCCCACCCTAACGGGGGGACCAGAGTTACTCAGTCATCCTCCTCCTGTCAACTACCACAGTTTTCTTTTGAGGAAAAGGTGTCTTCTGACACGGGAGCGGGCACAGTGGCACAGGTGTCCTCGTGTAGGTAGGTGTGTGTGCGTTGGGGCGCAGGGCCTGGCTGGGATGAGCTCCCTGGTGTGCAGGGGGCTAGGAATGCCCCCCTGCTTCTGGCATCCTCTGGAGGACAACAAGGAGAAAAAAAGCTTCCCCTCTTCTCCCCCAGGAAAAGCACGCTAGGTATATTCTTCTTTGGAAGAATATTTTTTTGAATGTGTGTATTTAAATGTACATATTTGACATATTTAATTCAAATTCTTTTATGGCTTTGATTTTCTCGAAGCTTTGGGGAAAAAGGAAACGCTCACTACAATGCATCCTCTGCATAGGTGGTTGAGCTCACGGTTGGCATAGTGTAATAGAACACGACATTTTTACTGTAGTAAAATAGATTTCAGAAATATGTAAACTACACTGTCAGTTTGCCTAAGTGGAAGCAATAAGTGAATCTAGGTACCCATCTCATTAAGTATAATTTAAAACTGACTTTGAAGAAAAACAATGATAAATGTGTGAGCTTCCTTTCTTTCCCCAGTATGATCCATGGATTTTTGATTGATCATATTGCAGAAACTAAAGGAGACTGTATATAAAGCAAGCAAGCTGATTGTCTTATTGTATGTGCAAATTCTCATAATTTTCATCCGGAAGTTAAGGTGCCTATTTAGTTGAAATTTCCACAAGCGTGTACAAGCCTGGCTTAGAGGCCTATTGTGTAATCACGCATGTTTGTAGTTAAGCATGTTCAAAATCAACAAATTGCACGTATTAGACATTTACAATAACGCTTACTTAGGAGGAGCACAGAGGTGAAAATAGTGAGAGGGAGATTGGGTGGCAAAGTGGAATCAAAGTTACCGAAACAAGTAAAAGGCTTAAATGGAATGATACTATAAATACGGTGTTGGGGTTTAAAGAACAGCAGGAGTTCAGAAGAATTATACTTGAGTGTTGCTTCCTTGTATGGGCTGCTCACATCTACCAATTTTAATCTATAGATTTATGTCAAGTAGTTTTCTGTTCTGCAGTTGATGTAGAATTGTGCTTTATGGAATTACACTTCCAGTTCTACTTTATATTCTTTTTCCTACATCATTCCTTGTGTTTTTGAGAGGCCATTAATGTCTTTATGATAAAGTGCTTTAGTAGGATCATAGACTGCATTTTACTTTCCCGCTGAGTGATTTATGTCATCTGCAGTTGTATAACATTGCTGAATATGAGCTTTGTTACACAGGGCAAGTCTTCTTGGACCTTATGTAGTTGCTGCATTTAATATAAGATAAGAATTTATACCTGTGAAAAACTTCATGCACCTCATCTGCAGTTAGAGCATTCAAACCTCTTTACATGCTGTGTGGAGGAGGAATCCCCTTATTTCTTTAACTTAGAATTTTGAGGCTGATAATACATTACGCAACCAGAGGATGTAGCTGTGGTATCCTTATCTTCCTCTCCCTCCTAGATTTATAATTTCCTTCCTAGAAGTAACAGTTACAAATCAGTCAGCCACATAACTGTACTGGATCAGATACTCAATTTAGAGACAGTATGCTTATGGACCATATGAGGAAAAGGAAGGGGCTAC
This sequence comes from Anas platyrhynchos, assembly GCF_047663525.1. NCBI lineage: Eukaryota > Metazoa > Chordata > Aves > Anseriformes > Anatidae > Anas > Anas platyrhynchos. The sequence goes on from NC_092591.1 coordinate 10,423,973, forward strand.
GCTGTGCTTGTATGGCTTTTATTATTTATCTGATTTAAAAAAGTACATACAGACATTTTCAATTACTTCCGAAGGGAGGATGACAGGATAAAAGAAGGAAGTCCAGTGATATGTCTTTTAAGTTATATGCTTCTTTTAAAAGATCCTGATCATCCAAAGGGATGGTGGGCTTTAGATCTGAACCCTCCCATATACCTCCCAAATGCACATGTATGTTAAGCCCTCCTATTAATTAATACCAAGTAAGGTATTAAAATTTTTTGATTTTTTTTTGTTCAGAAGCATTCAGCTTGTAGCAACAGTTGGAAGATGGGCACAACGTGTGTTAATATAGGCCCAGCTTTGCCTCTCAAATATTTATTCATGTGATACAGTTTGTTTTTCTGGCAGATAAAGATACGATCTGCTTTTGGAGAACAACCAGCTTAGATTTTTTCCATCCTTTTGGAAGCAAAACAACCGTTCCCTTTTAAGAAACATTCTCCCATTTCAAATTTATTTAAAATGTCCTCAGTTTCTAAGAGGTTAATTTATTTATTTTTTTTAAGTTGCTGCATTTTAGAAATCTGCAATTATTCTTCTGATTATATTCCCACTAAACCTATCAATGGTACTTGTTTGCTAAGGAGGAAGGAAGACTGCATGGGATCGGAGTGTTTGCGTTTCTGACAAAATGCATTAAGGGAGGACAATGCTATTTCTGAATGTTGAAGCAGGCTAAATATGGAACCTTACCAGTTTTTTCTTCCTTCTGCTGCTGCTCGTGGGGAAGGGTAATGTAGCAGTTCTGTGCATCGCAAATTAAACCGAGAACCTACTACTCTTCCTTCTGCAGTTCATGCATAAGGTGCTACACAGAAAATGTAGTTTATAATCTGCTCTAAGAGAGATGGGTTGTTTCAGTCCTGCTGTTTTTTCATAGTGTGGGTATCTTTGTGTGTTTTTGTTCCCCCACGCTGGGTCACTTGCTCACTCGTTCTGTGTTTTCTCTATTAAGGGAATGGGTCAGGCAGAAGAATGCGCTTTGCTGCTGCAATGGTAGAGTGAGAGCTACATGCACTGTTGGTGCCATCTCTGTCTGCCTCACTCTGGATCCTGGGTAGTGTTGACAGGAATGATGATAAACATTCCCTGTCCCTTGACATGAAGAGGCAATCAGAAACATAGTTTACCATTTTATATTCTCTGCTGCTTGAATTACATCCAGCAAGAAGAAAGACTCTGCCAAGAATGGAGGAGTGCTTGAACTATAGTATTTTTAGGCGTAAATACACGGTGGATTTTGTTGTTGTTTTGTCTTTAGGCTGCTTGGTTGTCTTCAAAAGTTTCACTAATTTCAGGAAAAGCATCATGTAAACATCTTTGATAGATGCTAGCATCGTTTGCTCTTTGAACTTCTGCTCCCCATTGCCCCCTTCAGTGGAAAAAATCACTTCTGTCCGTCCTGAGACAGACAGAGCCTTATATGTAAATTTACTTCGGATGAATACTTAATGTTTTTCATTATTATAACATCAAACAAAGATGACTATTGCACAATGAGAGGATAGCAGAACTCCCCTACTGCAACCTTGCCTAATTAGGCGAAACTTGATCTAGCCTATCTTGTTCCTGTCACAACTGTGGCCTGTCTTGTTTCCTTAGAACATCTTATCACTGCTCGTCACTGCTGCTTGAATTCATGTGCCAGTAGACCAAAAATACTCCATTTAAGTGGATTTTCACTGTAGTTGCTGCACAGAAACTGCTCTAGGCTTTAGCTCTGCACTATTACATTTCTATTCACTACTATTTACACATGAAGAATATTTTAAGGATGGTTCTTCACAATATTATTAAAACACCAAAAGAGAAATCTTGGCTATCAGAAAAGACTGGACTTAACTCTAAAAACTGGACAAAGGACAGAGTTGTAAAAAAGAAGGTGGGATTACTTTGCTTTTTGTTTCTGTACTGTAAAATTATACACTTTGTGATTTTGTCTTGTAAAACTTAATGGTGATTTCTTATAATGGTTTAGAATGTTGTATGTGGGACTTTTCCTTGAAAATCAGAGACTATTGCCTTATATGGGTCTCTTTTGTATATGAAATATCTGAAACTTTAAATTTTACCTTGTGTAAATTCAGTTAAGTGTTTTTTTTTTGGGGGGTGAGGGGGAGAAGGGAGGATATTCTGTGTGTTTGTTTTTTTTTTTGATTCAGACAGAATGGATATGTGACAGGAAAATAGAATGACTTTTAATTTTTAAATCTTCCATGTAAAAACTCCAGAAATAGACTGGAAAGAGTAATTTTCTATAATGTTCAATTTCCACCCCGATGATGGAACGAAAACTCTGCAAACTGCCTGTTGAATCCCAGAGGATATATTCTGTTTTCACTTTTTATGTTTTTGCCAAGCCAGATCTCAGATTGAATGGCTGGTATTCCCTGGAAGCAATGTGCTAAACAATCAGTATTTTGTTAATGCTTTCCACTCCCTGGGAGAAAGCTGTGGCTGTCCCTTCTTTTTCTGATCTATTGAAGATTAAAGGAAAGAGTAGCACTGATTCTGGTTGCAACTTTACATATGGGTGTGGGTCTGGAGACTTCAAAAAAGTTGTTCTTTGTTTGTAAAATGGAAAAGTGGTGCTCAGTGCCCCAAATAGTCTTTATTAATTGACCAAAGGCACATCTTCAATGAAGATCCTATTTTAGTTGGTCGGTTTTTATGTGGTATGGATTTTTCTTTTGAAAACTCGTAAATGAAAAGGCACAAATATCTGTGCGTGTCCTATAATCTTTTGATGAGATTATTTTCTATGCAGTAGTTTGGTCAGGCTTTTCTGGAATTCAGTGGGGTTTGGATGACTTTGCAGTAGCTGTTGACAAGGTCGAACACAAGACTGTAGAAACATCAGCACCTCCCTTTCCTTAGCCTTGGCCAAAATGTTTTTAATAATTTGAGAACACTCAGTTCTGTGATACAAGTTCTGTGGGACACTTCTGTTGCATGCGTACTTTGAAGGCTCTACTGCTCTTTCAGGAAAATTAACCCCAAACCTCACAGTTAACTCAATTCTTCTTCAGCTTTGCCTTGTGTTGTCATGATGAGTTGTCTTTCCAAGTACATTATAGTATTTTACAGTGTTGCTAATTCCCACGTGCAAAAACCTTAAATAAGACTTTTCCACATATCTCCCACCCAGAAAAACTAAAATACTTTTTTTTTTGGCTTTTTAATCTGACATATGGTTCCTGAGTCTTTGAGGGGGAGGTCCTGTTTGTAGGGTTTGGTGTGTTTGTTTGCTTTTAACTTCTCTGTTTGAATACAGCTTTCCTTTTTTCTTCCTGAATGGAAAGCTGAGATTCATATTTAATAAAATGATGTCTGAAGCTGAGTCATCTTGAATTAATTTGGTTTTGCTTTTAATTTGTTGGCAGTTCACCTGAGTTTACTGCAGAATTTAAAGGAATTACAGTTGTATTGTTCTTCAGCATCACGTCGTCTTTAATGGTTTGGAAAGTAAAATATTTAGTAGTATTTTTAAACATATTATTCATATCTCATCAGCTGGTGAACTGTTGTTTCAAGCTTGTCATACACTTGTTATATGATGTACTGATCACCTTGACAGATAGGGAAAATTTAGAGCTGTGAATGTGAGCACTGAATTGTGCTAGATGATGAGATGTGCTTGTAGTGTCACAGCCATTCCTCCCTTCTTCTCCCCCAGGAGCTTTGGGGCCACACCTCATCTTGTACTGGAGTTCCCCACTTAACTCTGAACCATTTGGTTTAGAGGATGCTGAGTTGGAGATGTGACAAATAGTGGAAATCATGTTTGTATTTTACCAAACTATTTATATCTCAGCTTAAGGACAAGTGGAGCTCAGGAAAGAGGACTGTACCAGTGTAGCTATTGTTTTGATCTTGAGTCTTGCTGTTGCCTGAATTTAGAATCATTGAGTCACAGAATATCCCAAGTTGTAAGGGACCCACAAGGATCATCGAGTCCAACTCCTGCGTCCCCAGAGGACCACCCAAAAATCAGACGCTGTGTCTGAGAGTGGTGTCCAAATGCTCCTTGAGCTCTGTCAGGCACAGTGTTGTGACCGCTGTCCTGGGGAGCCTGTCCCAGTGCCCGACCACCCTCTGGGTGCAGAACCTGTCCCTAACCCCCAGCCTGACCCTCCCCTGTCCCAGCTCCATGCCATTCCCTCGGGTCCTGTCACTGTCCCCAGAGAGCAGAGCTCAGCGCCTGCCCCTCCGCTCCCCTCGTGAGGGAGCTGCAGGCCACCATGAGGCCTCCCCTCAGCCTGCTCTGCTCGGGGCTGAACAACCAAGGGGCCTCAGCTGCTCCTCGTACATCTTCCCCTCCAGGCCCTTCACCACGTCTGTAGCCCTCCCCTGGGCACTCTCTTAAGAGTTTTGTGTCTTATTTTATGTTTTGTGGCTCCCCAGGCTGCCCGCAGTGCTGGAGGTGAGGCCGCAGGGGCTCAGAGCAGGCCATTCCCTCCCCTGGCCCGGCCAGCAGCGCCGTGCCTGATGCACCCCAGGGTGAAGTTGGCCCTCTTCACACTTTTGCTGTGTGGTGTGTGCATTTTCAGTAGAATCCATTGTTTAAGGAATTCTCATTAACTAAATATGTGAACAAATGTTACTGTATTTAAATACAGCAAGTGTTTGCTATTTTTTTAAAATAAATTAGCAATTTTGTTTACTTCACGTAACAACCAGCACGGAATTGATGTGCTTGCTGATTTTTTTTTTTTTCCCCTGCAGGTGCAATATATGAATTTTGGTGAAATTAGGCAGGCGGTAACAGATGAGGGTTTGTCGTTCTAAGATTTACAGACAAAATGTATTCTAAAATGTAAAAATCTGAGTGCCCTTGATGAGGCCAGCAAGTGTCGTAGAAAAACTGTGTCTTTCTCAGAACTGCTTGATTCTGAGATCGGTCTCCTGTTTGTGGGTAGTAGTTGGCAAAGACTCCTATAGCAAATCAGACAATACCAGTTTTCAAGGTGAGAATATTTCTCTGAGCTTTGAATGCTAGTCTTTCAAGAAGTTTCCAACTTTCACCTTTTAACAGCGGCTGTGTATATCATGAAAGATGGTATAATGGCCTACAGTATTTTAAATAGTGGAGCAGAATTATTTTTTTGTGGAAAAATAAATCTTCGCATTTAAGCGGTACGTTGCCTCAGAAAGAAATGTGCTCAGCAAGAACGTGTTGGCGTATCTAGATGTATCCCCGAAGCCTCTTACGTGGTAACTAGTGTCTTGGCAGTCCTTTGGTGGAATTATTTGCATCAAGGAGCAACAACAAGATCTCTTGCTGTTCCTCCAGATGTAGCAATTTAGGAATCAAGCCAAGAGATAATGATGCAGGGATGTTGAACTCATTCTGTTGCAAGTGCCAAATTACGTTTTTCTACTAGAAAACATCACAAGAGGCATGTCTTATATTTCTCTAACTTCAGGCTGTGTTTCTTTAGCTCATGACGTTAAATATTGCGCTTAGACAGATTTCCTTTTAAATTAGTAGATTTCTTTGTAGTGCAACTTCTTTTTAACCTCTTTTCATTTCTTAACTTTGCCCTTTTCGGCTTTACCCGTTTTTCCTTCTGTAGCCACATGTTTATTACCCATCTTTTAAATCAGTTTATCAAAGTCCCAGCTGCTGCTTGCTTTCAAAGGAACCATCGGAATCTAAAGGAAAGCATTCCAGCGTTGTGACAAGCAACAAGCAGCCTGTATAAAGATGATGCCTGGAGAGCTGGATGTAGATTAACAGCACTATGGCTTCTAATACAACAAAGTATAGGATTGTAATGTCTAAGTGATCACTTCTATCTTAAGCAGATGCTAGAGACTTAGTATTTGTTTGGTGAGTTGTGTGGGTTTTTTTTTTGTTTGTTTCTTTTGGCCCCATTCGTGTCTTGCTCCTCGCAGCCTGTAGAACACCATTCGAGTCTGTGGGTTGCTCGTGTTGTTTATACAAGCATCTAGTCCTTCTAGTTGCTATTGTTTCATTAGGTTTTGTTTTCCTGGAGCACTGGAAGCCTTCCAGTCAGCTACTACTATACCTTTCATTAATAATCTGCAGACCTGTCTTGTGTAGTTGAATATATTTAAATGCCTGATGATAGTGCTCTTTCCTCTAGCAAAACTGCTGGCTTATTTCTCTGCCATTACTGAAGTCTACCTCTGGAAGAGTAAGAGGCTCCACATTCCATATCTATAACTGGTGCTGTAGCTTTTTCTCTGTCAGTGACAAAGAACAATAAAGTGTCCTAAGTATTCCTTCAGCAAATAAAGAGCAAGTATGTATAGGTTTACGAAATAGTCTGAATCCTGCTGAACACCTGCTGTTAGACATGAAAGCTTATTTACTGAAGACAAAGGCAACAGTGGTAAAGTTCGTGAGAGGAAACATCTGTGGGGTTTTTATTTAATTTTTTTGGCTTTATCCTCTCCATTAAGCTATTGCATATGTGCAGACATTACAAAATTGAAGGAAGATCTTATTTTAAGATTTCTTTTAATGTTCTACTTCCATATTTCTTTAAGAGGTATTAAATATATATTTTTAAAGTAATTTCTGTGCTCTGTGAAGAGAAGGAATTTAATACTCCAACACCAAGTTTCTTGGTACAAGCATTGACTGACACAACTATTTTTTCTTCTGGTTATGTAACAAAGTTGTCTTGCACAGAGTCCTGTGAAGGTGGATGTCAAGGTAGATGTTTCAGTGACTGCAAAGCAGCAAGTTAATGATGCAGTTATTTTATGAGCCTGTGCAAAAAAAAATGCTTTTGTGAGTCTGCAGGCAAGACTGCAGAAAACTTTACTCATTTCTATATTCTTTGCAAACTGAAGACTCTACTCCACTTCTGACACTACCTTTCTGCATTTTACCAATATGGTCTATAGGCATGACTGAGTCTTAAACTTTGGCCTAAACTCAAGTTATGTGTAGCTTGGATGTAAGGAAAATGTGTTCTAGAACATAAAATTTGTATTGTTATTTCTTATCAATAAGAAATTACGTGGGAAAGGGGAAAAGATGTTAAAAGGAAGAAATCTCCCAATGAAAAGCAGTAAGAAATTTGCTTTCTGTCTTGATGATCTTATATCAAATGTCATGAACATACTGCAATAAAACTTTCAAGAAATCTGTTTTTAAAAAGTATAACTTCATTCTGGCAGTAAATTATGATTGAGACAAACCATGCTGGTGAATAGCTCACTTAAAGATTTCTTTTTAATATATGGAAATAAGATGGTTAAATCTTACTCCTTTTCAGGTGTTTACATATAAGAACATCAGACTTACTTGGGATTTGTTCTAAAATCTCACAGTATAAAGAAATAGTTATGACTTGAGTCAAGAACGCATCTTTCGGTGGTTTTAATTAAAACAGTTTTTTGTTTATAATTTTATAGTCTTATTTCATTCAAAGTATAATTGCTTAAAGCTTCATCTAATCAAGTCCACAATCTTAAAAAGGAGAATGTTCATATTGCAAAGGAAATGAAATTCTGCTTTGGTGCTGGAGATGTGCAAGTAGAATTTCTACAGCTTTAGCTGGTGCAAAATTTATGTATTGGCATGAATTCTGTGCAAGCTAACTTGCACAGAATCATTGATAACTTGTGACTTTTTTTTCCTGAGCATTCTTTGTGCAGGGTTGGGAATGCTGGCGTGTCTTATCACCAAAGGGTTGGTTTTCCACCTCTTCACAATTTTTCTAGTGTCACATGAGCTGATTTTTCTAGTGAATAAAAACATCAGTCTTAATCAAAGTTTGTTTGAATGATGGGGCTTTGGCATTTCAGTAAGATATGCTTTTGGATGTTTCAGTTAAAGATGTATTGTAGTTGCACCTTAAATATAGATTAATGTAGAGAATGACTGGGGTCCCAGGCCAGCAGAATCAAGGTTGGGAGGCTATCAAAATGTGTTGGGAGATATTGAGGTCTCTGCTGTGTAAAAGAAGACTTTTTTTTTTTTTCTTTGACTATTCTCAACTTGGACTTGTGGCAGCCATGGACTTAACCATGACTTTATCTGAAATGGCAAAGCACAAGCTCCTGAATGGATTTTTATTTTTTTATTTTTTTTGGAACGCTTCATTAGGGGGAGATGCCTGGTGAGAAGGTAATGCATTCCAGTTCCCATGAAACAAAGGGAATAAAGCAGGCATTGCTGCCAGAATTGTTCTGTACTTTCAGTCCATTGTGTGTCAGTGTTTTAATAATACACATTTTGTATTTTTGAAGCATCTAACCACTTTTCTGCTGGAAGAGGTGGAGGTTATTGGTTTTATGTTTTTTTTTTTTAAAAACGTTTACACAATGAAGTTTCTAGGCTGGCTTAAGGAAAAAAAAAAGCAAATGAAAAATCTGATAAGACTGAACAGCTGCTTGTGAGTTTAGCCATATTAAGTTATTAGGTATCCAGTGTATTCTTAACTCACAATCGGATAATTCTAAAGATGGTAGAAGTTCTTAACAAAAAAGATCTATTGTCCACTGTAGCTTTAATACCAGGAAAAGGAAAGCAGTGGATAGAAAAAAAGTGGGAGAAAAAATAGTCTTTCATGTTGTCAGGATGTTTTTTCTTCTTAACCCTTCCTATGCTGTTTGATCTTCATTTTAATCTTTCATAGATGGACTTTTCGAAGTGACTTTGTAGTTGTGGATATAAAGTAAGTTACCTTTGAGAATTGGAACAGCTTTCTGATCCCATTTTTGTAAGGAACCCCGTGTTTGGGTGGAAGCGTGAGTTTTAGTTAAAAGGCAATCATACTTAAAGCAAAAATCAGTTGAATTGATCTTCATCCCTAGAATTTACTGGTTCTCTTTTTTTAGTTGAATATTAATATTATTAGTGGAAATCAACTCTAACATGTTTTAAATCCTAATATTTCAGCATGTCCTGAAATACTACTTTTTTGGTTGCTTTCTGAAAACTTTTTCAGAAAATTCAGAAAATTCAATTTTCAGAAAATTCAATTTTCTTAGAGTAGGGTATCAGGAGATATGTGCTTAGATTGGATTGTGTTAGCCTGAAATGCCAGCGCTTACTGTGTTATTGGAGTTAGTGAATTAACTTGTGTGTAAGGCAATGGAGAGACTTTATGTAAGGTTTATTTCTACTCAAGCACCAGTGTTTTATGTCTTGGTAGCATAAGGTAATCTTGGAGTAAGATGTATTTCTTTTTTCCATGAAAATTGTTGTTAAAGAGGATCTAATTAAAAACATCCCTGTTCTTAATTTGAGGTACAAGCAGAAGATGAAAAGCATTGCACTTTTTTTTTTTTTGGTAAGATTGCAGAAAAATGGTGAGGGGAAAAAAAGACCTCATTCAGAAGTTGGAGTTTTTAACTTTTTGGGCGATTTTGCAACTAAGAACACCCATCAGTCTTCTGTTCTGTTTTTGTGCAGGTCTCCTACTTTGTTTGTACTAGGGGAGTGCAGCTGGAGCTGCAAAACAGGATAGCCTGCAGAAGCTCACAGAGAGCAAGGGATGTTGGACTCTCACTTCTGGCCCTGTGGGACCTTTGCCGTGGTAGATGAGTTAGATGAGAAGAAAGCATAAAAACACCTGTTCACTGTATGGAGAGTAGAAAAGCTGGTGGAAAGGACTGATTTGGCATTAGTGTCTTGATAAATGAGTGAAAAACAATAGGGAGGAAGACTCCATATCACAGTGGGGAAGTGAAAATTAATGCATAAAGATGACATGGCGAAAGCTATAGAGCCATAGGCTTGAAAAATCATTTTTTATACATTGTGACTTTTTTTTTTTTCAAAAAAGAAAGGCACATGAGTGAAAACTTGAGAAAAACAACAGCCACATTTCCAAGCTCTGAGAGTATTAGCTGCACCAATTGATAGCAGAGACTATCCGTGCCTTCAATATTGTACAGGAGTACTGTGGATGGATCTGGGACACAAGACTGAGAAAATAATTGGTGTGAAAGATGTCTACTCATAATGATAGGTATGCTTGAGTTACTGTGAATATGAAATCCAGGGAGTCATTGGAAATAACTGGGTAAGGGTTGTGATGGCCATGTGGAACTTGAATTGGTGGCCAGGCATTCACGAGAGATGATTGGAGGTGGTCAGGGTTTCAGATTGATCAGTAAGGGATCAGGTCTGGACAGATAAAACTGTCTCATCACTCTGGAAGGTGCCTGTTGAAATTTGTGGGTGACATTATCCAGTTTTGGAAATGGAGGAGATGATAAATGAGGATAAAGATCTTGAGGATTTATCCCTCCCTCCTATTTCCGTGAGAAACAGCGGGGATGATTACATGTGCCCTTCAAGTAACCCAGGAAGTACGATGGGAGAGAATTGGGATGGGAACAGAGAAGTGGAGACAACAACCTAAGAGGAACATGTGCACGAACCTGACTCTGAGCAGAGAAGATTTGGAAAGGACTCTGAGGCTGTCCTAGCAGAAGCTTTTTGGGAAGCTGAGAAATAAGTGAAACAGCAGTAAGAGTTCGGTTGTGAGGCTGATACAGCCCATCTGGCATGGGAAAGACCTGAACTGTGAAGGAATATATTAGAGATTGGTGGAGAAGAGTAGAAAGATTCAGGAATTGATGAAAGCTGGAATAAAGCCATTGGTTGGGAAGCAGGGCTTGCAGAGGACAGCAGCAGACAGGTAACATCTGCATCTGCATTGAGGAAAGGGTAAGATTTGGAGCTTGGTATTACTGTGGAAACCAAGTATAATTTAGAAGCACTGAGGTTACATTTCAGATCTTACTGTGTGCCATTGTGTCCACACTTGAAGATTTTTGATGATTGAATTGAAATGTTGCTATGGTTATGATCTCATTTTTAAGAACATGCATTTCTGCAATTGTTCATGTTTGGAACCCATTTAAAATGAGAAGGATTTACCAGTTTCCTGTATCCTAATCTTGGGCTAAGAACATTTTTAATACTGCTAATTTTCTTCAGTGGGTGTACTGTCTATTTCATGCGTATGCCTCACTCATATTCTTCAGCAGGAAATTTCCATGCGCCATCAGTGCTTCTTTGTATTTTATCTCTGTGAATTACCTTGGATTATTATTCTGCCTTCACTGTAAATAGGGATAGCTATGACACTGACTTGAAAATCTAATTAATACTGCAATATGTTAATAATTTTCAATATTTTGAGTCTTTCTTTGTATGCTTCAAGCCATCTGTTTCACAGTACAATGCTTCAGTTTCCACGGTGTTACTCCAACCACCTGTTAAAAATAAATACAAATCCTTACTTAAATGAGTCTGGGGAGTAGTGTGATGGCTGCAGCACCTTGCTGCCTCGTTAGAGGGACACCTCTCCCTGGGCTGTCCCCAGGCCAGTGCTGTGGGTGACAGTGTACTTCGGAGAAGGCAGTGCTGGGGCAGACTGAGAGCTGAGGGAGCTGAAAATGTTGTGTTTGAGGTACAGCAAACTTGGGCCTGGTCTTGCAAAGGGGGGACTATATGTTTATGTTGTGGTTGAGGTTTGAATTTATGGAGAGTTGGCAGAGTTGTATGGGGTAACTTGCACCTCCAAGGCCTTTCTTCTTTTTCAGCTGGTCTGCAGATGTAGGCAGATAACCTTGAATACACGAAACAACTTTTCTGGGGCACTGTTATCTTTACAACAATACAGAAATCGAAACTTGGAAGCCATGTGAAACCACGTGGTGTTAAGCTGTGCCGTTTAGTCTTTGACAATGAGGTAACAGGGCTTTGGGACAGACCATGAAGAAGCTGAGACCCCCTCTTGATTCTGGGAGTGCCAGTGTCTTTGAGCATTCTCATAAAAACTTGGTTTTCATCTTGAAATTACTGTCAAGTGTTATAGGGAAATCACTTCATAATACTGACATTAATAATTCACAGGCTGGTGTTTAAACTAAAAAAAACTATTGGTTACTTTTTTTAGGTACACCTGAAATATAACTGTGGAGAAAAAAGTCAAAGAAGTGTTTTTTATCACTCCTGTGGCTAGGAGAAGAACTTGCTAGTTTGAATGGTGGCAAGGAAAGTTTTGACTAGACTTCAAGGAACTTTTCCTTCCAGCAGGAATCCTGGGGTGGATGGCTGAGGGAAGTTGTGGAGTTTCCGCCATGAAAGGCTTTTCAGAACAGGTTGAACAAGCATCTCTGCAGCATGATGGAGCTAGAGGTGATCCTGCCCGGGGCCAAGAGACTGGCTCGGATGACCTCTTCAGGTTGCTTCAAAGCCTGTTTTTTTTGTGTTCATATATGACACTTCCCCTCGTAAGTATGAGGTCGGATTCCACTACTAGAATCTGTACTAGGTGTTTATTGTGTAAAAGATTCCACAGCCACTGAGGATTGACTGGGCCTGGATCTTTTTTCATTTGTGGAGAAATAACACTGAGCTGTAAACAGTAGGTGGTTCCAGACATCTGCATTATTAGCTGTGGTTGTATCCGAGCTCTACAATAGCTCCTTTTAGAACTACTCTTGGAGAAACTCAAGGGTGAAGCTCTGGTACATTTACAGCCCTGGATGACTGCTGCTCGCATTGAAATGCAGTTACTGTGAGAACTTCAGGGTACTGCATACAAGCTTGGCAGGTTGAGGGAGAATAGGAAGATGGGCTGAAACAGCCTGCAGGTCTGCCAAGGAGACTGAGGGCTGGGAACCCAGGCTTTCTTGGGACTGGTCCCGTGCTTACTTCTGAAGTTGACGGTGCTGGGATGGAGTGCTCCTGCTCAGTATCCAGCTGTTATTAGTGCTCATCTACAGTTTGGTGCATGTAATGTGTCCCAGTAGTGTTCTGAATGTGTATGTTGTTGGTTTTTTTGTTTTTAAGATATGCCAATGCAAATTGAGGCACAACTCCGGTTAAGTGGCGAGTGGTTGTTTAATGAAGAGCTGTTAAATAATTAGGTTTTATCATTGTGGTTCAATATGTGATACTGAATCTTATTTACAGAGAAAGTTCTTTCAGAAATAACTTTCAGTTCTTTCAGAAAGAACTTTTATTTATTTGTCTTCCTCCTAGAAGACAAAATTAATAATTTTGCCACATTCATTAGGGACATCTATTATGGTAGCTATGTCTTAAACATCACATATCTCCATCCCTGTAAGTTTACAGAATGGTATCGTGACTAGTGTACTGATGGTAAATTGAGGTGCCAGAGAGTGAGGGAATGATAACATAGTTAAAAATACTTGTTTAATTTTGAGCAGGAACTGAAGGCTGAGTATCTTTCTGACAATTTAGTGTTACATAGAAAAACATGCTTTTGTATACAACTCTCAAGGGGTCCTCGAAACAGTCCCACTCAGGGCTAAAATTAATCTTCTTAGTATTATTGTATTGGGATTTTGCTGTGTTTTTTTTTTTTTTTTGTTTCCTTACAAGCCCCTCAGCTGGTAAGGACACCCTTCCAGCTCTTGCAGCAAGTGCCATAAGGGCCTACAAACCAAATTCATCGAGAAGGCTCTGTAAGGGAGAGGTCCCTGATAGAGGAGGGCAGCAAACAAATGTATTATTAATGGCCATATTAGAGCACACAGTGCACAGAGGGGGATGAGGTGGGTGAAGTTGATGTGCAGTTCTTGAATGCTTGACTTTGCAGCAAGGTACCTTTACTAACATGAGCAGGGATGGGAATAGCTCCAGCTCTGTGTGTTTATGCACACCTTTGCTTAAGGTGGAGCAAAGCATTTGAACAAAAGTTTACTTCAACTGAGCTTAGTGCTCCCTCTTAGAGCTATGCTTGCTCCTTTATAGATTGGATTGTACTCTTTCTTCTTTCTGTTTTCCTTGATGTCAAGTTCTTTTGAATATTATTAAGGTGGGGAGGGGAAGAAAAACTATTTTGTGGCAGCTTTCCAACTGGAATAGCTGGGAGCAGTTACTCGAGGGAAAGTTGTCCTTTGATGTTGTACAAGTATAAGTGAGGAGAGCATGCTTAGTGCCTCTGCGGGCAGGTTGCGTGTGCATCTGGTCAACACAGCAAGTGCAGGGTGGGGGCTGAAGTTCTGTGGAAACAACTGACTTCTCAGAGGTTTTAGCTCTAGCAAGTAACTAAACAAATGCAACCCCTTGCAAAATGTGACACTTCTATGTCCCCTGTTTGTATGGTGGTTTGGTTTTTACTCCAAGGCTTCCAATCCAACGAAATGTGAGTGGATCTTCAGACAAATTGCAAAGGGTTGCCCACCTGTGGAGCTTTATGTTACTTTACAAAGTATTAATTTATTTGCAACATTTAAATGCTATGATTTCAAACATCTATTATAGCAAAACTCATTCCTTCCCTCCCAGCCTCATTGTCAGACAGAACTAAACCACTTTAACTGAAATGAAAGAGGAAAAACAAACACCATCAACCAACCCCACCCCCCAAAAACAAAACAAAAAGAAAAACAAAAGGAAAACCTTCCATTCACACTTATCAAAAAAAATCAACACAAAGGACTAAATCGTTTGCTAAGTTAGAAGAAACTGAAAACTATTTTTATGATAATATTAGCCAACCATAAACATATAGTTCCATTTACAGAGGGTTTATAAATCTTACTCATATTCATATTCTTGTCATGTTTCTGAATATTCTGCTACTTTTTTTTTTTCTTTCAGATGATATTAACCGTGTTTCTGAGCAACAATGAGCAGATTTTGACAGAAGTTCCAATTACACCAGAAACAACCTGTCGCGATGTAGTAGAGTTCTGCAAAGAGCCTGGAGAAGGAAGCTGCCATCTGGCTGAAGTATGGCGTGGAAACGGTAAGCAAAATGTTTGGTGGAAATTGGTTTAAATATTTGTAACAATTAGAAGAAATGGTAAGACTGACTTTTCAGTATCAATAATTTCTAATTGTTCTAAAGCTTTTTTATTTTCTTGGCAAACTTTCATGCAGAGCATGGTATTTAGTATCTCCAGAGTCTAATGAAATTCTTGATTATTTTTTCCTCATTTTCCTTTCTCAGCATGGAGTATTTGATAAAAGGCATATATAAGATGTGTTAGTCTTTTGTATTTCAGATCTTCAGATTACATGAAGTATTCAGTATCTGCCTTTTAAAAATGGGGGGGAAGGATGGCTGTATTTTTACTTCTACACATCATTTATTTCAAATAGGCATACAGCATGTTCAGGGTTGGAGTAGGGTTTAAGTAATTTGTAACGTCAGCGATGATCTTATACAAGAAGTGAGTGAAGGTTACCAACTGGATTCTTTCCCATACTGTTTCCTCACTGTTACCCACATGATAACAACCTGAAATTTAAGAATGGGTATAACAGAATCATAGAACAGTATAATTTGTATGGGTTTTTCTTCCTGGATCGTAACTAACAGAAGTTAATACAGAATCGTGCCAGAATCATCTCCAACTTCTTCATGGAAGTGTACTGTCAAAAATTCGATAACTTCCCTTGGGGCAGGTTGTAGTGCCTGTCTTTTATTTGTGTTGTAATTGTTATTTCACAGAATGATGGGATGAGCAGTCCTTTTCAGGATTGTGTCAGAGAAGCCCTATTATGCATTCTGTTTCTAGATGACTTCTTGCAGTTAAGTGTAGTGCAAGCTTCCAGGTTATGATAGTGTATCAATATATGAGTAGGATCAGTGAATGGCTGAGGATAACAGGTAGGTTCTTACCTACCTCAATTACTAAGGTTACCCCTGTTTAAGTGGTTTGTCATCTATTCTGTATAAAGAATGAGGTCTTAACTTGATATAGAATTCGTACTTTTTTATAGAGAGGGGTATATTTTGTTCAGGGGCTGTTTATTCATTTTGTCAAGCAGAGAACTTTATTGCATTATTCAGATGCCTGTGGAGCTTTTAAGTATTAGCAAACTAAAATAGTTTCCTACTGGGATATCATTTCATTTTTTAACGGTTCTAAGACTTTATAAGGAGAGAAGGTGCCTCGAAGTTGTTTCCTAATTAGATGGGAATTTGTAGAGTTTAGGCAAGAGTAAGCAGAAGGGAGGCTAAGCATGTTTGCAGTTCTTGGCATACAAATTCAGCTTGTATTTATAAAACTGTCTTTAAGAATAAAACTTATAGGAAGGTTGCTTTTTTTTTTTTTTTCAAATTAGAAGTTTAGGTTACAAAGAGTCAAAATGCCAAGTATATAACATTTATAAACTGGATCTGCATGCACTCACTTATCCCTAATACTTTGCAACCACTGGTCTGTAAAAGTGTAACATGGTATTATTTGTCCTTCCGCTTTCACAATACTTTGAGGGTGTATTTTGCAAAAATGCAGAGAATGTTGTCAGCTAGCTTCAAAAGGTGACTGGAAATTCTAGCCAGTGATCCACAGCATCTTTATGGGGGCACTTATGCCTTGCAATTGTGGCAAATGTAAGCATGAATTTTTTATAATGACTTCAAAGACTGATAACGTATTTTATTTGTGGATATAACATGTTATTTCTGAAAATGCTGGATATCTGAAGCTAACAGTTTCTATAAAATGGGAAATAAAACTTATATTGGGAGATGTGATGGAGGAACTAAAACTAAATTTGTGTATCTATCCTGTGATTTGTGTGTCTTTGGTCCCATTATAGTCCATGAAGATCTAGATCACAGAATCATCTAGGTTGGAGGAGACCTCCAAGTCCAACCTCTGACCTAACACTAACAAGTCCTTCACTAAACCACATCACTGAGCTCTACATCTAAACATTTTTTAAAGACCTCCAGGGATGGTGACTATACCGCTTCCCTGGGCAGCCCATTCCAATGCCTAATGACCCTTTTGGTAAAGAAGTTCTTCCTAATATCCAGCCTAAATCTCCCCTGGCGCAACTTTAGCCCATTCCCCCTTATTCTGTCACCAGGCACGTTGGAGAACAGACCAACCCCCATCTCGCTACAACCTCCTTTAAGGTATGCAACAGACAGTACTAGAGGGAATAAAATTAAAAATAAATAAATGAAACACCTGCTTACATTTCTGGAGCTCTCAAACAGACCTGTACTGTCAGCAAAAAATGTCCTGCACACTGTTTTTAAGTCTGTCTGACAGGAATTTCAGGACAAGCATTTTGTTTGCTTTTCTTAGATGTCGGATAGCATTGTAAAATCTGTGTTGGTGGTCTCAACTTCTTGCCCCAAAGTCTGTGGATACTAAAGTTTCTCAGTGAAACAACTTGAAATTTCTTTTAAGGAGGGTGGGATGATAATTTTCCTTCAGCTGCTCCTGGGAGCTACATTAAGCTCCTTCCACTCAAATTTTAAAAATAATTCTAGCCAGGAGCAGAGATCTGTTGCAGAAAATACGAGACTAAGAAGTGAAAACAAACAACTCAACCCATTGGTTTGGAGTGGGAAGTGGGAAGCAATTTGCAATGAAACTGCTGTATACGGTGCCAGTGGAAGAGTATTTTTTTTATTTTTTTTTCTGTTGTTGCATGTTAAAGAAATGGTTGAGGAGCTTCCTAAGAGTTGTAAAATAGATTGGGAATTGTTTGTATTACAGCTAAGAAACTGATTCTTCTTGGAGTTTCATGACATAAGTATTTGGTTTATGTGCATTTGGTTTTATTATTTCCTTCTCTGTTCCTATTCTTCTCCAGTTTCTTTAGGTGATTAATAGCTGAAAAAAGGCAACAGCATTTGTGCCTGATATGTCAGCTAATTTTGTAGCACCTTGCGTTTACTCAGCTTGAAGTTTCCTTGCTTTGTATAGAATTCTCAGGCTATGGCAGGAGGAAAATAAATATATTATTCCTTGTTGCCCAGCTATTGCAAGTCATGGTGGGTAAGGAGGTCAAAAGATAGGTATGATGCCAGGAACTTGTAGTGCGTTTCAAAAGAAAATGGATTTCAAGCTTTTAAATCTGTCCATTACCCAATTATCCACTTCATTTACATCTGGAATGGCCTTTAGCAATTGATATTGTTGTTCTTCCTGAATTTAATTATAGCCTAGACGTGAGTGACTGAAAGAAATGGAAGTATACTTGTAGTATACAACTGCAAACCTGCGTAGGTAAAGATGCTTTTCTGATCTTACAGTGAACTCCCAATTATGGACATAATCCATTACTTCGTGTTCTGGTTTCCTGTATAGCAGGCATAAACACATTTTATTACAGATGACAGAATACATGTAATCAGAATAAGAACAAATTACGAAGCCTAAAAATTACTCTGTTTTAAATATAAGATATATAGTTTCAACAGAATGATTTTTGCAATTCTCTATTAAAACACCGATGCAGTATCTGTGTTTTGGTCTTTCAGGATAGCTAGAACTCACCCAATCTCAATACTTCTGCTTCAAAGAAAAGGTGTCTAGCTCATTGCTCAAGTTAATCTTTCAGAATTTTTGTCTAACTAAAAATTGAATAGTTTTTGCAAGTAATTTTGAATTTATACATAGATGACGTTTTTTCACTTGACTTTTCATAGAATTTTTTTTTAATTATTGTTAAATCATAGGGATCCATCCTATTAATTACTCCTCCATATATATTCCCCTATTTCACCTTCTTTCTTTTCTTCTATTTGTGCAATTACTGACAATTATGTTTAAAGCTGTAACAACTAGAAAACATTTAATTGAAGTGTTTTTTTATTCTTAAAGAGCAAGTATTTCCAGAAAATGCTCCTTAGTGCTACCCTAACTTGCAGTAAACGTTAGATCAAGTTTTCTACCTGCAATTTTTTGAGGTTTATAGGCTTTAAACTGAAGGAAGGAATAGGGACTTCAACTCTTTGTTTCTTGTGTCAAATGTTAATGTCCCTTTCCTCTTCCTCTTTATTTTCCGAGTCTCTTTCACGTGCCTAAGTTGTGCCAAATGATTACAAAGTCATTTTTCTTCTGTTTCAGTACTGCTGCAGCTTGCTCTCTAATTTAGGGCTTCATATTCCAAGTTGTTTTGGTGGAAGTATTGCAAAAGAAATAGAAAAAAAGTAATAGAAAATCTTTCCCATTTCTCTCCATGGTCATGTCTGGAAAATTATTAGCCTTCATTCTTCAAGTGTATGATGTAAACAGGATCTTTTATTTTGAAAAGCTCCTAAAGCTCCTGGGATCAGGGCCTTACTAGTAGAGGGAGACCTGCTTAACCAGCAGCCGTGCTGCGGCCACTCCTCACCGTGCCAGAATTAGCCCAACCCTGTTCAGACATCCAGTTTCTCGGTACTCATTATCAAGCATCATTACTTACTATATTTAGTTGATGATCTTTTTATTTAGGAAAAATTCCTGAAGCTTCAGATCTTCTGTGTCCTAAAGTCCATGGACTAGGTATTTTTTAGGTATTTTACCATTTGTGGTCTTTAGAAGATTTCTTGCTGCAATTTTAGTGGATGTGCTTGAAAGCACTTGAAATCTTACCTCGCTCGAGGAGCTGAAAAACCTGAAAGTCATGTTTTTAAAATTCCTTTTCAAGAACTGAGTTTTATTAAGAGTTTTATTAAGTTCCTGACCTTAACCTTGTATGCACAGACACTGTTTACAATGTTTCTTGGAGTCCACATGAGTGAGGGACAAGAAAAGGAAAATAAAAGCTTCTGCGTTTTTAAATACTGTGTTCTGTTTTTTGTTTTTGTTGTTTGTTTCCTTTTTTGTTAGGCAAGGAGTTGGCTGATGAATATAATTAACTTGTGTTTTAAATGACCCTTCCCCACTGAAAGCAGTTGGAGCTAACTGTGGCTGCGTTGTATTAATCGCTGTACTTGGAGTCCTGTAAAATTATTTTAATCTAAGAAAAAAAATAGATCCAGCATGCACCCTAAATAGTAAATGAATAACAGGGCTACACAAGGGTATTTTTTTATTTGTTTGGATTATGAATTTTGAAAAATCTTCAGAAGCATTACTAGTAAATGTAGTAGTAACATATTGACAATTATCAAGACTGTAATAGAGAAGAATAGTATGTTTCTTTTAACCTTCAGAAAGGTATTTTATTGGGTAATTCCGAAATTGAATAGCTTGTCTCTCCAAATAACTTTAGATATTTCATTGTATATTCGCAGAGTGTTTTTCAAAGTATATGCTTTGCCTGTTTTCTAAACTTGATCTTGCACGTATTGGATAATGGGATTATATGGGTCACTGTTGCATTCTTCTGCCTTCTCTTTTTGTTTGGCTTCTCTTTTGCTTCCCTATTTTTCCATTCCATTAGAACTATTTTCTCCTTCTTCAAAGACCTGTTCAGAAATATTGGAATGCTTGAAGCTCTCTTTACAACGTGAATAGCCAAGGATTAAAAAAAAAAAAAGGAAGGAAAAAAAAAAAGCTACTAGGGAGTGCCCAAAGGAGGGCTATAAAGACAGTGGAGGCTTGGAGGGGAAGATGCGTGAGGAAGTGAGGATGTACGAGGAGCAGCTGAGGCCCCTTGGTTGTTCAGCCCCGAGCAGAGCAGGCTGAGGGGAGGCCTCATGGCGGCCTGCAGCTCCCTCACGAGGGGAGCGGAGGGGCAGGCGCTGAGCTCTGCTCTCTGGGGACAGCGACAGGACCCGAGGGGACGGCATGGAGCTGGGACAGGGGAGGGTCAGGCTGGGGGTTAGGGACAGGTTCTGCACCCAGAGGGTGGCTGGGCACTGGGACAGGCTCCCCAAGGTGGTGGTCCCAGCACTGAGCCTGACAGAGTTGAAGCATTTGGACACCGCTCTCAGACACGTGGGCTAATTTTGGGGTGGTCCTCTGGGCACCTGTATAGGACAGAACCCCCTGGATATCGAACACGTGGCTGATGACGTGGGATTTTGCTTAGGAAGTCTCTCAAAGCCTGACTTGGAAGCTAGAAGGGTAAATAAGGGAAAGGATCAATTTCTGCTTATTCTGTTTCATATGCTGCTTCCACAAGCAGATGCTGCTTGCTGCTACTGGAAAGAGAAAACAGGCCCATGTGGACAGGTGATCAATCCACAGAGATGACTTCTTATGTTTTGATGCCTACTATAATCAGTATCATTTTATCTGTATCCTTTGCTTTTTACAGTGTAAAAAGACTGGAAATAGAATAAGGAAAAAGCATGTGGAGATATTTTTTTTTTGAGGAGGTGCCCTGGAGGTGTTTTCCTCTGCAGAGTATTTTTAATCAGTTTTGCAGTTTTCAGATTAAAACAAACAAAAGACATACACACCACTTCCCCCTCAAAAAGAAGGGGGGAAAAAAAAAGATTATCTGACAATCCAAGCTTAAGAAATATTCTCCAAAACCAAATGTTCTTCATGGAGAGTAGTATTTGATAAAATGCAAGTGCAAACAGTAGCATTTGTAGAGCTGTATTTGATACTTTTGAGATAACTGTAGAATTGAATGAAATTGAATAAGTGAATTTTTCTAAAAGCTTGCTACTATGTATAGAAAAGAAATATACCTGTTACATACCAGATATTATCCAATAACAATATAATTATAGTTTTATCTTCTAGCTGTACCTTCTAATATGTGAATTTGTCTGATCTTGTCATAAAATCCATTGGATTGGATTATGATATTTCTGTATCTTCAATGTAAAACATTTCCTTTAGTTCTAGCTGAAAACTCCTTTCCCTGGAAGGCATATTTTTCTTGGAATTCTGCTAGATTTGAAGGAAATGACTAACGTAGAATGGGACACGGTCTTGGCTTTTTCTTTTCTTAAATGGTTTAAAATACAGTGCCTTAGGGTGTGCTCATTTGTATGTTGGGGAGATCTTAGCAAGGCATTGATGAGATCAGGGTGTTTGACAAGACAGATTTTTCACAAGATGACTGCAGTATTAAATACATTTTGAATCAAGTGATCTAAATGCATTGTCTTCAAAATATTTCAATGAAGTATCCCAGTAGTGTCAACATGTGTGTACGTTTACACAGTTCATTATAAAAAATAAAAAAAAGGTAGCTTGTAATGTGTTTTGTCTTCTGTTCTTTCCTGTAATCCTTCCTTCCAAGCTTTCTTGAAGATATCTGTCGTGTATCTCTGTATCATTTTTGTCATCTTGCAGCAAATGGGTTAAATTAGAAATGTCTAACATTGTTGGCAGTGTTCTGCTTGGTAGGAGATAGCGTGATCTGACTTTTGGGGACATAAAGGATTTTTCCTTTTAACAATAAAGAACACAAACTCCACCTTCTGGTTTCCATCCAAGCCTGTTTTTCTGTAGTAATGGTGGCTTGTATGAAGTGTATGTAGGACAACTGATATAGATCTTTTCTAATGTTGCTGTTTCGTTTGTTGAATTCTGATCAGGAGAGATCTCTTAATACTGTGCTTAGTATTAGGAAGCTCTTAAGCTTTTTCTTACCTTAAATCAAAATACTTCAAAGTAAGTTAAACAATAATTATAGAAACAGTGAAAATTTTTCTTTTGAAATACTTACTTTGAAATACTGTATACGTATTGCATAGCATTCTAGTAATAGTAGATTTGATTTTGAAGAAAAAACTGTACTATGAGAATGTTCTACGCTTCTGGGGAAAACAAAGATTACTATTGCGTAGAACAGCCTTTATCTCTTCAAAGATTTGCCAGTAATTTCACATGTACTAGAAATTAACATCCAGTCTAGTGTATTGGAGTGGAAGTACCCACCCAAGTTCGTAGTAGGTGAAATGTCAATACAGTGACATGTTTTTTTGTCTGTGTGGAAGCCCTGAGGTTCAAACAGAATGTATCATCTGCATAATAGAGCAAAATATCCATCTGCTGATGGAGAGCAAAGGTGCAAAGATCAGCACTGTGAAAAAGGTTGTGTTGAAGAATTCCTGACATAGCTAAACTAGAGTTTGTAGACACAGTTTTTGTATGGCTCTGCAGACTGGCTATGTATTGCTGTTAAGCAGTGACCTGTGTTATAGTAACAGGCAAGCTTTTAACACAGTGCAGCTACTTTCTGTTGGTGTATGCTTGCTTCTTTGACTTTGCATAAGTGAAAACACATCGGTTGGACTGAATTACTACAAAAAAAGACATTATTTTTTTTAATGTTCTATAAAATTTTGCCTAACTTAAAATAGTTGTGATAGATTTGTTTATTTTCTACTGTTTTTAGAACGTCCCATACCCTTTGATCATATGATGTATGACCACCTGCAGAAATGGGGTCCCCGGAGGGAAGAGGTGAAATTTTTTCTTCGTCATGAGGAGTCGCCAGCTGAAAGTAATGAACAGAGTAAGTACACTTACCTTATAATGCTGTTACCTAAATATCTAAAAAAGGTTTTCTGAAGTGATTTCAATTATCAATTGTTTGAGTAAACAGTAGGTATAGGCAATCCAACTTCCTTACACTAAAGTCTTCTTGAACATTGTTCAGTGTCATGTTGACTGATGTTCTCAAATTCCCTTATCTAGAATAATTTCTATCAATCTGAGTAATGCTTTTGTAGTAAGATTGGTTTCTATTCTGCTTAATACTGTTCCAAAAATGTTTGTTATATGAGACAATTAGTGCATTTTTGCTTTTGAGAGAAGGTCACAATGTTTTTGAGAGGGTGGGATTGTGCTTCCTGACTTCCTGCTCTTTCAGTTGCACCCACAAAAAAGATTCAGTAAACTACTTTGCATCCTTTAGAAACAAATCTCTTTTACAGACATCGTTGGCAGAGGTCTTACAAGCTTTACTTTCTCTGTACTTTCTGTAGATATATTTATTGGTAGTAATAATTCACACCTTGAAAAATCCCTGGGCTGTTTGTATTTGTAGAAAAAGTCTATATAAAATTACATTATCCATACCATATCCATAAATTACAAAATCCATATTACATTAGGGGCTTTCTTTAAAGACTGGGATAAAAATAAAAGTATTTTAAGTTTCTGATTTAAGTAGTATAGACTACTTAATTTATGAGAAGATTTTTGAGACTGTGCATTATACTTTATGGCTCTCAGGCAGTCTGAGAGAGAGGAAAGGAAACTCAAAGTAAGTTGTATATTTGCATGCTCAGACAATCCTTACTCATTCAACTAACCTGACTACTTATGACAACTGAATTTCAAGTTTTGGCTAAGTCCTTATTGCTTTGAGCTGGGGTTTCTTTTCATATCTCTAAGTGGCTGATGGTTGCTTTGAGTGCCAGAAGTAGCAAGTCCATTAATATATAAGGATTTACATATATGTTAATTAGATACTTTGTAAAATACTTAGTCATCCTTTGGGCAATTCTAATTTAAAGTATGTTAAGAAATTTAAGATACACATGAAGCCACATTTGTATGTACAAAGAAAATGTGCCTTCTGAAGCATGCAAGGCCTATTAATTCATTATTGACCTGTGGATCAATTTGTAGAATGAAGTTGTTTACAAGGCATTGCAGAAGCTTCCTCTTATATATTAATTTATAGTACTTTCTGTGGAGCTGCTTCTTGACATAGAAGTGTGAAACTTCAGTAGTCATTTTCAGTACATTCCCTTTCGTAATATCATTGCCAAAACACAAGTCAGAAAATTAGGCCTACATGTCTGTACCTTTAACAGAGGAAGTCTGTGAAGTTATGTCACATTTCTGCTGACTCCACTGTGTACAGAGAATAACCTAATGAGAGAGTCAAAACTAGCAGAATGAAAATTCATAGGTAAAATGTTATGTAAAAAAGAAATCATGAAAAGTACAGATTAAAGACTGTGAACCAGTTGTGTTGAAAACTGAACTTTGCACTACAAATGATGCTTCACTTTTAGGTGGACGACAAGCCCAGAACCAAAGAAATGGAATAAATATACCTGTGGAAAAGCGTACAGAGAATGGGGTAAGTAATAAATCATAAAGGTTTTTAATGAACTCAAATATTTAAGTTTTAAAATTTTTTGGTTTGCAAAATCTCTTGTAGGAACCAGTGGAAAATGTTTAATGCCTGTTCTGTTGTGATTTTCATGAACATTCTGTAAATTTTCTGCCTAGAAAGAAATTCACTTCTGTGAAGTGAGAAGCCATCAGCCTCATTAATTACTGCATTTTCTCACCTGCTTTCCTCTCTTATCCTGTGTGAGGAAAAAAGTAGCTATATTACTCTTGCATATGAGTATTGCCTGTCCAGGCATCTTTTCTTGATTGTTTTTTCTCACTAACACTGATTTTGTGACTTAGACTCATAAGGTAAAACATGAAAATATATCTATGGATTGGAATGTTTTCAAACACTGATAGA
Source organism: Anas platyrhynchos (assembly GCF_047663525.1). Taxonomy (NCBI): domain Eukaryota; kingdom Metazoa; phylum Chordata; class Aves; order Anseriformes; family Anatidae; genus Anas; species Anas platyrhynchos. Next base: position 10,449,081 of record NC_092591.1, read on the forward strand.
AGAGGTACATACCCTTCAGAGCCATCTCTTTATACTGGTTTGCACACTAGGTTCATTTCTATGCTTTTAAAAAAAATCATTTTACGAAGTTGCTAATTTAAAAAACATATTGCATAGCATAGAGTACCAGCTTGGTGGCATTCAGTGAATTATGGCTTGAACATCATCTCTTTTACAAGTAAAATACAGGTTGTCTGTTTCAAAATTGCCATGGCTTAAAAACCTGTTCGAGAGTTGGAATTCCCTTTACTTTCTTCTCTCCCTTCTCATCCTCAATTCTAATAAAGACTCAACAGAGCATAATCTGTTCTCATTCACTCAGGACCATTTTGCTGCATCTTCTGAGGCACTTTAGATATAGTTGATTATTCTTTAACATTTTTGAATTTCAAGAAGAGCTTACTAATTCATAGTTGTATTGTCTGTTGGAACACTTGATTTCTAAATGCGCCTTAGAGCTCTTTTGTCTGGTAAAGTAACACTTCAAAGAAGTTTAAAGACAAAACTAATCAGATTTTTCAAGTTGAGATGTCTTAAAAAATCGACTAAAATGTTAAAAACAATTGTGCAGGTTAAGTGACTCTGTCCTTGTATATTGCCTAACAACTGGCATCTAAAATCTCATACGTACGTTTAAACATGCAGCAGCAAAGTTATAGTTTCTTTTTTTTCCATTCAACTGCTTAGTTACTTTTCAGCTTTTAGCAGCTGGTTGTATATATGGCACGTGGGGCTAGTGGAAGGAATCTTTTTCCCTATTCAAAACAGTTAATCATGTATTGCTTTCTATATTTCTTTTCTGTAGAGAACACTAGCTGATAACATCATCTACGTGGATCTGTTTATCCTGCTTCCATTGTCATATTGACAATGTAGTGAGATCATAGCACTGTAGTATGCTAAGGGAGCATAACTCTTTAATGACCTTCCGAGATCCATTCCTCATAGCTCACGTACTTCATTTGAGACGACAGTTTCTGGAAATCAGAACTAGCATGTGCCTTCTAATTGTACTTCTTGGCAGCACTGAACTTTGTGTTTAGTTTGATTTGCTGTTAATTTTATGGGTAAAGCTCAGACCTGGTAACTTGATAAACACCGCTACTTGTGTGCCATTCATATTTTATATAAAAGTTTGGCCACAGAATTAAGAATTATTAGGGAACTGATCATTTTTAAAATATACTTTTAGTAAGTTCATGAAATTACTAAAAGATGAGAAGGACATGAAGAGATTTTATTATTATAAGTTTTCATGGGTTTTATGCCATAAATGGTACAAATCAGGCTCTGAAAGTTATAAAATTCAGATTTTTCAGCTGTACCAAGTTTTAAATGGGAGGGGGGGTAAAGAGGTGGCTTTGGGATCAAGGATTTAATCAGCTTACGCTTACGTAATGCATTAGGCTTATTCATTGTTACTGGCATGCTGAATGTTAGACTAGCCCTAAAATCAATACAAACCAATGAAACATTGAAGAGAGCTCAAATCTTACCAAATACTCGGCATTAAGGTATCTTTTTACTATGTGTATTGTTTTTATGATGAAATGATTTGTATTTAATATTGGGGCTGAGTTGGAAGTGTGACATGCATAGAAAACTTTTAGATACATGTTTGCTTTCATGTTTGAATCAGTAGTCTTGGGAAAAAATTATGATCTGTGTGGAATTCAACTTGGATAACTTTATGAATTGGTATTTTGTCATGTGCGATGTTCTTTTCTGTTCTGTGAAACTCCTGTGTGCATGATCAGCAATTATTTAAATAACGGTGAACTTAACATCACAAGATTACATAAATATATGAATTTTATCAGATAATCTTCTAAATGAAGATTGAATGTTAAAAATGGAATAGGCTATGTGTCTTCAGACCGTGAGATGTGCTTTGTTGTGAAGAGAATACTTATCTGTAAGTGCTCATCTGAGAGCTTTGCATCTCCATAACAAAGTCTAAGGAAAAATTATGTGAGTGGTTCTCTTATTCCTGAAATGACCTCTCGGTGGGTTTGCTCTTGTTTACAATTTTCCTCTTGGAAGTGGAATTACGCTGTAATCAGGGCCTGATCTCTTTCCACCACTATCCTGAAGGTATACTTATGTGGAGATAAGACTTACATAACTACACATTTTCCTTTGCCGGGGAGATTGGTTGGTGTCTCGAGGGAGACCAACACCAAGCTGTTCTCTTCTCTGAGAACAGCTGCCTCTTCCATTCTTTTGCATGTGTAGCTGAGCCAGTTTGATTTGGACACAATTTGTAACAAGGGAAATTCTAATTAAATATCAGGGAAAATCTTTTCTCAATGACAGTAGTCAGGCTTTGGAATAGATTGCCTGGAGTCTGTGGAATTTCATCCTAGTGAAGTTTCAGAGTTTAACCTAATTTGGTCCTGAGCAACTTTGAGCAGGGTTGATTGAACCAGATTACTTTGAGAAGCTCCTTTTTACATAAATTTGTTTTTTAGATGCTGTGATCCTCATTATGCTAATGCTATAAATGTCCTTCTACCATTTAGTCATCTCTTACCTTTTATCAGTGGCCATGAAACAGTGGCTGTAGAATGCTGGGTTTTGTTTTCTTACAGATGTCCTAGCATGATCCAAGCTTCATTCCATAGAAATGACAGTGGTCTGAACACAGTGAGAAAGAGCAAATATGGTTCTATCCACTGGAGGTCAGTGGTACACAGGAGAGGGACTGGGAGCCACCCTATCAGTCATCAGTAGGAAAAATGGATCATAGTCTTACATAAAGGAAGTCCGGAAAACAGGACTGACCTGGTGATGACAGTTTTCCAGATGAAAACGTAATCTAATGATTGAGAAACTCATTTGAAATGAGAAAACAAGAAAACAAATGCAGGTCAGGAGAGGAAAAAATGGAGTGCAGGGACACAACAGAAGAAAAGTGTGTGGGACAGAATAGAACTATATTAGTGTGATGAAAATAGTCTATACGTGATGGCAGATAATTTAAATTATGCAATTCCTGCAAATGAGTTATTTTTCTACTTCTTAATTTACTTAGGGAGAATAAAATATCAGTTCATACTCTTATGTACCATTCTTTCTTTAATTCATTTTGTTTTTTCTAATATTAAAATTGCCCCACTGCCCCACCCCCCCTTCAGGGAAACTGGTATCTATATGCTTTTACCTTGATACTGACGAAAGCCTTTGACAAGAAATGCAAAGAGGAACCTGATTTTATTGCTCCCCAATAAATTTTTGGCTTTAGTGTGAAACAAAACCCCTAACTGGACAATCAGTCCTTTAAATTTTCTTAGTCTTGAAACTATGACCAACACAGATAGCTGAGAATTAACTTCTTTTTTGCTGTTAGATAACAGAAGTGAACATTACTGTTCAAGTGGCTCCAGTCAGGCTTTTTGCAGCAGGTTTGCAACACATAGCCCAACTGTTTTAGTATCAGAAGAACCTTATAATTTCATGCTCATGGAATTTCCATTAACAGGTAGGTAAAATCTTCAATGTTCATGTACACACAAAGTGCTTTTAATAGTACTGATTTAACTTGGGAGCAGTTACGCTCTTATTGGCAGAACCATCCAATGCAATCAGTGTCTCTGCATTAAAAGTAGTAGTAAAGAATATACACTGCTTTTCAGTTCCTGTGTTAAGGTTTGTCAAACTCTAGGCTTAGAATTTAGATAGATATATAGCTGGTACCAAAATTCATAAGTGGAATTTTTTGTTGTTTATTAATTTTCATGATACGAACAATACAACTGCAACCCCATAAAAAGGCAATAAACATCTATATCCAGTTATACAATTAAATTTTTTTAAACGTGTTCTAACAATCTTCGGATAAGCTTCAAAAATGGCTGAACCATTTTTGCAAGGTTAGTTGTACAGCTTTCCACGGCCTGTCAGGCAAAGATTTGCCAAAATCTAATTGGGACACACAAACACACCCACACACACGCACAAACAAGTTAACTTTTTTAGTAGTAAACTCAAGAGAAAACTGAAAGAGAAGGGAAATATATTATACATAATTGCTTAAAGTTTCATTTGAAATGTTGAGGGATAAAGAGCTTAGTCGGAAATAGAAATTGCTCTTCAGATCTGAGCTACAAATACAATTTGATAATAGCCTGTAAGTATTAAGTACTTCCGTTCATAATATTTAATGATGTGTTTGGAAGAGTCTGCCATTCACATAAGGCAAGTTTTAATGGCATTTGTTCAAAATGAGCAAATTACAGTGTCAGTCGTGGAAGTCTAGATCCTTTTAGGGGTCTCATTGCATCGTCTAAACAAATAATTTCATTAAAAGATGACACACTATTCATTCCTAAAATTCTTTTTACTTGTCAGATAGGGGAGCCTTACCTGCACCTTCAGTTCAGACATCTACTAAGAGCTGGGGGTCAACTTAGCAGATTTGACAAAAAAAAAACAAAAACAACAACAACAAAAAAAAAAAACAGCAGATTAATCTGATCTCTGAAGCATTTTCCTAAAAGCTTGCTATATCTTGCTATTTCAAAAAAAAAAAAAAAAAAAAGGAAGAAGAATAAATAAATAGAAAAGCTAACCCAACTAAGAAACCTCAGGGGAGGGGGTGGGGGGGAATTAAATAGGGAGGGAGAGGGGGGAAAGGCAGTCTAAAGCTAATTTTGTTGCAAAAAAAAAAAAAGTCCCAGTCTCTTCACACCTCGGTAAAGGATAGTTTGTCTGGAAACATCTGTACAAGTTTAATAACTGTGTGATCTTATTGGAAGAATTTACGTGAAACTGTAGGGAATTCAGATGCTCCTGACCTGGTACCTTACTCTGAGGTTTTTTGTAAGCTTTTTAGGCAAAATCACATCATTCTGGGATTTGGAATGTCACGAGCAGTGTTTTGATGGGTCCTGTAGTTTCTCAAATGTAACTTCAACCAGTATAAACTGAAATACTAGATGCTTACACACTATGAAAATAATTGCCACGTTTGATTTACTATGTGACCATTTTTGTGTTATAATTTTAATTAAGATGGCATAAATTTATGAGTCATATTAGTTCTTAATATCTAACTTCATTTGCTTTGAAGAATCTAAAGATAATTTATCTTACTGGGAACAGGAAACCCTCTTGGAACATATGAAGGGACTGTTTCCCTACATGTTTTCTCTATGTATTTACATAATTTTTTATCTCTATAGACAGAGATACCAAGCATCTACTTAAATGGCTATGGATGTGAGAGAGACTTGCACTTTTTACTCACTTCTTGTGTGTGTATGGATATATTTTAATTTTTTCTTGTTTGTCTGCTGTCTTCTCATTCATTTAAATTCCATTCAGCTCTCCCTGTCCATTCTCCATTCCCTGAGTATTGGGGTCTTGTAGTGTTCATTGTGTTTAGTAGTTCTTTTGTTCTTCTGGCCACCAAAAGATAGTTCTGTGCAGCAGGTTACAGGGAACAACGATGTGCTACTCTGTGGAAGCCAACAGGTGGCTTCCCATGTTTTGCAGGGGAGGAAAGACCTAAACTGCACTGTTTACTCAATTTACACCTTTAGTTCCCACTTCTGCAGGTGTGACTTTGTTTTCCCTCAGGCATGGCTCTTTAGTTTTACAGCAATACTTAGTTGTGGATGTCTATGGAAGAGGAATGGTGAAAAGTCCTGTCCGGTTTGCTGAACCTGAAAGTACGGTACATTTTAATCTATTTCTCATCCAGTGAACTTGGCCTAATAGATGCACACTTTTCTCCAAATTTTGAACTAAACAACGTTTGTGGAGAATTGCCTCCAATTGTCACTGCACATTGAGATCCAAACTTGCTTTTATATAAAGGTGGAATAGTTGAGAATATAGGGGTGCGTGAGCTGACACATAGCATTTATATTATGATCTAATGTGCGTAATGTTACCTGAAGAGCTCACTTGTTACTTCTCAAAAGGTGTTGCTTTCCCAGTCCTTACACTGCTGCTGTAAGTTTTAATGCCCTTCGCCATGCTTGTATCTTTCTGGAGTTGCATTAGTATAATTTTAAGCTAAACCAAATATTTTGATACAAATTTATTGCAATGAAGATGGGACTTGCCCTTTCCCTTACTTTAGTAGTTCCTTACAGGAGACAGATTATGAAATTCACTGTGTCAGTGCAGAGCTCTAAGAGCTTTAAATGTTAAAGCTTGAGAGTTCAGATTGTCCCTCTGTGTCTGAGCGTCTTTCAGTTCTGAGCAGGAGACTCTTCTGGTACTTGCAAAGCCACCTGCCCCTTTTTAGGCCATCTTCAGTCATCTCTTTTATGCAGCCCCATTGTCTGCAGACTAGTGCTTCCTCAGCATGTGTGTGTGGTGCCGTTTGCTTTTGTGCATGTGTGCATGCACACGCATGTAGTGCTGGCCTCCTTTCTTTGACTCACCCTCACTTGTTCATTTAGTTTCCTGTCCATCTGGCCTTCGGACACGTAGCGTACCTACTTCCCACCCCTAGGTTTTTCCCAGGCAAGAGAACCTTTCCTTTTCTCTTTCTCCACAACTGCCTCCTGATCTAATTGTACTTAGGTTTGTTTCCCCTGCAGTCTTCCTCACATCAAAGTACAGAAAATGAAAGTCCCTGTGGCTAATTTAGGAGCAAGGGAGTTGAACTTGTTTTTCTTCCCTTATTCTTACTGGATGATCTTATTCTATAGCTCATACCTTTTCATGCTTGCTAAAAATAAGCCTCTTTATGCAGCTGGAATATTCACTTTATCGTGCTTTGACATACAGTTGTTCAGTGTCCTTATGGAGACCCATTTGGCTGGATCTCTTGTGTAAGTGCACTGAATCATGTTGAATTCTTTTCTTGAAAGAATGGGGAGAGAGTGAACTTGCATGCAATTCATGAGTTTTATAAGGTAAATTACAGCTTTCTATGTTTTTGTCTTGCATACTATTATAATTTTTATAGACATAAGAAACTGGTAGTGGATTTTAGTATTTTCTTTCATATTCAGCATTTAAAAATCCTGAATTCTAGGTTTTGACTTGCTGCAATCTTCTCTGACATGAAACTTGATGTATGCTATTACACGTTTTAGTTTCATTGCTGGCTCAAGTATTTATCTTTTTGCATGTAGGATTTAGGAAAAAGACGAAACTAGGTAGCAAAGAGCATTATAGCAAACACCGATAGTCTTCTGGAAACAACCTTTCCTATTTTGACTGCACTGTTTGCATTTTTATCTTAGGCAGTCTTAGTTAAATAAACTGCCTTTGTTAAATTTCAAGTGAGTTTTCAAAATTTGAGTTTCCTGTCACTTTAAACAGTGAAATTAAATACAAAAAGTAATGATTTGCCTGATCTTTTTGGTATTCTTCTTTTTTCTTCAGAGTTTGTAATACTACAAGAATAAAAATGGAGCAAATAATTTGTTGCCCTTTTAAAAATAAATTTTCTATGTTGTCATATTTGCAGTTTAACCTGGTAACTGCGAATGAAATGTGTATTGCTCGACATTTTCCATTGAATATGAGAAGTGCAGTGAATCAAGCTGATGATAGTTGACAGCTGGCTTGATCTTGCAGTGATTAGGTCTTTCACTGCTGGCAAAATCCACTAGCCTTTTCCGTTAGCTGATTGTTGATGAATGCAGAGAGACAGTTTTTCATATTGATAAATGATTGGGGAAACATTTATTTCATATGGAATAATATTTAAAAATATCCTACCTCCTATTGATTGCACTGAGGCAAAAAGCCATACAAGAATGCATAAGATGCGTGTAGTCGTTGGCTTGGTTTGCTCACAGCGAACGGTTAAGCAATTAAGTGTAGACAGAAAATAACAGAAAGATGGAGTTGGAACATGCTGAAGCAACACAAGTGTTTACAGCTGATGGGCAGTGCTGCAAAATAAAGATGTGCTCTCTTACAATTACATGGGAAAATAGCAAACAGGTAACTCATTACTTTTCCAAAGTTTTACACTTCAGTGGATGTTATTTAAATACTGTATTGCTTTCGCGCTTGTTTAAGTGATTGTGGGCTTCGTTGTCACATGGCCAGAACACAGACTGGTTTGTTTTTTTGTAAATGAAATTCTGAGTCAATCAAGATTTTGGCTGATGATTTTGCTATAATTTTGTAAGTTATAAGACCTATGAAAAGTTAGTTACTTCAAAGTATCATGGTCAACTTTTGTTCGTAGCAACTTCAGTTTTGTGGCATGTGCAACACTATGCTAAACAGGATGTTTATTTTCAGTACTTTGGTGTTTTGGAAATGTCCTTTTCTGTTGTTCTCATATAAACAATATTACAGCACCACAGAACAACTTCGCAGTGAAACCATTACTTAAGGGAGGAATAAACATCTATTTGCTCCTAAACGTGTTATTCTGACGTATAAATACATCTTAACCATAATGAGGTAGCCTATCAAAATAATGTGTTTTTCTTTAAAAAGATGTTTTTTTCCTAAAGACTCATAAACATACAGTTCCAAGACTATTTTTAAAGAAACTCGAGTAATGTATTTTCAATGTGGATTGAAATGTGACTCACTAGTTATAATTACTCTGAGTAAAAGTATTGGTATTGTAAACAGGTCTGAAGTTGTGTGCACGACTGATCTGTTAGTCCAAAATGAATGCAAAATTTATTTTTAAAATAGTTTTATTTTGTTAGAGAAGTACAAGGTTTGCTTCAAATCAGCTATTGGGTACTTATATGTAGCAGGTTTTCAATATGTGCTTAAATCCAATTGTAACTTTGAAAAATCTATTTTATTGTTCTTTTAATTTTTGTTTTGTATAATTAGGTTCTGCCTTTCCTTAGCTGCTCTGTCCAGAATAGAGGACAGTCTCACTTGGGAGGTTTTTTAGAAAGAACTATGGGTAAACAGTAGTAAACAAGGGAAATCTAGAGTCTGTGGCTTATGCTGAATAGACTTTAAATCTTTATTATGTCAAATTACGTATTTGTATAAGCAAGTTGGAGGAGTTAAAAAAGTATTGTACTTTAAGGAAAGATGTTGGGGTTTTATCAAATATAGATAATGTGAGACTTCTCAGCAAATTGTAATGTACCTGAAGTAAGTTTATCGGTTGTAAGAAACTCTTAGTTTGTTCATTTGTGCAAATAAAATACTGCTTTTATTACAAATTTATGAATTAAGTAACCAGATTACATTTGTGATGTTAATTTCAAATTTATTTAATTATCAGGAGATAGCACACACTAGTTGTATTTTTCTGTAATTCCCAATATTCTGGGTGCCTTTTCTGGGTTTAATTAGCTTGTTCATTTCCATTAAGTTCAAAAAAAAAAAAAAAAAAGAGGGGAAAAAAAAAAAGAAAGGCACATGCTATTGTCATTGGATTCTTTAAAATGGATTTCTGCTATCGGCATGTTTCTGACCCAATTAAAAAAAATGCCAGGCAGAGCTGTGGATAAAGCCATTAAACTGGAAATAATGTCATCCATGTCGAGATCAGCAAAAAATCTATTTTAGTTTAAATAGAAACATATTTTCTTTCATCCCTTTATAGTGTTATGCGTGATCTTTCACATGAGATTAAGTTGCTTTTGTACTTTGCACTAAAATCTGTTTTTATGAAAACTGTGCTCAAAATCCATTAGCATTCTTAGCTTTGGAGATGTGCAGCCTTTCTGGACCGCGGGTCAGTATTTTCAGAAATGTAAGTGCATCAGGGTTGGTCATCTGCAATAGATGGCTCCATCCTCTTCTCCTTTCCTCCTCAGGTAGCACAAGGAAACCACACGCATTTTATCCAAGATAGATTTCATACAGCACTAGTCGAGTACAAAAAAAAAAAAAGCTCCTATCCCTTCGATGTGTTGTCCCCATCGTTATTGTTCTGCTGAGGACAGGTACCAGCAGTGTGCAAGGGCTGCTCTGATCAGACACCTTGAGAGATTTAACTGGGCAAGTGAAAGCATCCCCTAAGCTCTGGTGTTTTGGCTGATGGGCTTCTCCCATGCTAACTGACAAGAACAGCAGAACTAAGACATCTTTTGCTAGATTGAGCAATCGAAGAAAGCTGTTCATTTCTTTCCTGCTCTGGTAGGTTGGCAGGTGAGCAGCCAGAGCTGTTGAGAGCCAAAGCTCTGCCTTTCCTGAATGTGCAGAACAGAGGAGGAAAATGCAAGGATGGGCATGTGAGAGGAGAGCTCCAGGGTTTTGGGAAGGCTGAGACTTCTCGGAGCCTTGATCCCAGTCTGGAATTCACTGGCAGGAGAGAGTGCCAACCTACCCTGTTTGTTTTGCAGTTGTCAGCTGCTTTGTGCTGGAAGTATGGTCATCTTGGTTCACGCACTCTCACACTTAATCTCAGAGCGATCAGTTCTGTGTCTGTGACAAAGCTGCATGGGGTTGGCTGCCTTACAAAGGTAAATTCTTGGTCTTGAGGAAGGTTTGGTATTGCCCTGGGAAGGGAGAACTACCTAAACTGCTATGGATTATAGAGAGCTGAGTCTTTCTGTGAGTGCTCCTAAAACAGAGCCTTTACGTTGTTTTGCATTTCTGTGTAGGTGTTCTAAGGCTTCTCAGGAGCAGTTTGTGGTACCTTTCTGGCCTTCACCATCTTCCCTATCATGCTGGTGAAGATAGTGACTTCTTTTTGACATGGTAAAGCTGCATGTCTTACTGCTGGGGAAAAAAATAAAAATTGCTTCCTCCACATGGGGGAAACTTCCACCTTTTTGATATGCTGCTGTTGTCCTAACCTTGATGAAGATTTTTTTTTTCATGTTTGTTCTGGTAGGGGGTATGATTATTTTTCCCATCAGAGACCTTTTGGGGAGGGAGTGGAGTGTGTGCGTGTGCGGAGAACTCTTAAGGGAAGACTTGTGTTTGTTTTGTGGGGGATTTTGTTTTATTTATCTCAACATCCCATTCGGCCACAATGTCCCTTACCTCTGCTAGAATTCTAGAGAGGCAGCCTGCCCTGTGCTATAAAGCACTCAAAGTGTAGCTAGGTTGTGGCTGGGTTTTAACGCACCATAATATGTGGTGCATTATCTCCAGTATCTGCTCTGTATTGGCTTCTCAGTGAAGTAATTGGTGGTTAAGAAGTAGTGGGATACGAGCAGAAGACTTGTGGGCAGCCCTTTTGACAGCCAGCATCAGCAGCAGCCATCCTGGTGTCCAAGCTAGGATGCAGACTGTCTCACCTGCCTGCTCACTGGTTGATTACATTTTATCTAGGTTATGCTGGCTAATTGGCAAATAGAGATTTAACCTCAGAATCATCTCTGACCATGGGAAGTGTTAAAAACAGGGAGAAGGATAGACTTAAGTACTGAAAGTAGTAAATTAGGGAGTAAGTATAGAGGTGATGATAGGAAAAAAGCTAGAAAACGTGAGAAAGTTCAAGTACGTGATTCATGGCACAGGAATACACGTAGGAGAGGGTGGAGCTCGGCTAGTTTCAGGAGGCTTGAGGTATCTGAACCTACACTTTCTAGTGCAGAGCTTTGGGAACAGAGCTGAATTTTGTGGGTGATGGGTGTGAACACCTATCTGAAGAAGAGGGAAGGAGTAGATAAGGGAAGTTAATGACATGGTGGTTCTTGCAAACCTAGGAAGAGATCTGAGAAGACACTGTACAGGAAGTGGTTGATAAATTCTTGGTCTGTTCTGGTTTTCTTTTCAATGAATTAACTGAATTACGGTTTACACTGGCTATTTTTTGAGTAGTTAGGTGTTGCCAAGCCTAAACGTGATATTGCCAGTCATTGAGGTGGTCTGTGAAGCTTTTAGACAGTTGTTGTTTTCCTTTAAAGCTGGTATTTCTGAAATCATAGCAGGCTCAGGTGTGGGTGTGGTAGATGTTTTGTTATTTTCAAAGTATCTTTCTGTTCTTCCTAATGCAAACTTAGAAAATCAAAGTATCTTTGTGTATTTCTCTGCCTTACTGCCTGATCCATAAAATCAAACTACATCCTCATTATCACCTCTTAAAAATAATCTATTTTGAAGTTCTTTCTCCTGGCTTTTTGATTTTAATATTGACATAATTAGATTCCTCTTCAAAAATAACTTTCCGATGGGAGTAAAAACACAAAAACAATTGGAATCTGCCCTTGTGGCTTAAATGTTTGACTACAATACCTTCTGCTTGTCAAGGAACTAATTCGAGTTCAGATGCAGTTTTACCTTTACTGTGTCGGGTTGTCAGTGAGTAAACCATTTCATAATAGTTCAGAAGCACGTGGACTGAGTAAAGAGAGACTGAGGAGTTTGTGACGATAGAGTAGCATAGTGTGAGGACAGAAATGAAGGAGGATCAAGAAGACGAACTTTGAGTGACAAGGCTAATGCGCAGAATTCATTATTAAAGGAGGTTCTCTCTCTTAATTAAATATCTAAGGTATGACTTGCTCTGAGGCTGCTTGTAAACTGGTTTCCAAACTATTTAATTACTGCTGTACCATTCATCTCACCTGTCCCAAAAATATTAATCATCAAATGGTAAAATACCAGCCTCTAGTAGGAGGCTAATGGCAGAAGCTGAAAATGCAGTTCATTACAAATTCTCTCCATCATGACCTTTTAAAGTGGCATGCTAGACAAAATAAATACAATTCTCTTAGAGATTCTTGTAAATTTTAAGAAATTAGGGAATATAAGAGTAAACTATTTTTGTATGAAACATCTGTAATAATTCCTCAGTGCCTAATATGCCGTGTGTGTTCAGTGTGATTTTATTTAGGAGTTCATCTCTGTGTGTAAATGCTTCTGTGAATCAATGAAAAGAAATTTACAATTCAGCAAAATTGTCTTCTTTGATGTATCACCATGTAGCAAATGAATCTGTGGAATCTGGAGGAGTAGATATTTGTAGTGGCTTTTTGGTACCTCCTTTAGGAGGCAGTTCTGTGGGAGGTAGGTTTCTTTCTCTGCAGGAGAGAGGAGGAGGTCTAGACCTTAAATGTAATAGGCTCGTGTTTGTTATGAAAGGTGAGTCACTTAATGTATGAAATCGTTCATACTGGTTATTAACTGTACAAACTTAAGAAACAGGGAAACCAACAACCTCATTAAAGAACTGAGCACATACCCTGGTCCATTTGCCTTGCATAGCACGAGGTTCTGAAGAAGGACGGAGACGGACTTCTTCCAGTGGTGGTATTTGCATACAGATTATTACGAGCCAACTCAACTAATACAAAATGCTTTAAGCAAATGGATTCAACTAGATCTCTGCAAGAGAAAGATTCACTAATTTCCAGGCTTTATCAAAAATGCTGCTGTCCTGTTCTAGAGGCATAAAATCAGCAACAGTCTTTCTGAAAATACCTGACTTAATGTTGAAGAGGAATTCTGCTTGGTCAGTGTGCTGCTTTTGCCATGTGGATGAAAAAGAACAAACTGCGAGTGAAGCTACAGGTTTAAAACTTTTTCTTCAGATTCTTCTTTTCTTTCCTAGGTATAATGTAGTTATTTTAAGTGGAAAGGTCATACACTGGTATTCAGTGAGGTAAACGTGAAGACATTTCTCATGGGGCATTTATAAGAATGGCTAATTATAACTGTTTTCCTGTGTTCTCAACGCTTTTCCCTATATAAAAATTTTCTAGACATTGCACTTTGTAAATGGAATATTTTACTGAAGTTAACAGCTTTAAGGAGAAGCTAGTATTTATTCATCTCACAATTCTTTTTATTTCGCATAATGCAAAATGTTGCAGTACCTTTTTCAGGCATTGTAAGATACACTTTCAAATATGCTTATTTAAAGTAGTGAAAACTTTGAGCTTTTGGGTCAAACTACTTCTTGTAACTGGTGTTTTTACAAACTGGGTTCTTATAGTCATTGTGCACTGTGGGTTACAGTTTTCACTTAGGAAATCTGTAATTTTTACGAAGTAAAATGGCTTGCTTACCTTGAAAAATGCATAACCCCTGTACGCTTACTGCAACTAGAGTCTGGGTGTATATTTTAACAAGATCTCTTAGCAATGTAAACCATGTATTTCTTGGACAGCGTTAGACTGAAAAGTATTACTAGAAATAGAATGAGTTGTCAGTGTAAACTTTAACTGATCATCAAAGTAGAAAGGAGAAGAAGCATTGGGAATAACTTGCATAGGTAAAACTTGTTTCCAACTGTTTTTGAAACAGAGCATATGTGTATTGGAAAAACACTACTATTTTTTCCCATATTTTGACTTTTAAAATCAGCGATCCAGAGGGTAGACTTCAAACTGTTCTGAGTCCCTCTTAATACTTAATACCCTACAGAGTCAGAGATTTAGGTTCTTCTGATGGAAAACCATGCCAAAGAAGTCAGCAGAGCCAGAACACCTCCTGGGAGCAGCACAAGTACACACAAGTTGTTTGGCCTTATTAAAGAATGTTGTGAAGAAATCATCTATCATAAGTCATGCTAGTTAAAAAATAAATAAATACTATTAAGTTCAGTCTTTTTTTAATTACTGTGTTGACTAGCAGTTTTGAAATAGAAAAATCTGTGCTTTGTGTGGTTTTTACCTTTTGTTTCAGTTACACTACTCTATACAGCTGTATCTGTACATAAATACATAATTTTTTTTGACTGACCTTTGCACCAAAAATAATTTTAATAACTGATGACTATTAAGAGGGTTTGTAATTTCCAGTAAGAATTAAAATTCTGCTCCATAATCTATTATACAGAAAATCTTCAAAGAAGGACAATAACTCTCTGTAATTAAATTTTAGTCTGACATGTCTATATTGTACATTTAAGATGCAACAACTTTAAAAGTTAGCGTTCCCAATCTGGCTTGTTTTAGTGACTGATCTTGAGATGTATTCAATAATTACATGGAGAAACATGAAACACTAATTGGAGCTCAAGTGTACAAAAAAAAAAAGGCAATCTATTTTAAAACAAATATTTTCCTTTCCTGACTGAAGCTTAAAGAATCAGTTTCATATTATGCATTGGTTGGAGAAATGATATTTGAGCAATTTGTAGGAATATGAAACAAGACACTCAGAGTGGCTGAAATACTTGGTGTCGACAATATTTTAGAGGAGAATTTTACTTTGCCTAGAGTGAAGCACAGGCATTGTAGGGGATCTTGTCAGATGGGATCACAACAAAACTGTGTTGGAAGTCACTGGAGTGGGCCCAGAAAAGTAGAGCAGCTTTCCTCTGGGATCAGGCTTGATCTGATTTAAAATCTGGTACTTCCTTGATTGGTGTGGGGAATGTGTTTAGTGGGATTTCTTATTTTTTTCCTAATCTATAAAACTTTTAGACTACATTCTACTTTGTAAGCACTCATTCAACACACTTCTATTCTCAGTATATCCAAAACTTCTAATTCTTTTTGCTTTTTCAGCAGTGATGTACTGTAAGGGGTATAGGAAATCACATAATTTCAGCGTGGCTTACTAATAGTAATTGTCATGTAGTTTGGTGAAGATACTCCATTGTTTATTCAAGTATTGCAGTGTGGTAGTCTGGCTTTTGTGTTGATCCATCACCTGACTGAATTACGTGTAAAATACCTTCCAACAAATGTTGGACTGCTGTGAACTTTCAGCTTTTGGGCATAATTTTTCAAAGGCTGCTATTCTCTTTCAGGAAAAAAATGTGCAATCCAAAGCCTGTGGCTTTTTTTTTTATTTCCTTCTTTCTGTCTTCCCTTCAGTAGCAAAGCAGGTATTTGCAAGTGTCAGCTTCTGGAATTTGTCTTGTTAAACTGCAGTCTTTCCTGTGATTGCATAGCAGGGAAAAAAGGGTTGAATTGAAGTAATTTAATGTAGAGATTTAAATTACTTATTTTTGGTGGCAAAACTATGAATATACTGAAACAGGATATTCATCTTTGGAAACACACAATACACACAGATTGTCACAGAATTGTATACATTTTAATAATTTTCATAATTGCCTCTGTACCCTGACTTCTGTAAATGCGTTAGTTTTGAAATGCAAAAAGGGTGACAAAACCCCACTCCTGTCTATGAGTTATTCAGTACAAGGCCTTAAACACTTATAATTTAGACCAAAGATTTCTATTTTTATAGCAATTGCTAGCTGCCCTTCTTGTTCCTACCATGGAGCTTTTAAATAATGGGATTCTTTGCCATCTCTGTATTTGCCAGCCTTAGAGTAGAATTCCCATCTCCTTTTAGCTGTGCTAAAGCTTTTTGTGTGTATTGTATATGTATAAAGTCTGTTTATAGAAAAGGGGAAAAGATTGTATTAAAGCCCCGAATAGGAAGTTGCTGTAGCATTACTATTACAATAAAGCACTGATGGGAAGAAATTTGGAGAAATTGTTCCGTAGGTCCGGTGCCCCCCTGGTTGAGCAGCTGGGGCACAGTTACTAATACTGCAGCACTGTTACCTGCACTACCCTTGCCATGGAATAATGCAGGCCTGTAGCACACACACTGGACTGTCACCTCCTTCACCCTTTTTCTTCATCCCTTGTGATCTATTGCTGTGTGGTTGACCTCTAAACAAAGCTGGCTTTGCTTCTCCACCAGAGTTCAGATTTGCCAGTGCTAAATTTTCATCTAGCTTTTTTCCCCCCCATAATTTTTGTCTTTCTCCAAAGCGTGCTTTGGTAACAAAAGAGGTGTCATTGATAATAAAGATTTCTTTCCTTTTTTTTAAACCACAAAGTATATATTGTGGTGAAAAGTGAAAGTAGAACAGCAAGCCCTGCTGTGGAACAACTTTTATTTGAAATCTTCCTGTGGTGCTTTCAGCAACATTTCTTGTCTAGGATTATTGCCGTTCTGCTCAGTCTGTCAGACTGAGATCAGCAGCTAAATAAATCCTGACATCTTTAAATAAAAGCCATACAGAGTTTTGTTTTGTCTTTTTTTCCCCTGGAGGGAGGGGAGAAAGCTTCTCCACATGACACTGGTTCTTCACTTTGAGAGAGGTGGATTTGGGGTTGGGGTCTTCTCTTCATTCAGAGTTCACACAGTCATGGCTAATTAATTATCCAAAGTGGATCACCTTTACTCCACTTCACTTTGCACAGACTGTTTTTCACAGGTTCTGATCTTAAATGCTTCAGTCTGCCCAGAGAAGCTGTGGGTGCCCCATCCCTGGAAGTGCCCAAGGCCAGGCTGGATGGGGCTTTAGACAGCCTGATCTGCTGGGAGGTGTCCCTGCCCATGGCAGGGGGTTGGAACTGGGTGGGCTTTAAGGTCCCTTCCAACCCATTGGGATTCCATGACATTTCACAGTCTTGGTATGTGAGCTTAGTGACAACCTCTTTTAACGGTTCTCGTGTGTACTTGTCCTGCACAATGTAAATAATGCTAAACAACAGAATCATCTATGTTGGAGGAGGCCTCCAAGATCACTGAGTTGAGCCTCTGACCTAACGCCAATAAGTCTTCTACTAAACTGTTATCACTGAGCTCTACATCTAAATGTCTTTTAAAGACCTGTGGGGATGGTGACTCAACCACTTCCCTGGGCAGCCCATTCTGATGCCTAACAACCCTTCCAGTGAAAAAGTTCTTCCTAATATCCAGCCTAAACCTCCCCTGGTGCAACTTTAGCCCATTCCCCCTCGTACTGCTAATTCAAGCTGCCAAGGTACCTACACTGAAAGTGTTAGCAAAGGGAAGAAGCTTCAGCTTCCAGTTCCTGCTTAATATTCCTGCTTGCATGTCTACTATTGTGTGTGTTATATCAGCAGTGGATGCCAATTCTACAGAACATCTTAAGAAAGCAAATTTAAATGTAGCATGAGGTCTCTTTTATCCTCTTTGTTTTGTCTCTTAGTGTTCCTCTCTTTCATCTGCTTTTCCCCTTCTTGCTTTTTCTGTCACTGGTATGTGCGTGAACTGTGTCCTTTCTTTATACTTTGGTCTGTCTTCCTCTCTAACAGCTATCCATCATTTTTCTTCTTCTAAGGACTGGGGAAGGAGTGTTAGCCTTCCTCTGACAAGTGGGGATTTAGTTTCTAACATCAGAGCATTCCATGTACATCACCACGTTGATGTAACGTTTTGTGATCTACAGGTTGGGAATCCACGTGTTGAGCTCACTCTCTCCGAACTTCAAGACATGGCAGCCCGACAACAGCAGCAGATTGAAAATCAGCAGCAAATGTTGGTTGCTAAGGTAATAATTAGCAGCAAACAAAATACAGGGATTGTAATAAATACAAATTTCTGTCAGTGTGTGCAAATGTGGGTTTTAGGGGTACAGATCAATGCACCCAAGTCACTTCAAATAAGCTTAAGTGGTTAAAGAAGCAACAGTTGTGTGTCTTTATAAAAACATTGCTAGTTTTTTTCTCTTTTGTGAGGCCCACTTTGTTATCTATAATAGACCACCCACGGCTCTGTGTTCATATATACTAGCTCATTCACTTCGATATAGTAACAGTGATGTGAGATGAGAATGTGCCCGTTTCAAATATATTCATCTATTATATTTCTGAAGTCTGAGGTGTGACAATCTAAATAGAGTGGGTTTAATGTTTTTGACTTTGTTCTTGGTGTTATAAAATACAGTACGCATGGGATGCTTGGAGTATGGTAGGAAAAGTATTAACAGCAGCAGAAGCCAAATGCCAGAAGGAGGGTTTGACTGATAGGCTTGATTCTTCAAGCAATACATGGTTTCACAAATATGTAAAATTGATGTTTGGTCTAAAATTTTGAATTTCTTACCATAAATTTAACAAATTTGTTTTAAAGAGGTATTTTTTTCCTTAGGAGGACAAGTGTATGTTTTAACTAGATACAAGTTTTTCTGATTGCTGGGAAGAAAATAAGCTTAAACAAACCCCAAAACAAACAAAACCAAAAACCAGTGATCATAGAGATAGGCTTTACTAAATCAACTTTTTCTATAACTACAAGGGTAACAAGTACCTTTTGTCTTTTATTTTGTTAGGAACAACGTTTGCGTTACCTGAAGCAGCAAGAACGTCGTCAGCAGCAGTCTGTTTCAGAGAGTGAAAAGCTTCAAAAACTTAAAGAACGTGTTGAAACCCAGGAGACAAAGTTGAAAAAAATCCGTGCCATGAGAGGACAAGTGGATTATAGCAAGATCATGAATGGCAATCTGTGTATGTGGAATTTCTAAGTATACTATTCAATTTTATTTGCCGTTCACTGTATATCTGGCAAATAATGTCATACACTGTAACAGGATTTCACATAGAATATTTATTTGTCATACAACGGTTGCCAGAAATTTCTAGGAAATTTATACATGGTGTAATTTATTATCTATTTTTATACAGTCATAAGTAATTAGAGTATCTGTTGTAAATGTTAACAATTCCTGATGCATTATAAGTAGTTTATTATGCGTATGAATACACCAGGTTTAAAACTAGTACGTTATTCTTAGCAATACCCGTAAAATTAAAAATTATCAGTATCTCCTGCACTTGTTTATTATTGTTATCTTGTTAATTTTAGCAACTGAAATTGAGCATATAAGTGCCATGTTCCAGGAGAAGCAGCAGGAGCTACAGGCTGCAGTATTAAAAGTGGATCAACTTACTCAGCAACTGGAAGACTTACGGAAGGGGAAGCTGAATGGGTTTCAGTCTTACAATGGACAAGTAACAGGACCTGCAGCAGTAGAATTAAAAAAATTGTATCAGGAGCTACAGGTAAAATATTGAGAAATACAGTTTAAATGACAGTTGAAATAAGCCATATTACTGCCTTTATGGGTGGACACTTTGTTCTGTGATCTCATAAAATTGAAATATCAGAATGTCAATGCAAGTGTCCTCTTAAAACAGGATTTCATTAGCTTTCAAAACTATTTCTGTTGTTGCTCATACATATAATGGGGCAAAGTGTGAAAGTGTTCTGAAGGGCATTTCTGAGCAGTATGGAAGATACTGAATGTGCACAAAGTACTTGTAATCTCTCTCCAAAAGAAAATTTCGTTTCAGTGCCTTTCTGATTTGCAAAGAACTGGATATAGCATACTCCCTTAGATTTTGTCTTAGCTTGGAGACGTGACTGGGCAGCAAATAAGAGTAATTTTAAAATATATTGTGAAAATATAGCTATGAGGAGAATGTAAATAAACAGAAACATATAGGAGGTATCATTTTAAGAAAATAATCAAAATTATAAGCTGAGCTATATTCACTGCACTATTCAGTATGCTATACAGCATACTAATGTAGCTACACTATATTCGTATGTTATTCACTGTACCACTCACTATCTTACATCTTTATCCAAAAATATTGGTACATCTGAAGAGTAGCTTTCACATCAGTAATTAACTATTCCATTCACATTGGAATTTTGTCCAGTTTTTGTTTAAAATTTACAGTATACTTAAGAATACTTAATGTGTCAGGACGTCATAGTTGATTTAAACTATAAAGGTAATCAGTCTCCGTATTTACTGGAAACCTGCTGTGAAGGCTTCAGTTTAATCCCCATGCAGAGAAAAAGCTGATATCCAGATCGGGTGCTAGCAGTTCAGTTAACTTCCCTTCCAGGCATCAAGAACTTGTGTGGAAGTGGAAACAGAATTAAGAGCATAATGTCTTGTGCAAGTTTGATATCACTTATTATTATTTAGTTTCCATGATATTAAAACTTCCATTGTGGTTAAATGTAACTTTTAACAAGTGTTTTCTAGGAAACATTTCATTTTGGAACTGCTTTATGAAATGTATTTTTGCCTAATTCTTTAGTCCACTTGGTATAAATGGGATTCATGCTACATGCTTACGAGGTGTCCAATAGCTTAGCAAAAGATAGCATGTCCTAATGTTTTCTTTATAACAGTTAGTTGTTCATGGTAATTTGACAGGCTGTGTGGAAGCATACAATCAGATGTCAGAACATGGCTGATCCATGTTGCATCATTTATTTATTTTTTTAACAACATGTTAAAAACAACCTTGGCAAAGACAAAATGAAGTAACTGTCCTAACAAGTGCTGCTTTTTAATATTTTTTTCTCCTTTCAGATTCGGAACAGGCTTAATCAGGAGCAGAACTCCAAGCTTCAGCAGCAGAAAGAACTGTTAAACAAACGTAATATGGAGGTGGCCATGATGGACAAGCGAATCAATGAGCTGCGTGAACGACTATACAAGAAAAAAGTTGAGGCACGTCAAAAAGAAAACATTCCTGTAAGATAAACTATTCAAAGGGCCACACTTTAGTTTATCAGCAGCCTATTAATTCTACATAGAATGTCACTTTATTCCCAGCTGAGTAGTACAGTTACATCTAAAGAGCCCATTATAGAAGTAGTAGACTTCTTAAAATAGTTTTAAGTTTTTCCATAGATAAGAGAAAACTGCTGCTTTTTTGTGTGCGTGTTGTACACACCATACTGGATTAAAATTTATGGTATAGATTTGTAGGAAGTTTCATTATGGGCTGTTTTTTAGAGCATAAAAGCATCAAAAAGGTAGGTTTTTTGTTTGTCTTTGTTTTTCCCTGGAACAGAAAAAATGATAAAAATGTAATAAAGGGTCTGATAAAATTAGCAGATAGTTGTCTGGGACTTTGACTAGAAATCAGTAGACGTTTTGTCTGAGGACTAGAGACATCACTTATGGATTCCCCTGTGTATTCCTAGCTGGAGGTGTTGATTTCAATAAATAAATTTATTCATTTATACAAAAGGTACATTGAAAAGAGACCTTTAGCAGTAAAAGTTTTCTTCATGAAAACTATGTGCTGTGCCTGAGAAATTTAATTTTTGAGGTGTTAGTTTTAAGGAAAAAAATTGTCTTCCTAGTTCTTTTTTTTTTTTGCATAACATGGAGTAATTTATTAAAGTGAATTAGCTACAGTGCATGGTTCCAGATAACTAAATTCAGACCTCCTTTTCATGCACAAATGCCTAGATTAAATGGAAATTCACGTTTCAATTTGTCTGATTTTTAGTTGAATCGTATTAATGGAACTTCATCACCCCAATCATCTTTGAGTGCTTCAGGACGGGTGGCAGCTGTAGGACCTTACATCCAAGTTCCAAGTGCTGGCACTTACGCTGTACCAGTAGATCCAGTTAAACCACAGTCTCTCACCATTGCTTCTAGCTCAACACACGGGAGATCAAAATCTGGTAAGCACCTAAGTGTGATGATCGTTAATATATATTATTTGGAAAGGAGTAATAAGAAAAGGAATAATTGTAAGAGATCCTGTGTTGAGATAATTTCTGTAGCAGAAAAGGCATGTTTAGATGTGTTCAAGTTCACTGGACAGTACTTGCTTGGTATGAGCCATTTTCAGCTCTTTCCCATGAGTTTTTCTCAGAAGGTAGAGTATGTTTTCTTTGTGATTTTACTAGGTGGTAAAACACTAAAAGGATTACATGTTCCTTTACAGATTTTGTGAATTAACTGTTCTGTCTTAATAGCTTTTGAATTAGTTTGTGTGTTTGAATATCATAATGAAATCAACTTGGTGGCAAAAAATATTATAAACAACTGTTCATAGTATATGCACAGCAAACCAAAACTAGTGAACTAGTAAAAATAATACTACTTCCCAGAAGGAGACTAAGTAGGAGAATGCAATAAAACTATGGGAAGCTTTTGCTCCTACAGAGAGATGAGTATTTGTGGTTCTTGAAGCATTTCTAAAGTGGCATAACCTTAGCATTGATGGTGTTTACTTCTATCTGCCTTCATTAGTGAAGGAGCTGCCCCTCTAGAGTATTCTGCATAACTGAAATTGATTCCCATGTTTCCCAAAATTAATAATTCTATCTGTATTGTAAAATAGAAGACACTTTTTTAAATTTACATTGGAGACTAACAGAAGCAAGTCATGACACTTGTGCATGAAGTTTTCATTTTGGTGTAGCTCCCTTGTGTGCTCACATCTTAGCAAAATCAGAGTTCTTAATAAGTGGCTAGCTTAACGTGCATAATACAAATAAATACTGATTTATAAATACAAATAAATATACATAATAAAAATAAAAAATGCACAGTCCAATCAATCTAATCACAGGACTTGATTTAGCACGATCTTCTAGGAGAGACCTAGAAATGAGGTAAGAGATGAGACTGCTAGACCAAAGCTTCTGCAATATTCACATGCATTCCAATACTTAAAGCTGGATACGCCAGCAAAGCTTGCAACATGCTTCCAAACAGGGAGGAAAAGATTGAAGGAAAGACCATCAGAACCTCCCTATGTCTGTAGGAAAGAACAACAGGAATCCCAAAAATCCCAAAGTCAGGAAGTGAACATAAACAACAGAACTTTAAACAAACAGACAAAAAAAATCTTTGCATTTTCCAATGATATTAGTGATCTAACAATATCTTTAGTTTGATTCATAGGCTATAGAAACCCAATCACTGCTTTTATAGAAAAAAATAAGAGTATGGAAGGATTTAATTCTGAGGTGAAAAGACAGATTTGCAGCAGTTTGGGATTTGGATATGTGGATTCTTCTCCAATATATGGGACAGTTCATAACTTTTAAGTTCACAAACCAGAAATAATTCACTGTTCTATAAGTCTTAATGTTACTAGAAACACATCCATACTTCTGGACTGACCTCACAAGGTTTTAAGATCTATGAATGAGAGCTCTTTGATTTTTATAAAAGTACTTATTCTACCTTAGGACTGACTTTGTATTTATTACTTTGAGCATACTTGAAAGAAGTCCAGTAAGATAGATTTATTTTAGGAGAATTTTATGTGCTCCCTGGAAGAAATAAAAATGGGATTTTTTTCAACTGTCATGCTTTTGTTTCTCATTATCTGTGTGTTCCTGTTCTAATTTCTCCATTGTCATTGTTTTAATTTTTCCACTACTTTTTTTTTTCTTTCTTTTTCTGTGTAACTGGATCTGCCTTGGTGTGTCCGATAGAAACAGACTGGGGGTGTGTGAAAAAATCTCCAGACACCTGGAAGGTTTCTGATTTAGACATAATAGCGGATCCTATTCTGTCACCTCCCACTTCTCTTCAGTCTGCTGTTCACAATGTCATCCGTCTGGCACCTACTCTATTTGACACCCAGCACTGTGAGTCCGTAGAAGATACTTGGCTAGCTAAGAACTCAGTTTTTAATATGGTCATCTGAGCTCTTGCATACAGATGCATATTAAACAGCATCTTTAGAACTTGTGTTGTGGGCTGGTATGTAGTAGATGCTGTTGAGATATAAAATTGTTTAGAAATTGCTTTTCGCATTTGAAGTAAATGGATTTGTGGCAAATTCATCCTTAGAGTATTGCAATGGCATTCTAGGGATGAATTTTCTTCACTGAAAAAAAATTGAGAATTATTATTAGAAAATTTGTGGTAAGCACCAAAGGATGTTCTAGTCTATCTCGGAGTAGATAGATGTATATATACACATTTAGCTTGAGTTATTTTGTGTGAAAGTTTGAGAGTTTCTGTTTTGCACTGGCCCCAGAGGTGGGATAAAAGCTCACCTTGTCCAAGTCAATAGCAAGAATCTTGCTGACTTCAGCAGGACAAAAATGCTATACTTGGCTTACACCTCAGTTGCTGCAGCAAGTATCATGGATCCAGACCTACAATAATCTTTAGGTAAAATCAGAGAAAATACACAGGAACTTGTGTGTCTATGTCACTGTCTTATTTATGTAAATACAAATCTGGTTGGGGGGAGTTGAAATGCACTGGGTGTTGGGTAGTCTTACAGGCAGGTAGACAAGAGGGTACATTTGGAAGAGAAAATGAATCCAGCTGGTTGAAGTGGCTGTGGGGTGGCTGAGAGTCAAACCCAAGGCAGAAGGAAGATGCTGCGTGGTTGCCTCCTGTGAGCACCTGGTGCCATACCCTGCAGTTGGGGATCGCAACAGCAGCTTAGTTAAGTGCATGAGATCCACCTTGGGTTGTGGCAGTACATGAAAGGTGTGCTCATACAAAGTGCGTGACAGTTGCCAGTCTGCCAGACTGTCATATGAAGGACGAGAAGATGGGAGCAGTTACACTCTGTTACAGAAGTAGAATGAAACAGAAGTGAAGAGGAGAGAGGGTCTGGATTTAAAAAGGAGGAGGCTCGTGTAGAAAGTAGTGGGGAAGTTAAATTCAATGTAATTAAAATATTTTTATGTACCTTGTTCTTAGGCTGTCATCTATACTAGACAGAGGATGGCATAAAATCCTAGCAATAGTCTTGCTGATTCTATTTTGTAGGGGCTTAAGAGTGAAACGAAACAGGAAACATTGCCATTAAATGCCTGGTTGTTATTTGATTTTATTTTTTTTTTACTATGGGCTGTTGCTGTGGGTTTACTATGGGGTCGAGAAATCTCAGTTAATCTCCTCCCCCCATTTAGTTGCCATGGCCTAGTAAAATGTTACATGTCATCTTTACTAAATGCCCTACTAAGTTAACTGCAGGCGATAGGGAAGGAGAAATGATCTCTGGTCACCCTAGAGACATCTAAAGTTTGATCTGTTAAAAGCAGATTTAAGCCTTAGAATCTAGCCAAGGATCTGTATAGTTACTGTAAGCCAGATCTAATTATAAGGTGATTTAAACTCTCTCACTTGGGGAACAGAAAGTAAATAGTCTGTTGCAGTTAATAAAGTAACGTATCAAACCATCTAGGATTCGTTAAGGATTTGTTGCCGCAGTTTACATGCAGCTGTGCATGATTTTTTTTCATGCAATGAAGATAAAAGTCCATGACTTGTATTTTGGCACTGTGACTCCTTGTTGTCAGCTGACTTTATATGTTTCTTTAAAATTAAATCTCTGAGGCAATGCTGATCAGGTGAGTATGTAGAGGAAAAAACAAAAGGTAAGTTAAGAGCCACATCCAGTAAAGGAATGCAGGCTTTTGTTCTACCACATTCTTAAAATGAGTTTTACTTCCTGTTATGAGTCAATGAGCCCACTAACAATAGGTTAAATTTGGAGTAAGTCCACACAGAGACGTAGATTTAACGTGTGTCATAATTTGACAGTGTTCCTGGAGAGTACCAAAGGAAATACGCTTAAGTGTTTCTGTAAAGACTTCTTCTCTGAACTTAACTTTGCCTTTTAATAGTAAAATGTGCAACACTCAAAGCAAAATTTTAACAATCTTTTTTCTATAGGAATTTGTGGTACAATTCAAATGTCAAAGACTAACAAACAGCATGTTATATATACAGTGATTGGGCTTTGGGTATTGATTTCTGAATCAAACATAGCACTTCATCTGATTTCTGGAATCAACTTAATCCTGTTGTAATCTAACCTGTTCCATTTCGCGTGTTGTTATTGCTTGTTTACAATGGTGGTATGGATTATTTTAAATAGTGTTTTCATCTGTTTTCAAGCTAATGATGGAAATTGGCCATTACTTAAGCAGAGCTCAGCCCCTGTGGTAAAACCCCCTCAGATCTCCAACACAGACTGGAAAGAATCAAGCATGGACACTGCTTTAAAACAAGGAACTATATCCAGCCAACCTTTGCCAACTTCAGTATTAGGAAGTACTGATAAGCTGGTGGGTTTACTCTGCGGTGCATTTTTAGATCTGTTTTGCTGAAATTATGAACCTTTGGCTGCCACAGCCAAACTTGCTTCAGATATCTACACTTTTTTTATTTCTCTGCTTATAAGTATTTAAAATGTCACAAGTGAAATTACCTTTGTATCCCTTCCCCCCTTTTCCTTTGTATTCTTAGCAGATTACAATTGATGGATTTTTTTTTCAGCCTAAGCAGTTTGTTGATAGAACGTTCTGTTCTTTCACATATCCGGTTTCCCCTTTTCTCCCCATTTGTTTGTCCTAATCCTCTTCCCCACCTTCCTATTTTTCCAATTCACATCTTTGTTACTGTTTTTCCTTGGTGTGAATTACCACTTCTCAACATGCTCTTTCTCTTGGAAAAAAAATTAAAAAAAAAAATGAAAAAACCTAAATCCATCCTCCAGTGAGTCCACTGGTGGTGTCTGCGCTGTTGTTCTTGTACTTCATGAATTCTTTAACACTATAATCTTTAAAGAATAATGGCCTTGTCTTTAAATTGTTTTGGCAAACTGTCACTGCTATTACATTATACACTATCAATAACCAAATAGATACTGAGGTCCAGAACCTAGATCTGGTCATTAAGGCTTTGAAAGTACTCAAATAGTTCTGGATTCATCTTAATTTATTATAGCTGAAGATGCTTCTAAACAGTAGGTCTTGGTGGTAAATTCAGGTAGAATCGTGTAGTGGTTAAGGAAGACATTAATTATACTAACTCCTTTACTGTCACAGAAGATTATTAGTCTGTTCTGTTGAATGCAGAATATTCTTGCTCACAAGTATTTTATTTAATGAAGTTTTATACTTTTTTTTGTTCTTACACAGGGCCTTGACCTGGGGAAAGTGCCACCAACAATTCCTGGTGTAAGCAAGCAGTTACCTCAAAACTATGGGACCTATCCAAGCCCGGTTCCCTTAGGAACAGGTTCTACAAATTCTCTAGAAAGAAGGAAGGATGGAAGCCTGCCCAGACCCGGAACAAGTATAACAAATCGGCAAAGACCTGTTCCGCTCCCGCTGCCAAGCAATGTGCATCAACCCAGCTCTTCACAGCAGATTCAGCAGCGGATTTCTGTACCTCCCAGCCCCACGTATCAGCCTTCTGGCCCCCCCTTGTTCCCAGGAGGAGATGGCAGGCCAGAACTGCCTTTAACTGTGGCCATCAGACCTTTTCTAGCTGATAAAGGATCAAGACCTCAGTCTCCCAGAAAAGGGCCACAGACAGTGAACTCCAGTTCCATCTACTCAATGTATCTTCAACAAGCAACACCACCAAAGAATTATCAGCAAGCTGTATATAATACCTTAAATAAGTCAGTAAAAGCAGGTAGAATATACGTTATTTTTTTTGTCCTTTGAAATAGACTATTAAAATCTATTCATTAGGCTTAGTTTATGTATCAATATAAATGACATCTTGTTTGAGAAGCCTCTCTAAATCTGTGAGAAAAGTTTTGTTTGCTTTTTTGTCTGTAGGATGGCAGCAGAATGATCCTATTTCTTTTGGGGGTGATAAGTAAGCATACGTTCAGTTGCCTTTTATTTAAAACAAGATAGGAGTAGAACAATACAGTCTGGATGCTCCATCTATGCTTTATAAGTAAGTTGAAAAAAATTGGGCATAGAGAGTTGGTGGTTGCCATCGCCAACAGGTGAGTACTTATTTTTGTTTTGATGGATTCCAACATAATTATTTTCTGTACTAGTGTCAACCAAGTAGCAACGAAGACATCTGGTTTATTTGCAAATATTTTATTACATATTTTGAGAATAGTTCTTCACTGTTTTCCATTGTTTTTTCCTTCAGTTTATGGAAAGCCTGTCTTACAATCTGGTTCAACTTCGCCCTCGCCGCTGCCATTCCTTCATGGTTCTTTGCCTGCCCAGACCCCTTCACAGCCACAATCTCAGCCTCAGACTGAGGTCTCTGAAAAAGATCAAGAGCTGGAAAACGCTCCACCACCCAGTGAAAACAGCAATGTGGAAAACATTCCTCGTCCTCTCAGTCCTACAAAGCTCACACCTATTGTGCACTCACCCCTGCGATATCAAAGCGATGCTGACCTGGAAGCTCTGAGGAGAAAATTGGCCAATGCTCCTCGGCCACTAAAGAAGCGTAGTTCTATCACGGAACCAGAAGGCCCAAGTGGACCAAATATACAAAAATTGTTGTATCAGCGCTTTAATACTCTTGCTGGAGGAATAGAAAGTGCTCCTTTCTATCAGCCAAGCAATCCCCAGGACTTCATAGGCATCTTAGCAGATGTTGATAACGGTAACGCCAGTACCAATGGCAACATTGAGGAACCCATCTCCGTGCAACCTATAGTTCCTGTTCCTGATGAGCCACCCCCTCCTTCATCAGATGCCAATGATAATGAATTACCTTCTCCTGCTACTGAGGAACTGATCAGCACTGAAACCACAAATCAAACACCTGAGACAACTGAAGACAACAACAACAATCTCGCTATAGTTCCTTCTACTGAAGAGTCATCCAGTCCCACACCTGAGGTCAGTTCTCCAGTAGAAGATGAAGTTCCTTTGCAACCTGCTCTCCCTCCTCCAGTTCCTCCAGTAAGTAACTAAAAGACAAATTTTGAACTATGGAATTAGCTGCGTGTTAAGCTTACCCTCTTCCAGTTATGCTTAAGGTTAAATGGTATGCTTGCATTATGGGTTTTGATACTAAAATAATAATATAAAAAAAAAGTGACTCCAATGAATGATCTAATGGAATAGCTTCTTTAGTAGTGGAGCTGTTTAATAAGGAAAAAAGACACAGACAACAGGAGGTTGTGTATGTAATTTAGGTTGTAGAACTTCTGGGATATACTGTTGTTGTAGAAGCTCTGTTGTATCTGAGATATCATGAAAAATAACTTTTCATTTCCCCAGGACTACAAAGATAACTGTTTATATGAACCTATGAATTGCAGTGGAGATTTTTAATTTGCATACAAGCTGAAAAGCTATTCTGGGAGAAATGCATTCCTTTACCCCCCTCTCAGTAGAGAGAGGTGAGACTAGGGCTGACAAAACTAACAGAAACACAGCTGACTTGTTTTAGCAGAAATGTTTTTCTAAGGGATTTGTCTCAATTTGAATTGCTTTCCAAGTCCGCATCCAGCACCAAAGTCTTTTAAATACTAGTTGCCTTTGTCAATACCAAAATCTACAGCATATGGAGAATTGAAGGTGGGGAGCAAAACGAATTTTATTCTTAGTTGTTAACATGACTCATTTAACACTGATTTCAAAACATATCTCTATTTCTTGACTCACCTAGAGTTATCATAGATTCTTTAGCAGAAACCTTGCCATCCTCTTACGATTTGACTGCAGTGTGCACAGGGCTTTTTGTGTGCATTTTCCAGGACAAGTGAACCAGGATACTTCTGGAAGAATGGAGTATGTTAGCAACAGATATTACTCATATCTTGGGAGGCTTATTTTCCAAACCGAAATAGCCATGCTAAACAGGGGCGTAAATGAGAACAGACCTTGTGATGATACAGACTAAACACATTCTGGAAAGCTCTAATTAATAGTAGATTTTATTTTTCTGCAAAGCGGCAAAGACATGAATGATGCAGAATATTCTCAAACACATTTAAATGTGCTTTGGATCTTGAGGATGTTTCTTCTGATCACACCACCTAGAATGTTACATAAAATAGCCTTATGGACTTTTTCTCACAGCAAGTCTTTTTGGTACTGACCTACAGCTGACAATTTAACTAATTCAAGGCAGAAATTCCCGAGTAGAAACCAATTCTCATGTTTAATTTTCACGCTTTCTAGTCTAAGCTAAAGTAGTGACACAGTCTCAGACTATCTGCCAGAGACATACTCAGCTCATATTAGACACAACTAAGATTGTGGTGCTCAAAAGCCGTTGGCTTAATGAATACTTTTGTCCCTTGTACTTGTTATCTTTAAATAGGAGCCTCTAGATTATATCAGCATGCTTTCTCATTTTAAACTGAGTAAGTTACAGCAAGGTACCGAGTATTTTATTAATAGACTGTAATAGAAGTATTTGCATAGTTCTTACGGCCATCCAAGGCAAATGGAATTCCTCATCTACATAAAAAGTAATGAATGTTTTTTTAACACCTCTGCAACCTGAAGTAATGCCTTTAAACCTGCATTTCCACCCAGACCAAACGTACCAACCTGAAGAAACCTAACTCAGAAAGAACAGGCCATGGTTTGCGAGTGAAGTTCAATCCATTGGCTCTTCTCCTAGATGCTTCCTTGGAGGGAGAATTTGATCTTGTACAAAGAATCATATATGAGGTGAGCTTCTAAGCAAATGCAACCTCTTTCAAATATTAAAAAAAAAAAAAAAGAAAAAAAAAAGTGCTGAACTGTTTTATATTTTCAATAGGTTGATGATCCCAGCAAGCCCAATGATGAAGGAATTACACCTTTGCATAACGCAGTGTGTGCTGGCCATCACCACATTGTGAAGTTTCTCCTTGATTTTGGGGTAAACGTAAATGCAGCAGATAGCGATGGGTGGTAAGTAATAAGATTTTTAACTTAGCATCTAGAAAAACACTATTTTGTTGCAAATCCAAAATGGAGTGGAGACCTGTTTGCGGAACAATTTCCTTCCCCGTTTCTCCCAGTAAATGAGCACTTCCTAATCTCCAGATGGTGACAAACTCAAATGTAGAGCTCCAGGATATTTAACCCACGTGCGATCACCCTTGAATCATAAATTATACTGTATTATGTTTTTACCTTTTAGGTGCATTTCGTGTTTACATGCTGAAGTAATTTAAATAATGAGCGACAAAAGTTTATGCTTCATTTTTATGTAACCCATCCACAGATTGTGTTTCTGAAGAATAGGTCTAGCCTTCCAAGTAGATGTAGCACTTGTAAACAGTTTGGAGATAGGAAACCATGCTATGCCAAGCACTTGTTCCCCCACCTTATTTTATAATTCAAATTCCCTCATATTGAAAAAGATCCTTTTATGTCCAGCAGTCCTGCAAGCTATGAAAATTGCTATTTTTGTTAACATCTATTTTAGAATGTTTGGCTTTACTGGAGTCAGGTAAGCGTTGGAATCCACTCCAGGTTGTTCAGCAGGTTTAGAACAATGCATATATACACTATAATCATAAAGAGCAACTGGCTTTAAAAATAGATGGACTAAAAGCTGTATTGCAAGAGAAAATAGGATTCCTGGAACTTTATTTTTTTGATGCCTACATGTTTGCTTTATTTCAGGACACCTTTGCATTGTGCTGCTTCTTGCAATAGTGTTCATCTGTGTAAACTACTGGTTGAATCAGGGGCAGCTATTTTTGCTTCAACTATAAGTGATATCGAAACTGCTGCAGATAAGTGTGAAGAGATGGAAGAAGGTTACATTCAGTGTTCCCAGTTCTTGTATGGTAAGCTGTGATCAGACTTTACAAACTTTTTTTTTTAGCCTTTGTAAAATTCCTCCCTTCCCTGTCACTCTGAAACATATGCTTAGGCCCTGGACTTGAGAATATTGCCCAGCATGTTTTTTCAAATATTTTTTAAAAAGTCTTTTAGTTATGTCGCTTACAATCCTTGCCTTCTTTGCTCACAGGTTCCTTCTAATGCTAATTTTTAAATATTAATTTCATTTAATTTCAAGGAAATGTTTGCAGTGGGAGGTTCTCACAGTAACAGTGAGTTGTCAAGTATCTCAATAAAGACATTAACTTCCAGATGCATAATTTTTTAGCAGATTACTTTGAGACATATTTTGCAAGAAAGTACCTCCATGGAGCAGAGAAATTTAATTTACAGAGAAAGGCTAAAAGCTTTGTTAAGGCTCTGTATACCTGACATTGTGCAGATTTACAAAAGCTTCAAGTATTACTATATATAAGATCTGTTACAGAATGTAGGCCCATGAGAAACATGCACCAGACATCTGCAAAACTATTTTCCTTATTTGAAAAAAAAAAAAAAACACACCATGGTTTCCATTGTACATATATATATATATATATTTTATATATATGAAGAAAACAACCACCACCACCAACAGCAAAAAAACCCTCATGCTCTAAATTGTTTTCAACGATTCTGCCAGATTTGATTTTATCACATAGATAAATTTCTGAAGTTGTTTCAGGAAGTGCTGAAAATTGTTCATGGAATGTTATTAATGAGACTAATATTTGGGCCTCAATGTCCACCCTAAACATCTCAGAGGGAAAAACAGGTTATTTTTACTGTTTAGTGTATTGTCTAATTTGTTGTTAACAGGAGTGCAAGAAAAGTTGGGAGTGATGAATAAAGGAGTGGTGTACGCTCTGTGGGATTACGAAGCCCAGAATAATGATGAGTTGTCATTCCATGAGGGCGATGCCATTACTATTCTGCGACGCAAGGATGACAATGAAACGGAGTGGTGGTGGGCCCGCCTCAATGATAAAGAAGGCTATGTGCCTAAAAATCTTCTTGGGGTAAGTTCTAAGATACTTTCTCCTCTCTCTCTTTTTTTTTTTTTTATTTTTTTTAATTTTGAAAATAGGACCACAAGATGGATCTGTGGTCAGACTCCCTCTGTGCACCATCTGAACGCTCCACTATTAAGCAGTGCAAAGCAGAGTATCCTTATTCTGTTTGGCCTCTATTACTGAAAACAGAAAGGAGAGGCTACAATTAAGAGACTAGTCCTACACTTATTAAATAAGTTATTACAGCCTAATATATACTAAGTATAGTAAGATTTACTTCCCTTGGTTAAAAGATAAGGCCCCTGTGCAAAGTACAGTGGCTTTATTAGGCAGCTGTAGGCTTTAGCCCAAAAGTTTAGAAAGGTTTTTAATACCTGGCACAAGGTAAGCAATATATTTATACAACTTTAAAATGGGAAGAAACTTTGAAGGTGACAGCTTCAGGAAAGTCATTTATGCTGTGCTCAGTCAAATGTAACACTGCTATCACAAAAGACCAGGAATGTAAGGCCTCTAAGTGGAGCAATACAGAGGACAAAATGTGTAAGAAAGCCTTATAGAGATTGAAGTAAGCTCTCTCTAGGGCTAAATGGGGAACTCTTGTACTTACGTAGATGTGTCCTGTAGCATAGTTTTGGTGCTCTTTGAAGGAGTAATTTAGCCCTTGGCTTCCCGCTGTTGCTGGTTTAACTTTTCAGAAGTAACTTAAGAACATGCTGTAGCTTAACAAGCAGAAACGCATCTCACACCCATAAAACGCTTCATATCACTCAGTTCTTTTAAGTACCCTTTGGTTGTAATTAAATTTGTTTATATTCAAACTGGTATCAACCATGCAAAGCCTAATATTTTCATTTTGTTTTTACAGTTATATCCACGAATAAAACCTAGACAGCGAACCCTTGCTTGATTTCAGTCATACAACAGTGCAATACCTTGATGGTAACTGGAAACTTAAAACATACACTGGAGCCATTGTTTTTGATCATTTCACATGGAGAAATAAAACTATGATATTTAGTTTTAATGGTGCTTTCTCTTGTTAAATGGACAGCATCCAAGATTTTCCAGATCTGCAGTTTGTAAATGAAGATTGTTTTATGTGACCCACCACTGATGAGGAGAGCGGTATCTCCACTACCTACAGTGTTCTACCAACTGTTGTCTAAAGCAGTGTATTAAGTTAAAGTTCCGTGGTAGGAGCTTTCTTGTGTTAAGTGTTCAGAGGTGTCATTTGCGAAGTGCAGATACGCTGTCCAGTTTGCTCCAACCCCACAGTAACTGTCCCACGTCAGGATTTTGGATATTTTGTTCAATACCAGTGAATGTTGAGTTCTCTCATTGCTGATCAGCTTTTTGGGTTCTAGGACACAAAATCTTCACCTATTACATGCATAAGTACATAGTCACCAAAGCTTTATGAAGGCTAGGATTTTAAGTGTTAACGTGCTTACATACTTAAATCCTAGTCTAGAAAACCCCAACAAAAGCTTTACATAGTCTAGCATCTAGTATTATTTGCATTTAGACTCAAGCTAGAAAACTAACCAAACAAACAGCATTTGTACGCTTCTCAAAGCCCCTAAGGAATAGGTCACTTGGTGTTATATTTTCTTATTATTCAGCCTACAGCACCAGTGTTACCTCTACTAATGTAAAGGTTCCCCTACTAACCACTGCAGTTTGTCCATTCAGGACAGAACAATTATAGTGAACTTGCAGCAGCTTAAGGGATTTGTATGTCTGCATGGATGAAAGTGCAATAGTTGAGAAAGGTAAGAGTCAGGTAAGAGTTATATTGTATAATTTGAAGTCTGCCCAGGTCAGTCTAAAAGAAAATATGAAGGACTGAATAGAAGTAGAAAGTGAGGTGTGTAGATGCTAAGTCGAGGAGAAGAAAGAAATGAGGTATAGAGAGGGATTTAAGAAAGGCAATATGTAATTTTTAAGGACAGTTTCTGTGGTTCTTGGCAGCCTACATCTGTTGCCAAGGCAAGTTATGCAATAATCTATTCCACTACATTGTAGTTTCAAGCAAAAAAAAAAAAAAAAAGCACTTCACTGGAATTTTAATTGTACATGATTTTATATACCAAAAGTATATTTTGAATTTCCCATTATAAGTTGTAGCCATATTTCTTGTAATTTTCTCCCATTAAACAGTATGCAATTTAATTAATTCTTCATGTACAAGTTCTGTGTATAATTTATATATCCATTTCTGCAGTGCTGTAACTTGCTTTTACCACAGATTAGCGTTAACTGTATATATTGTGGTGAAAAGTGAAAGGGTATTATTGTTGAAGAATTTGCTACATGAATGTGATGATTTCAAGAGCCTATGATACACTAATTCAGAGAACATGTAAATGTGCACAATAAAGTACTGCTAAGGCATGGCTGCATTCTCCTGTTTGTTAATAGCAACTGTAGACATGCCATTGGTCATAGTCTACATAAAAAAAAACAAACTTACCTGTATGGCTTCTCATGTTCTGTTGATGCAATTTCCTCATTGTTGTACCACTTGCACAGGAACTGACTTACCAAATAATTTTTAAAGCACCTTACACTATAAACTGCAGTATTCCAACTGTGGCAAATAAATACTTGGCTAGAAATGCTCTGCACACAGCCTGACACATCCTTTGCACACAGGCTGATAACTGAGCCTTGCGTGCTTGTTGAGGGAGATGGAAAGCAGAAAGACGCCTGGTATATAGCATGTGTAGGCAGAGGATTTGTGCCAGTAGTTTTAGCAAATTATCAAAGCTTAAAATCAAGATTAGGGTGCTGCCTATAACAAGTCAAAGCTTTCAGAGTTCAGACAGAGACCATACTATCTATCATTAAAGAAACTACACTGTGAAAGCATCAACACATTTTTTAAATAAGTGAATTAATTTATTCATTTTTGTACATTAAAATGTATACAATTCCAGATACCATTACAGTTAGATTAACAAAAGCTAGTTACCAAAAAGAAAATACAAAACTAAAAATCATTCTGGAAGCTTAGTTATTACAGAAGGGAAGTTTCAAAATCATGTAATTCCAATTTGGTGGTATTTGGTGAGATGTGTTAAAAAAATCAATTGACTTCTATAAAATCATATCTAAGGCAGATTTTATTGTACATTGATTTTTAAACATTTGGATAGAGGGAAAAACCTGAGATCTAGACCCAAAAGCTATTCTCTGCAGAAGAGACATATACCTTTGTTTGCTTTTTGTGGCAAACAGTATATATAATTGTTACTATAAAAGTTGTGCTGTACATTAGCTGTAGTGCAGGTCACTTTCATATTTCATATTAAGTGCCAATAAAGGTTTAACAAAATATACAAAGTCTTAAAAGGTGAGACTGTTTAAAGCATTAATTGTATACATATTGCACACTATAGAGAATACTCATGGTTCAAAATAAAACATTGCAGTTGCCAGATCTTACAGAATGAACCACACTGGAATGACAAAAGGTCAAGAAGAACAAGTGTTACCTAGCCGCCAGGTTAGCAAAGTGAGAGGCAGGTCCTTCAAGGCTGGTGTCTTCCCTCCAGCTGCCAACAGTCTGCTGTTCTTACTGGTCTCGAGACTCATAAAGAAGTTTTGTTGCCTAATATAAACACAAAACATTACCGTATTGACTGCTTGAAGTTTCACTTCTGCTACAAAGCTCCTTGCAAAGACTTTACGCCTCCCTCCCTTACCTTATGCATAGCTGCCAGCCAGCTTGCTGACAACTTCTTGTTAGAGGTGTAGTCTTCACTGGCTGTAAACTTCATCTGTGTTAGCTCCTCTGATCCTGGTACTTTATACTGTAGAATCATACCTATGGCACGAGTATTACCTCCTGGAAAAAAAAAAAATCCTGAACAAAACTTCACAAACTAAATAAACACAACTTTTTAGCTAATAGTCACAGTTGAAAACATCTCACCACTTGATTCAAAGCACTAAAAACTGCAAGTGCACCAAGTGCAGCATCAGGAGACGGTGACAAAAGGGTGTTAATGCCAGGCAGCGCAATGTGCAGACTCAGTATTGTCTAGTTCTGTCGTTCTGTCACTAAGGCAGAGCTTGTAGAAGCCACTAATTAGAGAGACAAAACTCTTGTATTTCAGTGTTACCATCTGCCTTCTCTTAAATAGATACCACGGCTTCACAATACAGCCAGCAGTTTCTAAACTGAACTACTCTTGTCCAGTTAGACTGGTATCAAACAGGGATCCTTACTTGATCCCGAGTCTGGCACATCAGTGATAAGCCCCACCAAATTTGGCAAAGGTTGAGAAAGATGCTTCCACAATAGGAGCTGGCAAAAACTTTGTTTATTTCCTGAAGGAAATCCACTACAAAAGACATTGCTCTGACAGCAGCATGGTAAGAAGTTGTTTACATCTCTCCTACTCTAGCTGCACAGAGATTAAGATAAACCAAAGCAAGAATACAGAAATGAAACAAAAGCTTTGTGAAAAACAGCACATTGATCCTTCACATTCAGTTACTGGCTTGCTTATTTACTGAAGTAGTAGCCACGAACTAAGTCACAGGAACAGCACCACCACACACAGAAGGATGTTTTGCAAAGTTCTTTTTACGAAGACTGTTTGCACAAGAAGAAGGTGTCCTGGAGGCCATGACAGTAATATCCAAGAAGCCAAACAAAGACAATCCTGGTCTAAGCAATGTGATCAAAAGCCTGCAGACAGCGTTTGCAGACACAGCTATTTCCTCCTCTGGTAGGAGAGACTGCAATCCAACTTCATCACTCGCTCTCCTGCATCTACCCAGTCAGCCTAACAGCTTGTACCAGGTACTAGGCAGTACACACAGAATGTATTGCTCATTCCTGGTGTACAGAATTCAGCACACCTCTGCTAAAGTAGGTGATGGGTAGAAGTCTTCCCTCTTCTAGCACAGACATGTATATGTAGTCTAAAGGAGGAATCAAGTGTTTTAGTTCTCCTCCAAGCAGTTACAAAACATTCATTCTCAGTTTATTAAATAGATGGGAAGGGATAAATACATGAACATAACTTGTCTTAAGTTGAACAGCTATAGATCAAGCAAAAAACTAGCACTGCAAGGGAAGACAGATGGGAGAGGGGTCGTAACAGCATGCTGAAGTGAGTCATGCTCACACAAGGTACTGGCGATACCTTCAGTAATATGCTGGCTCTCCAGAAGGCTGGTGTAAGTGTGAATATCTTTTTCTACCATCAAGAAGGAAGGCAGGCAGGCAAAAAGATAAAGCAATCAGAATAGTAATGAACAAGAAATTACAGGAGCATTAAGCAACTCTGCAACACATCTGATTGATTTGAATACCAAGTTCATTAAAGTTAACATGCTGTACTGCCACTGCACGGACTGTCCAATTAAAAATTCCAGCAGTGACAGAGATGTTGCTCACTAAGCAATTATTACAATTCCTGACCTTGTTTGCTCTCGTCTTAATGCAATCATATTTTAGTTCATCTTGAAATACTAAGAAATCTGTCCAGATATGAGGCAGTTAAGTAGCTACCAAAGTATTCCAAGATATTAGCAGTTTCACTTAGCCACCCCTTTATCTTGAATGAAATTAAGAAAGCACATATATATATATATATATTTTTTTTTTTTTTTGAGTAGCTTCTCTTACTCTCCTCTAAGTTGTTTGCACAAATAGAAGAGAAATCTTGGCTGGATTCTGAAACAGAAGCTAAGACTGATAGCTCCCTCCAGTGAGCTTTTCAATCCATAGATGTTTAGCAAGGAGAATAGATCAGACCAGGTGACGATCACCTTTATCAAGGAGTTCCCCCATTATTAAAGTCCTAAAGTAATGTCTGAATTCTTAAGTTTCACCTAAAATCCCATCAGCCACATGGACAGCTTCCATGCACTACACTCTACTCCGAGAACCACTGTAATACAATAATGCAGTTACACCTGAGCTACCAGAAATGCACTATCTAGCTTGAACAATAATTACCACTTCATCTTTTTCTTAATAGTCAATTTGTATTTAATGAAAAAAATTACCTCCAGGAGTAAATCCCTCTGTAAGTATCTGAACAGTTGAAATCTGTACAATTTCAATTTCATAGTGGCTGTTTCCATCCAAAACCAGGTATCTATACGAAAAATAAAATGTTTTCTGTTATTTTATTAAAGTTTCTTGTTTACAATATCAAGTCCAAATGAAAGGAATTAAGTTAGACAGAGTCTCTCTTTGACTGGTAGCCTGTATACTTCTCAGAGTGGGGAGGGAGCAGAGTCAAGCAGGTGAAGTTACTTTTCATTGAAGTGCTTCACTTAAAAGAAAAATAGAGAATTGTAGAGCAGTTTGCCAGGAGACCTATTCAAAATATTAAATGCATTCCTCCAGAGTTACAGGGCAAGAAGAGAACGTGGAGTTTGAAATGCTCCAGCCAGCCAAACTAGGGATGACCAAAGCAATGCTCTGACTGTAACATTAAACAATACTGTGCAGCACTGGACTCATCATTCTGAAACAAGTTTTTTTTTTTTCAGTAGCTATGGATTTTTTTTCCCCAGTCCTTCTTCCTGTAAGCCTTTTGTTAGCTGTCAGAAACACTGTACTGCAGTGCCACCGAGACATTATCAAGGAGCGGAGCTCTGTCATTCCAAGGCATTCCAGCATTTCTGCTTCTTGCTGCTTCTGGAAACAGTCTTCACTGAACAAAGCAAGAGGAGTGCTTCACACCTCCGAGGGCCCCTTTTCCACACTGCTATTAAATTCACACACCCTTAGCCCAATAACATTATATCCATCCTTTCAGTCGGATTATTCTTCCAGTATCCTCACTGGAAGCTATGCTTGTATTTTGTTTGTGTTATGATAGCAATATAGCCGTGTTCACAAGTGCAATTTCTATCAGTCCTCCTCACCTCTGATTGTTGGAAAGTCGACAAACCATGAGCTCAGATTTATCAGATGTTCCCAGAGTTACAAAGAACGAAGCACCTGAAAAGAAATGTTTCAGTATTCAATGCAGAGTTTGGGAAGAAACATTCAAGAATCAAAAAGGATACTTACTGCACTGATTCGGCTCAATTAGGAGACTAACTGGAACATTAAACTGACATAAACTGATAAACACTGACAGGACATTCAAGTATAGAAAGGTCTTTAGTTAGTTCTGCACCATATGACCATTCACAATTACTATGCAATTCCACCTACACTGTAGATAAATCATGTAAATCATATTTCTAAGATAAATCTTTCAAAAAATCTTTCAAAAATAAGTACAGATTTGGAGATGGCAAAACCAGACGATCCTACCTTCTTAAAATTACACAGAAGAATCAAATAGCAGGATGTGACCTTTAGCTGCATGCTTAATAGATACTAAGACACCTCTCTCACTACTGAAGACTAGCTCAGTCTTTGAGGTCAGTGAATTGCAGCCTTCATGTTGTATTTCTCTGCCTGCTCCAAACAGCTCCTCTGGCATCAGGAAAGTCACCTTAACTACATGAGCCAAGTGATTCATAAAGCAGACTACATGCCCACCTCTTTATTTCCTCCATGTATTGTTACACTCCCTGTATTACCTAATCCCAACACTGTTGGTCTGGGAAGTTTAAAAAAAACAAAACCAAACATACGGCACTGTCAATTGGCCTGTGAGCTATCTCCACAATCTGAATCGTGCAGCCCCATAGCTTCACCTCACGATCTATTTCATAATAGCACCGTGTCTCACTGACCCTCGGTATGGGGCCCCGGGCTGCTGCCGACATGAGACAGAGAGGGACCAGCAACACAACTACCATGGAGATCAAAATCGCCATTTCTCTGAGATCTGAACCTCCACAGCAAGGCAGGAATAACTATAGACGTTAATTGCATAACATGAATGCAAGCAGGACTTTTTTAGTATTTATTTTCTTATATCTTCACATTAAAATATTTTTTTAAAGTTGTCTTCTGTGCATGGTAAAGAATGATTTGTATACTACCAGGGACAAATGTAGCTCTGTCTGGACCTAGAATCTTCCTAGGAACAAATCAGAGGCGTGGTTTAGCTTACCAACTATACACACCTGCATCACACTGAGTGAAGAGCCCATCAGAAGGCCCCAAACAATTAGAGAATATTTTGAAAACTGAAGATTCAGCTTTCTTAATATAATTGGAACATGAATTGCTGTATTGCACGTAGCTTTAATGCTATGCAAAACTCACCACGCTTACGACCTGCCATCAACCACAGCCATAGGCCATGCACAAGATCAAAGCACAGCATCCTGTTAATTGTTTTAAAAATGTCTGTTAAGCATTTTCATCCTTATTTAGCGTAACTAACAGAAACAGCTAAAAGGTGGACTACATTAATAAAGTGCCAACCACACACATCTGTCCTCAAAGGCATTAAAAACTCCTTTGTCTTTAAAGAATTCTGTAAATACCTGACCCAAATCATACACTTCTTGCTAAATAAGCTGATAATATAAAATTAAATGGCAAACATGCAACAACAAATATGTATTTTAAGGAGACAAAACTGCAATGTAGGAGCTCATTTGACAAGAATTAGTCATGCCAGTTATCAGTTTTGTTTAACACAGCATCTGAACAAATCTAAGTGAGATTGAAACAGCATGTATGTGCACTTCATACTTACCATTCATGAGCACTTTAAGCTGCTTGTCGTAAAACTCTGTTTCTTTCTGAGAGATGAGGGCACATTCAGCACACTGGCGCACGGGGTCCACAAAACACATG
Organism: Anas platyrhynchos; assembly: GCF_047663525.1. NCBI lineage: Eukaryota > Metazoa > Chordata > Aves > Anseriformes > Anatidae > Anas > Anas platyrhynchos. The sequence continues at coordinate 10,490,712 of NC_092591.1, forward strand.
CGAGGCAGAGGCACTTTTTTACTGCAGCATTTGTCACAGAAGCACTTTCCACATCTTCGGCAGTGATGCTAAGCATGAGAGGAGATTTTGTTTATTTACAAAAGAAATTATTAGAGAATAATTTGATAAAAGGTCCCACATTAAACATCCCCCTCCCCAAGAAACAGCACAGTTTCTCAGGTGTAAAACGTACATGTTGAAGGGACAGGACAGTAGTCAAGTGGTAAATGACATCGAGCTGCTGTAGTGGTAGAAAGAACTCTCTGAAGACTGAACCCTGAAGACTGCGTGTAGTATGAAAAGCACTACAGGCCTTTGTTGGCACTCTGCCAAGAGACTTTTAAATCAGACCAGAGAAGACACTGAGAGGACCCTCCCAAATTCCTCGCCTGTCAGTAGAAATGCAAGAGAAGAGTGGTTTCTAGAACCCTTCCTACTTCCAAGAAGAGATCTCTGGGACCTTCAACTGCAGATGCTGTTCTCCCTCAAAACTTGTTCTCAAGTTTTTTTCCCAGGGAAAATGCTAAGAACTTTCATTCCTAAAACCTAAAGCCCCATCTCTACCAGAAATATCAGGTGGCATAGTACAAATCCAGCAAAGTTATAATACAATCAGAGCAGCTCCCAAACCTTCACCAAGTGGCTCAAGCTCCAATCACTACTGGGGTGTGACAGTCCCAGTAGTTCCTCCTGATGCAAGTTTCCATGGGATGACAGTATCTCAGGCCAGAACAAGTACTCTCAGGCAAGCCAGAACTGATTTGTGGCTCAAAGCAAGTTTCAACAGCTTGATACAAGGCACCGATAAACTGCAGTTCTGATCACTGTTAGACATTTCTACCAAGTATTACGCAAAGTTCTCTGAAGCACCTACTACCCATGGCTACCTCCATTTACTTCCCAAAGGTAACACAAGTAAAATACAGCAGCCTGATGAATTACTGCTTCTCAACCAATCCATGCTCTTAACTCATCCAACTAAAAGGTAAATAAAAAAGTCTATATTCTCTTAGTTCTTATAATGTAGTTACCCTGATGTTCTTCAGCCTTTCTGAAAACTTAACATCTCTCCGGTACAGCATGTCAGTATGTCTGTTTTAAAGTTTCTCCTTCCTTTTCCCTCCAAACAATACATTACAAATCATGAACTAGGTCAATGCATGCAAGTCACACTTCCACATCTTTCTGCACTTCCACAAGCAAATGCTAAACGCCCATCAGTGCAGTAATACAAAGAAACATTATTATCTCCTAAAATCATTGTTGGCTTCTTTTGGGAGACTGCCAAACCCCGTTCCAGCAGGTTTTCTGACAGCAATATTCTGTAAACCAGCAACAATTCCGCAGTGGTCTGCTTGAAATATGATCATTACATAAAAGTTTTTTCTTCATGCAGGGAACCTAATTATGGTTCACAGCAATCAAGGCAGTTTCTACTTTAATCAGAAATTCCCCTTTCCCATTGTGAGATCAGTTGTGTTTCACTTCTAGAACAGACGGACAATCTGACTTTTGGCTCTCCATATTTGAGCCATACAGCCCTTTAATGTCAGATTGCAGTTCATTACTCCTGAAAACATTTGCTTACATTTCCACAACTAAGCTTATCTCCCAGGACACAGCCACGTTAGTTCATCTGGTTTCTGTGTCAGTACTGATGTTAGCAGCCTTCTCCAGCGTGGGCTCCTCTAACTATTCCTGTGAATGTAAATCCTGTGGGTACACAGCATTTGGGAAAAGCCCAAACACGCTGAGCAACAGGAAGGTCAAAGAAACAGAACATAAAAAAGAAAAAAAAAAGTCCTCTACTCAGAAAAGGCAGAACAGAAAGAAAAACTATTTGAATGTACAGCAGACTTTGCATGATATTCTACTGAAATCATCCACATTTTAAACCAGAGCTCCATATTAGCATTTTGCAACAGTTAAAACGTTGTATTTTGTTGATTTCTTACCTTTCTAGTTATGAAGTCGAATTTTGTATCACACTGCATACATCTTGGGCACTACAAAACAGTACAAAATAACATTAACCAACAACATTTCTAGATTTGTAATCATACTACTACCACATGCAAAGACTGGGCTTTATTGTTATTCCCCAAAAAGAACTGCCTCCGAGAAGTTTACATCCTTTAATCTTTTTCACCACGGTTTTCATTTATTTTAATACAGATGTAGCAAAATAACGTCATCCCCACTCACAAGACAAAAAAAAGCAGCCAAACTCATTCACCCTAAGGAATACTACATCCTGTCAGCAGTCAAAACTACATTTCTGAAGTTCTTGTCATGCTTAATTACGTTTGGCTGTCCAGACAGTCATATATTCTGGAGTTAACTATGTTTTCATGCAAGTTGTCATCCTGTTGTGATGCTTGGTTGACACTCTAAAACACTGTTTACATATTTTATTGCTCTCGATACTTGCATATTTTTAAAACACTCTAGGAGATTTTTGGTTTTCTTCCAAGCCACTAGGACTTATTTTTTATTCCAGCTACAAAATGTCACTACTTCCTGAAGCATCTCTTTCCTAACACAAGGTTACACCCACGCTCTTCCCAAAAGAAAAGCCAGAAAAAAAACTGAAGAGGCTTCTCTCTCTCAGCTGAGTGTACAAGTACAGGTCAGCAGCTCTGACTTGCTTAAATACCAGAAGTGTTCAGTGATTGTTACAATTAACATTTTCTGTGCAGAAAGTCACCTTCCATAGGGCTGATACTCAGAAGTCAGATTGCTGAATTTTCACAACTTCACTTATTTTTATCCACTGTATCAAAAAAAAAAAAAAAGGGGGGGTGGGGGGGAGGGAACACTCTCTGAGGCTCACAGATAATTACTACCAGATTTATTTGCAAATGTTAATGCAAAATTACATCTCACATCTGAATCGGAACATAGTTGGATGATTCTTCCCGTGAGTTTTGTAACTCTGGAAACCTGAACTCTTCAAACCAAGCTTTCACAGAGTTCAGCAGAATGTCATCTTAAAAACATGCCCTAGGCTGAGCTGGTGTCATTTGCTAAAAACAGTTATCACTGTTTGCCTTTAATTAATACATTTCAATACATAACCCTCTATCTTCTAAGAATTCATTCAGGTTACAAAAGTTTTGGAGTCTGTTTCAGGGATTTCTGTTTCACCACATTCCCAATCACTGTCACAACTTCTACAACAGTAACCAAGAAAACACTACAGCAGCTACGTTAAGAAAAAAAAAATCTTTAGAAACTTTTTAAGTAAAAGCTTGTTTGTAATTTACAACAGTTTATACAAAGCATTCTCACATCTAAACAGAAGTTTAGCAAATTAGAGAGTAACAGCCGTCGCTGCAATGGAACACAAATAGCTACTCTGCAATATTTGCTACAGGAAGCTCTTTCTAAATCCCAGACAAAGGAGAACCAGCAGTGTTCCTGCACTGTCTCAAGTAATGCACTGAACCAAGGCACGCAACCTCCTCTTTTCACAATGGCCATATAAAAGCTTATTCTGACATTCGCTGATTAATAACCTTGAGCACAAGACAACATCAGCATTCCCAAGGTTTTCTCTGTAACAAGTAACACTCTACAGCTTACACCATGTTTTGCTGTGCACTGATCTTCATTTAGTGTTTTAGTTTTTTTCATGTATGGAGCTTAATTGTTTGCCCAGAAGCTGGGCAGGGCATGGATTTCAAAATACTTCGAGTTTTCCAGGAGTATAATTCATTTTTGTAATGAAAATTTGTAATTTTGGTTCGAAATCAGAAAGCAGAAGCCACAACCTTTTCTAAAGCTTTTCTAAACACCATCTTAAATAGGTTTCATACACAATATTGGGCAAAATGTAAAATCAAGTACTTTTAGTACTGCAAGTACTAAATTCTGTTACTTTCAGCAAGTAACAGAATTACCTATCTTATTTCCTACAAACTACAGAAAATTATTTCTGAATCCCAGACCCATCATGATAACGTTGCCTAACATAGAGTGCAGTCAGAGATAAGTCACAAAGTGAAATGGCACGCAGTGGCAGAAATCACAGAAGGCTGTTTTCCTACCAAAATGTTCTGACACAAGCAGACTCAACATACTGTTCCTTCAAGGCACTTCTGCTTTGAGTAACCAAACCCAAGAGAACCCGTTTACATAACAACTTCACCAGGGAGCTCTTCCCAGGCACAGCAGCAGCATTTCCCCGGAGGTGAACCCTTCGCGTTTGGCCACACGCTGACACCAGCACGCGAGCACTGAGCTGCTTCAGTTTGGTAGCGCATTGGCAAGAAGATAGTGCAACACCTGAGATACTTCTCATGTCCTCAACACACAGGCTTTTTAAGACTACTGCAACTCTGATTTTTGTTTTGAAAGCAGAAGCACTCAGATACAAAATAAGATATTAAATAAAACCCATATAACAAATACATTGATTTAACACACAGCCAGCATACTGCTGATTCTGGCGGATTGCTGCTGTCATTACTTCAGCAAGAAGAAAACGGAAGCACCAGCAGTCGTTGGCTATCAGCATTAATTTAGAAGTACTGAGAGCAAGTTCAGCACAAGTAGAGAGGAACTTCTGATGCGTTTGCTGAAGCACGGTAACGAATTAGCGTAATTCCTCAGCCCCAGAGGTAAGAACAGTGCAGGTTGGCAGCAGGCTCCAGTTACACTTCATGCGCTGTTTTTGCACATACAGTAACGAAGCGATAGATGTGATGCAAGCTAACACCTGGCTAAGCACATTAACACAGCCAACATTTGCCAACATGGAAGTCTGCGAGCTCATTCAATCAGAGCTCAACGTGCCTGACAAGCACAGCTGGTGCCAGCGGCAGATGCCTTCTGATAACAGCGGGACTGTGCGCAACCGGTTCCTTGCCGGGGCTGTGAGCTCGCTGGTGGTGCAAGAGCAGCGCTGTCACGCAACCACCGAGCGCCTGAGCCACACCAAGCTGGGTTCCATCGTATCGTTCTCCCATTGGCTGCTCTCTGAGGCAGGCATCACTCCTCGGCCACCCGAGATCTGGGACACAGCCTGATGCCACAAGCTCTGTCCACCTCTGCATTGTAACACCCAAATTTTACAGGACTCCTACTCCATGACTTCCCCCACCAGCATATCATTTGTTGAGCTCTTCTGGGGATTAGCAAGAAGCTTTGGTTCAGACCCTTGGCACATGCAGTGACCAACACCTTAAGCTCTGTCTCAACTTTAATCATGTTCACAGATCTACACACTATTATCAGCCTCAACTCCTTATTCATTTCAGTTTCACTGAAAGACTACCAAAAAAGTTTTCTATAGTCCTGCTTCAGTCTTACACACTTCAAACTCCTCATACTTAAAGACTCAACAAGAATTTTTGAGCCTGATATTTACAGGCTGCACAGTCTTGCAATACGAAGTTAGAAAACTTAAATGTTACATGCTAAGTTTAACAAAATTCCCAACTGCCATAACTCCTAGGACGATCATTTGACTTTTAAAAAACAAATCAGAAGACATTTCCTGCAGAAAAGTACTGAATTTACTGGTACACAGCAGAAGTCAGTGTATTTGAAAAGCCAGGTCAACATTGGGTAATACTCGCCCTTTCTCTTGGGGGAAGAAAATATGTTCTTTATTTTACTGAACTAAATCACTGTCAAGAGCAGATGTTCTTGCTGAATCCATTAACTAGCTAAGGCTGCCTCTTAAATTTGATTTTATTAAGAAAAAGATGAGTTTATAACTTCCTTGTTATACTTCCTTCCCTGTACACTGCATACTTAAAGAAAAATTTGTACATGGTAAAAGCTAGTCAAATGGATGTCTGAATTCACTGAAATACAGTGAAGCAACTTTTTCTTTCTTCACAACAATAGATGCACGATTAAGAATATGAGCAAACACAAGCATTTAAAATGTTTGACTACAATACACCTCCTCTCAATAGCAAGTACATCTGAATTTGATGCAAAGGCAACATTCAGTCACAAATCATCGTTCTGTCCAACACACCACAAAGAAAGTCAAGTCTTAAGCAGAATGAATGCCTGCGGTACCACTGTGATAGAAAATTCAAATTCACACCATGCACCACATTATGTCTATTCATTTTAGATACATCAGTTCTTAAATACATCTAGCTAGCTTAAATAAATTCTACAAATCCTCCCACAACTTGCAGTTGAATTAAGATGGTACGATGTAGTAGACCTGGAAGCACCATTTTTTATTTAAATTGAATTAGTCGGCTATAATTGAGAACTGCCCAACTATAAAGCTACACTGTCTGTCTGGGAGGAACCGGCTTTCAATTGGAGATAACTGTTAGACAAATTGCATCCACTGCTGGCGATGTGTCAGCACTCAAGTTTCCAGATAGCTGAGGTCAAGGTACACAGCGCATCAAAAGTCGCCTACCTGGCAAAAGCAGACTGCACACAACGCCCTGAGAAACCACCCCTTATCAAGTAACTCCAGATCCCACTTGGCTGCACGCTCACTGATCGATGCACACCTGGGCACCTGCATCTGACACTGCTCCAGTCACCAAAAACCACACTGCAGCTATGCTTAAGGCAGACAGGCAGTTGCTACTGACGACAGGGAGGATTTTGTTCTCTAAGGTTGGAAGAGACTAACTTGCAAGAACTCCAGCAAGATATTTTATCTGCTTGCTCGTTTAAAATAGGTTGAAAAAGTGACTTTCCAAAACAAGATCATTATTTCGGATGAAACTTGCAACTGGCTTAGTAGCCACAGCACCTTCTGCCAGTAAAGGCTAGCCTCAGTTGCTGCAGATAGTGAAGGCTCAGTGAGCGGCAGAAGCTGCCATAGCTGAGTGACTCTGCTGGTGTAATAACTTTTACACAAAACTTTTTGCCTCCAGAGATACCCGGTAAGGGCAAAGTTTTCTTCCTTTCTCCTGACCTACAGTGCAGCACTCCTGTATAACACAGTCCAACCAGATCCCTACCTGGCAAAGGACGGGTCTGTTTAAAGGCTGCCTGCTTAAGTTCATATTGGCTCCTCAAAAAAAAAAAAACGCCAGTCCCGTTTAAACGCATTGGCACGTAGCCACACCACAGAGGGGAAATAAGTAAACAACTGATTCCGAGCTCTGTGAGCATCTAGCTGCAGGGACTGGCAACAAATAATGCACATTACGTGACATGTATGAGACTGTCAGGATTACACAGTTTATTTTAAAAGTGTTTAGAAGCAAAGCTGACTGAAAAGATTTTGTTTTAGATTTATTTAACACACAGGACATTCAGACTACGTGCCAGAAAGGGTGCTCTAACACAGCCTTTTGCTATGTTCCGTGTTAGTTTTTAAAGCAACATTATTCAAAGTTAGCTTTATTTGTCCACAGAATATCCCGAGGTGGATGGGACCCACAAGGGTCATTGAGTCCAACTCCTGGCTCCACACAGCACCACCCAAAACCCAGCCCCTGTGTCTGAGAGCGGTGTCCAAACGCTGCTTTGAGCCCTGTCAGGCTCGGTGCTGTGTCCCCCGCCCCGGGCAGCCTGTCCCAGTGCCCGACCACCCTCTGGGTGCAGAACCTGTCCCTAACCCCCAGCCTGACCCGGGACGGGACGGGACGGGACGGGACGGGACGAGCAGCGCCGGGAGCCGCCAGCCCCACGGCCGGTCCCGCCTCAGCGCTGAGGCGAGCCCGCGGGCGACCGTTGGGGGACCGTTGGGGGACCGTTGGGGGACCGTTGGGGCCCGCAGCCCCCCGCCCAGCCTCGCTACCTCCTTGTCGGGCACCCAGGGCGGCTCGTCGAGGCCGAAGGGGCTGCGTGCGGCGCGCAGCTCGGGCACCATGCGCAGCCCGCTGGCGGAGCGCACCAGCTTCTTGGCATCCGCCGCCTCGCTGCCCGACATCTTCTGACCGCCCCCCCCCCGCGGCTCCGCCACCGCTACTCGCCCCCTCGGACTGGCAGCGCCGCCGGCCAATGGGAGCTCCGGGAACGCGGGACGAGCGCGGTGCGGAGCCAATAAGAAAGGGAGGTTGGGAATGCCCGCCCACCCGCCGCGGGCGGCCAATAGAGGCCGCCGCCGCACTTCGGCGGCCAATCGCGTGTCGCTCGAGGGGTGGGGATGGAGCGGGGTTCCTTGCACGCCCCTGTGGGAACGCGAGGCGCATGCGCAGAAGGAAGGGCCGGGCTCGCAACCCGGAAATGAAGGGCGGGCACGCTTCGGCCGCTCCCCCGCCTTCCGCGCTCGAGGTAAGCGCGGCAGCCAATCAGCGCGCGGGACGGGCGGGGTGGGTTCGGCTCCGTTCGGCTCCGTTCGACAGGGCTCGGCAGGGCTCGGCTCGCTCTCCCCCGCCGCTCCCCTCCCAGCCCGGCCGCAGAGCCCCGCCCCGCGCCCCGCCCTCCCCCTGAGCCGCGCCCCGCCATTGGCTGCGCCGGGCGGAGAGGAGCTCGGTCAGCCTGGTAACAGGTGACGCTGCGGGCGGGCCGCTTGCCTATTGGCTGCGGCTGCTGTGAGGGGGCGGCTGGGGGTGGGCTGAGGTGGCCCTGAGGGCGCTGAGGTGGTTGGGAGGGGGGGGGCGGCCATTTGCAGGGGGCTGTGAGGGGTTAAGGGCGGGTTTGAGGTAAAGAGTTAAAGAATTAAAGCCCTTAACGGCGCCTGAGAGGGCTGCTGTTCGAAGTTGTGGGAAATAATTGATAAATAAAGAAGAAATAAAAATAAATACAAGAAATAATATAAATAAACAAATAAAAAAGAACGTTCCTACAAAACGTCACGTTGAATCACACTTACTGCATAAAGATCTGACTAAAAAAATAATAAAAATAATGTAACTAACCGCCTGAATAAATTAACCTGAATGTAAGGAATACAGTTAATTAACCCCCTGACGCTGTGTGCCCCCAGCGCTGTGGCAGGAGATGGACTGGGAGCAGCTGGAGCTGAACCCCAGGGTGGTCGCAGCCCTGAGGAAAGGTAACGGCCGGCCCCTGCCCGCTCTGTGGCAAACTCTTTCTTGTGTGCATGACTATAAAGCAATGGAAAGTATTTATAAACATTCCTCTAATTTCAGCTGACATAAAATCAATAAAAGAAGTTTTAAATCTTTCCGGAGCAGACTTGCAAAGACTGATGAAACTGTCCAGTGCAGATGCAGAGTGTCTGCTGAAAACCGTCTCTCACTCGCTGAGGAGAAATTGCGTGCTTACAGGTAATACAATCAATACAAAAAATGTTCTTAAAATACTGTCACTGGGAGAAGATACGGTTTTGGTTCCTCACTGATGCAATGACATGATTCTAAAAATGAAACGTGTTTTAGTTATGCTATAGTGGTTTAATTACCCTAAGGGGTACGTCTGTGAGACCCTGAAGATAGATGGAATTGTGTCAGTCATTCTTTGGGATCATGCCAGTTTAAAACAGGACAAAATAATTCTCTAGTCTGGAAAGCTTGGTTATAGGAACACAAGATTTTCTTTTTCTCTCCTTCTTTTTCACTATTTTCCTTTGGTGCTAATACTAGTTAAAAAGCTTATATGACATCTTATAAACTACATTTATAAGTAGATTGATAAGTGCTTTGATAAATAGATTTGATAAGTGCTTCCTGGCTGCACTGTACTTAGAATCTATATTCTTGCAATCAAGGTGTATCTTTTTGCCTTGGCCAGATGCTCTCTACACTGTTTCATGGCCTGCTATAGCTTTCTCTTTCCATAGTTGCTCTGCCTGAACCTTGCTGGAATTTCCTGGATTTTCCTGGAATATAGTTTTTCAGAGACACTCCTTTGAGACAGAGAAAGGAAAAAAGTTATAGGGGAGAAAAGGGCTTGATGTAAAAGTCCAGTTTTTGAAGAGGTATTTCATTAGTAGGTTTTGCTGGGGAGCCCAGGCTGAATTAGAAAATTTGTCAACAAAGCATCCCTTGTAGATACAAACCTGGCATACAGTGTCAGCATCTATCTATATTGTATCATTGTGAGTTAGAAAGATACTAAATAAAATTTTCTTTTCTTTCTTTCTTTATTGTTTAAATCCTTGAAAAACTCTGCAGCACTTCAGCTCTACCAAGATAAAGATCATTTTGCCTCCCAACACCAGAAGCTAAGCCTGGGATGTTCAGTACTAGATAACTTGTTAAAAGGTGGCATCCCTATGGTGGGAATCACAGAACTTGCTGGAGAAAGTTCTGCTGGGAAGACTCAAATTAGTTTGCAGCTATGCCTTTGTGTGCAGTACCCTTACAAATACGGTGGATTAGAGTCTGGTAAGTACTAAAATGTAAATATTGATTAATTTGCCATTTGGAGGAAAATACTGTCTTTAAGAATGCCACCTGTGTATTGAGGTAAATGTGCATATTCAGTGAGTGCCTTCTCCTTCTGCCATAGCATTAGTTGTAAGCTGCTTAGTAATGCAGCATTACAGAGAGAAAAGCATGCAGTGCACACGCCCTGCATCACGACGTAATTTAATACAGAATTACTGTTTGTAGTTTATCTACATGCCACTGCGGGTAGAACTAAACACATGCAGACAACTTAAGAAAAGTGTCACTGTCGTAAGTACTTATTGACTCTTCAGGTAACAACCACAGCGAAGCAGCCTGTCAGATAATTTTCCACAAACATCTCAGGTATATAGAGCATACATTCCTTAGCCAACAGTTTCAAATTCGGGAAAATACTTAATCTGATAACAGTAATTAAAGTGTTTAACAGAGTAAAACTGATGGAAACCTAGTTGAAGAAAGTATTATTTGTAGCTGCCATTTTCCTATTTTGGCAAAAGTAAGTAGGTGTTTTTTTAATTATTTTTTTAACCATCTGTATTACATTGATCTAATTCATAGTATTTTTTTTAGTCTTAGAAATGGGGAGATCTGTGTGAGAATTCACTGTCCTGCCTTAGGTGGGTTTTAGCAGTGATCTTGCTCATCCTTCCATGCAGCACTGGGTTTAATTTGGCAGTTCTGTCGTTGGTTTTGAGGAAACTTAATTATTTCTTGTAATGTATTCACCCACATGGAAGAATCATGGAATGTTCAAATCATATTGCTTAAAGAGCAGAAATTAGCCTTTGGCTTATGTTAGTTTGCTTTAAGTTAATTAATCAGAACATAAGCAAACATATTCTGTTCAATTCCATCCTGTGTTGCTGTTAACTGCTGCAGATAGTATGGGTGCAAACAGATTTTTATTTATGCCCCAGGACTTCTCCCTTTTTATGTTGAAAGAAAGGAACAGGCTAAACAGAGTACAGAAAAAGGTGGCACTCTAGTGTCAAGACTGTTCCTCGCAGGGCTATTAAATGGCAAATCCTTCATTATTTGTGTTTGAAGTTGGTTGATTTTTCTTGTGCATTTGGTGCTGTTATGATTGCTTTGTTGTGTTTGTGTTCCCATCTGCTTGCTCTTGAATATTTCATGGCTGTCAAAGGTCCAGTGAGAGAACCAAAGTATTTTGGAAGAGCTGACAAAAGTTTTGAGTGTATCAATTAAACTCTAGTATATATGCATTAAGAAAATCTAGAATAAAGGTACTAAATGTGACCTATTCTTTTTTTGTATATATACTTTCCTAAGTAGGAGCTGCAGCATAGCAGATCATCGTCATAGTACATCAGAGCAGATCTGTTTGAACATTCAATTTAAGATTCTCAAACGCAATCGCAGTATGACTATTAATTTATTGGATTTATTGAACTCTTTTGTGAAATCAGAATTCTTCAAAGAGAAGGAAAAAGATACAGAGTTAAAAGGTGTCGCACAGAACTCTGTGGTGGGTTGAAGATTCTTAAGAACACTGTAATGTGGGCACTTCTCAATTAAATTAGAGCCTTTTAGTTTGTGTTTCAGTATGGTCAGAAAGTAATTACAACTTGGAGAACCCAGGGTTTCATCTAATTTTCCGAAGTTGTAATTTGGTAGAAGGTAATTACTCTTGTCGGGCTTTTAGATTCTAAACGGCAGCAGCAAAATGTGAAGTGCTCTCTTCAGGCTTTGTAGTTTTTTAAAGATTTTTTCAAGTTCAACTGAGACAAATTCGATATGGCTTGTTGAGAATTGCCAAATTTTGGAGGTGGGCAAGGTACAGAAGGCAGAAATATCCAGTTGCAGGGGTTGGAGTGCTAGAGCAGTGGTATCCTAATTCTTGCAGTTTTTCACTCAGTGTTGTATCTTGCCATATCTTAGACTGCAAGTTCTTAGAAGAAGATGCTGTTTGCACAGCACTTAGAGTCTATAAACGTGGAATGTGGTGGGCTTATGTGGAATACAGGAACTGAAAGGTTATGTTAAATAAAGCATAGGGCAGGTTTGTTCTGTAGGAAATCTGAGGATGAAAAAAAAATGTGTATTAACCATCAGAGAGGTTTGGCTCTACCTACAGGATATTTAACTTGGTGCTAAAACTTAGCTAATCATTTGAAATTGTTTGTGTTTTTGGTGGTGGTTGGCTGTTTTTTGTGTGTATGGTTTTTGTTGTTTGTTTTTTTTTTTTAGTACTAGAAACTTTCCTTCTCTTAGGTGGAAACGTTGAAATACATTCCTTTAGACAGTACGGATGGATTTGCCGTGCATTTCCTACCTTTGACTTGGTGCTAATCTTGTTTACAATTCTCAGCTCTAGAAGGCTGGCAGTAAACCATGGAATGAGGACATCCTTTGCCTCCAGGCCATCTTTCTGCCGGTCTAAGAATGTCAGTTATGGTCTATTGCATATTGGCTGAATTTATTTAATATGTCCATATTCATGAGCAACGCATGAATATAATGTGACGTGCATACCTATATTAGAATTCTGGATTGGGAAAAAAAAGTTTGCTGCTGATTCATATTAACAAAGCTGGTTTGTGGCATGGCAGATTATGCTCACAGGACTGAAAATCCTTCCATTATCTGATGATCACTTGCAATTTTTTGTGGTGGGATTTTTTGTGCTTTTTGTTTGCTTGTTTTGGGATGTAGTTTTTTTGATTGTTTTGTTTTTTTGGCCAACAATAAGTATAACACTTTTATCTGCCTAAATACTAGTAAAGCACTAAGATCTGATAAAATAGCTAGTTTCTGTCCATTTGTTGTGGAACCATAAAAAAGATGCTTCTATGGTCACCGAGGATGACTGATTTCTTAAGTATCTCCCAGCTTCCTCCTCAAAAGTGATAAATATGACTCCTGAGTTGCTGTTAGTGTTGACAGCTTCCTAATAAGCTGTAAATAGCATGCTGCCATGGGCCTTTCTGTTTGTGTTGTGCTAGTCTCCTCATTTATTTAGGTTATGACAATTCACTTATCATTAAACATTTGTGAATATTATTAAGTGCTTTGGAGACATGAGTAGGCATCACTCCTTAACATCGTGTTTAATTATTTTAGTTACTTGTCAGTGTCTTCTAGCCCTTGTTACACTGATGTGAAGCACCTCCTGTATTTCTAATTTACTGGTGTATATTTTTGGTAATCAACTGTTTCATTGTGTCACAAATGTGAAGCTGAAGAGCCTTGATAAAGGTCCAGCAGGAAAGAGAGCTGCTTCCATTTTATTGTGAAACTCTACTTTGAAGCCAAGACAAAGTTCAGCTTATATATTTTGTGTCTTAATTCTCTTAAAGTTCAAGATGAAAATTACATTATTGCTTTCTGAAATGAGCAAATTTCAGGAAAACGGACAAGGTTGTCCCTGTGTATATTTTGGAGAAATCACAAGTGGACCAGTTTTGTTCTCAGAATATAGTATCTGCAGTAGTAAATTTAAGTGATGTCAGAGAAGTGTTGCTGCAGAGTAGAAGTTTAGCAGGTGACAGAAGTAAAGCTGTTCTTAAAAATAAATAATCATCTTGATCTTTTTTAAAAGTGCTTAATTAAAAAAAAAAATGTGCTCACCTGATTTTAAAGTTAATGCTGTGATTTTAAGAAGAGGACGGAGTGTATCTATTGACCAGGAATTTTAAATCTAGGTTGCTGGACCAGTGGAGCAGAGGGGACCAGATACTTGCTTCTCCAGCTGTTCTTTTTTGCTTCCAGGTATTATGGCAGTAGGATTACCTTGCTTGCCTTGATTTAATTCTTAATCATATACAAATGTGAAACTGGGATACAGCTGTGCATGTGTTTGTAATACAGTAGGATTGGTTGGATGGTTTTATATTTTGCTTTTACCTTACATTTATTTCTGTCACTGTTCTTATTACTGTACGGAAATCACTTGCAAAGGTCTTCAGCAGAATCGCACATTTCTTTGTCTTCAGATGAGTTAATTTTAGAAAAATGTATTTTTTCAGCAAGTTTCTTGTTAAGAGTCTCTGAATGTTGCAATAACTGGGTTGAAATATTGTTATTTAAACAACAGAGCATTGATCTATTTAGAAATACAAGCCTGCATTTGAAAAAAACATGAAGTCTGAAGTGACAAACATTCCTTCTTTTTGAAGTAAACAGAAGAGAGCACAGAGGATGTAATGCTTAAGGCAGATCTGATTTTTAAAAGGCAGATGTTCTCAGTGTAAGCCATTATTTGTGGTAAAGAAATCACTGTATTTCAGAATCAGGCAGTGTTGTGCTAAAGGTAATCAGCTGTGAATAAGAAAGGAGAAGTCCAGAATGTTTTACTTCGCAAACTCTTTTAGCCTTAAGATATCTCAGCACAAGTTAGCACAGCTTTTGTTAGCATGAAATTCAGAACCACACATGCTTAAAGCAGCTGCATATCTCGGAGGGTTTTTGCTATTTTTGTTTGTTTGCTGGTTTTGAATTTGCACCTTAATAATTTCCAGTTTTGTAACTTAAATGTTGCAAGCCATAATTGGCCTATTTGAGCAACCACTGATGTTGGATACACGTAATGCCAAATTTGTGATTACAAGTTTGTTGCTTTTTTTTTTTTTACTTGCTAGCTTTTTAGAAATGGTAAAACTGAAAGTCTGGTTTGGAGTACAGGAAATGCAGTGATTTATGCAAGAATTTATGGAGGGGTTGAGGAATATTGAGCTGAAGAAGGAAGTTTAGTCCTAAAGAAAATTAGCCTTATGCTCATCTTTGCCTAATATCAAGGATTTTTAGAAATCAATATCCACTGTTATGCAGGCGTCCACCAGCAAAATATTTTTTTGATATTGTAACCATTAATTTTTCCTTGGTCCAGTCCTGAGCTCATCCTGTTTCTTAAAAAAGACTTAATCTTTAGGCATAACTATAATTTTCAGCTGTTTTCAGGTAGTTCTGGCTATTTCTGCAATAATTACAATAATTTTATTAAGAAAATATTACACATTTATTTTCTTGCCCCATCATATTTGATGCATATGCTTAATTTTCTCTGCAATAATGCATCCTTGTTAACCAGAAACCACAGTAAAAATACATAGACATCAGTCATGGTAATGTTATTGAAATTTAATGTTTTTCTTATCTAGTGTACCATTTTTAAGAAGAGTTAGTTGGAATGAGTTTGGGTGAGTAATCCTCTTTAAAATGGTTAACAAACTATGGCAGTAAGTGCCCCTTCATAAATACATTTGACACCAAGAAAGTTCAAAAGAATGAATGAAAGTAAGCAGAACACTGGTCTAAGGCAGGCCATGCAGTATGACTCCATTTGTGGGTTGGATAAATTATGGTGCTCCTCATCACCCAATTTAGGGAGGCAGGCATTCGGCAGCTGTGCAAAAAGTGTCACCTAGTGGATTACTGCAGAGTACAAAAGTGCAGTTGTGGCAGCAGGCACCAAAAAAGCACCTGGCAACCACTTCTGAGTGTATAATTCATTATTTTATTTTTGTGCTGTTGGGAAAGCTGTCTGTGTAAGAGCCCTGATGTGATAACAGAGGTTGTTTCCTTCATTATAGGGGCTGTCTATGTTTGTACAGAAGATGCATTCCCAAGTAAACGTTTGCAGCAACTCATAGATCAACAGCATAAGCTGCGTGCAGATGTTCCACCTGAAGTCATACAGAAGATCAGATTTGGAAACAACATCTTTGTCGAGCATGCAGCAGACCTAGTAAGTAGGAGCACAGATTGCAAATACATGATTATAATGCTACAGTCCAGTAACCACAAGGGTTTTTTGAAGCATGAGACCTTTCAAAAGGCTACAAGTGAACTAAGATCTATAACAAATAATTCTTAACCTCTGCAGTTAATGTTAAAGAACTATTAAAATGTTTTATTGTGAAATATATTTAAAAATAACTATTAATATTTCTTATAATGTGGTTGGTTTTCACAAGGTATGTTTATTAAAATGTGGTAAAGTTTGTTGTGGTTTAACCCTGGCAAGCAATTAAGTGCCATGCAGCTGCTCTTCCCCTGCTTTATGGGGGAAAAGGGCAAAAGTTAGAAAACTCATGGGATGAGATAAAGGCAGTTTAATTAGAGAGCAATATAAAAATATATATATATATTTTTAAGAAGTAAAGAAGTGATGGAACATCCCTTTGGCCAGTTTGGGTCAGGTGTCCTGACTCTGTGCTCCTTTGCTTCTTGTGCACCCCTGGCTCCCTCGCTGGCAGGGCAGCGTGAGAAGTAGAAAAGTCCTTGACTCTGTAAGCACTGTTTGGCAGCAACCAAAACACTGGTGTGTTATCACCACTTTTTCATCGTAATTCCAAAACATAGCAACATATGAGCCTCTACAAAGAGGTTAATTTATATGAGCAAAGAGGTTAATTTAAATAATATGAGCCTCTACAAAGAGAATTAATTTCATTGCAGCTCCTGGAGAGATCATCACTGAGTTTGGAGGCACCATATAAAAAAATAAGCAAAAGGTGTTGTGTGTTCTGAGTAACTTGTAATATAACACCAGAATCAGTAAAAATGAAAAGTAAACAGGTGGAAGGGAAGAATGCAAAAAATGATGCCTGCAATAAGTAGTGGCACAGCATAACTGCAGTGCAGCTGTCTTGCCCTTCTCTCCCTGGTAGGCATCTGTACTGGGTCTGGCCCACGACATCCCAGTAAACTTGGAAGGAAAATGTTCTGCATTCCTGCCATGTAGAAGCCACGTTCAAGTGCTGCTTCTTTTCCTAAGTGGCTATGAATACATGTATGCCATTTATTGACAAACCATTGAAAGTTCTGTTTTCTGTAAGGCTTAAAGTAGCACGTGTTAAAACATTGCAGTTGCTGGAGTTTTTTCTTAATAGTTTGTAAATGAAGAAGGTACTGTACGTTGCTGTAATATACTTGCCACTTTCACTGCTGGGCAGAAGCTAAGCAACCTTTGCTGTGTACCTTTCATTGGAAACATTAATTAAGGCTCTTATTGTAATTTCTGAAAGCTGTAGAGTACATTATTGTTAAAAGGAGAGACTCATCCTACAGTAGTACACAGATCTCTCTGAAAAGTAAAGCACTGCACTCACTGCTAATTAAAGCAACTTTCCAATAGATTATTATAGTTCATCTATTGCTATGCAGAGATTCTGTTTGTGTGTTTGTGTGCATCAGTATACATAAAGTATACATTGTACCCCACAGAATATTTCCTAGTTAAACTTCCTGCAACTTAAATGCTTGGTGACTTCAAAATATTCAATTAATGAAAGTTTTTAATAAAAAGGGATGATACAGGTCACAGATACTCATATTAATAAAACTCTTAATCAATATGGATTTGATGTAGCAGCTGCATTTTTCACTGTCAATGTCACTAGTGGAACAGCAGCATAGTCTCTAACTTCTGTTTTGAATATTTAATGCTAGTCTGGAGTTCTCAGTGAGAACCATGCTGCAAAACAGGAATTGTTCAGGATTGTATTATTGCGTTCTTGAGATGTGCATACTTTAAATCAGAGCTGCAAATAACTGCAGTACATTATGCATGCACAGATAGTCTCTGTTGTTTTATTACAGAAAATTGTGTCTGTAAAAATAATTACTAGCGAGACTTGAAGATCAACGAACTCATTTTATGATGAGAACCTTCATCAGCTTGCATTTCAGTAATGAGATCTGTAGCTACAGAGTAGAGATATTGGAACCTTTTTAATGCCTTTTGTGTTTTGGGGTAGGACACCTTCCACAACTGCATTACTAAAAGGATTTCCCTGCTGCTCAAACGAGGCATGGTGCGGTTGGTGGTCATAGACTCTATTGCTGCGCTATTTCGGTGTGAGTTTGGAGCTTCGGATTCTGTTTTGAAGGCTCGATATTTGCAGATGTTCGGAGCACAGCTTCACAGTTTAAGCACGCGATTCAGCACTCCGGTTGTGTGCATTAATCAGGTATGGCATCAGAATTGCTTCTCGTTGTATGGGGACTATTTCATCAGTTGCTGTGTGCGTGTGTGTAAATCTGTGTTGGTTAGATTTCTTGTTATTGTGTTTAACAGTCAGGTGAGTCTTAATAACTGATCAAAACTTTGTTTTCTGTAAATAGATGTACTTCAAAGTAGTAATTTTTAACTTTTTCAAAAGTTAGGAATATTAAGCTTTTATAGACCATTAATTCTCTCAAAGGAGACTTCCATTAAAGCTAACAAAAATGGGTAGGTACAGCAACTGTGCAAGGCACCCAGCTGAACTAACAGAATTCTTTTGTGTGCTGGCTTCAAGTGCTGTCATCCTGTAGCTTGCTGTTGGAGCTCTGCAAGCACAGTTATATGTATCAAGGGGAGGGTAAAATGCCAGGGACTTTGCTGCAGTTTTGTATAGCTCAGTGGTTCTGTGTAACTGCAGAGATTACTAAAACATCAGAACGCAAGCAAGCTGACTTGAACCAAAAAAAGATACAGCCTCAAATTTCTTAGTGTTTAGCATCCAAACCAGCTGTAACTCACATGCTAAGCAGTGTGGGGAAACTGGCTTTTTATACAATTATAAAAAAACACAACACAACTGAACGTAGAGTCTAGCTATAAAAGAAAACCTCATGAATAAGGCATAAAAATCTTATGGCCTTATATATATAAAAATATATATATAAAAATCATAAAAATCTAAAAGTGTCTGGACTCTATTTTAGAGTACACAGAATATGATTCAATAGGTCAAGTCTGTAGTTACAGAAATAAACTGACTACAACATTGAGGAGGAGTTGTAATGTAATCATTTCTGTACGTTATATACAGAAAATAAGTACCTGTAGCTTAATTTGCTGTGTTTTCTGAGGAACTTACGCTGAAGAATTGTGACACTACAAGACATTATAAGGAATCAAGAGGTGTGGATTTTGTCACTAAGTTGTGGTCAAAAGCAAACTGCTCCATTAGGCAAGGACAGATTTTTGTACTTTTTTTTAATAAATTAAAAAAATATATTTTTAATAAATTAAAAATAAAAAATAAATTAAAAAATATTTTTAATAAATTAAAAAATATATCAGTAGTTAAACTAACATAAGCTGTAGCTCGCATAACTCTCTTCTAGCGTGCCTTGGAAGAGTAAGGGTTCTTCTAACTTGTCGTAATACGTGATCTGTAAACCAATAAGTTGACTTAATAACCAATAAGTTGACTTAATGATACTAAATCATATCAGTATTGTTGATTAATATGTTGAATTTTGATGGCGTTGTTCCCTGCCCTGCTGATTGCTAAAAATCAAACATGTACCTACAGGTCAGCCTCAAATGCTGTTGTTTTGCTCTAGGTGACCGACGCAGTGGGTGAGTCGGAAGCTGCTCAGTGTGGCTGTAGGTAAGTCATCTGCAGGGGAATGTAACAATGCCATACAGGGCAGCATTTAACCACTGTATGTTCCTGTAACTCCAGTACCAACTACCAGTGCATGTTAAGAGCAGCGGTGCATTTATTTACCCAGCAGTGCTGTGTTTCCTAGAGATCAGTAATAGCTGCTGTGCCCTACAGTGGAAGAAACCACCATAAACAGTGATGTGGTAATCCCTAATCAGCAAGTTAAAGGATGGATTCCCCGGAGTTAATGGCTGGTGTACTTGCTAGCACGAGATGATTTTTGCATCTCTTTATTGATATAATCAAGTGCATTTTCTGTTTTCTCTGAAAAACACAGCAAGCAAACCTTACGGGTTGTTTTTGTTGCTTAAGGAAGAAAATTACGACTATCTTTTGACACCAGGATATTAATGAGATTCAAACATACATATTTATTGTTTGAATCCTAATGGTAAACTTCATTTATAGATAAGCTAGGAGCTACATAAATGTGTTTTTGTGAGGAGTTAATTATGTCCTCCAGATTGAGGAGCTGACACAGAGCAAGAATAAGGCTGCATTTTTCCCTGGTTATCTTGAAATACTGTAATAATATCTTTACTGGAGAGGTTACAATTTTTCCAGGAAAAAGAAAAAATCTGTTTTAAGCTTTGTTGAAAGTAGTACATGAAAGTAGTGCTGTATCTACCAATGTTTCTAAATGTAAATTTTAATGGAATTCAGGGGCAACAATTCCATAACTCAAATACTTAAATTCAGACATTTTCCTGATGTTATTTTCATGTCACAAGAGAGAATCCATCAAAGGCAAGTATACGTGGCTGTAGTTGGAAGAGTGACTGAATTATTCTGTATAAAGGCACTTCCAACTATCACCTTGTTACAGAGACCCTGGTGTATGGCACTGTGAGTACACCCTGTGAGCTCCATCTTCAGACATACAGCTTGAAATGTAGCAAACAGTCGAT
This sequence comes from Anas platyrhynchos, assembly GCF_047663525.1. NCBI lineage: Eukaryota > Metazoa > Chordata > Aves > Anseriformes > Anatidae > Anas > Anas platyrhynchos. Next base: position 10,511,280 of record NC_092591.1, read on the forward strand.
GGCGTCTGTTGTAGCAAAATTACATTAGAAGAACCAAAGATATCCCCTATTAAATTCATACATGCAAAACTCTGTAATGCTTTCTTTATAGTTCAGTGGATAACAAAGTCACTCCAGCACTTGGAATAACCTGGGCAAATCACCTGCTAATGAGACTGATGGTCAGCCGAGTATCACAACGTGACCAGTTGTCTGGAGCTGTGTTTCACCACACTGGAAACGTGAGGACTTTAAGAGTGGCTTTTGCTCCTCATCTACCTCCATCCTTTTGCTGCTATACAGTAGAATTGGAAGGTGTGAAAGGAATAAAGTAAGTCCTTTGCATATTAAAACATGCTGCTCCAAAAGTGTATCGAAACTGCTTTGCTTCAGGAAGGATCATTAATAAGATGCAATTCTTCCTCGGTGGGGGAATGGATGCTGAACTCCATGAGAGGTGATACGACAACACATTATGCGTTTTTTACAGTATGAGAAGGTCTTTTTATATTTGGATATATTTACTGGTGTTTCTAGTCCTCATGCTGCCATTAAGCACACACAGCTGTTCTATCAGCAGAGTCTCAGAAACAACCATTATCACAAAGCAGCTATTCTTTTTTAGATTTCTTTTTTAAATCCTGATATTAAAAAGTACCAGAAAGTTACTTGATTTTAATGTCTTATTGCAAGAACTAAAATTGTACTGTTCTTGTACATATCTACCTTTGAGGAAATGTCTGCAGGTACTTTGGAAGTGGTTCTTTTCCACTCCATTCTCATTCGCTCCCCTCATAGCAGAAGCCTAGTTGACCTCTTCCACTTAAAAAATAAAAAGAAACTACACACCCAAATCCCCTTGTTCTATTTTCCCCATCTCAAACTGCATAGTAACCACACAGTCCCAGCTCTGTTCTTGTTCTTCCTCATTCCTTGCACTGCTCTGTTTTGTTGGATAGAGGGAGCATTCTTGATTATCTTCTGCATCTCTTCCTCCAGCTGTAGTATCTGTCTCTACTGCTTTTCTCAGAGGAGTTTGGTAGAGCCTTTCATGTTTTTCTTTGCATCTTTGTACTATTTATCATATCTTTTTTTCTGCTGGCCTCAAGCCTACTGCTATGATGGGTGCTTTTTCTGGTCATCACTGCATTCAGGGCCGAAGAAAGCCCAATTAGAGTCATCCACAATTTCCAGAGGCTTTAAACCTTACTCTGCCTATGTTATGTGGGTGTGAGCTGTGATCAGTGTTTGATGCCCACTTGTATCGTCCTTGTTAAGCTTTTAAACAGATCCCTTCCCCCCAACACCCCTCTCCTTGCTTCCCCAGGTCCCTAAACAGGAGCAGTGTCTGCCATGTTAGAGAGTCCTGGCTTTCTGTTGTTACATTTCTCAGTTCTGTCTTTAGGTAATTAGCACCTTTTGTTCTCCCTACTACACTCAAACCTTGGACCTGAACAAAGGAAACACAAAGCAAGTAGAATAATGCTGCTTTGCGTTCTTCTGACATCCCTGCAGTCACCTCAGGGGACCTTGTGCAATGATGTAGCAAGTTGGGTCTAAAGCCCTATTTAAAAAAAAAAAACCAAAAAAAAACTTCATTATGTGTATTTGGATGTGACCAGTCTCTATTTTTTTTAATAAAATCCAACCATGAAGATTTTAAGTCTTTGCGTACTCAATTTTAGGAAAAAACTGAGATCTTCTCAGTCTTCCAATCCTAATGTTCCATGCAGCATAGGTAACACTAAAATTCTCTTCCATTTCTCTTTCCCTGGGACAGGGACTTTGACTGGTACAACACTAATCCTCTTGTAATTTTTTTTTTAAAGCCACACATGGATGTAGCTGATAAACAGGAATCAACCTACCCCTACCCAGTGAGCAGCAGGTTGATAGACGTTATATGATATTTTGATAACTTTATTTGCAACCTGACTGCCCACAGCAAGGAGATGTTAAATAACCACAGGTGCTGCTGTAATTTAAGTTCCAGTTTACTTGGAAGAACATGTTATCAAATGTTTTAAATAACGTCTTACCTGACCCAATCTTCCTGTCATTGCCCATGTTGGTTCTCATCTGGCTCTCCAGCTGCAATTTTAACTCTGATTTAGCATATGGTGCAGTGAGGTTCCTAGCTCCCAGTCACAAACAAAACCCAAACCACTGAAATGTAACTGGCTTCCAAGCTTACAACAGTCAGCATGTTCAGCTGCAGTTTCTACCCCTTTGTCAGTGTCACTTACTATCATCAGTCTCTGAAATCTAGAATGCTGTTCTTGCATCACTACAGCTCTGGGGTGCAAAGACTGGACAGCCGAAGTTATCTGATGAAGTATCTGCCTTGTGTTAAGTGTCAAAACACACAAGTTTTAATAAATGCAATTTAAGAACCTTCCCTTTATACAGCTTTATTCATCTTTGGATTTCACAACTGAGATTTGTTTCTATACAGGAAAAATTGAACTAATTTTTTACAAAGAAGATTTACATTCTAGAAGTACACTCATCTTTACCCTGTAAGACTGTTTTCAAATATTTCAGTTTCTACACTTTGAAAAGAAATGTTAAATGACGTGAGAAATATTGAACAGCTTTGAATTAATCTACAGCTCTGTGATGTATTTAGAGAGACCTTTTTCAGAAGAAACACGGAGCTCCAGAAACAGATTTCTTTTGAAAAGTAGAATTAAAACAAAGTTAATTTGTGCTCTGCAAAGATAAATTTACACAACTGATGCATTAACAAAACACGTAGTAAAACACATTAAACAATCTCATCACAAGCTTCTTCGTGAAATCACAGTGAATTACTACTATTTGTTACAAATAACATTTGTTATGGGGTAAGACAAACAGGTGAACTCTGAAGTGGATTTCTTCCACAGCTGTAACAAATTGTAAGTACACATGGAGAGCAAAATGCAGCATCTTAAAGCCAATTTTAGCATGTTAAAGTTTTTAATCAAATATTAAATCCACAGATCTAAAAAACAAACAAAACCCCACTAATTTCCTCAAGAAAGATAAATTGACATTAAAAATAGTTACCTGGTTTTGTTGTGTTTTTTTTGTTTAAATCATGCCCTAGAAAACAAAATACCATTGCTGATTGCATAGAACTCATCTGGGTGGAATACCTTACAGTGTAGAGTATCACAGTATTACAGTGCTACATAATTAAACCTAAAAAACCCAATAACTTTCCATCCATGAACTGTGACTCGAGTGAATCTGATGAATATAGGGAGCCTAACCTAAGGATTGCTCCTTTTAAAACTACTTGACAGTGCTTATTCCGTGATGTATATAATTTTAATCTCTTACTTTATCATGTACCAGCACAGCCTTTAGAGCACCTTTGAGCTTTTTGATGTAGCTGAAGTACTAAATGAACTTCAATGATGGTTCTCTAAGCAGCTCTAACTAAACCACACAGTATAGGGAAGTTGAAAAACTTGTCTATAGGCATAAACTTTTTCTCAAAAAACTCAAGTCTTTCAAACTCCATTAGGTGGGGTAGCATTGGTTTTCATTTCTGGTTTACTGCTGTGAGCTTCCCCCTTCTTAAAAACAAAGAAAACACCACTGACCTTGGTTATTCAGTGTACAGAGACTACAGTGGATGGTTTGAAAAAAGAGAATCAAAGCTAAGTGTTCAAAATCTCCCTCAATTAACAAACCACTAAAATAAAAAAAGGAAGAAGAGCCAATGATTATATGAATATTTCTGTCTGTGACAACGTGAAGTTGCTACAAGGAAACTGTAGGCTTCACAGTATCACATCATTATTCTCTAAGTACAGGCAGACATTACCAAAATGCCATTCTCTTAGCAGCTTTCAGACAAAACACACGACCTATGGAACAAAACTAAACTAGCTTGAACTCCTCAAAGTACTACAAACACGCTTTTGATGAAGCACTGCACACATCTATTACTGTATATTTACAACAGAACCACACCATTTTCAAAATTACTGGATTCAAACAGTATGTTTTAAGTGCAACTTTCTCAATAAAACAAACAAACAAAACAATTTTAATTTACCACCATTCAGGAAAGTTTTGGGGGGTTTGGTTTGTTTTAAGGAAAGATACAAACTCTAATGGGCCCCATTCTCCATTGTTCCTTCCAACTGCTCTCTGCTGTACTCCAAGCACAGACATGCCAGCAATAGCTAAGTTATTCCTCTCAAAGAGGAGCTAATCACCAACCAGTTACATTTTACAATAACATTTAGCAAGATCAAAACTCAAGGACAAGTATTGCCAGTATTACTGAAGTGTGGTGCACAACCAGACAGATAAAGGGCAAGAGGCACCTGGGTACCAGTAACAATCTGCGTGTGATTCTTCCTACATGCAACTCGCCAACCGTACACCTCAGAACCAACCACTGTTAGCAGGAGAACCTAGAGGAACTGGCATAGTCTGAAGTTTTTGTAACCTTTTTACAAGTTCACCTTTACAATTCTGAACAAAGAAAACCAGACCAGATTAAGAACAAGCTGGTACTGCCAAGGCTGTGGTTTTCCTAACAAGATGTCTGTCAGTTCTAAAGATAAATTTTAATTTTCTGTTTCATCAGAGCTGTTGATTTAGTTTGTTACTGAAGACACTCATGAATTATGCAGTCAGTTTTTTTTTTTGGTCTTGTACTTTATGCAGACTGTTAGCTACAGCTGGAACAGAGGAAATTCAGAAAGAAAATCTTCATTAAAGGCAAAGTGAGAAGCCCACCTGAAATTGCACTGTACACAAGCCAAGTCATGACAGTAATTCATTTGTGATTGAACACAAGGAAAGTTGACCTTAAATTTGTTTTTGCACTTTACAAGTTTCTCTCAAACTGCAAACAGCACACTGGCTCTAAGCTATAAGGTTATTAGCAAGTTCTTGGCCATCATTCTTGGGGATCTATGGATTGGAGAATTCTTGAAATTTGGATTTCTTCACTGAAAAAAAAAAATCTTTTAAATGTAGGAACTGTTTAATAAGCTGTAGCTCAACAATTCAGATTTATCTTCCAACACACTTTAAAATGTAAGGGTTTAAAACACTTAAAAGCACAGTACTGGTAATGCCACCAACAGTAAGGGCTATTTGAAATCCTAAATGAGAAAATCCACTCAGTATGGTCTTGCATTTTAGAAGCTTTTTAGAAAGCATACATTTAACCATCACCAGGGCTAAGTATTTTCTATAAGCATTTCTATTTAAACAAGTCTGCAAAAAATATCCTTTAAGGATGAATGTGTTTGAAAATTTTCGATATATTTTTTAAATCATTCCTTATTACCAAATTCAGTTGTGTCCAAGCAGCTTTTTTTTTTTTTAAAGGAAAGTAAATCAGACTTAAACCTCTCCAAGTGAAGCATTTAACTCTACAGAACAGTGTTACGAGGCCCGCTGAGCCACTCCTATAGCAGCAGCATCGTGCTGCTGTGAACCAAGGTGACCGTAATACAGGGCTATGTGCACTCAGAGCTTCTCATGGTGCTGCCAAAGGGACAGGTGACACTGCTGCAGGCTGCCAGAGCAGTCAGCAGCTGTGGCGGTTCTGGTGTCTCCCCACACGGCCTGACAGCCTGGTCAAGGAACCATGTAGAAGGAACCATCTTTGGTTTCTTCTACAAAGCCAGCTCAGGCTTTGTGCAGAGAACCAAATTCACCAGTGGGTACGTGTAACACATTTTGCTTTAGGGGGAAAAAAGGTATATATATTATATATTTTTATATTAAGCTCTTTAATAAAAGATTAAAACTCGAGAGTCTACTTTATATGAGTATATACTGTTAAGATAACAGAGCAACAACTTGTTTTTGCTCAAGATCACTAATGAGTCGCACTGCTCTGTGCTAAACTTCTACAAATTAGCAGCATTGTATCTCACTGTTTCTAAACTGTCTTTATAGCAGGTATACCATACGCAACTTTCTTCGAAGAGATGCTAATAAGGTACCTCCTGGTAAACATAGTCAAGTGCATTACATATACAACTTTTTGCACCAGTTACTGTAACAACTTAAACCAGATGCAAAAACAGTCAAATACTTGTAAAGAAGTACTAATTCTAACGACTCTTCACAGCCTGTTCAAACTCTAAAACCTGTTTCTCTCTTTCACTTGGTGCTAACCTAGAATGAATGTTCCAGCTTTTCCCAAAGTTAATTTTGTTCTGCATTTTCCAACTCACAACTATGACCACAAATACATTTTTACACTTGTTTTACTTTCTCATCCACTCCACGTGACTTTTTACAAAAGATGAACAAAATTACAAGCTTTACAGAAAAGCAAAAGGAAATACTAGTGTCTATAAAATACTTAAAACATACATACTTAGTTCCAGCAGCAGTCCTTTATACAGACAGCATATATATTAACCGTAAGTAGATTTAACATGGATGTGTGGTCAAACAAGTTGCTTGCCGCCGGTGGCCATCTAGTGCTTCCTCTGGGGCCCTTAGATTTGAGTGGTCTTTTGCACAGCAGCTACTCCACAGTGTAACAGCCCAGCCTGCAGTTGCCTGCTTCTGCTGTCATCAGCTATTACGGAGAAAGGATTTGGGATCAGCGTAAGGAAATGTTGGAGCACTTTCAACGTACAGAGAATGGGGCTGTGAATTCCAGTGGACAAGCGAGAAAGTCAACCTGAGGCTTGGCATTTCCCTAAGAGCAACAGCAGCTGCTCTGGGACAGCTGCAGTCCAGCACTTCAGTATCCTTCAGCCATACAAGATAAAGGTCAAAACGTTTTCCATTTGTTCTGATCAACGGGAGCTGACCTATCTCCATTGATTATTGTGCCCTAAGACCTACGTCAACAAGTATCAAAGTTATGGTCACAGGTATTGCTATTCATGCTATCTAGATATGATGTCACCCCAACCGTCTCTTTTGCAGAATTTAACAGCTCAGTCTAGTGGTTAAGGAAGCCATGTCTAAGTGCCGTTTTGCCAGCTAAGGTTTTTAACATCAAAATAATCAGTGGTGCAAGAGAAATCCCCGCCAATGCAGTGTGCTCAATTTGAACTTACACGGTAATGCAAATAATTTATCCTTTTCCCCAGCACCGTATATATTTATTCCTATACATTTCATTTTGCCCACATTTTCAAACAATTTGCATTTTGGTATGCTTTAAATATGTTCATATTTTTACAATTTTTTGGCTGCTGTAATCCTCAGACCTATTAAAGAAAACATAAGTAGCATGAATGGGAGCAGTGCAATGAGCAATATACACCTATATAGTTTTCCTTTAGAAGAAAATACCCACTAATGCCGTGTTTTAAATTGTCCCTATTTAGAGAAGTAAAAACAGCAGTCCACTCAAAAAAAAAAAAAAACAAAAATAAAAATCTACAAACTAGGTGTTCCTATACATGATGAGGAACCAAAGCTTTGAAGGTCTCAGTGCTTCTTTATTCACAAAGTATTAGCTAGCTTCTGTCCAAGAATCTCAATGCGCCAAATCAGTATGACTGACACTCAGAGCTCTCGAGTCTGTCAGACAATTATTTCGTTCCTGTGTGAAGGGGGGGAAAAACAAAAAAAAAGAAATTATGCAGATGCCCAGATAGTTCAAGCAAATAAACAAAATTACTAACTTTAACAAATAGGAAGAAACAAATACAAGGAGCTAGAGAGAACCGGCCTTGTTTATGTTGTTTTGAGGGACTTCCTTATTCTAACAAACATCTTTTCCCGATTTTCAACTACAGTACTGAAACAGACCTACTGAGATCAATATACACCCTCTAAAACCCTAGCCCAAGTCTTACTCAAAGCATAAACACCCATCTGTGGGAACCACCACAAGCATCCATAGCAAGTAAACTAGAGAAGTTCACAAGTCGATACCTGCTTTTAATACTGCATGTACACACAAAGATAAACAACTCATCTGGAATTACTCATCACTTACATACTAAGAACTCTAGGGCATGACATTATGAAACCTTCAACTGTTGCTACAAAGAATTATGCTTTACCCTGATGGATTTTTTATTCTTGTTTTGGCTAAAGTTCACTCTAAGCAAAGATTAGCATACGTTTCACACCACAGAAACCTCTGCAGTACATTCATTAGAGATAGTACTGTTAAACCTTTATGCCACTCCACAGCAAAATGAGAGTCACACATTTTGGGTTTATTTGCTGCTTTCGGACAAATAGTGAGGAAGATCCTCATGTACAGTTTCATTAGTACTGAAGAAGTCGTATCTCCCTAAAATTAGTTGCAGTTACTGTGTTAGTACAATGCACAACACTGTTTAGAACACGGAACACTGCTAGCATAAATGACAATATGGGAAACGCTGACTTATTAGGCAAAAACAAGAAATGGGAAGTAGCGATCGGGCACACCATACACAGTTAGGCAAGATAAGCTTATTTTAGCTGAAGCAAAAACTTAGCAGGCGTGTTTTAGAGACTACTCCTCTACAACCTCAGCAACAACTGAAGTAACGTTTAAGAAAATCTGAAAACGTACAGCAGTTAAGGTGATGGGGCCCTTTTCAATAAAGATGCTTAAGAAAAAACACTTAGCAACTGAGCTTTACACGTTCTTGTTGTTTTTTATTTTTAAAGCAGTGTTTTCAAGGATGTAAGATTTTAGAAGTTTCATATCCATCTTAATAGTTAGACAGTCCAAAGCCAGAGACTGCTTGATATCACAAAAACTAATGGTCTTTACTAATCTGACTTAAGCACTTGCTTAAGATTAAGATTAATTCACGAAAGTGTTAAAGCATATGCTCAAGGCATCATTTAGTACACATCTTGATGATTTAGGATCTCGCCAATCACTGTTGTTTGATTATTTATCACACTTTTTTTTTTAATCCCAAACCCTACCAATACTATCTATTTTTGTAAGAATATCGTAGGGCTTCTTACTTGAAAATGATCTTCAGTAGCCTTGCCACCCATGTTAAGAACATTCAGAGAACTGGCACGCTTCATGCTGCAACCAGGACAGTGAACATGCAAGGATAAACCGATCAGAATAGCTGAAAACTAACAGCTCTAAAAACACACGTACAACAACGACCAATGCACAGTTAAAGGAGTTTTAACAATGCCCCCAAACTGATCGGAGGAATACCCCTTAAGATAATTATATGAATTAAAATATTTATTATATTCAGTTGTTAATTACATCTAAAACAAATTACAAGCTCCTCAGAGCTTAAACACTTCAGGCAATTGATTTAATTGCAACTAAAAATGAAATCTCCGTTTTTAAAGCACATCAAATTAATACACTGATTTAACATTAATTTTTAATTTGCTAATCCTCATTTTCCTTTTTGTGCAGCTTCTTATAAGAGCATCAAAACATTCCAACATTTTAGGCAAAAGTGGTGAAACAAATTTGTCACGTTGGCAGTATTTAACTTGGAAAAAGTAAAACAATCATTAGTTTAGTACTTTCTGCCTCGTCTATATAAATGTCCAAAATCTGTTATTTCAAAAAAATATTTTAGTATATTTTATCTTAAACATTTCAAGGTGAGGAGAAATAAGATGGTTGCTGCTTTAATCTTTGGTCGTGCTGGCTTTACAGTGCTTCGAGCAGTGGTAACAACAACCCTAGAATACTGTGCTGAAGGCAGTGGATGAGGAAAAAAAATGTAATCACCTATACAGGAACTACTGACAGTCAAAATATCCCTGTATCTAAAATATCCCAGTAGTATCTACTGGTGTTTGAGGTAAGGATTAATAATTTATCTCCATTTCTAAAACATATATAACATCTATCAACAATATTTTAAAGTGTGTGTAATGAAATTCACATTTCTGTGAATTAGTCTGAAGTTTCAGATTCCAGTGACTACAACATCAAGGTCTGATGTCCTTAATCCCAAGGTATCTGTATTACTCAGAACGCCCTGGATTTGCCTTGATTTTTGACCAGCTCTTTAATGAGTTAAGAACTCCTCAATGAGAGCTTTTAATGTTCATTGGTGAACCATACACAACAAAACGAGGCGCGAAGCCTGCAGTGTTACCTACAGCTGTACCAGGTCCACACAAAGTTTCCGATGCCTTCCAACAACATGGAAAGTTTTATCCACACAGACCACGTTAGGCACTAACCAGTTTTTCTTTCTACTGAAGCAAGACGACTAACAGTCAAGGTCTAGCATGTGTTTTAAGTGTTTTCATAAAGCAAAGGCTTAGCAGAAAAACAAACTAAAACGCTAATGAACACAGGCAACAGCTGCTATGCAACACACGCCTTCTGTTTTGTTTTTTTTTTTCCTAGTAAGGAATTTGAATGTTTCAAAAGCCAGAATGCACACAATTTAAAATATTTGACATGAGTGTTAGCAACAACAAAGCAAAGACTCATGCATAGTATACACCTCTCATTTATTCAAGGAAACGTGTACAGCAGAGGTTATATATGGAAGTCAAAGTTAATTCGTAAAACACAGAACATCAAACTCTCATCAAAAAGAGCATAAAGGTTTATGGAAAACATTCCAGGGAAATAGAAAAATTTGTGTAAATTTTTATAAGTGGTTTTATGTCCTTGCTGAAGTGCTAATTAAAGTATTTATCACACCACTTGTGAGGTATGAGGTTTTTATTTTTAGAAATCAAAAACTTCAATCTTTAATTAAGAAATATTTAAGAATGTCAGTCTGGCAAATGCACTTACATTCCATGTTAGAAATTTGAACAATTAACAAGGACACTGAATTGTTTTTCTGCTGTATATGTAAGTGCAACAATGAAAGCTTTTTTTTTTTTTTCCCATTTTAAATTACAAATCTTAACTGTTCTGTTCTATGATAAAATTTTATAAGTGGAAAAATTCAAATCTAACACACTATAAGCAAAGTTAAATCACTGCAGAACTGAATTCTGAAATACGGTAAATAACCAAAGAACTGACAACATGCTTCTGCTATTGTATGTTTCAATGAACAGTTCTTAGGAAGTTTGTTTTTTCTTGAAGTAATGCAGAAGTCTTTTTGACACCAGATTTCCCTGGTAAGTTTTCCACTTTATTCTCTTCAACCTTCTGTGCCAAGCAGTAAGATGAAAATTAAGTCTTTTGTTCATGCTGTGATAATAATATATTTCTATTTGAGTATTTCTCATTTAGAATCAGACCATTTACTTATTACAGAAGCACAGTATAAGCATCATGTGTAAATAAATTTCAAAATAAAGCAGCCTTCATAGAGACACCAGCAGGGACTGCAGAGTATATCGCTAAGAAGGGAGCCATGTAAATCTTCTACCTAAACTGGCCGAGTTGGTAGCAAAAATGACATCTATATATGCTATGGCAGTATTGTAATATTCAGCTCATAATTAAATATCAAAACATCTGCATTATAAAAACTTAAAAGCCCTTTTAGTAAACTCAAACAGAAAAAAATATATTTAATTCGATTTACTAAAGTTTCTTCAGAAAATTAAATTAGAATGCCTTCTTAGAGTATCAATATGTACAGCTATGCTTAATGATCTACAAAGCTGGTGTTTAATACCAGGAGTATTAGCTGTTTTTAATAAGAAATGCAAATATAAATTAGGATTTAAAAGGTTCTATATCTTACAAGAACAGAAAGGTAATATTTGTCAACACGCTCAATGTGCATACCTACATAAACGGCTGCCAATACAACACATTTATTACATGTTTTAAAAACAAACTATTCTTTGAGAATAACAGTAAAAACCAAGAAGATTTTGTCAAAAAGGGAATGCAAGAAAGATAATGCCATCTTTCCATATTTCTTTCATACCAATGTCTTTATTTGAGGAAATATCTGCTGATACAGACCACACAATGCAATTAACTTTATGTGGGTAGATTACTTTTATGTTGGTCAAATAACATTACAGAAATGCAGACAATAAAGAGGGAGAAGAGTTTTTACAGGACACTGCAAAGACAAATGTCTTCAAGTAGATGTAACTAATGTACTATATAAAATCATGTACTTACTTCAGCTGCAGAAAAAGCTAGCTGTCCTTACTACAATAAACAGGGAATAAAACTCTGACTTTTAAGAAACTGAAGACCCTTCCATGTCTCACAAAAAGGAGGAGCAAATGCAGAATTAAATCTGAATATAAGTATATATATCCCTACAAGGCTGTACCTGAACTGTGATGTATGAACTTTAGCCAGAACTGAGTAGAAACATAAAACCAAAGTATAGAAATACTAATACTGAAAGCAAGAAGAAAATTCCTTTGTTCTTTTCTGGCTTGCACTTGCATATTTTCTACAACTCCTCCTACATCTACATACTTCTTTCTTCTAATTACATGTTTTTCACAGTTCATTCCCAATCTGTCATCTCAGAGGCAGTTCTCGGTTATGTATCGATAAATGCAAAGGGAGTTTTGACCTTGAATTTGATTCAGTGCCTTCAACATCAAGTCTGCGACAGCTCAGCAAAAAAATTTCAATTAAAGATTTTGAAAATCAGATCAAGCTGAAGTTGAAAGAGATACGTGAGGAAGAAAATTCAAAAGATTGATGAATAATCACAAATCTTTGTGTGTACTGCAGCTGTACACAACGTGTCACAGCCATGTGAAGCCATTAAGACAAAACTTCATTGGAGCACTAACAAAATACATTGAGAACTTGCCTGCAGATCACATTCTCAGATATTGCCATCATCATCTATTCTACTACTCATAGATGCAGTCAGAAGTTAATCCAAGCTCTCTAATTTAACTGTTTTAAAACAGTTCAAATTCACATTGGCAGAGTTTCCTATTAACTAATTATTAACAGTTTCCCACAGCAAGGGAAAGCTGATAGCATGCTGGGGGGCTAAAACCAAACCAAACCAAACACCCAAGGAGTACCATTATGAAAACAGGAGTACTAAATTTTTAACACTTCAATGTGTCTGCAGCAGCCAGAAAGTGATGAATGTTTTTTATGCATTTACTAGAAATATACATACACCCAAAACCATAATCATATGGTAATTAGGAAAGTGTGAAAACTCTGAATCAATAAAATTTGACGCTGAAGGTCAAAATGTTTGAGATGCACAAGTAGGTTCAAGCTTTTCAAAATTCTCCTCTGCTCTCTGAAATCTGGGTTTTCCCAAAATACTGAGAAGGGCTCAAGTCAGTAATTTGCTTTATACTCACAACAATATGTTAATATATTAAAACTACAGAAATCCTTGTCTTAGGTTTACTGTATTTAAGCTTTTATTGTTAAAAAAGCAAAGGTAGTATTTATCATCCTTTATTGCTGTGTGAATAGGAGAACTTTACTACTAATACTGACCAATAATTCTACAAGGCTTGTTTATTCAAGTGGCTAATGCAATAAAAAGGGGAAAAAAATAAAAATTGAGTTAATTCTTAAAAGCAAATATAATTCCTCAGACATTAAAGAACTTTCATTATATGCTTAAGATAAGTTTTTCTATTTTATTTTTCTTTAAGATTCTATTCTACATGACATGCAGTTACCTAAGCAGAAGAAAATACTGCCTTAGGTACTGCACTAGGCTACAGCGGGGGCACAGAACGAGGGCACACCAGCACAGCTAAGAATAGATAATTACCCTGGATTCTTTGGTTCACTGTCTCGTGAACTTCCTCCCTTCAGCTTTCTAACCAGCTTCTCACTGCTGCGTCTAATGGAAGCACGAAGTTTGCTAAAGGAACCACTGCGTTTTAAAGATCCAGTGCCATCCTGAAAAAAATTGAACAAATGTGAAACTGCAAGAGCCTTTTGCCCTCCCCCAAACCTGGTTACAAATATATATTGATATTAATATAACCTTGGTACAATTACCTACATAGAGAATACCGTATAGCTACAACTTTACCAATCCAAAATGTTTCCTTCCATCAAACTGTAACAAAAATTTCTGAATTGTGAAGACATGCTCAAGCAACGATTCATAATAATTAGGAAAAAAAAGCCACAGTATGTCAAACCATTCACCATCACCATGTTACCATTTCATAAGAACGCATCGTGTTTAACAGAGTACAAGCCCCAAGTGAAAGCATTCCATCAATCTAGAAAGAAAACTGTTTTATTTTTTTTCTAAATATCTATGGTACTTGCAAACATGTTTGTTTAATCCTAAAGTCATTATGCGAAATATTTCTGATCAGAAGCATGTATGGTTAAATTGCTGTGCATCATTTTAACTCTCACCAAAGAAAACGTAAAACATGTCAAAAATGCATTTTTTATATATTGCGTTCATGTTTTACACAGCTGTGCTCATCCAAAGAAATTTCCAACTGAGCACAATTCTGTTGGTATGTTTTACTCTTAAAAACAAAAAACAAAACAGTTTATTAAAAGTGACCACTTCCTACCTCAGAGATACCCTATGTGATTACGAAAGGAAGAGTTGTGGAAGAAGAAAGCAAAGTGCTACTAAGCAGACCAAGACAGACACCTGAGTTGGAGTGAGTTTATTAGAAGTTAGAAAGACAAATACACAAATCACTGAACACCAAGATTAGTAGAGAAAAGCATAATTGCCAAAATTTCACACAAAGACTAAACAGCAATGCTACTTTAGAATAATCATAAGTGAAGACATCCAGAGTTCCATATTGATGTTAACCATGTAATAGGTCTCTAAATACATTTTAAAGCACTTGGAGAACATGCCTTACTTTTACGTGTTTTGTTTTTTTCTTTTTTTTCTTTTTTTTTTTTTGTTTTGTTGTGGTGTTTTTTCTCCTGTAAAGATCACCATCATGCCATTTCAATAATACCTTGTGTGATACTTTTAACTACCTTTTTTTTTTCCATAGTGAACAGCTACTTATAAAGTTCATTGTTACTTCTTTACTAATGTATTACACAGCAAATGGTTGTAATAACATTTTGTATGACTAGATACATATTTGGCAAAGCTACACGTGTACAGAAATAGAAAACCAAAAAAGACACCAGCACTGAAGGAATGGCCAGTTTACAGGGAAGTGTAGCTCTGACAAGAATCTTAAGGGGTTTGCTAAAACACAGCAGTCAGTACTGAAGAGAGAAGTTAAAGCTTGAAGATGGTGCACGCCCGTCATGCAGGAGACAGTATAAGAACCACAAAAGGCATCTAGGCCTGTCAGAAACGGAGAGAGAAAAACTGAATGAAACTGTTGGGAAAAATTCAACAGTTTTCAATTTTGAACAGTTATGTTTACAGTATTTCTAGGTCACGCTCAAAACTATTTTTTTTTCCAGAGTATTTGGACTGCGCTCAAGTACAAAGTGCAGGCCCTTGCAGTTACCAGAACATGAAAGTTTCTGCAGTTCAGCCTATATCACTGATGTACAATGTACAAACGAGCATGAATGATGCTGGGCATTTGTCACGTTAGAATTGGTACAAAACATAAAACATCTTTAAGAAGGGAGAGCCTTGATATTGCATTTTGTAAACAAGGAAAGGATTTTTCAGCTGACGTTAACGCAAAAATAAAGGAAAAAATAAAAAGAGAAGGAGGAAACAGAACAAGGTGCATTCATTTCAGCTTTAACTTCTGTCAGGATTTTCCTCAAACAGAACTCTAAGAAGAACGAGGTCTGCCCCTAGCCTCCAGACAAAATTCTGTTCATTCCCTTAGGGAATTAGAATCCATCTAACTGTCAATTCAGTCTCTTAAATATGTTTTAAAACATTTACGTGTTTGTATACACACATACAAATATACATATATAAAAAAAAATCCAAGTGGAAACTTCTCTGCTTTCACTAGTGCAACAGGGCAGCTGAAAGAACTTGCCTTTAAAAATAATCTGGGGTTCAATCAACACAACCTCCACTCTTGGTACAAGTGCAGACAGCACTACCTATACTGTCCATGTGTGTTGAGAGCCTTTACCTACAGCAACTGGAGCAGACAGCAATCAACACGAGTTTTGGAAGTGGCAAAATGCCATGCTACCGAGTGACTGGGAGATCAAAATCTAACCAAAGAATAGTTGTGTCTCAAATCCAATTGCAAATGTTGGTCAAACTTTTAAGAATATGCGCTTCTGTTTGGCAGGGTTGAATAAACTGAAGTGTAAAATTCCAGTTAGAAATATTCAATTAATGAAGGATCAATTATTCCTATGTTCTTAAACTAGTCATGCTGCAGTAGTCACAATGGTCCAAAGACCAAAGACAGATTTGGTAGGTACAGAGTATAACTTTTTACGCTAACATATTCAGAATAAGTAAGCTGCCAATTTTTAAAAACAGTAAAAAAAACAGCAAACAGTAAAACTGCTAATTTTTACATCACTCAGGGAATGAGAATCACCTTTCTCTGTTTGCTTACAGCTCCCCACTATTATTATCTCCTGTACTTTACAGCTATCAGCTACAAGGACCATCTGATTTGACTGTCTGACATTTCTCATTAAACTAGAGCAACTTTTGCCAGCTAGTATATGGTAACAAAATTTACTGCTTTCATTTCACACCTGAAATTGGACTTGTTTGCCCCAAAGCCCAGCTTTTTGAAATATCTTTTATTATTCTAACCCATATATTTCCTTACACTAAAAAACTTTACCTTAAATTAAACATTATTATATCATGAAGATTTTTAACTGTCCTCCAGCTGGCTGCAAAATCAATTTACAAAAATGCCCATCTGATGTATTATCATTTTCTTAAAAGTGGTGCAAGAGGGGACAGATTTATTTTCTTCTTTAGAAAGTGACAGTGATAAAAAAGACAGATATACTAAACAATAAGAATCTTGAGGTACAAGAATAAATTTAAAATATTTGCAAAGATAATTTGCCAGATTTCCAATTTTTGGTGTTTTTAGACAAAATATTTCATTGAATATTCAAATATCTTCTTAGATTTAAAGGACTGGCTTCATAAGAAACACTTAAAGATGCACAACCTTAGCTAATTTTAATTGTTAATTACAGATTTGGTTCAATATTTCACTTTTTTTTTTGTAATAATATATGACATTACATTAAAGCACACAGTGCTTACTAGGAATTTCATATAGAAGTCACTTAATTACTATGTCCTCTTCCAACAACAAAAAAATCATTGTTTGATGCTCTACAGACTCCATCTATTCTCTCTGACAGCGAAGAACATGAGTCAGCTTGAGCACCTCAGAAGAATCTAAATGGAAAAGGCAAGCCTTTCTTTAAACTCTACAGACAGCCAGATTAAAAATCTATTATACATTGTGAATCAGAATGTTTTGTCTGGAGGAAACACACAAAGGGTAAAAAAACTACACCATATATGTACAGGGAAGAACAGCACTGAGATGGAAACACTAGCAGTGTGGAGGGAGAGAGAGTTGCCCACTTTATATATAACATGTAATATAAATTCTTAAGAGGGAAAAAAAAAAAAGTAAATAATGAAGACCAGAATAAAGCAATGCCACTTGAACACACTAAAAATGAAAAATTTGCCTTGGGAGGAGAAAATTTAATTTTTCAGATCAACAAATTTTATCACTGAGTCCCATTCAAATATTGACCTAGAAATACTGTCCATTGTTTTTCCAGAAGGCCCTTTCAATCCAAAACCTGCATGCTTGTTTAATTAATGTCAATAACAGAAAAAAGTTTTATCCATTTAGAACATACAGTCATGCAAAGTACAGCAGAAATTCAGGGAGGAGTACAGTACACAGTTCTAACGCTGAATGGGCAAAATTAGAGTTAAAAAAAGTTATCCAACCTTCCTTTGGATTTATTAATGATGCAGTGTTATTCACGAGAGATGCTGATTGACTGTCTTGGCACTGAGAACACCAATGCCAAGAAAACAATGACAAGGAGACGAAAGAAAAGACGGAAAGAACATTCTCCTTTGAAACTAAACCAGTGTATGTTTTATCAAGGTTTCTTTGGAACTTGTATATTTCTAATATTTGTGAAGTGTGGCTTAAAAACAGACAAACAAACAAAAAGATTGCTATTGTAAGAGAAACTAAACTTCAGAGCGCTCAGTATTGCAAAGTAGGCTACTTCCCCTCCCATAAAGCAAAAGCAGGCAAGTACACCACTTCTATCATCCAACAGAGTGTTTTCAGCAGTACTACAGCTGGGAGTTAGTTAACAGTGCAATTGATATCCCATTGCTAGCAATGGGATAAAGCATGGGAAAGCTGGTGTGGGTGGGAAGTCAACAGGTACATAAACCTGACCAATAACTGAAAGGTTGCACTGTCTTTGAAATAAAGGAAAGCAATAGTTAGAAGATGCGTATGTAACCACATCGTGTGTGTGTTTTTAATTTGTGACCATCAGTGTTATGCTGTGAAGCCAAGACATAAGAAAAACAGAAACAAGCCCTGACTCCAGTTAAGTTCCAACATGGGAAAGTGATAGTAATATTTCACTTAAGAAATGTGAAATTGCTGTCATTTTCTTATGTGATGGCATTGTGTATTCAAATGGATTGTGTAACAGCCTGAAAAATTACGCTGTTTCTTCTAGTAAGTTGTGTAAGGTGGAGACTGGAATTATTTTAATATTAGGCTCATCAATTTACTTTAAAACCTCTAACACTTAATACATCTCCATAGCAAATGTGATTCCAACTGATGCAGCACTTTCAAGGAAACATTTAAACTGTGGGCAAACATGGCATTGAAAGGACAAAAGCAAAAGCAAAAGTTTATTGCCAGAATATTTCTACCAGTAAAAAGAAACCCACTGAAAAGCAATTAAACATCAGACCATAACCAGGACACTCAATCAGCATTAATCAACTCAGAGTTAAATTCAACTGCTTGGGATTCTTTACGAAATTTCACCGTTCAGGACAACAACAGAAAGGATGTTTTAAAGTTTTAAAACATTACATTTGGTTTTGATATGATCTTATGAAAAACAAGATATTACTCTTTATTTCTTAACTGATTCTGCAGAATTACACAAAAGGCAAAGTAGATCAACCACGGACCAATGACGATACGATAGGCTGGTGAGGATTTGTGATGGTGATAACTGATCTAGGCTATTTTCTTTAACTGTGTACTGTACTTACCCCATTCCATTCTACGCTCATACTCACTTCCTCGCCTCCATCAGGCCCACTCTCGTATTTTACCACATCAACATTGAGGCTTTCTCGGCTTCGTCTTTTTTCTATGCTCTCAGGGTCATTCAGCACTTCAGCAACTCTCTGTTTATGAACATTGTCAAGACCCTGATAATTGGATAAAACAGAAAAAGGTTTTATTTTATTACTTGCTGTACTCATCTGCAATTCACACAAAATAACCATATCAATAAACAAGTCAAATACACAATTCCATTGCTCTGATTCTGCTTTCAACAACTACCTTTTGCATCTGAATACCTAATTCCTATACACAGTTGCATTTTATCTAAAATACTGACATATGAAACAATACAGTAATATATCCTTCAGAAATAAATACTATAGAAGTTAAATAGAATAGAATAATAGAAAATAAGCTTATAATAGGCAGAACAGACTAGATATACAGACAATAAAGTATATTTAGCTTGTTTTAAAGAATGCCTATCGATTACCAAGTAATCCTTTAAATATCTTTAAGGGATAAAATACTTTCTATGAGGTATTTTACCCTGCACTGAAAGTGCAGGGAGAAGTCTTTAGCACAGAAACTAGAAATAAAAATAAAGCCCAAATCATGTTCACTTTCTTTATAACAAACCTAGTCCACATCATAAATAATTTTTGCTGACAGGAAGAGATCCCAGAAGAATACCCTGCACATACAAAAATACTCTGCGTTTTTTACTTTGCAGCATCAGCAGCAAATAAAAGAGGGCATCGCTAGGGCAAATCCATGAAGTCCAGCACAATGTAAAAAAGAATACAGAAACCATGCAGAAATTCTACCTATTCTATTTTTCATAATGTTACATTCTAAAACAGCATTTATAACTGCAAATTTTAAAAATAGGAAGAGAAAAAGACAAACAAATGAAACTGATTCTAAGACTTGCACCGGTCAGTGATCACCTGCTCAGAACTAACCACATAGGCAAAAGATAGCTTGTGAGTATAAGCAGACAATTATTCTTCACTGTGATTATCCAGTAAAAAGCGATGAAATCCACTGATAATAGCTTACAAAAGCATTACATGTCACACAGGGTACTGGGAACACTATTTCTGATTTGAATGTAATCAGAATTTGGCAATTCTAAAAGGTAAACAATAATACACTTTTGACACGTACACTCTTAAATGCAGAGCAAATACATGAATGACAATGAAGCCTGCTGTCGTATTGGCATGAAGAAATCAGGTTGTTGGATCCCAACAGCTGCTTTCCACTAACTGAAGAGTTGGACAGCCTTCCCTAATGGAATTCTACACACGCGGAACCATGAAACCAATATATAATGAGCGTGTATTTTCATTTCCATGAGGCCATATGGCACAGAAAAGCGATTTGAGTTCACAGACGGCAGAGTAGCATAGACTCAAAACAGCTTTTGTACCAATCCTTTTAGCAGCAGCTTATAAAAAGCATAAATCTATTTTAATTCACCGCTAAGGTGGTGATAACTCACATATGGACTTTAGGCTCTGTTCCAAAGTTATCATCTCATTTACCTCATGTATTTAAATAAATAAATAAAAATAATAATAAAAAATAATGAAAAACCACCACCACTACCAAAAAACAAACAACAACAAATGATGAGGAACTGCACTTTCCAAATTTGTTTGATTTTGTCAGGAAGGAAGAAGGGCAAAGAAAAGAACTTGACTGGTCTCCAAAAACCTAGCACGTACATCCAAGAAGCTAAGGCAAACAAAACATGCATGAAGGAGAACAGAGCCACAGAGGACTGATGCTTTTCCGCACCTCAGAACAAAAACACCTCTTTGCTTTTAGCTCAGAAGGGGAAAATGCATTAACACTGCCTGTTCTTTAATGCCCTTAATATAAAGGTAGTGTTCAGTGCTTCTAGGAAGACAGCAACATCTCCTACATGCCCAAGGCTAATGCTGCATTTGATGTGACATATGAGGCAGCATCGGTGTATATATTACATTACACACCAATGGAAGTTTTCTTTTTAATATGCAAATATAACTTCAAGCAATTTTTCTTTTCTTATACTATCATATTATGCGTATTTACCTTTGCTGTATCTCCACTTTAAAAAAAAAAATCAAAAAAATCACATGTAATGACAACAGTAAAACTAAGAACCAAAGGAAATACATTAAGATATATGTTGCAATGCACATTCATTTCTTATTTTCAAATCACATTTCAGTGACAGACACACCAAAAAAAACATCAGTAAGAATGTACCAAAGTCATTCTCAATAAAATAAAGTATCTGTATTGACTATTTCCCCCCATCCTTTAATTTCCCCTAATGAAGAACTTTTTTCCCACATTCATGCTTTGCTCTTAACAGTTTTTCCATTTATTTCCATATATTCCATTTATTAACACTTTCTAGTTTTCCACCGTTTGTAGAAAAGTGAACTTGTGTCACCTTGTGTCAAAGAGAGCTATTGCTGAATTCACTAGGAGCGCAGGAGATTTGCCAGGTACCTTTTGCTCTATCACTTTTCTAAAAGTCTGCTTGTATAATGCACCATACACTGAAAAAAAAATCATTCTTTAAACGGAAACTTCAAATTAGTACAATCAATTAAATGAAAAAGTACATTATCAATAAAGATATGGCCCATCATTTAAGTGATTTTACTTGAACTAAGAATTTAAGCTTAGAATTTTAGATGGCCACATAAAAAATGCTTCTGAAAAATATAGATCTTATTTACTATTTACTATTCCATAAGACAATTAAAATTGAACTTTCCAAGTTTTTTTTATTTGTTTTGATTTTCTTATTTTTGCTTTCCATCTCGACAATCCTTGTTTGCTTGTCCAGCGTTACATACTTTCATATTAGACATTCTATGAAATCATTTGAAAGGAAAGGAAGAAAACAAAAGCACTTTCCTATCTTTTAACAGTGAGAAAGCGTTATTTGAACAGGAGATTTGACAACACAGAGACAGCCTTAAAGAAAGCGGAGTAGTCTTCCTCAAACTTGAATCACCATCCTATTCTCTGCAACTGATACGTTTGTAGTGGTCTTCCAAAGGTTAGAGTCAAGCAGTCTGCACCAGTCACAGTCAGTGACGGGCAGAACAAGAACATCTGTAAGTTTGACAGCTCATTATTAGCAGTGCATCTCAGACAGAACAGCAGTACTGGCAAAGGAGATTATCAACACAAACTCTCCATTCTCCCTTAGCTACAGTTCATCTCCCAGGGCATGTATCCAGCTGAGGACTGCTGGCCAACACAATGTTCTCAGCTTTTCCATTTTCCACATAATTTCACCCACAATTTCAATCATGTCCCAGGTACATGGTGTCACTGCCATAGCAATTAACTGTTTGGATGGTATTGATTTATCACTCGATCAGACTGAAATTCAAGGGGGACACCAGGCACCAGCCAGCGAATAGCTAAATGTTTATATATTCTGCATGTATGATAGATATTGAAACTGAAAGTCTGCATAACCATAATGCAGGGATAGCACTGAGGGGAATTTTCATACTTGCCTGTTTACGAGATCTCATTGCTGCCTCTTCTAATGTTTCAGCAGCTTCAAATTTGCCTTGCCGTCTGTAAAGTGCTCCAAGGTTCTTTAAGGTAGTTGTTACTGTTGGACTATTAAAAATGAATACATTAAATTCTTTATTAGTTTGTGAATTAAGAAAACATAAATGAATATATCCACATTTTTTTGCTATTATTAAACATCCTGAAATATACTATACCTTATTCATGTACAGGAAGTATCCGTTAAGCCATTTCAAACTGCACTACTAACTCACACTAGGATTAGTCAACAGCTCTGTACCTGAACATTAGTCACGAGCCTCTAGAGCTACCCAAGAGAAAACTGGAGTGCCATATCCTCATGTTTCTCAGATGCATCTCCAAAGGTTAAAATTTAGTTCAATCTTGATGTGTCCAACTGAGTAACTCCGAAGCATCCAGAAAACATACATGCTCATACATACAGTGACTGTTACTGTAGCATGCATTAGTCACAAAACAAATGAACAATTCCTTTCATCAGTTATTAGTATCTATTTTCAGTTTCTGTGCAAACTAGGTTTGAACAATAAAACTAAGGAAAAAGATAACACATTTCATTAACAAGTCTCACACTCCAAAAAAGACGTTTTTGATTCAATGGCACAATGAGAGTTAGAATTAGTTCAATGGCAATATTGTTGCTTGAAGGTTTGTTTGCTCCTGTAACAGCAGAGGAAGGATTTCCTCAAGCATTAGAACAAACTAGAACATGAAAAACAAACCAACAAAATACATGGCACCTGGAGCTCAGGGTGAAAATCAGGGCAGATTTCAACAGTACAAAGGTTTTTTTGCTTGTTAGATGCAAGAATTCAAGCAGTGAAGAAAGAAAAAACCCTCACTGAACATCACTAGTACCGGTTTGCAGTCTTTTCTTCATTCACTGTACCATGTCATACATTAAAAAGACAGTTAAGGAATAAAATTAAGACAAACAAAAAACATTTCACCAACTATGATGCAAACTGAAATGCTTGTTACTTGTCTTCCATTTTAAAAGACACAATTTCGTTCTCACAAAACTAATATTCTTCAGGCTTTAGAAACTCAAATAATGCAGAAGTGTAGCAATTTATTTTTTCTTCTGCCAGCTAGAAACCCAAGGCTCAGTTATTTTACTGTGTTCAGCTCTGGAGCCCCCAGCACAAGAAGGACATGGAGATACTACAACTCCAGAGGAAGACCACAAAGATGATCAAGGGGCGGGAGCACCTCTCCTATGAACACTGAGAGAGCTGGGATTGTTCAGCCAGGAGAAAAGAAGGCTCCAGGGAGACTTTACAGCAGCCTTCCAGTACTTAAAGGGGGCCTACAGGAATGCTGGGGAGGGACTCTTGGTCAGGGAGTGGAGTGACAAGGGAGACAAGGGACAGGGAAGAATGGCTTTAAACTAAAAGAGGGTAGATTTAGATTAGATGTTAGGAGGAAATTCTTCACTCTTGAGGGTAGTGAGGCACAGGAACAGGTTGCCCAGCAAATCTGTGGATGCCCCATCCCTGGAGGTGTTCAAGGCCAGGCTGGATGGGGCTTTGGACAACCTGATATACTGGAAAGTGTCCCTGCCCATGACAGGGGGTTGTGGGATTGGGTGATCTTTAAGGTCCCTTCCAACCCAAACCACTCTATGTTTCTATGATTATTTGCACAGTCTCCTTTTTTCTTCTGGTCTTCTCTACAGGTTTTGCTGGGGCAATGTCAGAGAGAGCATGTATGCCAGCCAACTGTATAAAAAGAAAGGTGACCTACACTAGATCTCATCAGCCTAGATTAAAAGCAGCCTCAGGACATGAAAACTGCTACTGTCTGTGTTCCTGAAACCCAGTTTTGGGCCTGAATATCTAATACTATAGTTTTTGTAGCCCCAAGCAAGTTGCTGGTTTGTTTTCGTTTTGAACATGCTTTAATCTGACATTGTTGGATGCTGCGTGCTGCTATCTGGTTTGTCCTGTAAAAAAAATACCTACCTATCCACTTTGCAAGCTTTGTACCAGCCACCATATTCTCCAAAAGATGTGCCATCTTTTTGTTTTCCCTAAAAACAAAAATAACAATATTTAAGTTATAAATCAATTATTTTTATTTAATAAAAACTCCATAAAAAAGATGATGACAACGGCCTTACTTTGCATTCTTCCCTCTCTTCTGCATGCATCCAAATAGGCTTATTTTCATCTGATGAAACAGAAGAAAATACTTTATAGAAGTACAAAGCTACAAAGCATTCATTGCAATATTTTCACCCTTTTGAAATAAGGCTGAGAACCACAGAGTTATGCGACTACCGTAACAGAGAAAATCATTGTCTGTACTACAGAAAGTAGCACAAGATCAATAAAACTTTCTTCTTTTACAGTTTTCCAAATCTGTCTTTTTGTTATCTGAACTTAGGAACAGTTACTTCTGAGAAGCTTTGAAACCCATACGTATTGACACCAATTTGTCATGCGCCTAGTTATGTGCTAGCAAACACACATTTTTTTCTCTTATCATAACAACTGTTTTGACATCCTAGTGGTGCATATGCTACCATCAGAGAATGCAATGAAAGTTCTTCTCTCTGATTTATAGTTGATGATGAAATGCATTTGACTCCAATGCACAGTGTAAATTACAGTAAACAACATTTCCCCCCATTCTTTAATTGTATTAATGAAGGACTTGTATTAACAATATATTTATTATGTCATGAAAAATCTGTACTGACTTTTCTGTGAATGGAAAGTGACCTATTTTTTTGACTCTATAAAAATAGGAAAATTAGTTTCTGTTGTACATAAATTATGCCAGAAATATGATGCATGAGACATAAACCTAAACAAGTTTCCCTCATTTAAGAAAAACTCTCCTTTTGAAATAAACGTTATTGTTGTATCTAAACACTTTCTTATGATGTGTTTTGCAGTACTTCAATGCATTTGTAATCTCACTTTTTAAATCTGCCTCAAGCAGACAACAATTTTAACCAGGATACAATTGCTCTCCCACAGATTTTATTTCTTAACTACAAAAAATCAAATACACATTCAAATCTAGGGACTAAGTTACTTACCATCTACAGAGCCAAATTCCCGTTCATGAGCACGAGTAAGAATCTCTTTGTATAAAGTTTCTGCTTGCTTAAATTTGCCTTGTTTTAGATAGCAAGATGCCTAAAAACAAAATACCCCCCCCCCAAAAAAGGTATCAGCACACTGTTTTATTTAGGTTCGATAAATAATATAACAAATACATTCTGAATGAAGGTATGTTCAATTCATCAAAAAATGTTACTTTTTCTTAGATTTATTTATAAAAGGCTTACCAGGTTATTCTTTGTTTTTGCAACATTTGGATCATCTGGTCCCAGCTTAGTTTGGTAAATCTCCAGTGCCCTCTGATAGTAGTATTCTACCTCTTCATATTTACCCTGGTTCTGGCATAGTAAAGCCAAGTTATTTAACTGTTTGGCAACATCAGGGTGATCTTTCCCCAGCACCTGAAAAATCAAAAAACTTGTATTAAAACATTCTCCAGTCATTATATCAGGGTTTAGAAATGCATTAGTTAGACATGACCCATTGTATTTTATTCCTCAAGAATTGCAACATAAGGATGATGAAAGCAAATCTTGCAATAGAAGGACATGAAAACCACTCAATTCTATTACAAACTGAGAAGGTTGTAGAACAATTGGCAGTAAGAACTATGCTATATGTGCTGTATTATGCGAAGAAGTCTGAAGATGGAGATACTCAGTCACATGGACTAGAATAAATATCCACAGACTGAGAATAACCAAATTAAAAGCTTTACTGATATTTATTTTTTAAATTACAATGCTCTTGTCAAATCAAAGATTATTCAATCAAAATGAGAGAAAAAGGTAGAGAGGTTTATTAGAAAATACGTAATTTACAATACACCCAGAGTGCTCTAACAGCTCTGTAGGACTACTGAAATTTAATACCGTTTTGTACTTCAGACATTGGTAACTACTGTGATTAATCTGACAGATCTATCCAAATAAAACATAAACCAAATGTAAGGACGTTTACTCCCACCCCTACAAAAATCCATTCAAAGGTGCTCTATTTTTTTCAGTCATACCTTTTCTCTGATTTCCAGAGCTCGCTTACACAAAGGTTCTGCTTCTTTGTACTTTCCACGTTTACCATAAAGTACTGCAAGATTGTTTAGAGTTGCTGCCACCTGCCAACAGAATAGAAATATTACTTATTGGAATTTGCAGATACAAATATCTGACAAATACCATCAAAATTAATGTATCTGCAATGCACTGATGCTTTCAAATTTTCCACAATGCAGACCTCTTGAAATTTGCAAATAAAGAAATAAACATTGCCAAACAATACACACACAAAAAGAAATCTAAAATCAAAAACAAATAAAATCATGAAATAATTCATTTGTGGAAATGACATTTAGTACATTCTTGTCTTACAAAGTTACCCATCAAAATTATACTCAGATCCACCTCACTTTGACACAGGCTGCATGATGTGAGATACCCCAATTTTAAACACCAAGTACAAGTGTTTGATTTATGTTTCATTTAAAGGCAGCAGCAAAACAAATCAGAAGTATGCCTTCATTTCAAGTTTGAGAAAGTGATCTGAGTAAGCAAATTTAAAATCTTTCTTCACAAATTAATCTCCCATAGAAGATCCATGCAATCCGATCCAAAAATCAAGTAAGTGCAGATCATTCGTGGTGAAACAGCATCGAATATGACCTTCAAAAGGCACATTAAATATTTAAGAGAAAACGAAGAATTTTACAGTGTGACCTCCTACCTGTGCTGTTTAGAGATAAGCCAGGTCTTAAAAACCTTTCCTGTTGAGTTTAATATTAGAATGAGTTGGGGGAAAAAAACAAACAAACAAACAAACAAAAACAAACAGTCAAAAACACAACTAAAAACATGATGTTGCATGTATACAAACCGCTGGATGATCTTTGCCCAAAGTCTTTTCACGGATAGCCAAGGCATCATTCAGGAGATTTGCTGCATCTTTGTACTTGTTCTGGTCTCTAAATTTTAAAGAGAGTCATAATTAATATTGGGGATTCAGAAGAGGAAGTCATAACAGTGAAGCTGGCTTCATTACTGGCCTAAAGACTGGCTACTACAAGAGAATAGTAACTGAAAATACATTCAGGAACCAGGAAGTGAAAACCTGAAGCCCATATCTATAAAGTAGTTGGCAGATCAAGGACTTTCCATTCTCCAGTTTCTGCCTCTAGATCATCTGTAAGTGGGTAATCAAGACATGCCCCCTCAGTAAACCAAATAAATAAGCAAGCTTCACTCTAAAAACAAAAACACAGGCAAAAATGCAGCAATTTGTTTGTCTTTTAGCATGCGTAGACACATAAATATTGCTGAAACTTCTTGAAGGTTTTAATAAAAAACAGGGAACGGAAAATAAATGCTGAACGCTGATAGCCTATAGCCAAATATTAAATATTTAGTTAGCTGACATTTATCTGTTGCTATACAAACCTGTACACCAAAGCAAGTATGTTCAACATAGTGGCAACATCGGGATGATCATGACCTGAAGTCTTCTCCAGATCTTCAAGAGCTTGTTTACAAAGAGGTACAGCAACCTCATATCTACCCTGGGATGCGTACTGAATAACAAGATTATGAAGGGTCCTTAATCTTGCTGGAATTTCGTAGCCACCTTGTTGGGCAGCAGCTGCTGCACTGCTATGCTGCTGTTGAACTGAAAGAAATTCACAAGATTTTAAGTTGTTTTAAAAGATGACAGTAACTTGAAAACATTTAACATTCCTGCACAGTGACACAGATTGAGACTGAATTGTATTCCTTCAATACAAAGCATTGGTTCTAGAACATGCTTAACAGCAGTTATACTGTCTCGAACTATGACAGCAAAAAAGACCATTTCACTCTTCATATTCTGTCCTTGCTTTATAAACAAGGGTACTGTATTAATATTATTTCACTTTTTTTAGTTGAAAGGGTCAAATCAAATAAATGAAGAAAATAAGAAACCATTTCAGCTCAAATTATTAACAGTTCTCAAGACTGTATCATAATTTTACACTCAGAAATATTGAAGTTTTCCTGTGGAAGGAACACTAACACAGAGAAGTCAAGTACCTGCAGAAAAGTTCAACTGATTTATTCTTTTTTCCTTTATTCTCCTTCTCTAAATGTAGATTTTGTTTGCTTCCCTTTGCTATAACAGGAAATAATTAAGGTTGGCATAAAAAGGATTAGAACACCTTGGATACCAGGAGTAATAATTACAAGAGAAAAGGCACCAAGACGAAGCCAGGGTCAACATTTTGGTTTTATTTACTAACCTTCATATTTAGCCACTTGTTTTCTACTAGCTACTAGGTTTTGGTTGTTTAAACCCCCTTCACATTCCTCTTTAAAACAAAAAAACAAAAAACCAAAAAAAAACAAAACAAACAAACAAACAAACAAAAAAAAAACAACTCGTTTCTCTTCAGCTGGGAGATTTCAGGAAAGATTGAGGAAAATCATCTCTTACTCATTTTCATTAAATTCTAGGCAACACACAGGACAAGGGTTCCAGCCATGAGCTTTTCTTCTCTCTTCTTTATTAAAGGAAAAACACTCACAGCAAATGAGAGTCTTTTTACTTCAGTGGAATCATACAACTCTAAGCCTACACCCACAATTACTGCCTACTGAAGCATTTGATTATTTTTTCCTGGAGGTCAAGAAAACTACTGAAATGTCACCCTCTTCTTTGGTAAAGCAAAACAGTAAAATGACAGATGGACTATGCAGGTATAGAAACAGTTTTGCCACACAACTTTCCTAGTATAAAATTCTAGATAGGGCAGGATGAACCCAGGATGGTGCTCATGCTCAACACTAACCTCTTCTACTCTCTTCAAATCCTCCTTCCATTGCTGGTGTTCACTACCATGCTATCAAGCATGCAGCGCACCTTGAATATGAGTCCATACTGGAAATTCAGAACTCTGATTACTAAGGTGGGGTGAGTCAGATATTTTTTTCCTGTTATTTATCTACTGAGAATCACACACCACCAGCACACTGCATAGACGCTACAATATCAATACGTTATATAATATCAGCTTTACTACCATAAGAGAGGCAAAATATTTCATTAAGCAAAGCTTATCTATCAACGTCTTCCTTCACCCTCTAAATCAAACTTCACTCTACCCACTTTGATCAGTCCTTCTGACCTGAAGACAACACTTCTAGAATGGGTAATAAATTAAGGAAGACAATCTTAGCAGAAGATTGCCTGAGAAAGATTTCACGCTGAAACCTGCCCTAAAATGTTAAATCGGATAATTTAAAAGGTCATTAACAGAATTTACCATCTGGGCAGACCATCAGAAAGCTTCGCTCTTTCAGAGCACGCCTCAGTCAGTCTGCCACTCTGAGGCCCACAAAGACTCTGGGACCAATTTTGTGCTAAAGTCAGCTCCAAGAATTTTGCAACAGAGCTAGTAAACTGATTAAAAACCTAGGCCCTACACATATCAATCATCACAACCAGCTTTCTGGCTTTCCTGTTTCCTTATTCTAGTAGGGCAAGAGGCATTCAACACTCCACTCTATCCCAAAAGCCCCTAAGCATGGATTTGTTTTTCAGATTAGCATCTTTAGCTTTGACACTGAAGAGATACATTGACATTATAATTTGAAATGCACTTACTTCCTTGACCTTGGTCATCTTCATCATTGGGAAATAAGTCATCCAAAGGCTCTTTGGTGGAATCTGTATCTTTATCCTCCTACAGAAAAAAATAATAAAAATGTTACACTATTAAACCTAATGCATAAAAGGACAAGTCTATTTAACCTGCATTGTTAAAGGAACTCTCCAGTTCCAGACCTTTGGAATTGTCGAGAATAACATTTCTTGTAGAAGTTTAATTATGTTCAAATGTATTTACACACTCTGTCCTGAAACAATATGGGACACCTTCAGGAGAGACAGGAATAGAAATCAGGTCTCCTAGATTTCAGTCTTAATTTAAGCACACAAGAACACATTTGTTACTCTTACGAAGACATCATACCTACAGAAAGTACCTGTGGAAGAGTGAACACTACTAAATACACAATTGTCCACTGTACTTTGAAGTTATATATGCAGTTAGAGATGAGCAAGGGAGAGAAAAAAAGAGATTCATCTCCTGAAGGAGAATAAATTTGCACCAGCAATTTTAATTCTGTCACATCAATTTCTGAGGACTCAATTTCTGCACAAATAACAGGATTTTGCAATTGTGATCTGTAAGGTTCAAAAAGAAAAAAAAAAGCACATGGAAGGAAGTTCATCTCCAATATTCAACTCCTGGAACCATACTAACTTCTGCAAGATCTATCAGCATATATTGATTTTAAGCATCCAAAGATCATTCAGACTCCCACAATCACATAAAACAAAGAAGCAGATCATCCCCTCATCTTGTTTCCTATATATGGAGCCCACATAATATTAACATTTCTGAGAACTTCAAATATTTATCTCAGTAAGTAGAAAATCCAAGAGCACATTCCTTTTTTTCTGGCTCACTATCCAGCACCTTTTCCTGTGGATGAGAAAAAGGGATTTGCTGCTGTTGGCATTCAAACTCAATGGTTGCAAAGTTGGGTGCTCTGCAAAAACTGCAGATTGATGAGACTGAACACCTGACATCTTATTTTAAGTGTGCAGATTCCAAGCTTATTGTGAGTATACACAGTTGGCAAAAGGTTAACAGACTAGTCCACATGGTTAGTGAAACTATAATGATGCTTTGCTTACTTCATCCCTATGTGCAATTTCAAATAATGGTGCTATTTACATCATCTATAGATTATAGTTCAACTTTTGGCACACAGAAATCCCAGTGCTTCCTCCTCTGAACTGTTTTCTTCTCCTTAAAGGAAGACTAACAGACTTCACTGGCAGTATTCAACTACTAATACCACTGAGAAGTTCTGCATGCATCTGACAAAAACAGCTCATGGTACATTAAAAGAATTTGGTCAATTTTGGTCAGTTTTTGGTCAATTCCTTTGGTCAAGGAATTGGTTAAGCAAGACCAAAATGCATACACTTTCACCCATTATATTCCTAAGATAGCAGGTTATGAAAAACTGTCCTTTCCAAGACATGGCTGATTACATCTGAACATGAAATGAGATCTTTCTCTACAATACTACCTAAAATAAGAAAGCTAAATAAAAGGACAGCATGAAGAGCAAGTAAGTTATAAATCTTTTTAAGTTACTTATGTAAATTAAAATTGTAACCATCTTCTATCCTAACCTAAGAATATGTAACACAACAGGTTAGCTAAACATGACTGAAAACATGCAGATGATCACAATGTCTGGCAGAAGATCCAGAAAGGGGATTTAATGATATCCTATCCTAGTGTATAGCCTATATTGAGGCTACAGAGACTGCACACTACTTTCACTCGACCAAAAAAATAAACTAAAATCCTGCAGTCAATATAAGCCAAATTCCCTACGTTCCTACAATCTGCAATAGTTTGCACTCTTCACTTATTTTAACTGTTTAGAGTATAGAAGGAAGTTTCTGGTCTCAAGGTCAGTTCTTCATATTTTTTATGCTAATATGATGCTAAATAAGTATTCATGTATTTTTCATCCTCATATGTATTTTATTATCTACAGGCAGTAAAGCATGTACTTTCTTAAGATAAGAACTGAACTCTAAGAATCTAAACTATGTGACACTGGTGCAAGGCAAGCATTTTAACAACATGCTTACGTGAGCAACAAATGAGGAGCTTGTATCTGCCATTTCTCTGTAACTAGATTACAACACATACATAAACGTGCACTGCTTTTTACTGTACAGCTACTTACTGATGGTGAAATATCATCGTCATATTTTTTTAATTGATTCATGAATTCTAGATGTTTCTTTTCTTCCTCCAGTTGGGCCACAGATTGCTCGCTCTTCTGTAGTTTCTGTTGCGTATTGGCTAGTTCATCCCGTAGCCACTGATTTTCCTGGCACAGCCGGCGAACCTGAGCACGCAGTTTCTGCTTCTCTGATTCCACTGCATTTAAGTGATTTGACAAGGCCATCATTACCTGAAAAGCAGAAGGTATCTCATGACATACTTCCTCCAGAATGCAGTCCTGTATTTAACACACAAGCCTTTATCACTTAAAACCTGCATCATCTGTGAAATGTGGTGAACATTTGGATTCCACCTTAATATGTACCTGATACTTGCTTTTCCTCTATTATTTTTATAAACCTTTTGTTCAACCAGAATTAACCCACAAATAGTCTTTGCTGATTACCGTTTTTCATAATGCTGTTAGAATTCAAACTGCTTTAGAATCTCTCCAAGATTACATATAATCTTAAAACATTATGAAAAATTTGAACTAGGATTCAGATTACTGAAATGGAAATTTCCATTCCATTAACACAAAATGGAGCAGTAATGCTTTTAGCCTGAAAGATCACCTTCCCTGTAAGAACTAAACCAGAGTACTGCTAATTTGACAGATTCCAAATAAAGAAGGGTTCATATTTATGTTTGGACTTCTTAAGGATGAACTCTGCATAAAGATAATACTTCAAAGTGACAGTTATACTACTTAGATCTAAATGTGCACATGAACACACGATTATATAAGTACTTTACCTATATACACATGTTTCACAAGCTTGAGTGTGCTTCCAGTGTGTTTGAACAGTCACATAAATAGGACAAAACTAGAATGGTCATAAAAGCAGTCTATTTGGATATATATTTTTTTTTGCTAAATGATGTCAAATGAAAAATGAGCACATTAAGTGAAAGCCAAATGCTACACAAAGAAGACACTCTGCCTTCACTGTTTAATCTACCAGTGACACATCTATAAAAACACTTTGTAAAAAATGGCCAGTGGTGATAATAAAAATCAACTTTTAGATGAAATACTAATAACTTCAGGGTGTGAAACTCATCTTCTCAATTTCATGGCTCTTTAAAACAAAGTAACTTTGTGTGTTTTTGAGCTAAGTATTTCATCTGAAACAGATCATGTTTTTAACCAAAATTTCCGGTTTCCAGGAAACACCATAATAAGGAAGAAGTAGTTTCTAGAGAATTCATGTGAGATGAAACACCACGGATAATTTTCCTAACACCAGTCCAAACTTCTGGACTTCAGCACCTGCCTATTTACATATTCAAAATAATTTAAATTAATTTGCCTGTTCAAACTGTTTCATTTGCAACATCAAAAAACGTATTTAGGGAAGTTGCAATAATACAGTCAACATACTCAAACAACTTTTTATAAACTACAACAGCAAAGTAACCCCAGAGAGTAAGGTTGCAAAGGATTCTACGTGAAAGAAAAGTTTGATTACTTCTTCAGCAAAATCAGTTTCATCTCGATGGAAGTTAACATGTACTTCATCATATCTACATGTCACTCAAACACCCATAAAATACTCCCATATCTTAATTTAAATTAAGCAAGTGACAAAATACTACTTTGTTAAAACTCAAAGAGCACAGGAGGACTGGGCTTATCAGGCCTGATCAGTAGCAGCATAAAATACAGTTACTTTCCTAACAAAGGCAATAAATGTGGACTTGGCTCCTCAGCTGCACCTCACAAAACACCAGCTAGAGTAAACAAGGCAATATTAGCAACTGAGGCTACAGAGCCTGACAGAGCCAAAAAAAAAAACCACAAAAACCTACCTTTTCAGAGTCCCAGTACCATGCCGAAGTTAGAAGACAAGGTAACTCACACAGTCACAGATCTTCTACTAACACCCATTAAAGGTAACTCAGCTATTACAGTTTTATGCCGTGTATCTTTTAGCATTTTCTTCCAATACATGGCATCAAAGCATGCAAATAGTAAGGCCTAGCAGACTGTACTAAGTCCAGGGTTTCTACATTCCCATGTGTAGCAACATACATTTGTTCTTTTTCTCAGACCTCCACTCACCATTACCCAACACACAACTTCCACAGCACCAAACAAGAACAATCCAGATAAGAAGACTGAGCACAATGACAGCCCAATACAAAGCCTATTAATATAAAGTTATCCTATCAGCACCTTCAACCCATTTGCCATTTTATCTTGATGTGTGTGTTGCATCCCATATATTTGGTACTGGATCAAAAAAACATGAAACTCCTGAAGTTGGAATGCCAACAAAGTCCCCACATTCTGACTAAACATTTTCTCAAATCTCTTCTGCAGATGATACCTTCATTCACTAAGATAGTTCACAGAAGTTAGTTCTGAACCCTTTCTTTTAAGCATAAATGAAAGTTGTTCAGATTCTATACTAAACCCTTAACCTTTAAAATGTGTTTAAATTCAATTTTGGTTTCACAAAACGTTCAATAAACATTCTAGATTCTTACGGCCAGGGAGCATCGTGAGCTAGTATAAAAGAATCTTAGAATTAAGGCAACAAGAACATGGATTTAAGGTCATAGAAGAACTCAAAGGTTGGGTCTCCTAACGCTGAGCAAAATCCTGTTTTATATTATTAGTGTGTGATCTCCCTAAACAATAGCTCAGAGTTCAAATGCCATTGCTTAGTTCTTGTTTGAGCAGCTCATTACCTGACCAATGCCATTGAAAAGTCTAAACAGAAAATAGCAACTATCCCACTGAAGTCAAGGGAAGCTCAGTTATGGGATTCAGTGCTTTGATACTGAATGGATAATTAGTTCTGCACCACAGTAAGACAGCCTCTAATAATTAGAGCAGTCTTTTTCCTTAACATACAATAATAACTCACATGTCTCAACATGCTGCTGATATTCAGTAAAGCAAATGTACATCTGCCAGAACTGATCTGTTTATTTTAAATTCCAATTAGAGAACAAATAACGATCTTTCATTAATTTCTTCATACTAAAAATTCAGACAAATTATGAAATGCTTTATTTTCACTTCAGCTTTACCTGTGCTTCACTAAGGCCAAGTTCCAGCATCTCCAGTGACTTTCGAATCATGTTTGATTTCTCTTCAACCAGATTAGTTTCATCATCTTTCTTCAAACATTTCAGTGTTTCAAGTAAGCTCTGTAAAATTGAATTGTGTTCATTCTTCAGTGCCTCTAGTCCATTAATCACTTGCTTAGTTTTGGCAATGATTTCATCTTGAGTAAGCTTCTCCAACTTCTCTTCCTTTAGATACACCATTGTGGACATGTTTTCATACATTCTGAAGAAGAAGAGCACACTAGTTAACCACAGGGTACAAAAAAAAAAAAGCAACAACAAAACCAAACAAACAAAACCCAGCCAAGCCATTCTCTACAAGTGAATAAAGCTTTTTTTTTAAGAAGTCATTCAAACATAATTGTTTTAATACATACTCATAATGTAATGATATTTTTGCAGAGCTTTCACAATGTTTTACATCCTGGCTTTGAACAGCAAGATTTCCAGTTTCTATTTCCAGAGTTAATATCAACACTAATTCATAAGGCAAACAGCTGAAAATAAATAAACAAACATGGCAAAAGACTTTCCAATAAGCCTTGAACAATCATGCTGTTTTTCTAGGATTCTGGTTTGTGCAGTAGCTGGTGTATAAAACATACGTTATAATACATACAACTGAAGCCACTGATCTACAATTATCTTTACAGCTATTCACAAACTAGAATTTGAAGAAATACCATCCAACCTTCTAAAAAGGTTGATCAATCAAACTTTGTCCTTTTCCAGGAGCAAGAAAACACCATCTTGATCCTTTTCCAGGGGGGTACGAAAGCTAGTATCTTTATGTATTTTGAAAACAACAACTGCCCCCTAAGATTACTTTACATCCATTGTTGTTCCTGTAGAATTCGATATAGATATTCAATTGTCTACAGGCCTAGACACAACTGTTTTGAGTAGGCTACAACAGCTGTTATGTGCTAGAAAAAATGATTTGTATAACACAATCCTTGTGATAAATGTTTCACTGTGCTATTTAGTCAGCATGTTGCATGCTTTATTAAGGCTATCAAATTTCTGGATGTTTGTAAATGCCTCAACCAAGTGCAAACTATAGAAACTCTGGTATTTCTACCATTATACATCCTGCTGCTGAAGTGACAACCAAGTACAACAATGCTGTAATACGAATAGAAGACAGAAATCACTTGATCCTGCTTCTGTATTGCCAGAAAAATGTTCTATAATGAAAAAAAGAATTCAGGAATTGTTCCTTTATACTTAAGATATAAATATCTTCAAGTGTACCAGAAGTATAAATTAGAATAAAGTAGCAATGATCTTTCAAAAACCTTTTCACATCTATAGAAAGACACTTGGGGAAGCTTTGATAAATTAATGTTTAAAGTGAATTTGCTAAATTGCATTAACATCAGTGAGTATAATTTAAGAAGAAATCACCCCCAAAATTTATAATCACTTAAAAATTGAGTAAGAGTGTTTTAGGAACAAGCAATGCATACACGCACGCCTTCATGACTACAGCTGACGGATGAGCTTGTACTCTACTGTATTGTGTAAAATAGGTTGTTCATTCTCTTTACATACACTCAAATCTCTGTTACGAATTCCTGCAATGTGATTTGTAAAAAAAAATCATTCCCATTTGTCATAAAAGAGCCATATACTACACTAGTTTATTTTGTTACAATCTATTGTCTGAAAACACAGATAACTTGGGGAAGCAGTGGATTAGGTTTGATGACAATTTAGTACAAGAACTTCATATTCACAAACAGATGCATAGCATATACATCTGTATCAAATATCTACTCAGCTCACCAAAACATGATGAGCAGAACAATTATTACACAATTCCCACTCAAAATATGAGAAATATTACCTAGAATGTTTAAATACCATTTAAAAAACACATACTCTCTAAAATTGTGTGTAAATGGATTGCAGTTTAATGCAAACCAAGTCTGTAAATAAATGCAGCAAGCACAATCATGTAAGAAATTGTTGTGGGTTATGCTAAATTAACCTATAGCTGAGCCCTAATTACCATCCAGCATGCTGCCATGCTTTCAATTAACAGCTTCTGCCCTGAATGCAAAGAATTGAACCTTTGATCATACAGAAATAAAAGAGCAAAGGACATCTTTTGAACAGGGACTTTCATTTTGTACTTGAGAAGCTGTGAGAAATGTCATTTGTAAATACTTAAGAGTTTTTCTACAACATTTAAGTTTTCCAAAATAAGCAAGTGTTAATTTGCTTCTGTCTGATGTGAGCAGGGACAGCAATTCCTCTGCGTGCTTCAGTGCTTTGTAGTCATTCTGTGACACCAAAGATTGAAGGCAGGTGTGTGGGCACGTGTAAGGTGTATATAGAGGCTGTTAATAAAAATTGCACATTTTAACCACCAAAGCAGAAGTTAAATGAATGCAGATAAATGATCAGCCATGCACTGTTACAAAGAGGATATATAAAACCAAGAAAGCAATGCCAAAAAATTCATCGGGCCTTGTAACACTCATCCCTTCATGCAAAAATGAATCACATAGCCTGGGGAGAACCCATCCAACAGCAGAAATCCAGAACAAGAAAATAATCTGTGTGCACCACCACATCTTAGGTGTGAAATGGACACCAATTTGTTACTACAGGGAAAAAGGGCTGTCAGATCCTAGCTAGAATTTGGCACGTAGCTCTGGCTGAATACACAGAAGGTGCAGTTCAGGAAGGCTAAGCCAGCATAGAAACCTTTGAAGAAAGGAAAAGCAGGTTTAAGAATTTATTTTATACCCAATGGAGACAAAAAAGATGCGTAGAACTGATTGCATAAGGAAAGGAATAAATCATTCTATGTAGGTTTTGTAGGATGTTTAAGTATCTCTGAACAAAACACTACAGAAGTTTGGAAAATGTTCTCCACAGCAATAATGTATATAACTGAACAAGTGAGAAAAAGGGAGGATATCAGACATACAATTTATTAAGCTATCAGATTCTTTGTAAGAGTAAGATTAATAAAGATTTAATATCTTTTACGAGTAACATGGAGGTATGGTGCTATTTCTATGATTTAAAAAAAAAAAAATCCATTTTAAAAGGGCAAACCTATTCATCAAGCATGACTGTATTTGACAACATAATCATGCAATTAGTTTGGCATAGCCTGAGCCCCCAAATCCCACACAGGCAGCAAAAAACTTGAGCTTGTATGCAAAAGTAGACATACCCACATACAAGTGAAAAAGGAGAAAACCTACTGTACACTCCTATTGCCTGTTTTTCTTCCCCAGAAAAAAATCTTTATGTTCCCCCACAGAAAGGAAAACAAACGAACAAAAAAATAAAACAAATGCACAAAACAGCACACAAAGGCTTCTTAAGCCCCTTTCCATTTTACCCTGACATCAGCTTGCAGTCCAAATTTTACCTGTTACAGAGCAGGGGTTCTAGGTTCAAATACTAATCTTGTAATTCAATTTACAAGTGACCAAATAAAAATAAAAACCAAGATGCACAAAGGTTTAGAGCTGGAAAACAAAACCGTGGATCAAGGGAAAAAATGCATTGTCAGAGTTACAGACTAGCCTGCTGGCTTTGTCAATGTATGTATCAGATTAAATACGTGCCTGAGTAGATCTTGAGTGTTAGCATCCTGTTTATTTATCACCAGACTGTTCTGTGTACTAAGTCGCTTACCACTTTTCAAACACCTTTAAAAAGGAAGCAGTTTGCTTCTAACACAAAAATAGCGAACTTGGCCAGTTATAAAAAGCTGCACAGTTACACCTACTAAAGCGTTTTTTGCAGAATTTCACACCAATCAATTTTGTAACTTCATTCAAAGAAATAGATTGGGAATACTAAAAATCTAAACCAGAGGAAGCAGGAACAAAGGAGAGCCAAGGCTACTGTCATATAGCTGCTGGGATAATCCCATCATATACAAACTACTTACGGGCTGTATCCTTAATCAGTTTAAGTATTTTTTTTAGCCATAAAACTTTTAAAACAATAACACTGGTACTGCTGACACTACAATTTGTGCCCAAGTTCTCCTACGGACACACATGTATCTAGCGAACTTCTCAAACTCTTATTTAAGGATCTTGTAAACAAATAATTTTCTGTACTCACCTACTTTAAAAAGTGTCACTTCCCTGCAAATTCCCTCAAAGGATAAAAAGGTTCATGCTTAAGGTGAAATTTTACTTTTTTGTTAAAAAAGTAAAAGTCTTTGTTAAAACTTTATTTCCTTATTATATATCTCTAAAAGTTTCTTCTCTCTGTATTGATATTTTCATGATTTAATAGGTCACATTTCAAGTACTAAAAGCTTGGAAGAAACATTTTAAAATGCATCTAGACTCTGACCATCACTGCTTGAAAATAAAAAAGGAAAAAAAAAATCTGTCAAGTCCGGCAACAAATCAAATTCTCCCTGAAATTTTTCTTCTGAAAATATAGATGGGACAGCTGACACAGTAAAAGCTACAGGAGCTCCAAGCCATGCCTCCTTGCCCCATCATCTCCATGGACTGGAAAACTCCACAGATATGGCATGTATTAGTTTGACCTTTCTGTGTCTCTAATATGTACCTATCAACTCACTGTTTGATAATAATAATTGGTCTGTTGGAGGGCTTTTAACCCTAATTTCACTTAGTGTCTCCTTAATTACATAGCAAGGCTCCATACGCTGTACGTGCTGGTTTCACTCTGTGTTAGTTGCCATCTACAAGGCCTTAATTCCCAGCTCAGCCCAGACGCACATCTCACTGCATCGCGGAGCTCTCCATCTTGAAACGCTGCTACCTGCTTTACTGCTCATCTGCGCAGGGTGGAAGACTGCTTCTCAAACAATTCCAACAGGATCACAAGCTTTCCAAGCACAAAAAGATCATCAAACACAATAAACTGCCTGCCATGGAAGAGGAGTACTATGTCAACCACTACATGAACTGCACCTCCTCCTAACAAGGCAGCTCAGGGCACACGCCCGTCAGAAATGGCAGGGATGAATCACCCGGGGATGTCTTTCATACACTCACAGGCGTTTGTAAAAGGACTCGGGTAAGGAAGAGCCAGTTTGAACATACTGCTGTTACAGCTTACAGTCACATATGCCCAAGTCTAAAATATATGTATTATATATATAAATATATTTTTATACATATATATATATATATATATATATACACACACACACACATACAAGAATGATTCTTTCAACCTAAGATGTTACTTTCTTTCCATGAGCCTATTTCCTGCTACCACAGGCCATATTCCCACACCCAAAGAAATGTATACCCTCTCTTTTCCTTTGACTTGCCCTGCTTTTAATTACAATGACCTTTTACAGTCAGGCATTTTATTCTGATACACGCATCTCTGATGCCACTGAAGAAACAGCACAGTTTTTCCTCTGTGTTTGACACATTCAGGACTGTGGACGAACTGCCAGTGCTATATATGAGTCTCATCATAATACTATATTTGAGTCCGTGTATGAGCCTCTAGAGAGCAGAAAATCTTGAACTGTCTGGAAGCAGTGCTCTGCTGGAGGTCAGACCTGAGGTACCCTCGCTGGCCCAGTTCTGCAGAGTGCTGCTGCGCTTCGGTACTGCCTCGGGGTTCCAAAAAGGCGAGCTCAGAAAGTGTCTTTGCAATTTAGCACATGCATACACAACCTACCTTAAAAATAACTTGGTGAGAGCAATTACAGCATGTACTGGAGCCCATAAACTGCTGACCAGAAGCAGCAAGATGGACAAGCAACCAACCTTAAGCTGTATGAAGGCCTTTAGAACAGGACATGTCAAAAAAAATAACCCCTTGGACTCGCTTTTTTTAAAATCTATCAAGTTCCTGCTAGTAAGCACCCAAATTAAATAGAAAAAAAGCAAACAAACAAAAATGACCCCCTTTATTGCGCTCCTGCCAGAGCTAACCCTGAACGCAGAAGGCTGCCGTGCCACCTGGTTAAGAGGAAGGTATGCAAGGTAAATACTATAAAAAGGACTCTTGTACTTCTTTGATGTCAAGGGCATGCACCCTAAAAAAGCTCAGAATCAAGTTCATAATTTGACCTCCAACCTTAACACTGCAAGACATATTTGTTGGTAAGCAAACCAGGCATACACTCACACTGTGCAATGGCTCAGTGCTTCCGAAGGTAAGCCCAGGAAGCATAAAACACCAGAAGACCCAAATACTGCAGGGATTTCGGCCAGACTAGCACGTCTGTTGCTTTTTGTTAACACTGCTGGGTGCAGCCTGCTGTCCACATTGCTGGGATGAGGCTGCACAGCCACGTGTTCTACACCTGCATCATGCCCTCCAAAACCCACTGGCCATCATTAAGCCTATCCACGGCATGAAACTATGTTTAAGTGAAGAGAACTAATTCCATAATGCTGCAGCCCATGGCCAAATCCCATCTTGCTCCTCCTGCTCCCTTACTGCAGCAGACAGAGATCCCCCGTGATACAGCCACTCTGCTACACATTACTATTCCTACCCCCATTATTTGTGTACAAGTAGGAATGGCATCAAATGCAAGCATCCTCCAAGCACAGCTCCCCCAATACATTTTACCATTCTGAAGTACTAAAAATTGACAGTGATTAAAAACCAGAATAGTGACATATCCTAAAATTACAGTGGATCACAGCGGATTATTCTCTCTTTGAGAAGTGGCATCTCCTTGGATGCTGCAACCAGCCCACACGCATCATGAGCATGAAAAATTTAGTCTCTGTATACATTCCCAAGTCCTAACGTCTCATGAAGCTAGGTGGAAATAAGACTTTT
Source organism: Anas platyrhynchos (assembly GCF_047663525.1). Classification (NCBI taxonomy): domain Eukaryota; kingdom Metazoa; phylum Chordata; class Aves; order Anseriformes; family Anatidae; genus Anas; species Anas platyrhynchos. Next base: position 10,553,646 of record NC_092591.1, read on the forward strand.
CTAGCCACTTGTCAGCACATCAGAGATTTCTCTTTGTCAAAGCTGAAGCAAGTGCATGAGCAATCTGACAGGTGCATGCTCTGTGTGTTTAGCAAACCCAGTCAGGTGTTCAGAGGAACTATGCCAAAAGCTGTCCTTTCAAGAAGATGCATGCTTCCTAACTCTGTTCACTGAGGTTAGTATCATCTCTCACAGGTTGGCAGTACACACCTTCCTTTCTCTCCATCTGGAACAGCGTACTTCTTTAACATCCATAGACCCCCAGTAAGATCAAAACCCCGATCTTTTCTGAAATAATAAAACGGAGCACAAACTTCTTCCACTGCTTGGTAGTCTTGGGCAATGAGCTCTAATGGCAATTTGTTAATTCCAGTTGTGCCCACGTAGCTACTGAAGATGGGCGACCGCAAATCTCAGCCTCCTACCCCCTGGAGCAAGGGAGTCGCTGCTTTTGTGCATGACTGCTGCGTCAACACCAAACAGCGTCTGGGGCTTTTCTCCAAAGCCAGTACTCCCTAGCTTCTTGTGAGCACTAATAAACACTTTCAAGCAGCCACAAATAGACCTCAAGAAAAGCAGAGCATTTGTCCTGTTCCCTACGACACTGGCCACAGGATTTACCTTGTGCTTATGGCCATAAAGCCCACCTCACCGTGCATGCTGGAGATTAAGGTGCATTTTAGCAAAATGATCTGTGACTATATTGAGTAGTTACATAAAGACAGAGTAAGCATTCTTAAATGCATCAGGAGGCAGAATGATTTTAAAAGTCATCATATTGATACTTCGCTTTTAAAAATTAAAAATGCTTGTCACAAGAATCAAAGAAAAAAATCAAGGATAATTATTCAAAAAAATGTGTATTGTGGTTTAGTATGCTGTTATTACAAAGACATGCTTCATAAATTACCTGCTTTAAGCGGACTGAAAGGAAATTTTGACTGTATTTTTAAAGAAATGCTGTCAAGATGATTTGAGTTACAAATCCATCATCGCTATCAAATCCCTTATTTTTTACCCTCGCTATTCCAACCGTCTATATTTATTTCTGTGTGGGAATGGCGCTTAGCTCTGAGGGGCTTATCAGCTTGTGCAGCCGTGTCTTTGGCGAACCCTGAGTCTTGATGTTTTTTGTAGACTGATTCTAGCTGGTTGAGAGAATCTCTTTGGGACTGGAATAGAGAGGTCTAATAACTGCAAAGTGGTTTTAATTATGTACGCTTTGCAATTTTAAGTTGTCAATAGTGTAGACAAACCATTTTTTGAGCTTGACTCTAGTTCTTTCATTTTGCATTTTTATTTCTGAGACATGAACTACTTTCCCGACTAATTCAAGTAATCATCTATTTATGTTATCTAAACTCTAGATGGCACTTAGGTAAAAGTAGGAGAGTGTTCCCATCAAATCAGACTTCCACAATACATTAAAAACCACATCAGCTTCCACTTACTAACATCAGACCTATAATCTTTACCAGATTTACTTTTTATGGCATTTGTATGAACTTTAATAATAATAAAATGCATGCAGGGAAGGCCACATTCTGCCTCACATAACTGCCAGCAGTTCTTCCCATAAAGGGCCAATTTACTGAAAGTACAGATTATGTTGCTCTTGCAGGCTTGTGGATGTTGAAGGGAAGGGTTATCTGTATCAAAACTGAGAAAACCAGCAACTCCTTCTGAAGACATAAGAGCCCCATCCACTAACATTGCTTCAGCATGGGCCAGCCTTTAGATTTAACAAATCCTTAAATCTGATTTTCAAGTTACCTAATAGCCTACATTAAGATGCAGAAACTATGCAAAGAGCCTCCCCTTCAACCTTTAGGGTAAATCATCTTCCCTTTTATCCTTTCATTTAAAGAAAGGAATAAAATCCCCAAACCAACTAACCTCATTCTTCCAACGTAACTACAGGAGGTGGCACACAATAAAATTGTTCGGATGTTGTTCACGATATTAAGAAAAAAATCCTTCTATACCATGAAATATTCCACCAAAATTGATACTTTCAATGGCAATCACCAGTTACCAGACTGACATATTACACCTTGCAAATTTCACCTCACAGGAAGTGTAGCAAATGATGCAATCCTCCAGCAAAACAACTTTGTATCACTCACTGTGTATCTCACCCAGCATAGCAGAGAGCTGATTTTGCTAGAAGGTTGTGAATCACGTCCCTTTTAAGTGCTCTGTAATCTGCAGTGCTTACTCAGATGGTCTTGAAGTCAATCGGGGCTGGAAGCACAGAGCAGCACAACAGGCCCTAAGCCCAGCACGTGACAAAGTCGCCCCAGCACTCTGTGCTCTCACACCCGAGGACTGAAGCACAGTTTTAGCCCCAGCTCCAGCCCTCTCTCATAATTTATCTTAGTGATTGCTGGGGCACTGGGACTCCTTGGGGACTCTGGAAATATTGGCTGCATCTACAACACTCGCTTAACAGTTGCCATCGTCCTGCTGCACCAGACTGCTCCTCTTGTGCACTGGCAAAGAACAACACATTAAATTGAAAACAGACACAACCGACATTAAAAGTAACACTTTGAGTACTGTATTTTAAATGGTCTCATTTGGATAAATATGATTTGAAAGTGTCCCTCAGTACTGCGGATGGCGGAACAGTCACTTCCTAAAACAACTGTGCCACTAAGAGCAACAGATCACATATTTTTGAGTACTGTTCCATGTGCAGCCAGACCAGCAGAGAGGAAAAAAAAAATAAAAAAAATCAGCCAGCATATTTCCAGGCCATTTGTTAGCACAACAACTGGGTGGGGATCAAGAAACAGAATCACTGGACACACAAACTACACGCAGGCAGTGTAACTCAAATCCCACTGACTGCTGCTTTTGAAAATATGCTGTGCATCTTTACCTGCATTCTGCAGACTCAGCACTCAGGGCTTTTTTTTTAAGTTATAAATCGTGTTCTAACAGTAAAATCTAAATGGACTCTAAAAACGACATATAGCATATAGTTTCAACTTAAAAGTACTGAGAGAAACTGTTACTGAGTAAGAAAGGCTTAAAAGCAGAGTTATTGAATCATCAATCAGTCTTTAACTCTGTTCTGAGCAATGGAGAGCAGATGTAATTAAGTATCAGCAAATTACTGGGCCATCCAGTCAAAGTCACCCTGTGGTGCCTCTTGCTTTCTCAGAAGATAGCAGATGGGTAACAAATTTTTGAAAATGAGGACATCTGGCTAAAACAGTATCGGTATGATAACAAAACCTTTTCTGTCTTCTCTGGGCTTTGTTTTAAGCCACCGGGAACACCCACCAAGGACCAGAGCTCTGTGCCAGAGCACTCTGAGCAAAACACAACCAGCTTTTAGCATAGCCTGTCTGTTAAATGAACTCTGCCTTACAGGAACACAGGGATCAGGTTTGCACCCACTGAGCCTTCTCAATGTATACCACTCCTCAAAATGAACGCATTGTCCTGAGGATTCATTCCAGCAAGACCTCTGGGTCACTGTCGAGTGTGCTGGCACACTGATAAACATCAGCACGACGCCTGCACCCTCTGTATTGCAATACAGCAGCATCCAGTATACTGAATGCAACTGGGCTACACCCAAAGAAATCATAAACAACTGCATTCCTACAGCTTCCGTGCACTACTATCTGATATGAGAGGATTTACAGAGAAATGAGATCAGAGGAGAACTTTTGTTTTAAGCAGACACAAAAAGAAAGTCTGGAGCAGAAACCCAGCCAAAATCTGTGTCACCCCGCTGCCATACAGACAGCTGTGTTAACAGAGTGAGGGTGTGGAACAAGTGGCAGGAGTGTGGAGCTACATAAAGCAGCACCCAGACTAAACAAACATGCAACTATAACCTTAGCCACTGATTATATATTACTATTTTGTCAGCAGAAACAATTTACGAGGCTGCTGCCTTCCAATCTCAAACCTGTGACCTCTCCTTCCCTGTCCCGTTACTTGCATTAATCCAATTACACACAGCCACCATCTACATCGACCTGCGGGGGGAAAATATCCTGCTTCTTCAGCCATCCCTCCTGTCTCAAGACACACACGCAGTATGACTTGGGAGGGACACATCCAGCTTAACCACATGAACAAATGAAATATTAAAGCCGAGGGTACAGCAAAACACATTTGCGAAGATGAGGGAACAACAGCTGTCTCTCGGAAATGGAAGCTGCTCAAGCTGGAAGACACAACTGTGACCTTCCTACGTTATTTGCTAAAGGAACATCCATAAAAGCATTCAATCTTAAGCACCATATTCTGTTCAGAAGCAAAAACAGCAGAACCACCCCCACCATTGAACCCACCTCCTCTCCTGCGAGCCCGTAAATCTGCACGCCGTGCTTGGCAAATCATTCAACTGCTGTCAGCTGGAAAGGAGCAAACTCCAGATATATGGCAGGAATGCAGCCACTGAGGTCCTGTAGGAAGCTTACAACCACCACCCTCTCCACAGCGGAATGGCACACGCCAGTAACAACACATTGAGAGCACTTGCAGCGTGCTCTTAACTGCTGCTGTTGCAGGACAAAGCACAGCATTAGGATGCTACACAATATGAACAGCAATATACTGCTACAAAGGATAGCAGCACACGATGTGAGAAATAGTTTATGGGTATGTAATCAGTGGCTGTATATCAACCATAAATACTAAGATTTACGATAGACAGCCAGTTATCTGATAATGTTGAAAAAGTTAAGTATCATTTTTTAAAAATGTTTTTAGATACAGCTTTGTTTCCTGGAACATATATAAAACACACAATGTAAGAAAAGCAGATATTAACTATTACCAAAAAGGTTAGCTTTAAATCAGACATTTCTTGACCTTATCAATGTTAATTAGTGCATCATTAACTTTTTACATGGTTTTCTGGGTACGTACAAGTGCAGGGTTACAATCCCATAGTAATTAGGGTGTCGTTAGCCCCCACTCCAACCCTACCAATATATAAGGCAGCTGGCACTACTGACTGATGGGTTACATTCATCGCTATATTCACTTTAGAATATAGCAAAGTCACCTACAGGTCTGATGTAACCACCAAAACACCACCTTAATATAATTAATAGGTTTTATGGCAATTATTTACAAAGAACCAACATAGGAAACTGCTCAGTTTTAAGACTACCTGCAAAAAGTAATTTAGTACTTTTACCTGTAGGTAAGACCTGATACTGAGAAACCAGGTTAAAAAATCTGCATGTTTATGTAGACAGCAGGGGGGAAAGCGTATTTGGAGTAGAAGACACACAATCACATGATTTTGAACACACAAAAAAAGATGACCAATAATAATTATTTGAAAAACTCAGTTCAATTCCACCTGCAGGTCAAAACTGCTTCTAGGGTAAATAGTGTTTTTCTGACTGTACTAAAAATAGTTAAACAGCAGAGCCCAAGGGAGATAAGCTGGATTCAGAGAACCAAACAGTGATTATATCAACAGCCAGATACTATTACTTGCATCTGTTTTCTTAGCTAACTCAGTCTGAAGAAACTATCAAGTATGAGAAATTAGATATGCTAATTTTTTATACTGCATAAAGAAAACTAGTATTAACTGTGCTTTAGTGTTTGCCCTCTGAGAACAAGTCCTTTGTTCACACACTGAAATATATTTTAGGTACTGGAAGCATACATCCTCAGCTCTCATGCTTGCCTATCTGCTATGGCTTGTCATTATTAATTATACTAACTGTCTAGGACAATAAAACATTCTCCAAAACAAGCACAGTGTCATCTGTCAAAGAACCTCACACAAAACCCCGTGGAAGTAATTCCTACATCACTGAAAGGATCTATAATTTTGGCTCTTACCCTCTAACAAAGTGCCTGATTCAAATTCCGTAAGTAAAAGCAACAGAAGCATCTCAGCAAATCTAAGCTAGCATGAGGGCATCTTTTTCTTCTCAGGCATTAATTGATTTTGGTGACTGATAAATCATTTTTCAAAGAAAGCACGCTTATTTCTACAGCCTGCTGTTACACAGAAAAATATTTCACTACAGAAATTATTGGGAAAGCTTTACTACCTCAAAAATATCCAAGGCTGAGCATGACTCAGGATATAACCATTACAACCAGCTGTATTTTGAAGTCAGTAAGGCTTCTTTTTAATATGAGCAATGCATTTGACTGTTATGTGGTATCTGTTAGACGTTATATGCTCAATGATTTTAAGGAAAATGAGAGTTAACATTGAAAATAAATGTTTTTCTAAACTTTGGTCAAGGTACCTAATATGCTTTTATAAAACAATGAAAAAACAGCTTGGAAATCTAGTATTAAGAGGAAAGCCTGTGACTAGCCACTTCTGTTGCAATGATGAAGGAATTGGCCACATCCCATTTTTGTGATAGATGTGTCATGCTGAACTATACCTGCAAGCAGACAGACCACAAAAGGTTTATTTAAATAGTCCTAGTAGGCGTTTCCTCATCACCATCTGCTACCATACTCCTCAACTTTAAATACAAAAGTATATTTTGCTTCTTTATGAATGTTCCCAAACTCACTCATTTTGCAGTCCCCTTATGAAAATATTATTTTCATAATATTATTAACAAATATTTGTACACTGAACTAAGTTTTAAAATAATTATGATACATATCTGAAAAGATGCTGTTAATACCAGAATAAATCCACTCATACGTCTTCCAGAGAAGCCAAGCAGAATAAGAGATGAAAGAGCACAAGCCCACAATGTCTCAAGAGAAACAGAAGCTGCATTAAGTGGACTCTGAGCAGAATGAGAGGCTACAGTATTTCCCCAAGCTCCCAATTAAGTGACAGCCATGTAGGTATGTGTGTGTACACATATAGATACAGATATAAACACACACGCAGATATACAGGGAGAGACGTATACAGCCTAAGGGTAGCACACAAGTGATGGTTTTCTGACATCATCTTGGTAAGTTCTTCATAAACAGAGCAAGCAGCAATTGCTCTTTTATCCCTTATGCACCTGTACTGCATTGCTTTCATTACTGTATGTCAAAATGTTTAGTAGATTGTATTCTGGACTCCTGCAAATTTTTCTTTTATGATTTTGAACATGATTCTTCCTTCACTGAAGAAAGGCTTTTTTAAAATTAGTTTCCATAAGGCACTGTTGGCATGTCACAATATTTTAATGAACAGTAATTGATGCAACTTCATGAGACATTTTGGGAGTAGTATTATTCCCTTTTGAAATTAGATATCATAGCATGTTTTCTTTGATTAGAAAATGAATGGAATCTAGACTTGAATTGCTGTTGGAATTTCTCATTAATGGAATTGTCCAGTTCCTTCATCATCCTTCAGGAAACAGAAAGGTTGCCAAACTTTAACTGCAACATGATGCAGAAGTGATACTGCATTGTTGTGTGTGTGTCTTTCAGGAACTGACAACTTAAAAAACTCTGCATTTTACTACATGGTTCTGCATTATATAAAAAGCATATCTAAATGGAACAACTAGTTTTCCATATTTGTCACAGTTTCACAAAAAGGTTCTCTGAAACCATGTGTTCACAAAAAAAAAAATCTGTAAGTGACTTACAAAATATGAGGTCTTCTGCTCAGAATCACCATCTGGATCGGTTTTCTCTCTGCTTCCAGTAAATGCTGAATGTGTTACTTTCAATTGTATCTATAATCCTAGGGTTATGATATCCTCTATCATGTTTCGCTGAAGCTTTGGAATTCATAATCAATTAAAAAAAAGCTATTTTCCAGAACAGATTGAAACATTTTTTTTTTTTAATTAAAATGCTAAGCTGTCCTAATCTCGAAGGTTCCTTTTTAGCTTTCCAATGGACACCCTTTGGATATAAGTTTCCTATTTAAGTGAAGTGCAAGTACAAAAGGGGAAGTAAAACAGATAATTACTTCACAGAGTAAATGTTACTAAACCTTCTGCCAACTGTAAGAGCACAAAAATGGTACTTTAAGAGCCCTCATTTAATATATTTTTATGCACAGCTGCAAAAGAATTTATATTATGAGTGACACTGCTCACCATTTTGCTGTTCAAAGTATAAGAACAAACTTTCACTCCTTTCTGGCTGCTTTTACTTTCTGATTCTGTATTTTGACTCCATGTTTGGTACTTGAATACCGCTGCTACATTTAAGTCATATGCACCAAGGGAAATGAGTAATGGGGAAAAAATAATAGAGTAGAAGCACCCTCATTGATTTAGTAGCCTTCACAAAGCTAGTCAGTAGCATTAATTTAGGTGATGCTGCTTTGGTTGTTAAAATGTGCTTCAGTATGCTCATAACACGGCGTTCAGTAAGGAGGCAAGTCCCTTTTTATGATCACAGACAACTGCTATGCAGCTTTACAAATCAGACATCTTGTTACCTACAAACATTAGGAACGCAAAGCCAGGATGAAAAAGACCGGAAAGTGTCTTTCTAATTGATCTGTGCCCAAAAGATGCAGTTATCAATAAATTCAGGTATGGATTAGGGCCATTTTGCCAGGGTAACGTGTTCCTAATCCGTGATTTTCTTCATCATTTTAGCCCCGCACAAATCTGGCCGAGATCTCAGTGTTAAGACCTCAGCACGCAGCACAGCGGGTGGGTGACCTGTACGGCATAAATCCGGTCCCTATCGACAAAAAAACCCGAGCTGGAAGCTGTCTCCGCCTCTCCTTCCACCATTTCAGAAGGAGCAGCAAACCCCAGCAGCCAAACCCGAGCACGGGCGAAGGAAAAACAAAAGCGCCGCACGGACACGGGCTGACCGCGGCGGATGGGCGAGGCCGGCGGACCCCTTTGGCCCCCCTCAGACCCTTCCAGACCCCCTCAGACCCTTTTGGCCCCCCTCAGGCTCCTTCAGACCCCTTCAGCCCCCCTCAGCCCCTTCCAAACCCCCTCACCCCGCTCCATCCCCCTCAGCCCCCGGGCCCCCTCCCTGGGCGGCGCCGGGCCGGCACCGCAGCGCTGAGGGAGGGAAGGGGAAGGGACAAAGCCAGAGCCTCCGGGGGGATGCCTCGGCTCTAGCGGATCAGCAGGGGGACACGAAACAACGGGGAAAGCCACCTCCCGTCCTCATAAATTAAAAGAAACCCCAACCACCCGAGCTGAGGCACCCCACGCGGCGGGGGCCGGCTGTCAGCGGGGCGGCGGGGGGTCCTTTTGTTGTTTGCGCCGAGAGGAAGGGGAAGGCAGCGGTGTGGAGCCGGTGCCCCCCCTGTCCCTGTCCCTGTCCCCATCCCCGTCCCCCCCGGCTCACCGCTCGGTGCTGCAGGCTCGGGCGATGTGCGCAGCGCTCGCAGGGGCGGCGGGGGCCGCGCAGCCCGGGGAAGGGGGAAGGGGGAAAGGGAGGGGGGGGGGAAATAAGGAAAGGAGGCGACCGGAGGAAGGATGTCAGCGATGGGCGGGCGGAAGGAAAAGGGTTTTGTAGGGCGAGGAGGGGTGAGGAAGAGGGTGGGCGCCGCGGCGCCTTCGCCGCTTCCCGTGAGGAGCTGACAAGCCCGGCAGCGGCGGCCGCGGTGCGCTCGGTGAGGGGCCCCGGCCCCTGAGGAGCGGGCGCTGACAGCTGCTGGCAGCCACCGCCCCGGCTGCTGGTGCTGCCCCCGCCCCACACCGCCCCACACCGCCCCACACCGCCCACCGGCACGGCTCGGCACGGCTCGGCACGGCCCACAGACCCGCCCAACATGGCGGCTCCCCTCCTTCTCCCAGCGGGCCCCGCGCGCCCTTCTTCTCCCTCCCCTCAGCGCCGTGCCCGCCGCCATGGCGCTCGGCGGGGAGGGGAAGAGGGAAGGGGCAGAGCCCCCCGCTCACAGCATCCCCCTCACAGCCCCGAGAAGGGGGCTCGGGTTGTGTCCGGGCTCTGCCCGGAGCAAAATGCGGGGTTTCCTTAATGCCCCGTCAGGTGTCGCAGGGCTGGGCAGGCACTGGGGTCGGGTACCGCTGGTGATGGTGGTGTCAGGTGTTTTGGGTGTCTGAGGTGTTTTAGGGTTTTGTAATGCGAGCTGACAGCGGGACTCGTAAATGCTCCAGCTGAACACCTTTGGAGCAGCAGCAGCAGCTTGTGGTGTACGAGTCACCCAGGAAAGCAGGCAGAAGCCCAAATCCTGAGGAGAAGGCTGGGTGCCCCCTCTGGGCTCATTGGGTGCTCCTTGCATGTTCCAACACCCTTGTCATGGACGCACGTTGGATCCAGTGAAGGATCCCTGCTGTTGGACAGGTTTATGCATAAAAATTAAGAGTTTCATCAGAAAGGCGGTGACACTTGTCACAAGAACTACTTTGCAGCTTCCAATTCACTCCCACTCCCTCTAACGCAGAAAGAATGGTCACAGTGTTTTCTTCATGTTGTTTAATGTTCCACAGGATACACATTAATCAGAAATGAAGAAGAATTGAAGGAAGAAATTGAGGTCCGAGATGAAAAACAGTTAAATATAATGCAGCAGTGCAATGTATATTGGAGTCATCAGGGGACAGTGACAGCCTAACTTTATAAGGGTATTATTAACGTCTAGACAGAATATTATGGTGCATTATCACCCCAGCATCACATGCGTAACTCCTGCAGTATGTATAGGTATGAATCATAAGCTTATAGAAACATATGGAGGTGTAGTGGAAAATCAAAATGTGCAGCCTCACCTCAATGGTAAATTGTATAAAGGTATGCTTACAACTGTTTGCACTCACATAAAACATTGAACAAATTTACAAAATGGCAGATGTGACAGCAAGGATCAGGTGAGAAAGCAAGACTCCTAAGAGGAAGATGGAATCAAAGCTAATGCAGTAGTCAGAGAAGTGTAAGAACAGGAAAAGACACTCATACGGTGGACTTGTTAGTGTTAGGTCAGAGGTTGGACTAGGTGATCTTGGAGGTCTCTTCCAACCTAGATGATTCTGTGATTCTAAGGCCAACAGAAACAAAATTAGGAGAAAATGGATCAGCTACAGACTGCAAGTGCAGAGTCACTGTTGGGTTTGAAAAGCTGAGGGAACGGTATACTTCCTGATTTCTTCTGATTCTTATCTTGCACGGGTCAAGCTTTCCAACAAAAACCAGCTGTGATACTGGTACTTCAGAGCAGCAGCTTCTTGTATTTTTCATCTCCATTTAAAACACTCCTCTGGCAATTTTGTATTAGTGGTTTATCATCACACTGTAGCTTGTCCTGACAGGGAAGTCAGGGCATTGGCCAGGCAAACTGTGTATAATGATGTGAAATATGCGTTTGAAATAAATATGAAAGGGGGGGAAAAATTGAAGGGCATTCCTTTATACAAACTGCATTTTTAAAAGAGCCATGCCTATTGGTCCACAAGTTCAGAGGATTTCCATGAATATGCAAGAGATTTAATTAAAAATAGAACATGCCCTAATTACATAATTATGCAAGAGAACTGATTCAAAGAAACCTCTCCTGTCTTTTGAATAAACAATATTCATTGCTTTCTTCCTATCACACGTTTGCTTTCAAAGGTTTCCTGCAATTAGCTGCTTACCCAAGGGATCTGAGTATCTCTTGAACAAAGCAACTACTCCAGCTATGACCCTGATTCATAATATGCTGCCTAATAAAGTATATGCATGCTTGCAATTTCCCACGTAAGTATACACACTATAAGCTCCCTTGTGCAGGAAGGCTGCTTAGCTCAATGGAACCAAAGTGCAGTATCACTTCCCTCTGTTTATGGCACACAGGAGAAGAGCAGACACAAAAGAGACTTGGGGAGCATGCTTCTCCCTCAGGCTCCTGCCTGACCTGAAAATCACAAGTTCCTCTCCAATTGGATCTTGTTTTTCCTGTGCCATCTACATAAGAATTATCCCTGTTCCTCTAGCAGTAAAGCTGTTTGCTCTCCACATTTCCATCTTCTCTTAGGGAACTAGTTATGCTATGTGCCCTGTTTTTAGGATGAAGTGATCTAGACATGCTGTCTGTAGAATGTTCTCTGTCTACCATCAACAAGGTCACAGCTTTTCTGCAGACATCTGAGTGGGCACTACAACAAAATCCCAAAACATATTATTGAGAATGCTGAATTCTTTATTCTCAATATACCCATTTCCCTCCTCTCCCAGAAGAGGGTTCAGTTTTCACATTAGGAGGGGAAAAAGCAAACAGTTTAGCTAATGCAGCAGAAAGCTCTTAGGTTTTGAGGTGCAACAGTGTGAGAAATACACACAGCAAACTAAGAGTTAATTTAACTGACATCCACAATTACAGCAAGCCTCTAAGAAATTCGGGTTCACTTTGTTTAAGAAGTGTATGCCTCTTTATTTTACCATTGTTATTAAATATATATATATCCTCTGGAGTCAGAGGCTCTTTCCTCCAAAAGAGACAGAAGTTTTTAAAATCTAAGCCTGCAGTCATAGAAAATCCATAAGTTCATTCTATAAATATGGGCTACCATAAAGCTTTACATTGGAACAATTTCAATTGCTCCTAAAGTGCTGTTTAAAAGCATTCTGGCAATAATATTGAAAGGCCAGATTCAGCAACCCATCTGTTTTTTCATCACTATTGCTTGACCGTTGCATGTGCTTTTAGTTTGTATTTCCTACAAGAATGCCCTTTATGGAAAACAGGAAACAGGAAACTCAAAAGTGTAAAGTACTCCTGTCCCAGACACAATTTTAGCCTAGCTACTTTGTATGTATTTGCAAATTATTGCATGTGGAGATCCCTTGTTAGCATGGAGTTCATAGATCCTTAGAATCATAGAAAAGCTTGGGTTGGAAGAGAATATAAAGATCACCCAGTTCTAACCCCCTGCCATGGGCAGGGACACCGCCCAACAGACCAGGTTGCTCAAAGCCCCATCCAACCTGGCCTTGAGCACCTCCAGGGATGGGGCACCCACAGCTTCTCTGGGCAGCCTGTGCCAGTGCCTCACCATCCTCTGAGTGAAGACTTTCCTCCTAAGTTTAGGTACTCTGGTGTAAAAGACTCATTGTTATAGTCAAGATGCCCGATCATACCATAGGAAACCCACTATCGGGTATGGCATTAAAGTACTACATAAAATAAATACTGAACATGATCTTGCTTCCAAAGTCAATATGCTTCATTTCCACACAAGTGAATTCTCCTTTTTCAGAGTCACAAAGATTGGTAGAAAGTGGTAACAAATGAAAGTGGGCATGCTTCTCCCCACCATTCTTTATCCACAGTGAAATAAAAAGAAAATAAAGCAGGCAGTGTAATTCAACTCCAACAGGCCATTTCATGAGTAAATTTCTGTTACTTTTTTAAGGAGAGCAGGATGCTTACTGTAGACATTTACATTTTGTTATCCAGAATTCTTTTTATCTCGTAGCTATTACCAGGCAGTGGCATTGTTAAAGCCCAAAAGATAATGAAGTTTTAAGCCCATTCGATTAGTTTCAAAACATTTGCTGTTAAAACAAAACAAAACAAAACTCAGCTAATACAGTTAATCAGATGAATGCTAGAAACAGACAATTTGCATGTTATTATTAATACATGAATATGAATATGAAGAAAAATATTAGACAATATAGTCCAACTTCTACTGTAATCTTCAAAGCAATAAACTTTGACAAACTATAGTACTCCATGCTATATGAATTTATGGGCATTGTCATTGTTTCCCAAGATCCTACTTTTAAGCATCAAAATACCCAACAGGTTAAGGGTTGGCATTGGAGTTTCTGATGATTCTCAGACTTGCATCTTCACTCCCTGCATGTAAGTAGGTTCCCACCTCTAGAAGGGACTGCACACACCTGTACATACAACTCTGCCCAGCCAGCAATTGCTGTTCCTTCTTTGCTTCTGCCACACCTCTCATTTCATTGAAAGATGAAATGATCTTCCTTATTTGCTTTCATGTTCTATAGTCAGCTGGTACTTAACTACCAGCACCTTCTTCTCCATATTCGCTCCACATGACTTTTAGTGCTTATACAGCAAGGAGAGCATTGCATTTATGCTCCTTTCCTCCCTCTATACTCTTCCTTTTCACTGAGTTTATTCTCTCTTGGGGTTTTAGTTGTTCATTCAAGATGATAAGAGTTATTAATCACTTTGTATGAGTCGCAGGAAGTTAATTTCTTTTTCTATTCACTTACCTCAGTGACTGACCCATTGGAGAAGTTGTGTTAAAGCCTTCAGAGGGAATCACCATCACTGTGTTGGCGGAGTATCACAAACTTGGCCACTACTAGAGGAAGGACATTCAGATTGCAATACAATACAACAGTGCTCCTTTGTCTGTCTGCTGGGATAAGGCCTGATTTGGTAGGAAAATTTTATTCTACAAACCCAACGAAAATACTCTTCCAAACACAAAATCTTCAATAATCTGTGTTCAAACTGTGTGTTTCTTAGCTACAGACAGAAAACAGGAAGATGACCTCCATCTATTTCAGAGTGCCTGCTCTAATCCTGCTTACATTCTCCCCTCCCTTTCTTTCAACACCCGGCTGTTTGTTACCTGTATGGTTTGTCAGCATTCCTTTATGGAGGTTTGCTAATGCATCAGGCTTTGCTGACAGATTACTTGCAATTAGATTAGCTGAGACTCTCACCTTGATAATGCTGGTGGTGGTTGTAGGGATTTTTGCATAGCAAAGGAGACTTTGGTTTAGGTACTTTCTTCTCATGAAATTCTCCAGAGTTTCATTATGAAAATCGCTTTTTCTGTAGCCCCATTCCTCTGCGTGTTTGCATTTCTAAGGAAGACCTCAAATGTACCACCTCTCTTTTATATGCTGAAATCATTCCTCATTAAATGACATTTCTCCCAGGGTAAACCCCTCAGGTGTTTCTCCCTCCACTCATCTGTCCAGGGGATTCTGCACTCCTTTCTCCCTGCCTGACCACCAAGTTGCTTGGCTAAACAAACTGAACCCTTTATCTCTTGTAGGAGAGATTTTACATCTCCCTAACTATTCCAGCTGCCCCTCTTTTCCCCTATTTGTTTAATCTTTCATGAGCGTAACATGCTACAATCTTGTGTCATGATCACTATTGAAAATGTTTGCTCCTCAGTCTGATTTGTCATTAATCTCCCTTTCTGCTGATGTATTGCTTTTCTGCACATGCTGCAGTAATTGCGGAACCCTTATCCACCTTTCAATTCTTCTGTTAAATGCTACTCTCTCCTCCTTAACTAATATTCCCTGTATGGAATTGCACCAAATCCGTTTGGCATCCAGGCAAAATTGATTGCAATTTCTTGTATTTAATGCAAGCCCATTTTACATTCACTTCTCATTTTTGGAGTTTGTTTTGGTTAAGAGGGTATTCAAACCAAAGACATACTGAGCTGCACAAAACCAGGGGATTTATTGTAAGAGTTTGTCCCAAGGGGAAGGGAAATGGAAACGTTTCTGCTATGTGACAACTATTTATGTAGCTTCTGGGCCAATGACCCATTATGCCTCTCCAGAAAACGGCTTCTGTGAATATGCCTTTGGCTAGATGGATAGTACGCAGTACATGGGGCTGAGAAGGGCAGAGTCACTGTGGAAATCAATAGGAAACAGAACAGCCTGTGCTAGGCATTTTGTTCCCCATCGTATCCCTGCTGGGAAATAGAGCAGGTGCAGGATAAGGAGAGATGATCGTATTATTCCCAGGGGTTTGGATATGAATTCACTCTCCTTGCTGCCTCCCTCTTCCCACTGCAAATACATATTGTGAAGAGTTTTGGCTTCGGTTTCAGATGTAAATCCTATTTTTATCTTTTTTTTTTTTTTTTTTTTTCTTTAAACTTAATCTGCTTTAACGTTTTCATGCTGGACAGTAGAGAAATCCACTGAAACGTATTAAGTTCAAAGACATGCCACAGACACATTTCACTTCTGTATCTTTGCAATGATAATAGAAGACGTATATCGCTCTTGTCAAGTCTTAAGACTTAAAACATTGGTGAAATGATTGCTTAAGTCACTCCTGCAGGCCTTAGAAACCAGCCTGTTTCTTTCTTTCTCTGAAGAGAGGGATTCCTCCTACATCTGTGTACTGTTGTTCAAGAGAACATTACAGAAGAGCCCGTGAAGGGATGTTACTCATTTGTCAAGTTTGGCAGACACTGCTGCATTAGATCATGTTCTGAAAGTTTTCCTTGTGCCAAAAAGGCCAGGCTCAATTTAGGTGAGCTGTAATCTATGCAGAAACTGGCTAAGGTAAATGCAGTTACCTCATCAGCATGTAGGCCATCACTGATACTCTGAGGCTACAATTTTACTTTAAGAAAGGGAGAAAAATTAAAAATAGGAATTCAAAGCACAACTCCTTGAGCTTTGACTTTGGTGGCCAGCTGGGCATAATTTAGTTCACAGAAAGCAGAGCTTTTAGTAATTTTTTTCCAGGAAAAAAATGCCACCAGAGTCCTCTAAAACCTGAGCATCACCTAAAATACATGGGCTGTTAGAAGTGCTTTGGTTACACGGATCAGTTCACTCAGTCACATCAATTAACCAGTCTCCTGGGGACGTTGGGGGGAATTATTGGAACAAGCCATCTGCAGTGTTTTTGAATCTGGCTACGCTAACATTAAATTATTCCTTAATATTTAAAATATTAGTTATATTTTAATGGAAGTCTGAAAAACATTGAAATTGGTTCTATGAGTGCAGTTTTACACAGTTTATCAATCCCTAGTCATTGAAAATAATCGAACTGTAAACAGGAACAGAAACATGCCTCAATAAACACTAGGAGAAAGCTGGGAACAACTGATATCATATAAACTAGCCATGAAAGGGAAATGTATTGCCTACACAGTGTTATGCTTGCTATTACACGCTGACGGGCCACAAAGTACACCATGACCGTATGCTTGAAAGCTCTGGTGACTCACACAGAATAGGCCGATGAATAATACCATCGTCCTTCATCAGTGTACAACACTGACCAGAAATTTACCCAATAAACGGTTCCATTGTGAGCAGCAATTTACCATGCCCCAAATCCTTATAATTAACTACATAACCATAAAAAATGTTACTGCCAGGTTTATAACGCATCAGTGCAGAAAGCTCTCTAAATATCTTTAAAGGACGGTTCACACATTTGTTGTTTCCCATCCCACTCATTTTACAGCCAAAGGAGGCTGGAATGCTGTGTTGCTGGCCTTCCCATTAATTTGATTTACCTTCCTTCCCTTTGAATTTTTGCTTCTGAAGTCTATCGGGTAGTGCCTTATAACAAAGTCCATACTGTAAATAAGCCAGATTGCTTTTCCAATTTACATATAAATGCATAAAAGAACTAAAAGTTGAAACGACATTGTTAATTACAGACGAAATTGAACACTGGGTTCTAAGCGGCAGTTAGATAATACCTATGAATTACAGACTCAAGACACTAAGTAATAAGCTTCTTTGCTGCTTTTAAAGTAGCAGCGTGAACCTTGTGATTCAAATGCCTGAGAAAAATCTTCCTAAGATGGGAAAATGCCCTGTCCAAGGGCTACTCTTCAGCCACATTCTCCCAGCATCAGCCTATTTGACTCAGTCCTACGACCACTGGTTAGGAGCACTGGAGAAGCAGCAGCAGAGGAGCATAGCAAATTAATTAATTTTTACTATGTCTTCCCAATTAAAATTGCTCTGTAATGTCCTATGGCAGAGTTGATTTTTTCTTTGAAGTGAGCTGAATTTTCCTTTAACACAAATTAGCACCTGTGGCTATTTACTCACATCATAGTCAGCTTAGGATTTTGTTCTGTTTTTCACGGTAAAAAAATTTCACAAGGCCTGAGGAAACTGGAGGTTTTCCAAACATGAGATTAAAAATGAAATATTTTGGTAAATATAAGAGACATTCAGAAGACATTTTCTTACATATTCATTGGAACTTAGTTTCCATTTTGTCTTTCAGTCTCACAATTTTGGTCAAGAGCTTTTTACCTAAATATTTATAGTTCCTACAGCTACTAGAGTCAGGACTGCTTTGCTGTGGCTTGTTACAGAATATTTATGCGTGTCATACCACCTATTTTCTATATGACACTTCAGAATAATGAAATCAATTGGAAAGCAATCAAGGCAGTCAATTAATCCCTTTTGAAATTTGCAATTCATGGATTCTGCCCTCTAATATACCCTGACTACAGAATCTGTTTTGCAGAATAGATTCCCCTGCTTAATAATTAATTAATTAATTAATTAATCTAGACTTCTGTTTACTCAAAAAATTCTAGACATTAAAATCTGTAACTTTTCTGGATCCCTTTAAAAACAGCCGATCAATTATCACATGAAAATTTTCCCTGGCAAGGATTTGTTACGAAGTCGGGGCTAAAATTTGTCAACAAGAAGTTCTTTAATAATGAGCTATGAATGGTGACCTGGATTTCTCATGTTTCTGAAGCTTGCGTTTTGCCTGTTGATGTGTTTTGGCTCAGCTGATGAAAGATATCGCAGCCAATTCTGCCGCTGAATCAGATCAGTGGATCCTTTGGAGGCGGTGGTGTGAACAGACCACTGCTGAATGACAGCAATTTTTGACAGGCATGGGGGCTGCTGGAAACTCTTGCCAGTCATGGTCCATCAAAGTAGTTTCAGGGCTCCTCCAGTTTATACAGTTTATACTAAGTGCTAATTGCCTCCTGGCAGTCCCAGCAGCCAAGCAATGCACGCAGCCATTCTTGTTGTCTCCTGCCCTTGCAGGCCCTGCTGAGAACACACCTGAGCCAGCCCTAAGGATGAGAACCTGAGTACACCAGAACAAAAAATCACCGTGCTTTCCTCTCCAAAATGTAAGGAATAGATTCAGTGGGTATCTGATTTGTACCAGTAAGACAATACAGGCTGCCGTAAGAAACAAAGATGTTGTCTTCAGAGCATTTACGTGGCTTCTAAAACTCTGATTTATACAGTGGGTAGTACTATAAAATATTTCTCCTGAATAATATCATGTATTAAAAGAAATCATGTAATCTTTTGTCTTTGCTATTTCTAGCCAAAAGTACTGCTTTTGCACTTCCACAGCATCTGCTATTTGAATACGTCAGTCAACTAAATCTCAGAATACTTGGGTAGATCCTAATCCATTAACGAATGCAAAGTCCGGGTACAAAGAAGTAATTTCTGCAGTAATGACTATTGATGAGAATGCATTTCAAGATGATTACATTCCAAGTACTTAAGAAATAACCATTTAAGAAATAAACTCATAAGAAATAAAGTAAATTGCATTTGTTATTTTTTGAGTAATGAACCTGAGTATTTATTTATGGGTTTATTGCTTTGTGACTCAGATTAAAACAATCAGGGGATACAGTTTTTATATAAACATGTTATTTGTGTATATTAGAGGTCCAGACATACATTATTATTTCCTGAAAATACTTCAATCTCCCAGTTCTTTTGCAAAAGCGTGGCCCTTGCCCTCTGGGCAGGATGTAAATTAAATTCTCATTTGGCTAAATCTGATTGCCCTGTAGGTTACTAATATTGCTTAGTGACAGTGGAAGTTGAAAATTGCAAACAGAAGAGCCCCCTTAAAAAGAGGCAATAAAGTGTCAGAGTGTCAGCTTCTAAGTAACAAATTGGACTTTTGAACTAAACTTTTTCACTAGGAATTTTCAGTTAAACATTCTCAGTAGTTTCTACCATTACTTCTGAAACTCAATAAAATTGAAAAATGTGATTTATTTCACAAAGGTTAAGGTGTTCAGATCCTTCAGGGTGCTGGAATCACTTCAAACCAACCTTTAGTTGGTCTGTCTGTCAATTCTCATCTGACACTTCTTCCTACCCCTCTCATATTCTATTGAAATTAATGCTCCAGTAGAGAAATTCTTAGCAAAAGAATTAACAACCCTCCCCCCCCAGGATTCCCAGAACACAACCATCTCCAAGTCATTACAAACCATCTAAAATTATTTGAATATTACCAAAACATTGTTGCTTTATTATGCATTTATGGATGAGACAGATTAAAAAGACACATGCTGACACTACTAAATATGAAATACTGCTGTTCCTTCTGACAGGAATAGCTAAATACCCAGATGATGAGAACACTCCTCAGCATTTTTCCTATACTCAGATAACGTGCATTGAAAAGTCACTCTTTGATCTATTTCAGTAGCTCCAGATACTGTAGCAGGCCTTTGTATACATAAAATTATTTTCAGTAGTCTATGGGTGCTCCTCTTTCTTACTTTGATGCATAAAGGATTTATAATCAATAATAAGTGAAAGCAGCTCACATTACTAAAACTGTTCTGAGTCAAGAAAAAAACACCAAAATTAATGCAAAAATGATACGGCCTTTGACTTCAGAAAGTGTAATTACCTTGGTAAACGTATGTGGTTTTGGTAATGAGACTCAAAATTTCAGATGGATTACTTTTAATAGCATCTTTTCACCGTGGCTTTATTAGATATTCTAAATCAGAGCTCACTGCTTACCTAATCAACACATGCCTTGCTCCTTCAGTAGGCTTTAGATGAAGGAGCCCAGCAAGCCACACAGAACCTTAATGAAGGAAATGCCTTACAGGCAGGAACTTCACCTACAAGTATCTCAGAGCAGAATCCCCGTATGATCCGTCTTATGCCGATTACCTTGTTTTCAGGTGACTGATACAAGAATACATACTCAGAAGTCAGTTTTGTAACTGTGTTTTTGTTACTGAAAATGTTCCCTGTTGCATACTAAGGAGTAGCTCCAATGAAACAGAGCAGAGATTTGAAGTTGTTCACAACTACTGTGAGTTGACTGAAGTGTGATCCAAACCTTCCATCTCCATTCCCACATCTCCCTTATGCCACCAGTAGAATTCTTCTATCTGCATGCTGAGGCTCATTAATTCAACTGACATCTACCACTTTTTTACTTGGATTAGTTCTAGTAGTGAGTCAGTTTCCTCATCTTGCTCAGCTGGCAGACACCAAAGTGTTTGTGTTAATAGAAGTGAGCAGCTCAGATGGAAATGGTTCTTTTGATTGACCTCTTCCCACTTTGAGCATGTGAAACTACCTTGGGGACCTTCAGCATGGGCTGTCGGAACATATGGCTATCAACCACCAGTCCACTGGGCTTCCGGGCTCTGCCTTTTGGAGATATTTTCATGCATTATCGAGTCATTTTCCCACATTTTACATTGAAATTGTTTATTAAAATGTGCATTCACACTGTGGTCAAAGCACACATGCTGCAACATGTGATTTAATGTAAAGCCCTGAAGAATTACATTTACATAGCCACAGTAATCTATTTCAAAACCATATTTCCCTAAATAAACATATCATTTTCTATCTTTTTAATAAATATATACCTTTTACCTTTGATGTAGTAAATAGCATTCACAAACAATATTCTCCTAGAACCACTGTTTCTCCACCTCAGACACTATTAATAGATATGTTAATTTACTAATAACACACCTATTAGAACCACAATTCAGTGACCATTTTAACCCCAATGATATCATCATTGTATGAAACACTGTGATCCATTATGGTCTCATTAATATTTAATTTTCCAGAGGAATCATTAGTT
This sequence comes from Anas platyrhynchos, assembly GCF_047663525.1. Lineage (NCBI taxonomy): Eukaryota > Metazoa > Chordata > Aves > Anseriformes > Anatidae > Anas > Anas platyrhynchos. The sequence continues at coordinate 10,575,127 of NC_092591.1, forward strand.
CATTAGTACCAACAAGCCAATTTTTGCTCAAGCTGAAAAAGCTTATGAATAAATCATGCCATATTTAGATTGGAAAAACAGGTCAATGGCTACAGAACTCACATTTCCAAAACCAGAACCTTCCCTACAGCGTAGCTTTGGGGAAACATGCTTCATTGACAGCATACTTTTTATAAAAAGATCCTCTCAGTAAGCACTGCATCAAAATAATCAGTCCATTGAACTGTATGATAAGACACTGAATTTTCCATACTCTGGATGTTCTATCTAAGAAGACCCCATCTACTGCTTTAGTCATTTATCTGAAATTTTATCTTAAAATTTCATTAAAAATAGAAAGTCACATTTTTTAAAAATGGATTATTCTAAATCAATAGTGTGTATACACTCACAAGTCATACTTGTTCCTTCAAACATGTTGTATTACTGTGGGTAACTCCTGCCCTAGACAACCGCTGCAAAATGAGACATTTTTGTGTTACATGCTAATATAGTTGAAGACTTTGACCAAAGTTCAGGCACAGCATACTGAACCATGTTTTATGAGCTATGTCTCTGCAGTAGAAATGTGACAGAGGAGATCTGTTCCTTTAATATAGATGAAGAAAGCTTTTGATAGTTTTCTTGGTTATTTTGGTTGGGGAATGTTTTAGATATTCTTGAAATAAAAGGTAAAAAAAAGTCTAAATAGCAATTATAAATTAAGACCAATAGCAACCTTTATTTACATAGTCTAAAAAACAGATGCAAGCAATTACTACATTAGACATTCAGATTCTGAACATCACTATTAACACGTTTGTAGCAGGCCTAGCTACTGTTGCATTCTTCATGGAGCTGAGATCACTAATTTCCAACACTTTTCTTTTTCCAGCGAAGCCACCTCAGAGCTCTCACCAGTGCTACTTGTCCCATGAGGAATGTGATCGTAAAGTTACGTTTATACCAATCTCTTGGATTCCAAAGCCAGGAAAACAACCAGCACACAGAACAAGAACAGGAAAAAGGTACACAATTATATTAAAATACCCTTTGGCATTGTCAAATGACAATTCAGTGTTGACCTACACCTTCCATTCTTTGTGGTTACACTTCTAACTAAGTAAGAAAATATCTCTGTATGAACAGATTGCACATGAAAGATATGGCTACAGCTATTCAAACTTTATCTGTAAAAAAAAGTTAGGAGATGAATAATTTTATGACTAATTGCATTTGAAATCATGTAAGATAAAGGAAGTGGAACCAAATTTCATGTTTTAGCAGGTCATCAAGCTATCTGTAAGAACTTACGTACTGCCAGTGCTGTACTGCAGGTAAGATTTGTGCACATATGAAGATGCATGTATTGAAAAGGATATAACTGCTAATCTATGAAGGGAGAAAAAATCATACTCCAAAGCCTAGTTATATAACTCAATACAAGAAACATTTTGTTTCTAAAGCAGTATCTTAACTACGATGCCTTTAGTATTGCCAAAGTTAGTCATCTTGCACACATGACTTGTAGAATCAATTCAAAATATACCCATTTTTAATCTCTGGGAATTTGCTTCAAATTCATGCCCCTGTTACGAACTAATTTAATCATTTCCTTCAGGTTTCCATCAAGGATCCCTCCCCTGCTTTGTAAAATTCTGCACAAGGAACTATTGAATATGTTTATGGTAAAAGTAACAGGGAATATTACATTACACCTGGAATTTAGGTCTTCTTTCAGATCTCTGTTAGAAACCTAGCATGTACAGATTAACTTAAACCTGAGATATTAACCTCTCAGTAAGGACGGCAGCCAAAATCACGCTGACAAGAAGCACCGAGCTACCCCCTAAAATGTCATGTTAAATCAAAATATCACGCTAACACTGCAACTGTTTCTTTTCCCCTGTCATGTCTCATTTCCTATGCCCTTCTTGATTTTTTTTAAACTAGACTATTTCCAGTCTCAGCACCCTGAACTATATTCATAGTGTCTATGCACAGTCATTGTCTCAATTCTACCTAAAGTTTAGAAGTTTAAATATTTCAGCAGCCAGTTTTCAGGCCAGCTGGCATCTCTGCAAAAGAGCTATGCTGAGTGCATTAAAAAATCTTTATGAATGTGACCCCTTGAAGATCAGAATGCTTCTAAGCTCCGCTGCTTTCACGGCTGTGCATTTCCACTTTGAAACTACAGCACAGCTGCCCAGCTGATTTTAAAACAAAGCAAAACCAAGGAATATTTAGAAGAAGAGCCTGAATGGTATTACCTAGAAGATGGGACACTAGCCTGAGCTGACTACAACAATGGCCTCCGATGGTCAATTCTAAGAAAAACTATTTGCTTGATCAATCATTAGTTAATATAACATAGGCAATTTGAACAGCAATCCTTTTTATCAAAAATGATGTATTTTTTTTAACCTTTCCGTATTTTCATGCTGTTCAGTTGTTTGTTTGATTTTTTTTGCCTCCCTCCCAAGATGTGTCTGTTTCTTGCAGTAAAACTGCAAATTGTTCTTACAGTATAACATGTTATAGTATATGCACAATATGTACAACTCTAAACCACATTTTATTGTGGGTCAATTACAGTTGCAATAGAATTCTTCCTGATGTTGCATGATCAGGAACACAAGAAAACTTGAGACCTTGGAGCCCTATTATCTTTTAACCCAATAAAAAAATAAATTCTGGTTTCACACGCAGTGGGCAGCGCAACTGCAACTGGATGAAGTACTGTCCTCTTTCTGCTTCCTCCTATCTAGCTCTTCACCAAGCATGTACAGCTACTTGCAGGGTGGTAATATGAATTTGCAAGTCATTTCTCAGTTGTTTCAGATCCCCAATCCAGTTTATCAAGTTGTTGTACAAACAGTGACACATAAAAAGCAGCAGATTTGAGGAGACTGGGTGGCTGTGGGCTTACCCAACTGTAGCCAAAGTTCTATTCAGGATGAGTGCAGGGGATCATTCTACTAAGGCTTCACCACACAAAAAACTCCCAAACACAAAGCTAGTCAATTTCACTTGGACCATATACTTGCAAAATAATAAAAACAAATAAGAATACTAATTATTACTCTTACTAAATGATTTTCCCTTGAGACAAGTGATATTTACTAGATAGGAAATCCTTACTTAATTTAGGAGTTAACTAGAGTATGTTATACAGACATTTCAATTGTTTTACTCAAACATTTATCAGTTTCAGTTGGCAGCACAAAAATATCTATCCCATAAGGGGAAGAACTTGAGGGCCTGATATTGTCTCTCTGCAGTTTCAGGAAGGAATGACACCAGATTCCATTCTCCACAAAATCAACAATGAACAGTGGAAGAACTCAAATGATAATGCAAATTTCTGTCAAATGCTAATAATAGCATTAAAAAATTATAAATGAGAGTTTCACATCTTCCATTTTTTTATTTTATTATTATTTTTTTTTACAATTATGATAAAGAATGATAACTTTTTAAGTTTGATCCTATGCCTTTTGGCTAGACTACAACCTGCTCGAGCAGAAGATGTCCCTCCCCATGGCAGGGGGATTGGAACTAGATGATTTTAAGGTCCCTTCCAACCCAAACCATTCTATGACTTTTGTGATCTTACAGTCAACATAAATACCGTCTACATACCTGTTATAATGCATATGCTTTCTAAAATTTTTACTTAGAAAGTCCTTGTAAAAGTCAGCCATTTCTTCTGCATTCAGTGTTGCTTTTTGACCTGAAAATAAGTTTTGGCATAAGAATGTGAAGACGATCTTCATATTAAAATACTGGGTTCAGATTCAGGAGAGCTAGGTCTGACTCCTTGCTTTTACAGGGTTCTTGTGTAACCTTGAATATGTTATTATGCTTTTGTCTTCTAACCCTATAAAGTTTTTCAAGGGAACACAGCAGATTAAAAGCCACTGATCATTTTGAAACTGACACGGTAACTCTTAAGCCCTTGTAACTTGTGAAAGTGACGATGTTTAACAGGTCTTATATTACTCAGGGAACTGATCAAAAAAAGATAATTGATCTAGGAGTATCTATCCTTTGATTAACATTAATTTCTCATGGGTCCAAAGTCTAAACAGCACCAGTAAGAGCACTTAGTAACTTATGTTTCCATGTCTAAAGTAGGTCTGTAAGTACAGAAAAAACACTACTCGTGACTGTCAAGATATTTTCAAAGGTACAATTTTTTTCTGTTACCATTGCTAAATTTAAAGTAACTTATACCAAAAAGCATGTGTTCTGAGATGTCACATTTATTAACGATACGATAGACAATTCTTTTGTGAAGTACGAGAGTATGCGTCTGACTTTGAACATGCCATTCACATAGAGCAGAAAATAAGAGGAGATGTATTCTCTCCACAGTACATGAAATGCACATTCATAGCTATTCCACAGAATAGCATCCACAGAACCAGTAAATATTCTTAATTCTAATTCCTGTGCAAACTTTCAGTGTTTGGTGGTCAGCTTTGAATGTCCCAGGGAACGTGGATGTGATGAGAGAAAAAACTGTAAGATTCAACTTTTGTTACTGTTCCAAAATACATTTTAAAGCACCTGAGACTGACTACTGAAATGTGTATTATTGATCAATATCATCATGATCAGTATCATTTGTCAATATTTAAAGATATACAGTGGATTTACATACTATGGGATAAATTCATCATAATAGTATTTGAAAGCTGCCTACTTAACAGCTATAGTTAATTTGTTTCTTCATAATGGTAGCAGCAAAACTGAAGATTCTCTTATATAATTTTTTCCAACTACACATGTATATAGTTTTTACTTTTATTTATATATATGCACATGCACGCAGTTGTGTTGTAGAACAAAAAGAGCTATCCAACACGTGCAGCCACTAATTTTATTTGTAAAGGATGTACAAGCTTTTTTTTTTAATCCTAGAAATTAAAGAAAAAACAAAACAGCAATATAAAATAAGCTTTTTCTTAACAACAGGAGTTAATTTGTTTTTCAACCACACGCTGATCACTGGGATGAACAGAAGAGAAACATAATGGTCTGCAATGTATAGAACATCAGAGCAGATGCTTTACTGAAGTCAAATAAATCATGATTCTATAAACGAAGTGTTCAAACTAATACTACAATGGCCAGCTCACTGTATAACGAAAGCATCTTGTTTCCTATTTCACATCAGGAATTAGTGAGGCAAGTATTTTACAGCAACTGTGATCAGGCAAAGAAGGTCAGAGAACAGCTGTTGTTTTCTTAGTAGCTGTCTTACTCTCCCCTCAAGGAAAAATACTGTATTAATTGAATACACAATGGACCTGAATGAAGAGTATGAATTTATCTGCCAAACTGTAACATGCACTTGAGACAAACTCTGTATGTTTAGCTCAGCTTGCTCACCACATTAAGGAGATGTGAAAGATGAAAACCCATTCCTCCTGATATTGAAAAATTATTAAAATTATTTGATTAAGATTTTGGCATGTTCCCTTATGCTGGGCACACAAGAATTAGAGGATTAACAGTGCAAGAGAAGATCTCACCCCCCAAAAGCATGCTCCCAAAAAGCACTTCTAAATCCTGCTCTGAAGAATTACTTGTGACAGAACACAAAGAGCACAAACTAACAATACTGAGAATTAAACGAAATTCAAAACACATCCTGAACTGTACACGGCGATCCCACTAACCTGTTTCATCTCTCAGTGCCAGACCTTTGGCTTTCAGTCTTGAATAAATAAATTCTTCTTTTTCCTAAAACACGTTTTTCCACATTAGAATTTGAGGTACTCATACCTTAAAGTTAACCATTGTTTTTAAATCACATAACAACTTAGTGCCCAATACAGTCTGATATTCACTTAGATCCTGCTAGCTGCATTCATCAATTGATTCATGCAAACACACTGCTGAAACACATGCAACTTATTTTTGGAATAAAGGTATAACTGAGCTTTGGTATTGTTTAGCTAGATCCAAACCTTAAGTTTACAAAAGATGTACAACCCAGCTAGTCACCACAGTTTAACTGAGAATTTCTGCATACAGAAAAAACACACAGACTTAGAAATTGAAGTTACTTACATGAAAACAGAGTAATTCCCTTTACATAATTTTTTCAAGATTAATAAGCAGTTCTATGGAATTAAAATTAAAAAAAAATTCATTTCCCCTCCCCAAGATCTTCACAAGTTTTGGAAGGATATGATGATCGAAGACCATCAGAAATAACAGTGAATTCTGAACCATTATTCTTCTTCCAACAAAATTCAGTGTCTCCTAACCAATAGTGCAATCAGAAAAAAGGCAGACCACAACTAAACATGTTCCTGCTTTTAGCTTAGCCAGGCAGCAGGGCATGACCTTTCATTTACCCTTCGTGATTACATCTAAATTCTCTCCTGAAACAGAGCAAGAAAATCTGCAGCGTCATTTTCAACAGCAGCTCCAGTCACACACAGGCTGTGCATGCAAGGTGGCTACAGCCTGATGCTTTCAGTGCACGGTAAGAAAAAACAGAGGGCAAATATCACTAGATAGCAATTGAATACTTCTGGAAATGGGATCTGTAGTGTTGTAAGAGATTTGGAGGTTAATATTGCAAACAGTGACAAAACATCATTTCCAGGTAGATACTGCACATCTTAAAAAAAATATGTAGGAAGAGTGAGAGATAATAAATGATTGTAGGCAGAATTGAATACTAGAAATCGCAGGGTTTTGGTGCCAAGGCGGCACAGCTGAAGGTTACCTCCTGCCCAGCCACCCAACCCCTTTGACAGCCGAGCATCACCACCCAGACGCGCAGGCTGCCAGCGCCACCCAGCGGCCCCGCTCACCTGCTGGAAGGCGGCGTTCTGCTGCGCCCAGAAGCGCTGGTTCCAGGCCTGGGCGTCCTGCCGGGCCTCCCGCAGGCGCCGCTCCAGGGCGGACTCGTCCCGCGGCACATGGAAGATGACGGGCCGCAGGTTGGACAGCCGGTCCGGGGGCCCGATCCAGTCGTGGCGGGAGTGCGGCGGCGGGCGGAAACCCGGGCCCTTGAAAACACGGACGGGGGTCGTTATTAGCAGCACTTCAGCAGCGTTTTTGTGAACATCATAACTTGAAGCAACCTCTAAAACCCTGTACAGCCTTGCAACAGTCTCCACACAGCATTAAAACGTGTAATTGTAACGCGTTCAGAAGTTACACGCCTTTGTTTACCTCGACTGAAATTTGCGATATGTTTAAATTTTGCCTTTACGTAGAAATCCATCCCATAGAGGACACCTTCAACTCTTTCCCCCACAGCCATAAATCACGATTTTAAGGACTTCCCAGCGTTTGTTTTTTTGTACCACAGATGCTCCAGTACACTCGCCGGCAGGACCCGGTCCGTGTGCCAGCCCCCCCGGTGCCTGCCCGCAGCGTTTTAGGCTCTGCTCCGGAGCAGGGGGCTCCCCCCCTCCAGCAGGGGAAGCATTTTGCCCCCTTTACCCTTCACCCCTCACCCCCTCAGCGTTCAGCAATCACCTCCCGGACACCCGGGGGGCACCGCGGGCTCTCATCCCGCCTCCCCCCAGCCTCACCGCGGTCTCCCCCTGACCCTTCCCTTCCCCTCCTTCCCCTCACAGCCCCCCCGGGCGGCTGCGGGCTGGGGATTTACCGCTCCGCCGCCCGAAGAGGAGGAGGAGGAGCAGCAGCGGCAGCTCCCCCCCGCCGCCCTCAGCGCCCGCCCGGCCCTGGCGGCCGCCATCTCGCGCAGGGGCAGGGCTGGGGGCGGTGCTGCGGGAAGGGGCCGTGGCCCTCAGCCCTCCTCCTTCTCCTCCTCCTCCTTCTCTTCCTCCTCCCCTTTCGCTGTCGCCGCCGTGGCGCAGCGCCGCGCCGGGCCGCGGGTGCCTCAGCCGGGGCGGGTGAGGGAGGAGGCGGTGGCGGCGGGTTGGGCCGGGAGGGGAGCGCTGCGCGGCGGAGCTCGGTTCCCCCCTCCCCCGGTACCTCCCGGAGCGGGCGGGGAAGGGAGGGAGGAACGGGGCAGGAGCCCGGAGGGCCGCGGTGAGGCCTCGGCAGCGGGCCGGGAGGAGCGGGGGAGGCTCGGTTGGGGGGTTGAGCCCCGCTGGCTGCAGGGGTTTTAAGGCGGCCGCAGCGCCCAGGTGCTGGGTGGGGGCTGATCGCGGGTCTCCTGTCCTTGCAGTTCGTCTGACGGCGGCCGGGAGAGGAGAATGGACATGGGGAACCAACACCCAGCCATCAAACGGTTGCACGAAATCCAGAAGGAGGTGAAGGAGATCGAACAGCAGGTGGTTGTCTTCAGCGGTTTGTCCACCGACCGGGATTACAAGAAGCTGGAGCGGTCGCTCACCAAGCAGCTTTTTGAAATCGATTCCGTAGACACCGAGGGGAAAGGGGACATCCAGCAAGCCAGGAAGAGAGCTGCTCAGGAGACCGAGAGGCTGCTGAAGGAGCTGGAGCAAAACGCCAACCATCCGCGCAGGCTGGAGATTGAGGCGATATTCAAGGAGGCGCAGGCACTTGTAGAGCGCGAGATTACGCCTTTCTACAAAGGGGGCAACTGCATCAACGATGAGTTTGAAGAAGGCATTCAGGACATCATTCTGAGGCTTACCCAGGTGAAAACCGGAGGGAAAGTTTCTTTACGCAAAGCGAGATATCGCACGCTGACCAAAGTATGTGCTGTTCAGGAGATTATAGAAAGCTGCGTGAAGCAGCAACTCTCCCTGCCACTCTCTAATGATGCGCATCCTTCTGTCTCCAAAATTAACTCTGTAATGTGTGAGGTGAACAAAGCGAGAGGAACTCTTATTGCGCTTCTAATGGGAGTGAGTAGTAATGATACCTGCAGGCATTTATCCTGTGTGCTTACAGGCCTTATTGCTGATTTGGATGCTTTAGATGTCTGTGGTCGCACGGAAATAAGAAATTACAGAAAGGAAGTAGTGGAAGAGATCAATAAATTGCAAAAATACCTGGACTTGGAAGAAGAAGCAAATTCTACACATGCTTATGATTTGGCACAAAATCAGTCCATTCTAAAAATTGAAGAGATCCGCAAGAAAATGAAGGAAGTTAATTCCTTACTTTTAAAAACAGAGAATGCTTCTGATTTGTATTTGGGATCCAAAGCAGAACTGCAGGGATTAATTGCCCAGTTAGATGAAGTGAGTCCAGGAAAAAACCCTTGTATTAGAGAAGCCAGGAGAAGAGCAGTCATAGAAGTGCAAGCTCTCATAACGTACATTGACTTAAAGGAAGCACTCGGAAAAAGGCAAATGTATCCAGAGCAAACTGCTGCAGAACCTCAGTCTCACAGGGCGGTTTGGACTGTTCTTGGAAGCTTGTCTCAAATTCAGCAGGAGGTGATTTCATTTGATGGAAACAGAACAGATAAAAATTACATGAGACTGGAAGAACTCCTTACAAAACAACTTCTTGCACTTGATGCTGTTGATCCGCAAGGTGATGAGCGGTGTAAGGCTGCCAGGAAGCAAGCAGTAAAGCTGGCACAGAATATTCTTTACTACCTGGACATGAAAACAGATGAGTGGGAATATTGAAACAGCCATGGTCTAACATAAAATAACATTTTTTTTTCCTTTGGCACTTTATCTAGACTGAAAGTTTCAGTGGCAGCACATAATAAAAGCTGTTTGTTGTATGCTTGCTTAAATCACGGAGATTGCATAAAATGTTGACTTGGCTATATGTGTGCTCTCCCACGCAGTCACCCATTTGCCATGGCAACTGTCAGTACACCAGCAATTCTGGTCACTGCTATAAGCAAAGAAATGTTCTCTGAAGGAGCAGCTTAATAGTTGATCACATGGCTTTTTTTTTTTCCTGTTTTCATTTTGATAACCTTGTGCAATGTTCAGAAAATGCAGATTTGTCAAAGATGCAGAAAACTCCTTATGGTGCAGTACTGGCAGAACTATTTAAAAGAGACAGGACACCAAAATTAGTGTTCAAGCATGAAGCTCTCTCCAGCAACTTCATAGCAGTCTGGATGTGCTGTTATGATGGAAAGTATTAAATGCCAAAGAACCTGCTGGCTTTTGGTTTGTACTTGATGTATTCCATCCATCACACCTTTCTGGTTGTTTAGACCTCTTTAGATTTCTTACTTAACAGAACTATAATGCCAACATCAAATTAGCATTTACATAGGCAAAGCCACTTAGGCCTATTTTTTTGTAAGACCTGAGACTTATGATTTACAAAAACGTGTATTCTGCTGGTGGAACCTCTTTCGTATTTTTGCTTTAAACTACTGAGACTTGAGAGGAAAGTCTATGGGTATGTACTGACCAGATAAATTGGATTTTGAGGATTTCACACTGCCATCCATAAGTACCTGAAAACTGCACTGAACTTGACTTAGTGGCTAATTCTGTGTCTTTTTAAATTTTGCTGTTTTATCTGTTTTTTGACTTGTCTTTTCACATTTGATGAGAACAGAATTGACTTTGAAATTAATGAACATTTTGAAATTATTTTTATAAAATTAGGTAGCTAGCTCTAAAGGTGTCCCTAATGATGTAAATGTGTGCTATATATTTCATACTGCTCAGGTGTGGCTTCAGGCATGTCTTAGAAAAAACTCATGGCATATGTCTCTCTTTGCAATTCACTGTTTTATTGATTTAATACCTTCATAAATAAGCTTGATTGTACTATTTTATGTACCTACCTTTATTTGTGGCTGCTAGCACCAATCACATTTCTACTATAGCGTGTTTTTTGGCATTTTTTTCGAGCATGGCATTAAATTGAATTGATATATAGAGATATATTTAATTATGAAAACTTTGCACTTATCTCTTTCATGTTGAATTAATGAATCGTTCTGTAAGTGACAATTTGCACCACTTTAAGGAGTAAAAACCATTTTGGATGTTAAACTATAAAAAAATATATATATATTTTTAACTGATTAAAAAGACAGTACTATCTGTGAGAGACAAGTGCCTTTATGACACCACTAACTTGCACCACCATATGTAGATATAGAAGCTGCTTACCGGCAGCTTGATGCATTTGTAATCTTTACAAACTGGATTTATTGTATACATAGTTCTACTATATCTGAAATTAATGTACAACAATATGTGAGAATAGTTCTATAGAGTCCTGAGAATAAGTATCAGATATGGGAAAAATAGATTCTGTTTAAAAATGACTTTATTTATTTAAAGATAAATACGGAGACTGGAGACTTCTGTGCCTATTACTAAAAGAAGAGAATATGCGTACTCTGTAATGTGCTTTCAGTTGTTGATGGAAGGCTGTGTAACTTCAGAGAGTGAATGTATTTTGTTTCTGATTGTACACGTGATTTATTTGCAATTTACTTGCCCAAAACAATCTATTTTTTCAATTAAGTACAGTACCTAAGGCACAGTTTTACAATGCCAGAACGTTTGCTGGAAGATTCTCCCCGCTTCTTCAGAGATATTAACCTGTTGAATTTATCTGTCCTTACCTCAAAAAAACATTTCCCCTAGGTAAAATTCCGATCTGTATTTATATAGTATATGGCTAACCCAGAGTAATAATATTTTAAACCCAAATTATTTTACTCATTTCAAGATTTCTACATGTTTGAGCTGCAACTTCTAAATTATACTTAAGGCTTTAGAAAATACAAGAATTTGAAAGTGCGATGATGTTACTCATTCTTCTTTTGTACTGCTATCAGGTCTGCGGTGGTTACCTGTAGGTTGTTTGACAATTCAGTGTCTGTGTTCTTTGGAGGTTATATGTAGCTTTATAAATGTTTGAAGTTCTTATGTAAAAGTGAGTAAGTATAGTTTCCAGATGTGTTCTCTTAAATTTGCTTGTCTTTTAGCTTTTCTGAATAGAAAGTTAAGCCTGCATCTCTGAAAAGGCAAATGTTTAAGGTTAGCTTAATTTTGATTAACTGAGTAGAATTCAGTAGCAAGGTATCGTGTGAAATAAGTTTTTCCATCGTTCTGTAATCTAATCAATTGACTACTTAAATTTTATGATAAAATGCTCATTTGGAATGGGATTAATTCACAGTTTTTGCATGAATGAAAACTAAATGTGCTTAAAAAAAAGGCAGACATTTCTCAAAATCTTGCTTTTGTGCCGAAGAATGTAGTTACACTGGTTTTTATATCCAAAGATTGAGGAACACACGACTTTTCCTTTCAATGTGGTAGGCTAAAATAATCAGCAAAATGTAAATGGACCAAATTGCAAAAGCTTGCGTTTTAGTACTGTACTGAAATATAATAACTTTTCTGTGTGCTGTGTAATCTATCTTAGAGCAAAATAAATGAGTGGATATTTTGGGGAGGTAATCATACATCATGATTTCTATTTGTTAATTGTATTTCTTTTTGAGATTTTTTTTTTTTTGTTGTTGCTATTTCAATGTTTGTTGTTTATCTCTCAGAGGAGTTTTTCTGTGTTACCAGTTTGGAGACTTTCATGACGTATGGTTCCTACTTTTTCAACTTAATAGAAATTATTGTACATGCTCCTACGGTGTATATGTCTTGATTTATTGCTGTGTAGGATATGGCATTTGTATATACAAATTCAAGATTAAATATTGCAGTGTTGTATTCCTTATTATTAATAAAAATGTTACTACCTTTTACTAGATACTCATTTGAATGTTATGCCCTGCTGCCTTTATTTATTTCTGAATGTGAGTTATCAGAATGTAAATGATTTTTGTCTTAGAAAAAGTATTTTAATTAAATATATACACATAAAACTCTCTTTTTCCTCCTTTAAGAGTTTGCTTTTTCATTGCTGTATTTAGGAAAATAAAGTTATTTGTGTGGAAACCACTCCTACCTCTACTTCCTAAATCTGGTGTCTTCTGGTTTTCCCCGCATTCAGCCCTGTGTTACAATATTTACACCAGTCGGTGCTTGCTTTCTTCCTTCAGTGATAGCCTTGCACACTTCTGGTGTTCGGAAGTTAAACTAATCTTATTCTGAGCTGTATAGATGAGGCATGTTCACATGATTGTTCTGATGTCTCAGTATGTTTTCTTAGGATGCAGTAAGCCAAGTTATCAGCTCACTGCTGCTGGAAATCAGTACTTCTATTTCTGCTCAGAAAGCTGCTGCCTGTGTGCTGTTCCTGCTGCTTGGTCGACTCCTATGGTCTGATTTAATGCAATAAAACAGGAGAAAAAAAATGCAAAAACAGGGAAGGGAGAATACAGCTTTCCATGTCTTTCATGAATCAAATTGGCTTGTAGAAAAGCCTGAATGTGGGCCAGAGCTACTGTAAATTGAATGGGTGGTTCATGCGGTTACAGGTTACGGAACAAATGCGAAGTGTTTGAATATCAGTAAGCCATTAGATCAACCTGCATAGATAAATCTCTGCAGGGGAAAGAAGGAGAGAAGGTGGCGCTGTCAACTCCTACAGATCAGTAAGAATGTGCTGCCTTAGTAATGGAATATGGTGAAGGCAATACAAATGAATCACATATGGAACACAAATCAGTTGCTTTCAAGCGCTCTTTTATGTTGCACGGTAACGGTTTGTGCAATAAAAGCCATAAGTGGTCATGCAGAAGTACTATATGCAGTTAGTTCTTACCCAGAAAACATCAGATATGAATAAGGTTTATAAAGATAGAATGTGCAATCCAATCTATCTTCTTTTTCTCCCTTTTAATAATATACCTTATTTAAGAGAAATACATTCTTCAAAGACTAGTAAAGCACTTGGGCAATGGCCCTAGGTGTTGCTCGGCTGACCTGTTTGTCTCCATCAGCTTTTTATTTGTGAAAGGAGAAAATTTGCCTTGCTGAGAATTCTTTGTTTTAGACATGCAGATTTAGGTACCCGAAATGGTTTAGCTGGAAAAACGGTGGCATCTCTCTATTTTATTTCCATATAGGCGTATCCTCTCCTTTGGAAGATTCTCAGCTGAGAACTTAAAGAAGTACTTTGGTAGTGAACTCACAAATAGAAGGCCTGGGGGTTTAAGCTGGTTGCCAGCAGGAGACATTTAAGCATCAGGATTTGGGAAAACTTTTCCTGCTAGAGGGACCTGCTAGCAGAGACACATTCAAATGTTTGGAGTTTATGTTTTGAGTGAGTTCTGTGTCTGTCCTCCTGTTGCTTATGGACTTTCATTGTGAAGGTGGATTCTCCCCAGGACAATAGTCTCAAGGAACTGTCAGGCTTTTGCTTTAGATCAATGTGAGCCACAGCAGGACATGTGCTACATGTTGGGTGGTGTGGATGTCATCCTCTTTTGCTACATGAAACGATAATAAACGTAATGCTTTCAGCTATATTAGTAGGCATGCACGCGTAAATTGAAAGCTAGTCATTAGCTGGAGAAGCTGAGGAAGATGAACTCTTTTGTCAAAGGCTTTGAACAATGCTTATCCTTTCTCTCTGCCAGCATTTGGTTCTGGGGACTGCCAAATATGGATGAATCTATGAGTTGTCAGCCTCAATATAAGGAGGATTCTTTCTAAGTCTGCAAACTCTTCCTACAGGACATAAATCATAGCAAGGTTTCCCATTAGAAATGGAAAAGTGCAGTGTGTTTCTTAATTGGATCATTTCACCTCAATTAGTTTTGCCAGACAAACTTCTGTGCCAGAGTTCCTTGTGAAACCTGTATTTCAGGAAGGTAATCAAAAGCATCTCACGAGGGAGAGAAGCATAGTGATGCAGTTCAATGTCCTTAATAAGGTCCTGTCTTGTTTAGCTCCCAAGTTGTACCAGCTCCTGAACAGATACTCAAAAACAAGTCTGAGATCATGACCACCAAGGTGTTTTTAAGACAAGTTTAAAAAGGGCACAGAGAGAGAAGAAAGTCTGGAGGAAAACAAAATGTTAGTAAAGTTGTCAGGCCATTGTTTGCTCAATGCCTTTTAGTTTTATGGTGCCAGAAAAGAAAGCAAAACAAAGCTCCTCTCTGCTCCCATGCACGTTGCAGTTATATGGAGTCTACACCCCACGGTTCAATGCTGTTTTCCACCATCACCCTAAGTGCTTCTCCAGGGCACAGTCCAACCTCTGGTTGATGGGGGTTAGCCCCAGTGCACCCTTGGGCAAGATGATGCCACCCATCTCTACGGATGCCGTAATTACTGTCATTTACTGTGAAATTTTGGGTAATGGCAACCCTTAGCCTGAGCTTGGAATGTCAGTGTGGCTTGCAGAAGACCATGTATGAGATGAAGACTGTATCCTGTAATAAACTGATAATTGGAAGGGATAGTAAAAAGACTGGTAGCAAGCCCGAGTAAGGTATCATTAGGGTAATTGTTTATGCTGATTTTATTTTTTATTATTTAAGGAAAATCCTTCATAAAATTGTTTTATTCAAATCAATCTGTTGTCATTTATCAATTATCTGCAGACTGTTTCTTACCTTCTGGGTGCCTCGTGTTAATACCACTTGAAAAGCAGATATGAAGTGCTCAGCCTTTTATTGATATTAATGAGTGGCCTCTGGTCACTTTCAGAAACCTACTAAAAGCCAGATTTTCCAGAATATTTGGCATCCGAGAGTTCCCACCGTGACAAATAAGGCTGTGTTTTGAAAGGGAGTCCGCCAGCAGGCCCAGGCACCCTGTCATTTCTTGTCAGACAGCCATGGGATGGGCCTTCCAGCTAATAAAGCCTCATCTGAAAATGGCTTTGCCTCATTGCTCTAGTGAAAGGTTGTTCCAAAGCATCATTGCTGTGAGGATTAAGTAACCTTCTAATTTCCAGAGCAAACACGCTCATGAGAAGCTCTTCTTTTCCTGTACTGTGTCGTCTGGAATGTATTTATAGGCCACAGATGAATTTCCTCTCAGCTCCTGTTTTACTTGGCTAAGGAGCAGATACACCCAGAGAGGCCAAGCTCTTTTGCAAGTCTCTACTCTGTCGATTCAAAGCAAATCCTTAACAGTATTTTCCAATTTTTCAAGAGATTTTCCAGTTCTAAATGGCAAAATCTCCAACACAAAGTGAGTCAGTATCTTTCAACAGGTACATTGATTAATGCATTGTTTCGAAGGAAGTCTGAAAAAGTGAGTATCACATCCATAGCAGCGCAACTGTGGGAAAAAAAAAAAAGTTATTTTAGTACTTTCTTCATACTCATGCTCAGCCTACTTTGGCTCATGGTTTTCATGCTCAGCCTACTTTGCCATTCAGATGTTCTAGCAGTCAGCAATTCAGAGTGACCAGCAGAAAAGGAGCAGAAATACTTTGAACCTCTGCTGAGCTTTTTTTGCATGAGGTGTAGCCATGCAATTGTTTGAAGAAACCACATGCAAGCGTACTGAGGGATTTTTAGATCAGAAGCTATCACTGGTCATTTCACTTGACTGGAAGCATGAGTTAATTTAAGCAAGTCCAACAGTATCAAAACTATATTAAAAGCTTCCCCAGGGATGATCTGCCCTGATTCAAGACAAAGACTTTTGAAATCATCCATTAAAACTTGAAACTGCTTATGAAGTGTGACTTTATTGTAGAGGAACTGTTTACACTGACATAATATATACACGTGTTTTCAAATCTGAACACATTAGGAGTACTAATCAGTGAGAAAAACTATCTAATAACCTACAAAGTGTCTTACCAACCATACATATACAAGGGAACATTCATACGGTGTCTGTGCTGTGGTTTCCAACCTTTCTCAAATTATAAACTCAAAAAATAAATGTGGCAGATTGCAATCTACTGACAACAGCTCCCTTTCAGGAGCTTCTAAAAGCATGCCAGGGATCCCTAGGAGTCTGCCGGATACAGGTTGTAAGCTGGCTCCCTGCAAGTTTTAAATAAGTTTACAGCAGTGAGGGCAAATAATCTTAAAATATATATATGAATATATATATATATAAATGCAATAAAGCTTTGGGAATCCTCAGAACAATCTCATTCAGTGTTTTGGAACATTTCTCAGCATCCCTGTTTCCAGAGCAGAAGCCAATTTATTGTCTCTTTTATTTCTACAGAGCTATTGTGCTACTGACATATTTTGTCTCTATCATAGCTCTTCAATTCAGTTTTGTGCCAAAAATCTTTCCTTTTATTTATTTATTTATTTATATTTTTTCCTAGTCCCTTTTGTTCTTCTCAAGCTTAAGTTCTTCACAAGTTACTAATTGTTTTATGGACAGTGTTTTCAACACCTCACTGTTGACTGAGTTCTTTCTCTGTCCCAGTGGAAACTGTACAGCTTAGGTTCAGGATGGATTTGTTACTTGAGGTTTCTGGCAAAGATTAAGTCTACTCACTTTGTCAGGCCTGGAGACCCTGAAAAAAGACATGCACTCTGCATGAGCTCCCATGTCATAGATTGCTGGGATGAAGTCTCTGGTACTTGTGGAGAAACTCCAAGATATAAGATACCTAGGAGGATTTTCTGAGCTTCATATCTGATACAGAGAAAGAGACATTAAGAAGTTGAAAAAACAGACGGGAAAATATGAGAGGGTAGAAGACTAACCATCAACATGACAGAAAAATACTGATATTGCTGATACGGTCAGCTGATGGAAGGAGTCAGGGGCAAGACAGGGTATGGGATGAGGTGCTAGGAGCCAGCATGACAGCAGGGGAGGCAGGGCATGGCAGGTCTGGTAACGATACCCAGCCTCAGCCAAGAGTCCAAATTGCCAGTCTGGTCTGTTGATAAGGCAGGTCTGAGGTTAAGCTGGGAATTCAGACAGTGGGCTGGGGTCAGGGCCTGGATCCAGACAATCACAGATGATAATAATCAAAGACAACAATGGCTTAGACAGGTTTTGCTAATTAGTTAGGGCGTCATTAAAAAGTTGGTGATAGGAGTTAATCAGTCAACACAAGGATAAAACACGGAAAATCTGTTTTTGATCTCATCTCATACAGCTGCATTCATACAAATTCAGAGAAATATTCAGCAAAAGCAGCTGAACTGAAGATCTCAGGGACCTGAGCATGCAAAAGCTCTGGACATAGAGTGACTATGCAGTTTCCAATGCTGTGTATGTTTCTGGTAATAAGATACAGTGACAGTCACACAACAATTATATCCACCTGTTCATGATGCAATTGCATTCCCGCTAGCTGACTATGGGATGATGCTATATGGATGATGTTATATGACTGGAGCCTGGCAGATGTAATATTTATACATAATGCAGGGGTCAAAGTGATCTTGGCTCACAGAAGCTGCACAGAACTTCATGTGGAAATTTGTGTGGTCACCACAGCTTCACTTTCAATTTTGGCATTACCTCACTGAGAGCTTTCTGGGGTATTTCTAGATAGCTATCCATATGGTATGGCCAAAAAGAAGAAAAAGTTGCTCCTACAGCTTGGGTTTGGAGAGTGATTAAGTAATTAGTTATGAAGTAATAAAATAGAGATAAGTAATTCCTTACCATTTATACAAAATAGCTGTTCTCCCACCTCCCCCTTGGGCATTTGCTTTTATAGATTGAGCATCCAAACACCTTTAATCCCGCATCACAGAATAACATCACATGTTATTTAAATTTCTGTTGCCTGTGGCTCTCCCATAGATGCTCACTATGGGCCTACTCCTTTGAGTACTGTTCCCAAACATGGACACGGGAGCACAGCTGGGGAGTCATTACCAATTAGTAGCATGGCGTAATTACCTTTCATGCTTCAGCTATTACGTTCCTGTAAATACAGCCAAGAATACCTTTCTTGCAAGAGCATCACAGAGTTGACTCATGTTCGGTGTACGATCCTGCATGGGCCCAGACCTGTCTCATCTCACACACCGAGCGAGACCCATGCCGCTGGCTTCTGCCCCCAGCCTGCCTGCAGCGAGGTCGAGAGCACAGCTTTGCTGTGTGGGGTAGAGCCCCCACATGCCAGGCACAGCTGGTTGCCCCCACCTGCAATTTTTTTGCCCCTGCCAGCCACCAGCAAGCCCACCTGGAAGACTGGTGCTCCTGTCACAGCCCGTAGCTGTGCCACTGCCCCGTCATGTGAGTGGAGGCTCCTGAATGTCCAGGCAACCTGGTGTGCCATGAGTTTATGTGGGTGCTTGAAGAGTCTGTAAGCCCCAGATCCTTCCTAATTCCCTGTCTGATCCTGTGATCTTCTGAAAGTTCAATATGCAGAGAAGACTTGGATGGAAACTTGTTTTCCTCCCAGAATTATCAGGCTTGGCAACTGGAGAAAAGGTAGAGGCATGTTTCAGCTACTTCATCTGAAACCTCCACAAAAAAAGCCTTGTATTTATAGAGAGTTCCCAAGCATTTTCTTAAGTTGAAGCACTGCTCAGAGAGCTCTAACAGGGCACTTACAAAGATCTCCATATTCAGTGGAAACCTATGAAAATCTTGGTTCTTTTCATGTTGCTGAGCCTCCTCCTGATTCCCACACCCATCCTTAGTTTTACATGCTCAGCTGCTGAAAGTAGGAGTGCCTTCTGTTTTATGGCATGCTAGTCTTTTCATGTAATAAAGAACACTCGTTGGGGTTTTATAGGCTTGTGTGTCTCATTGACAATGAATACGTTTTCTTCCATGGTATGGATTAAGGTAGATGCTGCATTGCATCACCTAAATTAGCGATTGCCAGGCTTCACCTTAAAGGTGAAGCTTCCTTTGTGTACTCTACATTTCTGATCTGTGTTCTAGCTAGAAGGGAATAATATTCCAAAGTGAGATACTTGTGGGTGGTCATCATTACTACAGGCGCAGGAAAACCTTCTTATGACAGCTGGCCCTTGAATTGCCAGCTTCTGGGTCAGTGATGGTATTTTTGTCTGTATTGGTTCAATAGCCAGCACAGTGAGGTATTTGACTAGTGACACGAGGGACTGGGTAGTTGGCCATGAGTGACTCGAGTACCTGTCTCAGTCTGAATCCACGGGCTGAACTGGAGTGTCCACCCCAACTTCAGCGACCCACCTCAGCTCCAACCCTGGCTGTGCCTGGATGGAGGCACTGGGAAGCTAAGCCACCACAGCCAACAGCAGAGCAACCCTTCCTAAAAAAAAAAGAAAAAAAAAAAAAAGAAAGAAGAAAAAAGAAAAAAAAAAAGTATCAAAAAGTAGTTCTCACATCACCGACTCCTTTAATATGATTTTTAAATGCCAATACTGAGATGTTTGCTTTGCTCTCTCCATGATCTCTCCTTAACTATTTTTTAATGAGATACAAACATCTGCAGTACAGTCCCTACTTGTGATTGAGCCACCCTCCAGGGAAAAAGCCCTTCTCCAGCTGGTCCACGCCTTCCATGGGTATGCAAGACCCCCAGCCCACCTGGAGAAACCAGCTAGCACATGAGCACAAGGCAACTTCAGCCTTCTGTGCGGCTCACATTGAGCTACCCTGTTCCTCTTGCCAAGGGCTTAACACCTCGTTTCCTTTCAACAGGCACTTCCAGACGAGTATTAGGTGCTGGGTGTGTTGAGATTGCCTTGTCTGTGGAGAATTGTCCTTTCCTTCAAGGCACCAGATTGCTCTCTGCTGCTGGTTGCCTCATCTCTCCTCCACATGGGTGGAAAAACCACCTCTGGCAACACCTAGCAGTGCCTTGTGCCACTCCCTGATTTTCTGTCTGATTTGGTACTCGCTGCGGCTCTGTATCACCGGGATGTTTCTGCTCTGAAGCACGAACCCACGTGCTCCCCAAGCTGCAGTGTTTTTGCAGTTGGGTGGGAGCAGGTTTCGTTTGGGAAGGCAGGGGGAGGGATGGTACCGGGTTTCTATTTCCGTACACCTCTCTAGAGCCTCAGGCTCCCACTCTGCCGTGCACGGCTGCTGCCTTGCAAACACTGAGAAATTCCATTTCTTCCCTCTTGTACTCAATGGTTTCACCTGACTTTCTCCTGCACTTGGGCGCCAGTCTCATACCTGGCCCCCTAAATCCTAAGAGGGTCTCGAAAGAAACTGGGCACCAGCTAATCTGCTGCTTTCTATATATATCACTGGAGTGCATGACACATTTCCCAAAATAAGCTGCAGTACTCAGGAATTGCTGCATTGTCATGGGGGGCAGAACAGGAAACAGCTCCTCAGCTTTCAGGAGAGCCTTTATAGCTAACCTGACTTGTCACTTTTCGGACTGAAAGCAGCAGGGTTTTTCCTTCTTCATTGGCTTCCCCTTTTCACAACACAAAGTGGTGTAACAAATGAAACAGATGTAGTTTAATGGCATTTTAGCAGTGTTGCTTTTAGTCATGGAAGTCAGAGGGATAATTGCCTGCGGACCTGCAGGGAGCTCATTCAGCTCAATAATTTAATTAGAGAATTCAGCTCTGACTTTCATCGCATGACACTTTTGTTGGTTCTTCAAAGCTATCAGGGATGCCACCCTGCAAAATCTGCAGCCCCTCGTCACCTCGAGTGGCACGGCCTGGCTGGTGTTAAATTCCCGAAGATGTGAGCCTGTGAGGTGTCTGATGTACTCTTCAGACAGGACGCTGCAACCAGGCTCACTCAGTGCCCAGTGAAAAAAGGAGTGTGATTTTGCATAACTGAAACCATAAACTGGAAGTAGAGGAATGCATCTACACGGTTTGGACTGGGTAGATTTCTTAAATACAACTCATCAACATAAACGCTGGCACATTTTTATTAGTCCTTAATGAACATAAATGGTAGGAAAAACTAATGCTTAGGCAGAGACTAATGCTTAGGCAGGCGTGTTTTTTATTTTTTATTTTTTTTATTATTATTTTTTTTTCTTATAGTTGTTGCTGGCAGCAGAAATGAGAAGTCTGTGACTTCAGCCAACAAAGCCGTTTGTATGCGGCAGCCTATGCACACAGGACAGAAAGTCTCAGCTAAAAATTTCATCCAGCCTTTCTGTTTGACGTGCACTTGTGAAGTCGGTGTGCTGACGTGGGGGTTTCATCCTCCTGCTCCTGCCGGGTTAGCACATGGAGAAGGGCAGCGCTTCCAAGAACTGCTTTCCACCTTGTTTTGATGGTGGGTTAAGTAAATGCAGGCGATTTCAGGCTCTCCAGCTGTGTGATATGCCCCGGGGACACACCCAGGGCACCCGTCCAGCTCCTCGGTTGCTCTATCACCAGCAAACAGCTCCAAAACCACCACAGCTTGTGCCCTGCAGGGACCAGAGCAAATGCTGAGCAGCTGCACTAGGTGGCACTTTGTGGGCTGCTGGCTGCTGACCACTGCTATTACAAACAGTGCATGGAACAAATCCCCTCCACAGGGGGACAAGTTGATCATTTTTGCTCCCACTGCCCCCCATCTAGCTGCATCTTGCAGTTTCCTACCTAAGACTGCTGTCAGCTAGCTTACAGCTACTTGTCCTCCTGCCAGCTTTGTCCCCCAGAAGTGCTTCCTCCCCCCGATGTGTGTTTACACAGCAATCCTCCCCAGCGCTGTTTGTGCAGGGTTTGAGGTGTGTGCAGAGCCCCAGGCTCAGTGGCTGCTGCCTCGCAGGGCGTCTGGCTTGGGGCATGTTGGCACCAACACCTCTCTGCAGCCTTTCCTTGCAGACTTGAGTCCCTGCCCGGGCGGCACACAGAGCCTTGCAGGAGCTCTCCCTGCCCACATCTCCCTTCTGGCAGCTCCCTCTTGCTGTTCACCACCTTGGCTATTGGCTTCAAGCTTTGTAACCCCTCGGTTCAGGATGGGAAAGCAGATTTCGCCATCCTGAGCGGAGCCCTGCCAGCCCTGTGTTAGTTCCTCAATAAATAACTTCCTCACTGTTTGTCCAGAGGTCCTCGTGTGTTCTCGGAAAGTGCCTTATCTTTGCATGAATTCACTCCTGGCTGCTTTGCCTCCTGCCCATCTCTGTGAATTCAGGCATCATTGCATGTGTCAACCAGGGCACTTCAGTTAATGTTTTCATGAAAGCTGTCTTATCCAGCCTGCTGCAACACCGGCCTGGCTGCACGCTGCCACTCCTGGAAAGGGAACCCTGTCCCTCCTCTGCAGAAGGCTGGAAAACTGCCCATCCTCTCAGGAGATGCTGGACATAAGCTGTTAAGTGTGAGAGATGCAGGTGCTTTCCACAGGGGGATTGTTTGAAGAACAAACAAACCAGCCCGGCTGTGCGGAGACAGCTCGTGGGTGTTGTGTTTGCTGTATTTGGGTCAGAGACGAGTGATAAAAATAGGGCTGTACACGGCTTACTGGGCAGGCTATGCAGCACCCGTACATGTACCAGCACACAGCACTGGTCACTTTGCTCCCCTGGTTGATGCTGCATTCACTAAAAGCAGCTGGAAGTGGGCACTGACAGAGAGCCACTGCTCCTCTTGGTCCCACAAATGCCCTCTGCAACCTCACAGCTTTGGGTTCTCCTTTTCTATGCAAGGGCACTGTGCAAGCTGTAAGGGGGTAATCTGTGCCTCCAGCTGTGAGTCTGCACCTCGGCATGGCAGGTAAGGGAGACCGTGTGAATGGAGAGAGAGCAGAGCATCATCTGTGTGGTTGGGAAGGGGGGGAGATAGAGGACCCCTGGTGAATGTCAGGGAGAATGGCTTGGCTTCACCTCCGCTTGCTGTGCAGCTAGGTGAGGTTGGAAAGGAAAAACAGACTTCTGCATGGCTGAAATCTGAGCGCATTTACATTTCTGATGCCCTTATTGTGAGGAACAAATTACAGGAAATTGGTTCCTGTCCTCTGCTTTACACGTATTTAATCATTTGCAAATATAGCTGCTAATGAGTAGGTCGGATAAGGCTCCTGACCCTGCTTTGCCTCCTGTGCAAATGAAAGCCCTCGACCTGGGGGCAGGACTCCCTCCCAGCCCACTGATGAAGACTGAGGACAGGGGTGGCAGGATTCGTGCTTCTCACCCCCTTCTCACTGCCCCAGAATTGCAGAGCAAACCCTCACTGACCCCTTGCAGCCCGTGCCCTTGCTGGAGGGAAGCACAGAAGGGTGTGCTACCACTTGCCAAAGCTGCACAAATTGACCATGCCTCCTGCCTTTGCATGCTTTGTGCAGTCTGTCAGCTCAAGCATGGGCTCTTCCAAACTGAGGATTAGCAGGATGATTGCTGAAATAACGTGTGAGTTTGTTCTGTGGGTACATGGTGATGTTTCTGAACACCCCTGCAGCCGGTGCCTGCCTTGCAGGCTACCTCTGCCACCAATAGCTCCCGCACACATCTCCCTCGGCTTCCAGTTCACTTCCACCAGAGGCAGGGCTGTGCCTCCCAGAGGTGCCCTGCAGCCACCTGCAGGTGCTGGTGGCAAGAAATGATGTCAGTCCCACGGCCAGCCCTCACATGGTGGGTGCTTGCTTTGGCTTGCATAGTGTTTGGGCTGGCGGGTTCGCTCCCAATGCTGCTTTGATGTCATCGATCACGAGCCCTCGGTGAGTCTGTGTCTGAAGCAGCATGCCTCCAGAAATGCCAGGGCACACTGCAACAGGCGCGTCTCCTCCCTTCCTTTGCCTCCAGGGCCCCGCTGAAACCTCAAGATTTTTGAAGAACAAGGTGTCAGCTGGTGGCTGTGCTGGTCACGCTCTTCTCAGAGGGTGTCTGAAGGCACAGATGCATTGCCAAACGTTTCGGTGACCTTGGTGAGAGAGGATGGTGACCAGTGATACTATGACACATTTCCAGAGACCAATGTGTCCCAGTACTTCCTGAAGATTTTTGCTGGCTGAGAAAGCTCGTCCACTCAGTAGCCATTTAATTAATCTCTGAGTGTGACACACAGAACATCCATCTATTTTCATTGCCAGTAACTCTTCATGACGCAGGATGTCACGAGCTCGAATCCCAGCAGATATACATCCACATAATGAGGGAAAAATAATTCCCTCTGCTGCACGAATTGGTGGCAGAGACTCCGGCTTTTGCTATGCAGAAGTCACGCTGGAGCACTGCCACAGTCCCTCTGGACCTAGTGGTATGTGGCTCGTGTCTTGCAGGACAAGAATCATTGAAGCAGGGTCAGGAGGGTAGGCAGTGGGTGCTGTTAGCCCCGATCCCCTGATCCTTGGGGATCTTGATGGTGGGGACCCTGGCAGCAGTGGTTTGGGAGCAGCCCAGCCTGCCCTGCCTTCGGCACGTGCCTGACCACAGGCTATGTGCTGCGGGGTGGTTGCTCCTCTTGCACCATCTCACTGACATCTGTGAGCTCAGCCATCGTCCACCAGGGGACACTGAGTGTCCTTTCACACATGTCCCAGGGCCCATTTGCAGGCCCAGGGTTGTAGCAGTGGAAGAAGACCTCACAGGGCCCTACAGCACACAGCGTTTTAGTCTTAGCTGTGAAAGCAGGCGAATTTAAGGCGAAAATTTAGCACAAAAAAGGCTCTAAGTCAGGAGTTTTCCAATCAGAAATGATCAAGACAACACAGCTGAGATGCATTATGTGAAAATAATTGTATTCATAGGACTTGTGTCCAACTGTGTATTGGATGCAATGACAAAGTGGAAGCAGCTTTGGTAAACGTAACACTGATGTGAATAACACCTTATGAGAGACATTCATATTTTGTCCACCTCAACTGGGCTTTAGGAAAGCAACAGAAATAAGATGCCATGTGGGCAGAAGAAGGGGCTGTACAGGCCCAACAAGAGCTGCAGCGTGGCGCAGCCACGTGAACTGGCAGCTGCTCTTAATGAAGAAATTTTGCTTTTGGATGATGAAAAGGGGATATTTTCTTCTGTATGGGCAGGACAAAGGCTTTGTGGGAAAGCTAGTGTGATGGATAAGGAAAGCACCTACATTTACTGGGGATTTTCAATGTGGGTGTTAGAAAGGATGTTCTATACAGTCCCCTGACTTTGTTTTGTCAGCTATGCTTGAAATATTGTGTTTGCACAGAGGTCATGGTCTCTGGGAGTTTACAGTAATGCAGCGTGACACACACTTGTGTTGGTCAGCCTCATCTGGAGGAGCTTCTAAAAGGGTGATCTTGCTGGATGTGGCTGGACGACATCTGGGTGAATCAGTGACTTGTCAGCTCTAGGTTGGTGCAACCTTCCAGTGCAGAGAGAGGCATTGCTAAATTTATTGTCTGCTGGTCAGAGTGGAAGAGTGGGATGATGTTTCCCATCCATGAAAGGACACAAGACCTTGTCTGCATCACAGAATCAGAGAAAACTTAGGTTGGAAGGGACTGCTGGAAAGCATCTGGTCCAACCCCCTGCCCAAACCAGGGATAACTTTGAAGCTAGATCGAGATGCTCAGGGCATTTTCCTATTGGGTTTTCAATATCTCCAAGGATGGAGAGTCCACCATTTCTGGGTCTCTACTCCAAAGTCTCAGCACTGTCATTGTGAAATATTATTCTAATATATCAGCTTAGATATATCTCTTCATCTGATATGCCTTGCTTGTAATAATGCTTGCTCTTCTTTCTCTCTCCCTCTCTCTCTCTCTTTTTCTTTAAAGAGCATGAAGTTCCAGAAGGATTTGTGTTTTACCCCCAAGGATCCTTAAATAAAGTGAGATTGTGCTCGATATTGGTTTCCTACAAACAATGTTATAATGAATACTTATTCTGAATTCTTACCCACTTCATGTCCTAGTAGAGCAACAAGGGACATTGTTTTAAAAACTAAACGTAGTTATTACAAAATAATAATATTATTAATAATAACAATAACAATAACAATAATAATAATAATAATAATAATAATAATAATAATAGTCAGCTTCTTTCTAGATTCCTTCTGGGGAAGATAATACCATGGTCTGGTGTACGTAAGCATTGCCTGCAGTTTCTCTTAAGAAGCAGAGATATGCAGGTTCACAAACAATTATTTCAGTCATTCATATTTTATATTTGAGCAGCTTGAACAGCCTCTGCAGCAAAGACTAGCGGAGATTATGAAAGCCTGTTTTAGCTAAAAAGCTAAACTTCAGGCTGCATCATTTCTTAGTAGGTACTAATGCCTCCAATGCAGGTGGAAAAGCAGAGCTCCTCTACATGAAAACTGGGGACCAAACAGAATGAAATCCTGTTCCTACAGAAGTCAGTAGGAACTGTGCCCCTGTCTGGGGGGGTACCTGCTCCCCTGAGCACCACAGCCTGTCCCTCAAATACTCCCACTGAAATGCTGAGCCAGCCTACTTGATCCAACTGGTGATAGCTGGTAGGAACATAACACCAGAGATATTCCTTCCTGAGCAAATGAGCATTTGCAATTTAAGCAGAAGCTTTTTCTCATAGCTTAGGAAAACAGCGATGAGATCATTGCTACTACATTTTGAAGACAGCGGGTGAGCGAAAAGCAAAGCTTCGCCATCAGGTGGCACTCTGAGCATGCTGTTCAGCTGGGGTGTCACTCAAAATGTTCCTAGGCTGGAGGAAATTCCTTCAATTCAGTAATATGACATAAACTTCATGAGCTGTGATTCATTTCAGGTTAACACCCTTTATTTATTTCTGCAAAATTAATCATCCAGCTATATTTGCTGCATTGTTTTCAAACACAGGAGTCCTAGGAATAGAAGTACAGCAACTCCTTGTTTTCATAATGTTTCTTTATCTAAACAGTTACTTGGCTTAATATTTTTGCCGAAGCAGACTAAATCCACTATTTGTTCTCTATAGTAAACTGGCATATCTTGGCATCTGTTCTGTTTGCTTCTGTCTTTGTTCTAATTCCTTACCATTGAGCTGATCTCAACATAGGAACCTGAGTTAATGGTCTCCATTTTTTTCCCCCTTATTAACCTTTTCAGCCGTTTAACTGTATTTGTGTATTTGCAGTCTCCTCTATTGTTCTGCATGAGGTTTCACTTGGGAAGAATTTCAGTTAAGACCTTTTTATTATTTATTTATTTATTTTATTTTTTTAAGGATTGTACTTCTAGACAAAACATAGAATATAAAAAGCCTTTCCTGTTAGTTCTCCCGATTTATTTATTAATTTATTTATTCATGCATTAGGGTGGCTTAGCTCTACATTACTGCTCCTGTAGAAAGAAATTGTAGTTAGGGTAATTGAAGGGTGAAATTAAAGGATTCATGGTTAGCACTGCAGAACAGCACTGCAGACTATAAAATTGCTGTTCTGTTTCTTGAAGCCAGAATTTCCTTACTGGTACGAGTGGGAGAGAGACCGTGCTTTCCAGTGCATCGGTAAGTACTGCTCAACTGCAGAAGAGAAGAGGGCTGAAGGATTTTTGCACAAAAGCCTCCCCTCCCTCCAGCGTATTTGTAAAACCTCTTTTTTAAAATCTTTTCAACCAAACGACCACTGAAACCAGTTTAAGTGCTCCAAATCCCAGCTCTCACCCCTGCATCCCCTGACCCTAATACTGAGTGTACTCCCTGCCATTCACCACTCCCCTCCCCAAAGCCCTTAACAATGTGGCGCTTGTTACGGGGAAAAGCATGAGCTCATCCTTTGTAATCATCCGACCGCATTAGCTGCCATTCCAAAGGAGGTTTTGTGGCAATTTATGAATACATTCAGACAAGCCAGTGCTGTATAAACTTTGGTCGAATCTTCAGGGAGTAAAACAGAGTGGATTAAGTCCTCATATCTGCTGTAAGAATAGGTTGTATGAATACAGGGAAGCCCTGGTTATTCAGATAATACAGTCATGTTTCAATCTAAATACAAGATCTCTTAGAGGCTCAGGGAAGCAATGCCCCAGCGTAGTCTTCAGGCACCCACACGGCCGGGTTACACAGATAATCCTCTGATCCTCTGACATTCAGGACTGGATGGAAACAAAGGTGAGAAAATGAGAAATGCAAATGAGTAATTCTGAAAGTGTGAAGGGAAGAGTGTGTTGAAGCCTAAGCCTGACAAAAATAGCAGCAAAACAACTGCATTTTAGGCAAATGAGTTATAATCACATGTAAATTGCATTTTTAATTGGGTTCACTGTAGCTTTCAATTTAGAGACCTGCTTGAACTCTCTATAGGTCCATAGTCTCCGTGGTCTCTATAGTCTCTGTGGTCTCTCTTCCACCTGTGGCACCGAAGAACAAAACCTTGCTAAAATACCTAATTTCCTAAGTCCTGAAAATCCGGCAACTGATGCCTTTTGTGCATTAACCACCCCAAAGGTCTTCAAAGATAAAGCACCAGTACTGTGCTGTAGTCACTCGCTATCAAGAACAGAATTAGATGGCTTGTATGAGTTTTCCCACTGCATACCTGGGTACAACAAAACAGTTGTATCTCCACCTCCATACCATCTTTTCATTACCTGGAACATTAAAGAACAGACCAAATTCTGAATTTTGAGCATTACATAGCCTACCTAAGTTACATAATCTAGTTAAGAAAAAAGTTCGGTGGTGAAGTTCTAGAAATCTTCACCGATTTGCTTGTGTGACCTCAGAGGAGTCATTTTTCTCCTCTATTCATCCATTTTCCCCAGCCATTACATATTACATCTTGTTGCATTCTTTTCTGAGGATTCACACCATGCTCCAGCAGGGACAAGGGAAGGAGTGCTGTAGCTTGTCCGGGATTTCCTGCACCTGACTTGCCTAGGTTGGCAGAGACAAGTAAATTGCATGCAGGCCATGATTTTCCCTCTTTGTAATTAGTCTTTTAAATTTCCCTGTAACCGAGATGAGCCTACAAAAAATGTCACGGATGCAAAGGTCTTCACACTTTTCTAATTTTAATTTCATAATGTGAGCCTGGCCTTGAATCTAAAAATTAGGAGCTCAGACTCTCCTCTTAGTGCTGTGAGGGCAGTAATCTCTTTACGTAACGTGGGGAAATGGCACCACTCTGCCAGACAGCAGAGAACTCAGTGGGGAGCGAGGCTTTCAGATCCTTATCTATTGTTTCCTATACTGGCTCATGTGAAGTCATTTTTCTATGGTTTCTCATTTTTAAATAGAATGTAATTCTGGTTTATTTATTTATTTATTTATTTCTCCCAGCCACACAGCTGTCTTTTATAATACTCACAGGTTACATTAAACCAGTGCACTAATTATCACTGCATCAAGAGAGAGCAGCATGAGAACTGCAGATAAAATGGGAAATAGAGCTACAGCAATAAGTACAGAAGATTAAACCTCACTCACGACCTTTTAAGACTTCTGGGTTAGCTCTGTGCTACACACTGTGATAAAGTGGAATTTCCTGGCTTTAACAGAGAGATACTCACATCTTTTTGTTCCAAAACATAAAACACTACTGCTTAAGTAAAAGGAAAATCATCCTCGTCATATGCCAGGCTGCTGAATGGTTTTTACTTCGCCCAATAACATGCACAAGTACATATTTGGCAGTCCTTTATGATAATTTGTATATTCTATTACTAACATGCAGTCAAGAACACCAAAATAATTTAACGTTGTAGTAGCCAGGAAAGTAAACAGCTACTTGTAGTATTACCAGCTTACAGGTGGCACAGAGCAACAGAAGGATAGAGGGATTTATGTGACTTGCCAGACATCAGGAAATGAAGCTTTGCCAGAGCCAAGAGATATCCTCTCTGTCTCATGTTTTAATCCCTAGTCTTTTTTCTTTCCATTAAGATAAAATATGTTACCCTAATCCACAATATCTATTTTATTTTATTTTTTTCAGGTAAGCCCTAAATCACTGGTATTCTCCAAAGGTTCTACTTAAAAAAGCAGTGTGTGATCAGCTAATGCCCATGAATATTTTAGCTAGTGTCATTATTTTTTCAGGGTGGTAAATGTTACAGGGAAGAGCTGAGAGCCAGCACCACTCTGCGTTTTGCTCCACTCAGGAATAGGACCATGGAGTCACGGTATTCAGGACAGGCTGCTCGTTAGCCCTCACTGTTTACTAAGCATCTCTTCGTGTACGAAGACTGATCCTCACAGTGTGTGTTTTTAAGCAGCTCACAACGCCTGCCTTGTGCAGAGAAATTCGCCATTCAGCTTTGCTGCTGCTGCTGCCCCCGGGTCGCCACACGAAGCCCTCCTGCACCCCCTCCATGTCACCAGCCACCGCTAGGTGATCTTCAAACACCTTCATTTGCCACCCCGTGTCTGAAAGGGAGACGTAAGCAGCCGACAAAATTTTCCACAGAGATGCTATTCATGAAAATATTCCGTGCGGCTCGGCGGAGCGCGAGCTGCAGTTTTGAGTTTCCTGGGAAGAAAGCCTATTAAGCAGCCTTTCTGGGGGGATTGCCATAGCAACCCTCACACAATGCCAGCGGCCCAGATTTGCTTCAGCCCCTTGTTTCTGAACTGACAGCAGTGATTTTAATGCTCCTTGAACCAAATCTTAGCATGCGGAGACCGCTTTAGAAAAATGCTTTTAATCAGGGCCAGTTGGTCTCTCTCCTTTATTCCCGAGAGGCGAGCAGGGATGCCTTTCAGCTCCGCATCCCCCTCTGCCCCCTCCAAGTCGCAGCTGGATAACGGCCACAAAGCAGTCCCAGGTCCTGTAATTTCAATATCATTCAGTGTTAGAAGACACCCTGGAAATGACACTCCGGTTTGCTTGCACGGGAGATTTTTTTACAGAGTTTTGCCACTTCAGGCTGGGAGGTTGGGAGCACGGCATGGAAATAGAAATGGAGCTGTCGCAGAAGCCCCCAGTGAAGTGAGAGCAGGACTGGGACTCGGGACAGCAGCACTCTGTAAAATGGAGCAGGCTCCTCTGTTCATTTTAAGCATCCCAAGGAGGCCAATATCTGAACGTTGCCAGCTCAGTAAGCTGTAGCAGGGTCCCCTGGTGACACTTGGTAGGGCATAATGCCACAGTCAGGGCTGCCTTGTGGTGCAAGCTGGTGACATGGGAGATGGGGGAGCGGAGCCAGCAGCTGAGGATGCAGCTCGGAGCCAGTCCCCTGCCTGGGTAAAGCCACTCGCCATCTGACCGCAGGCACTCCGCACCCCGGGTGCCCAGGGCTGCCAGCGAGCCAGCATATGGGCTGGCAGTTAGACACAGCTCATGACAGAAAAGGAATGAAAATCAACAGTGTCTGACAGCAGTGACCCAACAAGCAAGCAGTCCCAGTCCAGGGCTGGTATTAAGGTGCAGGGCTACCACAGCCCCCAGACATCCCTTTTTTCGTCTGTCCCCGTCCTCTGCCCTTGCCTCCTGCCTGCCCAAGGAGCTTCACATCTCATCGTCTGCAGGGCACAAGAGGGTGGCAGGTGAGGGCAGCCTGGGAACAGTCCCTGGGGGGACTAAGTCAAATAATTTGTTTGTCCCAAGGGCTTGAATTGACAAGGCCGGGCATTCAGTTCCAGCAGCATGGGGCCCCCGCACACCCCACCATGTGCACCTTCTGTGAGGGGATATAAATCAAAGCTGTACATGTCACACGTTCCTATTGCTTCATCATGTCTGCAAAGGGACAGACACCAGCCCCTCCTCACAACTGCATGCAGCTCTTCATATACGTTGGCAGCACTCCTCGGATGAGTTGCTGTTTGCTGTAAGCATCTGCCCCTCAGCAAGCATGCGGAGGGTAGTGCTTAATGCTTCTGTCTTAAAAATCTGTGCAAACATGAGGAACAGAGCTCCTGAGTCACTGCATCCAGCCTTGGGCTATGTCAGGTAAGCACGCTAGGTGCTCTAATTAATCCTCCTGGTAGTCCTCAGATGGAGGGATGAGCTGCCTGGGGAAGGCAGGGCTGAACCAAATGTCAGCCCAGGTCTGCAGCACCTCATCTCCTCCCTGTGCTGAGGCTGTGCTCATCAGTAAATATGAGCAAATACGGCTCAGACAGGAGCCCAGGAGCCCTCAGCATCCTTGAGAGGGCACCAGGCCTCCCTGCAGCTGACCTCCACTCTCTGCAGCCGCATCCTCCTGTGAGCCCTGCTCTGGCAGGGGCAGCAAGGGCCTGGGAGAAAAGAGCTCCCTAAAGCAGGGGCTGGCAGAGGCTGGCAGCAGAGGTGATGCAGCAGATTCTCCTGAGCTGTGAGTGCATTTATATCCCTACCCCATCTGCTCATGGAGAAAACCCTCTACTAATGCCATGGGCTGGAAGGAAGCCACTTTTGCGTTTATCTGCATTTCATGCAGCTGGTGGTTTCTGACAGCATCACCCAGGGCAGCAGCAGAGGTGGTGAAGGAGGGGAAGGGAGATTTCCCTCATGCATCCACCACTACTGTCCATCACAGCAAAGGGAGGAACTATAAACTCTACCTTATTATTTCTTAGAAGATAATAATAATAATAATAATAATAATAATAATAATAATAATAATAATAATAATAATAATAATAATAATAATAATAATAATAAATGCCCCATTGGGTTTTATCTAGCACAAATATAGCCTTTGTCCCATTCAGAAACACAACAGCCTGTGCAAAATGAGTGTTTACAGGATAATTTGTCACTGTGGGAAGCAGGCAGGGTCCCAGCCTGACCACTTGGGTTATCTCTGCGCTTGCACGGCACTCGAGGAGCCGCAGACAGCCCTGACTTCCCAGCTGGGCCATGCTGGTTGGTGAGGCTGCTCTACTGCCTTCCCTCAGCAGTTTGCAGAGACAAGAACAGAAGAAATATTTGTGTGTGTGAGGAAAAAAAAAATAAAAATCATGCATTTTGCTTGAGGACTGGTGGCATTTGTTTTACCATGCTATGCCTGCGAATGTTTGTAAACACGGTGGGAATTTACCATATTACAGCAGTGACTGGAATTTGTTGCTTTTTTAATGGCACGGATGCACAGGGGATGCTTTGTGGCTTTTTCTGTCTTTTAAAGGGCAGCCTTCTCACAGGCTTTCCAAGGGTGCTCTGCAGACAGTCCCCACTGAGCCTCCCGGCTGGTGGCTGGGGGCACGAGCTGCACGGCGCTGAGCCAAAATCCCCCTGCGCAGGCCTGAAGCTTCAGCACTGCAGGAAGGTCTGTGAGCACCATGGGGATAGCTGGGAGAGCATTTAAAGCCTGTGCTGAAACCCAAACCAGCTCTACTTTGTGGAGGTAGTAGATCCTGCTCAGAGGACAGCTCCAACAAGCAGGGTTTGGGTGTGTGGGTCTGTCTGTTTCTGTGCTGGATGTGCCGCAGTGCAGAAGACCTGTGGCCTCCTGGAGACATTTCTCTCCACCCAGTGACACACAAATACCCACTCACTCAAAAATACAAGCTTCTGCAGTGGCTATTTGCATGGCTTGTGCTGTGAAACAAACTGAGTCTGCAGCCCCATGGAGAGGCAAAGGCTTTTAAGAAGCAGGTTAGGAAGTTGAGTGTCTGCAGAGGGTCCACATGGCACCAGCAGGAGATGGGCAAAGAACCACAGCCTTCCTGCTGCCTCAAGGCTTATAATCCCTTGAAATCCCCAATCATCAGGCTGCCTGTCCACGTGCCCTGTTCCCCGGTATGCTGCTGCTTTCCTTCCTACCCCCAGGTGCTGCTGCACCTGCCCCCAAGGAACACATACCATGCTGTGTAAAAACACAAGACCAGCAATTCATCTTTACAGGTATATTGAAAAAGCTCCTGTGGAGGAAACGCGCCTGGTGCAGCACAGCCAAGGCACAAGCAAGTCTTCGGTCAGGGAATAAGGCACGAGACTGCCACAAACAGTGATGCACCTTCTTAAAGGCTGAAGCTCAGGTTTGGCAATGTTAAGGGACAGCAGGCTGGATGAAGCCTGTGTTCAAGCATTCCCAGGCTTCCTGTAGCTCAGAGTACATTCATTTCCTTAGGTGAATGATGTGAATGCTGGAAGATAATTAGTGAATAACAGCAATTTAGTGCAGGGACAGGAGCCCTCTGGAGGTGCCAAATCTGCCCTCTCCCTGGGGAGTTTTGGAGGCCTCTGTGGAGCCTGACATGGGAGGACTACAGTCTCCTGGTGAATGCCATCCCGGAGACCAACAGATATATTAAATCCATCTCCCCTGGGGCTTGGGGCTGGGCTACATCCCCTCACTGGTTCAGAATGGGGCCTGCCATAGCGGCTCACAGCTGGGCATCGTTTGTTCCTCCTCCCTTGGGCAGCCCCCGCCAGGATGTGGTGTGTCACAGCTGGGAGCAGGCCTGCCTCGGAGCCCTTCCCAAACCTCTCCCAAACCCCATTGCCTGACATCCTGATGGAGAAGGCACTGAGCTCATCCTCTGCTGGGAATACTGCTGGCAACTCATGTGCCATGTCTCCTCCGCCAGGCCCTTGTGCTCTCAAAACAGAAAACAGCAGAGGAACCATGGGGAAAATTATCCCAGAAATGTTAAAACGTTGAGTGGCTCCTTTCCCTAGGTCCAGTCATCCCAGATGGAGAACTGAGGACTAGTGCCAAGATGCCAATGAGCTGCTGGGCCCCTAGGACAACTGCAGCACGATATACCCTCAAAAATTCTCTTGTAACGGGTGTGAGGGCCTCTTTGTTGTAGAGGCTCACATTTTCATTGTGGAATAAAGTTTACGATGCTAGGAGCCTGACTCATCTGGGCGTGTAACAGTACAGTTTTTATGTGACTGAGTCTTCTGGCAAGAAGCAAACTTCAACCGCTTGCTTGACCCAACTCAACTGTACCTGGGATGGGGCTTGCCAGATAATCCTGGCGCTGCACTAATCCTCCATCGTAAAATCAAAGCTTCGCATGCAGCTCCCAGCCGCCTCTCATCTCCCAGATCTATGACACATATAAGCCCTGAGATTATTCATTTTATCTAATTTGCTTATGTACTTAAAAGGTGCCGTGCGTTTGCAATCTGATGGTCAGGTGGGCACTGGTTTTACATGTAGGTGGGGCCTCATTCCTCTTCTCACTTGGGGATTTTCTTTTACTGCTAAATCTGTCTCTACATATTTTACCATCCTCCTTCAAGCTGGCTGAGCCTAACTCCCCTTTTTGTTTGTTATGAATGCTGGAAAGTAGGCAGGAGGTCTGTCTGTGACTTCTTGTTGGCCCTTAAAGACTTCAAGTTTTCTGCCATGCTTTTTTTCTACTAACAAGGAGTAGCAAAGCCTTCCTAATGCCAACTGAGCTGGATGATTAATCCATGAATGCTTATAGAAAAGTGCTGGAAGATGGAACAGAAATATATATATTCCCTTATTTGAGACCTGCAGCATTCTGCCTGATTTCTCTGGTGGAGACACCCACAGCTCTCCCCTCCAGCCTCCCTCTGGGACACTGCCTGATCCAAGCATACTCTGCAATTTCTGCCCTGTTGGAACATGCTTCCAGAAAAAACCCCACATGAGTAATATCATGCTCCCAAAGCTCCCACTGACTGCCAGGATGCCCAGCTGCATGGGAAGGAAGCAAAAACTGTCCCATGAGGATCCTTTTGATGGTGGAGCCCTGTCTGCAGTGCGTTCGTCAGAACCTCTCCAGGCAGTGCAGTCTGATTTGCAGCGAGGCTTGGTTTGCCATTGGAGATGCGTGGTAATGAATTCCCTTTGGGTCAACTCCATCTACAGCAGAAAACAGACAGATGGGGCCTGAGGGAAGCATTTCCATAATGAAGCGGAGAGGCAGAGCACCTCTAAGGATGCAGGAGCTCCCGTGTATTAACAACGTTCTTAACTAGTGCTTTTGATAGTCTTTTCCCACTAGCTCCACTCCTCAGATGACCCTTCATTCAGTTTTGCTGCTTCTCATTTTAGAGAGCTCCGTGAGCTTTTTTACAGCCCCATTCATGGATTTTTATTGTATTTCAGTCCTTTATGAGCTCATTGGTTGATTTCTTGCAAATCCAACAGGGCTATTTATTAACTGTGCAGGCCAGCAGTTATCACATACACGAGATACCAGTTGGAAATGTTAAATTTAGCCTCTTCTATTAAACTCAGGGTGTTCTTTTCCCATCAGAGATGAACAGAAACAAAAAAGATGTTTGTGAAGTGCAAGAAAGGGAGATGGAAGAAGGCAAGTGTGGGAGGAACATGCAAACGGCTTTCATGAAAATAACTTTTGAATGGCTTTTTTTTTTTTTCCTGTCACTTGAAGCTCAAAGATTAATGCACAACAGGGAATGCCCTTATTCAGGGAATATGCCTTGGCCACCCACTGTCAGAAGTGTTCAACATGTCATGTCCTTACCTGTGGGCACACATCCATGGGCTTGTTTACATGGCCGTGTCCTACTCCCCAGTTTTCAGTGACAAGCCACACCACAAGGACAAGACCTCAGGCCTCTCAGCTTTCTTCTTTTAAGAATATGCGCAGTATTGACCACTTTTGTACATCATTTTGTACTGGAACAAATTGTCCTGGGTTAATCTCCACTGCAAAGTAATCCAAGCAACTGGATGATCCAGATGCCAGCTCAGCAATTAGCCCTGTTTTGTGTTTTAATGCATTTTTCTGCTGTACTTCATGAAATTTTTATAGCATACATGAGTGACATTGAAAAGTCTGACTTGCTAATTGTACTGCCAGCTGCAAAGGTTTAGAAGCAATGAGACTGATTTAAAAATCAGAAGTCATAAGATAATACCTTTTATTTTTATTTATTTGTTGTTCTACTCCATTTGTAGGCTCAGACTACAGCCACAGACACATTTCAGGCTTTATTTCAGCAAAAAAAGGAGCATGTAAAAGGGGAAAAAAAGGGGGGGAAGGAACTGTCATGGTTTTCAGGAGGCTTCAGGAGCTGAGACCTGCAGAAAGCCAGCAGCCAGTGTTAGCTTTGATAAAAACAAGGAAGGCAGCAACTCTGTATTAAATATGATTTTGGAATTTAATTATAAAACCTGCTTCATTCCATGTCTGCTGCCTTTAGTTAATTTTCATCCCAAGCTAACTCTGCTGTTGCTAAGCCTTCCAGGAGAGAAACTCGTGTTTCTAAGGGCCCTTGCTGTTGACACAGCAGGACTTCGGCTGAAAACTAATCTGATGTGAAGGCTGGGTCTGGAGGACACCCTGGTGCATGTTGCCGTGCCCCTGGCTGCTAGGTCAGAGCACATTCTGGAGCTCAGCACTGCGGATAAGGGTTGCAATTGTGCTGGTGTTGTGGGTGGTGAGACACAGGCTGGTCCTATGGCATGGGGGAGGGATGGGAGGTGGAGGAGCTTGGGGGGGGGGGAGGCGGGCTGGGTTTGCTGCTGCTCCCAGGGTGCTTAATTGCGGTGGCATACATGGTGATAAGCTGCTGAGCTGCCTTTCATCAGCCAGGAAACCCAGCATGTGAAAAAATCCAGTGTGTCATTGTCTGCTTGCATAGCTGGCTGCCTGACCCACCAGCGTGCACGCAGGGCCCGGAAAAGAAAAGCAAACCCACGGCCAGAATTGGCAGTGCAGGAGCCGCTGGCCATCGTGCTGCCTGGCTGAGAGAGGTGCAAGTCTCAGGTGATGGAAATTAGCTCACTTCTGACATGCTGCATGCTTTGTTTCTCCCTTTTTCGGGCCACAGCCTGTGTGACAAAGCGTTTTCCCAGCTGCACAGAGGTGGCTTGGCCGTAGGGAGCTCAGGAGGGTGTGAGGGGTGGCATGTGCACTGGGGACAACCTCGCTTGTTTTTTGGTTTCCGGGCCCAACTCTTGAACACGGAGTGTTTGCAGGAAACCTGTAGTTTGCTTATTTGTTTATCCAGCTCTTCCTGTGACTTCCAAGGAACGGTTTTGTTGTCTCTATGCTAATTCGAGCGCTGCTGAATAAAGGGGCCTTTTTTCCCCCATTCTGTCCTGCGAGAGGTCATCTTTATTCAAGAGCTATGAATGATGTGCGCAGGGTACTAATCGCACACAAAGAGCCACGTCCGGAGCCAGCCAAGCATACAGCTGTCCCTTTGTTCACATAGATGGAGATGGGACCTAAAAAGTGCTCCTGACCCAGGGACAATAGCAGTGGCTCACGAGACGCCTGAGATTTGGCAGGGCCCCTCTTTCCTGGCGCTAAAGGGCCTTTATTAAACATAAATCACGTCAGCTGCTGCCACAGCCCTTTCTCAGCTTATAAAAGATTCCCCTTTGCTGCTTAACTGACATGATGGAAAGGAATCGCTCTGAAATACCCCGAAGAACCGAGTGAGGGACCAGGCTGGGGACAATTGACACTTCTGGCTGTTTAATATCAGCACTCTTCTGTCGCGGTTACAAAGGTGTTTGCAGCTGGGTTCATTTTTTAAGCTGGCCAGTGATTCAGGGTGCTTTATTGATTCCACGTTGGCTGGAAATGTTAGGAGGCCACAAGGTCAGATTTCATACCTGTGAATTATGAAGAATTATGTAGAGCACCACAAGCCCTTAGGATAAACATGTTGCTGGCACTGATATCGTTGGAAAAGTGTGATGCCTCCGGCACCAAGAAAATAAATAGGTGTAGAGCATCTCTGCAAAGAGCAGAGTGCCTCTGTCAGTGGAACTATTATTAGACTCTCCTATTCGGTGATGTGAGACTGGACTACTGCATTTCCCTGGGAAGGGAAGTAAACACTTTCTTCTTCCCCTTTGAAACAAAAGGGCAGCCTGAGAATAAGGAATGAAATTGCTCATGGGAAATGTTTTGCTTCAGGTAGCGCTGTTGGCAAACCCTGCACCTCATTACCAGCTGGGGTTCCTCTGTGAGAAGAGGGCCCGAGGTGTGACAGGGAGCACAAGACGTGGCAGCCACAGGAGCTTCAGGCAAGATGTGGATGTGTCAGGAGGAGTTTGAGGTCCCTCTGGCATGTCAGGCAGCAGGATGCTGGTTGAGGCTGGAGCAGTGTAGGGAACGACTTGAAGGACTCCCCCCGGGCTATAACTGTCTGGGCTCATTTTCTGCTTCTTGAACAGAAAGGTACCAGGCCAAGCAGCTATCAGCCGTACACTCTTAATTAACATTTGCATTCACCACTTGTTTATAACTGCACTTTAAAAGTAGCAAGAGCTGACTCAGACCAAGCCTTGCCCCATCCCTCCTCCCCCCCTGCTCCTGTTAAGCTCTGTTTCCCTTTAGTGGATGTATCTGATTTTCCAGCTGTCACGCTTGCTGGAGGACAGTTGTCACAGGGAACATATTTCTCTCCCACAAGCATCCCTGCCCAACGTGGTGCTGTCTCTGTTCCAGTATCTCACTCGCTCTCACATGCTGGGTGCACCAGGGCTGCGTGGCAATTAGCTCAGCCCATGCATTTGCATTACCCGCTGGAATAGGTACTTCAGTAGGTGGCATTAATCCCCTAATTCAGCATCCGTGCAACGCTCGGTGACATTTCTGATCCTCACCTCGTGGTGTTTGGGAAAGCAAATTAGTGTCTCTCATAGGTGAGCTCCTGCTGTCACCGGGTAATAAGCAGAGCAAGTTTTTCATATTTCCAACACACTCCGTGGCCTTTGACAAGGATCCCCACTGATCTCCCAAGGACTCACATGAAGCTGAGAGTACGAGCCCATGCCTCGTGGCACAGCTCCTCTGCAGAACAAGCCATTGCTGGAAGCCAGCTCTGCTGCCCCAGCCCCAGGTGCTGCACGGTTTGGGTGCGCTCTGCCTGCGCTGCCCACGCAGCTCTCCGGGGTGCAGCTCTCCGTGCTGATAAACAAGCAGGTTTCTCTGTTTTGCTTTTGCTGTCTGTTTGCAGGAAGCTCAGCTGGCTGTTTGGATTTTCCAGGTGATTTATGGCGCGTTGCTGCATACTGTTAGTGCTGGTTTTGAAATCAGTTTTGAGTTGACTAGCTTCTTTCCTTGAAGGCTTTATCTAATTTGTGAAACATCAGGCGGGTTTTAGGTCTGATTTGGTCCTGCCATGTTCTAGTGCAACTTCTGCAAATCAATGAAGAGTCACTAGCTTGTACCAGCAGTAAATTTGTCCCTGCAACAATCAGTTCCCATTTGGAGAGGAAAAAAAGGAAAAAAGCTGTGCTGTCAACACAGAAACACAGACACTGGGTTGGTTTGCCTTACCAGTGGTTGGAGCTCTTTGCATTTGCTATTTGCCTTGATGATCTTGGCACCCAAATGGAAGTTATTGAGAATGACACATTTTTCCTGGTACTGGAAGTGGACTGGAAAAAGGGTGAATGGAGTATTGGTAACACAGAAACCAGCCATCACATTGCTATCTTTGTAAAACTCATCAGTATGAAATGCTCACTATCACTTTTACAGGTGTCATTAAAGTTCAGTTTTCTCCTGCATAAGGTATGTTAAAACTGAGATAAATATCTCAGTCCATGTCTCAATGCATATCTCATATACAAAATATGTAAACCTGAAGTAACAAAGCTAAGTGTACCTAAGTAAAGCTCAGAGTATTAATGCTTAGTATAGCTGATACGAATGAGGCAGAGAGAAAAATAGGTATAAAAAGCTTTGATCTTCAGATAGATTATTTTTAATTTGCTATAAACCAGAATAAAATGCACAATAGCATTTAATTGAGGGTATCATCACTCTGCATACTCTTTGCACTGAGAATCTTTAAGCCATTCTAGGTGTTTTTTCCCTTTAAAATATTTTTTTGGCTGCTAGGATGCACTAACACAAGTTTCGAATGTATTTCACTCACTCATTAAACAGAAGAAAAAGGACAACAAATGTCAAAGTGAAAATGTGCAGAGGATGGGAGATGATTCAGCCTTACTGATAGCTATTTACCATGGCATTTGCTTTATAAGTTGCAGATGTAACTTTTAGCAAAACAGGATCGTTTCAGAGTGTTTGCATTTTCTCCTCTGTGCCTTGGTGTCTCCATCAGCAGAGGAACTTTGCTCGGGCTGAATATGTAATTTGTGGTGAGTCGCAAAAAAGGGGAAGGCAGATTCCCACAGCTCCTGCACACCAAATTCAGCTGAGCTGTGGCCGCTCGCCCCCTGTGCCGCGTGGTCTGCTGCATTTAGCAGTCGCCCTGAAAATATCCGGGCTGTCGGAGGGATGGGAGATCGCAGCAGATGGGAGATCTCTGCAGATCTTCTCTGTTTGGGCCCTGCCTGAGAGCACAGATGTCTGCGTGTGGCCAGCCTTGTTCCTTCACACCCACGGAGGGCCACTGAGCTCTTCTCACATGAGTCACAGCCTCAGGAGCCGAGGCTGTGCCATGCTTGGCTCAGCTCTTCCCAAGCAAGTTCTTGGGAACTCGCTGCTGTGCCCAGTTTCCAGCAGCACCCGCAGCTTTTGGGTGTGGACACCTGTGATGTGCCCTCCGAGACTGCCTGAGCCAGCAGAGCACAGGTGCTCCTGGAAGGCATCCTGCAAGGGTCACCCTGCTTTTGGGGAAGGATTGCCCAACAGCACAGTGCTGAACTAGCAGAGCAGCAGCTTTTCTGAGGTAGGCATGCTACAGCTCTGCACTGACTGAGTAAAAAAAGCTTCATATTGCACGTAAATAATCACAGATAGATAAATACACTCCTGTTCAGCCTGCTGTACTTCTGCTGAACTGGGGAGTCTGTAGGGATGTGGGTTTCTGGCAGTGCCCTAAAAAGGGAAGTGTAAAAGATTCACTATCCATTTTTAAGCTCTTATTACATCACAGGATGAGGGTTCAGATTCCTGATTTTTTTTTGCCACCAGTCCCTCATGCCAGTGAAAAAGAGATGTGATTCCAGTCTGCTCCCTCCTATGGCACAGCACCCTCTTAAGATAAAGGATATAAACTTAATTACCCAAAGCATGCACTTTTGCCTTACTTTGGTGCAATTCCTGCCCTGTATTCGTCTGCCGTCTCCTGAATAGCTCCTGATAACTGGGTCCTTTCTATAGCCATGCAGAGCTCTAGCCCCAAGCAAGCTGGATTCTGGGCCAGAAATAATCTGAACCTGCATACCTGCAGGGAAATGTGCTCCGATTGATTTTTTATTTTTTTTTTTCCACTGAACAGCTATGAAGCTCTTATAATCCTGGCAAACTTCTTCATAAACCATTTTCCCAGCCCAAGTAGCACCCGCTTGATTGGCACTTCTAAAAAAAAAAGGGGGGGATCTGAATGTGAAATCCTCATTTCTCATGTAGCATCACTCACATTTAGGAGCTGCTGGGTGGCTGCACTCTTCTGGGCCCAAAGTAGTGAATTCATCCCTTCTCAGCAGGTCCAAGGGGAGACCAGCAGCATTGCCCTGATGGTGCCGATGGGTTTGGCGGAACAAGGTGGTGGGAGCCTGGACTGGGAGCTGGGCAGCTGGAAGGGGTTGGCAGAGCAGGAGGGGAGGGTGCCCCACTTCTTTAACAGCTGCAGAAACCACATGGGACTTGCTTCCCTCCTGTCGCAGCCCAGGGAGCTCGTCCTGCCTCGTGAGACATCGGGGTGTGCTGGCTCAGAGCAGTTTTGGTGCTTAAAAGGCAAACAGAGCTGTTGTCTGCAGCCGGCTGGAAAGACAGGCAGGGTTTTAGGCTGCCAACTGGGAGTTTTTAGGCTGCTGTGAGAAACCCACAGTATCCGGTGCCTAACAAGTGAAGGTTGTTGGCGTGAATTCAGACGGTGACGTTTACATTTCGATCGATTACAAAAACTCAATCCTTTTTTACTAATTCCTTCTATCTGCAGGTGAGGATGCCAACTGCAATCAAAGCCGAAGTTTTGCTGCCTTTGTTGGCCTTGCCTCAGCCTTCCCCGCTGCTGTCGCATGTGACATTGGCTATTTTTATCCTCCATAAAGACGCTACCATCAACTCCCTCTGCTGCAGAAGGAGCTCTGATGGATAATTTAATAGCAAATGCTTAGATGGTTAGTGATGCAGGGAGGCTTTTTTACAGTCAGAAGGAAGCTGAACAGGCGAAGGCTGCATTGTACTTCTGAAATCTCCCCAAAATAGCAATAAGGAAAACCTGTGCAGGCAAAACTCTTGCAGAAGTGTAGAAGGATGAAAGAGACTGGTGGCTCACGGGGGACAGAGGGGCTCGGTCCCCAGGCACAGGCAGAGATGGGTCACAGCCCTCCAAACACAAGGCTAATGAGTGGTGGTATCCTTAGAAATGGGGCTGCTCACCCGTTATATCCCCGTTACACCCGTTACACCCCTGCCCGGTGTCACCCAGCCAGATCGGTTGGCTTCTGATGCCAGAAGGCAGATCAGCAACCGAGTCAGGCCACAGTCAGGCTGCCTTTAATCACACCCATTGCTGTTGGACAGAGAAAAAGAGTAAACAACTCTGCTGTCCTCACTGGAGGAAAGACACAATTTCTTTGAAGAATCTTTCTTAACATTAGAAAACACTATTTATTTTTTTCCTACTTTTTGCTTACTCTCCTGCGTTGCTGCAGGCAGGGTGCTTTTCTTTTGGAGCAGAGCACGTGTTGTAATAGACATCATTCTCTTTGATATCTTCTGTTGGCTGGAAGACATCCTCATGCTGAGCATGCACAGGAGAGTCGTGTCCCTACAATTTAAGTGGTAAAACTCCTTTTGAGTGGGCACAGTTGTGCTGATATAAATACATCCTTGTTGGGATAGCTGCTCCTGAGCAGAAATGGAGTAACTCTCCCAGTCTAAAATATATGCACCAGTATAACCTGTGGACCAGGAGAGGTAATAATATAACTATATGAAGTGGTTGAGGTGGGATTTACTTGCTCGTGGGGTGAATAATTCCTGGTGCAGAAACAAGTTCAGGTCTGTTGTTAATCTGTCCTATGTGGTAAACACAGTACAGACCATATGGATAGCAGTACCAAGCGTCCTGTAACAGTTTGACTCCCAGATACATCAATAAAAGCCATACCTTGGTAAAAAAAAATAAATTATGTCAGCACAAAGCCTGAGCATAAGCCCAGGTGTGGTGTGAAGA
Source organism: Anas platyrhynchos (assembly GCF_047663525.1). Classification (NCBI taxonomy): domain Eukaryota; kingdom Metazoa; phylum Chordata; class Aves; order Anseriformes; family Anatidae; genus Anas; species Anas platyrhynchos. The sequence goes on from NC_092591.1 coordinate 10,619,543, forward strand.
GCTGTGATGAAAGCTGGGGTGGCTCCCTCTCCATTGAGGTGGTGAACCCCACACAAAAACCTGGCTTTGAGATTTCAGTCACACCTGTATGATAAATAAGAATCCTTTTTCTTATTTTGGACGTTTTAAGAAGCTCCTCAGCTAGTGTAAAGCCCACCTACATCAGCCAAGAGAACAGCTCGTCAGTGGGAAACCCTATCTAAGCCTAAGCCAGGTATCCAAGGAACTTTGAGGGGAAGACATGGTAATTTGAGGGAAAGATTGTGCTAGATCACCCTGACCATCCTCCCAATGCTCAGGCCATACTTTCTTCTCCCTGGCCCTTTGCAGGGGGCTGGCACCAGGGAGAGGCCAGGGATTGCTCTCTGCATGGATGGAGCGAGCCTTGGGGCCACCACAGACCCACTCCCTTTCCCTCGGATGTGCTGAGGGGTTGGTGGGACACGAGCATTAACACCAAGCTGCAGCATTTACATTCCTCCCCTGCTTGTCACCCTTTTCTTACATTTACCTAAGTACCCAGCCCTGAGAAGTACAGCATCCGGCCTTTGCTAATATTTTGCTAGAGCTCAGCAACGGGGCTTCTATTTTGTCTGGCAGGGCTCATTTCAGACGCCTGGTCCCTGGAGGGGCAGCTGACATTCTCTCTTTCTCCATTTCATCCTGCCAGCTGTCTTCTCATTTCTGACTTTTAGACCTGTTTTTGTTCCTGAACAAAAACACTTGTGCAGGTCAGCACTGAGTTTTGATTCAGTAGCAAGCTAAATAATTTTTCAATGGCATAAAGTTAGCCTGTTTTAATCCCTGCATAAATTAATTCTCCGATAACCTGGATACATTTAATTTGATGGCAACAGTGAGTCACATCAAGAAAACACATGGCAGAAGAGGTTAAAAGACAAATTCCCAAGCCCTTTTGTTCTGCTTTCTTAGGAAGAGTGGCTTTACAGAGGGGATGGAGGATGCACAAATATACCTTACACTGCATCTCCTCCCTGACTTTTCCAGGCCAGCAGAGATGTTCCTCAGTACCTGTTATTTCTGATCCTGGCTCAGCCACAGACATCACTCTAAAGAGAAATGTTCCATCATTTGCTGGGAGCTGCTGACACAGTGAGTAAGAAGCCAGGAGCAGAATCACACTTTGTGTCTCCCAAACCAACAGGGAATGCTATGATGGCTCCCGTGGCCTTTGGAGGTTCATCAATACCAAGGTTTTTCTCCAGAATGAAAAACCAAAAAAAATAAAAATATGTTTTTTTCAACCAAAAAAGCATTCTTCCTGGCTAAAAAGACCCCTCTGAGAGCCATCCCAGCCTCTGCTTCCCCACGGTGCCAATCACAGCCGTGTGAGAAGCCCTCCCCTGTCTTTCCTTCCCTTCCAGCCGTTCCTTGGTGGTGTGGGTGGAATTGCAGTTTGTAGGTAGCAGTGCCCTGGGGCTTCATTTTGTGAATCGCACTCCAACAGTCACCTCTTCTTATCTGCCAATCAAGGTATTATCTGACTAGTCACTTTACAGTCTACCATGTAAACCTTGACAATCTACTGCAGAGTAGACATTTGCCAAGATATTTCATGGTTTATTTGGAGTAAATGCATGCTAATCTCCTTTAATCTAGGATGTATGCACTTCCCCAAGCTTCCCGTCCTCTTTCTGTTCTTTGTTTACAAAAAGTGCATCTCTTCCTCCTGCAGCTTGGATGCTAGCAGGACTCTGGTATGCTCTGTGTGCATTTGTTTCATTCTTTTATCTTTTCTTTCCCTTCTTTAGCTGAAAGCAGATACCAGCTTCTTCTCAAGTCAAGGGCAAGGTTGTGATGGACTTCAGCAGGTGAAAGCCTGGGCCTTTAGCTACTGTGGTCACATACCAGAAACGAGAAGAACAGAATCACCTCCGTGGGACACGAGGGCACCTTTGAAATCCATTATCCACCGTAAAACCCAGCCGGTCTGGCAGCACAGCTGCAGGCACGCCAGTCGCACAACGACAGATTGAGTTACCAGAAATTAGGCTTGGAGTTACCAGACTTACCCTGAGCGTGGCTAAATTGCAGGAAGGACTTTCAACATCAGCCCTGGCAATGCTGGGAAGAGAATCTTGCTACAAATCATGCTGTGCCAAGAGAACTCGCTCGACCCCAGCAAGCTAGAGAATTGTGCAAGAGTTGCTACAAATATATAATGTCACCGGAGAGCAGTTTTATGTCCTGAGTGGTAGGGAAAATTTTGTGAGAGCATTAGTGGTAGCACTTAGATGGGCCCAGCTCCTACAGTGCTGCTCCCAGTGAGCAACCTGTGCTTCCCTGCAGTGCGTCTTCCCCTGCCGTGCAGGAGCATCGCTCCCCAGGCAGCGCGGCTGAGGATTTGAGCTGATGAGACTTACTCGTGCTCAGATCAGTGATGCTTCAGAGACGTGTATTTCCTCCATCAGCACTAAAACCACTCAAGCCCTTCACTTGGGCTTGCCCCAGGAGCATCAGCGATTGCTCCCCGCTGGTCCCCCCATCCCCACCTGCTGCATCGCTCGCACTGCCTGCCCCCCAGGCTGTAAGCCCTGGAGTCAAAGGCTGGGCTGCAGCTGCTGCAGGCTCGGTGCCCCGGGTCTCCGGATATCACCCAGGGATTTCCTTTAGGTAAAGAGATACGCTGACTGAATTCCTTCTCCCTCCTTCATCCTTTTCTGTTCCCTTGTCTTTTCTTCTTCCTCACGTTTTGAGGAAGCCTGTGAGCTGTGGGAGACCTGGGGGACATTGAGCAGACAAATACACAGTGAGGAGCCCAGGATTTTGTGAAATTGCTGGTGTCTGGCAGATGGTTCCTACCGGGAGGGTTTGTTATGAATGAAGTGTGTGGGGATTGTGAAGCCACAGCAGGGGGCAGTGCTATATGGTAAATACATGTATAGGCTTTCAGACATTTTGAGCATGGGAATTTTGAAATTACAGAGCCAGAGACAGTAACCTGGAGTTTAATTTCCCTCTTATTCCCTGGCCAAGAAGCAGCACTTGCAACTTCAAGGGCTGGTGCACAACTGGCGCTGCAAACCTTAGTTTTGTTTCCAGCTAAAATGCATGCTTGATTTTGAGGTTGAAGGAAATAATCGAGATGTTTCAGTGTTTAAATCCATGCATATACTTTCCCAGCTGTATTTGCAGTCACTTTTGGCCCGAAATACCTTCGACCACTTCTAGAAAGGAAACTCCAACCACCAAGGAACCACCACAGCACCCTGAAGAGGGAGCCCTCGGCAGCCTGCAGCCTTTGTCAGCCAACACTGAGAGGACCACGCGCTACCCCATGAGGGGCCACCTCAATTAAAGCTTGAAACGACTGCCAGCCCTCCACTCGGCTCCAGCTTCAGCCCTTTTCCTGTGTTTACTACAGAGCACATCCTGCCCCGACCCTATCCAAACAGGACAGCGTCTCGCAAACAAACAGAGGGCCCCGAGGTCCCAGCCTTCTCTCCTCCCCGACTGCAGGCTCCATCCCAATTTGCAGCGGAACAGGCGGCCTCCAAGAGCTCAGCTGCAGTTTTCTCCTGCTGCTTAGGCAAACCAAAGGCTGTTGCTGGTCGAGGTAGAGAAAGTGGCCACTTTCCTGCAGTTTTGGATGGTCTGCTCGCTGGGAATCTCAGCTGGAGGCACTCTACTGGCTGAGACCTCCTCCTGCCAGCCTGTAGCATGCATGTGTGGACCTCCACCACGTCTCCTGCAAATGCTGGGGTAATGAGAAGGTTTTTGTAGCTCATTGTTATTGATTTATTCGCTTACACATGTAATACAAACAACAATGAGATTTCTCTCATGGGTCCCTCCCTTGCTGTCCCATTTGTGGCACCTCCATGGACATCACAGCAGCAGCATATGGGGTAGAGTTGAGTTCAGTAAGGATTTTGCAACCTTGAGGAAGCCTTTTACACCTCAGGCTTTGTCACCTAGCTCCCCGGAGGCTCTGCAGGTGCCTGGAGCCACCAGGAGAGGCACGGTGGAGCAGCCCGCCCAGGGGACCTTTGTCCTTCAGGGGACACCAGCCTGGCCCTGTGCTGTGCTTTGTGTTTTTGCCTGTTCTGATCTCTGCTCTCCACCTTATCCCCTCACCCCTTTCTCCTCCCCTCTCTGACGTGCTTCTCTGGCTTTCCCAAGCGTGATGCCAAGTCACTAATTACTTTTCTCATGTTCCTGTATTTCCATTAATGGCTGAGGACTTGAATGTGTTCTTTGCTCCTTCTCTCCTCCCAGCTTACCTGTTCTTGGCCCAGGAGCCAGTCCTGCCTCGGGGAAAGAGGGCAGGGTCTGGGCTCATCGCTGATGACAGGCTCCTAAATCCCAGCACCCTGCATCCTGAGGATCCCCCTTGTAGCTCTCAGCTCTCTCAGCATGACCTGAGCCCAGCAGCCACCTTCTGGGGCAGCCCTGCAGCCAGAGGAGGGGCTGGAGCAGATCTCCTAGGGCTGAAGCATGGTGATGGGGTTGTTTTCAGAAACCTGCACAGTGTCCCTCTCAGCACAGAAGAGCACAAAATCACCCAGAAGATGAGTCTGGAGGTGTCACAGCCTCCCAAAGGGCAAAGGCCTCAGAGGAGGCTGGCTGCGAGCAGTCATGAGACAGGCTGTGTGCTCACCAAACGTGTATTTAGAGGGTGGAACGCACTGCCCCAAGGTTACACGGATTCAAGGAGCAATTAGACAAACTCACTGAGGGAAAGTATGCCCGGGGCTATTAAACACACAGATGTCACCCCTGAACCAGGGCGGCCCTGAGCTATGGGTCGGTGGAGGCTGGGTGGGTGTGCTGGGGAGGAAGGAGCACGTGCTTTTGCTCTGATCTTCCCTGGGCATTCACTGCTGATCGCTGCTGGAGGCAGGAGCCTGGGCCAGGACGATGCAGCCTGGGTTATGAAATGCCTTCTGGAAGCAGCTCCACAGGGAGAGCTCACAGCACCTCCGCGCTGCACCAGCAAGAGCTCTGCAAGGTCAACAAAGTCATCCCAGACCATCAGGCCTCTTCCAGGAGCCTCTCACTCTGGCCACAAAACGTCCCCACTTGCAGCTTTCCAAAACCAGGGAGCTAATCTTCCGTTTCAGGGAGCAAGGATCTGGCTTCACCTTGCGAATGCTGTGCCAAGGTGGCAGTGGCTTAGCCGGCAAGAGAGTACACGCAGCCCGCTGCCTGTCCTTGTGCCTGGAGGCGCGGGATGCATCATCTCGGCACCAGCAATGCTCTTGTTTCACCGGCTGTATCTGAAAAGGCCTCTTTGAGCCTCTGCAGTGGCGTGCTGGAAGCCACACTGGTCTTGATGGGAAGCTCCTGCAGGCAGTCTCCATCCTCAGCGTTGCTGCTCTGCCTTTTGCTGCTTACCCAAGAGATGCTGCCACTGCTGCCCATCTTCCCAGTGCACAGCCTCTTTGCTCTGTGGGCTGGGAGCCTGCCCCACGCTCGTGCTGCTGATGTCCTTTGGCTGTCCTCTCTTGGCCGTGCCTCCCCCTGGCCTTACATCCTCAGCAGAGCAGGTCTGGGTCCCAGACCCTGCCCCTATATAGAGGAGGGGCAGCCCTGGGAGCCCCCTCACTGCGTTACATGAGTCCCCCAAGACAAACTGTGCCAGATAAGTTTAAAGGAATCGTCACCAAATGCTTGTGCAGCACTGCTCTGAGCAAAGGCTCAGGAAGCTCTTGTGCAAAGATGACCTAATTTACAGCTTTCGGTGCTATTCTAGTAGGTTTGCTTTTTTTTTTTTTTTTTTGTGTAGAGAAAAGGAACCTGGCATCTATCCTCATTTAATACTGATCTCAGCCTGACTTTGAAACGTCCTACCAAAAGCACAGCCAAGGGATTTTTTTATTTTTTTTTTCCAAACAGACAAACAGCCAAGGGGAGTAAATAGCAAGGAAGAGGGGGGGAGAAAGAAGCAAACAAACAGCAACCAAGGATTTGGGTACTGCAGTCCCAAATAGCTTCATGAATAACATTATCCCCTGGAAATCAAGCTGCTGGAAATGCTGGCCTGACCCAATATGCAAATCTTTTCTGGAAAGGACAGGGGCAGACGGGATTTTGGGTATGCAGGCAGGGGAAGGAGAGTTCCCTTGGCCAGGCACAGCCTGAGGCTGCTGGGCACGGCCGGGGGGCTCGGTGCTCTGCTCCTGCTGCCCCACCAGGGCAGCTCCCACCAGCAGAGCCGGGGTCACTCCACAGCAAACACGCCTGTGTGTGCAGCTATCTGTGAATTACGAGCTGTTCCTGACACGGCACCCAGGGAGGCAACGGGTCCTGGGCTGCTTTTTGCCAGCTGGCTCCTGAAGACATTTTTGTGTGTGGTAGGTTCGGTTTTCCAAGGGAGAGAGGCCCAAAATCAGAGCAACTTTTGCAAGTAGAGGTTATTAGGTGCTGATAATGCCTGGAGTTACACAGATATCTCCCTGTCATGGATGCACACGCGAGTGCTTGCCTACGTACGGCTCTCCCTGCGGCTGCCTCATTGGCACCAGTCGGTGATGCACGTGGGCTGACGTCCTGGCTTGGCACGGCACGGAAAAACCTTGATCAACGTGTCCTGGCAGAGGTGCTGGCACAAAACATGCATTACTACCCTCAGCCCCATACATACCGCAGTTTGTTTGAACTTTTTATTGGGCCATTTCAGCTCCCCTCCAGGGATCAGTCTCCTCTGGATGGCTCTTCTCAGTCTGAAGGCCTTTTGCTTAATTTCTTGCAGGAATTTTGTTCATGTAGCTCTATTTTGACTTCCTCCCCTTTGCCCTCCTTGGATAACCTTGCCGGTATGTTTTTTATACAGTGTTATCGCCTCTCTTTATGGTTGTCCTTCAGGGAACATTGCAGGGGAGTCTTCTTTTGTTCTCATGTGATGTGCTGTTGCCTATTCTGCACTTTATTATTTTACTATTATTATTTTGGGGGTTGCCCCCATGTACGTTATGGATCTGTGGGTCCACCAAGCTGCCCCTGGTGCAAATAACTCAGAGCACCTCCTTAGCATCAACACCCCTTCCAACTATTTGGCAGTGCAGTGTTACTGAGATAGCTCCCCGGGCTGTGATACATCTTGTCAGTCTCACATGAGATGCCAGGACATTGAACCTGAGCACAGGGTGCCAGCACTCGAATTAAAACTAATTGCTGTAGCACATTGGTGCTTGGAATGAAGCTGATAAAGCTGAAGCCAGCAGAGAGCAAAATCAGATTGGCAATTTGCTTGGGGGGCAGCTTACTGACCTCTCTCCAGATGAGCTGCAGTTTGGTTGGTCCTTCTTCAGCACAAGGAGCGATTGCAAAACTTTTAAGGACTGGAAATTGTTTTCTGTACCTCACGCCGTAGTACACTTGTACAGTTGCACAGATTTTGAAGGTTGAGTCCTGAGTGGCTCTCTTGGACTCATGTCCCTAACAGTTGTGTTGCCTGGCTTGTTGCTGGTGGGTGGGTTCAGTACTCTTACCAGAGCCTCTGCCCTTCAGTCCACAACTTTCCACATGGCAAAAGCCAGCCTTCCAGCTACAGGGCATGAGGCTTGCATTCCTTTCTTAGCCTGTTCAATGCCATTGTGCTTAATTCGTGTGGGATGGACTTTTAATTTTAATCATTGGTCATGCAGCTGAGCCTAAAGGCTCTGTTGTTCTAGGATAAATGTAAAAAGTTCAAAATAATTGCAGTGAAATTGCTAATGAGAGGGTCAGTTTGAACACAGCACTCAGTCTGAACCACAGCTTTGAAGACTGACCAACTCTAAAGGTAACCAAACGTGCTCAACTGAAGGCATGATTTCTGCTTGCGGTAGGACAAGCGAATGGCTGAGCTCATAGGGAAGAAGCTGAAAATCTGACTCCAGGCTTGCAACAGAGGTTATAGTCCCCCGGGATGTAGCAGTGTGGAACAGGTTAGTGGGAGGTTTGCAGCATGGCATGAGGTCTCCAGCCCAGGTTATAAGACCAGAAACAACCAACCTCCTGTATGACCATGCCATATTTTATTGTGGGCAGTTTTATAGCTCCATCAGATTAACTGTTTAGGGACAGAGATCTCCAAACACAGGCATGCTTCCAGAGAGCCAGCCCAGCAGCTGGGCCTAGAGGCGGTGTATGAGGTGGTGGCTGCTGGAAGGGGAATTTCTTCTCCCACCTTCTCCCCTTGCTGCTGCCTTTTTTTCTCCTGTGCCAGCAGTGTGAGGTTCTTCAAGGAGACGATCAGAAAACTAATCCCAGATGGAAAAGGAGGACAGTTGGCTGGTTCCTCAACAAAGCTGGAGCTTCTGTGTGAGAGGAAGGTCTCAGCTGTGCAGTCAGTTTAACTCTACTGCCCGGTGCTTTCCTTTATTCTTCAATGCTTTGTCCCCCTCCCAGGGACATTCCTCTCATTTCATGCATGCCACCAAAACACAGAGAGGCAGTTTCTGCAAGGCAAAAGACAGGTAGCCATCAAAGGGCTTTAGAAAACCGATCAGGATTTTTAGAGCATGTGCTGTGATAGGAATCTTCTTCACCTGCTCTTGGGAAGAAGATACCTCAGCAGCTGTGGGTATAAATAGCACTTATCAGGCAGCGGGAAGGAAACAAAGGTTTGGGTAATTAGAAGGAGAAAGGTCTAGCAGCAGATTTTTTTTTAAAGGGCAAGTAAATGAGCTCTTGTGCAGCTGGGGAGGTTGGGAGGCACCTGGCAGCACGGCGTGGCACAGCCTGCTCTGAGCACGGTCACGCAGTGAAGGTCAGGCAAGAGCAGTGGCTGGAAATTTGTGCATGTATTGGACCAAAAAATTAGAAATAAAGGACAATGAGTTTAATAGCTATGCTGGGGTTTCTCTGCATTAGGAACCAGAGTCTGATCCTCCTTCAGTTAAGGACGATGGTGACACAGATATTTATTTCACAGCACTTTTCCTATACCTTCACCTTCCAGGGATGGTCTGTGAACAATATAGAACATCATTTATTTGATTTGTTGATTTTGAGAAAAGATCTTGGGAGTGACATCAATGCAAGTAGGCCTCTACACGCTGCAAAGCCCCTCAACAGCAGCTCAGGGTTAGAGGGTGGGATGCAGCTGCAGTGGGATGGGGACGGGGATGGGGATGGGCTGTGCTGCATCCTTCCAACAAAGTGGCCTGGAGTGTGTGGGCCAAAAAGAAAGTCAGCGTGAGCAGGCAGCGTGCAGTGAGACCGGTGGAGCTGTGCTGGTATAAATCATTCGGGGCCCAGGTTATTCTCTCAGCACAAACCGCATGACCAGGCATTTGTTTGGCTGGCTTCAGACTGACTGCACCTACCTCAGCCCTACCTGATCTACCAGTTCTGCCCCTATTGAAAAAGGGGCCAGGAAATGTTTGACTGAGGAAAAAAGTGCAATGTAAAATATCTAGCTCTCACTAAAGCTGTGTGAGGCCCCGTTTGCTGTATGCAGGTGTACATTTTGCTTGTGCATTGCTTGGATAAATGGCATGTGTTGCCTGAAATGTCAGCAAGGTTTCTGGGATTTCTGTGCTCCAGCTGTATTAGCGATTTTTTTGCAGTGCACTTGCTTGTCCTGGGTGAGGAAAATGGCAATACAACTGCATAGATAACCCATCTGCTAATTTATCTCTCCTGATGAAAACTGGTGTGTGTGTGTGTGAAACAATGCTGATCATGTGAGAGCCAGCAAGTAAATGCAAATATCTAAGCCAGCCTCAGTATCTGGAAAAAAAGAAAAACACATCCCAGGCTGACACCGAGGCAGACTGTTGGTCACTTAGCTCTGTCCTGATTTGACTAAAATAATTTCCTTCCAGCTTCCATGGTTTTAGTGACAAGGAAGGACAAATTGCAGCTGTATCATGTAAAAAAGAAATTACTTAACCACACTGCAATTTGCTTTGCATTAACTGTTTGGAGGCCAGCACTCCATCCCAAAGGCTCTGGTGTGTTTTGAAATCCCACACTAGGAGCAACCAGAGGGAAACAGTTTCCATGAGATACGGCTTGAAAGCATGCTCACCTCCTTAACACATTTCTTCCCCCTCCTCTCTCACCCTGCCATGCTTAGCACAACCAAGGCAAAAAGAGTAAATAACAATAGATGGCTCCTCAAATTTTCATAAAGATGCATTTTTAAGAAGTGATGCTGGTGCTTGGCTTTTCAGTAGAAGTCGTACTCCTGTCCACACCTGCCTTTTTGGAAAGCAGGCAGAAAACATGCTGTTCCTTGACAAACATCCCTGTCTGGTTTTGGGTGCCCACAGAGCATCGCTTTGTTTGCAGCCCTGGGTCCCGGGACGTGCCCGGTGTGTGCTGTGGGAGACGCTGGGGAGCTGAGGGTTAAGATAAGCAGTGGTCGCTTTTTTAGCAAGGCAAACAATCACAGTGCCCGGCACAAGCTCTGCCTCTTTCCATGATGAGTGCTCAGGCGTGCCAGGCATTTTTTCCCTTTCTGAAATAGAATCTACTCTATGGAAGCAAAATTAAAGAGAGGAAGAAAAGCCTGCATTTTGTGATTTAAAACTCCTCCTTAAAGTGCTCCCTGGTCTCGCTGCATTGCAGGGTCTGCTATGAACTTCGGAAGCCACTCGGGTGGTTCAGATCCTCTGTGGCATGAAGGCCTCGAGCTGGAGAGCCAAATCCTTGCTCCTGCCCTCCGCCCACAGCTGGAGCCATCCCCCTCTCCTTCTTTGGGTCTCAGCTCCAAGGCCGTGTGGGGACAGCTCGAGTGCCACTACATGTAGTGACATCTTTATGTGTTTTGATTTTGATCGGTATCAGTCCCATCTAGGCGGGCTGCATATCTCCCTGTTCCCCAGGGAGGCCACTGGGACCTGGGGGACGTGCTTCATGTTGCTAGCCCAGCTGAAAGCCAGCTGGCCCAAAACCTCATCCAGGCCTGCCAGGAGCACCAGCAGAAGACCGTCCTGTACATTATAGATCCTTTTGGCTGCTCTTCTCTTTGTCCATCAATGCCTGTCTGTCAGTGAAGATTTTCTAAAACTTCCACCCAAATACCTGGTCCTGAAGATGTGGGGTCAGTACAAGCACCCACCGGCACTGAGAGTAAGGGCCCCTGTGAGGTCTGCATCAGCAGCTTGCATCCTGGTGTCCACCCCAACCTCTGTTTTAAAAGTAAAGGCAAAAAGGAAAATATACCGAGGGAAATCAGAAATGCCAAGGAAGCCAAAGGGGCTTTACCAAGGAGTTCAGCTGCAATGTAGTGTAAAATCCCCAGGCCTCCATTCCAGTAGCACTGTGGGGAAGGACTGCGGTTTTGCATGGGCCTGTGTGCAAGCCGCCTCCTCAAGGCACACCCAAGTGAGAGGAGCTAATGAGGTCCAGACTATATCCGAGCTGGAAGGAACACAGTCTGCTTCTCAGAAGGATTAAGAATTAAAGAGCCACTGTCAGGTCCCATAAGTGTAAGCACAAGGTACACAACCCAGCAGCCCTGAGCTGCCGATGCTGAAAAAGCTCCTTGAATTCTTCAGGGCAGGACGCAAAGGGCATCAGCCCAGCAGTGTCTGCAGAACAAGGCCTGGCACTGTGTCAGGAGGAGGGCTGTGCCGGGCACCTGCCTTGTTCTTGTAACAGGTTGAAAGTGCAACGATCACCAGAGGGGGATTAACATCTATTTACCCACCAGGAAACTTCAGCCTGAGGGCTCTCATGCCCTGTATTTCTTTGAAGATACAGCCTCTTTGTATTGATCTGGTCCAAAGCACACCTCAACACATCTCAACCCAAGCACCTGGGTGGCAGCACGTCACCCAACAGGTAGCGGAGGTGATTCCTGAGAAGTCACCCAGCTGCGGCCTGTGGCAGTCGTGAGTCACCGTGCTCTGAACCCAGACGTCTGAGTCAGGTCCCAGTTCCCCGCTGGGCCAGGAGGGTTTGAATCAGATCACAACAGGGTGAATCAGGACTGGAACGAGCCCTCCGGACTGTCAGGAGGCTCTGAATCAGGCGGTGAAACAGTCCTTCCTTCCCAGGCACGGAGTCAGGAGCTGAGCTGCTGCTTCTGCTCCTGAGCAGAGGGCATTAGTGGGCATGAAGGTGAGCATCCCCGGCTGGCAGAATGAGAAGAGAGAATCTAATTGTGTGGCTTGACTACAAACTGCCTGGGTGGTCTCGTTTTCAGCCAGGAGGTTTGCTAAAATTTCACAAACTCTTTGAAGCAGACAGAAGATGGAGGAACAGAAAGTATTATTGAACAGGACTCCTTTTGGAAGAAGGGCACTAAATAGAAGGACACTTTCAATGTTCCCCTGGAGATGACCAGATCCCAGATAGTACATCTAGTAGTCTCATCATTGCCCCTACATTTAATTCAGGGGAGCACAGTTTGAACTGAGTGCTGTTGAGGTTTTGGGGATTCCCACACAGAAGTAGGAGCACACTGTTTTGGGCAGAGCATGGTTATGAAGTAGGAGAACCTTGAAAAACACCAAATCCAGGCGGGCAACAGTGGAGAACAGAAGGCAGCATCTCTGCTTTGCAGAAGGGAGATCATCCAAAGTCACCCAAGGGCATGGTGTGGCCAGCTCAGCTTCAGGCTCAGCTGCTTTTACTATTACTCATGGTTTGCAGTGCCAATACGGGCTTCCTCCCTCTCCATCGGGGAATAAGGGATGCTTTCTTCAGCTTTGTTCTTTTGTTTTTTTTGCACACATTCACTTTCATGCTTCGATTCATTGACTTGTTAGCGATAGGAGTAATTAGTGCGGGCTACACATTCTCTTCCACACTCTTTGTCTTTATTATTCTCCTTGACACTACTAATGCTCTCTGGCTGGGATCTCGATGACTCGTGTGACATTCATTGTCATCTGAGATCTGAGCTGACAATATATATTTTCTTCCATCCAGGGCCATGGTAGCATCTCCCAAACCTCGGTTGTATCTAGGAGTGCTTCTGTGGCGTGAGCCATGCGGGGAGCTGGAGGTTTACTGCAAGGGGAGGTGGAGGCAGAAGGAAATGCTCCTTGCAAGCGTGGCCAGCCCCACCTGTGCGCCCAGTTCTCTGGTTTCAGGGTGTGCACGGGGCAGGACAATGCGGCCAGCCAGCGTTTCACTGCTGACAGCTGATGGCTGTGAGATAGCAGCAGATCAGCTGGGATTGCCCGAATTTTTTCTCTCCACCTTGGCAGCTGCGAATGCGACAGCATGGGTGCCTGCTCCCAGCCTCTGGTGTCAAGGCAAAGGATATCGGATCGCAGCGGGAGAAGGAGGCCAAAGAGCAGCACTGCTGTGGGAGAAGACGTGTTACGGTTGGAGACGAGAGTGACTAATATCTGGCAGGAATGAGAGGATATTTTGAGCAATCTGTGTAACCTTCTGTTTCCTCTACTCTTTTCCTATAATCTTTTCTCCTTCCATTACTTGCAGCTGTTGTATCACATATCTGCTTGGGATCTGCTCTCGTGCCCCTGGGAATCTCTCTGCTGCCCGAGGAGAGCTTTGGAAGGGACTTCTAAACCAATTGTCTCTGCGGCTGGTAGGAGAATTGTCATGTTAGGCTGATGATCAGAGTACAAGTAGTGAATTCAAAATAAAATAATAACAACTAAGTGGCAGCTGCACTCCAGAGCTCAACACAAACCAGAACAGGCTCCTAAAAGAAGCAAAGCCCATCAAGCCATTTCAGGCTACTGAAATGCAGTGCAATCATGATCCAGAGAGAAAATTAGCTGTATTTTCCAATTCCCGTGTTCTGGAAGTCTTCCAGCTCCTAGCTTAAAGTGCCTGGTTTACCCACAGGGGAGTACCCTGCTTGTTTAATAGTTGATTTCTGATTTGAATCTTTTCTAAAAGGCGTGTCTATGAGCAAAAGATCATTCTACAACCTTCATTTGCCTAGTTATTCTCCATAGGTCAGCTCAGGAACTTAAATGTTATAGGTGGGCTAAAAATGAAAAACATCCTTCCTACAGACTGGTGTTAAATCTAAGAGATATTTCCAGTACTCTACTGCAGCAAGAAAATGTTATGGTAAGGAGAGCAAATGGAAACACTTGCAGACAAAAACTGCATCCAACACAGAAAATACAAGAAAAAAAAAAAACACTTCTCATGGCCTTGGATGTTTAAGTGGAATTAAAATGCATGTGCTTAAGACAGATATTGTTTTCAGTTTCACTAGGCTAAAATGTACAAACCGGGATGCAATTAATGTAATGATTATTGAGATGCCCCAGGGTAGAACAGCTGTCACGCAGCCCCATTCCACATGGCTGATGCCTGTTCCTTGTGAGACATTGGTACGAGGCAGTCGGAGCCACTTAAATCCGGGACTGCAGACACGTGCTGTTGGCACTTAGTGCTGCTTGCCCCTTGCAGCAGAGGCCACACACCTAGGGACGAAGTGGCAGTGCCACACTGTGCCATGCCACCTCCTGCACATCCCCAAGGACACCAGCCCCAGTGAGCCCGCTGGCAGCCCACCATCCCCAGGGGCTTATGCCACCTCTGCCCACCTTACGCCGGGTTCATGCCTTATAACGTGCATCATGGTGGCATAAATGGCAGGGAAACATTAATTTAGGCCCCAGGGTGGCCCGCAAACTGCCCCAGGATGGGAGTGCTGGAGGTGAGCGAGCAGCAGCCAAGGGCAGAGTCACCTACAGCTCTATCACCAGCAGAACAAAATAATGCTATTTTCCACCCCTTTTCCACCCACCAGCCTTCTTCCACATCAGGTACCGGTCGTGTCGCCAGCAGAATTAAGAGCCCTTATTTCAGGCTGTTTGAAGAGGCTCTCGGTACCTCAGTTTAATTGCCAAGTCACAGCAGGAGGACACTTCCCGGTCTGGACAACGCCTTTGCATTTAACCGCAGCGGGGAGTGCTCTGGACCGAGTTTTGCTTTTGTTTTGCTGTAAACTTGTAGTATTGCCCAAGTGCTAAGTGCTTGCGAGAAGAATGAGCTCTCCAGTTTCCAAGAAGAGGGCTGTGGGAGCTCGAGGACAGTGATTTGCCTACAAAGCATTCCAGCCAGGCAGGTCGGGATTGCAGTGGGAGGAGAGGATACACCTGAGCAGTGTTGGCAATTTGGGCAGGTGTTTTGAGTCTGGGGGCTGTGGGCTGTGAGGACAACACTGCTCAAGGCCAGGGAGAAAGCCCTGCTCCCTCAGTGCCTGCAGCTCCTTCTGCGTGGCAGTAGTCCTGGGGGATGCTGCTGTGCCAGTGCCACATCCTCAACCTGCCCTGTGCACCCAGCTGGGGACAGGACACGTCCTGGAGGTGCAAGCCCAGCTTGGATGTGAGCTAAATCCTGCCCACAGGGCACCTGCTGCCCCTGTCCGTGGCCCTCCCTGCTCTCCTCTCCCAAGCCCCTTGCTTCAGGAGGGCAGGCGTGCTCACTAATGGCAAGCTGACAAGTGAATCAGTGCATACGTGCAATCAGCGGTGCCGTGGGAAGGAAACAAGGGCTTATTCTCCCCCTGTTGTTTTAGACAGCGCTTCCGCTTGCAGCCTGAGCTCCAGTTAAGGACGTTTATTGATTGTTCCTTTGGTTTACTACTGGCTGCCCAGGGAGCAAATAACAACATTTTAAATTAGCAGCCTGAAATATGGCAAGGCAGGACTCGGCAAGCAGTGATTAAGCAGCTCTCTGATCCAGAAGAGGGTAGGAAATAAATGGCAATATATATGTGTGATGGCAAGCACAGCAGGGGAGAAAATTAACTCATTGCAAGAAGGTGAGGGATCTTTCAGCTACTCCTGTTCCTGTCTGATGATTGGGTTGCCAGAAGGAGGTATGAGCCCAAGAACACTTTTAAAAGCATCACTGCAGAGCACTACGTAGCCCTGTGCCTGCAGGACTTGAAGAAATGAGGGGCTGATTGAAAGGCTGCTGAAGCCAATGTGAAGGTTTCCAATGAAGTCGGTGGGTTTAGATCCAGACCCTAAAACCTAGGCATGGTTTCACTGAGAAAAACACTTCATACAGGGCAGCCTTGGAAAGTGGTCCCCAAACCACGGTCCTTAGAAGAAAAAAAAAGCGTTGCTGATGGACTCCAGTAGCTCCTGGGTGCCACAGTAGCACGTTGGATCATGGCCATCCAGTTTTATATTATATATATTCATGTTACATTGCTCATTTTGAGCATTTAAGGGATAAAAGCCACATTTCCTCCAGCCTGAACCTGAACTGGTGCATTTAGGCTAGGTTGGAGGGACCTCCCGGTGGTGCTCTTTAAAGCCTTTAGCTAACCGGGTCATTTGTGCTGAAGGGGTCATTCCTTAAAGTTAGTGCAAATAAAATGTTAGACGTAAAGAATCCACCTGCTGTCTGCACAGCACCATGTGCTATGGCTGTGTCACCTCGAGCCCAGGTACCGTAATCACACGTGCCTGGTGGTGCAGGTGGATTTATCTGCTGATAGGAAGTATTTGCATAAGGCAGAGAGATTTTCCCTTTTTGCATACATCCTGATAGATGAGGAAATAGGTTCCTGTAGTACTGGCAGAGGACAGGAGAAATACCCTAGTGCCTATGCCATCCCACATCAACCTTTAGTCTCCCTCTATCGCAGGTCTTGCCGTTGTTGGTGGGGCTGGAAGGCATTTCAAAGAGCTCGGGAGCAGGTAGAACAAGTGCCAGCCGCTGGGGCTGAAGGTTATGAGCTGACGTGGGGCTGGCAGTGACAGACCTAGCAAACACTGGAAGTCAGGTGCTCACCTTGCTTTTTTTTTTTGCTGCACACGAATTCAAAAGCCTTTGAAGGTCAAGGATAGAGTTTTCTAGTAGGCTGAAGGGAAAGGGCTGTCTGCAAATAAAGTTTTCACCAGATGCAATGTTGCTGTAAAATCAAAGTCCTCTTCGTTTAACAAGGATAACAGGTTTATAAAGATCTTATCGCCGTTAGGAGACTACTGTTGCTTAGCAAAGGCACCCAGCAGGTTGTCTGAGAGCACAGGAGTGACATTATAACACATTAAAACCTACAGGTAAAAGGACAGTTTTTGCTTTGAAAAAAAAAACAAAAACCAAAAACCAAAAAGCTGAGAAAGCCAATTCCTCAACTTTTTGCAGGCAGGCAGAATGCTGGGGGACGTCATGGGGGTGTAGCAAGTTGTCCACATCACAGGATGCTGGACTGAACCTTAGAAGAAGCTAGAGAGAAAGCCCAAAAAGGGGTTTGTATGAGTTGAGTGCCCTGGGTATGATTTTCAGGGGTTCCATGGCAGCAAATGGCTTCCACAGGTAGTGCAAGCTAGCTTTCACCTTCTTCTCTGGGCTTTTTCCCTGCTTCTCATTAAAAGTAACATTCTCTGCTGGTATTTCCTCATGGCTGCTGTGTGGCAGTTTGTTGGACTTGCCTTGGGGCGAGGTAGGTGAAAGGCTGCATCATCTAAGAGCCAAGGACTTTGGAGGAAGGTGGAAGAAAAGAAAGCTGCAATTCTGAGGAGATGAAAAAAAAAAAAAAACACCACCACAACAACAAAAAAAAACATTAAAAACTGCTAATTAAGCTTTTGAAAACAAAGCATTTTTATGAATAAAAACTCATTAAGACCTCTATCAGTGCTAGCTCTAAGGAAGAGATGTTTTCATTTAACTCTGTGTGCTGTAAGGAAGAGTGTTTGAGATTCTTGGTATTTAGACTGAAAAGTGGCTATAATTTATGGAGATCTGCAGAAAGTAACCAAACACTTTGCTAGTTAAATTGAAGCATCAGAGAGCAAAAGACCTGGGAACATTCGAGCAATAACTCAGCACTGTTGGCCAACCATTTGAATACCTCCCCGGGCAGCTGGGACACCAGGGGTTTGTGCCCACCACACAGTCAAGAGCACCAAAATCTGTGGTTGGACTTCCTGGGTCTGATCATCTCAGTGGAAATCAAGGGGCTCAGTGCTGGTTTTGGTAGGGTTTATAGGGTCAAACAGCATGGTCCAGCAGCAGAAACAGGGATGCTGGCCCTGCTCCATCAAATGAAGATTTCCTGCACAGGTATTCACATTTTCCTTCATTTCTTTGCTTTGGGTTCATGAGAAACTGCCTGTGCAGCAGGAGGGATTCACTGCCTGGATGGGAAGCATCCTTCCTCCCCTCGCTGCCCATCCTTTGCTTTGCTAGCGAGTGCTCACAACGGAGTGCATTTATTTGTGTGGAAGGTACAACGCTTTGTTTCCCCCAGACAAAACCTTTAAAGCAGAAGCCACTCTTAATTAACGCCTGAAGTCGCAGCGCATGACGGGCCAGGCAGGGCTATCGGGGTGATTAAGGAGATAAAGTCGAGGCTGCTGATTGCATTGCCCTCGCATGTGCCAAAGTGCCAACACGCCTTTCGGGGCACAAACCGACTTATGAGGATGCACAAGGCCGTGAGGTGATTTGCAGGCATTGGGAAATTTGTCCCCACGGTGCCACCCCCACGAGAGCACCTTGTGGCCCTGCTGTCCCTGCCCGAACGGCACCGAGCAGCCAGGGCACTGCCCGAGGAGGGACAAAGGCTTGAAAGGACTCCTTAAAATGAGCCCCAGACGAGAAGCTGGGGGCGAAGTTTAAATTAATGCTTTGGAGCTGCTGGAGCTTATGCTTGAAAATAACATGAGAGGGGATTTTGGGCCCTTTGCTGTATTTCTAAATGGCTCTTTGCATAAACAGAGATGAATTCCAGAGGGATTTTCAGTTCGAGGTCCAGGATCCAGAATCTCTGCTCAGCCTGCAAACAGGCTTAATCCACGCAGTGGAAAAAGCCTGATTTCAGCTGCTGCAGTTGCATGGGGCAGGGGCAGAAATTTGGGGAAGGAGCGTGCTGATTGTATGGGTGTTTGCACAAGGTTTATGCAGACGACTTTGAGATGTATTTGTTGTATCTGGCCAAAAGTGTATGATGCGACACAACCATCTTTCAGATAAAGGAGCATAGAGTTTTCTGAGAAGTGACAAAGTGTGTACCTAGTGAAAGGCCTACAAAAAGGGTTAATTTTTATTTAATCTTAAGCTTGGTTTTCCTGTTAAAGAACTAGCTCTGTAGTTAAAAGTCTGCTCACAGAGAAGTGTGGCCATTTTCTGAAACCGCCTTGAATCCGCATGAAGGGGAACAAGCCTGCAGGAAGAGCTGGTCTATCTTTCCAAATACTTTTTTTTTTTTTTTTTTTTTTTGGAGGGGGGAGCATGGGGAGGAAACAGATATGAAAGTGAAGTAGATATTATTAGGCTATGGTTAGTTCCTGCTGACATTCCCCAGCTACGTAGTACACAGCACAAAACCACCCTGATCTGGGCAGCCCGGAGCTCCGCTGACTGGTTTTGTTCTGGCTCCTGGTGAGGTGAAAGAGGAATTTGTCCTTCTGCTGAAGCTTGGGCGAAACTGATTGCCCACGCTACCCCCCTGGCAGGCTCTGATGGAGTCTGTGGGGAGCTGGTCAGAGCAAATTGCAGCACAGCTCAGTGCCAGTGAGCTCGAGAAGGAGGCTGCCTGTAAAACCAGTGGTGGTGGGAGCAGGACAGCACCTTGCCCGCACGTGGCTGGCCAAGCAGGAGCACCAAGACGCCTCCGAAATTCAGCTGGGATTTAGCAAATGCTGTCACGCTGCACGTGCCGGGTCTGATTCTGGAGAGAGCTTCCCATGCACGCCCACGCTATTCCTTCGAACACGACTCTGGGGAGCAGCATCCTCCGGGACCGGCACCAAACCTGCATTTCCAGTACAAATTTGTAGGTGCCCGGCTGTTGGTGGAAGTTGTTGGATGGATCTTGAATGATGGGGTCATGTTTACTTCTTGTGCTAATGCCACTGTTGCAGTCAGATGGCTTGGTTTACCTCTTCTCTGAAATTCTGTGAATCTTGGACTTGGTTCAAGACTTGACTGGATCGACTGGGGACTTTCCATTGTTTGCAGTGATCTTCGGAGCAGCTGTTATTGTTCTTCATCATCTCCTGGAACATTTATTGTCTCCTGAGGAAACTTTCAGAAAACTTTCAGAGTAATGAAGCCTTCACATATTGGCAAAGTGATTTTTGGGTTCATTCCCAGTGCAATAGTCATAGTTTTTCCTTTTCACCGACGTCATAGCTTTCAGATGCGCTTGGACTGACTTGCGGGTGAATTCAATGTTCGTCTTCACAGCTTCTGCGAGGTTTTCCCTTTTAGCCCACGGCAGTTTATGTCTACTACTTCCTACCAAACCATGCTGAAGATTGAACTGGAGTCAGAAAAAGGTCTTTATTCTTGAAATGTTTAGGGAAAAAGCATAAATAAATTGCTGTTGCTCAATATCTTTTTTTTTTTTTTTTTTTTTTTTTTTTTTCCTTTCACAAAGAAAAAATTCTCACACATATTTCCATCTGTAGCCATTTTTCTGGTGCATCTGCATTTTGTCTCTCTCTCCTCATGGGAACACTGATGGGCATTGTCAGCCTTTTCCAAAGCTGTGGACTTAGAGATCCAGAAATCTACTAATTAGTTCATGTTTAATCTGCACGATCTGCAGAGCACTTCTGGAGTCTTTTAGATTTGTTCCAGCACAGTCAAATTATGCTGATTAGATTGGTAAAAAGCCAAAAAAATGCATAAATAGCTATTATTTTAAATAAATTCCAAGCACATAAAGACTGATTTTAGCCTTGGGTGTTGAAAAATATTCATGCAAATTGCAGTGTATGTTTACTGCTTTTTTTTTTTTTCCCTTCCAAACCGAGTGCGAGAGTTGGACTTTGGGTTGCTCCAGCTGCCTTGCGGAGCCCAAGCCCTGTGCAGGTGAGCAGGCAGAGAGGTGTGGGTGTAGGACATCCCCATTTATCCCCATTTAGATGAATAGCTGCTCTCAGACAGGGAGCCCAGCTCTGCTGGGGACCGGCTCTTGGAAGGATAAAGATTTTTTGTCATTCATCTCCAGCATCTTCCCAAGGGGGCTGCCACGCTCCCTCCATCCCCACCGCACATCAGTGCAATGCAAGGGGCCCTTCTTGTCATATCAGGGTTCCCCCCTCTTTTTTGGGGAAGAAAGGAGCTTCAACAAGGGATTTCAGTGCCCGGCCTTTTGTTCATCACAAGTTTGGGAGCGGGGGCTGAGAGGTTTGGCTGCAGGTAGGGGGCTTCTCCCATCCCCGGTCTCCCAGGATCGTTGCTTTGGCTAAACAGCAACAAGCACGCTCGGAGGATAAATACAGGGTACAAAACAAGGCAGGCGTAATCTGAATGTTTATGGACACAGCTGAGCAAGCCCTCTGCTTTTCAAAGGCTTTCACATGTTTAGGAAACAAAGTCGTAATGAAAACCTCCCATCTCGCAAGTGGGCAAAGGCGCTGCTGAGCAGCACAGGAGTTTTGCAATAGAAATCTAATTGCTGTGGTCAGAAACAACTGCGACTTTAATCCGGCTTGCACCCAGCAGCCATTACGTGTTTTGGGAGGTGTCACGGGGCTTTAGGCTGTCATAACCAGGAAGGTACAGAGGGAGGATGGGCATCAGCTCCGGGCTTGTCTACCCTTGGGCACGCTCGGCCAGGAGGCTTCGAGCAGCTCGGAGGAGGAGCTGCAGGTGCTCTCCAGGAGCCCCGGCCCTCTCCGTGCTGTGCCAGCCACATCCCAGCACCTGGTACCCAAACACCCATCTTCTTATTTTCAGATGGGGTCGTTCCCCTTTCCCCTCACCTAAACCAGCACGTCCCCGAAGCCATCACCGAGCCTTCATCTCCCAGCTAATGGCTTCAGGGAGCGCCTTAATTCCATTAGAGCCCCCTGCTTCTGCAGGGCTGGCTCTGCAGCCTCGCTCATGTCCTTTTAATATTATTTTCTGGGTGTACAATTCAATACAACGGCTGGTACGTGTTCTGCAACAAAGTGGGGCAGGGAGGGGAGGAAACCACGAGCTGCGTGGCGTTTGCAGTAATTAGCAGTCTACGCGGTAGTTCTGCCTTGTTAATTTTTACTTGAGGAAATCAAATGCTGGCTGGTTTTCTAGGGAAGCGTACCAAAATGTGACGGCTAGTCTTACTGTGTTGGGTACAGACCACCCGAAACCAGTGCCACACTTTGGCTGGCTGGGAAGAAGTACAGGATCTGTCCGTAGTCATGGACCCATCTAATTCACAGGGAATTTAGGGTGCTTTTTTTTTTTCTTTTTTCTTTTTTCTTTTTTTTTTTTCCAGCTCTGATGAAAACATTGCAGCACGTAAGCCTCTTTGAGTCATCCTCTCTGCTATAAGATCAGCCACAAACAGCTGATTTCTGTGAGGCAGATGTATTTATAGACAGAATATAGATTTAAAAATACCACTTCTCTGCTTCAGAGGGACTGGCTGCCAGTTTAAGCTGTATAAAATTAATGCAGCGAGTTAATGAGAATGGCTATGGAGTAGAATGAAGGCAAGGTTCAGAAAATCATTAAGCGCTACCACGGCTGCGTGCTCTGGCTTGGTGAGGAGCTGTGACACGGGGAAGGTTCCCCAGCCCTGCAGCACCCGGGTACTGCAGGAGCTGGTGGGCAGCCACGTGTTGCTGCGAGAGCAGGAACAGCTCTGCTTTGGGGGAGCTTTGTGCCGAGTACCGCAATGCACAGGAGGAAGGACTGCGGTGCCCGGGCCAGGAGGGAGCCCTGGGTGGCTGACACTGCGTGGTGCTGCCCAACATTTCACGGTGGTTTTGCTCTTGGCCTGCTTGGCTGGAGAGCTCTCGCTGTCAGCCCAGCCGGGCCTCTTGGTGCAGTGCTTACAACCCATCCAAGGGGCACACGGCCCCGTTTATGGTCTGTGTAGGAAACCTCAAAGAGCCCGGTGCCGTCATCCTCGCCCTGATGTGTCCGCAGGCTGGTAATCAGCTGTAACCACGTGAATTTCTGCTCTCTCCACTGGAAAAGGGCGCTTTTATCTCTTCACTGTACTGCTAAGGCCACCGAGAGAACATTAAAAATGAATGATCCTTCTTAAATATTTCCACCGGATTTGACAGAGGACACAAAAACACAGTAAGAGAACACACAGAGACTGCGACCGGTTTCTTTGCCAGCCCTGATTTCTCAACGCGGGCAATCAAACCTCTTTCTTCTGCCCAGCTCGTGCCCAGCAGTATATTGAAGTGGGTGATTCTTCCCTGTAGTATCCACATCATATAACCCATATAACCGTACTGTTTATTTTGCTAAGATTTGAGACCCAAAGTAAATTCAGACCTCAGTGCAACTCTTGTAACATGTCACACAAAGCACATGCAGTCCAACAGGTTGAGCTGACTGCAGAGCCTTTAGAAACCTCCTTTGCTCTCCCTCCTTTTCACTCCATCAGTTCTAGACCCCAGCAATGCCACCGCCTGCATGCCTTGTCAGAACAGGCTGATTAAACTGAGCCAGCAAAATGCAAGATTACAGCTGTCATTAATGAGCATTTCTGAGCCACGATTTTTAAGGGGAACATCTGCAGCCTTCTGGGAAATTGCCTCTTCATTGTCAAAGTGCAGGAAGCCTTTTCCAAGAAGCCATTTCCTACCTTGCTGCTGGTCTTTCCTTTTCTTCCTCTATGCAGATTTGGTTCTTGGATACAGCCGATTCCTACAAATAGGCAGCTCCTGATTTTTTATTTTTTTTTAATAATATTTTGCAATAGCGCTGCATGGACAATTTCTAAGGGCACAGGGGGCCAAACATAAAAAGGACCTATAGTCTCATCACCTCCCTCACCCCCACGTGCAATAAAAGAACACCTGGCTCAGGATGTTCTGGCATCACAACCTCTCATCCCACGTGCCCAGGGACCAGCCACCCCGAGTCCCACACACCTGCATTGGGGGTAGCCTCTGCTCAAGTACCGCTGAAGGAGGGGGATGAGAGCCCCCCAAAGCAATGGGAGGGAGGAAGCACCCCCGTAGACTTCCCTGTCCTGCACTGCACCTGGAGGGAGGTTGATTGTGCAATGTTTTCTGCTGGCTGACCAGGACCAGTCATGCACACGGGCTTCGTGCTGAGTCAGTATCGGTGCTACCTGGGGAAAGATGGAGAAAGCTCCTTCTGCACTTAGCTGGCTTTGGGTGCTCAGCCAGCACCTCTGGGATCTCTGAAATCACCTGCTCTGGGTTTCTGACATTTCCTGCAGCTGTCCAGACCCCGTGGGAATACTTCCCTGCAGCTCCAGGGGAACCATTTGTGCAAATCTCCCTCACCAGCACCAGAAAGGAGCATGATATTCAGCATCAACATCCCCCAGCCCCCACTGAAATAACTCCAGGCTGAGGTCTCAGCAGCTTGAACGAGAGGAATGCCTGCCTCTGCCAAAAACCTGGCTGTGAGCTCTGTCACCTTGCAGCACCAGGCAGAGATCATGTGTGCATGCTCTGCTAGCTCTGAGTTGGAAGGGAAGGGCCCACGTCCCAGCAGGCTGCCTGCCTTAGGAGCCAGGTGAGGAACATGGAGGCACAATTAAACACTCCCACAGGCCAGCACAGCCTTCTGCATTTATTTCTATCAGTGTATCAGCCAGCTGACCTAGGAGTTGAAAGCTGCTGCCCATCTGCAGAGAACAGCGTGTCCTCAGCAGCCACCAAGGGGACGTGGAGCTCCTGGGGGAGATATGCAGGTAAATACCAGTGAGGAGGATTGTTTTTGTGTGGCAATTTCATTCAAGGTTTATTTGTTCCCTGCACTGATACTGAGGCTGATTCATTCCAGTTCAGAAGCCGTCGTGTAGGGAGAAAGGAAATAACACAATCTGGCTCCTGTGTTTTGGCATCCAAACAGCACAGTTGTTCAGGAGCACTCAGGAGGCCAGCAGCATGTGAACGCTTTCCCTCATGGTGACACAGACAGAGCTTGCTGGTAGCGGAGTAACCCCCTTTCCTCCCCGCGAGGAGCTCACAGCTGCACGTACCTTTGGTGTAACATCATGGTTATGAAATGCTGACTCTCCCACTTCGCTCTCATGGCGCCTCGCTCATCCTTGCGCAAGCAGGAGCCGAGGTGGAGCCCTGCAACGGCCTCTGAGAGCCCAGCAATTTTTTCTCAGCCCTCCTTTCCTGAGCCTGCCCTGCTCCCGCTGGCACCAGAGGTGAGCTCGGAGCACTCACCACCACCTTGCAGCAGTGCAGCAGCTCAGATTTGTCCCAGTCTGTGTTCAGAAGGAAGCTGGCAAGGCACGAAGACGTGGGCTGCCCGGGGCACTTGTGCACCTGAGTGACGCAGGCTCTGCTGGGGTGCGTGGTGGTGTTTGCGAGGCTCGCTGCATCTCCAAGCCCCCTGCCTCCCTGGGTCACCCTGACTTCCGCAGTCATCCCGCTCACCAGGACTAATGGAGCACAGATGTGCTCTCGAGGGAGCAAGCGAACCAGAACCCTCATCTCTGGAACGCTTCCCAGCAAGAGCCATCTCCTCACCATCACGTATCCCACAGCACCTACAGAGAGCTCAGAGCAGGACACTGAGAAAAGAGGAAGTTCAGAGCATTTTTGCTACTTTATCCCTTTAAGGTTCTCCAGCAGGATTTCTGAGCAGAGGAAAGGTTGTGTGCTAACAGGTAAGCAGGAAACAACCACAACGAGATAGAGATCTGCAATACTTTAATTAAAGCACAGCTAAACAGCGAACAACAGCAGGCCTCTCAGTGTTTCACAAGCCTCGTCTTAGTCATGACTGTTTGCCTTGTAGGTTGCAAGGTGCCTGAGACTGCTGGCTTGTAGGGCACGGAGCACAACGGGACAAGTCGAACCTGGCTGTCAAGCAGAGACGTGTATTGGTGCTTGTCCACAACAGCTGAGGGATCCAGGCGCAGAGCCAGCAGTGAAAATGTGAGGCCTGACGACGTGTGAGTGAACTGTGTCAGGTCAGGAAGAAGAGATGTTTCCTTCTAGACTGGACTAAAATGCATTAAAAGGAGAAATGAGTCTTTGAAAGCGTGGCCCAGGCAGATTCCCCCAGTGTGGCAGGAAAAACCCACTGAAAAACTTCTGATTTACCACTTTTGGCAGCAATTAGAGGCAGAATGTAAAACACGGGTGATCCTAAGCAGAATTAGACAGCGGGGTGCTGGCAGCACAGTGCCGCCCATGCTGGCCAGCGTGGGGTCCTCCCTGCGACCCTACAACAAAGCAACAGCAGGAAGCGGTGTGGTGCTGGCCGTGGCCCTGATTGGCAACAAAAACACAGAAGCCTTTTTAATATTGCAAAGACAGAAATTAAATCCTCCTCTTACGCAATGCTTGCCCTTCCTCAGCAGGGATCAAATCAATATGGGACCGTGCAAAGTCAATGGTTTATTTCAAGGGGTTTTGAATTGGGCTTTGTAGCAAAGAAGCACCAGCCTTGTTTCAAGCTCCATGAAGATGCATCAGTGTTTCCATTCCATGTCTATTTGTAAGACAGAAACGTGACTTTGTTCCTCTTTAGTCCTTAATGTTACACTATTTTAAAATAAAGTCTGTCGGAAAAAGGAATCAAGCCTAAGGCTGGAATTATCCCTAGTGAAGCTTGGGGACCGCACTTGTTAGAAAGTGAGGATGACCTTCAGGTGAGTTAAGAATGCTCTGGTAGCACCAACTTTGCATTTCCTCATGCTTTCTTCTGGCTTACCTGAGTACTTTAGTATTACTTCAGTGGTTGCAGTTTAAGCACACCCAAAGGTGCACACGTGTACACATAACACAGCTCCCAAACAGCTCCGTGTTAGCAGTTCACTGCATGCCTTCCTGGAGGACCTCCACAGCAGTAGAAGCAGAACTTGCACATTATTTCTGGAGAAAAGCGACAATAGCAGGCCTGCTTACATAACTGATTTACTCCAACAGAATTGCTTTCTGCCTTTAATCTGCTCAGCAGTTTATCTTTGCTGTCGTGATCGGTTGAGCTTTCTTTAAACCGTTATGGATTAGCATTCTGCTATAACACGTTAAAAGCTTAGCTTTGTTTATTTTTGTCGGGAATGGGGGAGGGATATCAGGTTCAAATGTTCAGGCAGCAGTTTGTGAACAGTTACTTTTCCTACACCAAATTCAGGTACCAAATGCAAAGCACAGCCAAATAGAGGCTGGAACAAAAATATTTGTGAATTCATTAAAAAGAAAGAAACAAGGAACTTCATATATTTGCATAATTATTTTACTCCATGAATATAAAATGTAATCCAGCATTCAAAAAGTTCATCACACCCACCAGCCTTATATGGAAGACTGAAGAGTAAATGGAAGAGTAAAAGTCTAAAACCTTACTAAATAAAGCTGGTTGATGATTTTACTAAGTTTGCATTATTGTTGCAATTTGGAGACAGAAATCCTGCCGAAAGCAACACTTTTGTCATTCAGCCGCAGGAATATAACACACCATAATGCACAAATAACACCAAGCAAACTGAACCTCAGCCACACTGCTTACAAAAAGCTGTTTGGGTAACATTAACCAGCCATTCAGTGAATTTTCACAGTGGACTCATCAACAATGACAGCTGATGATCTATTAGAAGATTACAGTGCAAATCCAGGTCCAAATTTCTACTACAAATCGATCACAATCTACTATTTTAATCCAAATCCAACAATTAGCACGCTTATTTGACCTCTGTGTAACGGAAATGATTTGCAGATGCCAGAACGGAGTAAGAGGCTGTGCTCCTGAGCGCTGCCAATAACCCTCTGTGCAGCTGAACTCTGCTCCAAGGAAACACTGATTCTGTGATCAGCCATGCTGGCAAACACATGACCTTGCAACTTTCATATCTAAAACGAAGCAAGGAGGCACTTTCACATTCCTAAGAAAAATGCACACACTAGTTAGTGAAAGTGTGTTAAAGAGAAGATCTTTTTTTTTTAAAAAAGTATCTAGTGGTGCTCAGAAAAAATAAAAACATAAAACGAGGAAAGTAATTCAATAAAGAGGAGGAAAAAAATCCCAGTTTATTTGTGATTGGTACACTGTTTGTTTTACTTTCTTATCAGGAGGGATCTTTATTCTGCAGATTCCAGTGAATGGCCCTTCCCTATTAATTTATCTCCTTTCTGATGGCAAGTGGAGCACGGTTCCAGAGTTCCAGCATTCCCTTAATGCTGCTCTGCTTAATGCTTGTGTGCTATTTAAACAAAGCATATTCCATCCAAATCTGACTATATATGGAATTCCCTGACAAGTAAAAACTTGGATGCCCTACAAGAAGGAACCATGAAAACAGCAAACACACACAAACACACAAAGCACTCCGAACTGCACAGACTCGCCATGGACTAAAAGAGGCTCTTGGTGGCAAAGGTCAGGTACCCGGTGTGACCGACCATTTCCTTCTGTGGCACGCCGCTTTTGAACTGCACAGTTCCTTGCTGCAGATTAGTGCAGGGGCTACCTTGGTTTGATGGGTTGCTGCTGTCAAAGCCAGCGCTAGAATTATCCTCGGCTGCTTTTCCAAGGTCAGGGATTTGCAGGCTAATTGTCCTTACGTTGTACACTCGGAGCAGAATTTCCAAGGTGTTAATCTCTGTGAAACCATATTCCTCCATTGCTAGGCAGGTTCTCTGGACTTGTTCAATGCAGGGGGAGAACGAGCAGATGCGGCCACCTACAAAATAAGGCAGGAAGTGGAAAAAGAGGGTAAAAAACAAAACGAAGCACTTTTTCTTTTTTTTTTGAATCCTCTCAGCT
This sequence comes from Anas platyrhynchos, assembly GCF_047663525.1. Lineage (NCBI taxonomy): Eukaryota > Metazoa > Chordata > Aves > Anseriformes > Anatidae > Anas > Anas platyrhynchos. The sequence goes on from NC_092591.1 coordinate 10,648,067, forward strand.
GCACACAGAAATACTGTTACACAGAAGTGTGAATATTCCGAAAAAATCTTCGTGAGGCAACTGTGCGGGTTTTAAAAGTGTCAAAATCAAACACGGATGACTTTACAAGATGCTTCAGACCCTTCAAAAATTGCAGTGGCAGATTCATTCATCTTCCAAATGCAGTGCTGCCCATCACATTTGTTCACGCTAAAACTGTTAACGTCGATCCCTTTCGAACCACTGCCCACTACTCTGGACCGAGGCACTGAGCTGCCGTTGGCACCTACACAAAGCCAGAAGTCATTCTTCACACACTGTACAGAGTTGCCTTCATTAGAATATAAGTGTGCGTGCACACACACCCTGACAAAAGCGGCTGTGTTTATTTGAGGACGATGGTATGCGTGTACAGAATGAAGTAATCTCTCCAGGCCATAGAAGGAGCGCTGCTAAGGCTTTACCCTTTTAGTCGAGATGACGAGCGCGTCTCCCGAGCATTAAAATTTACTGAATAGCACATCGGGCAGTTTCACAGCAAACGTTTCAAAACTCCAGGATAAGCTTTTAAGTGATAAACTAACACTCGTCTCCTCATCTGTCCATGGCTCATTTTTGATTCTAAATAGGGAGAACTAATAGGCCCCCTACAACTTTCTGCTGGCTCCAATGTCACCTTAGCAGCTGAGAATAGGAGGATTCAGATTTACTCTGAAAAGCCACAGCCAAATCAGATCAAAGAATTATAAGGACACTGTCTGCCATAAAGCCAGGGCATGTGCTTTCTCCCAGGACACAGCGTCCCACAAGGCGACTGCCCTTCCTGAAAAGCTTTTGTGCTGGGGGAAGGAGAGCTGGACAATGCAGCTTCAGCTATTGTTTCACTTAGTACAATTAGATGAAAATGTTTGCTGACCTGATTTGCATTCCTTCCCAGCCCTCTCCCAGGCTCATCCAGTCGAGCCTTCCAACACCAGTTGCCTAAGCAGTTAAAGAACCCATGCAAGTGAGAGCAAAGCCTCCTGCTAAAAATAGAGGCTATGCTGGGACTACACGAAGTCTGCTTTATCTCAAACTCCCCCCTTTTTTTTCCTTTCTCGTTTCTAAAGTCATATCTCTAAAAAAAGAAAGCATCAGGTCTGAAAGCGTCAGTGCAGCACTCCAGTTACTGTGCAGCAATGATGTGCTGGGTACTGATTGGGGAAGAACACTTTCCATGACCATTAATCCACCACACACTAACAGGGATTTAATTTTAGTCCTGGAATAAAGTCTCTGCAGCCAGGGGTTCTTATCACGCATCTTCAGAACAAAGCACCCTGGACAAGTAGTTCCCCGGAGTGACAATTAAAAAACAATCTAATAATCACCTGCAAAATTAATGCTGGTATGTGTCATTATTAACCAACTCTGGTGATGCCAATTTAATTGCACGCCCAGTCTGCTAGCTCCCGTGAAATTAGATTTCTGTGTTTAGCAAGGTGGCCAGGGCTACCAGAACGGTTTTGAATCCAACAGCTCGTCCCTTCTGGCCAGAGCAGAGCACATTTCTGCCACGTCTGTAGATGCAAAAGAGAAAAGCCCAAGAAGAAATTCCCGTTACATAATTAGAAAGCTACTATAATGCACACAGGTTATTTAGAAAGCTGCTGCGTTCTTACTGTGTACGGAACTGAACAAACGTCTAGCTGAGCTAAATGTCAGCTCACAGCGACTCTTTGTCTGCAGAGAAAGAATTTGTGGGGAGATCAGAGACTTACTACTACTTCATTCACGCCTTGCTTTTCTGGTGTTTTGCACCGAAACAAAAACTGGAAATATATTTACATTTACAGTACGGCAGCTCTCCTTATTTGTTCCAACCACAAGGATTTCAAGACATCCTTCGGCTTTCGAGTTCACATGCTGTGGATTTACTGAGCAGCAAGGAGCCTGCACGCACTGCTGCAATACAAGCTGCAGGCCCGCCTACGGTTCTTGTCGAGCCTTCAATTAAAGCCCGAGCAACCTTCATCTTGCCTCCGAGCCGTCAGCTGACTGCAGCACATCAGCACCAAACTTGGTGCTGATTTATCAGGCTGCCCTCCTGCAAGGCAGACTGCCTGGGGGAAGCAGGGGTACAGAAAATGGGCTTTCAAGCCACTTCGTAGAGAAGAAGAAAGTTCTTGCTTGTAATAGCTGAGCTCCAGGTGGGAGGTGCAAAATGAAAGTTATTTCACTTACTGCACTGCTGGGAGATTCCCAGGTATGAAGAGTGATAAAACAGGGTAACACAGCTGGTATTCCACATAACTGAGTGGGTTTTATTAGCTTTTTCAATTGCATTTTTTCCCCTTAGTACCTATTGTTTTGGTTATTATTATACGTTCCTCCCGAACAAATATACCTACAAACAGCTTAGAAGCAGAACCCCCAAGCATCTGTCTTTATGGATGGCAGCAAAGGGGGAAGGGGGTGTCCTCTGCTTTCTCCTCCCCACACCATCCGCAGGCTGGATTTGACTGGCAGGCTGGACGTGTCTGATTAGGCAGGTGTTAACAAAAGGTTGGAAGGCTGCAATTAGCAGAAGGTTGGAAGGCAAAAATGAAATTGCAGCTCCAGACTTAGCAGAGACTGCCTAAAATAGAAAGACTTGGGGAGCTTCAATTGACACGATGCTTTATGAGTTGCAAAAGGGTGGATGGACTTTGAGCAAGAGGAAGCACTGAGCAGGACATGCTCTTCTGCTCCAGGAGCAGCGATGCTGTCCTCAGCAGCCCAAATGCTTCTGAATTCTCTGCAGGCTGCCCTCTGCACCCCTGCAGGATTACCAGCTAGGCAACACCCTTTCTGTCACAACCACCAAACAGACATAAATCTAGATTTCAGCACTCACAATGCTCAGATTCTCTGAGAGCCCTCTTGTCCTTTACACATCAAGAGGCATTTAGGGCTTAAAGGGCTTGAATATGCAGTGCTTTGTCTTGCCGTGCCAAGGATTCCTTAATGAAGGAAGAAAAGACATGTACTGCCTCCCTTTCAGCTCGCTGGGGAATGCTGCGCCGTCTGCGGATGACAAAGGGATAGACTAGACTAGAGAGCAGGAAAAACAACTGAACTCAGACTTCTGAGTACAAACCAGGTTCGTGTTCTCTCAGAGCTCTCCTTTTCGGAGAGCTACCATTCCCAAATTTGTTTAATGAGATCTGTGTGTCATCATAAATTGATACAGTAATTATCTGAGATTAATCCTGTTCGCATTGGGAAGCTGTGTGAGCTTTTTGATCTGAAGAGCTGTCTAAAAATGTGTTTATTCATGTATAATGCATCTGACAAGTGCTACAGTTGAGGAGAAGAGAATAATGAGTCTGTATTAAAGACTTAAATTTCTTTTTCCACCTTCAATTTTACAGGGAGTGAGTTTGAAACATTTAATGGAGAGGTTAAACCTCCTGAATCTGTAGGCTGAAATGAGCCCACACAGTCCTGGCAGTCATTGTAACCAGCAGTAGGGTCAAAAGCGTATGAAAATTAAAGTACAATTGGAACAATTAGAGGAGAGAGCTTAAGGGAAGGGGGGGAAATACCAGAGGATTTGCATCTACATAGCACTGTACATTTTTAAAACATGGCACAGACAGTATCTAACTCATAATCACGGGACACACCCTGCTATCTCAGAGATCAGTGCCTTGAAAGTTGCTCCTCTTTCAAGAGCAGTTCCTGGTATGTTCCTGTGCAACTCCAACAAGCAATTTGGTTTCTGGTTTGTCTGAGCAAGGACTGGCATCTCTACCAGTTCTACTCAGCTAAACTCTGCCGTAGGTTTCCAGTATGGAAAAGCTGGAAGTGCTGCCCAGCTGACAAGAACTCCAACTCATGACACAAAAACATGCGTCCAAGTTACGTACCCTCTCTTCTGCAGGTTGTAGCATGAGTCACGAGCTCTCTGCTAGGTTTTTTCATCATCCCAGTATTATTCAGAGGATGTGAAAAGAACATATGTAGTGCAGCACCATTAAGCTCTGGAGCCCATAATTTTGGAAACGATTCCGTGACGTACAGAATACAGCACAGCATTTTTATTTCTGGTAAAAGAACACAGCTCTGGGTTTTGGGATCTCAGTGCATCGTGGTAATTGGAAGATTGCGTTACAAAGATCGCATGGAAGAAAAAGACGACACAGGCATTAACATTATGTAGGGGCGAGGCAAGAAGAGTCACCGAGCAGCATCACCATGGCATTTACTCTGAGCTAGTAGGACGCTAAAAATATTGCCTCTGAAAAAGGGGACAGAACGTCCTTTAAGTGAGTGTGCTCGTGGGCGATTTGATGTAGCTTCCCTGACAAGTGAAATTAGAGGATTTGGCTGTCGGAAGAAATTAAAGGATGTTTCTTGATTCAGAAAAGAAAATTTTCTCCGAATCACTTGCCAGCTCATTAATAGGAGCTTGATGTGTTTTTCTGCAAATGTGACCTTAACCTCCATGTTTGTAGGTACATCCTTCCAGAGGAATTCATTCCTGCTCACTGGGACCAGGCTGGCAAAAGCATGTACAAAAACTAAATATCAGTTGGCTCCAAACTGGGGAATAAAACCTAACACTTCCTTTAAGGTTCCTTTCATCCCCAGCTACTTCCTACAAGCTGTGCAAAGGCCAGCGATTTGGGCCAGCCTTCCTCACCATGGATTACGATGCAGGAATCCTACTGGACTCACACGTGAGAGAATCACTTCTGCTTCTGGGTATGGGGCCAGACCCATTGTGGGCACCTGACCCAACAATCCCCAACAGACCTGAGCTAGGTTAATGCCCTCCAACAACACAAAACAACTGGGGTTGGCCCAGCAAACAGCCCGTGCTTGGGAGCTGGATGATAGCAGACTCTAGTGGGGCAGCTCTGCTCTTGACCAGACGGCCCCTCAACACTGAGAGGCTGTTTCGATTTAGTTAGTGGATTTTTAACCTCACCTTGAGTGAATTCTCCTTCAAATCACAGCAGGTGCCACACTAGTATAGGCTGGTGATGAAACTTTGCAAGCACTCGTGGCTTCATCCATTTATCCCTAAACAATCTCCTGTGGACAGAAGCATTGATATTGCCTTGAGTACCACCCGCATGGGTGGAGGAAGGCAGTCTAGACGGCATGCCAGACTGCAAGGCTCCACTTCCTGCCCTAACACATCCCCTGCGTGCTCCTGAGGGAGCCTGAGCCCAGCCAGCACCGGCCTCGTGTCGCTGCCCTCTCGGTGTCATTCAGCCTGGGGTTCTCCCTACCCTGAGACTTGTGGCTGGGGATTTCAGCTGCTCCTCCAAGCCACGCCTGGGTGGTTGAAAAACGGGACCGTGAATAACCTCTGGGCCTCAAGAAAAATAGCCAGTGAGGCTTTGTACATGGAACTGGTATTCCCTGAAAGCTCAGGGGAGGAGGGAGGCGAGCCCAAATGAAAATTGAAACTAGCAAAACCAAGCAATGCCTTACCTACACCACAGGCTGCTGGGAAGATGAGATATTATTTATTTGCTTATACACCAACTGTAAGAACCAAACCCAGCAGGTTAGGACAACAATCGATGGCTGTGCTAGAGCAAAAATTGCAAGCAAGACCTACCTGTTTTAACTCCACTGTGAACAAGCAAAACAAACAAAAGACTTTGGAAATAAAAAGCAACTGCAAAGAGTAGAATATTGCTGAAGGGCTTCTGTGATGGCAGGAAAATACATATGGGAGGTGGTCAGAGGGGACTTCCCCCGCAGAGTTTTGGGGGAGATCTGACAGCACCACGTTACCTGATTCACATGATCTACCATGGATCATAATTTGACAAGCTCATAATTTATGGGCTTTATGACACTTAAAAGGGAGTGGAAAGTCTGGATGTAAGAGTAATATTGTTAATATAAAGAATGGAAATAACAGAGGGGGGGTTGTAATACGTTTGTTACTCAGACTGCTAATTTAAGCACCACCAAGGACGGATTTATTAATGCAAGAGGCCCATCCAGCCTAATATATGGCTGTATTTTTCCATCTCCCTATCTGAAAATTTAAGACCTGTAGGAAAATTATTACACAAATGCATCATCTTCCATGGCCTTGGAAGAAATAGGCAATATTTATGAGAGCAGAGTAGGTGGGTGCAGAATTATAATCAAAGCACTACAGTATTCAGCTGTGAGATGACTGAGTCAAAAGTTTCAGGGTATTTAAGAACTGTAGGATATGTTTGTTACCTCACTTTTTTTTCCCCATTGTGTTTCTTTTTTTTTTTTTAAATAAGCCCAAAGGGGTTAACAGCAACTTTGCAAAACCACCAAGGTCAGATAACGCGAAGAGCAGTCATGACTACAGAAACACATTCATCAGCTGATGCTCCTAAAGGAAAACAGTGCAAGCCTGGGAATGAAGGCAAGTTCTGCAGTGCAGCAGTGCCTGAGAGGTATTACAAGCAGCATTTCTGCTCGAAAGCGTGACTGGTGAAATGAGCACAGAAGGATGCAGCTGAGATGCAAGCCTGAACATCATCAGCAGAGCGCATCACTAGGGAACAAGAACCTTCTAGTCACAAGCTCTCTGTGCATTTTTATCCTTCTAGCTCTTCACAAATTGGCAGTGCTTTAAATGGGAGGCCAAGCTATTGTAAGCAGCACATTTACAGCCTACTGTAAGGCATAACGTGAGTGATAAGTGTACCCTGTGAAGAGGATCATTAGCACTCAGCCTACTAGGAGCTGCAAGATTCAGGATCTTGAGCCTAAGTAGGAGAGAAAATACTGATTTGATAAGGATTTGTTAAGGTTAAGAACTCTCTCTTACACACTGTCTCAGCTGAAAACTCCATAATGAACAGTGTGGTTTTAAAGAGGAGGCTAGCTGATGCTACGTATTGCATTTCTTCAGCCCTGATTTCATTCTAAGCACCTTAAGACTTTGGGGAATGAATGACCACTGTCTGGCAGCACAGCTGCAATATTAGCATTGTGCATCGCAGTAAAACCCACAATGTGACCCTGTCCAGATGTGAGTGAGAGGGCATGCAGGGAAAAGAATGGAACGACTCCTTTCCTCCAGTGATGCCCTATCATTATACTAACCCTTGGAACAGCCGTGAACATCAGCAGTACGTGCACAAACTGTTCTTACTGCTTTAACTATTTAAAAACAAAACAAAGGAGCACTATGAAATAATCTGCTGGCAGTAGGGAAAGAGAAGCACTTACAGTATTCTTCTATCATATTTTAGATTTTACAGCAGTAAAACAAACAAAAAACAAAACAAAACAAAACAGAAAACCAGACCAACCAACCAAAAACAAACAAACAAAAACTACCCACATGATTTGGAATAAAACAGAGGCATGTGTAAGTTTGTATCTACTGCTATTGCAATTGACTATACACAAAAAACAGCTTTTGTTTTTATGTAAAAACAAAACAAAACAAAAGCTCCACGGCTCAACCAGGTACTATGAAACAGAAAAGATGAGCCACAGACCTACACCAGGTCTCAGACACTGGTGGCTATTTGCAGTGAAAACTGCAGCAAGGATCAGCAGCTTTCCCTCTCGACTGGTACCTAACACACGTGATGCCTCTTGACAAACATAAAAATATGGAGTTTTAAAATATATTTTATATTGGCTAAGCAGATGTAACCTTGTAGCACAGGCAAATATAGACAAAGAATATGGCCAGTTTGGCCAGATTTAGAATGTACAGAAATCCTTTTCTAGGATTTCAAATGCTGAAGTGAGACAGGGATTCAAATCCTGGAGCTGCTCAAGCAGCTCTGCTTAGTATTCTAAACATGCACCACTTAAATAATTCAAATTGGACTGCGCAATGCAGCGCCTTCTAAGCTGGGAAGTCAGCTGAGTGTTGTGCTCACTAGATTAGATAATTTGAGCATGGGAAGGACATTGTACAGTGCAGTGAAAATTATTTTCTTCCCAGGACACACTGGAAGGCAGCTACAAATTCAGCTGTAACCCTTGCAGGTAGAGTGCTAACGAGTCTCTCTTTATTCATTTACTTTTAAAAGAAAGAATGGATTACGATAGTATTGGAAAGCTTTCTTGAAAATTTTCCAGAGGGAGCCTAACGCTGGGGTTGGTCCTGACTCAGCAAGGTAGTGCACATTCAGCGACCTTTAAGGACAAGTTGAAATGCTGTGATTTCAGGAAGACCTAGCAATTTACCTGAAGTCAGTGTTCTACTAAACTCATGTCCCAGCACGGGGCTGGGTTCTGCTCCCTACACTTCCTTCACTAGCAAAGCCACTTTTGTAGCTGGGAGCAGCCTGGCCTACGTTAGCTCAGATTCACACCAGTACTGCTACAATGTTAGAACAATAATTAGGGGAAAACTTGTTCCAGGATAAAAGAATGATCTGTTCACTTAAGTTTATTTTTCAATAGGGAAAAAATTTATTATAAACTGAAAAAAGCCATCCAATTGCTCAATAGCAGTTCCCACCTGCTGTCACTGTCCAGGAATAGCTGGCACAAGCTGGAACAGCCTTTATGTTCAGTTCCTACTGTTACCAATGGCAAACTTCTCATTACCTCCAACAGCAGAGATTTAAGGCAGAAATTGGCAAGCATATTTAAGTACAACCACATTTTCTTTAACATTACCAATGGAGAGCTCTGTTAAATAGGTCCAAATCTGCAATGATTGATGTAAAGTGCTTCTGAACACCTTCTATACAAACACCTTTCCACTGAAGTGCCAAAGAAATTTGCTTTCAGCATTCATTGTTGCTGCTGCTGCCCACACACGCTCAGATCTAGCAAAATGCACTTGACAAAGCTTCAAACGTGTTGTGTTGTTTTTTTTAAAAAGTTTTTCCTTTTTTTTTTTTTTTTTAAGCAACCTGCCCCTGCTAATTGTAGCAGCTAGCACAGGCTTGTAGGAAAAAGTTGCTCTCTTTTCAAATCTTTTGCTGTAAATCGCAGACCTCTTTTAAGGTTTTTCATCCTTTGAGATGCCTACAGACTGACATTTGAGAACAGTGATCACACAATGGAAAGGAGCAGATCTAGCATATAGCTCAGAGGCAGAGATGTGTGCATGCACAGTACGTCCTAAAAAGAGATCAGTGCGGTTACCTTCAGCTTTTAACGCTGCCTTTGCATGTCCTATGGCTTCCCATGGAGACGGAATATCTAGGAACACAGCATCTGCAATGTTTGAGACACCAAACCCATTCTTGCAGACGTCCTGGTTGGTCACAGTCACCAGATGCTCCACCCCGTGCTCCCGAAACTCCTCCCTGGCCTTCTCAGCCCGCTGTTGGTGGAACTCCACCGTGTACAGGTGCCCTGTGGGAGCCACTGTCCTGATGAGAGCGTGGGAGAGGGATCCGCTGCCTGTACCTGGAAAAGAAAAAGAGCTCGTGAAATGCCTTCTGACAATGCTCCACGTTAGCATGGTGGTCTTCTCCATCAGTCCGGCTGCTTGGAACACTACTCGAAACCAAAATGAACACAAATTGTGGGTTAAACTACCGAAAGAGAGCAGTCCTTCCCCAACAAGGAGACTGAATGATCTAGTAAACAGTCTTCAGGGTCCTCACAGCATTATTTAAAATAATGCCAAGGGCCAACTATAGCTCTAACAAGAGCCACAACAGGACACGAGGGATCAAACCCAACAGGAAACATTCAGGAAAATTAACCAGAGATATTTTTTTTTCTTAAAGTGCCAGACTCTTCTAGGGTAAAAAGAGATGAAGGCAAAGTTGAGCATTTTCAAAACCTCAAACTTTGTTAAAACAAAGAAGAGATGTTGGCAAGGGTCTGTGTTTGAAAACCCTACTGGTCCTAAAGGCCAAATTTTTTGCATGGACACGTGTACTGCCTCTTAAAACACTGGGCACCCTTGGCTCACACTGCAATTATCCAAAACTAAGGCCTTCAGCTCCTTGTAGCCACACTGACCAAATGAGCTGATTACTCAAGTGACTTACCTATCCACGTGCCTGCACAACCTTCATGGAGTTTAACGAGAGCCATCACATACCTGCAACTGTCCATAATTACCATGTACAGTGAGGGACTAACTATGAAGACAAACTTTTTTTCTTGTTTTAATTTGATAATTTAGGAAACTTATTTTTAATGATCCATTGGCGTATTAACTAGATGAATGACTAATAACCATTTCACTAAAAAAAACACCCATATACCAATTTGCCTTGCAAATTACTCACTGAAATGGCATTTAGCAGAATAACCCCCCAAACTCAAAACCCCACAGCTACCCCAAATTATCCGTGTTTATTGATTTATAATTCTGTACTGGGAGCACATTTCTCCTGTAAAAAGAAAATCTATTTCTAGCTATCTTCAGTGACGGTTCAGGCTGTATTTCAGCCTGAAGCAAGTTCTTTTAACTAGCATAGATTTTAGAAGTGTTTTTTTTTCTTTTTTTTTAAAGACAGAACCTGAAGTACAGCAGTAGCAGAGAAAGCTTAGAGACTGCGGAGAGGAAGTTAATTAGGGGACACAGAGGCTGGTGTGCTGCTTAATTGGAGCAATACTTCCCCTAACCATACAGGAAGTCAGAGTTTACTGACAGATCCAAGGCTCTTTCCCTCTAGTCACAGAAGGGGAGAAATATTGCTGTGGCACTGCATTTAATCTGACAGCTCTGAAAAGGGAGCCGTTCAGACTGTAAACAGAGCTCAGGGCCCGGGCTTGCCATGGGATCAACCAAATGAGCTGCAGAATGGGCACCGCTCCTCGGCTCCCCTCTGCGAGGGTTGTGACCCCAGCAGGCAGGCCAGCAACTCCCCCAGCTCTAATGGGGCAGATTAGGCAGAGAAGGACCTACAATTTCAGCACTGGCCCCAAAGAGGTCCAAGGGAAGAGAGAATCTGTGGCACAAACATTTATTTAACGTGAAAATGCATGCATACGTGCCAGGATTAAAGCAAACAAAAGGCAAATGGCAGCTCTGTGTGCACATGTGGAAAACTGCTCACGGCACCTGTCAGCTCTAAACATCGGCATTCTCCCTGTTCACAACAGGCAATGGTATCACAGCAGCCACGTGGTTGCCAAAACTCTCTGATATACTTACATAGCAAAGAAACAGCATCTCACTGATTGTCTTCTAACGATAAAAGCAGCGATGCCCATGGGATGCTAAAATGACTGAAATTCTGCCTTTCCGTTTCAGGCCAGCAGGCAGGATTGCACAGCTGAGAACTTCTGCAACCTCACCGAATTTAATTATTTTACCTTTCAAATGGGTAATGCTGCCCGCTTTCTGCATCCTTCTCAGCTAATCTGCAAGAGCGAGCAGAAGGTCTGTCAGCACAGCTGGGATGTGAGCAGAAAGGAGAGGCAGCTTGCGCATGTATCCAATTTCCTTGTTCATACTCTTTCACATTTTTAATCACTTTCCTTTCAAATTAGCTTTTAAAAACACCAGAGAAGATACTGGAAGGAAATCCCATTAAGATTTTTTGGCTTATTCTCTGTTACTCTTTTTTTTTTTTAATCCATAAACAATCCAAGCCAAAACCAGAACCAAAAACAGGATGTTGGAAGTCACTGCTTGCAGGCATGCCTCACAGACTGAGCTTTTGTTAGACAAGGTTGCCAGGAATTATTTGTTGTTGACTGGGCTGCTGCAAACATGAGAATAATACACACAGATCACACTTTACTCCATCAAATTCTATCACGCTAACATCACTAATGAGAGTATTTCTGAAGATGCTGCCTGCCTTCTCCTTGACAACACTCTCAAAACTGCAGGAAACAAAGAACAAGATGGCTATGAATCACCCACCACTGCAAATTTTCTTCTTTTCTTCAAAAGACCGGGGATTCTGAACCCAATCCTGTGAAATAATGAAGACCCTCAACTCTCATGTGCCTGATAGTTTGCTGTGGTTCATCAAGAGTATCCTCACCAACGGTCTGGCAGTTCCCAGACCCAGTTTCTTAAAACCCAGCCAGTGCTGTCTGTAGAAGGCAGGGGTATGTTTCTCTGCTGTTATAGATGGGGAAATGAACGTTTATTTTCACCTCCTCCCTTGCAAATCTGCAATATCCAACATCCGAATCTTCTCACCACCTTCTCAATTCCTTTCCAATTTCTCTCTGTCCTCATTTCAAAATCACTGTAGAAAAAAGCAGGGTTCAGCAACACGTGACACCTAGGCACCAGCCTGAAATAAGTTCCAGCCAGGTTCAGAATTCCTTGGGAAATGAAAGGCAGCCCTAGCATGATACCCGCCAGGAAAGCAGCAAAATGTAAGGAGCACTGCTGAAAACATGAACTGGAAGAACTCTACCAAACCTGAAATACTGTAGCTGAATTACCTGCATACAAAAGAACAAAAGCTTGAATGCCCCAGATGAGTATTTCTATGGGAAGAGGCAAGCTAAGAAGTGGATGGACTTCAGTATTTTCATTTCTCTTCATTCATGGGCACAGTGAAATGCCTGTTCCTGATTTGGCCCTGAAAGCAGAAGGTAGGGCAAGAATTTTTACAGCAGGATACTTGCCTTTCTGGCAGTTTGCACTATAAATAGCCTGAGAAACCATTTGCTCTCTACCACAGGACAATAGCCATTTAACTAGAGCAAATTAATCATGAAAAGGCTCTGCAAGAGAGGTAAAACTGGAATAACTCAAACAGTACCAAAGGAATCCTTACCAGCACAGCTATGTTTTAGAGCTCATTTAGGTGAAGAAACACAATCTGTGAATCTCACCCTGGCCGTTGCACCTATGACTTGTGAAAGTATAATGCACTTTTACATTGATTTTTGTGACTTCAAACATCTCGGTCAAAAAGCAGGCATCTGCATTGTAGGCATTTAATGAGACGCCACAGGGTCCACAGTAGGCTATGCTCAAAGCTCAAAGCTCAGAATTTGAGGAAGAAGAACTATGCGGGGAATCAGGATGTGGACCAGGAAAGCAGTCCATCTCAGTCCAAAGGCATGAATTAAGATCCCATGTTAAAACCATGGTTAGCTGGCTAGTGGCCCTGCAGATACAGCAACGTGCTGTTCTTCCCTTCCCAGGCTCATCTGAGCTCCGGGGAATGTTTCCCCCCTCTCCCAAGACAAGGAAACCAGAGCAGTTTTAGAAGGATTTATATCCTAACAAGTGGACACCGAGGTGAAACAACAGCTCAGTGCCTATTGATACGTCCTTCTGAATTAGAGACAGCAAAGTATTGATCAGATGAAGAACTCGACCATTCCCCTGACCTCAAAAAGATTTGTTCTTCCCACTCTCTGCTTATTCAAGTGACAGGTTTTCCACAGAGAAGCCTTCACACACCTCAGCCTTGAGGCAATGTCCACGTTAAGATCATTTCTCACCTTTTCAAAGCTGCTGCAGCCAACATCTGACCCCTTCAAAACCACCACCTGCTATTTCAGTACTGGAGTGATGCACATCAGGACACTGACAAGACACAGACAAGTGTTACCCCAGCACCAAACATAGCACTTGACCGAGAGCTGAGCAAGAGAGCACATATTTACACTGTTTTCTGTTCAGTCTGTTTTTTGTATTACAAAGGATATTTGCCTACACTCCTGCGATCCCAGCCATGCTATGACACAGGAGACCTGATGTTGTGTTCACTACGTTTTCTCAGTGCAAGCTATCACTTGGCTTGCCTTCCCCCCAGATTTCTCTTCATGGATACTACTTTCTTTAAAAAAAAAAAAAGTACACATTGTGATTTATAACCCATAAAGTTTAGAGCTGTGCACCTGCAAAATACTTGCCAAGTTTATTACGGCAGCTTTGTAATCCAGAATAAAGCTGGGGAAGCTCGTAAGTGCACCCTGAAGTTCATATAGCTTGAAAACAGGAAAAGTGATAACTATGAAGAGCTATTAAATACTGGATCAATACAGTGCCTAGTGATATTTCAACAGAACTGAAGTATGTGGTGCAGTATTTGGCTACTCAAGGTATTCTAAAATGGGCAAATACAACAAAACAATGGCAGTGTTGCTGTGTTAGTCTCCTAGCTACCACGCTTAAACCCAGCAAATAGTAAGAGAGGTCATGAGTCAGCCACGAGAACGGATGGAGCCTCAAACCCAGAGGAAAATTAATCTTTAGACAGAGCTAACAACTCCACAGCTAGGATCTGTCAAGAAAGGCAGAGCAGAGGAAGACTGCTCACTGTACATGACAAGTTTATGTAACAGGGGAGTCATTAATCACTTTGAGCGAATATAGAAAGAGATCTTAAGCATCTGATGGAAGCCAACCCGGAGATCTTACCGTGAAGACAGTCAAAGGCACAAACGGTGGCAGAAATGAGAGGCAGCAAGAGCTGGGATGGAGGGAGGGAAGAGGAGCGGGAGGGAAAGAATGACAAGGAAGGAGATTAGCCCTTTCCCTTGTCTGTCTGTTGAAGACATGCTGCCAAAACAGGCGTTTTAGGAAGCAGGAGGCCAGAGAGGGCCACTGATCACTGACCAGATCCAGGAGTCGGGGCACTAACAATGTGCAAGTTTTTAAGACTGGCATTGCCTACAAAAGGAATGGGAATGTAAAGACTGAAAAGAATTTGCTCTTAGAGATTCAGGAGTCGGAGCTCCTTATGGGGAGATCTGCAAAACGGGCGTAGCATCGTGCAGTTTGGAGCTGCAGGAGAAATGCACTTGGTAGCCAAGCGAAATGGTAAGATGAAAGCAAGCCTGGAAGTCTGGAAACAAACACTTTGGGGCATGAACAGCATTTCTCATCAGCTGCAGCCCTGCTGCAAGGCTGCATGCATCAGAGTGATGCCTCAAGTGGCCCCAGTTTTGGTTTAGGTCTTTGGTATGCCGAGAGAATACAATGTTCTCTGACGTGTCCTGATGAGGCCCTTCTTCTGCTTCAAAAGGTGTCACACCAGGATCGGGTTTTTGACTTCTTCTCTCACTCTAACGTGAACAGCTGCTAAGAGGTAGATGTGGGAGACATAAAGTTAATTAGCGTATGTTCCAAAATCAAATTAATAGTTACAAAGCTTTGGTCTGCACTTTACACACAAGATACAGCTGCAAACAGTTTACTTGCACTTCTGCCACAGAGATGGTGCAGACATGAGCAGTGTTTGTCAAAAAGTCAGAGGAGTCAGGGCATTACAGCTGACTTGCTGGGACTCCACAATACACTATTAATCATTTATTAAGTACCCATTAATCATTAAGTCCTCATTATTTTTTTATGAGCGTACTCTTAACAAAATCTATGCTCAGACCATGAGGTTGAAAATTTCATAACTGTATTGGAGAAGCTCTAGTGTAAGACTAGCCAGGGGCTCTTGTTATTCCTCCACAAAGAAGCCATGAGGACCCAGGGTACTGCCCTCAGCCTTCAGAAATCCTGTCTGTGGCTTCAGAAATCCATTGCTCTGTGGCAGTGACCAGGGTTTAGCAATTTTTAATTTGGGATTTAGCTGGAGGGAAGCAAAAAATCCAATTAACATTTTTGCTCATGTGAGTCTGATTTTGTTGAATGCTAACGGATCAGTGGGATGGTGGTTTGAATACTTTTGACTAAATTACATTTTGTCTGAATACAACGCTCTGTCGAAGCCAAAATAATTCTTAGATTTATCAGATTAAACAAGGTTACACAGTGCTGTACTGCATTTCCAGGGTAATTCAGAGGGTTAGGACAGATAATTGTTTAGGTCTAACCAGGGAGAGAGGACAGCAAAAAAGCCTATGTAAGTGGTCACTGGGAAAAAAGGAAAAAGGAAAAAAAAAAAGAAGTTTTTACATACTTTGGTTTGGCCAAAGCATCTGAAAGGTTTCATATTTGTACCAATGCAGTATAAAAATAAATTTCAAAACCTCAAATTCTTTTGTTAAATGGGGTTATTATCCTATAGGTGGCTGTAATCACTGGGCTGAGAATAGCCTTGCCTTGGAAGTTGACATCAAGTTTAGTTTTAGAGAGTGTGGTGGCACGAAATAAAGACTCTGTTTATTCCTTTATTTAAACAGGGACTTGTGCATGCAAGGGACACAAGTAAGACCAGAGTTATCTGATGAGAATTAAAGTTTCATACTACCAGGCCACCCGCAGCAGGTATTTTAGCAGCTATCTCAAGTACCCTTTAATTCTGGAAAGATCGGGCTGCTAAAGACTCCTTCAGGAGGTCAATTCCAAATATCAGGGACCAATACTTTCAAGAGATTTTAGCTCCAACAACAGCGATAATGGTTTTAAAATCTCAGCATACTGTCATAAATTAGCAATTAGCAGATCATATTCCTGTGCCTCCATCATGGAACATCGGGCAGATGCTGAGTTTCCTTATAGCCTCAATAGAGTATGCTTGGATCACTTTAATTATGCATGTGCCGCTGACAAGCTTACTCTTTATGTATTTATTAGAGATAATTAAAATAGTAAAAAATGTATTAATATGTTTATATCACTTGTAACAAATCATTATTAATCAATTTAAACTGCACAACTGAAGCAACACCAAATTGAGCCTTCTGGTTGTTTTCCTGATTTCTTCTAAGCACACACAAAAGCTCACATATACTGGAATTCCCAGCATGCTAACACGACACAGAGGACATTTCACCTTACTTTATCCACCCGTTCTTAACACAGGTGTGCAGATTACTCCCCAATTCTGCTTGCTTGCCCTGGCTACATTCCTGTTACAGTTCTAAGACACAGGGAAGCCTGGCCTGTTTATTGTGCCTGCTTTGCCCATCCCTACAGCAGTTACGTGTTCAGATAACAAAAAAGACAGACCTCCATGCTAATTAATGCTCAAGATACATCTAAAGCCAGCAGCAATGGGAGGAAGCAGACTCAAATGTCATTATTAGGCCAGATTTCCTGTCTTGTTCCTATTAAACATCATTGGCTAACTCCTTCTAGGTCACGCGAGGTTAATCTAGAACTAATGATTTTGGATCACTGAACACAGTCTAATTTTGGATGCCACCAAAGTAGGTTACATCATCACACAGGAGGCTCCTGTCGTCAATACATGTACAATTTTTTCATTCAAAACACCACTTCTGGTCAGTTGTGTGCAAATTCGCAGTAAAGCTCTTGCTTCAAGATTAACCAGATGAATTTGACACAATGCTCCTTTTTTCTTCACATACAGTGAATGTTTCAGGCAATACAAACACAACAAGCTCAACTGCAGTAGTAAAACTGTCCACTTGTCCTAGAAAGCTGAAGTTAAAATACTTTCATTAGAACAGTACAGACATTAAAATAAACCTGGGGACAGTTTCCCATTAGCAAAAGGATTGTTTGCAGCTACAACTTTTGACTCATAACATTTCTGGCAATCTGGACTGGTTACCTCACCAAGTGTTTCCATTTCTTAGCTGTTTAGATAAATGAGCTTTTAAAGATTTTCATCGAGGTACCTTTGACATTACTGGAAACATTTTATGTGCAGCTCTGTACTTTAACATTCACCTGTCCCAAGTGAGGCAGGACGTGCAGCAACTCACATCTCCCCAGCCCAATGTTCTGTATTTATTCTTCCCACAAAGCAAGGAGGGGAAGAGGTAAAGACCTGCACAACGAACAACACTGCTACTTCCATGACAGCCCCAGAACCACCTAATTGCCCTACAAACTGAATTATGAACACATAAGGGCTTGGCCACTTTACCAGAGGTTTCTCTCCATCGCTTTGCCTCTTTCAAGTGCCAGCACACAGCAGCCAGCTCCATGTGCCCCCTGTTTATTAGAGGGTGTAACTGGACGCAGAGATAAATGGTATTTCGGTTGTGCTGGAAAGCAGCCATTCTGGACCCAAAGCTGCCCAAAATGATGCATGGGTGGGAACAGGAAATGTTAAATGCAAGTAAATGCAGTGCAGTACAACCCCATCATGCGGATCCCTTGCTACAGAGGGAAGCGTGTAGGACTGCTTCCTAAAAAGAGTCCAAGTAAACAGCCAGAAAAAAATGAGGACGAACTCTACAGTTCATATTTTTTCCCAGACTAGAGAAACATGATCAAATCAAGCAAGCCTCATACTGCCTGCAGCAATAAAACCATGAAGGCATTATTTTAAACTGTATTAACTAGGAAAATATCCATCTAAATGAAATTTAACTCCTCCTTACTTGCGAATTACGCAAAATCATGGAAGGGGCAATACACTAAACCAAGTTTAGAAACACAACACAGGACTTTAATGAATGCATCATCCATTATATCACAGAACTCCAGTGCGCTTTGCATGCAGTTGAAGTGCTACAAGTGGATCACACTTGGGAAGAGAACGATGAAATGTATGTACTTACGTGGTTATCACATGGTGAATGTATTGACATTTTATTTCCCTTATTACTAGAGTTCAACCTCTCGTCTTCAGAGCCTTTTACTACTTCACCTCAACTGTTTTATCTCTAACTTATAATTCAAGGTCTGGATTTCGATTCAAATAATATATTTTGAAAATGTTTTTGAAGTGCTTAACAGTTTCAGAGAACGGAAAGAAAAATGTTTATGTATTTATTTTAAGAAGATGAATTAATCGCATACTCAAAGGTATACACGTACATAAGGCCAACACACTGAAGTAGTATCGCTTGTTGAAGAAACAGCAGCTGATACCACGTGCAAATTAAATAGAATTACTCAATGTGTAGGCTGGGAAAATTACACCACAATGGAAAAAAAAAAAAAAGACTTTTTGCAAAATGTAAAGTTAAGCCTGTTTTTCATGAAAAGTGTTGGTGTTAGCCCTTAATAAAGGATTTCAACATATTAATTATTACCTGATTCACAGACTATGGAGCCCGGCTTCAGTTCTAACATCATGGTGATTATAGAGATGTCAGTGGAATACAGAATCTGTGTCCTGTGCGGAAGATTCATAGTCCACAGTTCTGGAGTTGGATGAAGAATAAAAACCCATCCTCCTTTACTGCAGGTCACTTTGGAACCATACTTCTTGCCTATGAGATCCATGGAATGCCGGATGACCCCGTACTTAGTCTGAGTTACGGTCCCATGTTGGACTTTCACAGGGAACATGGATTCGTGGCCCAAGAACACAATAGCTGTGTCACCATCCTTTATCGTATCTCCATATTCGATAAAACTCATTGTGACAGTCTTGTAGTGGGCTGGTGGCTGTCACCTAAATGGGAATAAACATCAGGACAGTTTTATGGTATCATGATAGGGCTGTAACTACAGATAAGTTATTTTATTTTCCCCAATATATAAAAAAGTATACACTGTGCAAATGAGATGTTAGCAAGAGAACTCCATGAAACTGAGGGACCTCCCTCTGCCACACTGTTTATTCAATTAAAATCAATGGAAAGATCCCACTGATTTGCATATAACCAGTATTTGTAGCATTATATGATACATTTAAAAGAAAATTTACCAAATACATTATAATTTACTCAGCCTGCTCCACAATGCTACTGGGAAACTTGCAAGGTAGTATCAATTTCAGCAGTCTGTTCACTTCCAGTTCACAAGCTCTCAGAGTATGTTGTTAAGTGGTGACTTTTATTTCCTTCTGTTGACTCACCCCTTGGTTATTTGCAACATAAGACAATCGTTACTTGCCTGGATATCAGTCACTAGTTATTAGGACCACTTAGCAAAAGTTTGCTTGAAAGTTTTCCAAATGAAACTTTAGAGATAAGATAAAGGTAGTATCCACGTTAATTTAGGTATGAATTTGACTTAAGTACAAAGAAAAAGCAATATTACAGCCTTTAATTTGCCATTGGGGGAGCAAAGTAATTGTCTGGGAAGTGATCTGTGCTGTAACTGAACGTAAACAGCCATTTGCAAGCCAATGCAAACACAGTTGCATCATTTTAGTCCCGTGTTCTCAGAGCTGTTTAGAGAATTACAATTAAATTTTGTTTTCTTTGAGAAGAAAACATCGATCTTGGAAGGCAGTTTACAATAAAACCTGGCACCGCTTTTCAGATAAGGTAGCTAACAACCTAAGCTGCAGGTTGATCAATTTGTGGAAGGAATTGACTAATGAGGCAATGGTGATCCCGAAGTTAGAAATGAAGGCCAGCACTAACTTTAGTTTTGGAATAATTACTTAGTTTGGGTGCTTTTGTATTGAGTATGTAAGACCTACTTCACTGTTTTCACTAAAAAACTTTTTTCTAGTCTGTTTTTGTTGACCAATGTTTGTTTTAGTTCAATTTCCTGCTAAGCAGCTGGGTTTATAAATCGCCTGCTGGAGTCATTGAGACTGAGAAACAGAAATGATTGTGGCCCAAACTTCCAAAGCTTATGACATGTAATACACGTATTCATATACCAAAGCAGAACAGGCTTGTCTGGACATATGGTGAACAAGCCAGAACATCCCATAAATGCAGAAATGTACACATACTGGACTTTGTGAGATAGTACAGTGATGCTTAACCAGGTTTTATAGCTTGCACCATCTGATTATATTGACGTTCTTAATCTTTCATGAATTACATCTGTAGTTCTCAGTCTGGATACTATTTATGAAATGTAGTTTTCAGCTCTTGTTTAGAATAATGCCATTGGGAAAGAGTGTGAGTGCAATCCATTTCTTTTACAGCATAGCATCATTCCTGCAGCACTTCTGCAGGAATAAGGAGTTATTCTCCTTTTGGCTTCTAATTTCTCTGCCTCCCTTTGAGCACTACATTTATCACAGCTCATCAGAACAATGGATGCTGACATCCCTGGTGACAGTTCTCAGCACCTGGCAGGTTATTTTTGGGGTAAGCTGGGGATCTGTGAGGAGCTCTGGTAGCTTCACTGCCTCCCCTTATAAAATGGAGCACATCAGTTGACAAACATCAGTTATTTTCATGCATTTTCAGTCATTTTCCGTTCCGTTATGAGTGCAGGGCCTAATGCCCTGTTGCTACACTCCCTCCTTTTCTCTTCCAGGTGTCACGGTGCGCCTGTGTGGATTTCTGCCACGGGCTGCTGGGGAGTGAGAGTGAAGGTGGACCTGTGGCTTGTGGCATGGGGTTGGCATTTTCCTCTGGGTTCGCCTTAACTTTACATCACCTGCGACTGCTACGACCTGCACTGGGTGACCCGGGCGATCCCACAGAGGGAATCCCTACAACGATTTGTGCTGGGTCAGACCAAACGCCAGCTCTGTCTCTGTGCTCCCTGACCCCTGTGGCCACAGGGCTGGCGGCTCCATCATCCCCCTCAGGGTTGCGGCTGCCGGACAGGGCTGCGCTAAGTCCTGACATGGGAGTGGAGATGCCCCTGCTGAGAAGGATGAGGAGGATGAGGAGGATGAGGAAGGCAGGCGCTGCCACACACACAGATAACACCCCAAACCCAAGCCACACGCGGCGGAGGCAGCTCGGGCGTGCAGCGCCTCAGTTCCGGACTTGTGAGGGGTTAAAATCACAAACGCAGCAGCGAAAGGGGCACCGGGGAGCGCCCTCACCTCCTGCCTGGGCGTCCCCCCGGGGCCACCGTGTCCTTACCGTTACCTCCCGGGGCTCAGCCCCGCCAGCACGCCCAGCCCGGCCCGGCCCGGCTCGGCTCGGCTCTCCTCACACGCTGTGGCCGCCCAGCGCCTCCTCCCAGCCCGGTCGCAGGCTGCTGACGCTCCCCGCCGCCTCCGCCCCCGCCAGCCCTGCCTGCAGCCCTGCCTGGCTCCCCCGGCCCCCCGGTTCCCCTCAGCGCTGCGCCCCCCGCCATGGAGGGGAGCCCCCGAGGGCTGGGCTGGGGACGCCCAGCCGGTCCCTGCCCGCTGTGGGGCTGCCCTACACCTGGCCATAAAGTGACTCGAGGGGTCCCTGTGGGTGGGCGTTTGGGTGGTTCTGCCCAATTTTGGCTTCTTTCCCCCCACACCGATTGCCTCCATGGGGCTTGTACCCTAGTGGTTTGCTGTGAGCCCAGCGGGAGCTCGTCTTTATTATCTGTCAAAGTGTCAGGGCTACAGCTTGTGGGGTGAAGCCCCTTCCACAGGGAATGTCACCCCCTTTGCCATCGACACACACAGGTCTTCCAGGCAAAGCGGCTTCCAGAACGTTCCATGCGCTCCCCGAGGAGCAGCCGGTGCAGGGACAGGCGGTTGAAGACCAACTGAGCGCCCAGCGCGGGTTTCTGAAGGCTGCCGGCGAAACCCACAACTGAATGTGGGCTCGTGAGAAGCCGAATCATTACCGAAACCCCAAATAGCGCTGTACTAACTCCTACTCGTGTCTTGTGTTTAGGATTGCAGTGATGTGGAGAGCCGTAGGTGCCCCGGCGGCGTGGGGATGGAGCCGGGAGGCAAGGAGAGGCGCTGCAGGACAGCATCGCCCCAGCTGCTGCTCCCAACAAGCCCAGGCCACCAGGTTTGGGAGGGGTGCGGGCACAGCACAGGGCATGTGAGTCACCTCGGACATGCAGGTAACGTTCCCGTCTCTATCTGATAACTCTGGAGCGTTCACCAATAAGTGGTAACGCACAACAGTGGAGAAGAAGTCACACATCCACAATCAATGACACCACCGATGTACGCTGCTGACCTGGGAGCCGTTTGGATGACCGCCTGTGAGTTTTTTAATGGGTGTGATTTTGTTCGGGATAAGGGAAATGTTGCACACCATCTTCAGTGGGAACATGTTTTCTGTTATGCTATTGACCTGCCCATATCATAATTGCAGTACTCTTTGTTACTTAGTTATGAAACTCTCCTTCATCTAATCTAAATATAATGTATGCAGTTTCAGAGGTTTCTTAAACTGCAGACTCCTACTCAGCTGTTTTCCTGACTGGCAATCACGGCTCTACTGCGCCTTTATATTTGCACCTACCTTGTTTTTCGTGTCATTTTTTTTTTTTGTGTCGTTGGTTGCATTTGTCATAGTTTATATAGTTGTGGCCTTTCTTTCCCATGATCTGTTCAGATCACTGTGGGCCTGACTGTATGCAAGATTAGGACACTCAACAACACATGGTTCTCACAGGCACTCAGTTTACTGCAAATGATCAGTAATTTTCAACAGGCTGCCCAACCAGTGTGAAAAAAATGCACCGTGGATAATTACTAGGCAGATACATATTGAATGATAAATTAAAATGGGAAGAAAATTTTCACTTGTGAAGTTAAGCAGATGCAGCTCCAGCCAGTTCCTGCTATTTAACTGTGTTAGGCATTGGAAAAAAAAAATCAGTTACATGTAGTAAACTGTTTTCTCTTGCTATTTCCTAAGTTGGAAGTATTCTTCTAGATATTCAAGAAGATGTTTATACCATATTTCTTCAGGTTCATCTTACGTTCACATGAATAATTTCAGAAGACACATTCACTAGCCAACACCCATCTCCTCTTGCAGTCCTACACTGCATAACATTTATAATTAAGCCTCTTAGGAAGTTAGCTTCGTGGCCCATGATTAACTTCCCTTAATTCTTCATTGTTAAAGCTTACTGCAGAGATCTCTGGAGTAATCACTCTACCTTTCCATCACAAACTGCCAAGCTGCAGCGTAGTTTACAAGTCAGTATGTACTGATATCATCCCAGCATGGAAAGTACATTTTGATGCCTTGATCACAGTCCAACAGGCAATACAGGCTTATCCAAAGAAAGTATTCTCTCAGCAGATGAGCTAGATAAAACAGTTGATCAGAGGCTGTTGACACACAGCACAACATCTATAATTAAGTCACTAGGGAAGCCGGGATGGGATGCTGTAACGAAGGTAGGATCCAGTTTACACACAGTTTTCAACAAATCTCAAAACACTGAATAAAACCCAGTGAGGTAATAGCCACTTCTGACTTAGTGAATTTTAGAAATTTGACAAATAATGGTGAGAAAAAGGGGATAGGGGGTGCAGTGTTTATTAAACATGTACACTGGCTATATTTTGATTATGTTGCCACCATGACTCTCTTTACAAGTCTTTTTTCGGATAAAAGTTGTGTGAAGAAGAGGTGTCTGTTTGTGTCGGAAGTGCTATAATGAATGGCACATTGAGAACACTACTGGCTTATAATAACTAAAATGACTGGTATTCCCTGTTCTGCAGGCCTGGGAGGGAAAGAGCGTATCCAATCAACAGAAATGAATCCCTGGATTTGGGTTCTGGAGGTAACCTTGACTCCACAAATCTGTAAAACAATTATACTAAAGAACAGGTGATTGCTTCTCTTGCATGTGGCAATAGATTATGGGATAAGACAAAAGGAGCCTTCAGTTCCTTGTGGTAATGCTTTTTGGGTTTTGTGATGAAAACCACCAGAAAATATGATTGTAGAAGTTGTTCTTAGTCTTATTTGTATTCTTCTACATTAAAAATAATAACTGGTTTATGTTAAAAAACAAAAAAAAAAATCCTTAATCAGAACTCCCTGTGAATATGGAAAAAAAAATAGTTGCAACTGAGATCATCAAGGAATATAAAGTATTATGAGGATTCTGGGTATGATTTTACACTCATGTCCATTTCATACTTGCATATGAATGTTTTTACTTGCAATTTACACTATTCTGAAGTACGAGCAATGTGTGAAACTAGTAAAATTTAGGGGAAGACTTTGTGAGGTTAAAAAGGCAGAGGAGACTTAGAGAGGATTTGTTCTTTGATCCGGGAGATAAGAGACCAGACTTGCACGGATGCTGCGCCTTTGACTTCTGCTGGAGATCTGTACACTCAGCATCTCAGTGTATCAGACTTGGAGTAACTTGGAAACATGGATGGCAGCCAAGCACAACACATTTTTATTTGAGGTAGTCTCTGCTTTATTTTGTAATGCTTTATTTATTTATTTTTTAATCCTAAGCAATTCTGTGTGCCGTTTTACACTTCTGGCCATCTTGATGAGGGTACTGGTTGTGGTGCTGAAAGAATGGAGGTGGGAAAAGCGTTTCTGTTGCTGTCTTCTGACACAACTCATCTGAAGCAAAGCAGTGCCGTGACTTAGATCTGCATTTATTTGGTTAAATACACGATCTGGATGGGAAGATAAGCATGGATTCTGTTGCACTTCAAAGAAACTGTTATGTGAAGGTGAAAAGCACATCAAGAGAGTTGATCGCTTTGTTTATTTCAGTAAACACTGAAATTCTCAGCCACCTCATAGCTTTGAGAGAAATCCTGCAAACTATTGATGAATTTAAGGTGAGTTTCTGAGGGGTCAAATCCCAGCCTTTCTGCTCTTGTCTTCAGGGAGAAACCAGGCACTGTAATAAAACGTAGGGTTCCCTGTTTGCATATGGCAGAAGGAGGAGACCTTCTGCACTTTACACAATACACAATAAATACACCTCCAAATTCAGGTATAAATGAGCCAGCCCAGGGCTGGAGGCGAGGACAGGCCAGCGGCCACCCCTTGGGGCTGCTCAGTGACGGTCCCTGCTGGCCCACGGGCACCCCAACAGCCACGGGCAGACTCTGTGGGACGCCCCGCGGGCCGTTACTCGCTGCCATCGCGCCTCACACCGGTCCCGGCCCCACAGAGCCGTTATTTGTGGGGCGGCGGATAATGACACCTCACTGAGCCCTCAACCACGGCACGACGCCTCAACAGAAAGCCTCGCTGCCCGCCTCGCTGTGCAGAGGCACGGTGTTTTGGGGACATTTTCCGCCCCACAGCTGCCGGGGGGCGGCGGTGGCTCCGTGCCCGCAGCCCCGTGGGGGCCGGGCGGCCCCAGGCAGGCACCGACCCCCGCGCGCCGCCCGCCCCCAAGGCGCGCAAAATGGCGGCCGGCTCGGCAGCGGCCGGCCACCGGCCGTTGGCCCCGCCCCCCCGCGCCTCGCCCAATGGAATGAATGGGCTATAAATAGCGGCCAATGGGGCGGCGGCTCGCTCCCTATATAAAAGGGGCGCGGTAGGAGCGCCGGGGCTCCAGTTCGGCGAGGGCAGCGGTTGGGTGCGGAGCTGGGCGCGGAGGTCCTTGCTTTGGCTGCGGAGCCCTTGGTAAGTCCCGGGGCAGCCGAGCCGTCCTGAGGCTTTCAAAAAAAGAAAGAAACAAAAAGAAAAGAGAAAAAAATTTTTTTTTTTTTTTCCTTTTGTGTTGTACGGGTGCGGTTGGGAGGGCGTCGGGGGGGGAGCGGGATGGGGGATGCGGGGCAGGGGGCGCGCCGCAGGTGCTTACCGGGCTGGTCCGCGGCCGGCGCCCCCCCGTAAAGCCGGCTTAACCCGGTATTTAGCAGGGTAGTTACATAGCTTCGCCCCAGCCAGGTCCCCCCAGGGAGCCGTCCGTTGTATAACGCCTCCCACCGCTCCGCTCCCCAGCGGGGCAGGCAGCTCCGCCCGACCGGGGCTCCGCGGGCGCTGCCGGAGCCCCCCCGGCCCCGTTCAGGGCTTCCCCAGACCCCCCCAAGCCATTCCAGGACCCCCCAGGGCTGCCCTGCCCTCCTCGGGCTCGTCCATTCGCCTCCTTTGCACCCCCGAGCAGCCGGGACCGGCGCTGCCCTTGCCGGGATGTTTAAGGGCAGGGCAAGGTGGAAAACTTTTTTTTTCCCCATCTCTTTATCCCGCCTTGTTTTGGTGGAAGGTGTTGTGACAACAAAGGTGTGAAAGGCACAGGTGGAATGACAGCCAAGGTGACCTTGCTGGGTGCCTGGCGTCCTCCCCTGGGTGTTGGGGAGGCTCGCCGAGCCCCCAGTGACAGCCTTCCCCTTTCTCTCCCCCCCAGTGACTGCGGTAGGGTCAGCCATGCCCTTCTCAAACAGCCACAACCTCCTGAAGATGAAGCACTCTGCTACCGATGAGTTCCCCGACCTGAGCGCCCACAACAATCACATGGCCAAGGTGCTGACCCTGGACCTGTACAAGAAGCTGAGGGACAAACAGACTCCCAGTGGATTTACGCTGGATGATGTCATCCAGACTGGGGTTGACAACCCAGGTAACGGCCGGGCCCGTTAGATCCGCATAACGATCTGTTCTCCCTCGCTCCTGGAAGTGCTTCTTGACAACAGCACCCAAGGCTCTCGAGCTGCCGAGAGGCAGAGCTCGTAAAGCCCCACAGGACGGCTCTAAACGCACGGCCGTGTTAAAAGGGGCCTTATTCCATCAAACCATGTTCCTTGCTGAGATCTGACACATCAATTCCCAGACACTTCAATTATGTAACTGCTCTGCTAAATACTTTAAATCCGAACCAAAAAAAAAAAGCTTGTTCTAATTTTTACACAGCTCGGAAGGGGAAGTTCTCTTATGCTGTGTGGGCTTACCCGGCTGCTCGGATCTTGTCCTATTCCAAAGTGGATATGTGATGTTGTGTAGCACTTCTATGAAAAAAGGGGGAGCAGATGCGTTTACGTGTTAACATTACAGTATTTATTTTTACTCTAGCAATATCAAAATGGCCCAACTAAATAATCAGAGACTGCCTCCTGATGAGGAGTACCCGGACCTGAGCACCCACAACAACCACATGGCCAAAGTGCTAACCCTGGATTTGTACAAGAAACTGAGAGACAGAGTCACGCCCAGTGGCTTCACCCTGGATGATGTCATTCAGACTGGGGTTGATAATCCTGGTAAAATACGTTGAGAATATTCTGTGTGAACCAGCCAAAGTAACTGGTGCTTTTGAATAC
The DNA here is from genome assembly GCF_047663525.1 of Anas platyrhynchos. Classification (NCBI taxonomy): domain Eukaryota; kingdom Metazoa; phylum Chordata; class Aves; order Anseriformes; family Anatidae; genus Anas; species Anas platyrhynchos. The sequence continues at coordinate 10,675,558 of NC_092591.1, forward strand.
GGTGACTTAAACTAAGCTTGTGGAGGTGGTATTTATGAGCAGGCTACAAAAATGCAGTTCTGTCTGTAGCTGAGCAAACAGAGTGGTGCATGCTTGCTTAGAGCAAAGCATGATTGTTTAGGTATCGTTTTACCTGCTGGTCTAAATTAGCTAGTAAAATTGGATGTGCTGTGCAAAATTGTCCTCAACCAAAGCTTGACAAAAGTGTGCTTTAATGGCAACAGCTATGGTTTTCCATAGCACTGCATTTTGACTAACTGGATGAAATGTAAAATGTAGGGTCTCTCAGCTGCTCCTATGTGAGAATGCATTTCTAAGTGACTAGACCTACCACTAAAGAACTTGCCTGGTTAGTGCTGCTCTGGAGTACAGCCAAACATCACCCAAACTTAGCTCTTCTGACTTTATTACCACTCCAGGCCATCCCTTCATAATGACAGTAGGATGCGTAGCTGGCGATGAAGAATCCTATGAAGTGTTTAAGGAACTCTTTGATCCAGTTATTGAAGACAGGCACGGTGGCTACAAACCAACTGATCAACACAAGACCGACCTGAATGCTGGTAATCTGCAGGTATACATCTTGATCAATTACTGGTCTGAGGCCTGGGTAAAGTTGGTGGTGGTTGTTTGAACTGATTGCTCAGGCCCTGTCCTCTCAGTTTCACCCTGCATGGACTGACAGGCTGTGTGCCCAGTGCAGTCTTGCTTCTGAGCTTGCTGCTGTGGGGTTTCAATAGCTGGGTAGAACCAGGCAGCTGGCACGCATCAGGAACTTGCTTGATGGGCTGCTGCAGCAGAGGCCATGCCAAACATGTTGAACATGTATTTTTGTCAGCTCTTGGCTGTAGTCAAGCTAAACAGCCCATTCCCAGGAATTAAGGGGTGTTACAAACCTTAACACTTCCTGTGTTATGGTCTTGTATACTAAAAATCAGCTGGTGGTCTCATACTATAGAATAGCCATTGTTAGAGCTATCTAAACAAGAATTTGTTTTATGTTGATGCCTCTGGATTGCAGATCTAAAGGGGTAGCAAGCCCAGATGCTGGTCTTAGATGTAAAACTGATGGCCTGATGGTGTCCTAATTTTCTAGCATGTACTTGGTAGCCCTAGCCTCAGAACAAGGGTTGTGTTACACAGATACTTGTGCTAAGGCTGAAGAAAATGCTCCCAAAATCTGTCTGCTCAGAGGCCGAGTAGTCAGTCTCAAGTATAAGGTGCACGCCCAAATGCACAGGAGCTGCATTATTTAGGGTAAGTAACTTGGCAACTAGGCTGTGCTCACCGATTTCCTAATCTTGTAGGGTGGTGATGACCTGGATCCCAATTACGTGCTCAGCTCTCGTGTCAGAACTGGCAGGAGCATCCGTGGATTCTGTCTTCCCCCTCACTGTAGTAGAGGAGAGAGGCGGGCTATTGAAAAGCTCTCTGTTGAAGGTAAAGTGAGAACTGGGTGGTCAGGGGGAACTACTCACATCTGGGCTGGAGCTGCTCCTTGCAGTTGGCACAAGCTGCCTTCCTCAAGGCTTAGCCTGAACACGGAGCTCTCCCTGAAAACAGCAGTTTGAATTCCAGTTGCATCAGCATTACGGTTTGTAGCTTAGAGCAAGAGCACATGTCGGAGGGAAGTTGGACTCTGTTAAGTTGACCTTTGCTGATCTTGAAAGCTTTTTTTGTGTGTGGGGAAAGAGGTTAGTTCATCATGGCTCAAGCTTGAAATGTAACAGGTATGTAGCAACTTCAGGGCTTGAGTCACATTTGCAGTATTTTGTGGCTGCTTTTAATTGACTTTCATTAAGGTTCAGCTTGCTTAGGGGCGTAGTCTTGCTCCAGGGGTGCAGTTGACTAGAGTGAGCTCTGGTCTTCAGTGGAACTTCTTAGCTGCAGTTTTTTGTTGTTTCCCACCTCCTTTAAGTGAGAGGGAAGGAGATTCTCAAGGTGCATTCCTGGAGACCGATGCTGTCACTGTTCCAAAACTTCTCAAGGGCAGAGTAACAGTCCTTGACTGGAATACTGCTTGTTGTATTTGTGACCTTGGTTCTCCTTGGAAGAAAGCACTCTACTTCTACAGTTAAGCAGCTGTAGGGATCCCATACTGCATGTAAGAGAACAAAGGCGACTTGTTTCTTCCTGGAAGGTGCAGACAAATCATCTGATACAGTCTTAAGTTCTGCAGTGCCACAAAGGCATTGACATCACAGATGAAAGCAAGGGAGGAACCAAAACCAGCAGATAGTTTGAATGCATCCTCTAAAAGGCTGGCGATATTTGTCATCTTTGGTTCCATCCTAAAAGTGTCTCTCTTTTCAGCTCTGGGTAGTCTGGGAGGTGATCTCAAGGGGAAGTACTATGCCCTGCGGAACATGACGGATGCGGAGCAGCAGCAGCTGATTGATGATCACTTCTTGTTCGACAAGCCTGTCTCTCCTCTGCTGCTGGCATCTGGGATGGCACGAGATTGGCCTGATGCCAGGGGAATCTGGTGAGTGTATGCCCAGAAGGGAGGAGTTGCATGAAGTCCCTGCAAAAAAAAAACTTAAAATTTTAGTTGTGGCTAGTACTGCTGGGCAGAATGGCAGGCTCTGAGCTCATACTACTGAATTGAAGGAGAATCTTCTGTGGTGTCCTCTGGGGAAGTTGCATCTAAAAGCAGAATTTGGAGAAGTGTTAGCACGCACTGCACTGGGCTGGTAGGAACAAGCCAGCTGGGCTAGCCTGTAGGCAGAGCCTACAATCCAGCACAGGTTTGTGAAGCACCAGACAGTAACCAAAGCAGCCTAGGAAAGTAGATCACTTCTAAAAGAGTTGATGTATCACTACATTTCTCATCTTAAGAGTGTAGAGTAACTTAAGGTGACAAACCACAGCATGGGTTTAGCTGAAACCTGGTACTGGATGTGTAGCTGCTCCTGTGCTGTCTCATTGCTTCTGCTTGCAGAAACTCACTGATGCCAGGCTAGGCTGGCTTTACCTGTACCAGTGATATTTTTTCCCCCCTCTAGAGACTCAATGGCATGAGTTGACCGATGCAGAGGTGTGGAGCAGAAGGATTCTGCTTGTTAGATGTGGGTCACCTACATAGAACTCTGCACCTCAGGAGCTTCTGCAGCATAATTAACTTGCTCCCTTGTAAGCTAAGGGCTGGTTTCTATCAGCTGGAACACTCCAAGCTTATTACTGTAGCTGCTTCAACACAGAGGAAGCATGCTTTGTTTCTGTAGGTCACCTTTAAGATTGCGTCACCTACCTGCAGATGCAAGCACCAGATAGTGCTGTCATCTGAGCATGACTAATATACAGGCTTGAAGTGTAAAGTCTCAGTGCACATAAATAACTTTCATCAGGTGCTAGTTAATTTTTGATCATAATCAGGCTGGGAAATTATTAGTGTGATGAATATTGACCAGCTGTAAGCTAAGGTAGAGTGGCCATTGGTATTTGGAGGTTTTTATAGCATCTCTGAAGAGCCCTTCTTCTAAAAGAAGAGTTGAAATTCTCCTCACTTCTCCTATAAGTACAAAGTGCAACCTAACAGAATGTGATAAAATTCTGATAAGTCTTAGTTACACACTGTCAATGTGGTGTTCTTATGAACATCTGTGTTCTGGGCTGCGTCAGTGTCTGCATTAATCATCCTCCTTCAAACTCTGACCAAACTAAATCTAAATTTGTAAACTCAAGACCAAAATAGCTGGTTAACTGAATTCTAGGCTTTCATACATGACACTAGCCAGGGTTATGGTTCCTACTCATTCTGACGTGTCTAGATATAGGCCACTGCCAACCACCTCATGAAAAGAACAGGGTAAAAGTAGTAGGTTAACTCTTAGCTTCTTGATGAGTAAAAGAAGCAAAATATTTTTTTGAAGGAGCAACTAAAGAGGCTTCTTGAAAGCAACTGCAATGAGTAATTTGGTGCTGTTATATCCATATTGAAAATGGACTCTTGTCTCCTAGGCACAATGATAACAAGACTTTCCTTGTCTGGATCAATGAGGAGGATCACCTTAGAGTTATTTCCATGCAGAAAGGTGGCAACATGAAGGAAGTATTTACTCGCTTCTGTACTGGACTAACACAGGTAAAGCAAATATTGGCTGAGCTGTAGGTGTAAATGTTAAACATTTCTCTAGTTTGAGCTGACAACACATACTATTCCAAGATGGGAGTAGAGGAGTCATCCTGTGTTGCCAGAGCCTTCTCTGTTGTTCCATGGGATGCTTCTTTGCAATTGGGGTCTCCAAGAGCACACTGAGGTCTTCAGCTGTGAGGGCTCTAAAATGTCTGTAGTGGCAAAGCATTATGAAATGTAGAATAAGTTATTTTAATCTGATACCCTTATCAGAGTGTCTAAACTGCTTAAAGGATCTCTGCATGGTTTTATAAATCACTGCCTTTAGAGACCCTGGGTGGGAGGAGAAATTGCTTGAATCTGGATGGACAAAAATGGACTGAAGTTTCTAGGCTGAATGCCTTTCTCAGCATCTGGTCTTGATATCAACTTGAGCCTTACCAGCTCCTTCCTTAATCCTAACAGAGATGCCAATTCAATGTGCACTAAATCAAGCTTGCCAGTAGATAGTGACTTAAGACTTTGTAGTGGAGCTTAAGCTTAATCTTGTGCCCAGCAGTGAGAAGGACTAAGGCCTTAAAAGCCCCTTGTTGGTGACTTTCTTTCCCAAATGGAGGGGGCTTATGTGACTGACTGAAATAGCTGCTCCAATGTTATGGCTGTTGCTATGCAACTGGAGCTGTAAATGAGCACTAATGGATGACCTACATCTTTCAGGCAGAGAACGATCTCTAAACATTCATTCTCTCTATTTATAGATAGAAAATCTCTTCAAGTCCAAAAACCATGAGTTCATGTGGAATCCGCATTTGGGCTACATCCTGACCTGCCCATCCAACCTGGGAACGGGGCTCCGTGCTGGTGTGCACATCAAGCTGCCACACCTTGGGAAACATGAGAAGTTTGGAGAGGTCCTCAAGAGGCTTCGGCTGCAGAAACGAGGCACAGGTGAGAAGTGAGGGTGCAGTGCTGCCTGTGTCAGGCTGCCTCTGACCAGGCACCAGCGAGAGCCTGGCTCTAACCAAAGCCAAGTCTTGGTTCGTGCTGACAGTGACTGTCCAGAAGGGAGCCTTTGAAGGCATGTGGTTAAAACCAAGCCTTAAAGTCATGGTTTTGAAGAGGTGGAGATGCAGATACTTTGCTTAAACCTTATCATATCCAGCTTCTGAGCACTCCTAGGCATATCCTTCCCTGTGGTATTCTGAGCTCCAGATAAGGTGGACCTGGTGGGCCTGTTGTAAGCAGGGATGGGAATTCTGACTGAACTTGTGACTGGGAAATAGCTACAGCACGTACTTCTGGCCACAGGTTAGATTACTCATGGATTAAAAGAATTAAAAAGCTCACCTAATGGTGTGCTCAAAGTGGCTCATGTTTAGTCACATGTAGCTTTATCTCCCTGCAGGGAGGAGGAGGTGGTGGCAACTTGTAGAGAATTGTCTTGCTGTGCTCCCACCTCAGGCTGGTGAGGGAAGAAAGGTAGATTTACTGGCTCAAGCAGTGGTCATGTACTAATTAAACCTCTTGCTCCAGGTGGTGTGGACACAGCTGCTGTCGGAGGAGTGTTTGATGTCTCCAATGCTGATCGCCTTGGCTTCTCTGAGGTGGAGCTGGTGCAGATGGTGGTGGATGGTGTGAAGCTGCTCATTGAGATGGAAAAACGCCTTGAGAAAGGCCAGTCCATTGATGACCTCATACCAGCTCAGAAATAAAGCACTTTATTCTCATGCTTCCTAACTTATTGGATGAATAATAAAATGTCACTCCAATTCAAACCCCTGGGGTCAGAGCCCACTTAGTTACACTGTAGAGAAGTCTTCCATCCATCTGTGTTAGAGTTTATTTTTTGATGGCTGAGATGTTGTTGAAAATGAAATAAACTGTTGTTTTGGCCTGATGCTGTGTTAGATGTGTTAACTGAATGTCTTCTGAGACTTAAGGGGCTTGATTTTCTTAATTATGCTAAGCTGGCTGTTTTTGTGTGCTTGCACACCTTCCTGGCTGCACTGCTGCAGTCTATTTGCTTGAGTGTGCTTGCAGCAGTGTCAAAAATGAGCCTTTAACATGACTGCAGTTGCTGTAAACCTGAGAACTAGTGCTAAACATGAGTCATTCCAAACCTGCCCTACCTCGGAGGCTTCAGCTTGTGCATCTGCTCATGGCAAGCGTAAACTGTTATTAGCCTGACTAGGGCAAGCCAGACTGACTCCTGGAAGGGAGGGGAAATGGAGCTGGGTACAAAGGGCTGCTGTTCAGAGACAGGTCCTCCTGGGGCTGCGGGGCAATGCTCTGAGGTCAGACCTCAGCCTGTAATAATACCTCCACTCAACTAGTTTGTGAAAAGATCATGTCCTTTAATCTCTGGAGATGTGCAGAAGCTTGGTATAAATGCTAATTGCTCTTCTGGGGCTGAAAGTGAGGGGAAGCTCAGACCGGAATGATCCTTCTATCTGAGCTCTTTGGGTTTAACCAAGGAAGAGATGGGGATTGCAAGCTAGTTACAGGAAAACAGCAAAAGCACTGCTTTCTTCAGCTATTTCTTGTTGGTCTGAGCCAACTGAACAGCACAGTCAACTACAACATACCAAATGGATATTTTTTTTTCCAGCCCTGGTCTGGCTTGCAAGCTCAGGCTCTTCTCTGTGGTGTCAAATTGTAGTGTTGCATCAAGTAGGTCTGTTCTCCAGGGGGACTGCGAGCAGTCTACATGTGCTTGCTGTGTGGAATACCCACCTTATTAATCTACAAGAACAACTTTTTCTTTTCTTTTTCCCAGAAACTGGGAGCATTGAACTCCTAAGGAAAAACCGCTTTTGCAGCTCATGTGACCTGGGAAGCAGAGCACTTTCTCAGCACCTGGGGTTTACAGAGGGAGTGTGCTGAAAGGCTGATAAATAGCTTTACAGCAAGCAGCTTTATGTAGGCTTGTGGAGATAAGTGAAGCCTGCTTTTGTAGAAGCTGTGATATTTCTAAGGCACTGATTGCGTGCTGTCGCTGAGCTGAAGTGATGGCTCCGGCTGGGGTAAGCTAAAGGCTGAGTGAATGTCTCAGATGAGACTTCTTTTGTCTTAAAATGCAGCTTTTTGTACGATTCGAATTTAGCTGGGTGCAGGAGAGGAGATCGCACGTAGGAATTTTGATCTGTGCTGAGTCCTTCCTGAGTTGCCACAAGGTTGGCAAGAGCCGGGGAGGGAAAATGGTGCCAGAAGCAGCCGATTAGTTCTGTGTACTTTTTCAATCCTCCTTGCCGTGCTTCATGTCACTGTTCCACGGACACCCAGCAAACAGCTGGTGCTGCATCATGTAATCAGAGAGGCACCACTAAATTAGTGCTGTCTTCAACACAGCATTGTTACTGCAGTCAGCAATTATCTAATGCAAGGAGGTGCCTGAAAACTTGCCTATTTTTTTTTTTATTTATGTCACTTGGACTAATAAAACTGTCTTACCTTGTGTATCCTGTTTCCTTAGCCCATCAGAGCTGCTGCAGCTCTGGTTTGAGCACCTGGGTCCCCACAGTCTGAGGTGGGAGCTGGAACTGGCTAACAAATTATGGTGAAAATGGCAAGCTAGTCTTTAATGCCTGAACCCAACCAGAAAACATTTCTTTATTTAATTGATTTTCATTGCCACCCACCACCTTAGCTGTGTTGTTCCCTCTGTGTTTTTCTTTCTGCTTGCAGCAAGTGATTGAAAATGCTCCAGAGCACAAACGTGGCACAGCAGAAGGCTGGACACAGGGCTCTGCCCCGCTGGCTCTTTCTAAAAAAAAAAAGGTGATCAAGAGAGAAATTCAACCTTCCACTCCTGTGTCTTAAAATTGTCAAGGTGCAGCTTGGTTCGTTGCTCCCTATCATGCCCTGGGTTTCTGGCATGGGGCGCTGGGATGTTGCTGGCTGTGCGCAGTGGTCACTCCTCCTGCCTCGGGCACCTGCAGAGCTGTGTCAAGCCGTCGTGTGTCGCGGATGCCACGGCGTTAAACCAGGGGGAGAGGAGGAAGGTTGGTGGTGCCTGGTGTGCTTTGTACAGGGAGCTGAGTTAGCCTTGCTGCTGCAGCAGCCATGACACACAGCTTTCGGGAAGGAACCGGAGCTGGCACGTCCATGGGGCCGGGTGAGCTCACACCGAGCATCACCCAGTGGCGGTGCCATCACCCATCAGCCAGCCTCTTGGCCAAAAAAGCGCTGATGAGCCGAGGGGGTGGGAAGCCGGGCAGGAGGAGCCCTTCCAGGAGCTCTCTGCCAAGGTTTGGCAGCTCAGGGCTTCCCCTCGGAGGCTTGGGCTGCACTTACTTCACGTGCAGGTCGGGGAGCAGCGGTGGCTGCTGGCACCCTGCTGCAGGGCTGCTGGCTGAAACGCACTCCCGTTGTGCTGCCCTGTTGCACAACCTCACACGTGCTCCCGTCTAAACACGCACGCCGGCTTTAGAACATTTTCAAGGGAATGTCTCCCTTTTAATCCCTTTTTTTCTCCTGGATTTTCCCCTCTGGGAGCAGGTGCCCAGCTGCAGCTGCCTGGGGCAGCTCGGGCGATGCCAGCAGCGGGATGCAGGGTGAGCCACCCTGTTCCTCTTGCTGCCACTGAGCAGGCAGCACATCGCCTGCTGCGTTCCCAGGACACTTCCCCGAGAAACGCAGCTATTTGGGCAGCCATTTACTTCTCCGATTACACTTACTGGCAGCAGACTGCCCATAAATGCTGCTTTTAACATTTTTGTGCCATCTACTGGGAAATCATTCCTGGTCTTTCACCCGTTTGTGGACTCACAGCCATTTGGAGGACAGTGGCGGGGAGGCTGCGAGCTCAGCACCGCGGCGCCGGCCTGGGCGTGCTGCCACACCACGGGAAGCTCCCGGCCCCACGGGAAGAGGCCGAGCTGCCCGCAGCCTCCCTTGTGCCCCAAGCCCAGCAGGGGACAGTGGCTCCACCGGGAGGTCCCCGGGCTGCAGGGAGGCTCCAGGCTTCTGCACCGGGGTGGCTGAAGTGGCTGAAGCCTCTGTCTCCCCAAAACAAGGGCTGGAGCGAGGTGGCTTGATTGTTGGCTGCCCCTGCCCAGGTGCCAGCTGCAGCCAGGGACGGGGCAGCGCTTACCTCCAGCTTTCCATTTTGCCCGGTGTAATTAATCTGTCATTAAGCTAAGCAGGAAAACGAGGGTGCTGTTGCCTAACGGCCCCAGCACCCACCTGGGAGGGAGGCAGTGTAGGCTCCAGCCTGCCCTCAGCTTATTCCCGTCTTTTACGCAACGTGGACGAGCTGGAGCTGGGCTGCTGGAGCGATTCCTCCCCCAAAACCCACAGCAGCGTGGTGGCGTGCTGGGCAGGGCACGCTGCCGGAACGGAGACGGCGTCGCAGCCTTTTCATCTCCTGCTTGCTTCGCTTTTCGCCCCGGGTAAGGAGCAGTCAGCAGGCTCCTCTGGCTGCTCTGCCTTCCCCTGTCTCCTTAAAAAAAAAGAAATCCCAGTTCCTAACTGGGCACAGCCCACACAGCCAGTGGATGCAGCCCTCCTCCAGCAGGACAAGGCTCATCTCTGCCACCCTGTGCGGGTTTATTTGTCCCCATGAGGGGGGAGCCTCCTGTGCTGGAGGAGGACACCCCACAGCCCCAGACGTCGCGATGAGCCTGTTCAGAACAAGCTCTTGCATCACTTGCCCCTCTTCCCCTGGTTTTGACATGTTGGGATTTAGCTCCCCAGGCAGAAATGACGCCTTCAAAACCTCCCAGCCAGCTCCAAGTAGCGGCACGGCCCAGCGGGGAAACGCCACGGCTGGCTTTGCGCTTGGATTTCGGAGGTGCTGTGTCAGTATGCTGGGTTTTCCCTGGGTTTTAAAGATTATCTTTTTTATTTTTTTTTTGTACAAAGGCTGCCCAGAGCCAGGCTGAGAGCATCAGGTGGGAAGACACGGCAGTGTGGGGCTGATAACTAAATAGGCAGCGTGGTCTCAGGCTGGAGTCAGTGATTACTGGGGAAAATCTGCATTTAGCAGACAGGGTAAAAATAAACAGAGACACATACAAACCTAGCACAGATGTTTGTTTTCCTCCTCCTAGCAGTGAGCAAGAGCATGAGAGCCCCTATAAAACTTCATGTGGAGCAATGTCTCTTGCTCAACACCTGGGCAAGGGGATAAGGGTACCTGGTAGACCCCAGACGAATGGAAATGTCGAGGTTTTTGTTGTTGAAAGTCAAAAGCTTCAGCCTAGTGAACCTTTCCTGGATTACTCAGGAATGAGTGAAACCCTGGCAGGAAAGGGAATGTAATGCAACTGAAAATCTGTGTTCATTACCCAAGTCTGGCAGGGGTGCTTAGCACGCACGCTGGATGCTTTGCCTCCTGTTCGGAGCACCCCGAGTGCTCAGAAATCCCCCAAACCACCCCAAATGGTGCCTGGGGTTGGCAGCAGGGCCAGGTGCTCGGCAGAGCCCTCCTGTAAGGGAGGATGGACAGCAAGAGGCTGGTGGGGCCATGCGGGTCGTCCTTGGAGAAGGGGTGGCATCGGGTCGGCTCGCTGCTGTGCAACAGCCTCCGAGTTGGGACTTGTCCGGGGAGAGCTGACTGCAGAGATACCCGTGGGAACCTGCATGGGAAGAGGATTGCAGCGGGCGCGAACACCCATGGCCCCAGAGAGTCTGCTCCTCGCCACGGCTGGGTAAGGGCTGGCTTTTTTTTTTTTTTTTTTTTTTTTTTTTTTTAAGGCAAAGCATCCTAATGCGGAGCTGGAAGGAGCCCCTTGTTTCTGTACCTCTGGGATGGCCCCTGCTAAGACACCCCAAATCCTATTTCCCAAATCCTAAGAAACCCTCAGGAGAGGTTTGAGGACTTGTTACAACTCTCACAAAGTCCTGAGCAGAATAAGGCTGCCGAGGTGTCCCCTAGCCCCTGTTGATCTTGCTAAAGTGCTCGCTTTGCCTTAATCCCCCCGTGGGGTGCTGTGAAGTGGGGCGCAGGGCACGCGTCCAGCCGCGAGCTGTAAGCTGCATGTCCTCTGGTGCTTGGTGGTTCAGTTTGGTCTTTCATTGGGCTGCTTATTTATTTGTTTACCTATTTTGCAATGAGCCCTGTGATTTGCAAAGGGGTTTGTCAGCAGGATGGGCCCGTGCAGCTGAGCACGGAGGGAGCTGCCTGCCCTGTGGGGCAGCAGCGTGTGCCACTGCCCGGGCTGAGCGAGGTGACAAGGGCAGCATCAGCACGGGGAGGGGACCTGCTGGTTTCACAAACTTTGCTTTTGCTCGTGAAAATAAGAGCTGGGCCTGCAGCACTGGTCCCAGCCTCTCCGTGACTCCTGCAGATACCTGCAGGTGTACCCGTGGTGGCAGTGCTGGGGAGCAGGGGGTTGTTGAGAAAAACCCTTCTGCTTGGACACCAGAGTGATGGTGACAATGATGGGCTGTGTCACAAAACTGCGCTGGGGGCAGCAGCCTCAAAGGAAGCTCTCCCCAAATGCCCACCATTTTTTTGTATTTTTTTTTAAAGCAGATGGAAGTTTCAGTGGTTTTGCTTGTTTGTTTTTTGTTTTTCTTGACAAGGGATCAAAAAAAACCAGGCTTCAAGCAGTGGTTATGAGGAAGGTCAGCGAGTGGCTGGTCAGCTGGAGCCCCTGAAGGGGCACAGGCAGCAGATGGTCAGTGTGCCTCTTCCAAATACTTTTATATAAGCAGTGTTAAAAACAGCAATGACACATGTTCGCATTTAGCCTGTGTGCTCTTTCAGCCATCACTGCCTGCTGTACCTGTGCACCCTCCTCCTCTCTCTCCATCACATCCATTTCTCTTGCCATTGGTGTGGCCACGCTGAGATTTTTCATACAATTTAGTTCAAGAGTGAAGCCTACGCAGGAACAGCTCCTCCAGAGAGCCATCCTCTAGATTTGTTTAAAATGCCCTGCTGCTTTGCCTTTCAGCTCTGCTTATTCACTTTAAGTTAAAGCTAACCCACTGAAAACACGTGTCCGTTTACCTAAAAGGGTTTTGCATTATGCACATCCAGAAGATACAGAGAAACAATGAAAGGCACTTCTAAAACCCAGAGCTATTCCAGGCTGAACACTTACTAGCAAGGCTCAGAACACCAGGAAGCGGGATGAAACGACTTGTGCCTGCTGCTAAGATGCTCAGAAATATCCTCCCAAGTGCCAGCAAGAGAAGGGGGACACTTTGTGTCTTGCTGCACTCTCAGCCCCACCGCCCTGCCGACCACAAGCTAAGCCTTGATTAATCTTTGCTTCTGACTTCTGTGCGGGCCATTCAGCATCAGTTAATATTGAGCTTAGGGGAAAACCCAATAAAAGAACCACTAATCTTTGAACTTGGCACATAATCCCCCACGTGCTGTTGCCCGGCATGTCCCTTCTTGCCTTTCTCCCCCCCCCCCCCCCCCCGAGAAAGCCCCCGAGCGCTGGCTGCGAAAAGGCTGGGACACGATGGCCGTGTCCGAGTGGCTGCAGCTTCCCAGAAAGTCTTTTCTGGGGATATTTTGGGCCTCAGAAGTGAGCCTCTCAGAAAGGTAAACTGTAGTGAAAGGCTCTTATCAAGCCAGACTGCAGGATATTTGCAAAATAAGCTGAAGATTAAATATATATTTATTTTAAGCCCTGTCGTTTCCACCCTGCACAAAGCATGCAGCTGAGGCATATTTGAGAAGCTCTGACAGCTTGGCAGTAATTTCTTCCCTTTCCTTTCCAAGGCAGAACCCCACAGAGCCCCCACTAGCAGCAGCTGGGCTCTGTGGCTGTGACCCTGACCCGGGTGAAGGAAACCCCCAGGGCTGGGGCCGGGGACATCAACAACTGTGAAACCCCAGCCTATGGCTTGGAGAAGAAGACAAGACCACTCCTTCAGCTGATGCTGGGACCATTAATAACATTACTATGCCTCTGTGTTAGGCTGCAGATTTTGCAAAGCAGCACGCAGGCTTTTAACCAGCCCTCTGGGAACATCTTTACCCCTGGTTGCAGTGGAGGAAGCTCCTCTGCTGGGGCTGGGCAGGGAGGGTGGCACTTGGTGCCTCCCTCCTGGATGTGATCTTCTGCCCTCCCACTCAGCTTTGGAGGTGAGCTTTGGAGCCTGGTCGCTCCTCTTCTCCAGGACTACAGAAAATAATAAATCCAGGTTTAACATGCAGAGTTCCCCCTTAGCTGAACGTCTCTCAAGCACAAACTCACTCACAGCCCCGGGCAAGGATTTTGACCAAGTATTTTTGTCCCAGCTAGCTGGATTTTTATTTATGCCACTTTTAGTCTGTTCCTTCCTCCAGATTAAAGAAACAAAAACAAATGTAAAAATAAAGTACACAGGTCTCCAGAGAGCTCAACCTTTCCTCTCCCTGCCCTTCAGAAAGAGAAAATGCCTGCAGAACGTCTCGTGGGAACTGAGAAGACTGCAGAAAAGCAAGTTAGCAAGGTGAAGAGCCCCACGGTCCACTTGCTCCTCCCAGGCTGGGGACCCTGGTTCCCCTGAAGGTCACCTCCCAGTGATGTGAGACCACCACAGGGGATGTTGCCCCACCACCCAGCTTGGTGCAGCCCCTCACTTTCCCAGCACTAACACCCCAGAGCAGACCTGGCCCTCTCCTAGCCCCCAGTTTCAGGGGCTGTGCTTTGCCCTTGAGGCTTTGGCTGTTGGGGGCCGTGGGACCCTCGTGTCCGGGTGCTGGCACTGGCAGCAGAAGGGCTCGGGGCTGGCAGGAGCATTTACAGCGTATGGGGATGGCAGCCAGGCTCCATCCTCAGCAGCCCGAATAAGGAAAGGGGGTAAAAGCAGGCACGAGCCAAGGAGAAAGCCCATCAGCGCGTGACAGCGCGGTAGGAAACCCACAGCCGGAGCCAGGCTCTCCTGGCAGCTTCCTTCCCTCGTTCTCATGGAAACGGGAGCGATGCCCTCCTGCTTCGCTGTTTTCTCAGCTTATTTTTAAACACGCCGCCTGTTTATGCTTCAGCATCCCCCTTCCCGGCCCCACCGTGTGTAGGATGTGGGGTGGGCCCCCAGCAGCAGGGTAGCCCTTCGAGGTGCAGGGTGAGGGCTGCAGCCCCCCGGGTGGCATCGTCAGTGAACCCTGGCCCCAAAGAGCTGAGTGCTGAGGAGCTGGCGGTAGCTCCCGCGCTTGCCGTAGGTCAAAGTCACGTTCATCGGGGCCAGGAGCGCGGGCTGGCGTCTCTACACTGAGCAGACTCTGAGTAAAAATATCTCCCTTGGCCCAGGCGCAGGGAACGGCCGCCTTTCTAGTAGAGACTTCCAAATCAGGGCATTTCGGTCCCCCCTCGGTGCTCTCGCTTCCCGCGTGCAGGCTCTGAATGGGGAATGCTCCTTTCTGCCTGCGCTAGAAGCAGCCGCCTGGTGTTCCTATTAAAGGATATTGTTTAATCTCTGGGCTGTCCTGGTGCTCGTGCAGGCTGGAGGCAGCAACCCTTGGCAAGCGTGTCAGGAGCTCGGGTGTGTTTGGGGATGCTCTCAGTTCCTGAAGGGCTCAGCTCTGGAGTGCAGCAGGGCATTGCTACAAACGGGGCAGCCCATGGCAGAGGTGGTGGGTTCCAGGAACTGATTCCCCCTCCCGACCACCTGGGTGGTGCTTCTCTGGAGCAACAAGACCTGCAAGCCTGCCGTGCTGTTTCCTGCAGAGCATCAGGGTTTCTGCTGACGTGTTCACCCTGACAAGGTTCAGCTTGGCTCAGAGGTTCACAGAAGCCACAGAGGTATCTGGGAACAGTGGATGGGGCTACATCTCAGAAAACCTTGCCCATGGACCAGAAGCCCTTTTCCATGCACGCACACCAAGGCATGGGGCTTTGGCTTCAGCCAGGCCTGGCCAGCAGTGAGTTGGGCAACCCCGTCCCTCCTTTCCCTCTTTTCTCCTCCTCCCAGCTCCCTGAAGGCAAGGAGGGGCACAGGCTCATCACAGCAACAGAAGACTTTTTCCACGGAAACAGATGTCTGCTTCAGTCGACGGGTTGTCTTTGTGTTGAGCTCAGTCCCCTCTCTCGTGATTGTCACTGCTGCTATTATCTCCGTAACTGCTTTTCCTCCAGGCTTCCGGCACATTCCTGCTCCAGGAACTCAGTACTTCAGCCCTGCCCGCTCCCAAGTGCCTTCAAAAGGCATCTGCGAGACCTGTGCTTCCTGGTGACAAGTGCTCCTTCCCTCAGATCATCTGGGGACGCCTCCTGCAGCGCGTGGCACGGGGCAGCCCAGCTGGCACCACAGGAGCCGCTCTGGGGACCAGGGGGAAGCAGCGACGCTCTCGGTTAGTGCCAAACTGGAGGGCGGCTTCGCTCCTCTGCCAAGGGAGAAAACATCAAATTCAAGTTTGTGACAGCCCAAGCAAGAGCCAACACTCCGTTTTTTTTCTTGGTTGCTGCTGGGTAAGAGATTCATAAAAAAACCTTGCTGTTTCCTTCTGCAGTGGTGGTGAGATGGCCACAGTTATCCAGCCAGGGAGACTTCAGGACATGTCCCCCAGCTTCAGACACAATATTCCCGGGTCTCATCTCCTTGCTCTCCTCTCCTGGATGCACACAGGACAGCTCTGGTCCAGCTGACACAGGCGACCACTCTGTGGCTGTAGCCTGAGCTGTCAGAGAACTGCCCTTTTCAGCACTGCCTCAGACAGATATCAGAGCCTTACGATGAGGATTCAAGAGATTTTCTGGCTCCCCAGAGATATGGCTGGCCAAGCATCTGCCTGAGTTGACTGAATATTTATGACCTCTGAAAAGCAGAGCAGCAGCTTGCTCACAGGACAGATAATCATGGGGTTGATGAATCATTCCCATGGAAGATGAAAAAAAATGTCCCTCCTCCAAGTTCTTCTCTGAGCTCCATGACTGTAATGCAAGCTCAAAGGTCCTCCTGGGTGTCCTTGGATGCTATGATCCCCTTTCCCTTCTCTTCTCCAGGAGAGAGACAAATTCAGCAAAATTCTCACAACACTGTGCAAAGTTACTGCTTTACTTCACTGAGAAGAAAATTGGGGATCTTCTCACAAACTCCTCTGCTTGTATCTACCAACAGAGAGATTTTACTGTCCTCCACATCAGCCAGACTCATCCAGAAGGCTGAGACAGCCAGGAAGAGACTGAGCCTTAGGAAAGTTTGACTCCTGCTCTTCCTGCCTTGTGACAAACTTGCACAAGCAGCACCAGTCCCCATGTGCACAGCCAGGCCCTGCCCTTCCTCTTTCACACAGTCCCTGGCCTGGCCAGCGTGGAAGGGCCTTCCAAAGCAAGGCCACGTAGCAGCCAGCAAAACAGCCAGCAAAAGGAGAAGTTAGTCTAGCAACTAGTCCAGAAATATGGGCTAGGAAATGTCCTGGCCACAACCCAGCCTGGCCCCAGGCCAGAAAAGAGAAATGAAACCGGCTGAGATGGGAAGAGGCTTTTGCTATGGTTCAGCAGCATTCCTCCACTGCCACCAGTCACGGCCACTGTGACAGAGGAAGGCGGCAGCAGAGCAGGGTGTTCATCTGTGGAAAAGCACAGCTAGAGAAGGATGTGCCAGGGGTGGGAACTTCTTTCTTGTGGGTCTTCTCCCACACCTGCCGGGCTGGTTCCTGGGGGCAGGAAGGCAGCAGCAGCGAATGCTGGTGAATAGGCTTGGGTTGTGTATATATTCGCTATATACAAAAAATAGCGAAGTGGGTCCTTCCCTTAGGGAAGCAGCCTGTTCTCTTTGGGACTCTGCTCTATTTCTGTGCAGTCTCCTGGTTCTGGAGATAGAATCTTAGAATATGCCGAGTTGGAAGGGATCGTGTCATCGAGTCCAACTCCTGACTCCACACAGGACCACCCAAAAATCAGCCCATGTGTCTGAGAGCGGTGTCCAAACGCTGCTTGAGCTCTGTCAGGCTCAGTGCTGTGACTACCACCCTGGGGAGCCTGTCCCTGTGCCCAGCCACCCTCTGGGTGCAGAACCTGTCCCTAACCCCCAGCCTGACCCTCCCCTGTCCCAGCTCCATGCCGTCCCCTCGGGTCCTGTCGCTGTCCCCAGGGAGCAGAGCTCAGCGCCTGCCCCTCCGCTCCCCTCGTGAGGGAGCTGCAGGCCGCCATGAGGCCTCCCCTCAGCCTGCTCTGCTCGGGGCTGAACAACCAAGGGGCCTCAGCTGCTCCTCGTATATCCTCCCCTCCAGACCCTTCACCACCTCTGTAGCCCTCCCCTGGGCACTCTCTAATAGTTTTATGTCCTTATATTGTGGTACCCAAAACCACACACAGAAGTAGACGACTAATTGCACAGTGTAGACAGGCTTCAGGCTGTGCTCTGCCTCTCGGAGTCCCCTTGTCCTCCATGTGCTGGGATCACGCAGTCTGCGTGGATTCTCCGGAGTGAGATGGCCTACTTAGAGACCCCATCACTCTCAGAGACAGAATTTAGTACCTTTTCCTGAGTCTCAGCCCACTCTGGGATTTTCCACACCGCAGCTGTTGAGTGGGATTGCTGGCAGGCCTTTTTGTCTCTGATGGCATCAAGGCTGAGCAGGGCTGCATTCTAGCTCCTACATGGTTTAACACCTAGTTTCCTTTGCCGTATGCCCCAGAAATGTGGGTAAAGGAGGCCACGTGCCTTTTAGACTCAACAGCAAATTGTACAACTCCATGGCAGCGCAGACAACTCGCTGCGCTACGACCTGAGGCACTGGTTTGGGAGCTCAAATTTGCTGATGGCCATACTCTCTGTGTGTGCATGCTGAAGGTTTCTACAGCAGCACAAGCCCTTCTTCAGTGTGCCAGAGAGTGGCCTGAAGTCCTCCTAAGCTGCACGAAGAGCACCTGGGGAAGCCGCCTCTTCTGCACTGCACTTACAGACCTCTATGGAGCCTGTCCCCTTCACTGAGTACTGCAGCAGTGTGAGAGGCATCCAGAAAATCTTCCTCTAGCACAGACATTTTGACAGCCAATACTGCAAAAGAGGTCACTGCCAGCATGACCCACGTGTTGGAGATGTCTCCAGCCTGCCTGCTTGTCCACAGGGTAGCTAAGGGAGGGCAAGGTACAGTGATAAGCACAGACTTTGTAGGCTCAGTTTGCTGTAATCCTCAGAGCTGTTTCCAGTGGTAATTTTGTTTGAAAAGACAGAGTTACTGCACTGTTTCCAAGACATTGCTGGGGATGCTGAGAAGTGGAAGCTCCTGGATTTGCCCCCCAGCAGGCTGCAGGGTGCCCAGGCTGGGCAGAAGGCATGGCTTTAGGCATCCCATCTTCGTTCAACAAAGAATCGGATATAATTCTAAAAATACATGTAAATTTGAGCTGTCTGTTTTAAAAAGGGTTGAGGTGTTGGAGAAACACTACTGAACTCGTAGCAGAGATGGGCCAACACCCCCAGTTGTTTACATCTCTGCACTAACAGCAGAAGGGTTACTGCGTTCTGGGGGCAGCTACTGTCAGGCTGAATTGAGGTCTCCCACCTCTCGAGCTGTGGGGCTTCTGCAGCTGTTGGAGCAGGCCAGTGCAGCCTAGACTTGGTAAGGGCAAGCATTTACCTTTTTCTGTCTCCAGGCTGCAAAGGTCGAGCAGTGGTGGCACAAGAAAGGAGAGCCCCGGCACACCACCCTGCACCATCCATGGGGGGGGGGGGGGGAGAATCAGGCCCCTTTTTGAAGTCAGAATTTGGTTTCATTTGTCTTCATCCTCTGCAAAGCCCTACTCACAGTGTTGCCGTATCACCAGTGAATTTCTCAGTACAAATCTCAATTTCTCTGTCACCAGACAACATTGCATGAGAGGTGACTGCCGGTAAGACCCACGCACCCCCAGCCAGGACATGTGTCTGAGCAGTTAGTAAAGAGAAAAGGGCAAGTTACAGCCATGAGTGCAACAGGTAGAGTCAGCAAACCACCAATTTTCATGCTGATCCAGAGCTTGACTTCCAAGTTTTTGGTTTGCCATTAGCAACATGTCTATGTTTGGCTCATTCCAAATTTAGGACTTGTTTTCATCCCCTCCCTTCCCCTAACTCAGCTGTTAAATCAATGAAACTCAGCCTTGCGGTCCAAATGCTGAATGTTGCTGCTTCCAAGACATACAGAAAAATGGAAAATGGCATCATCCAGGTGACATACAAGGGTAAGACTGAAATATTTGTTGTTCTCACATGTTGTCATAGGGCAGAAGGGGAGGATAAAAGTAACAGTAAGCTAATGAGAGATGCTGGCTGCAGGTAGTAGATGGTATAAACAATGTGTTTCCCCCTACATGTTAGTTCTCATCCTTCCCAATTTTATGTTTGCCTTTGCTGTAAATATTTTAAGTTACCAGCATCATTAGGTACACAAATGAGACCTCAGCTCTCTTGTGCTCAGCTGAATCCATCCCTATTCTACCAGAATTCACCCCGAGTACGTCTCTGACCTGAAAAGAGACCTTTTAAGGAGAGCTGCCTCAGCTGTGGGATCTGGTCTCTGCTGTGAACCATCATGGGCTTTTATTGCCCAGTTTCCTGGAGAAACAGGCTTTATGCAACCATGCACTGTGTGAGCACATGTACCCATCTGCTGGATTTGTCCTCCTTGTGACGTGGACCTGCAAGCTGGCTTTGGCTGGGTTT
The DNA here is from genome assembly GCF_047663525.1 of Anas platyrhynchos. Lineage (NCBI taxonomy): Eukaryota > Metazoa > Chordata > Aves > Anseriformes > Anatidae > Anas > Anas platyrhynchos. The sequence continues at coordinate 10,695,167 of NC_092591.1, forward strand.
GTCAAAAGGATCTGAATAGAGGTCTCCGCAAGCCCTGTGAGACCTGAGAGCTCAGAGGAGGAAGGGGCCTTTCTGTGCGGTCCCTGTAAGCCACAGTTTTACCCCCAGGGCTGTTTGCACCACTCTGAGACAGTGTGGGGAGGTTTGTGGCTGGGCCTGAGAATCCATATGACCCCCAGTTCACGGAGCTCCTCTTCCACCACCAGTGCCTGCTCTCTTTCCCTTCACAACTTGTGAAAACTGCTTGCAATTGCAATGTCTGTCCTGTGCAGATCCAAAGGGCCACACAGGTGAAAAATGGAAGCATTTGGTGGTGCAGTGTTCTCTTCCCTAAGGGAAAGTCTGGAAAGCGCTGAGGGGCAAAAAGCATCTAGACAGGATGACTCCCCCTCCTCTTCATCCCAGGCACTGCTCTGAATTCAGCAATTCATTACAGTCTTGTGCTTTCTTGAGCTCAGCCACTCTCCAGGTGGAAGGATTAACACTGAGGAGACGCCTTCCCTTTGCCAAGCTCTGTACCACAGACTTGTGTTGAGACACTCAAGTGGGCCCTGGAGCACTTGTACTCTTTCCCCAGCTAGAACAGCACTTACCCTGTCTGGAGAGATTCACACAGCTCTGACAGCAGAGGAAACCTCAAAAACTGACTGTTACTTGAATCTAGACTTTAATTAGAAGAAGCATTCAGCCAGGAGGGTTCAGCCAATGCTCATCTCTCCCAAAGATGAGGAGGCAGCAACAAATTTCAGATGTCAGTGACAAAGGGGTCAGTTGTGTAAAACCAATGAAGTACACGTATTTGACCAAACATTTGCTCCTGGTGGCTGCTGCCACGTCTCTCGGTGACAAGGAGCAGAACTTGCTGAGAGCAAAGCTCAGCTCATCGCTCCTCCCGTGTCCCTGTGCCCAAAGTGCTCTGCTCACTGATGCTGTGAATCCAGTTCAGAGCAGCCTCGTGAGGCTCACACAAGGGCTCGGTGCTCCTGCTGGCTCTATCTGCAGCAAGGAGTCCTTTTTGTAGAAAGAACGTGAAGGCTCAGATCAGCTGCAAGCAGCAGCTTCTACACTTCCACTCCCGGAATGCAAACATCAGGGCCATAAACGTTAGCACCAGTCATTGCTAATCCCCCGACTGCAAACTTCGGCTACAATAAAAGCAAAAGCCTCAGCAAAATATGGAATATGAAAAACTCCTGAGCAAATAAGGAAGTTTCATTTCTTGCTTGCTCAAAGCACGAGTGACAAGATTTGTTTGAAGATTAAAACAGACTCCAGGCATGGAAAATGCCAGGCGTAAGGCTTTACGGAGTTACTTAACACAGCGCAGTATAAATGGCAAGCCATCCCGGGTTATTTTAGAAAGGGCTGGCTGCAACTTCCAGCCTCGACGCGAGTGATTACCAAAGGATGAAGAGCAGAGCAGCTTCATTAATTACATTTCCCAACAGGAAACCGAGGACTCCCAAAAGCTGGAAAGGCGTTTAGCTGCCGGGCACTACATCTGCCCCGCTCAGCAGGGTGGCTTTTGGGGAAAGCGGAGAAAAGCGACCGGGGTTTTGCTGTGCCGGTGCCCTGCGGAGCCGGCCAGCCCTGGGGATGCTCCTGGCGAGCCCCGGCCCTGGAGGGGCACCCTGCGGCCGCTGCCGGCACTGCAGCCTCCCTCCTGCGGCCCTGGCACGGGGCTGGGGGCTCGGGCTGCCCAGCAGGGCCCCTGGGCGAGCAGCAGAGCAGGGGGTGGAAAAGCCTGGGATTACACCAGCGGTAGAGGTTTGCATTCTCAGTTTGCGTCCCCTTTTGTTTACAAAGAATTATTTTCGTAATGAGAGTCGAAGAGCTGATTTTATTCACCTAATACATCCAGCGTGATCCCATCAGCGACTACAAGGAAACACGAAGTGCACGAACACTTTGTTTTTATGCCCTGAATTTCATAATCGGTATTAAACAACGCAGACCGGTGTTAAAGCGGCGGCTGAGAACGGCGGTGTTTCCGTGCCTCAAAATTTCAGCGCCGTGGTTCCCACAGCAACCACAACCACGGGCACCTCACACGAATCTCACGGCCAAGTCTCTGATCACGCAGTTCTGAGCACCCAACACATGTAAGCAAAAAGACAAGCAAAAGTAGTTTTGTTTTCTCCAGCTGTAACGATCTTACCTGCTAAGTCACATCCGCTACAGGGTGTTAATGGCACTTGCAGGTGAGCACTCACAGCTGGCAATTAATACCCTGAAAATAGCTTCTGTACACAAATACTTACAGGCGTCAGTCAGTATTGACACATTTCTGTTTGCAGTTATTGCTGGAATGAAAAGCCCAATGTTCATAGCAAAGTTTAGAAGGCTGAAAAAGAGGGGTTAGGAGCCTTTCAAGTTTTTTTTTGCTTCAAATGCAAGACTGTTTCAGCTTCAGAAAAGACCATTTCTTCCTGGTTTTGCTAATTTTATCTAGCCCTTTTGCTTGGAGGCAGTACCTGGTGGTATATTAAGGGCAGACCAGAAGAAATAGGAACATGAAAACCAAAGTTATTTGAGTGAGTTTACGTGGTAGCAAGGAGTGCACGCACAGGACTGCTGTATGTCTTCTGTCCTCCCCTCCTTAAACATTTACTGCTGCTGTACCGCTGGACACTGATGGGCCTTTGGTATGTAGCAGTATAACTTTTAAATAATTCTTATTACATTAGTTTGAGCTTTTGTCCACAACTTACACACCTTCCTGCTGGCTGTTCTTTGAAGCAACAGAGCCTTCAAAGCAATGGTCAGTGGTGAAGTCAACGAAACAACTTACTATGAAGGGAAAATTTCTGGTCAAGCACGGAATTGTCACAACCACACGGTATCAGAACTTCAGGTTGGGGGTTCAGTTGGCAGTATTAGTGATTTCTAATAACGTGAACTCATCTTGATAGGAAAGCACCAGGGCCCTTCTATGAAAACTCACAAAGAGATCATGCTGACAGAAACACAGGAAATTGCAAATCTACATGCTTAAATATTAATGTACAGTGGGATCAGCCTTCCAAAACTGTTTAAATGCTTCCTAAACATCTGTGATGTGAATTAGAGAACAATTTTACATCAGTAAGAACCCCCTAAATAGTAGAAAATATCATCTACTGTCAAGATACTCTAAATATTTAACTCTTCAGGTTACTAAGAAAAGACCTGGTGTTGGATAGCTGGTCAAGAGAGTGCACTGCAAGAAACCCTCAACCACCTTTGAAACACAGAGACCACTATGGCAGCTCGCTGGTGGCCTCTGCCCATACCCAGCCAGGTATCAAGAGAGCACTTGAACCTAAACCAGCCAGAGCAAGTGGGTCTTGACCCAAAGCCATGCATGTACTGCTGCTCTCGCTGTCTTTAACAGAGAAAAGGGTTCTCCAGGTCGGCTGTAGTCCTAACTAAATTGCAATACATAATGCATTGTATGACACAGCAGCCGTGGGAACGATGATTAAGGACTCTATTATCCCAATAGGTCCCTGTACATTTGGGCTTATAACTGAAGTGGGGAGATCTGTATTCAAACTCCAGATCTGCTGCAATCTTCCCATACAACTGGAAGGACTGAACTTCTGGCTTTATTTCTTTAACAAAGATGTGAATCTTAATTTTAGGTCTGAATTTTATTTTATTTTTAAATCTAGATTATGTTGACAGAAAATATTATAATTTAAAAATCTGTGATCCAGTATCTTACTGTATTTCATCTCGAAACTGCACCACAATGCAAGAGAAAAAAATATGAACCTTGCCCAAATCTGTAGTAAAACCTTTCAATCTACAAAGATTGGACCAAGTGCTGTAGCTTGAATAAAAGCAGTGTGCAAAGCACTTAGATCAGCAGCACTAGCTGTTCCTTTGAACCACCTCTCCCTGTTTTTCAACATGGTCCAAGACCTTAAACCTTGTCTTATGTTTATTCCATGACAAGTAAAATAAACCAAGGCATTTTAAAAAGCCCAAGTATAGATAGAATTTATATGAGGAAAAGTTTATCTGAACCTATTTATTCCTCTTCAGTGTTCATTTTTACCACATACGTATGTATAAAAAACCCTTCCATTTAAAGCAGTCAGCCTCTCCCATAACTCTGAAGACATTTTTCTCTACCCATTAACCAAGAGACATCTTCAGAATCAGAGGACATGGGTTTCAGCCATGCAAAACTTCATTCACAAGCCCATTATAAGCCCTCCCCTCATCCCAACACTACATTCAGACTACACATTCCAGGACACCAGTCATGTTACTACAAAAAAAAAAACACTTTTTGGCTACTAGACATGCATCTTAAAATGCCTAGACCCACTGCTACATCTTTACCACATGCTGGCCTCTGATTAATTGTAAAGCTCATCTCCTATGCAGCGAGAAAACAGCTGTAGTGCTGCAAAGCTGTATCAGCAGCAGCACTGATAGACCTACACTGCTCCTCAAAGCAGATGAATAAACAAAAAGGCCTACGTTCTTGGAAGAAGTTGAAGATTTGAAGAAGTTTGCAGATCTGAAGGAAGCAGTTTCCTTTCCGGGCAGTTCCTAGAGGCTTGAACAGTAAGCGTGCAGTATGACAAAGAAACAAGGGTATGTTCTTGCAACTTGGTAATTTTACAAGGTATTTGGGAAGGAATCTGTTGAAAACTGTTTCTGATCATATTAAGTCATTTTTTTTTAATACCTTAAATACAGATTTACTCTGAAAGAACCTTTTGAAAACACCTTAAGAAAAATACTTAAGTACAAACTTCAAATATCCAAAGTATGATACTGGTGCACTTTTTAGAAACAATTACATACTTAACAGGTGAAGTAGGAATGGAGCATTTCAGAAAACATTTAATATGAAACCTTTTGGAACTTCCATCAAATACAGATTTACATCATTTATCAGAATACTTTTCAGTTCAGACAACAAAGTGCACTGCCAGGTGAAAAAAATACATTTGGAGGAGTGCTTAAAACGTAGGAAGTGAAAGGATAGGTGACTCTTCACCTGAGAAAGTACAATGACTGCCCTGAAATGTCTTATTGCTATTACAAAATGGAGTTTTCATGGCAAAAACCATACCGAGCAGCACAGGCACGGGCAGAGCACTGAAAGCCAACTGAACTCCAACTGAACACCTGGAGTTCTAAAGCCATGGCAGGATACAGAATATACAGAGAATAAAATGCAAATTCAGGAATATTTACTACATTTAACAACTATGATTACCCTTTAAACTAGCATAATCAATATCAATGCTTAGGGAAAGAGGGGGGAAGTCTGCTGCCTTCACAGACTACAGGTCACAAGAACTAACTTGCAAAATATTAAGGGGTTTGCATTTTCACCTCGTGTCAAATCTGAACTGTGTACTATGAATAACTATTAGCTCACTGCAAATTTAAAATGCAAATTTCGGCTCCAGTTTAAAGCACATGTGAAGTACATGCTTAAGTGCCTCACTGAAATATAGCCATAAAACATCAATACAAAAAGTCAAGTAGATAATGCGGGATATTATCTACAGAAGTCCTTCATGAAAGAAATTGAGTATCACTAGGAAACAAAGCCTGAAGAAATCTCTTGATTCTAGTCTGCAAAAATCAAATCCAGCTCACCACAGTGATGGTTAAGAAGCGGGGACCATCCGATAGTAGCTTCATGTCCTACAGGAAGCTAGTTGGCCATCAGAGTTCATCGGGGTAGGTTTCCACACTGCATGTCACAAAAGTGACAACGGACTCCTCAGCAGAATCTAGAGACACAGCTGGCATAAAGCCATCAAAAGCAATACAACCAGAGCCAAGTGGAAGCACGCTGGAAGAGAGCTGCAAGGAAAAGTTTCAACTGCTGCTGCCTATGGCTGTAGTTTAGTACGCTGGATGTTACAACGGAGGAGATCAGTAGCAAAATTAGATTCCCACTTTTGGGTTTCAATACTGCAGACACCCAGAAAGCAATGTACTGCCACACCTGCAGCAATACCTCAGAACGGCACTGACTCGGACGTGGTGACTTGCATCAAAACATGGTTGCTGTTTGAGAGTCCTTTTGTGCTTTGTATCAGCCTGACCTAGTCTAACGTGGAGAACTTGGTCTGAAAGAAAAAGTCACTAGTCAATGTTTAGCGCACTGCATTGTTCGGTAGAGGAACTGTGGAGCAACGGAGAAATGCTCTTAGCTGCAATCAATACTCATAAACCAAAAGGACAAAGATACAATTTTAGTAGTTTAGCAGAAGCAGAAGAATGGAAGCATTTACCCAAATTTTAATGCACAAATCAACTACATTTTAAAATTTTGATTCAGACTTAAATAATAAATAGGTGGGCAAAATATAATGCAAGACTTACTCAGTAAAAGTGAACTTTTAATAATCTCATGAGCTCTACTTAGAAAACAGGACTAATAATGTTCACAACCGTAAATCCAAACCCTTCACACACTTTTTTTTTTTTTTTTTCCTTAACACAGCAGTGAACTGTAAACCTGCGTTTACTGGTTATCTCTTCAGTTATTTTAAATATTAACTCAAGTGTTTCCTCCTTGGCCATTTCAATTTTTAGCACCAAAATTAGCCCCAAAAGAGGTACTGGTACAGCTCGATGTTGTAAATGAATTGTTTACATATAATACTTTATATATTATACACACATACTGTACATTCACACGTCCACACAAACAGGAGGCATATTTAAATGAATATATTCTGTGTTTCAATTTGTTGTCAAAGACTTAGGAGCAATGGAAATAAAGCAGAAGGGGTAATATTTTACATAGTAGGCAACTTTAATGCTGTAGTGCACTTATAAAAAAGTCCAACTCTCCCTCCCAGCTCAGCAGCTTTTTTTTAATATCACTATTCAGAAGGATGCAGAAGTTATTGCCTAAATGTTATTCTATACATTTCCATTGGAATTCTCAAAAACACTTTCTAACTAATTTACAACTTAACTATTTTTCTTGTTACAGCTTTAACTCATTGGCAATTTTGGAAGCAATGTTTTTAAAAGCTATGGATGTTCCCGATATCCGCTTAAAGCGAACTCCATTCAGGGACAGTCTTGGCAGTTTACACACCTCCATCTCCCACTGTACAAGGTTTTCCGCGTGCCCATCTCCATGGACACAGAAAAGCAAGAAACGCTCTCTTTGTTCATAGTCACAATTATTGGCATCCAGGACCTTCCGGATTTCCCTCATCATGTCATTGGGATCCATGGAGCTGGTGGTTTTCATGCTCCACGTAAAACGCAGCGAGCGAGGCTTGGCTTCCTTGTTTTCATCCTTCTGATCCACAGCTACATTGCGGCTGAAAGACAGCAAGTTTTTAGTCAGCAGGGCAAGAGACTTCCCCCGAGCTGCGTGTTAGTGAAGCGAACTCACACTCAGCACACACTACTTGTACAAAAGCAGTGTCTAGGGGCTGTGAGCAGCGCCCCGTGTTCCCCACAGGTACACAAACACACAGTGAAGATAAAGCGTTAGCGTTTGGGGCTGAAACAAAGGTAAGGTTCGACTTGTGAAACAACTGGAAGTCACTGGAGTCGGGAGCATGAGGGAGGTTACCTTAGTGTGGTAAAACTACACACACCAGCTATGATTCAGTTTTAAGCTGGGTGCTGCTCAAAGCCCTGTTTCTTGGGCCATGTGGCCTGGGGCACCCAGCATTGGCTTGGTGCTAGAAGTTTCTGGAACATCAAACAGCTGCTTGTGACAAAATATTGTGACAAAACGGCGCCCAGCCCGTGTCACGGGAGCGCTGGGCCATGGGAAGCACCCACACAAACACAACGGTGACCAGCTGCTCCTCAGCATCTCCTCCTGGGCAGCAGGGTGGGGACCAAGGGCTGGAAGGGCCATGGCGCGCCTCAGCGGAGGCAACCAGCAGGAAAATGGAGCTCGGGGCCCTGCGCTGGGTCACCCGCCTGCTCACCCAGGCCCAACGCGTGCTGCCCAGCTCTGGGCTAGATGGGTTTCACTCTGAAATCACTACTTTCACAGATTTGAGGAGTTCACTGAAGACCCACCATATTGTAGGATATTGGAGTTACTTTCAACAGGGTGGAAATAGCCTGTCTTTAAGTTGGTCACTGATTTGTTTACCTACATCAGTTATTGGTATTAAAGTGATGAAGTGTTTCACCGCTAGATCTACGGAACTAAGCACCTTTGAGGCTGAAATGCAGGAGGGAAAGTTGGAAGTCACTATAAAACATCTTCACATTGTTAGCAAAGAACCTAGGTAAAAGGGTTCCTATTTTCCTACTACGGCTGCGGTTTTAAGAAAGTACAAAATATTGAGGCTGCATTTCCCAGGTCTGCCTTTTTTTTTTTTTTTTTTTAAGCTTTTTAATTTTTTTTTTATTTTTTTATTTTTTAAAGCTTTTCCCTTGGTAAGGAGAAATAAGGTTATTCAGGACAATGAAAAAGAAACGTTCCAGAAATTTCTAGTTCATAATGATTCTTCTACTTTCATTAAAATCAGTGGTTGTACAGCTAAAGAGTAAGGAGCTACATTTGGACCTTTAGGGTAAAAAATGACAGATTTACTTTAGGAATGTCTACATGCTGTCAGTCATCTCTTCAAATTTACTTGTTCCCAGGGCAAGAGATTTTAACATATTGACAATGATGCTTTAATATTTTCTGAAAACACACAACCTAATTGACCCTAAACCATGCAGTTTAGGCCTCATGTTGAACTTAAAAGTTCAGTTTACAATAAGTCAAGCTCTTTCTTAAAATATTTGGCAATGAATTTTTGGTTACATGATCCCTTCCTTCTCCCAGCATTAAGCAGACAACTATGAAAAAGTTACATAAAAAGCAATAGCAAAGTCAAAACAAAATAAATCTATCACAAAGATAACACATTTCATAATTTCACATTCTATTAGAAAGACTTCCAGTAACTATGAGAATCATAGGATTATGCTGTCAAATCCAGCTATGTGGTTTGCCAGATGTTACAAACATCAGCAAGCAAATTAAAGAGTATTCTGTTTTAAGGTTTTAATTTAATAAAGCTGCAAGAACTGGCAAAAGGGATAGGGGGAGGAACACCAACTTTTATTCAATGCTCATTTTATTTTGGAAAGCCTTTTCTACTTGAAAACAGTTGGTGGAATGAACACAAATCTGTTGATTTCTAGTATTTTTTGATATGAAGATTTGAGGAAGAGTTTAACATGAAAAATAGCTTAGCCATTTGTGATTTTGGAGATGAAAAATGTATTTTAATGTCCTTCAGCGGTTATCCCACACATCTGGAGTCTCACTAGACACCATTTACCTACAGATCTACAAGACAACAGCAAATTATAAATACTAAAATGCAAAAACACACAAGGGAAAAGGCAACATGGAAGATGAAAGTTTAGAAACAAGCCAGTCAATGCTTTAATAGCTGTTCTGCAGACAAAAATGCTTCTTTGTTTAGTTTCAAAGCCTTAAACAAAACGAAAGCTGCTGCCTGAAGCCACTGTGCCACATAATCAAGGGGAGAAAGGTTCAAACTCACCTAAGTAACATTTTAAACAAAAATTTTACCCTCACCTTGAGCCCTCAAATCTCCCGTTCCTCTCATATTCAGTCGGGAGCCTCATTGAAAAGAATGCAGAAGCAAAAGGAAGTGGGAAAGAGAAGACAAATCTTACACTACAATATACAATATCTGAATAGTTGCTCAAAGACACCGTAATCATACCAAAGTTGTGTTAAAATACAAAGCAACAAAGATGTAATGAACTTACTAGATTAGAACAAATTCAGAACAGAGCATCTTGCCGAAGTGAAGCACAGCCTATTAACTACAGTTTTTAAAAAAAACCCTAGCTACTTTTCACATTGTATGCTTTATGTGATAGAACTCATCAAATAAAGCTGAATACCTAAAAGTATAAAACATTAAACTAAAATCACAATATATTAAAATTACTTTATCATTTAATAAGTACCTGCTAAACGATAAACATCTCCTAATCATTAAGCTATTTATTAAAAAAAATGATGGTGCTTGCACACACACCAAATACCAAGGTATTAGATGTTCAAACAATACCAAACCATTTAAAAAAGAACATGCATATACATTTTAATAAAATGTTTGCAGGTAAATCTGAGATTTCTTATGCTGTGCTAGCTATTAATTCCCATGCTGATGCATCTTCTACATCCAAAAGAAAGCCTAAGCTTTCTTTTTGTACTACTTAAAGCTATGTTGCTGATCACTAACATACCAGTATCAAGGAGAATTACAGGGAAAATCATCATCTTCCTCTACGTTCCTATTATTGCAGTACCATGTCTCTACATCTCAGTGTTAATTTTGCTTATAGGGAAGCCATCTTCATAAAACTCTTAATCCATGCTACTCCAAGTTAGTACAGGGCTTCACCCAGTAAAGTAAATATATTAAAACACTTTGGCTATCAGGTGTCTAGGGACAAGAATGTAGGACAGCAAGCTTATTTTTTCATGCACATGAGATTTATATTAGGTTGTGTGAGGTGTTACGGTTTCCTCATTTTCTTCCTTTTAAGGGGTTGTGGTGAGGAAACAGGCCTTTAAGATCAGTGGAAAAGAGTGGAAAGAGTACAGTCTTGATGCAATGGAACAGACTGCAGGAGCGCACTGCAGAATGCAGTGACAGCACTTGCTGTGCAGGATATGGAGTTCAAAATCCATACTGCAATATAAATATAGGTTTTAAAAAAATGCTAGGTCACTCATCGTGTTGTTCATCACCAGAACATCCCTATTCTGTGAGGTACTGCACAGCACATGGGAAGATGCTGGTTCCTCTGCTAGGAAACGTTTTCCATTGACTAATAAAAAGCTGTAACAAGCCAAAGGGATACATAAGGAAGACAGTGAGAAGAAAACAGCTGGCAAGTCCTCAAATAAATCTAGCACTTCAAAATGTGCTTTATTGGTAGCCATTTCATCATATTTTTATATTCAAATGTTAAAATTCAACCTTCTCAAAGGGGGAATCTTCCAATTCCCCCCAGTAACACAGCAGGATGACCGACTCAAAGGCTGCAGCCCTCCCAGCGTTCCTTATTACTTGACTGCAGCCAATACTTCTATCTGATTTCTGAAACCCATGTTAACAGTTTAAAACAGCAATAGCACTGATGATCATTTAGGTATGGATATTAAGATCATGTGATACTCCACTATGGTGGATACCAGAGAATGTACAAAAAGATTGATTAGGTCTGCACACACAATCCATGAACTCATCTTCTACAACAATTTTGTAAGATTGAATTAGGAGAAGGTTGTCAGGGAGAGAACTATTACTTGTACCAACTGAACAAATCCAGCACACCTTCCAGATGCTGGAAAGAGAGGCTCTTTTTACTAGGGAAAGCTAACAAGTGAGAAGACTGCTCGACAGAGAAATTAAGAGTACTTGGACTTTAAAGTGACATTGTGTTCCTACAAAGTGTAGGCAATATCTTTAAGAGCTGCAAACATTTGCAGCTCATTTTACTTCAATTTATTTTGATTTTAAACTTGCCAAAGGTTGTAGAAAATGGGATGAAAACGAGAATTCCCAATGAGGAGTGGCCTTACTGTTACCAGCACCTGTCCAGTAAACTTTGAGGATGTTCTCGGACCTTTTTAGGTTGAATGGTTCAGGTTCTGAAACACTGTAGTCTGAATTAAAGAAATAGTATTTCCACCTGATCATGCCACCTTTAAATAATAACACTACTTCATGGGAACCTTTTTGAAAAATCTTACTAAAAGTTTTTCCGTGCATCAGGGTTCCACTCATTTAGCACCAGGAACTTGTAAGCGGTGACACTCACTGTCAAATACGAAACACCAGCCAGAGAGGGGTGCCCGTCTCTGTAAATGCTTCTTCCTTCACCAAGGAAATGGTTACAGCACAGCACTCATGCCTTGGGAACATTAACTTCCTGTGCTGCCAGCATTGTTTTGGTGGGTCTGCAGCTCAGATGCAGCCCTTAGGGCTCCTCACTGCTACCACAGTTGTCACTTCTGTAGAAACCGCAAGTTGCTGTATTACATTCCAAGTTTTCTGGTTTTGCTTTTATTGTTACATAAATTAATTTTACGGACCAAGATGCTCCTTCGTCTTGAGAATGGAACAAATATATAGAAAAGTTACATCCTCATTTGTCAGGCAATGCCTGTAACACTCTTTTATTTTTGCTATAGAGTTTCTGAAAGGCTTTCAAAAATAAGAATGTTTCTGCATGTCTGTCCTGAGTTTTATTATACTGTGTTTTCTGTTCTTTACATCTTTGTATGCTCTTTGTTAAAAATCCCACTAAACACAAAAGAGAACTGTCTAAAATGATATAGAAAAACAGCAAAGAGGGCAAGACTAAAATAACATTAATTTACGGAAATGGACAAAAGATGCTGCAGTAAAATCTAGAACACAGAAAGTGACTTTTTGCTGTCAGAAAAAAGTTAGCTTTCCACAATATGCGTATTGGCAAGCACAGTGCATATTACAAGATTTTATATATGTATATATACACACATGTATACAAATATATATATATACAAACATATATGTATATATACAAATGTATATAGTAGCTCTGTGTACCAGTTCTACACTAGTAGAACTACGTTGTTTAAAAAGGAATGACTAGATATCTACTTTTATCCAGCTCCTCAGGAATGATGCTGCAGTACTGTACACGTGGGTTACAGTAGTTCTTGCAGTATTAAAGACAGTGAGTTTAGGTAAGATTCATAGCACATGAAATAGGACAAAACTGCTAACGAATAACATTTTCAATTTATTTTTGTACCTACATACAGCATCAGGTGCAGAGGGATACAATGCACATGTAAAACAGAATTTAAAAAGCACAGCCTGGTTCTGCGTAGGTGGTGTAAGACTCTGCAAATCTCTTATTCAAAAGACAGCTGCTGCAGCTTCCATTGAATGTATTTCCACTATAGTCTAAAATTCCTGGCCAACTAAAGAGTTTTTAAAAAATAATTAGAGGTTACTGTTATTTTTTAAATCCCAAAGTTGAAGAATAGCATTCTAGTTCAGATCTGAACATTTTTCATTTTAGCATTTTTCATTTTTCTTCAGAGCAGCAGAATAACAAACTTACACGCATCCAGTTGTGGCGGTTACACAGATCACAATACTTTGTTTTAAAATGAATGCAACTACAGAGACAAAAGCTCCCTTTTACCAAGTGGTATGTGCCCTGTAGCTCTTTATGCATGATGGGTTAGAACTATTGCCTCTGCTCAGTTTCATCTCTATACTCTGTTGGATCTTTCCTTCCCTTAGCTGTCAGTTCATGCATGTTCCTTTTCTCAAGCTAGCTGTGACAGTGCCAGCCAACCCAACCAACATCAGTTCTAAACATTGGCATGTTTGAAGTGCCCTGGTAATTATAAAGTGAAATGAAATTTCTTGTTTAGTCGGGGGGTGTACCTTTAGACTACGAACTGAATAAACCCAAATTTAAGCAGCTATTAACATATCTCAGGTCTCCCTAATACTAAATATTTCCTTGAAATGGTCTGACTAATTTCAAATTAGTAGCACAAAGCCTTACAGTTTGAAAGATAAACCAATTACTTTTTTTGGGCACTGATTACCTATTTTTGATCAATATTTGGAAATTGGAAGCATCATCCTTTAAGGAGCTCCAAGGAATGATTCAACATAAATGAATATTGCTGATAAATAATGAAGATTCTGCTGCAAAATCTACACGCAGATCAAAATTGTGCAACCAACTTTAATGTTTCATAATGGATTAAAAAGACGTAACATTCCCAAATTGTAAGGCTAAATTCAATCCTTTGGGATTGAAATGTGAATTACACTTCTCAGCTTTTTCCTTTTGTTAATACATTAGTATAGACATTATACTTTGCTTGTAACTGAAGTGCTCTACTTGCACTTCAGCTGCAATTCACTTCAGCAAACGCATCCCATTTTAAAATAGTTATTTGATCTTCAGTCTTCCATACAAAACAATTCACAGCCATGCTGTGTTAGATTCACAGCCATGTTCAGTTTGCTTCCTACTATATCAACTACAGACAAAGCTTCACAATGACTTTTTTTTAATACCATAAAACAGAGAACGTAAGTTTAGCATTACTTACCTTCATTTGCTCGTAACATTATGTTTTGTTTATATTTTCATCATTGTTATCAAACACCTCATTTTTCAAACATAAGCATGCTAAAGTGTATTAGTACGAAGAACAGAATTACTTTGGTACTACCAACTCTATCAAAGAAAGAAGAATTCACAAGGCATGCTTAGCATCTTGTTATACAGGTGCCACAGATTCTTAGAAATCATCATGAGTTAATGGATTTATTCTATGCTTTCCTCTCAAGAAAGAAAGTATTTAGTTCTCAGCAGAAAGTTTAGTTTTCAGAAAACCAAGGCTAGAAAGCCAAATCTGTTGTTAATTGCAGGAGCCGCTTTTTTTAAATATAAATAAATCCTACCTTTTGATAAACCTGAATGACATGTTTCTAAAAGAAATTAAGCCAAAATAATAATTAACAAAAAGTTTTGTACAAAATAAATTGAAAAATCCATTTAGAGTGAAGCATGCAAAAAGACCTCATTTAAATGCACACTGAAATTACACTTCAATACATTCTAAGATTAGGCACATAATTTAAGGTCTAAAGACTCTGAATATTTTTTTTAGCATGAATATTTCCAAACTTATTTTTTTTCTAGGAAATGCATCACCAGTAGTTATTATATGCTAACATACGTACTGGTTTCAAAATACCTTACAACTGAAAATGTGCAAAGTTACAGAAAAACGTGTTTGGATTTTCCTCACATAATTCAAATAGAAAGTAAAATCAGTAGCTCCAACTATTATTGGACCTTGAGTACTTTCAAAGTTAGATTTCTTCCTTCCTTCCTAACACTGTCATCCATGTTGTGCTAAAAACTGCCTTAAATATTTAGCTAATTCAGTGAGAGAAGCTGTAACTGTTGCCTACACCAGAACATACGTAGTTAATAAGCAGAATGATTCTGATCACCCATAGAGGAAACTAGAATCAAATAACATTTTTTTTTAATTTAAGATAAGAAATGTAACTGTGTATACTTTGATGGGACTGTCCATTTCCCAAGTTCTTTGTACCTACTATAACAGAGCACCAACTGCAAGAGGTCCTCCAAATGCAAACTTAACCATCTGTGGCAGTGCTATTGTGTTATAATTGCATGTTATTTAATCAAGTCCAGATGGAATTTAAACTATTGCTACAGTACTGGGGGAAAAACTTTTTAAAGCAAACCACACTGCACTGCAGAAGTTGAAAATCAGAGGTAATGATAGAAGTTTGACTGCTGTCTAAACGAGTGCGTCACTCTGAATGACAAATACTGTGTTCCAGCAGCACAAGTAAAAAGCTTGCATGTTCACAGTTTGAGTGTCCACATTGGGAATGTCAGATGGAAAATTAAGTAAGGGTATTACAAACAAAAGTATAGAGGGAAAGACGTGCCAAAAGGATGCATTTGATTAAGACTTGACAAAAAGCATAAGGCTTTATGGAAAAAAATGAATTTAATCTTTTATCTCTAAAGAGAAAAAAAAAAAAAAGCAACTTCCTACAGTGCATTATTTCCCAGAAAAGCGCTTGCTGAGAATGCTGAGTAGCATAAAACATTTACCAAAGGGCTAGGCTGCCCTTTTTCACAGAACTAGAACTTCCCCTTGCCTTTTTTTTTTTTTTAATAAATTAATTCCCTAAATTGAAATCAGTCGGTTGTGAAAAATTGGAAGTTTGGCTTAACATTATTTTGTAGAAATGGGAGACTAGGAAGAGGATGCTGGGGGGAGGTAATGTACAGTCACAGAATGTACAGGAGGGAAATGGCCTGATGCCAATATGATAAGCCTAAAATAAATGCAAGCATACCAGGATCAGAATGATGCATTTCAAAAGTTTCACATGGTGAGGAGGGTATAAAAATATGGAGATTATCTTAAAACAAAAGATAAGAAACTTCTGCAAACACAAATTGTGGATATCTGAGTGGTCTCAAGCATGTGATATATGAATCCTGCAGGTTATAAATATGTAAGGAAAATAGGTGTTTTTTCCCAGCTTGTGGTCTCACCCCGACTATTTTAGTGCTTGTGGGAGCTAATGAAATCATACATATGTGAAACCAAGAATCCAATTAGAATAAAAACTGTCAGGAATAAGCAGCTGCTTAAGCCAAGCCTTGGCTAGCCCAACACATCTTCACACCAAAACCAGAACCTGCAATGAACTAAATGTCAAAATAGAATTAAATCTTTCGAGGCCTGACCAGACTGCTGCCTAGATGGAAACTGTAGTACTGCCATTACTTTAGGATGACCTACACTAGTACTGCTGCCAAAAGAAATTGCTGTCTCTTGCCCCCATCCTTTCACCTCTGATATTTCTACCTGTGAGGAACATCAATAACCTGAGACTGGGAGAAACAGCCAGAGCTTCTAACACATTAATTATCAAGACTGGGATCCTAGTTTATACATTCTACTGAAAGACTATACAGACAGAGTGAGCAGCTTTTGAACTGAGCTGCAGTATTTCAGCTCTGCAACATTTGTACCCCAGACGTGAGGATTATGAGCCCAGCATAATCAGCACAGACCAAGCTGTCTCGGTTTTTAGCAATTGAATCAAGTGGTATAAAACCAAATGGCTTTCTGTAACTTAAAAGAACTGAAAAAAAAAAAACAAACACATAGGCAGGTGCATTTTAAGTTGCAGATACATAGTCAGGCTGTTGACCAGGGAACGTGGCCAAAACAACCTAATGAGCTACTTGGTAATTTCTACTATCTGACAAAAAGAGAAGTTTCTGGATAGCATTACTGCTTGAAATCACTTACCTTCTTGTTAGTTTCGAAGTTAGTTTGCTAAAGAGATTAGTGGAACCCCTGGTTCGAGTCTGAGAGAGCGGCGTCGCCTCGTGGGACAGACTGGGGGAGGCCGGGGGTCCATTGTAGGTAGCAGTGCGACGCTCCCTGAGCTGGCCGTGGAAAGTGCTCCGACTAGCCGTTCCTCTGGGGAAACGAATACGATCAGGTGTGGTTGCACTGCTTATGCTGTGAGTTGAAGCAACAGGAGTTCTTTGATCGGGAATAGTGCTAGAGCAGAAAACAAAAAGACAACGCTAGAACTTCTTTACGGAAGCACGGCTGATTTGCAGGAAACACAAAACACTAAGTTCTACAGTAAAGCATAAGCAGACACTTTTTTATAGGCCAGGGTTGGAAATATCAACACTATTACAGCACTGTATGGAATCAAAATTCGTAAGTTAGGATTAAAAGGCTGTCGAAACAGAAACCTACATAGGCAGAAAAATGCAACACAAGTATCCTGGAAAAGACCAGATAAACTAGGCATACAGTGTTTCACTGAGAAGACTGATAAAAGAATAGATGAGCCAAGTTTCCTTCCAGGAAAGAGAAGCAATGGATAACTTTAGTACCTCTCCCTCCACAATCTATCCATCTTTGAAAAACTTGCTAATTTGAAAATATCCTACAGAAAATTGTCTACATGCGAACGGTTCCAAGTAGTGAAGTCCTTCAGAATACACAGATTACAGTCTCCCAACAAACTTTGTCAATAGGGCATGTCCAATACTCCTAACGCTAAAAAAAATAACGTTCATTATTGCAGGATTATGTCACAGACAGCCTGACACACCACAAGACAAATGTAAACGAGACTAGAAATGAGGAAACACACATCTTGTGGGCAATATATACTAGAACACTCTAGGACTAAAATTCCACAGCACAAAGTTAAGAAGCAGTGGGTATAAGTTAGTTTCACAACGATTTCAGGTTCTTACATAGGCCTGAAGTTATCTGCGCCATTGTCTATTGGAGGCAACATCATCTTCGTGTGCACAGAGGCTGACATGGACATCGACTTCTGATGTCGCAGCCGAACACTGGAGAAGGATGTAGTACAAACTGAAGCAGGGCTAGCTGCGTAAGCGAACATTTCTGTCAGGCTGTGAGGGGGTTTGGGTTCAGGCAGAGGCAGAAAGAAGAGCGTGATGGACCAACAACAAACTACTGCATAGAAAAAAAAGCAAACTTTTCCTTCTATTAACCAGTTTGTGAAAGAACATGAACTCTACTGGCCATCTTACATGTACACAGCAGTAACTACCCTAAGCTCCTCTCAGAAAGCATCCTTACTATACATAGCACTTGACATCTATGAAGTGATAATTCTCGTATCAATAGCATTAGTTAGCAGTGCCACCCTCCTTAGCTGGGCAAGTGTACAGAACCTGAACAACCCACTGCTCTGAGCTCATGCACAAGTATATTTTATTACTAATGTAATTTGTATTGGTCTCAACATTAAAGAAATGCATTAAAAAAAACCACCGAGTGCATTTTCCAAAATTGACCAAAGATAGCTCTATTACTGCAGTGAAATAATCTGTTTCCAGAAAGTATCCATGTTTAGAGAAATCAATGCAAGTCGGACAAGTATTCACATCTTGATCTACAACTAACAGCTCAGACACTTCATGGGCACAACCAAGAACAGTATCATGACATTTAACAAGTCCAGAGATGTCCAAACAAAAAAGCTACTATTAATCAACCTGCACGTATAAAGAAATGAGTAGCTCTTGTTCTCTGAAGGAAAAGGTACGACTGTTGAAGAGCATCTCATTGGTTGGCTATGAACCCTGAATTCCTCAAGTTAACATTCAGGATTTGAAGGAAGGTCTACAGTGCTGGCCAGTGATCTGTCAGCCTTATAACATGCTAAAATAGAAACATTCAATGTTTTTCTTACTTTGCGCCAAAGCACTCTTTGCAGCCTTCACATTATCTAGTAATAAAGGGGATGAGAGAAACCTGAGAGGCCACATGAGGTATCACACAAAGGGCTACATCATATCATACGTCTTAAGTTTGCTTTAAGAGTAAGTCAGTTATAACTTCAAAATGTTGTTTGAGGTTAAGAAATCAGTAATTGTCAGCGCATTTCATGACACTGCACGTTCACTTACAAGTTACTTCACAGCTACACACTCTGAAATTCAAGTCCTGTTGTTGCATTCTGGTAATTTGGAGAGGAGAATGCTAGTCCAGCTGTATCAGCTGACCCATTTCTTGGACCTAGTTCTCAAATTGCTAAGTAGAAAATACCTCAGAATTCAGACATCAGAACTCCTTGCTAAAACAGTTAACAAAATGTGCTCCCTCTTGCAGATCCTGAAGAAGTTAAAACACAAGAACTTCATCTGAGTCATGCCTGCATCTCTTTGCACTGTTGAATCCAGCAAGATGCCAGCTACAATCACTGCTAAAACCAGGTTTGCAAAACAGTCCAGCTTTTACATTGTACCAAGGTATTACAAAATTCCAAGGAAATGGACATTCATCCCAAAAGCAATACCCCAAAGTAATCCTCAAATATATGGTCACCAGCCACTCAAGCATTTCACAATTATAGTTCCTTTCCTACCAGTCTGTTGCAAAGGACAAAGGAGAAAGAATCTAGTTTTACAACACATTAAACCCAAGTTTTACCTCGCCTTAGATACCTTTAGTCATCTACCTCCAAAGATGTGGTAACTCAAGGTATCAATAAGGTACCAGAGCACATACTAAATCATGAAAGTTCCTTCTCTGAAGCTTTGCTGGAGATCAACTTCCTTGGATTACCAGCCTGGGATCGTAGAAACAGGAAGCTAAATTCATCAATTAACACTAAGGCTTATTAAAATTTGAGGCTGTTGTAAATCATTTGTGTTACAAATGATTTAAAGCAATTGCCTATCATTATGAAGAGCATTTAATGAGTCCCCAAGTGCATTAATTAATGCTTAGGCTTTGGAGGAGAGCCAAGAGTCATCTCCAGCAGAATACCTGTGTCAGCCACACAATGTGTTGAAGATGGGATGTGAAATTAAAAACCCTTTTCTATTAGTCTGGCATGGGGTCTTCAAGATTGCTTTCTTGATCATCAGCTCCACTAACTGACTACCAATTCTTGAAAGTTTCCATACCTCCAAAACCAGCACCTTCTCTGAATTCAGTGTGTAAACTAAAAACAGAACATTTTATTACTTTTTCTACAGAAAGACTGGAGACTAAATCTGTGCATCTTGCCTTTTTAAAGCAGGTCTCCCAAGTTTTAATTGGGTCACTGTCAGCATCTAGCTACAGAAAATCAAAAATCCAATCTGCAACAAACGATTTAAAGTAATTACTCTTGCCTTTAACATTTGCTACCAACAGACATTTCAAAAGCACAGAAAGTAATTTTAACAAGACCTTTTAACAAGCCTAGAATCTACTTCAGATCTTGCTTCACAGAGAAAAAAAAAACATTACAAGTTTCTAAAGTTACTTTTTACCAAATTGAGAGAAAAATATTGATATTACAAAAACACACCTGAAGAAAGGCAGAATTCATTCTGAAGAGCCAGTCCCATCAATAGCCATGTTTGCTTAACCTGCATTAAAGGTCTGCATTTCATGTGATCAGTCAAGCCTTCGCCCAGTTACAGCAACAAAATACATTCAGCTTTAATTCTGCAAACCTCTACAAGAACTCTGAAACTGTGCCGAAATGAACATGCAGTTTAACATTGAAGCATTTCAGACAATGAGAAGTCTCCAACTCTAAAGCAATTAGCAATACAGTCTCCACTTATCTTCTTTAACACACTATAAAGAGTCAAGAAAGTAGTAAGCAATAACATGGGATAAAAGTTGTGTTTTCTTTTTTTTCCTGATAGCCAAAATGTAAATGCTCAGACATTTTAAGTGATCCAAACAGAGGTAGAGTTTGCAAGATGAGCAAATGATGTTTTGATACCATTTATCGTATTGACAATAAAAGGTAAGTTACATAAGGATAACCAATTATAGAACTAGAATAGAACACATTTGCCAAGTACACAATGTAAACTCTGAACTTCAAACCATTATATGACAAACTAGAGAGGCAGAAGTTTGCTGAGAAAGTCAAGGCTGGGGAAAAAAAACAACTCCACAAGACAACTCCTTAGCAGTATGACGTTATTCCTAAATTAAGACCATACCTGATTCTCAAGCATTCCTAGTAAATAATAACTTAGAAGAAATATAATAAAGAAATCGTCAAGATATTGCAAAGATATTAGTTGGTGAACAAAAATGTTGTTAACAAACCAAGAAATCAAGTAATCAAATCTGATCAAAACTATTCTGGACAAAAAGAAAAGAAAAAAGGAAAGAAAAAAAGCTATTAACATTTCAAATGAAATAAAGGATGGTGAACTTCAATCTAAACAAACTTGGTAACATTAACAAGGACTAACCAATGAAGTCTGAGACAGACACACTAAGAGACAGTACCAAATAGCTGTGCTGTACTTCACAAGACAGTTGACTGTGGGCCCAGCTGGCCAGCTAAGACTTTTGGCACTCTTCAAAACTAGGAGGAAGAGAGAGGGTCAAAATCATGTTCTTTACCCTAGGCTCCAGAGGTCAAACAAGGGACAAACTTTCCATTCAACATCACAACTTCATCACTCTTCCTAATATGCTTTTGGAAAAAAAGGGAAAAAATATGTGCAAAAAATTGCAAATCTTTCACCAAATTCAAAAGAAGCTAGAAGAAAAAAAGTATTTTCTTCCCATGCTTTATTATGTAACATAAAATTATGAAGGGGCAGGGAAAACTCTGGGGAGTAGTGGAGAAGGCGTACATTCCTCCAAGCTTAAGCATTTTTGTTAAGTACTAGCTATCTTAGTGCTCTCCTGGCAACAGTCAACTACTCAATTGTAACCAGCTTTTGACACCAGCAAAAATTCTGTGAAGAACAGTTGGCTGTAACTTAAAGCAGTTCTGCCACCCAGCAAATTCGGTGGTATTCTCCACAAGCGTTACTCTACAGCTAATGTCTATGAGCTGCAATATCTACTTTTTGCAGCTTCCCTCAGTCCTTGGTACACAGGAAAGGATGGCACCAGTGGTGGCTGTGGTGCTAACACTGGAGTTAGATGACTCCAATTTCACTACATGCTCTAGTCAGGTTTTCAAAGAAGTAACAGTAAACACATTGTTCCTCTCCGTTTCCACTCAGAACATGGAGACATCAATGTTTTCCTTCTCAATATGAGTTCTGTAAATACTAGGAAGCACTTAGACTTCAAGAATATCACTACTGAACATTATCAGTTCAATATAATGGCCTATCACTGTTTCATCTTTGCTTAAGAAAATTGACTTTTTCCTTGCGACTTTACAGGGGGAAAAATAAATTCCAAATAATCACAACTGCAAGCAAAGTTTGGAGTGAAATGTAAAAACAGAATGGCCCAGCAGAGATATACTTTGTAGCTTGACACTAAATAAACCTCTTCTGCAAGCTTATGTTGTTTGACCACAGGAGTTAACCACTCACTTCAGATGATGGCTGTACAAATACGAAATGTATTTAACCAAGCATTAGGATCTTCATTCTGTGTATAAAGACTGCATGAGTTAAGCATAGGAAAAAACATACTTACAGGTGATCCATAACCAAAGATCTATACTCACCTTTAGGAATTACTCTAGAATATTATTGATTTTTAAATTAGGCATTACAATATTTTGGAAATGTGAAGACAAGGGACGTACACCATAGGAAGACATTTCATATACCTGTTCTCCTTGCCATTTTGTATCACTGAATGCCTATCAGCAGTGGTTCTTTCACTACAAACATATGTGTTGCGCCGTGTCATTGCTCCAGGGGCAGTATTATTCTACAATTAAAAAACATAGGCTTGTTACTCCCTGCAAAAAGGCTTTTCTAGTGTTAATACTACATATAATTTAAGGCTGTTTTACTTCATGCTACTTCTACAGAGTTATAAAACTTGCAATCACTCAGTAACTAGTTAATATACGAACACCTTCCAGTATTTTTAAAGAATAATGCAATAAAAAAAAATCAAGTTGCTCTTGTATTTCATGTTGATGGCTCAAAATCAGTATAGCTTAAAGTTTTTAATTACCAATGTTCTGAATTACAAATTCTCAGCATGTATATCATTCATCCACATCTGGAGAGTCTATTTCTTTATAGCCTATTTTTGAAATACTTTACCACTTGTAGATTGTGGAATTTCCCTTTAAGTTATGATCATACCCTTAAACAAGATAGCAAAAGTGAAGGCTTAAGAAACAGATATGGTAAAATTCAGTGGGAAAGCAAACACAGACTTTTAAATATTAAAATACTATAGAACACTTGACAAGTTTTGAAAAACAGGGAAGAGTAAGTCAAATTAAAAGAGACAAATTGCAGAGAATTTTAATAAGACATTGTAAAAATATACATGTAAATACGAGCATAGGACATTGAGGACAAGAGAACCAGGGGAATTTAAGCTACAGACCTTATTTTATAGGGGAGAAAAGAAATAGAATTACTTTGCCTCTGTCTTTACAGAGAAAGAGGGTGGAGATATGCCCAAGTTGGCGGTCAATTTTCCAGGAACGACTGAGAAGCTAGGTAATTCACAGATAACAGAATTATAAAATGTTAGATGCAATTACTGTAGGAAAAGTATGGTGGTCCAGATAAACATGCACCCCCAGGTTGTAGAGGAAGTAAAAGCTGGCAAGCCGTCTATTTTTTCCCCACCCCAAGAACATAACACAATAAACTGCATATGGTTGGAAAGTAGAAAAAACCTTTAGAAATTTTCTTAAAGAAAAGGATCACGGGGCAAAGCAGGAAGCAAAATAGGATATTAACTTTAAACATCACTGCTGGGGAACATCTTGGAGGCTAGCTTAAGGGAACGACTGGTCAGCACCTGGATAAGCACATATTGAGTAAGGATGGCCACTAAGAGTCAGGCAGGGGACTTCATGCTCAACTAACCTTTTGGAGTTCTTTGAAGAATTACTGCTATGATAGGCAAGGAAAATTCAATGGACTTTTAAAATAGCATTAAGAAAACATGTCACAAACTGGTTACATTACAGCATTGTGGAAGGAAGGATAAAAAAAAAGGGAAAAGGTAGTTCAAGCACAGGAGAGTAGCCAAACCTTTTTTTGTTTCCAAACCTGAAATAAAACTGTTAACTGGAATATTCTTAACAACAAGCAAAAGCTCCTCCTGTGCCTTCAATACACACAGCTTTTGCTGCCTTAAGGCAAAATATTGGCTATACAGTCAGTGAGTCTCAAGTAGCACAATTCCTGAGTCGCGGATTTAGGAATGAAGTCATCTTGTCTATTTAAAAGACAGACAACTTCTTAAATGTCTTTGCACGAATGTACAAACAGAAATGAAAAAGTGAACTGCGCAGTCTCCTGGCATTAAAAAGTACTAAGAGCATGAAGAATATTTTAGATTAGCAGAACTGAGCACTTACCCAGCTCTTTTTCTAGTCTTTGCCTGTGTTCTAAGACAGAAGTATCAGGATACTTTTTGTTGTCTGGCTCAGATTTCAGAGGTTGTGATAGGAGATCTAAGCATTTCGAGCTTTCAAATTTCAGTTTTAGCAACAATACAGTCTTGGTATAGGAGCCTTTACACTTTTCAGTGTACGACCTTTTATGATTTGATTTAGGCAGCTCTTCAGCTGTGACATTCTTTTTAATTATTTTATTTTTTTTTATGTTCAGCCAGTCTGTAGATTACTGATCTCTGGACATGACTAACTCGCACAGGTGCACAGAACAGGACGCCTGAAACTGGTGTCAACAGCATCACACACACTGAT
Organism: Anas platyrhynchos; assembly: GCF_047663525.1. Lineage (NCBI taxonomy): Eukaryota > Metazoa > Chordata > Aves > Anseriformes > Anatidae > Anas > Anas platyrhynchos. The sequence continues at coordinate 10,719,937 of NC_092591.1, forward strand.
GGAATGACAAGACAGAATTGAGCTAAGTTCATCCTCGTGGCATTGGGTGCCTTCTTTTCAGGAGGTGATGACAGTGCAAAGGTGCATTTTAAGGCTTCTGCGCACATATACAAAGTCCCATCACAGCATAAAGGATGAATTTGTGGTACAAAGTCCTCCTCTCTTCCTAGAGTAAGTTTTATGCTTACTGTTTAGACGGGCGATTTTCACATTAGGAGACAGCAAGATGAGGACTGATGAAAAATTTTCAGAGTCAGCTTCTGACTTAAAACAAGGAATCAATCTACTTACTTAAGAGCACTACTATGGCTTTTGGCCTAAATCATTTTCCAAACATGCCATCCATTCTTTCTCTCTAGTTTTTTACGCTAAGGGTTCTGGGACAAACTTATTACAAGCACTGATGAAAAACCTGAAGCTGAGAGTGATAAACAAGCAATTATTAGTTGCTGCTAACTATGCCTCTTCTGTAGCAGGACTTCATTACTAACTTGTTATTTGCCAAGTAAACCTGAAGCTGTCTCACACACATTTGTTCAGCTTGCAGAACTATTTAGTTTGCAAGAGTTCACATGCTCTTTCGACTTCCAAAGTACATCTTGGAGTCTCAAACTCCAATACCAGACTTAGTTATCAGCTCTACAAGCATAATTCTTATCCTTAAGTGCATGCCTGTAAGCTTTGTTGTTAAATGAGTAGCACGCAGCTGGCTGAAGGTCCTAACAACTCAAAAGAGAACACGAGTCTCTAGTGCAGACCAGTTCCACTACTTTTGCAGTATCTGTCAAAGTAATAATTACTTTTAAACATGGTATTTTGCTGTCTCTTCAGTGATTTTCTGATCATATTACTGATTTTTGGACATAAACGCCTGGTAAGAACACCTGTTCTCTCCACCTCGGAATACTTTTGTTTCCTACATCAGGACAATGTGGTACCTCTAACATCCTTCTTCCTTCTAGATTCATACTAATATTATTACAAACAGAGCTCTCTAATCAGTTTTAGAAATTGTGTAAAAAAATCAGTGCTCCCCTCCATCCCCAACAGCCAAAAAGGAAAAGACTAATCCCTAACAGAGGAGGGGGAAAGAAAAAAAAAGTAAAAAGGTGTTTGCATAGTGACATGAAGAGCTGAAAATAGGGACAATTTTAACCACCAAGTGACATCAATAGTCTGGTTACATGTTCAGTTTTGTTCAGTTTGTAGTACTGCTTGTACAAGATCAGAGTTGCACACAGAAGACCTAAGTATCCTATTACTGTGAGCTCAAATTTTGCTTCCATTACAGTAGTATTAAGTTGGAAATAAAACAACTGGAATAAATCCCCAGGATTTGGGAGTGCTGTAACAGAGCAGATCAAAATATTGAAGATGCTAAATGTAAAACATATCACAACTGTGAGGCAAAGCTCTTGACTAAGACATCAGATAATACTGAGTGAGGTCCAGTTTGACTGTCCTACAATTTTGGGACTTGATAGCCAAGAACTGCCATGGAAGAAGAAACAATCTGAACGGTTTCTAGACTGATCAAAAACCAGGAAGGGCAGGGGACCAGAAAAATCAGAAGAGGATCCACCCAAATCATGAGCTCTGGTTCACATTTATAAAGAGCTGATGCAGTAGAAGGCACATCTTCCTAAGGAATCTCTGACTGAGATCCTCCAGCCAAGTCACTTTCAGCCACTGATCCAATTGACAATATGTAGCCAAAACGAAGGAAAACAAGAAAATCTTATTTCATTTCTATCACTTCATACTGTCAAAAAATCTCCGAGCTCACAAAGTTCTGTTTTCCTTTTGTTGTAACTAATGATTGATGCTGAGTATATGACCAAATAAGAGAGCTTTGTGGAATAACAACTTAAAAAAATCACTCCATAGTGAATTGAATAAAGGACTGGGAAGTTACTTCTGAAAAGAAGGAAATCTTCCAATACAAAATCTCAAAGTTTTAGAAACTAAATGTTACAGAACTCAAGCCATTATTATATGAAAACACGTTTCCAATTTTGCTGTGTGGAGAGGCACCACAAAGTACACAAGTTAAAGCCAAACTGAACAAGGATTTTCCAGATTTTTCCCTTCCACCTACTATCTGACTCTGTAAATTCATTAGTTATGCATCTTAGGGTGGTTTTTGTTGTTGTTTGGTAATGGAGGAAAGCCCATAAGGACAAAGTCAGACACTGTGCTTTTAAGCAAAGGTTGAAAGACACCCTTTGAAGTTTTTAGAGAGACATCTATTTGAAAATCTCAATATATGTAACTATGACTCGGAACAGCCTGTTTGAGAACAAAGATGAACTGGCTCCTTAAACATATGAAACAGGATAATACAAACAGGGAGTTCATTCTTCTGTACAAAAGGCCACAAAAGAGTAATTGGGGATATCAAAAATACCGCAATACATACTAAGTTTCAGGAGACAGCCTGGTTAAATTTCTTTTTTTTTTATATATGTGTTTTTGTTTTTATTTTAATAAGTAAACTATTACTGCTCACTAATAGCTGCTAGTGCTAATTACTAATACCTACTAATTACTTCAGGAATATTAACAGATAACTTTTAACAGATAACTTGTGTAGCTGACTGATGAGGGAAGAAAAAGGCAAGACTCTGAAGAGTATGAGACACCTACATTTACATCAGATGAAGAGTAAAGCCAACACCACTGATAAATCACAGGTTTAGCACTTCCCCCCCTTCAAAATAAGTGTTTAATGGTTTTGATAAGTAAGTGCTTCTACTTACACTAGGAACAGCCGAACTTTTCTTACGTTCAGGAATATCAGCCTTATTTGGATTGCTGGCATTTCCAAGCATTGGGCTAGCTGGTGCAATTCCTCTTCCAGCAACAGCACTACTGCTAGATTTTCTTGATTGAATTCCTTCCTCTTTGAGGTCACTGTCTGTAGTGCTAGTCTGGCTTCTTTTGGGATATGCCACTACTGGGGGGATGGATGGTCCAGCTTAAAAAGCAAACAAAAGAAACAGAAAACGGATTTTTCTTCTCAAGTCTAGTTGATATTTTTCCCTATTAGGGAAATTTATTCACACACCTAAGGATCAAAATAATGAACACTGGAAATCAAAGTTGAAAAAAGGTCATTGTTCTTGAAATTATTAAAATATGCACATTTTAGAAGACAGTAAAATATTGTGAAAAGAAAAAAAAAATCAAACGTTTATTTGTATCTTCATGTTTGCCTTTGCTCTTTGAAGGGGAACCTGAAACAAGCTTTCACCCCCTCCCCTCACACTTCTTTTTTTTTTTTTTAATTCAGATCTGACATATTTGAAATTCTAGTTACCTCTGGTAGGGCCTTCCTTTGTATTATAGTTCAAAGATATGCAACACTTCAGTTTGCTAAAGGCAGGGAGGGCCATAATAGAAAACTATTTAAATTTATTAGGTGAAGATATTATTTGATTTCAATGGAAGAATTAAGAATTTCATGGAGTCTTTTGGTGTTTGAGTATTGACACTGTTTTAGCTTGGTAGAAAAAAACAACACTGAATAATCACCTTAAAGACACTTAACAGGTAATTGACTCATTCAAGTCTGATGACCCTTTGCTAGCACAAACCTGGCACACACAAGCTAGTATCTAATAAAAATGGAGTTTTGAGACATGTACCTGGAGATGCAACCCCGTACTACCAGCAGTACAAATGGCCTGGATGCTGTGTTCTTAGAACAGCCCAGAAATGGCTTCGGTTTGCCACAAACCTCCCCAGGCATGCCAGGAGCAACTGCCCCAAACTCCCACTTGCATAAATAGGTTCCTAGACACTAGGAAAAAAAGCCTGTGTGGATGTCAGGATTTTGTTTTCTTCTGTTTTCCCAATTGCATTTCCTCAGAGGAGGATACATCAAGCTGCATTAACTCTCTAGTTAGTATTTTCAGTAACAGCTAATCAAGAACATGCACGTGTGTGTACACACACATACATTACATGTATGTAAAAATGAAAGACAGGATCACAAAACACAGTAACTGTCATCCTAAGGGACTCCCCAGGAAAAGCAACCTCTGAATGCACTACGGCTATTTACGAGTAGACCAAATGGAGACTCTTTCTATGAGGTAGTGTCTAGGCAGGAAGATGTTTAAGATATTTAGAAAACCCTAAGCACAGTCTTGCACACTCACAAAGCAGAAGGGTTCTAAGTTTGTCTGAGTCACGGATCTTTAGAAATTTAATTTTTGCAGGACAATCAAATGATGCTATCCTCAGGAAACAGGAAACAAGAAATATTGGCAAACTGGCATTTCTACAAGTTTTAGATGCAAGCTGACCTACTAGCGTCAACAGAAAACAAAAGCTGACCAGGCATACAAGCGTATGGGGGAGGAGTGCTGTGCTTTTCATTAAAAAGGCTGTTGCAAGATTCTCTTCAATTTGTGTAACAAGATGCCCAGGATGGTCAGGAATGCAAGGGAAGACACAAGGCAAAACACAAAAATTAAGTTGACGTACTCAGCATTCCTCTAGAAGCTATTTTGGAAGGCTTTCTAACAAAACTGATTTTAAAAAATATTACTTACTCAATAAATTATTTAATCACCATGCTGTAAACTACACTGTCATCCTTCTCCTTACCTTTGGGGGATGGAGACAATTTCAGAAACCAAACATGACCAGCAGTCACCATATGCCACAACACCATAAATGAGAATTGCTCACCGTGATCGCTGTACCGCCGCTGCTTCTGGCTAGAAGATATGCTTCTCTGAACTTTGTGATGAGGAGATTGTCCAGTGCTATTATTTAGATCACTACTTGGCCTAACTTTGGCAAGTGAAAGATTGCTGCTGGAGCTTGAATCACTTGCATCCAACTACAATACAAATATTAAAACGAGGAGTTCAGACAAAACAGATTAAACATCCACCAACATGCCTCTACTATGTAAGAAATTTTGTGATTGAGAGACGTTGCATAGGAGCCCAGGCATCAGTGCCTCACTATGCTAACTCCAACTTCTCTTAAATTATTTGTAACAGTCTTATGTGAAGCTTTATGTGAAGCTCAGCAGAATTTGAAGTTCCTGAAAGGACAGTCAGATACAGAAAATCTATCTTTATACTTCCCATCCTCTCTCCTCAGTTCTGTAAGATTTTAACATGAAGAGAGAATACACTCAGTATCAAGATACCACACCACCTCCTCCAGCAGAGGAACCAAGAACAATTTACTGATGCCTAGTCCTCTCAGCATCAAGTGGAAAAGTAGTCTACAATGCAAGAATGTTTTTAGGGTGATCAGTCCTATTCTTCAGTTCTCTTAAAATATTTGTAACTGGCACATTCACACTTGAGCTCCTAGAGAATATAGTAACTGTCATACAATCCTTAAGAGGAATACCTGCTGCCCAAGCAGAACAGTTCTTGGGAGCCTAAAGACAAGTGTTTACTGAATAGGATCATGCTGAGAACACACACAACATGATTTGGACAGTTCAGTTGACACTGATGATGAGAATAACGTAACTTCAACTGTACTGGACTTGTGTACATTACAGGAACGTTATGCCTATAGTTACTGACTTAAATTTTGCTTCTGATTTTGCTATGGACACTGATTCCTTTGTTTCTTTGCATTTAGAAGAGCAATACTTACCTCCGATGATTTCCTTCCTAGCAGTAAGTACGTAGCTGTGATTTCATCATACTTCATTTTACTAAGGGATTCTTGAATTTCTTCTTGAGAATATCCCATTCCTACCATAATATCTAAAAACAAATACATACTCTGTAAGTAACAAACACTTTGATGCTTAACACTGTCTGAGTGTTTAAGTTCAAGAGAAAGAATGGAACATGTAAAGAATGAAACTGTTAAGCATGAGAACAAAATCTTGATGAAACATCAATGTTAAAAGATTATTTACTTCTCCCAAATGGGAAACAAATACAGAGTGGTGGAAAAAAAATAAAAATAATAATTCTGAAAAATCCTCAATTACCTATTCTTTTCTGGTCCGAGATGTCTAGTTCTGGTTCAACAAAAGGTTTGAGCTCATCCTCCTCATGCCCTGCATTGATCCACCTGTCCTTCATAATTTGCTATAAAAAAAAAAAAGTTATTATAATATACTTATTAGCAAAGCAAATTGTGGAAAAAAGAACTCCCCCATCTATCAACAGCAATGCTTTTTCTCATTTGTCTTTTTCAGAATAGGTCCCAGTGCCTACTCTAGTTTTGCTTTGCTCCAGTGAGGTGAAAGAACCATGCACATCAAGGCAAGTTACTTTCCAATCAGCTGCACAAAGCTGAAACGTGAAAAGCCCAACAACACAGACCAGAAGCTGTGCTACATCTCTGACAAGTCTAGCTAGTAGGTTCATACCAAACTATGGAAGCATACGGAAGCCTGCATTATTTTCACCTTTCTTCTCCATGACAGTACAAAATGCAAACAGAAAGCATCTACAGCATAGCCTAGTACTGAATACTTCCAGATCACTTATGTTAAGTCCTGGTAGATCACCCATTAATGCAGGAATCCAAAAACTAGCTATCATGAAAAATTGCATGATGTACGCTGTGTAATGTCTCATTCATTTTGGAAGTAACTGTGGGGTTAGGTGCTTTGCAATCCCTGCAAATGAAACCTTAAAAAACAAAAGTCGTGCCATTTACTCAGTCCCCTTGGAACCCACTCCAAATAAACTATTCATGAACAACATGACAATAACAACTTATTGATCAGCTCAAAAAATCAAGTTTGCAAAACATAATGTCTAGCTCACTGAGGCAGTTTATTTGTGCCATTACCTCTAGAGTGCCTCTTTTCGTTGGGTTTAGCACCAGGAAACGTTTGAGGAGGTTTTCACAGTCTGTGGACATGTAGAAAGGAATCCTGTATTTTCCCCTTAGTACTCTTTCTCTAAGTTCCTTGGTAAAAGAGTAAGGAGTAGAGAGAGTAAGTTGTAAGCAGCACATAACTAAACCATGAGGTAAACAGGCCCCCTGAGGGCCAGCATTTTCTACACAGACTCACCTTTAAGTTTTGTCCATCAAAAGGAAGAGATCCACTCACAAGGGTATAAAGAATAACACCTAAACTCCAGACATCTACTTCAGGTCCATCATATTTCTTCCCTTGAAAAAGTTCTGGAGCAGCATATGGTGGGCTGCCACAAAAGGTGTCCAGTTTATTTCCAACTGTAAACTCATTGCTAAAACCAAAGTCAGCTATTTTAATGTTCATATCTGCATCTAGCAATAGATTTTCAGCCTGGAAGAGAAAGAATGGTTTGTAAAATGAATTTAAAACACTTTACTTAAAAAGCTACCGCCATTTTTTAGTCATTCTTAGGATGCAAAAAGCTGAAACATCTGTTAAAATTCTCTTCCTTGCAAGGTATTTTGATATGTCTGTCATTTGTATATTCTGTTTTAAAAAATGTCTGTACAATGGTTTCAGTCTATTGTAGCTGTTATGATAACGGAAAACTGTGTTATTACCATCCATTTTCTCCACAGAAATTCATCTTGAGATACTGTAACTTACATTTTTCATATATTAAGCTAAAAACAAGAACACTTACTATCCATACTTTACATGACATTCCTTCGGTAATACACACAATCTTTAAACGTTTCTCACTTTTTTTTTTTTTTGTTTTGAACAAGATGTGTGGCAACATTATTAATATAAAAGGCACAGTTTAAAGAAGGGATATACCACTTTGTAATATGGCTTCTTTGCAACTTGGCACAGTTTTCTCATCACAAATGATAACTCATTCTTTTCAAGACCAAAACTTGACACACCTCTATCAAAGTACTTAAAAAACAAAACAGAACAACAACAAAAAAACCCTCAGCTAATACTAACCTGCATCAGATTTAAATAGGATCTGAGGGTGGGACTATCTTTCAGAAATCATTACATTTCAATATTGAGAAGCCTTACAAAACCTTTTCCTTTTATTTTAAATGGTTCTATGCCTTAAACATTCATCAAAACTTGCTATAATACAAGAAAAAAATCCCCCCAAATAGCTTAATATATGCTACATTTTACAGATATAATAAAGATCCCACCCACAAGTACACAAACTGATTGACAGAGACACACACATCACACACTTTTCCCTACTCACCTTGAGATCTCTATGAACAATATGCTTTTGATGGCAATACTGCACTGCAGATACTATCTGGATAGAAAACAAGCCCAATTATATAAGTGACATCTCAAAGAAACAAAGTTTTAATTAAGAAGTTCAACATTTATTACTAAAGCTGACAGGTACTTACCAGGTCAGAGCTACAAACTACTACAATGACCAGCATATTTGGGAGAAAGCTGCTACATAACTTAGGTGCTTGTTATTCAATCTACTTGGTTTCTGCTACATTTGAAAGAGCATTTTGCTCTCTCCAGCGTGGCTAATTATAGACAGTAGAAGCAATGACTTTCAGAAAGGTTACTGAAGTATTTCCATTCCAATACTGTATACAGCTACAAAAGCTTTCCATTGAGACTGATGTTTTCCAGTCCTTGTGCAAAGGTGATTTTTTATGCCACAGCATGGCATGAAAAAGAGAAAAGGCTACTGAAGAAATTACTGGGGGAAAAGCTTCTTTGTTGAAATTTCACTTATGTGGTGAGACACGACTATGCATCTGACAGGAGGTCTACAGTGCATATGCTGTATTGTATTTGTATACTGCACAAGAGTAGCAATCACAAAGGAAAAAACTTCTATGTCTCTCACGTGTAACAGAATAATTTCTTCCATCATAATTTCCAACTATCTTTTTTTTTTTCTGCTTTATATAGCAAGCTATATAAGCTGCTTATGCAGTTGTCCTAGTGTATTGCTCTAGAGTTATGAGCATTACCAGGGAAGTTTGCACGTATAGAAAAGCTGGGTAAGGTCATATTGCTGTGCAATCACAAATGCTGTCGAATACATTTTATTGTCATGCACACGGAGTCAGAACTGAGGCAGATGTTACGACTTCTTAAAAGTAAGTGGAACTGCACAGAACAATAACTTACTGTGATAACTACACTTCGATATGCTTCTATTCTTTGTTCAAGATTAACATTTCTAGACCAGAAGGATGAGATGTCATTAACATCACAAAAAGTAACTCAGTATTGCAGCTTAGCACAGGAATCCTCCTGTCCCTGTAGGAAGCAATGCTTCTTCTTCAGTATTTAGAATAAGTGAAGGTAAGGTTCCTGGTAGGTCAAAGAACTGACCTACCAGTCACTTTGCATTTAAAACTTAATCAACCAACATTATCTTAATCTTTGTGCCCCTGCATTATTTAATCATGCATATGCACAAAGTGCCACCTTAGGAGCCAAGTATTCGATGACAAGTTGAAATATTTCTATTCCCTACAGTTTCATTCTGCTTCCACTTGTTCCTTTATGCACTGACTCCCTCTTTCAGACTCCCAGCTCAGCTTTTTACAGTTACTGAAATTGCCGAAGTTCTCCCATGCCACCACTTGTACCATCCTCGTGGTTTTCCTTCCTTTCCTCCCTGCTGAAATTACTCAGCTCCAGCCACCAGCCTGCTTTCCCAGGTGCTTCCAAGGCTGACAGCGTGACAAAGACCTCATGCTTTATTCAGGACTGCAGAGACACAGCACTAGCTGCTCGCTTCTGAACTGCTTTTACTTTGACTAACTAAGAGCAGAAAGTCTAGCAGATTATCAATCAGTTGTTTTCCCTGGGGATGCTTCTGAACTACTCTGCATTGCAAAAGGATAGCACAGAGACTGCAGAAATGAAGGGAAATAATGCAATATGTGTAAGAAAGATTAACAGCAGTCAAAACTGAAAGAAAAAAAAAACAGCATAAAGCATGGCTTCACTGAATTGAGTTCCTTGCCTTCCACCTTCCATCACTACTTCTGTTGACAGCCCCCTTGCTCCAACCTATGTGAGTGCGAGAAATTTGCTGACACTTGGGCAGGTGGGGAGAACAGGGGAAGACACAGAAGACTTCTACCTGTAACAATAGGAGCATTTAAAGACTTTCTTTTGGAGGGATTTCAAAAATTTGTATAATCACAGGATTTTAAGAACAAGATAGAACAAGTTACCTCTAAGTAGACAAACTATTCTTCCTAAGGATTAGCTGATAGAACAAAACAAGAAAAGGAGAGAAAAATGACCTCTCCAGGTCCCTTCCACAGTGCTACAATGAGCATTTATTTTCTTAACTGGAACATACAACAGTAAGATTTATTTTGTGGATTTTTTAAAATATAAATTTGAGACTTGTCCTAATACCTACCAATATTAAAAATTCTACAATCTGCTTCTACAGGAAAGAATTGAGAAGACTGAAGGAATCCAGATCTAATCTGCAGCAGTAAAGGAGGAGAGGGAAATAATACATGTTCATTTTCAATTTTTGTTGGTGGGAGAGCTCCCCTTCACCCCCCTGAGACTTGGCTCCCTATTTTTGCATTCACTCTCATCCAGATGGGCAGGCTTCCGTACGGAGTAAGGATGCTAAGGTTGAACCAGAACTGCGTGGAAGTCTTCTAGGGAAAGAAAAGCTAGGTGACATTAAGAATGCAAAACATTCTGGATTTGAATTTCTCATACACGGCTGCACAAAAGAAGACTGAAATGGAGAACTGCAGAGCATGGCTGTATTTTTAGTGTCCCTTGTCAAGCATGACTGGAATAATTTGATCACTGTCTTTTACAGGGCTTTTTTCCCCTGCTAAAAGCCCTGAATATGCATAACAGAATGGACAAAAAATTATATATATATTTTTAAATAAATGAAGATGGGAGAATTAGCAAATTCATCACTGCCTGATAGAGAGGGAGATGCTAAAATGCCTCCTCAGATAAAACACAGATGTTTTATGCAGAAATCACATCTACTGAAGGAAGAAACAGGATCTGAAAATATAATAATATCACCTATTGTAAGTACTAAGCTCAATAGCACAGCACAACTCTTTCTGCAGCTTAAAAAGGCCCCTGCCTGTTAAACTAGCTAGTGAATTTCTTTAAAAAAAATCCCTATTATGTCCTAGTCTAACATAAGAACAGCTGCATTGAATCAGATAAAAGTTCTATACAGTGTTATCCCTCCAGCAATAGCTAAAAGCTACACGAAGCTATTGTGAGACTACAGCAAAGTGAATAGTTTCATGACCCATAAACCTAGTAAGAACTAGGTTTGATCTGTCCCTCAGAGTCCTGGTGTTGAATAAATGTCAAGCTCTGATCAAAGTTTTCTGACTTCTGTCCCACACGCATGCTCATTTCTCTAGCAAACTATGATGAGCTTACACTATAGCTTCTCTCCTTGGGAAAAAAAGAGAATCCTAGTAATAACCCAGACTCTCAAGCTTTTGATGCTGTCAAGAACCTCCTATCTTTGAAATCAAGATCCTCTAAAATTGGATAAATTTAGTAACCAGCAAGTCAGCTATTCATGAAGGATAGGTAGCTAATTCCTCCAGGTTTCTGAAAGGAAACAAGACTTATAAAAAGAAACAAAACATATTTCAGTAGACTGAAGAGCAGCCGTCTATGTATCTTTATGAACAGCGTTTATCCTACTGAAGTACAGAAATAAAGCAGGGAATCTGTAGTAAAACATTTGATGGGTCAAACACACAGGTTAGCAGTTAACTATCTTTTAAATTCTTTTCCTTCGTGTTTGTTTTTGAAAAAGGTTATTTATTTTAAAGCTACATATATCCTGTATTACACATATTATTCCATAAAATGAAGTGCTAAGTGTACTTGTAAAATAAGCCTGACATGTTTCTACAAGTTTTCACGTAAAGGCAAGTTGAATCCTTAGACAAAAAAGGCAATTGTTGAACAAATGTGCAGTGGAATTACTACAAGATCTTTTTCCATGCAGCTCCTAATAAAAGAAAGGTAGCACAGACAGCAAAGTACCATACCAGTGGTACTTTTCAACATTCACGGGAGAGAGAGCAGCAAATCCTCTCAAACTATTCTTAAGTATTCCAGGTGACATTACAAAAAGAAAGGTTATGGTCTGGGATTTAGAAAAAGACAGCTAAAGTGGAAATGACTGCTTTAAAACCCAGTACAATTGATCACATCTATTCCAACACACAGCACAGAAGCACGTAAGAAATTCTTAATCACAAAGGAAAGCACTCTAGAGTTGACAGAACATAAGATATAAAGAGACATAAGATTTTATTAAACAAGAAAAAAATGTTCCTTACTCTGAAGCTGTATATTACTCTAGTACACACAAATCACTCCTTCTGGGAATATAAAGTCTGCAGCTGCTTTTTCTGGGGGCTTGTTTTTTATTTTCATGATTATTTTTGCAAAAGATTAAAGAACATATGTACAAGATTTAAAATGATGAGAGAAAAAGAAACAAGGTTTTTATAGAAATGAGTTTGTTGCATCCTTATTTTGGATTAAATGAGTTTCTATTTTTCTCCTTATTTTAACTGCTACTTTTGAGTTTATTATTATATTGCAAATCTTACTACCACAAGTTATGACAGCTTCCTAGTTCCCACATATTATTTGTCTTGGTCACACTATCCACTCCAGAGAATTGTAAAATTTTCTTTATATGGCATTTTGTGAAAGTAATTAATTTCCTGGAAGGTTCATATTTAATATCAAATTACTTCTATTTTTGTATGGCTGCACTTTAAGATGTGAAACTACCATAGCTTTTCCCTCCAGCAGTGAAACTGCCATGTCATTGCCACAATTTGAAAACCCCCACATATAGTTAACGCAAACCCTCTTGCCCATATTCATTATTTTAAAGTGTCATGAAACAGAAGCATAATTTTAATGTTGTGAGAAAAAATATTTAAATTATCCAATGGGACAGAAATAACATAAGCATTCACAAGTTTCAGCACATGAGCAGAAACCAAAGTATATCAGACCAAATAGATCTATCTGCAAATGAAACTTCAAATGCTGCAAGAGCAGAGACTTGGATTTTTAACTAGTTATGCCAAATTATGTGCATACGTTCAATACTGCTTTGACTGTAGCATAGAAATGCTTTTTACAGATCAATGATATTCAACATTTTTGCAAGTCCAGTTTATCCATCATAAAGAAAACAAGAAAGCCTAGATTACTTTTTTTTAATTATTATTATTTTTTAGAACAGCTGTTAAATTGCATCTCTTTGTGCAAGTGCATGGTTGTAAACGGGTGTCTCTACCAGGCACTGCCTGTGTTTGCTGCTGACCTGGTTTGTAGCACGTTACACTTGAACAACTTCCAAAAGGTTACAGACAAGCTGAACGTAGAATATGTGAAATCAACCCAGAGGAAATTAATTTTGGAACAGAATCCATGTCCAAATCAAGCAGTCATTGTGTTCTGGCACTCCTGGACACCCTGGCACAAACACTAAGGAAGCTAGCACTGCTGACTGGACTACTAACCCCTTCAAAGCACGACTGGAACCAAGTTTCTTCTTACTCAGTGCTACAAGTCCACACACCATGCTGAGTAAAACACACAGGACAGCTGTTTTACCCATTTCACCACTAAAAATGGGTGTGGGGGGGCAGGAAGCTGATGTATAGGGATGTTATACATACCTGTCTAAATTTAGCTCTAGCCTCCTTTTCCTTCATTCTTCCATGTGCAACCAGATAGTCAAACACCTCCCCTACAAGTCAATAATGAGACAGGTTAATGCCAGTGTCAGGATATAGAGGTTCCTCTCGAGCAGTTACCCACAGCAACTTCACTGCATGGTTATGCTACAAGTTGATCTCAGGTTTAACATTACAAGTTAGCTCAAGAGAACAAGGCGTAAATGATGTGAATACAAACAATTTACTACAACGTTCTCTCTTACACAAGAAAACAATAAGGCTTAATGAAAGACTGGATACAGACAGAAACATTTCCTTCCAGTTGTTTAGGACAAAAACTGAGCAGCAATACTTCTGTTTTGTAAATAAAGATGACCTGTACCCCTTCACAGACTTTCTCACATGAGTATCTTTTGCACCACAAAAATTAGCCTCATACATGAAAGCATCTGATGATATCTGTCATATTGTTATATCAGCACCAGAATTTTTCTTTGTACGTGTGTATACAGGAGTTCTAACCAACACAGAAATCTTAGTTCTAACCTAAGCTTGGAAGAGGTATCTGCAATGAAGTTCTCAATAATGAGGCCAGTAGGACACTGAGATAATCCATCCCACAAGCATCAGATAGGTAAGACACACAAGAGAAACACCACTTCTGAACAAGCCCTATGGTGTATGGTTCAGACATCTAAAGGAGAATAAAGTAGTACTAAAGAGCTGTGTTTTTTTGATGTTTTGTTTTTTGTTTGCTTTTAAATAATAATAAAAAAATGTAAGAGTCTTACAGCAGGAAAATCAACAACTGAGCTATCTGAGAGAGCGTCAGGATTTTCTACAAAATAGTCTTGCTCTCCTCTGTAGCACATTTAATACCCAAGTCAGAAAATTCTCTCAGGTGTATTTCACAGCTGTTTCTTGAGAAAATTTGAAGGGGCAAAGCTGAACACGCCTTTATAATTCAGGGGAAAACGATACCAGAGAAAGAAATATAGGCAACTTAGGCAAATGTTGCAGTTGTAGGAATACAGTCTCTCATCCTCCAACCACATAATTTATACAGTTCACGTGTGACCAGTATCTCAAGGAGGAAATAAGGAAAACAATCCCTGTCACTCAGGTCACTGGCCATGCCTGTCTTGCACAACACTGCACATGCACAGGGCATTGCTCACAGCCCTTCAGACCTGCACGCATTTCTCCATTATTCTAAGATCTTTAGAGCGCTGTTGGCCCTTCTACCTTGTGGAGGCCAATCACTAGATGGCAACAAGACTTCACTTTTAAGTCTAGCACCAACAAACTGCACGGAGACGCCTTCACAAACATGCACTAGCCAATATCCTAACAGCGTTTTACCAGCCTTGGTTCTGGTTAGACAAAGCTTGGTGGAGCATTTAGGGACCTGCTAGAAGACAACTGAGGCAGTTAGAGGATCTTTACCTGATTTAAGAATTAACTTCACACAATCTAGCAGAGTTAGAATTCAATGCTGAAACTGTCAACAAGAAAAAACTGTATTTCCCTCCCACAACTGAAGAAAATCCTCAACTATTGGCGATTCCCAGATGCTGATGCTGAAGAGTCACACTGACAAACAGTGGGCTATTAGGTTTTAGCCAGCAAGGAGTAACTTAATCCCCAATATCTTAATTCTAGTTTCAGCAGAGCTATCTGACACTGCATGATGCAGTCTTTTTTTCTTCCTCCTCTGCAATCAGGAATAAATGTTAAAGTTCCTCCACAACGTCCCTCCTGAAATGGACATAAGGCTAAGCCTAATAACTCTTGACAGTAGAAGGTCTGTGATTATGGTATGTCAAATGTCATCAACTTTAAAAAAACAGAAGTTTCAGTACTCATGCTTTTGAAAGCAACAGTTAAAAATATAAAAGTGTTTCTCTTTTTATTTTATTTTTTTAACCAAGCATCTTATATAAGACAAGACAGCAGTCCTAGGGAGCTTAATACAAAAAAATTTGAAAGGTTGACATTTATTATTATAGATAGAACCAATCAAAGGCTGAACAAAGATTCCAGTTAAAATTTAAGTTGTAAAAGCAAAACAAATGTTATTAAATTGCAGTAAGTTTGGAATGAAGTTTTACAAGTTATAATTAAGGAGCCTGAATGAGTAACTTGAGAATATTAAAGACGTTGCTTAAAAAATTTACCCTACCACAATATTAATATTTGATAAACAGGAAGGTAAAACTTCAAGGGAAAAAAAAAAGTGCTTTCTGCCACTTGGCAATTTATTTACATTTGTCATCACAGCAGAGAGGTACTTACCCCCACTCGCATATTCCATTATTAAATAGAGAGTTTTTTCAGTTTCAATGACTTCAAATAACTTCACTGGAAGAGAAAGCAACTTATTAATCAGTTAGCTAGTTGCAGAAGTATTAACTCTATAAGGAATTCTGTTAGGAAAAAAACCCCACAATTTTCTTGATTCTTGACAGTACTAGATTATTACTCTAAACTAGCTTTTTCTGTCCTAAATGGAAAATACAATAGCATATTTTCTCAACTCATAAAATACAATCATTTGATGTGATTATATGGGAAAAGCAACTAGATTAAACAAAATTTCCATAAATTTGAGTGTCAGTAATGGCCATTTTTACACACTGTACTGGCATACATGGCGACAAATAAGTTATCAGTCAGTTCGCTGACAGTACCCTAACAATAGTACATTGTTTAAACTTCACAATCCAGATCAATTTCTTGACCATTTCTTGTTTTGATACAAAACTCTTTTAATGAGAGCCTGAATCCAATAAAAAAAAAATCAGCATTATGATAACTCTGCTCCTTTTGAGCAATCGGCTATGAAATAACTATTTTGTGGAGAGGGCCCAAATTTTTGTTGTTGTTGTTTTTAAACACACTGCTATGACAAGGAATTTCTTACTGCTATTTTACAGTAAATTACCCCCCTATTTTAAGATTATTTTACAATTATCATATAACATTTTTAATGGTGGAAAAAAGAGGCAACATTTCACTGGATTTGAATATAACGAGAAATAAAAAGGTACCTATATTTGGATGATTTAAGATCTTCATTATTCTTACTTCTCTAAAGAGCTGAAATAAACATAAAACATGAAATAAGTTAACAAAAATAATAGGTAATACTCTTTCTTTGTAAAGCCTGATCATTTTGATGTACTTGCTTAATTTTAAACATAAAGGGCAAACTTTATTAGTGTTTCAAGGAAGTTCATAACACAACTTATTGGAGAGAACAGTTAACTTCTTTTAAGCCTCCCCTCAAAACCCTGCCAACACCCACAGAAGTGCTGCAGATAGCTCAGGAGACAAGTGTTCTCAGCTCTGTGGTTCTCACACTTTTGGGGCCAAAAGACCACTATGAGCCCAAGCAGCTTCTTGATGGCCACTGTACATCACATCTCATATACTCTTTCACATCTTCATAGAAAATCCTGGGTTCAAAGTTTTATGAACCCCCCTCCAGAGCATTGTTTGAAGACCACCATGCTGTGTTAGTGGTATGGGCTCCTCAGTACTGCGTCAGAGCCTAGCCTTCCACAGGACACCACCAAAATCCTCTCCTACGTGACAGGAACTGAGAGGTGAAAAATCAGATGCTTATATCGCACAAAAAATGTGTCATTCAACTAAACCAGCAACAAACAAGTTTTAAGCACAGATGGTCAGGCAAGATTACTACTTGGGCCTTCAGAAGCATTCCTTCGAGACGACTGAGGCACAAAAACATCTAGCTCTGGATTTGTCACCACAGCTTCAACAACTTTCATTGCCAGACACCTAGCCTCCAAGACTGCTGATGCAGTACACTGAACGTTAGCCAAAATTAACGGGGCAAAACACAGCCTTTTCCTGAGCAAACAATCCCCAGCAGACACACCACTGCTTGAGGGTACAATCTCAAAGGGATCAGCCACCCTCTTCACCATCCACCTTCCTACACAACAGGCCTGTATACTTCTACTGAAACACCTTGAAGTGCAAATACTGTTGTGTTCAGGTTCCCTTATCTTCCTACAGCCACTCTTTACCAAAAAAAAGGAACTTCTGAGGTAGCACTTCTGAGCTATATAGTGTGTGACTGTTCTCCCTCTATAGCTTCCCCCCATGAGAGCCTAAGCCTCCAGATGGCTGACATTCTTAAGCCTTGATTATTTTCTAACAGCATGCTTCCAAACGAGGGAGTAATCAAGCGGTTTTATTATAAACCTAACACCAACATCTACAGGAATACCAGTAACGTAACAGGTCGTACTGAACATAATGTAAAGAGACTGAAGCAGAAAGAAAGTACACGGCTCCACAGGAGAGCAGACAAGGGAAAAAAGAAAGGGATTTTGTAAAGTAAGAGATAACAGCACTGTTATTAACAGTAGGAAAGCAAAAGGTGCTGTTAAGATTCTCCTTAGGTCAGATTTCACACAAAGTGAGGACATTTAATGGCTACATTTATTAATAATGACTCTGAAAAACTGAAGGTGTAGTTACTCAAAATAAAAAAAAGTAAAACACAGGAAACAAAAGAGAAACAAAACCAACAAAACAGAACCATTCCACTTTTCTGCCTTTTAATAAAACAAGCTGCAGAAAAATATAAAATCACAATATGGAGACCATTTCCAACAGTTCTTTGCTTTCCAATGCTTCTGTGAGGCTACCATTTGGATAACAACTCATTAAAATGCCTCAAAGGCTTTCTCCCCTATGCCACAGCCACAGCTGTGAAAGGCACAGTACCTGAACACAGAATAAAACTAAACAGTTTTTAAATAGTTTTAATTACAGTATATTCATTATCTAGATCTATGCCTGACACTTTTCTAGATGATAAACTGCCTAAACGCAATCAAGACTGATTGATCAATTAAATTTTTGGCCATGGAAGACAGTTTCACAAGCTGTGGGCATGTTTTCTTTTCCCCCCTAAGATAAGTAAATTGCCTTTTTTATTTTATTACATTGTTTCTGGAGCTTTTTTCATATGTAGTTCAATGAGGTAGAGCACTTAACCACAGCTCTCTAAACACAAGACATTTAAATGCAGTTGAATCTATTTTTTTCTTTTTTTTTTTTTCTTCCAGTTCAGATGGAATAGCCTGTAATAAATATACTCTGAATACTTCATATTTTTTATTGCAGCCTGTATAACTAAAAGCCTCCAGTCAGCCTGTTTTGAAGACAGCTTGCAGAATTTGCTCACGACTGACTGTCAATTTCCTCTGGACTCCCTTCTGACCCCCAGATCAAGGTCTGTTGGGTCAGACTGATCAAGTGCAACCCCAGTGCTGCACAGATGCAGTCCTTGCCTGTTGTTCAGCTGTCAGCCCATTTATCACCACCTCACCTACCTACCAAGGTATGTTCAGGGGATTACAAATGGCAGTATCAGCAATAACCAAAATCATAATTAGTCCCACCAAACAAGAACAAACAAATGAAGGCAATACAGAATAAGACAATAAAGATGAGGCCAAAATTCATGGTATCATCATGTAAACAAATACACTCATTAATCTAATCTTTTTATAGAGAACGCTGACTTGGCTGGAGCCAGCTACTTCCTCCGCTGCAGTGTGCAGTTTGATGGGCTAATGTGATAAAGGCAGGCTCATATCACATTTTGTGCTGTTGTAAATATATCATTGTTCCACAGGACTACTCTGCCTTACTAACCCAGATGAAGCCCATCAAAAAGTGGTGTCTACATATGAGCTATTTGCAGTTGCTGACTAGAAACAAGCTCTTTAAAAATAGTTATTTTTGTCTTAGGGGAAGTTCAAAATAGAAATACTTGAGAATAGGATACAAACTCCACCAAATGTTTTATCATAATTTTAGTTATATAAATGCACTTCAGATTGTGTTCTGTAGACAGTTTAAATGTTATATTTGGCATTTTGACACAGACAGCAACTTCAGCAGGGACATCTGCAAATGTCTAGCATTGTATTATATTCTATTTCTGATAGAGGAATAGAACGTAAAACATGATACAACTTTCACATATTACACTGAAAGGTTTTCTACATTTAATTCCCCCAAAACGCTATTTGCATCGACCTCCAATAAATGAAGCATTAATTATTGCCATACTTTTTAAAGCCCCCAGCACAGTTCATTATAGATAGCAAGGTCTGGCAAAAGCCCACACATCTGAGGTTTTCTGACACAGCAACGCAGATGAACGTGTAACATCATAACACGCAACATAAGGTTCTCTACTCAGAAAATAATTCTCTAGGTTTCAGGAACTTGTCATAATGTGACCATAGAGGCAGACTATCAACTGTAAACAGTGCTTATCAGTTTAATTTCTAATACAGAGATTGAAAACTACTCCCAACTTGTTGAATAGCTCATTTTCCGTCAACAGGAGCTCTGCAAATGTTTCTAGGGAAAGACAAACATCCTAAGTCTGCCAAACAAACGTCTCTCAGCTTTGTTGTGGTCTCGTCCTTTGACTGCAAGTCGTGTTAGATACAGGGAAAGAATTTAATACTGCCAGTGGACAAACAGAGCAAAAAGAAAAGTAGCAATGGAAACACAGACACATACTGAGGAATAATCTTGAACCAATTTTACTTGAACTTTATTATGCTGATACATCTAAAACAACATGGATTGGGGAAATAGAGAACCAGCTTTCAAGCCAACCCTTTGAATAAGCTGAAAGACAGATTACAAAGTGTTCCTGCATTAGCTATTGCAAGAGTTTCAGTAACAAAGGATTTCAAAAAACACTGAAGAAAAGTTTGCTAAAAAGCAAGTCAGTACGCTAGTCAGATGCAGAGCACATTTCCTGGCCTCCTTCCCCTCAAAGCAGGGAGGCTTTTCACAAGATGTTCTCCCAAGCCAGTTCAAGCTTTAACTGTGTATTAGGCTCCTCCTGATAACTGCTCACCGAAACAGGCCCTATATATAGTTAGCAGCCTCAATCAGGAAGCCTTTACACAATGCATGTTTGTACCAAGTAACACACAACTTGAAAACACACAAAATATGTGCTATAAACAAAAAAAGTCTGTGTCTTTTAAATTTTCATACCTTCTTTGCACTTTTTAAAAACAGATTGATCAGAAGTCAGGAAGAACATGGTTCATATTCAGATTTGTAGCTAAGAACTCTAAAAAAGATTTCACAAAAAGGTCCAAACAAGTGGCAAAACATCTGCACATAATGAACAAAAAAATCTGGCTGAGGAGCCAAGTTCTAAAAAAGGAAAATGAAAAGTTATTTAGTGCTATTACATGGGCTTAGGAAAAAAAAAATCTTGCGTATAATGGCATTGCTGATTCAAAAGAAAAAAAAACAAACAATTTTTTTTTTGTCTAGAAGGAAGTGAGCTACTGTAGCATCAACACTCATTTCGAGCGAGACCGATACTCACTGTGATTGGTACAAAGTGCATTTTGGGAGAATAATGATTATGACTAACACTAGCATGGGAAAAAAGCCCCGAGAATTCTCTTTTCTTTTAAGGCAGGAAAGTAACACTTAGTTTCCTCTTTGCTAAGCAAAAGCAGCAGAGCTGTAACAAGCTCCTAAAACTAGAGTAGCTGCATGTGGCTACCACTGACTTCCCCAGCAGCACAGAGCCCCTCTGAAGAACCGCACTCTGAAAACATCCATCAAAGCTGCAGCCACCCGCAGCTCACAGCACAGTACTGCTGCAGAGAGCGCGGCACCCCTTAGCAAGGGTAACTCCCCTCTGGCAGCTGGAGTATCGTTGTGGAAGACACAGGACAGAAATCAGGATCAGAAACCTTAATCACCACTCGTTTCGCCACCTGAGGATGAGTAGGGTATGCAGACACTCTACACCACACCCTCTTCTCGGCACTGCCCTTCCCTCCCCACCATACCTCGCATATTTCATCACTCCCTGCAGAAGCCCTGATGAGAAGCACTTCATCTCAGCTTGCCCTGACTCCACAGGTCATGCGTGCAGCTTGCTTCAAATGTGCTGAGACTACAGCAGTGCTAAGAGCACTGGGGGGAAGCGGGCAAGCTCTTTCAAAAAAAAGCCCTGATGAAGCAAAATCGATAAGTAATGCATTGTGTATGTACTGTTTACCATAAGCAGGTGCTTAAAATTAAGAAAATGACTTTCCACTTCTGAATCAAGAACACTGAGATATCTTGCAAAACCTTTTTAAGTGCTTATATAGCCAGTGAGCTTAGAGAAGTGAACATGTTAGCAATCCCTCCCCAACTCTGATTGGATTTCTACCCCACTACTTTGTCCTATTCTTCCAGACTCCCATTTAAAGAACCTAATGGCAGAAAACACTGACTTAAAAATCACACCTTACAATCTAATTTTATTAACTGTAAATAAAAATGAAACAACAACAGAGAGGGAAATGAGAGTGGAGACCGAAGAGGCTGAAACCAGGAACCAAAGGGTCAACAAGCACACTTCCAGCCAGTGCCGACTGGTGAAAGGTTGGCTTTGTACCTGACTATTAGCTCAAGCTAGCGGCATTAAGACACAGTCTCCAGATAACAATATTTGAAGGAGTAAGATTTTTTTTTTCCCTCTCAAAACACATCTTCTCTACTTTTCTCTGACCATTTTCTTCCATGCTCAGTGACCCCTCCCCTTACCACCACAGCTCTTCTTTTCCAAATGCACCCCGAAGTTAATAGAACTTTTTAGGTACTCCAATTTGCACAGATCTGCTGCACAAACCCACTGTATGTAAATCATCATATGACCTCGTTTGTATTTAATTTCTTCTCCGCTTAGCCAGAAATTAATAATAATGTCAAGAATTAAACTGAAAAAATTTGAGAAAACTGCAACCATATTATCTACTTTTATGTAGCCTACAGGGGCAGTAGAAGGCAATGATGTTGCTTCTTGCTAAAATGATGGTGGCTTTCTTCTGTAGGCTGTTCTTTGCCTCTCAACCAAACCATACAATGCAAGGACCTGTGTATTTTTCCAATTTACTTTTGCACCATTAATTTTGATAAAACCATCTATTCACGCAATCTTTTCAGTATTTGCATAAAACCCGAATGTGTATGTTCTCCAGTTTACTCTGGTTATGCAATTTAATATTGTTTGCAGTTAAGTTCTGGGTATTCTCTCGTTCAAACAGAAATATTGCAAGGAGCTTTATTTTTTATTTTATTTTTTTAATCAAAGTACTTAAAAGTAAATAAAAAGACTGACTGCAGCACTTAAAAGGACAGAGTTAGAAAAGTCCTAGGTAAAAGTGACATTTAAATGTACTTCCTGCAGGCACTCCAAAGCAGATTGGCTTGCCTGATGAAAGAGTAGGATTTATCACTACTTACTAAAATAGATAAGGCGATACAACTGTAACGGCACATAAAACATTTGAGACTAGAAGGAAGAAACCAGAATAGCCGTGCTTCAAGTTATTCCATAAAACTGTAACACCATTTCTGCTGAAAATTATGTGAAAGCCATAGACACTGCTTGGCCTTCAGTCCAGAGGCAGTTTTCAAGGCCAGCTTAAGAGGACAGAACATACGCTTTTAGTTTTTAAGCTCAACAAAATGACCAATATGAAGGAGACACGGAGGCATGACACCAAACCACGAACATCCTCGCTACAGTTACACTACGTTTGTGGGAAAGGAAGCCGCTAACACCGCTGTTTTCTCTTTACAGCTCTGTATGAGGTCATCTATAAAACAGTACGTGCATCTAGAACAACTGCAAAGTCGTCAAAAATATCTGGTAAAAATGCAATTATTAAATACAGTAGTCAGATGTGTGAAAGTTGTGCAGTGTTTCAGATTCTACAGCATAGGCATTCACCTCAATGGGAGAAGGTGGTAAAAGGAAACGAGTTATAATACCAGTTGAAAAATTAAATGGAAAAACCTACCTTTTGTAGACTAGTTGGATTCAGCTGTGTTTTGTCAATTATTTTTATGGCAACCTAAAGAAAGAATTCATAATCAGTATTTTCCATATGAATAACTGTAGCATTACAACAAAATGGACAAATCCAGTAACAAATGGAAAGCATGAGAATTACACAAATACACTCAAGGTTCTTCAGAAAATTATGTACCTGTATTCGGTTTTAAGCTGAAAGCATTTGGAATTAATGACTAAAGTATAATTTATTTCTATTTCAACAAATTACAAAGGAGAGTGGAAAAAAATGGCATTTTGAGACAATTAAGACAAGGGAAGCTCACTTAGTCTTGCTTCACAATAAAATCATCACATATTACAGTGGAAATTCCAATACCAGACAGAGCAGGGTGCCCACAGATGATATTTACACAGTATAATTACACTTCAGATTACACAGTACTAACTGCACACTGGCAGTTTATGAAGATGCTTCTAAAAGCAAGGACTTCAGAGCAAATTGAAAGTAATGCAACATAAATTTTTGCAAGAACTAAGTTCACCTTTTGAAATTCACTGAATATTTATATCAGTTTGCTTCCTGGTGGGTATGAAAGGAAATATCACTTTTGTGTCATCAAAAATCCATTGGTTGTACTGCAACAATTTGTGAAGTTTGTTCCTTTCCTGATTCTCACCTTCTTGGTAAATCACAGAAATGCTAAGGAACAGAATGAAAATTTCACAAAATAATCAAAAGAAATTCAGTACCATGGTAACTAGTCAGAGCCTGAAGATTTGAGACAATGAATAGGCAGAGATGAGCCCCAGTGCAGTGTAATTTGGATACAGGCTGAGTTAAAACAGGAAGAAGGAATCTTTCTAGAATTACTTGCCAATTGGTATTTTTCCTTTCTAAATTAGAGGCTAAACATACCAGAAGAAACTCTGCAGAAGCCAAGGAGATGGTGCCTCTCAAAAAGGCAAGATGCTGCAACTCCACTGATTATCATACTTCACTGGTACAAAGAAAGGGCTCTCAATGCCCCATGAATTTTTGGCTCAAAGAGCAGACACTGCTCCTTCCTATGCCACAGCTCCCATTTTGCTGCATCGCTTTGTGCCATCTTTACCATTTCATTACTGCGGGCTTGGTAGCATATGGAATATAGAAAAATCTTACACCAAAACAAATTTATTTCCCTAAGTTCAAGTGCAAAACACATGGATGGGCCCTCATGACAGAAAGGGTAAGAAATGAAGTGCTCAGTGCCTGGGTGTGTCACAGATTTACATGACAGATATATATATATCTATGTGCTGTTGTTTTTTTTTCTTCTGAAACTGAAATTCAAGATTCAGTTTCAGCCCTCTAGATTCAAGATATGGTAAAATATTACCAAGAAACTATTTAAGAATACTTTTGCTTTAGAGAATATTTTGTCCTAAGGTATGTTACTGAAATTACAGATGACTATTTCCCAAGGCAAAATTCCATTACAAAATCTTGAGAAATCCCTTCAAAAATACAAACAGAAGACATACACATTAAGCAACAGGTATTTTTATATTAGCAGCTGTACACGAAACCAAGAAAGATTTTTATCTCTACCTTTATGCCTGCTGAACTGTTCTTATGCAGGTTACCAGTTATTTACTTTCTGCAGTTTCTCAGATTCAGCCTCGATGTAGCCCACTGCCTTTTCCAACAGCAGATGATGGTATTTGATAGGCATCTGGTGTCCCAAGACTACCTATGCCGTGGAACATGGCTGTTTGCTGAAGTGCACGTCACTCAAAAGTTGTATTTGTGTTCCAAGCTCTACTATTCTCATCAGCCTTTGTACGATTTAAGCTTGTTTCAACCCCCAGAGTCTCAGGGCACTTGGTTTCAGAGACACTCCTCACCTCTCGCTCTGTGCGTCAGTGCCGGATGAACCGAGAGCTCCCTGACACTGGCAAACAAATTCAGCCCTGGAGATACAGGGAAGGAACACACCTCAATTTTCTGAAAGGTAGATACACAGGACTGGTCAGTCCACTAATTATAGCCTTAAAGGCAGGGTGAATTCAGAGAACTCCTATCCACTCGAACACTGGGTAGTCCAATGTGTTAACACGGACTTGGAGAGCTCGAACTGCTCAGCAGAACGGGACAATTTCAGGCCCCTTGATAAGGCCTCCAAACCACAAACAAAGGGAGGCTGCCCTCAAGAATATTCCCGATGAGCTTGAGAAAGAAAATCCTGTTTTACTCAGCACAGTTAGTGAAGCATCAAATTGCCTTCTAAAGCAGAGACTTTGCTCTCTTTACACAAAGCAAATTTGGAACGATTTCAAGCATTGTGTGCAGCGGCCAATGTTGGAGGAATGAAAGTCCACCTACACCATTACATTGTTGCAGGAGCCATAATATTCTGCGAGAGATTATTAGCAGAATTAAAACTGACTTTGCTTTCGCCATTGATGATAATGTGACTTGAAAAATTCCTCCTACGTTAGTTAAAGTGGTCAGAAAAAGCTGAGACACTGAGCAAATCGACCAAACTGCTACCATTCAGATTATTTTCTCCCTCTTAAATTTCACAGTTTTTCCAAGGGAAGACAAAAAAAAAAAAAAAAAAAAGATGACAATGGATTCCTTGGAGTCAGGCTTGGGTCCTGGAAGAATTTTGTCTTAGCAGAAAACTTTCACCTCCTGGCAATTAACTCAATACTGCCTTCGCTGCACAGAGGCGTCCATATGTTTCTGGCTGCAATTCCAACCACCTTGGAAACAGCAAAAGGTAGTTTTATCTTTTAGATTAATTTTGGCAAGTATGGAAAATTTGTCAGAGGAAATAACCCCAGATAAGTTACAACAGAAAAGACATGGCTTAAAGTCAAAGAATTAACAAAAGCAGATTTACAATGAAGATTCTTGATTTTAAAAGGGCAGACAGACTACAAATAATACCCTCCTTGACAAAGGATCTCAAAGGAGTGTATTTCCAGACCCCAGCTCTGAAGCAGGGAAGCCAACCCTCCCTCTGTACCTCTGCTGTGAACAGGACATTGACTCCTTGGCCAGACAATTCAACCCCCCCCCCCCAGGTTAGGCTGATGTTCTGCTCAGCCCCCCCAAAGGGCTGCACATTTCTCCCTCCCTGTAATTTGAGGGCAGGCTCTCCTTCTGCAGATATTCTGAAGATGGGAATGGAAAAAAAAATCCAGGAATTTACTCCAGTTGGAAACAAAAAGCTGTTATCTCAAGCAAAAGGAAAATTTGTAGGGAAGGACTCCAGAGGTAAGGAGATGAGTAACTCCCCTAGAGGAATGCTTGAACAAACATACCCTTCCCCCAAGAAGCGACGGAGAAGTGCTGATCTGATGCATGAGTTAGAAGTTAATCAGGGCGGAGATACGAAAAAAAGGAATTGTCATAAAGTGAAATGGAACTGGACTCTTAAAAGGATATCAGGAACAGACGCACAGATAATATGATAAGATAAGCAGGGTTAAAAAACAGCAAGGATACTGTAGAGAGGAAAGCTTATTCACATGTGACTCCTGAAAATAAATATTTTATTTTAGGTTTCCATATATAAGGTGGAAAAAGGAACAGGAACAAAGACAGGATAGCTAGCAGGAATGAGTGTATAAGGCAGGAAGTCACAAATTCAGGAAGATGAGTGCTGTCTGAGGCCAGACAGAGAGAATTATCCCAGAATTAAGAGTGGCTTAAAAAAAAAAAAAAAAAAGGCATTCCTGCTGCAAAGATTTCTAACATTATCAAGTGCAAAATGGCAGCATAGGTTAGAAAATATCTGATAATTTATTTTTAAGGGAGAAGTAAATAGGGCACCTACAAGCCTTGTAGCTGAGCCATTTCTCATGAAATTCTTGAGCTCAAAGCTTGCAGGGAAAAAACAGGGAAAGAGAGAGAGGGTTAAATGCAACATACTCTCCTACTGTTAATTGTGCTTGATGGAAACACACCAGGTATGGTTATCTTGACTATCGTAAAAGCTCATTTAGGAGGACACAAATTATTGAACTAGATAAGCTGAAATGTGTCCAGATCAATTAATTAACAAAAACCACAACTGGGTAAAGAGATATCAGGTTGGAAATAAATGAGTAAGAGTTTTTCAAGGATCAGACTTGTGACCGATCTTGTTTAATATCTGTATCAGTGGCCTTGACATGGGAAGTCAGACCATAACTCTTTCAACAACCTTAATTATTAAGAGGCACTGTCACATACAATGGAAAAGTGATACAAACAACCTTGGAGATGAAAACCAGCAAAGAAAGTGAGATTCAGCAAAGTACAAGGTGCTGGTGATGATCACAACCAAATCAAACATCAGTGTGCCAGCTATGAAAAAATGTGAGCGCAATCCAAAGATGGATCAGATTAATATTTCTGTAAGGGCAAGAATAAATTAATGACACCAGGGAAATAGTTATCCAGCATGTTGTGAAGAACCTTGGTCACACACATCCAAAATATGAAAACTATCAATAGTTCAGCTAGTAGGAGAAACTTTTGCACATCTCTCCTAGAAATATTGTTTAAAATATCTTCAAGATACTCCTGTAAAAATAGTTTGTTTCCTCCAAAGGAAACCTGGACCAATGACCAGATCCTTGGAAGTTTTTATGCTCTTAATTGATTGAATGACATCTATCCCATGAGAATTACGGAAACTTCGTATCTAAATCTTTCCAAGTTTTGTCAAAGATTTTACACCATAACTTGATTTGATAGAATTTCAAACAATAACAAGACAGAGGCCAACACACAGTTTTGCACAAAGAAAAGAAACCATAATAAATTTTTTGCAAAGCCCCAAACAGGCCACATGATTCTCTCTTACACCCATACCTATAAAAACAGCAAAGAAATACTAACCATGCATTTCCTGTGTTAAGTATCATTAAAAAAGGAAATTTAAGTGGAAAGCAGTTAACTGTAAACTCTATCTAGAAAAGAGCACTACCTTTAACAGCAAAAAACAATTGCTGATCACCAGAACTGACAGCTTAACAAAATCAAATCAAAAATCCCTCTCAGCAACTCCTGCAAAATGATACCTCCTCAGTTCCTCCTATGGATTCCACTTCAGGGGAATTTCTTTTTCCAGGGTTAAAGTGCTGTAGTCAACTGCTTAGCTTTCTTTAAAGATTTTTGCTGATATCAACAAACGTTTAATTAATTAGACACGCTTGTCAAGAATAGGTCAACAAGAAGTTTCTCCCTCTTTCTCAGTACATAGTGTTGCTATTAATAAGAACAGCACCAAGCTACACGTTGCTCTAACAAGCAAACAGCAATATGGCTCACCAAATCAGAACCATCATCAGGTACAAGTTATTAATTACATTACAACAGCATGCAGAAACTAATTATGGGGCTGAGTTAGACACTATGAAGAGATGCAAGAGAAAGCTTGTCTTTACCACACAACTGAGCAGCAGACCCACAAACCAGCCCCAAACAAACTGGAATGTCTTCCCAAGGCAGCCCAGCACTGCAGACACCAGCAGAACTGGGAGGTGTGTGGCTCTGTCCAGGAAATACTGTGGGTAGGCTGCTTAGATAAGAATAATCAAGAAGGTGTATTAATTGCCATTCCTAATTTCACCTCTAATACAGCCCTGCAGTGTATCAACACCAAGAAGCAATCTTTCCAGCAAGCTTATTTAATTGCTTATTTAATATATTTAGTTTATTATATTGCTTATTTAATATACTTAGCTTATTTAATATATTTAGCCCTTTTTCAGGAATAGAGAATTTAGCAGAGAATTCTAGTAGCAAACTTGAACACAATTCAGAAGTGCAGGGACTTGTCAAAAACACAAATCTGAGACCATTTTCCAGAGGAGCTGTTTTGGGGTCATCAGAAATGGAAAACTGCATTTTCTTTTTAGATTTTTTTTTCCTGAATCAGTGACAGTAGGTCCAGTAAGAAGTGCTAAATGTTCACAGACTTGGACGGGACCATTCTGAGAGAATATGCAAACCCACTGCAATTCACGGTTGTTTACACTCACGCCACTTTACCTCTCTGCCTGTAAGGATGTGCCTTGCCAGCTTTACTTTTGCAAAATTCCCCTTTCCAATCGTTTTGAGGAGTCTGTAATTTCCAATGTGCGGCTGCTCATCGGCGCAGGAAGCTATAGAATTCCTGCAACGAGCTCCGGACCGCCCAGTTCGAGAGGAAACTTCCTGCCGTCCATCTCCGTGGGACGTGTGCTGCAATACAAACATACACAGATAAGGCCGAGGAATAAAGAAAAAGACATCAACAATGAGCAACATACAGCATGCAAATAGCTTAACAACTCCTTTGAAAAACCCTTCAAAGGATCCAGCTCAAACTTCAGCTTCTCACTGAACTTTGCTGTAAGGTGGACAGGGAGGCTCTCACTTCTTAATGCTATTTATTCCACAACCTGGGAAAGAGCAAGTGCAACTTCGGCTGAGCTGCAGGAACAGGGAAGCATTTTTAGCATACACGGAGTGCAGAATCAGAGTCAGGGAACACCGAGGTGTTTGATGTTATCTCTTGTTTGAGTTACCTTGCCCAACTAGAGTAGGAAAGCTTTGTGCAAGGAGACACAAACAAAGCTTTGCCACAAGCAGACAGCAGAAGGTTCATCCTTATTGGACACTTCAGTACTGCTGATAAAATAAAATTCCTCTCTGAGAGGTGTTTTTTCTCTCTTCTGCTGGGATTCTCTTTCCTACAAAACTTAATGACTGAAAATACTCAAGACAGCCTGAGAACAAGGGAAGAAATCTCATCCAGCCTAAAGGAACCTCGGATATTAACAGGCTGAGCATCAGTTAGGGAGACCTGAGATGCTGCCTGGAAACTGGCAAGTTCCTTCCACTTAGCTTCTCTGAACAGCTATTAATTGTAAAAAGATTGGGTAGATACCCATAATATTCTTTATTTATTTGTCAGATCACATGGCTGGGGTAACAGCAAAGTCCCTTTTCGTTGCCTGGGTGGGAGCCTGTTTCCAAAAGAGCAGGTGCCCCTCGTGTCCCTTAGCTCTCAGCTCGTGCTTGAGGTCTCCGCACCACGTTCACTAATTAAAGCACTACTCAGAAATGCTCAGTAGCCTGCAAATGTGGAGCAAGTGTTCGCTACACAGGGATGACATGCTAAATTTACTGCCATCCCAGAATTCCCGCATCGTGCTGCCTGCCTGAAGACACCCAGAGGAGGTTCAGGACAAAAAGCAGAAGATATTGCTGTTTAATTCTTCCCTCTTGAAATGTTAAGTTTTCCATCTCTCTCTGCTCGTTCTTTTCGTTGATTATACAGTTCTCTGAAGCAACAGCATTCATCAAGAAGTTAAAGCATTAGCCTCAGTTAAACCTTTGCTACAACCCAAATGCCAAAGCAGCCCTATTTTCTGTCTGAACTCTACCCAAGAACACAGCTCAGTTTAGAAGACAAAACTTCAAGGTTCCTTCAAAATAGTCCTAAGCATTTAGAGGGCTAGTTAAGATGCTATTTGTTTCAGTGCCTTAGTATCAAATACCCCCTTATTTGGAAAAACATCATTATTAGGTATCTGTTACATCAATATGCAACAAGAATACCAATCAATGTGCCCAGTGACCTATTTAATTGCAATATATTATAGGTGGCTTCAACTTTTCTGTAAAGCATCGCCTTTAGAGAAGAGGGCCTTTAACCACATAACCCAGGGTGAGATTATATTGAGCTTGTATTGGAGATAGCTGTCTTGTTATCCACTGGCAGAACCAAGTATGTTTTGTTCCATGTCTTTTCTACTACGGGAATTCAAGAAAAAATAGAGCAGATACATTAGCCTACAAGACAAGAATGTTCAATAGCAGCATTTAGAGGTGATTTTTCCTCTCGAGTTGTCTAAGCACACTGTCCTGTTTCTTAAACAAACCCTACATTTTCTATATGACTACGTACACTTTCTGCATTGTACCGTAGCCTTTCCCTTTTTTTCCCCAACACTGCAATAGCTCTCTCCTTGTCCATGAGGCCTGTATCATACTCAGCAGCACAATGTTACCTCCATGTGTCCCGCACTCCCTTCTGTTCTTTCTAATGCTTCCCGTGGTGCTTATTTCAGCCCCAAAGGGCCCCATCCAGTTACCTATCCTTCCAACTCTTTTTTGTGCCAGTTGCAGCTCTCCAACTACTGCTCTTGCTGAAACCCAACAGCCAGCACCATGGCACACAGCAGCACCCAGTCTGACAAATCACTACAAAGGGATGACAGATCAGAACTGAGGAGCCAACAACCATGGTACAGACACAAGTGAAAAAAATACACGCTTGCATGACACTTGGCAAGTTCACAATATTTAATAACCTGATGTAACCTTGTGACCATACACTCTGGCATCTTAAGTTCCTTGGTTTGTTAATTTGAGTGCAACAGCTGTGATCAAATTATTTTTAAAAAGACATTCATTTCATTTAAGAAATACTACGGATAGGAAGGCTACGGCAACTCCTGGAAAATTGTTTCAATCGTTACTATTAAAAAACAGAACAAAAACTGTGGTGCGTATAATGTTTTAGTATCAATCTGGCTTTAGCTTGTCTTTATGGCCTCATTATTACATTGTTACCAGATTTCTACTTCTAATATAGCACTTAATTACTCTGGTCACAAGACCCCTTCACTTTAATAAGATATATATATATGCATATATATATACACACTGAACTCCCTAAACAGACTGCTGTAAGAATAATTAACGACTAGGAAACACTTCTTGTATATTTTTTTTAAGTACCATCTCCAATTTTTCCAACATCTTTCTGTAGGTTTTGTGCCAGAACTTGGACAGCCATGCCGACAGCAGTCGCAAGAGGATTAAGCACAGATTACATCTTCTGTTCAATGCTCTGCTGAAGGGCATCTGTATCTGATCACCCCAAACTAACCCCGACTCTTAAAAAGAGTTATTGCTTCCCCGTCCCTTAGCACAATTTTCATACACGTGAGAAACCAGGAATGCTGGTACATTGGGCTGTAGGGAAATACAGAGCTTCCTGACACGCAGAGCTGATGATGTGCTCCTGTGATCTGCCATGCTGCCCTATTTAATATTCTAGCAATCTCTATCCTAGTTTTTCGAGCAGCAGTACACAATTCTTCCAAACCACTGATAAAAGGCACAGAAACAAAAAGCGCATCCATAACAAGATCCAGGAGAAATGCAAGCGCTTGGTAACAGTTCCTTGGTTTCAACACTATCTCGAGACCTACAACAACTGGGTAAGTGCCTACCAAGCGAGCATTCTCAAGGAGAGGATCGACAAGACCAACTGCCCAGCTGAAGGCACTACTGAAGCCAGTGAAATCCTGTACCAACAACGTCACTGTTCTGCATGCCATTAATGCCAGGCTGGTGCTAGTCGCTCAGCCCATCCTCTTCATCCCTACATGCGGTGGTAAATCAGTGCCAACCCTCTGTGCTTCCCCAAACTGTGACTTCTACCAAACCTTGCAACAGACAATGCAGACAACTTCTCTGCCAGCTCCTTTGGTACCTTCACGCGTCACATTATTCAGACCAGCTAGAAAAAAAAGCAGCACCTGCTGATGCTAGATGTGAATGTCTTCTTCCATTGCTACCCCCAGCAATCATGTCGTGTGATGTCCTGTACAGCAGAACTGCTCAGGTTAGAGCCCTTCCATACCTGGGCACGCAGTACAGGCACACACACTTTAGCAAGAGCCAGCCTTCCTCCATGCAGGGCTTACTGCTTCCTAGCTTAAGCTCCCCAGCACGTGGACTCAACGAGAAGGCAGCTTTTAAACCACACAGAAACCAGAAAACATTATCTGCTGCCTTGTGCTTGAACTAACAACCGTCAGACCTGAGCTACCTCGTGGTGCAGTTCAGACATGGGCAGTGGGTACGACGTATTCCCAACCAAGGAATGTGCAGAGACTGTTCAGACCTGATCTTATTCACGTTCTACCCTGCATAAACAACACACGTGGTAAAAGACATCCCAGAATCACAGAATTTTCCTACATTAACATATTCCCATACTAACATACTCTGCTGTACGTAGCAAAACACGCCAATGAACACATCTTGGGAGCTTCACTGTCCTCTGTAGAGGAATGAATTCTTGTGTCCTATCATTTTCTTCATGCTTTCTAGCTTTGCACTTAAAGGGAAGAATTAACAGCTGTGAGCTTATTTGGACTAGTGTTGATAAATTTAACACAATCTCCTTGTATGGAGGTTTGCATTTCCACCCCAACTCTGATTATTTCTTTTCAAGAATATGACCTTTTTCAGCTGTGTTTCTTGAATATCAAGCTGTGTGTTCCTAAGCAGTTCAGTTCTCTCCAACTGACTTGCTCATAGCTGCGTTCAGCTCTGTAGAAATCTGTCCATTTACAGGAATTTCTAATTTGGACTTTTATTTCACTTCACGTTAAGTAAATCCATCAGCAAGTCCTTCCTCTGTCAAATACGGAATCATTACGTTGAACAGCAGACAAACTTCCTAAAAACTGCAGAAAACAACCTCCAAGTTTCAACATGGATTTTTATTTATTTATTTTTAACTTATGAAAATGAAGGAAGAAGAGGGCTTGGTAGCATACGGTACTAAAAGGCATAAACTCAAAACCCAGCAAAAAGTGCTGCTCCCACCCAAATCATTTTTGAGAAGCCATGGCAGGTAGATGGGAAGAAAACTTAAATGGTGTAGGCAAAAAGTACAAATATAGATGGTCCAGGAAACGTTCAAGTCAGGCACTGGCTTGTACAGCATTTGGCTGTACTTGGCTACTTCCCAGGGTAGCTTCCTCAGCAGCTACTTTGAGGCAGCAAAACTGCCACCACAGATTAACAGTTCCTACCTCGCCCTAAAGAAATAGCAAGAGCATCCTCTGCCCTCTTCATCGAGATGCGGGCCATTTGTCTTTTCCTAAGCAGACCCTCAGTGCCTCCCTCAACCCACCAATGCCTAGATTCTGCTCAGCCTCGTACTTTTTTCCCTGGTCCACATTTGTAGGGCTAAAGCCTTCAACAAGGAACGGGTTTTACATTAAAAGCCTAATGTTTAAAACAAGCTTTTTTTTTTTTTTTGTTTAATACATTTCTATGCGTTGTGGTAGATGAGCAGCATCTCTTTGGATGTGCATTCATTGTAAGCATAACACTTGTGACACCATGCCTGGGGGATTCCCAAAATACCTCTCTTCACGCAATAGTCAATGCAGGGGAGACTGCTATGCTGCAGATGGGAACTGAAGCAAGGAGACTGCGTACATTGTGTGGCCCTGGGCTAGCCAGTGCCTTTTTTCCTTTTTTTTTTTTTTATTAAGAAAAGTCTTCTGAATTCCATTCACAGCAAGACAGCATGTTCTTCAGCATCCTGGTATGCATCAAGTTCAATTTTAAAATCTTTTAAAGACTTCAAAGACTTTTTTTTTTTGCACATAGTAGGAGGGTCCTCTAAAAAAACAACTAGAAAACTTCAAGCCAATGAAATAACCTCTCTCAGAAACATGCATTCTTCCCCAGCCCCCCCACCCCAACCCCACCCTGGTATTACTCAACCCCGAAGGACTCGGAAATGAAGTAAAACATCTCCGCTCGTGAGAGACCTTGCTGCGAGGGAGGGGCTGAGCCCAAGACCAACTATATTTGGAACACAACACAAAACCCACCTTGTCGCAAAAGCCTTCCCCCAATGATGAGCCGACATCCTTTCATAGCCAGATAATGATTAGCATGAAGAGAAAGAAAAAGAAAAGAAAAGAAAGTAAAAAGCAAATGAGGTATGAAGGTGCTGGTAACCGAGATCTCTTGGGCAGGTGTTAGCTTTATCCAGTAACTGCATGTTTAGAGGTTTCTTAACATCCAGAGCGTTAGAAACACAGGACAGGGGATGACTAGTGTCAAAGTTCTTCTAATATTTAAGGTGGTGCCAACAGCTGAGAAAACACCTGGAAGAGACCCTCTGATATCCATGTGAAGAGCTGAAAAACATTAAGAAATTAGAATGGCCGAGACATGCAGAAATCCATGTTTATTGATAGTAAATAGGAAGCGTTCTTTCTAAACCAGGGAAGACAAGCAGCATCAATATTTTTAAAGCAGTACACAATAGGGAAAATTACCTTCTGATCAACCCATTGAACTATGAAAAATTAATCTTACAAAAATCTGTAGGAACGTTCATTACCTTAGCTGTTACCACATTTGTATGAAATGCTATGAAATTATATCACAGCATTTCCTGGAGAGCTGTCAGACTAGCAAGAACTATGACAGGCTCATCAGATTCAGCATTTTTACTTACATTAAGAAAAAAAAAATATATTTTTAAAGCCTGTCCCTTCCAGTGTGAACAATCTAAACACTCCAGGACATGGTGAACATTTGAAACACTGAGAAAAATCTCTTCATTACCTGAACTGGGCACAACATATAAATACATGGGAATTTCTCACCCCCCACACCTTTCATAGCACTCATTTATAGTACAACAAATCAGGACATAAATCACAGGTTTTTAAAACACCAATATATTTTAAATTAAATATTTGAAGACTAATTTCACCGCAGCCCATCCTAATAATGGACAGTATTTTACTTTGCATTCATCACTAAAATATTTAAGAACACACAGACTGCTGAGTACTACTCCGTGTAAGAGAAAAGAGGTTAGCCCTAAAAATATTCAGAGGGAGTGTCTTATTGTGCAGATATAGCCATGAAAAAGCACAGTAAGGCATCCTGCAACTGCTTACGAAGGAATTCTACTGGAAAGTCAAAACAAAGACTTGAATTTCTAGTAACCACTGAGAGGGTTCACAGCAGACGTTTTGCCACAATTGTCTAAATACAAATCACTGCTTAGGGAATCCTTAAATCATGATTTATTTTAAATTATTATAAAAGATAGGAAATACAGGAAAATAATGTAGTAGAAAGATACCAGGCAAGGATATTTTGTGCTTATCCTGGTTTTTACTTCCCTCCTGCCCTAGCCCAGAGCATAAGACAGGACACCAGGGGAGGTGGATTTTGTCTGCTTATGTTTGTGTAACCAATTCTTTGGTTCCAGCACATATCATTAAAAGACAGCTTTCAAACTGGCTGGCTACATAATCAATCTTAAGGAGGCACAGTCATGGCTTCCATCTCATGAAATTTTAAATGCTGTCTTACAAAGGAAAATACTACCCGAGGTGGCACTCCAGTTACCAGTCCACAAAGGCAGATTTATTCACTGAAGTGATAACCATTACGGTTGCCGGGATCAAGTGGAACAATTGAGAGGGTCAGAACTCAGCAAGAGAGATAAACAGACCTTCTGTGAATGCATTAGAGCTGGTAAAGGGGAGAAAACGCTAATTTGGATGCTTCCATTGTCAGAAGGGGAAGGATTCACTGCCCAGTTCTCAGCCCGTTGTACTCGTTTATTTAACTGGTATGACACTTCATGAAAACGAGCGGCCGCTTTAATTGGGTCATATTTGTCAAACAAGCAGCTTAAAGGGAGAACCTGGAGAGTAAATACCATCTTTAGCACGCACAGACCATACCTCTTGGCACACATGCCCAATTCCCTGCGTGGGGGGAAGGGAGAAAGGAAAGAAAGAGGGAAAAAAAGGGAGAAATGTGTCAGGACCAGGCAGCTACAAACCCAGCTGAGCACAGCAACCCACCTCCCTGCACGGGGCAGCCTGATGGAGGCTGGCAGCAGGGACTGCTGCTTTAGAAAGGGAATGCCATGAACAAGAGGCTCACATTCAACTTGTATGGTCCCCAAACCTGCGTGAAGGGCTGAGACAGAGCTGACCCTACAGAGCACGCAGGGACAGGGCTGGTGGAAAAGGCAAGACGCTCCCGTCGCAGATGCACAGAGTCCTTTGCAGCTCTCCCTGCCACACGCTGCGTTGATGCATTCGATATTGTTGGGTTCATACTCTATGCAGCGTATGAAAGAGGGAATTTGCAATTCTGTGATTAGTGCTGAACCACACAACAGTGAAGAAATCCTGCTTATACAGTCAAAAAGATAAGTCTGGGGCTGGTTTGAAAAGCTTTCTAAAAGCTCTTTTGTTGCTTCACATTATCAAGATCTGACATTTACCATATCTTTCAAGCCAAAGTTTCTTTACTGCTGATTAAAACGGATATTTATTGACATCAGCCGGGGGAATAATAGCTGAAGAGCCAACCATACTCTATCCTTCATCAACAATACTGCCAACTAAGTTGTTTCCAGAATCATCATTGTCAGTAATTACATGCTAAACAAAAAAAAAACCTCACGGTTGGTTTTCAAAGACCACATTGAGCTCGCAGATAGAAAACTTTGTTTAGGCTTTATCCCTGCAGGAACAAATTTTATTTGAAAGTTAATTTTTGTTTATATGTATACACACACACAGAGAGCTCAACAAGCTGCTGCTGTACGGGCCAAGAACTTACATACCTGAGGGTTGAATCTGGGAGGCTCACTGCAGAGTTATCACAGGTCTACCTTTTATCAGCAGTAGGCACCTACGTGCCATGCCCACTCTGAATATTTTTAGGGGCAGGTGATCTCCGCATTAAGGGGAGCCGACCTGGACAGGCCACAAGCCAAAAAAAAAAAAAGAGGTGACCTCCGTTTTTGATCTGGCTGACATCCACAAGGCAGCATTACTTGACTGAGAAGAGGAAGTTGCAGACACATGCTACTTCTGTATCAGATGAAATGGAGATCTAGAAAGACAAATGCCTCTGCTCTTAAAATTCCTTAGGCTGAAGTCACCTGAGATGTGCAGTTAATGGGAGCTGTCTGCTTACATCAACAGGAGCGTTTCTCAGCTAGAATTAAAACAGAGAATTGGGCAGGTGAGGATATTAAGTGATTTGGTAAGAAAGCCTAGAAAGAAGTCTACCAAGTTTAGTGTACTGAAAACCATATTTCCTCTTGTTTATTTTCGTTCAGTAATTTCTGTAGTTGTGTTCTGTTGTGCTTCTAAGGTCACCGTGTGAGTTACATTTGATAAAACATAGGAACACAAAGTCTGAGCTCCTTCTGGGGTAAGGTTCCATAGCTTAGTTTTCTTAGCTACTGAAATAACATTTAAAAAAAAAAATAAGTTAGTTCCCAGAAAGGCAATTTGAGAAAGGTGCACCACTCAGTCAACTCTTTTTAAACCCCCTACTCTAAGTTATCTTAGCCTTTAGGTGCTGTACTACAACTGGCTTAAAGCAAACAAAACCCAAATAAGTGTTTCCAGCCTTTCCCACCTGAACTGGTAAATCCCATCTTCTCCTTTGTGTCAGCATTTGCAGCCACACAGAATGGGGATAAAACCACTTTTTTTTTTTTGGAGGATTAGTTTTAGGCAGATCATGGAGCTGACCAGACCTGTTGTACAGCTACATGATAATTACTGCCAACACAAACCACAGGTGGGAAGAGGCAGCCAAGGCTGATTCCTGCAGCAGCCTTACCCTGGTCAAGCTGACAGTGAAACTGAATGATTAAACGATAGAGCACAGATTGTTTAGCAGAGCTGAAGAACAAACCATCCCCCTTCAAGACGTGAAAACACTAGCAGTCAGTGAAGTGCAGTATCACACCACCTGATCAGGTATTTTTTTTGAGTACAACCACTGCAGCACTGAGCCTATCAGGTATCGCAGGCACTAAGAAAGCCACCAAAACCATTTCCTGCTCTCTGAAAACAATAAAAATAAAATATAAATAATAAAAATAGGGAAAAAAACACATCCCAGATTAATTCCTAGAACATATTTTATTCCTAGTTATTTTGCCACCTTCACTTAATTTAATTCAAAACAGAACTTTTATAACTGGTAAAAAATAAGAGACAAGGTAGCTGGCTCTGTAGAACAAAGTCTACCACAACTCTTGGCCACAGGCACACTTCCTCACCCCCCTTACAAAAAAAAAATCACTTACGGAAGAAAACATTCTGATTACAGATCTATTTGTAACAGGAGAAGTCTGATAAATAATATATAGAATAATGCAAGCTTGTGTACTGTTTGCAAATGCTCTAATGCATTTCATATCTAATTGGTAATAAATCAGGAGGTAATGCTAACCTTCGCAGTATCTTAAAAGTAAATTTTTGAATCTAATCTTTACTATTTTTTTTAAATAAAAAAAATAAATGAGATACTTTCAGTGCACAGAATCCTTTTGTATAGGCTTGTACAAGCACAGTTGCCATCACACTGGCATCCTTCAATAGCAAATTTTTCACATTAGGCACAGTCACGGAGATAAGAGTGTATTTCAGTCTCGCTTTTACTCAAATTACTTGCATTTTCAATTCAGATTGGTCTAGAACTAACATTCAAAGCAGTTACCTTTTCCCCCCAGAAAAACAGCTGTGCAATGAACACAAATTAAAATTAAACTCTTTAGCCTACATTTTTTCTTTTTTATTTCATGCTGTTAAAAAATAAAAAACCAAACCAACCTCCATATCACTTGTCTTTCCTACCTTCTACCTACAGTTCTCTATCGCCTTGCCACTCCTGGATTTTTTCTTTAATGAATACTTGTCCTACAGTCCCAAACCTCGTTCCTTCTGCTCCTATTTCTTTGTCACTGGTTGTCCTCCATCCTGCCGTGTGTGTTCCTCCATGCCTCCTATTATCTTTTGTTCTCCACCATCTATCTTCATTTCCATTGTGTTTCCACACTCCTTCCTCTTCCATCCATCTCCTCTTTTCCTCATCATTAGTGAAACAGGTTTACTCACTCTTCTGTCACCTAAAGGTCCTTCTTCTGTATCTACCTTCACTCCTGGTTTTGGACAAAGGAGGTCTCCGCTGCTTCTGTTGCTTCTCCTACACGCCCGATGTCACTCTGCAGATGACAGAGAAGATCTGACCCTCTCCTTCGCGGCTGTCCCCTAAACAGCCACTGTTGTGAGCGACAACACCAGCAAGGAGTTGTTCCACCTTTGTGGTGAGGAGCCAGCTCGTTTGCAGGCAAACAGCCAGCTTCCAACTGTCCAAGTGTGAAGTTCCGATGATCACAGATCATCTGGGATGCCTTTCCTCTCAAAACCAGGTGACTCGTAGCCAAATTCTTTAATCTCAAAGGCACTAATGGCTTGATAGCTGCTAGTGGCTTTGGGGGAAAGTCACTGTGACAGTATTTCCACTTCAGCAGCGTATGCATGAAGCGTCTTGATAAGAAGTGGCATACACTGCTTTAAAAGAAAAAAAAATAAATAAAAGTACTGACAATTAGACCATGACTACTTCACAGGAACTGCCAACTGCTGAACGTGGTTAAGTGCAAGCATAGGCAACGATAATTTATGTTCACCATCATTCTGGAGGCTAACTTCATTTTCAGAACTGCAAGTATAGGCATGGATAAACTATGATCAGTACACTTGAATCAGATTCAACACCAGCCAAGGCTTCGTCAGCAGCTGTAACCTTCCCAACAGCGAGAAGGCGTTCAGGGGCTCCCTGACCACAGCCCAAAGGCTGGCTGAATGCTTTGGCACTTCTTAAGCCTCTTCCCACCTGAGCTTCAAAGAGCCCTAGGAGCATTAACCGACTTCTCAAGTGAGAGAATATCAAGGGCTCAATTTACCTGCCAAAAGAGCACATCAAGCTTTGGGGTGGAAGAACAATTACTGGAAGCATCAAGAGTGTTACATTTTGTATTTAAAAAGAAAAAACAGACCCGGGGTAATTTTGTATCCATTTCCAGCTGTACCAGCAATCCAGGCAGACTGAAGGTGGATTTCAATGTAAATAAGGCAGGACAGGATACATTTTGATGAATTTGTCAAAACATGTGAGCCTGATGGTCAAAACATGAGAGCCTGCTTTCTGAGGGATACAGCACTGTACCGTGGCATTGATTCAACAGATCTGGCAATTACTCAGATTAATCACTCTCTGTCAATACCAATACCTACAGGTATTCCTGTGGCCACCAGCCCAAATTACTGCAGTTGAAAGATACGCCTTAATCAAAACCTAAGGCTATCCATCTGCAAGCAAGAAAATCCCTGCATGTTAAATTATGGAGATTACCGAAGAGAAGTGCTAGACCAATATTCTGAAGTGCGAACAAGGTGCCTTAAGTGGAGGATATGTAAAACCTAACTTCAAGTGGGAGAACACACAGCTCGTGAGCCGCGTATTTCCTCAAGCACATGCTAAGCCTTCCTGCCACTGCGTTACCTGTACTGGAGTCAGAGTTAACTACGCTGGAGAACCCGAGCTGAACAGTTTTTAAAGTGATTTACTGGGTGGCCTCCATGCATTTACATGGAGCCTGAAAACCTCAGCCAGGCTTGCTTCTAGACTAAAATAATTATCTGAATAAACTCTGTAAAGTATTTTCTGAAGTATGCTGCATCACCTCTCCCCATGGCATAGGAAGAGCCACATAGTACTTTAATTATTTTCTTCCACAAGGCAGGAAGCTCATTGAGATTTTACAACCAAATATGCTTAGCTGGCTTTTTGTTCAATGCAGCCCTTAGCCTGCAGGTTGAATCTAGTGCTAAAACAAATAAAGATCACAGAAGTTAGAGGTGCCTATTATGTCAATAAAATCCAAATCCCTCGTAATGCAGTAATTGTTCCATGCAGCATGTTTTCCAACGCTTTGTCTGGTCTTGTTTTAAACAATGGGGCTACCATCACTTTCCTTGGACTATTTATGGTCTGAGCAATCCAACAGTTTTTCCTGATCTCTAACCAACGTTCACACTTTTAATGTCAAACAAAAACATACCCGAGACCTCACAAAAATCCCCCCCCCCAGTCCAGTTAAGCATCTGACTTGTAAAAAAAACCATCAGGCAGCCTTTGTAGAAAGATAAACACCAAGTTCACCCATCGACTCGTTTTCGACCACGGGGACTGACACCTCCCTTCTGCATAGGCAATTACATTTTCCCCCAGCAATAAAAGGATAAATGGTTGGATGGGGTGTGCTGGATCGAGGGAGTTTCAGCACAGGAGCCGCACGGCTCTGTGTGCAGAAAGGGAGGCTCCCACCGAGCCTCATTTTTGGCTGTCTGCTCATGCGGTACAACTATCCCCCCCCCCCACCTCCCTTTTTTAGCATGCGACCTGTGCGATCGCTAATACAGCCTTAGCCTGGTAAACAAACGGTGATTCCTACACCTTATCTTTGTCTAGAAAAATGAATTAAAAAAAAAAGGGGGTGGGGGGTGGGATGCT
Source organism: Anas platyrhynchos (assembly GCF_047663525.1). Classification (NCBI taxonomy): domain Eukaryota; kingdom Metazoa; phylum Chordata; class Aves; order Anseriformes; family Anatidae; genus Anas; species Anas platyrhynchos. Next base: position 10,762,626 of record NC_092591.1, read on the forward strand.
TAATGAGGGAGCCGATTTCGCTAGAAGGCACCTTCCAACGCCAGCCGGGCAGGTGACGAGGCGTCATCCCCACACCGAGCCCTGCAGGCGAGGCTCCCTGGGAGGGTCCCCCAGCCCCATGGGGCTGCCCCCGGCTCCCCCCTTTTCCCCCTCGTGAAGCGGGGCCGGCCGGGGGGGTGTCCCCGGGCACTCACGTTCTCGGTGTCGCGCTCGTTCACCGTGGGCAGCGGGGTGCGAGTGGACATTTTCCTGGGCTCGGGCGGCAGCGCTGCCGGGGCCGCACACACGCACTGGGGCCGGGCCGGGCTTCTCCTTCTCCTCCTTCTTCTCCTTCTGGGAGCCGGGGGTCGCGGGCAGCCAGCATGAAGCCCCGGGGGGCGGCGTGGCGGCGGCCGAGCTAGATCCCCCCCGGGATCCCCTCCTCCGCCGGCCCCGGGCTCATCCGACGGCCGGGCCGGGCTCCGCGGGGCTCAGCGGCGGCGCCTCATGGGGCCGGCACGGGCAGAACGAGGCGAGGCGGCGGCTGCTCTCGGGGGGCTCCCGAGCAAGCCGGGGGGCTCCCCTTCTCCTCCTCCTCCTCCGTCCCGTCTCCCCCGTTGCCCCTCTTCACCGCTCGGCCGCCGCTCGCATGCCGGCCCAGCCCGCAAGCCCCCGAGAAGGCCGGCGCCCCGCGGCAGGGCGGTGGGCGCCCTCCTGCCTCCCTCCCTCCCTGCCCGCCTCTGCCTGCCTGCTCCCCGCCGAGCCAAGATGGCCGCCCGGCTTCCTCCGCGCCGAGCCCAGCTCCGACATGAACCGGAAGGGCCCGCCCCGAGCCCGGCCGCCACGGGGAGGCCGGCGCCGGCGGCGTGTTGCTAAGGGCGGCGGGGCGGAGCGGGGGCCATGGCGGTCCAGGCTCTGCCACACCTCAGGCGGCGGGGAGCGGGGCGGTGCTGCTGTGAGGGGATGGGGGCTGCCCCTCCCCGGGCAGCCGGCGCCATCCCGGCCCGGCCCCTTGGGGTGGGGGGGTGGGGGGAGCGCTGAGGGGAGACCTCGTAAATGTGTAAAAACACCTGAGGGGGGGTGTTAAAAGGATGGGATCTGCCTCGCTGCGGTTGGGTCCAGCCATAGGAGAGGCAGCGGGAACAAGCAGGATGTCCTGGCTCAGTATCACTGAATCACAGAATCATCTAGGTTGGAAGAGACCTCCAAGATCACCCAGTCCAACCTCTGACCTAACACTAACCAGTCCTCCACTAAACCATATCACCAAGCTCTACATCTAAACGTCTTTTAAAGACCTCCAGGGATGGTGACTCCACCACTTCCCTGGGCAGCCCATTCCACTGCCTCACAACCCTTTCAGAAGTTCTTCCTAATATCCAACCTAAACCTCCCCTGGCACAACTTCAGCCCATTGCCCCTCATCTGGTCATCAGACACATGAGGGGCACTTCTGTCCTGATTGCTGACAGAGCGCTGGCACAGGGTGCCCAGAGGTTGTGTCTCTCTCCTGTGAGTCTCCTTCTCTGGAGATGTTCACCACCCACCTGGATGCCATCCTGTGCAGTGTGATCCTGCTCGGCATGGGTGTTGGACCTGGTGACCTCCAGAGGTCCCTTCCAACCTCAGCCACGCTGTGATCCTGCGAGGAGCAGGGCAGGAGGAGAGGCAGTGCCCAAGGAAGAGGTGTGCGGCACGAAGGAGCACAACACCTCCATGAGGAGCGAGCCCATGAGGACCGCTCTCCCTCTGGAAACTCGTCTGCTCTATCACGGTGCTCAGAGCAAACAGCACGGCCAAGATTTGGTCCTCGAGCCTCCAACTGCCAAAGCCTATCCTTGTTGTTGATCGCCACTGGCCCCAAAGAGGGTGTGCACAAGTGTGATAAAGACGGGAGCTCACGCGCGGGGAAGGCTTGCGGTTGGTGTTAGGGGATCTAACCTGGCGCAGACAGGCTCCAGGGACGTGCCGCGGGCTTACGGGTTCGTTGGCTGGAGGAGGGTGGAAGCCTGTGCTATCTAAACGTGCTTCATCTGCCCAGCAGTTACTCTGCACAGTCATTTCCAAGTTTACAAGGAAGAAAGCATGTTATGAGTAGGTACAATTATGAATAAAAAAGTGAGAAAAGGAAGTAACTTGTGTGTATTCAGTGTATAGCTGGTTTAGAAACAACATTTTTATTTTTTTTTTTCTGGAGAAAAGGCAGAAAAAACTGCAGAAAAAATGCTGGATTGGGTGGGATTTGTAGAAACTTGGCGTCTCTGGAGATCTGGCAGTGTAGCGATAACATTTTGTCTTTCTAAAGCATAGTTTATCTGACAAACTTTATGCCTCTTATAAATATTTACCAGCTTGGCCTTGAAATCCATCCTATGATGTAGGTAATATTTTCCTCACTTTTAGAGACACTAGCAAGGAAATACAGCCCTTGAATACTACCTGATAAATAAGTTGCATGCCTCTTACTCTATCACCAGGACCAGACAACCACACCAGCTCACCTGCAGAAGGAGAAACTCAGGATTTACACGGGGTCGTATCTTCCTTACTTGCTCCCAAGCTAAGTTAACTCCTTGCTCTGTGTCAGTGACAGGAATTTGGGGTAATTTTAAGAATACTCACCTCTTGTGCAAACGATCTGTGTTTGTATACATGCACATCTATACGTCTGCGTGCGTACATGCTCGGCTTGTACACATCCGTGGTGGAGCCGCTCTCCTTCCGCAGCAGGCAGGACCCTTTGCGCTGGGAACGGCGAGGGAGTTGCCTCTATCTGGTGTGCCAAGGTCAGTCACAAAGCCTGAAGCAAAGCCAGGAAAAGTATCCAGATCTCCTGACTCTCCGTGTTTGCCACAGGGCTGCTTCTTCATCGCTTTCGTTTCGGTTGCCAGTAGAATGTGTTCTCTAGAATTTGTTTATGAAAAAAAAATGGTAATTGACTTATGGCAGAGGCAGAAAAAGGTAAAAATAGACAGAGATTTACTTTGTTTGTTAACCAGATGAATGCTCTCATCCTGCGTTTTTGGGAGCTGCAGCTAGGCTGGGAATGCTGAACTGCAAGCAGCAAAGCCTGGGAGCAGTTTTCAGAGTGCGAGCTGAAATCACTGGAGCTGTTTGTGCATACAAACATAAACGAGGAGACATTGAAGTATGGTGCTATATCTACTTGTGTTGCCGTTCCATGGACACAGATCAGATTTTATGCTGTATAATTATGGAGAGTTAGGTGAAAGTCCTAGACCCGTGGATGCAATAGGAGTTCTGCCGTTGCATTTGGTAGAGCCCACTTTTTTCGCTCGCTGTCCAAATAAAAAGGGGCTGTGGAAGGGGGTGGTGAGGGAAGAGAGGCTGTGGGGGAAGGAATGTTTGTTTCTATCAGGGTCATGTTTCCGACTGGCAAAGTGATTTTGAAGTATGAAGTTTTGAAGAAAATGCTTGAGACCACAAAAATAGCAGCAGCTCATTTTGCTGTTTTATGGCCGATAAATGGCCACATTGATTAGTGTTGGTTGTCCCATGTAGCAAAACCTGCACAGGAAATGACAAATTACACAACAGCTACTTGAGTTTTTATTTCATTGTTGCTATATTCTGCCTCTCATGTTTAGGAAGATGAGTTCATTTCAAAGTGTATTAATTTTCTTAGAAATTTGGCCGTAGAAAAAAAAATAAATAAAATGATTGCATGGGATTCCTATTTCTTTGTTGCCCATAAATATTCACAAATAAAAAAAGTGATTTTTTTTTTTTTTCCTATCTAAACATTCAGAAAGCTCATAAAGAGATCTAACAATTAAATTGTTTTTTCTGGTTCTTGTGATAGTGATAGTGACAGTGGTTTTGTAAGTAGGACTTCGATGACAATGCTTGTATATTATATATTACCCAGAATAGGCTGCGACTTTTGCTTTGAGCTGTAGTGACTCTGTCATGCTAACAGTTGTAAAAACTTGTTTTTGTCAGTAAAGTTGGAGAATATGACTCAAAGACACACAGGAAGCAGCTTGGCTAGTTAAGGTGCCATTTTATGTCACTTTTTTGGCTATCGCCACACATGGAAAACAAAGGAAAACAATATGATACAAAACAACATCATTATGTGAAAGCATTTAGATTTTTTTTTTCTTCTGAACATTAAAATTGCGGCTAGTCACGAAGAATCTCTTAGTATTACACTGCATGTACATAGTAGATCCTAACTTTAACACAGAGCAAAAATGATGGAACTGGTTACAACTGGTGGACAAAATGCAAGGATTTATTTTAATGTATTCAAATGTGTGTTGTGGTGTGTTTTTTTTCAGTGTTAATTCTGGAAAAGGGACTGCATATGCAGAACTGACTGAGATATTTATATTCCCCTCACCTCACTTTAGAGGCTGGGGACTGAAAGACATCAGCTGGTGGAGGCAAGTAGAAAATCAGCTAATGTAATTGTTCGAGCTGCCTTGTCCTGCACTGCGGCTGTGACAGTATACACCACCTGGGAATCTGCCGAAATGTTAAATCATTTTCAGTTATACAAAAATACCAGTTTAGACCGACAATTATTAACCTGATGTGACTTTTTGGTGTTTCTTCAAGCCTTTAAAAACACATTTTAAAAGCCACAGGAATGTAGCCAGTATTATGCATTCTTATTCTGACGCCTTGTTTGTTTGTTTGTTTGTTTCTTAGAAATTCTAAGATTATTCCATGTAGTGGATGATTTTCAGGACTGCTTCATTATCAGAGTTGCCTTTAAAGCTAAAAGCATTGTTTGTATGTGTTTTCAAAATTGTAACTTCCAAAGAACAATCTTAACAGTGTTTTATAATAGGGAGGAGAAATGTGTGATTTTGAAAATGGTGGTGACAAAGCTATTGACAGAAAAGCACTGATTACTGTCTACAACCTCAGTCAATAGTCCACACTCAATTATAATGAGGCCCAAGTGCAACCCACTGCAAGGCCAGGGTGAAATGTGTTTTTGACAGCAGAGAAAACAATGGAAAGAGAAAGGATTTACCTTCTCACCTTCATGTCCACACTGTCACACCAGCAGATAAAGAGAGCTGAAAGGTGGGATGAGGTTTTGAGTATTGATGTCTTCCTTAGACCCTTGCGGTTTTGACTTTGAAGCTTGCCTTTCCATACAGGGGAAGACCGAGTCCCTGGGGACAGCAGAACAGTGGGAGAAGCAAAATTCCTCTGTGTTCATTTCTCTGTGTATCAGAGAGCTCAGGCACCGGGCTATGAATATGAGGAAACAGGAGCAAGCAGTGGTGGTTCCTGGATCGCGAGTTCCATGTAATTCCTCACCTGCCGGGCCAAGGTTTGCCTGCAGAGCCATACGGCACGGTACCTGAGATGTGAACTGGCAGGATGGGATCACTCTCAAGTGCATGAGCTGCACTATTTCCACCACCGTTTGACTCAACGCCTGCCTGTTCTGGCAGGTTGGCACACGGTCAGTGTTGGGAAACGTGAGAGAATAAAAAATGATCTCCTTAGCTTTCCATAAACCTGATGCCTTGCGGGTTATAAAGGAAACACCAGGACAAGGAGTCAGTTGGCAGTCATGCTCTGAACTCGACTCTGTGAAGCTAGAATAGGTGTTTTATAACAACCCTCTTCTATTCCTACTAGTGCATGACCCCAACAGAGCTGCATCTCAAACACAAATCCTTTCGGATTCCTTGCGATCTGAGTCAGGCGTGTTACTGTTCCTCCTACACCGTTTCCTGTGTGGTTAGTCCTGAATCAAAGCCTCCATTCACAATGATGGGAAAAGAATAGATGACTCTAGTACACGTAATGTTTTCAAGTGCAAATTAATAATTGGTGTGCCTGAGAGTTAGTGGGAAGCAATTGTTTGGTAGCAGTGAGATAAATTCCAGGCTTTCTGGGCACAGGTTATCTAAAAATGGTATTGCCCACGCTTGTTCGAAAAGGAACATCTAAAATTGGCGACAGGCTAATGGAAAGTACGCAGCTCAGCTGAATTTCCTAGGGCCCACCATAAGCCCCAAGAGCTGTTTTTGCCAGGAGAGACTTGCCAAGAAGATGTTAGGCACAGCTTCCTTCTCCATCTCCAGCCCAGAGCATCGGGCATCCAACCAGCATCTCGTGCTTGTGATAACCACACGCACCTTCAGGCAAATGAATGGTCCAGGAGCCTCTCAGCTGCCATCCCTGTTGACTACACACTTCTCCAGAGGCCTCTGAGTGTGTCTGCACAAAGTGCACGTGCACACCCACTTGTAAGTCCTGACTGCGTATGCCACAGTGTGCACTGAGGTAGGAGCTCAGGCTGAGCACAGTGGCCTCTGAAGGTGCCCCGGATGAAGGCTCAGGTTCCTGCTCGAGCTATCCACAAAGCTTTGGCAGAACCAAGCCCTGAAGTAGCTCTCTGGATTTCCCTGAAATAACTTGCATTTGATTTAGATCTTATCTTTCAGGGGAAAAAAAAACAAACAAACAAAAAAAAAACTTTAATCTTCATTTGCATATTGCCAGAGGCAAGGAAGCCATGAGCAATCTGGGAAAACTGTTCCTGTCATTGTACACCCTCACCTTTAGAAACGTTTGCTTCTGCTAGGAATATACCTAACAGCAGCTTCCAGCTACTGGATCTCTCCTACATTTGTCTCTTGGATGACCAGACTTTCACTCCCCACCAGGACTGGGCTCGCCCCATAGCCATTTCTTTGAGACTGAAGAGATTTAACCCTGGGGTCTGTCAACAAAATTCACCCTGTTCAGTTTTGTAAGGGTTTGCATTAATGCTTTCTCTGATTCATCTCCACCTTATCAGTCCGTCTGTGCTGTGGATACCAGACATGAACATGGTATTCCAGCTGTAATAACACAAAGCCCAAATACAGACGTGATATAACTTATTTTGCTGATGCCCCAGTCAAAGAACCCATTTAGCCCTTTTGGATACAGTAACTGAACTCTGGAAGCACATGTTTGGCCATGACTCACACGCCCTTTCAGTATCTCTGACCCTTCCCCTCCACACACATGGAGCCTCCTGCCTTCAAAGTGTGCTTTATTTTTCCTACAAGCGGGGTGTTAAACTTTGGTCATACTCAAGCGTGTATCACTCACCTGAACACAGTTTTTCAAACTGTTTTACTTTGCCACAGTGACGCATCTTTTAATTTCCATTTCTTGTCGTCATCTGCAAGGCTTATCAGTGATCCTTTCTATTCCTTTATGGTCTTTGATAAACTGGTGAATCGGTGCAGATCAAGAACCTTGATAAAAACGTGAATTGGTGCGGACCAAGACTCAGCTGTGCCAGGTTACAGCACCATATGGCATTTTTCTGCCAATAAAAAAATGCTTTCATAAAAATTGCCACCTTGGATGTTCACTCAATGCACCAGCCATGCCGGGGTGGGGAAGGGCTGGAGGTGAAAATAACTCAAAGGCAAGCCAACTGATGGCAGAGGATGAGCAAAGGGAAGGGGTGCAAGGACACAGGCTGCAAAACCCATCTGGGGAGGATGCTGAGCTGAGCAGGGAGCAGAGTCTGCCACCTGAGGTGCCCCCAGAGCCCCTCCAGGAGCAGCATGGTGGTGGTGTAAGGCGATCAGCTGGGTGTTGGGGACGTGCCACACGGCGTTCCCATCCTTCTGCTGCCACAAGTCGGGGGCCTTAAAGAAGTCAAAATTGTTTTTTTTTTCCATCAGCTTCGTTAACTTTATCACTCAATCTTGCAATCTGCTCAGTAAAAGATAACAAGTCAGTTTGAAAGGGTCCCTTCCCATAAAACCCCGTTGATTGGCATTAATTATATTTCCCTCTTTGTTAATCGGGATCCATGTGAGTCACTCCATTGTGCTGCTGGGACTCGTGTCAGGGAGACAGGCTTATAAATACCTACATCTTTCTATCTATCTACCTTCTTCATGAACTTCCACGATATTTACTTTCCCTCGGAGCTTCCCCAGTGTCCAGAAAGTTACCGGTGACCGCACACAGCTGCAGCGCTACGTTGACGTGTTGGGGATACATCCTCAGCAATCGCCTGACAAAGGCAGGCACATGATATATTCCACCGAAGGGAAGGTTTCCTGAACAATGAATTAATGTTACAGCCGTGAACAACCTTTACAAAATCACAAGAAGATTTACTTTGCCTGTTTATCTTGAGTTTCTCTATCATGATGTAGCACCAAGACTACAAAACGTCTTTTTTTTTAATGCATGAATGAGTTTTAAGGAAGGATTTATAGGGGCTGCAAAGCACAGGTGGATTTTTTGGATGGTCCCCAGCATGGAGTTTCACAGCACCTTTGCTCTTACAATACTAAACCACCTTTTGCCTTCCCTTCTCGTCAAATGCTGACAGCAACCCAGGAAACAACGAAGCAGCCCTGCTGTTACACTAGATGTGTAGCAACCTCATCACTTTTTTTTTTTTTTTTTACTTTTTTTTTTTTTTTTTTTTTTTTAGTTTCAGAGCACCAAGGAGGTGAGAAATACATATTATATTTGGGCTTGTTTCATAGGAAAAGATGAGCTGCTGATTTGAAAATATCTGATAGGAGGTCAACAGCTTCAAATGGAATTGGAAAAATATCAGATTAATGCTGTTGCCACAGGCCTGATTAGAATTCACATCACACAAGAACATAAAAACACTTTTGGAGAGCAAGAGGATGTTTTATCGTCTGAGCACAGCGCTGTTTTCAAGATGCACAGAAGAAAAGAGCAAAATGAATTAGGAGTGCTTTCCGATTACTGAAATAAAAACCAGCAATTGAAAATTAGGACTGTCCTGGTTGAAACAAACACAAATAATCAACTCAAGCCCTGTGTTCTCGTGTCGGACGACGCTGACGATGGCTGCATTCCTCGCTGCCACCGCTGCCGTGAGCCTGGTGAGCTCTGGGCTTGGAGCCCTGGGACATCATCCCCAGACAGCCAGGGCAGAGACCCTGCTTGTTCCTGGCCAGGAGTGCCAGTCGCAGCTTAGCTTTTCTTCACTGATGACACTGTCTCAGGATTAGCTCTGCGGTTTGCATGAATCACATGGCTCTGTATGACTTGCTCCAAGTGCCCGGCGCTATATAAACCTAATAAATGACTCGTTCCTTCTGGCAGTGAAGTCTGTGCATGCTGCAGGTATCCTCTGTGGAGAAAATTCAGCCTGCGGCGTAGAGCCGAAGACTTTTCTCATTTTCTGTGTATCTCGTATCGGTTTTCTTTCTGCAGAATCACATGATTTACGGGCAAACGCGCTCACAAACATATTGTGTTAATTACCATTCATTGCTTTCCTTCCCTCCACCTTTGCCCTGCCTTGCTTTAGCCTGCTGCTTCCCCTGGGACTTTCTTGACCAAAGTCTTCTTTCAGCATTCACAAAAACCCCTCTCCCACAGGAGCAGCCACAGGCGGCTGGGGGCAGGGTTGGGGAGCCCCGAGGTGCTGCAGCCTCCCTGCACCCCACAAGGGCTGTTATGGGGGTGCCTTTATGTCCCCTTTGCCACCTACCTTCTCTCTCTACAACAAAGCAATAAGTCTTGCCGACAGGACTTACCCTTACAAGTACAGGATCCCCTTGAGCCCATAAATACTTCCCAGCATTGCCCAAGACTGCCAACAGCAACATTCCCCTACCCGTTTATAGGAGATGCTGCACGTGGCGTTAATACGACCATTAACACCCTTAATGTTTTTTCCCACTAACATTCTCTGCCTATAAACGAGTTTTTGTATTTTCAGTTGGTTCTGGTTTGACTTTCCTCTGTGCCTACTGGAGCTCGAGCCACCTGGATGTCAAGGAGTCGTCCTTTTAAATTTTGCTAAAAACTTTCATAAGAGTTTTACATTTTTCAAGCTGCTTTTGGAAAGGGAAGTAATGTTGGTGAGAAATTCAGGGGTATGACTTTTAATGCTTTAGAAACCTTTTATAGTTACCTTTCTTTTTTGGGGGGAACAAGGTGGAAAAAAAGGAAGAAGAGAGGAAGAAAACACCCACGAAGAAGAGCCACCCGTAATTTTTCATATAAGCCTTTTGTAAGACTTTCTGAACAAAGGAGAGGTTCCTCTCTCTGGAAGCCAGCGGGGTGAAAAGGACTTGCACATTTTTGAAGATTCAGCAAATGTTTGTTCCAATTTTTCAAACAACTCCCGCTGAAAGCACTTTTGTGCCTCCACAATAGCAGGTGGAAGGGTTCCAGCCCCAAGGAGGCGGGCGATGGGCATCGCCTGCCCCGCGTGGTGCTCGCTGCAGCGGCTTCAGTGGCACAGGGAGCGGCTGGGGGGGAGCAGGGAGGGAAGGAACCTGCGGGACATGAGGGAAGATCTGACAGGCTGGAAAAGCACATGGGCCTGAGGAATGGGGAAAGAGCTGGTGGATGGAAAAACTCCCAGACACTAATCCTGGGAGGATTTTCCTTTTTTAGTAAGTTCTCTTATAAGGAAGAGTGAACTGAGAAGGTACATTGGGTATGATCCTTGACGTTTTACAGTTGAGTTCTTCTTTTCTAGTACTGACGGCCTCAGCAACCTTCAGATGACCTGCCAGGGTGCTTGGCCCCAGGGGATGCTGCTGAAGGACCGAGGCATCAGCTGCAACCACCTGAGACCAAGCCTGAGCTCACCTGGGGCCCAAGTCCAACCGCAGTGAGAGGAGAGGGGACACTTGGAGGACATTCAAGGGCCTGGGCTGTAAGCCCTTCGGTAGAGAAGAAGGGAGCTTAAAATAAACCTCAAAATATTTGTTCCAAGGCAGAGAAAACGTGCTCTTTCCATACATTTGCTGTGTGTGTGCGCCATACACCGCCGTGTCCTGTAGCCCCATGTGTCCTCCAGGTTCCCACGTCCTCCATGGCAATGCGTGCTGTGCTCTGCAGAGAGCAGCACTGCTGACAAACACCATGCAAGAACCTGTGCACACACAAATATATTTATATCCCTCTCTGTGTGCATATATAACCTTCTTGTTGCCTTTACAACAGACCCTCCTGCTACCCGTGTCACACACACACCCCTCGGGGACCCGTGGAGGCTGTAATGCATAACGGAGGAGGATTTATCACCTTCTCTAATACCTGAGGAAAAGACTAATACTATTTTCTAAAGTACCGCATTGTTTTTGGGCTCAGCTCTACTGCTCTTAATATTTTATGCATGTGAATATGATGTACTGCAATGAAAATATCCTTACATCTTTTTCTAGTAAGTGCATCTATCAAAACAGAGAGTGATGTAGAGGAGCTCTGGGTCTGCAAGGCACAAGGAAATACATAAAAGATGAAGTCCTATTTATGTTGCTTGTGCATGGTAAAAAAAAAAAAAAAACAACAAAAAACCACCAAACCAACAACAACCCTCCTACATGAAAGGAGCGCTCTTCAAGCTACAAAGTAAATCAGCCGGCATGTGGCCTCGCTGTGCTCGCGCATAAGGATCCAGGCTTTAATTACAGATCCCACTGCATTTCCAGAGGAATCCCCTTTGCTTTGCTGCGGGAGTTGGTGAGGCCAGGGAGCAGGGGAGAGGGGGTGCGCAGGGGACTGCAGCCTGACCCCGGGGCGCAGGGACACTTTTTGACCCAAATTTCACTTTATTCCTGTTCCTGGCTGTGCTGCCTCCCCCAGCCGCAGCCAGGCTCAGCCCAGCAGTGCCCGTGCAGCTCTGGGGCACTGAAGCCCAGGGGAAATTTGTGCAACCAGCTGTAAATGCAGGGCAGAGCCAGCACTCTGGGCAGCTTGGAGAGTCATGGAGCTGTGCATTGGGATACGCCGGAGCTGGTGCCTCTACCAGGAGCAATGTGCACGCATTAGTGCACTGGAGTGGGCTGATTTACCCCGAGCTCAGCAGTTAAACTGCTTTAGGGCTCACACGGGGCTACTTCAGGTCTCTCTCCGAGCAGGATTTTTGCTTAGCTGTGGCTCCGCAGGTGGGCGCCGTCCATTTGGAGCGTGGCAGGGAGCCTGGGTGGGGAGCCTTGGGGAAATAACGAAATGAGGAACGTGCAGAGGCAGCCTTCCGCCCGCGTTTCCTAACTCCGGAGCGGCTGACTCGGTAACCTCAGCCTCCTCAAGGCTGTTTGCACATCTGTGGGGGCACTCCTGGGCTGCAGGGGAGCAGACTGAGCGTGGTGATGGGGCCGGAGCCCAACGCAAGATTCTTGGGTTGCAGACCAATGCAGGATTCGGGACCAGCAGGCTTCAGCTGACGGCAGGGAAGTGCAAATGGGAAGAGCTTGTTTGGCTGTTGCAGGAGACACTTCCAAACGGGGACAAGGTGCCCTCCTTCTGTCCTATGTCCTCTGAGGCCCACCTCTTCCTCCCACCCACCTCCTTACCCCCAATTCCTCCTCCTCGTCCCTCCCACCCACATCCCAGACCTTCCTCCTCTGTCCTTGGACACCCGCTTCTCTTTCTCTCTTCATCCCACAGCTCTCCCCAAAGGCCAGGGCGTGCTCGCTCAGCTTCATTCCTTGTGACCGTGCTGCTGTGGCTGCAAGAACACCTCGTGTGGGTCGTTCTGCCTCGTTGGTCCCAGCAAACAGTTGGCTGCCTCCTCCTGAGCTTCTCCTGACGTCCCCTGTGCTGGCTCCACGGCCAGATGCTCCTGGCTACCTGCAGGTGGGTGCTGGCACCTGCGCCTCTTGCTGCACGGCCCTGCAATTCGCTTCTTTCCTAAGGAAGCTGAGTGGTTTTGTGGGCTTGTAAGTGTTTCATAACTTAATAACAGGTCGTATTAATTCATCTTTTTTTTTTTTTTTTTTTTTTTTTTTTTTTTTTTTTTTTTTGTGCTCTGCCTTTACTCTTTCAAAAGATGGAAGTACGCTTTTAAAAATAAAACTTTGCATATGCCGCATGTGGGAAGTGGTGATTTCTAGCTACGGACTGAGGGGGCAAAACTGTATAATTTAAAACTGCATCATAAATAATGAGTCTGATGCCTGTGTTACTGTGATTTTACACTAGTCTAAATGCGGAGTCCTGGAGCTGAGAGTCAGCCCCAATATGTTGTCACTCCGCTGCAGAGCAGCTAAACGCCGGGAGACGGATCCTTGGCGGGCACAAATGAGAAGAGTTTTATTAACTTCGTTTTTCATTACAGCTAATGAGCCAGGCTGTGGATCCTCCGGATGACTCAAACCGAGCACTTTTGCACCAGGAGGCAGGCTGGGGTAGGTGTGGAGCCCTGGACAGGAGTCAAGGACTGGCAAGACACCAGGAAAATACCTGCTCATCCTCGCTGCCTTCGGTGTAGCTATGATGACTTGTCCCAGCTGATGATCCGGCCCCGAAGCCACAAGGCAGCACCTGAGGCTGAATCTTGCTGCTCAGTGCCTCTGGTTTCTTTGCGAGATGCTAGCACAATGCAGGACAGGCCCAAGCCCCCAAGGGAGCAGACATTCCCCATAGACTCACCGATGCCCAGTCTCTGCCCAGATCTGCCTCTCCCCTGGGGGACCGCGACATCCACGCTCCATTTGTGGCGTGCACGTTGAAGTAAGGGCAGGGTGAAAAACCAAACCAAGCCACAGCCACGCACAGAACTGGAACAGAGCCGCCCAGACGTGGCCTGTGTCCATCCAGCTGCTTCACCCCATGAAGCAGAGAGGGTTCCCGCGGCTGCCCGCTGCCCCGGGGAGCTTGCACAAGGGCTGTGGGGAGCGGCGTGCTGCGACACGGCGCGTGAGTCAGCAAGGTGCCAGTCTTACACAAACCTGCACGCATTTCTGGAGCACGCTGCAGCTGAAAGGGCTGCCGGGAGTCCTGACAGGGGCGACAGTAGGAACAGAAAGGAGGAAGCAAATGCTGCTTTTCCTTCCCCCTCCTTAAGCCTGATTCCTCAGCCAAGACCTCCTCCAGGCGCAGAAGGCCCTGTGTTTCCGAGCTGCCAAGCAAAGGGCCAAACTGCTAATTCCTTTAACTTTGAGCTGAACGCATCTCTAAAATAATCCTCCTGCACCAGGCTCTCTGTCTTACGGTGCATTTGGCAGGGGGATTTTCACCACCTAACTTGTGAAAGGCAAAATGTCAACATGGGGGCACCACAGCGCTCCCTCTGCTCTTGCTGGGCATGGGCGATGCGGAGGGTTTTGGGATGGAGCTTGGAGGTTGTAACCCCCAGGGCAGCTTCCCAGCAGGGCCTTTTCCAACCTTGTGCATCCTGGGCAGCACCCCAGGGCCAGCGAGGAGATGAGAGAAGCCTCTCCTCACAGCCCAGGTGCTGCTGCAGCACAGCTCGCCTCGCCGCGGGGCTGGAGCCAGTGTGTCCCTTCCCCTCAGAGCAGCAAATCTTAATTTGGTACACGAGTGTCAACAGGTGTCGTGGAGGGAAGAGGGACGAGGGGATATCGGTGCAGCTGGAGGAAGTATTTATAGCTGCCTTTTATAAAAACCATATAGATCACATCGCTGTTAATGTATGTAACACAATCGGGAACCTGAGCTTTTCGTGATCCCCTGGCTGCAGGATTTCCTGTGGAATCCTCTACCGGCCGCAAAAACAAGCTAAAAATACCCGCATTAAAAACGATACACGCACTGAAACATGCACGTGCCTTCGCCTCCTCGCTGGCTGGTGACTAAGGTGGTGGCAATGGGAGGAGGGAAGAGTACAGCCCCTGGAAAACTCAGTAACGCCTGCTCCTGTGGGTCAAAGTCTCCCAGGTGTACATGGGTTGGAGCATTCACTGTAGAGAGGGTTTAGGAGCCCCACACATAAAAGCTAAGCTGAACCTGGGGTGCTGGCGGTGTCACCCACTCTCTGCAGGGACCAGGTCACTTCTGCCCCACTTCTAATGCTGCAGAGGGACCAGCTGCCCACATTTTAGGGGGGGGTGGCTGCCACAGCACGGGCACCAGGGATCGCGAAATGGGCTTTCTGCAGCTCTTCGTGAAAAATCCCTTCCTAGCAGGGCATCTCATGCAGAACAAGCTCCAGCTGTAAGGGCTGAGCCCTGGCTTTAATTTGTGGAATGATTTTCAAGCAGTACCAAGAGCAGGGGGGCAATCAGTGGAGAGAAATAGCTTCACCCTTCCTGTGCTGGTGGGGAAGGAGGCCCACGGGAACAAAGTCTTCCTCTGCTGTGTTTGGAGATCAGACCCAGCCTGCTTGGATATCTCTGAATGATGGCTAGAGAAGAGTAGGACCAGCATCACCCCTCGTTTTATATGCTTTAGCCTCTCTGGCTGTGATATGTGCCCTGCCACATCCCGTTCACAGCACGACTGCAAAGCCTCCTTGCCTGGCTTGTTGCTCGGATGGGTGGGTTCAGCAGGGTGGGTTCGGCATCTCACTTGTCCTAGGTCTGGAGTGCAACATTGCCCATGCTCATCCCCCACTGAGGGCAATTACTGCTTTCACAAGAACAAAAATGAGAAGGATCAGCCACAAAACACCCCTCCCTTGGGTTGATATACTCCAAATAGCATCAGGGGCACTCAGAAATGCACAATGCTGTTAATACAGATGGGAGGAAAACAAAAGAATGTTTTTCAGAGCTGGGTTTGGAGGGTTTTGAATCAGAAAGTCTCAGAGTCCTCTTGTGGCATTACAGCTGATGGGGGGCAGCCACATCAAATACTCCTTTTCCCCCCAGGTGGATGGACTAGACATAATCTGGTCCTTGTAGGATAGCAAGGCTGGGGTTATTTTTCTTTAGAGTTAACCACGAAGGTCTCCAGCCCTCTTTCCGTCCTCCATTAAATCCATTTTCCAATGAAATTGGAAACCTTGATTAACAACCTGCTAGGGGAGAGAAATCACTGGAGTCTTTCTGCTCGCCCAAGAGACGCTCCCTGCTCTGGGATAAATGTACATTTCATTTTTGTTCATATGCTGCATTTTTGTTCTGCAGAAGAGAAAAAGGGCTGAGCTGTCTTCTAGGACGACTACAGATTCACAGGGGAGAAGAAAAAAAAAGCAATTTCTTTGGAAGTCATTTTCTCTTAAGAAGTTCTGTCTGCATTTTTTATTAATAATACAACACCCTGGATGTGTCAAAAAATATGAAAATACATTTCCTGGTGGGGAGCTCCAGTCTCACAGACCCTGGCAGTACAGCTGGGTTGTCATTTGCTTCTTGGAATTTCATTTCCTAATCAACACGTCTGTGAAATCACTGCGTTTTCAAAGTCTGGCTTCCACAGCTGCTGTGATCAAAGCCTGGGGAGGTGGGGGCAGAGTGGGCAGGGGGAAACACGCCATCTTCAGCAGCAGCCTCCCCCAGAGGGAGAGGGAGGAGAAAGCCCATGCAGCAGAGAGAACTGAGACAAAGGGGGTGTTGATGTCCCCACGTGGGTTTAGTGTTTCAGAGAGAAACAAGAAAATAGGGATCTAGAGACCCAGCTCTCGACTTTGGTGTCCAACTGGTCTCTGCTTTAGCATTTTTGTGTGTTTGTTTGTTTTCCCTTCAAATTTAAGCATTGAGTTTCTTGGGCAGCAAGAGGCAAAGGAGCAGGGGTGTGGTAAAGCTGCTGAGATGGTGGCCCCGAGGAGCACAGCGTCCAGGGAGCAGCCACCTCTGCCAGTGAGCAAGGCTGGGAAACTGGGGGCGAAACAGCCTCTTCCCACACAGCGGGTCCCACAGGTATCCAGTGATACTCAGATACATTAAAATTCCCTGAATCAGATTCAGACGATCAGGTTTTGCTTCTCTGACACCTGCAGAGCCATAAATTCAGTGGGCTGACAGTCACCCAAAAGCCCTCCCAGGAAATGCAGGCTATGCATGTTTTCGAAGAAGATAGAGAGATATGAGAAAAAGAAGAAAGAAAAAAAAATATTTAAATAAAACAAAACAAAACCCAAACCACCCTGCCATCCTCATTTATCATGAAGAAGGATTATTCGCTGGTTTCTCAGAGCCCCACAAAGACACCGCCAGCTGCCTCCTGAAGGTTGTCCCTCTTCCCCGGCCAACCGTGTCCCTGCTGGCCGGGTGTGGGGGCTCTAGCAGCAGGGCACCAGCCTCGCCCTGTGCCTTGCATGGCACCGCGGTGCAGCTGGGGGCTCCTCACACGCTCACAAGGCAGGAGCGAGCCCCTTGTCTGTGTCTCCTGGGGCTGCTGGTCACTGAGTCACAGGATGTCCTGAGTTGGAAGGGATCCACAAGGGCCATTGAGTTCAACTTCTGACTCCACACAGCACTGCCCAAAAAACAGCCCACGTGTCTGAGAGCGGTGTCCAAACACTGTTTGAGCTCTGTCAGGCTCAGTGCTGTGACCACCACCCTGGGGAGCCTGTCCCAGTGCCCGACCACCCTCTGGGTGCAGAACCTGTCCCTAACCCCCAGCCTGTCCCTCGCCTGCCCCAGCTCCTGTCCCAGCTCCATGCCGTCCCCTCGGGTCCTGTTGCTGTCCCCAGGGAGCAGAGCTCAGCGCCTGCCCCTCCGCTCCCCTCGTGAGGGAGCTGCAGGCCGCCATGAGGCCTCCCCTCAGCCTGCTCTGCTCGGGGCTGAACAACCAAGGGGCCTCAGCTGCTCCTCGTACATCCTCCCCTCTAGGCCCTTCACCATCTCTCTAGCCCACCTTTAAGCACTCTTTAATAGTTTTGTCCTGCTATTGTAGTGCCCAAAACTGCACCCAGCAAGGCCACACCAGCACAGTGCAGAACAATCCCTCCCCTTGCCCAGCTAGCAACGGTGACTGATTCCTGCTTATCTGAGCCCATTTTGGGGACAGGCTGAGGATGCTTCTCTGTTCTCACCCATACCAACGAGGTGCCCGAATGTTTCATTGGGGCTCCCTTGCCTCCACCGGAGAGCTGTGTGGGGAAGCATCCAAGCAAGTGCCGCTGGTGCAGCTGCTCCTTCCCTCTCTGTGCCACCTGGAAAAAGATTTGGGAGCTGGGGCACCCACAGCACAGCAGCCACTCAGCCCTGTGGGGACGTGACGATGTCCTGCCAAGAACAAGCCAGCTGTGCACAGCCTGAAAGTGTCCTCCCACAGAAAGGGCAGCATTTTACCCTCAGAGCACGTGAACTGATATTACACGGAGCAGGGTTTTAAGATCATCCAGGTTGCCTGAAGGACACAGGCTGGAGCTCAGCGAGCAGTTCTTCCCAGGCAGAGCACTCAGCGCTTTATACCTTCCAGAGGAAAACACCTCCTGATGTACAGTCTGCGTGTGCTGCAGAGGCAGCTGAATCCCTTGAGCGGTTTCATGACACATCTGACAGGACAGGCTGATTTCCACCACCCCTCTCTCCAACCACCGCCTGCCAGAACAAGCAGCTCCCCACTCCCTGCAGCTTTCCCCCTGTGAGGCGTTTTGGGGTGGTGGTGACACAGCACCCGTGCCACCTTCCTGTCCCTGGGCTCCCCAAACCCCTCGGGGACATGCTGCAGGTGTGACCCTGCTTCCCCATGCAGGCTGCCAGCGGGTGCCAGGAGCCCCTTCCCCATCTAGCAGAGAATTTGCAATTATTGCTCAGATGGTTAAAAAAGGGTATGAAAGGGAAACGAGCATGGTGGGGGCTGGGAGGGAGGCAACCGATCCCGGTAGCTCTGGAGCCAGAAAATATTCAGGGGTGAGAAAATTGTGAAGGAATGGAGGAATGATTTTTTATTTTTTTAATTTTTAATGTATTTTGCTTTTCTCTCGCCGTTGCCGCTGGTTACCGGGGGGGCTTGGGGCGGCGGCTCCGGGGCACGGGCACCCCCTGGCGGCCGCGGGGCTTCCTTGTGCCGCTGCTGGGGTTCGGGGACACGGGTGGCCGTGGGGTCAGACGGGTGGCAGTGGGGTCAGACCCTTTTCTGGTTCCCTTTCCACCGCCCACCATGGTCTGCTTCCCACAGCACGTCAGAGGAGATGAGGCAGTGCTGGCTCACGTGTGTTTGTGGGTTTGAGTGGATGGCTGAGATCCCACACTGGGTTCTGTGTTCCAGCCTGGGGGACATTAATGGGAAGTGGGTCTCTGATATGGTCAGCATTTAGGGAGGGAAAGCAGGTCATGGAAACCTCCCAGGACTAAAGGTTTCTCTGACAGCCAGGTACCTCCCCAAGGCATGGACCTCCATAACATGACATCTCGTCTAGCTACAGGCATCCCACTGACAGACACCAAAATCCCTGCCACTGCCCAGCTCTGGACCAAGACAGAGACTTTTTCTCAACAGCAAAGCAAGTCCTGTGGGGTGGGAAACAGCAGAGCAGGCCACAGGGAGCCGTCCCTGCAGTGTGAGCACTGTGCTCCAAGACGAGCAGCTCCTCGCAGGTCACCGAGCCAGGCCCCGATCAGCAGCTGGCCGCTTTGATCCCAGGCTGAAGGCGGGTGTGAGCTGATAAGGAAGGGAGGTCAGAGAAAGGCGACTGCCATCCCGCATTACCCTCCCGGGCAGCTATGTGCACGGCAGGTTGTGTCATGAGCGCAGCCACTCCTTCCCCAGCCAGCACACAGCTGCAGGCTTTCCTGAAGAACAGGTTTTCTGCTGTTAATGATACCACGGCTTCTAGCTTCCACTCCCAACCCCCCCAGCACTGAAAAAAAAAAAAAGAAAAAAGGAACAAAGGAGGCGACAATATCATAAAAGACTACGTTAACAAAGACCCTGCAGTCGTTAATGCCTTGTGCTCACGAAGCACCGCAGCTCCCCAGCGAGCATCACCAAACGCCCCCAGAAAAGGCTCGCACAACAGACAGGTACCTGCTCTCACACATCTCCTCCCACCAGGAACAATCCGTTCCCCCTCGGTGATTCAGATAAAACCACCCCCTCGCCCAGGACAAGCCTGTTTGCATTACAGAATGGGAGGTCACTGTTCATTCCTCCACCACACTGCACCAGGATGGAGCTGGCTGTGTCCATGGTGCTGCCCCTGAGCCTCCTCTGCTCCTGACCCCTCCAGCACTGCTTCACCCTCATGTACAACTGGAGGCACCTCCAGGTCCATGCAAGTGAGGATGTTTGCCAAGAGCATTTATTGGGGAAAGGCCGGCTGCTTAGCTCCAGAGCCTTCGGAGGCTTTGTAGGCACCTCTCTCTTATATGGCATTTGTTTTGCCAAAACCGTAGGGATTGCTGCTCTCTTCTGGCATCAGAACTGACCAGGAGCTGACTAGGTGGACTCATCCCCCCCTCATCCCGTTTATTTGTAATCAGCTTGAGAACTGCACAGAAGATTAGTTCTGCTTACACATTACTACTTTTTATCTTTTATTTATATATATATATATATATATATATATTATTTCTGGTGTCTTGAATTCAGCAAGACATGCTACTTAATAATTAACTTTTGGCTACTCCTTTTGGCTGCAGTATGAAGGTGTTGGTCCTCTGTGACATCTATTAGGTAGGATCCAGCCTGCTTTTGCTACAGAAAGGTTTCCTTTCCCTTTATCTGTGCAGCTCCACCCAGGCAGGGACTCCACTCCTCTGGAAGAGGTGCATTCCTGGATTCCTGGCAGCAGCTCAAGTGGATGCACGTCCAGCCTCAGAGTGAACAGCATTTGCCTTGTTTAAACTGATCCTTCTGATTTTGTCAAAAGTGCACTGAAAGTCAACAACTTTTAAAACCATTCCTTCTGTATTGTGGATCTTACATGTAAGTCTTTCACCAGAATAAATGGAAAAGAAGATGTACCCATCCTGATCCTGGAGAAAACGTGGAGAATGAAAACTCCTGGATTAGGCATCAGGTGATAAAAAAGAATCTAAAAGAGATTATTTAAAATCCTGTGACTTTCCCCCACGGAGTGGTATTTTCTTGTGACTGCAGCCATGCTCCTGCTTCCCATTTCAACCCCTCATGTGCTGGCCCACCAACTGTGGCCACTCTGAGCCAAGGCATTTCCAGCTGGGACCACCGAGCTCACCTGCTTGTGGTGCAGAATACCAACACTGGCAGGCTGAGGCAGGAGGCAGAAGCTCTTAAATCCAGCTTTCCCAGCAGCAGAGATCAAGTGAAAAAGCCTTGGCCTCTTTACTTAATCTTTTTTTTTTTTTTTTTTTTTTTTTTCTGTGTGGTTCAATTCTGTTGACAGTTTATACACCTGCAATTTTGTCCCTAAGAGTGATTCTTTACCTAACAGTTCCCCGTCAGTGCAGGAATGGGATAATATACACGTTTCTTCACATTTCCCCTAAAGATGCCGGATGTCTTCCTTAATGACACAGATACAAATCCAGGCTAACTCCATTGACGTCAATGCTGTTAGCTGGGTTTTATTAGTAGCAGATCGATATGAAAATCAGTATCAAGCAAAAATTCAGAGAGAATAATGCAAACACCCACACAGACCTCCCACCAAGGAGCTCCCGGTGCTGCTGCTTCCCTCATTTGCAACGTGCTGCTTATGCGCCCAGACCCCAGCCTCAAACCAGAGCTCTCCTTTGCATCATCTCTTCCCCTCTTGAGAAAGAAAATACCGTGCACAAAATGCATCTAACATCAGGGTGAAGAGATAAGATTAGAAGTGGAAAAAACAGCACTCTCCTGCTGCAACCTGAGAAAACGCCGGGGCCCTGAGAGCAGGAACAGGCTCTGCAGCCTCTCCCCTCGCCTTGCTGGTGCTCGGCTGCTGCTGTTCAGGGCCAGCCCTGATACCGTGCACTGAAGTAACCTTGGG
This sequence comes from Anas platyrhynchos, assembly GCF_047663525.1. NCBI lineage: Eukaryota > Metazoa > Chordata > Aves > Anseriformes > Anatidae > Anas > Anas platyrhynchos. Next base: position 10,784,146 of record NC_092591.1, read on the forward strand.
GCCGAGCATCCTTGCTGGCAGAGCTGTGGCAGTGCTGGACCCCTGTGCGTGTGCCTGTGCCAGCCCCGCACCTCGCTGCTCCCTCTGTGCGGACCCGTGGGGCCGTCACTGGAAGCTGCTGGCATCCTGTTTACAGAAACCTAGCAGGTGGCTTTTTGCCGAGGCCAAATGGCTAAGGAGACTTAGCTCTTTAATTAACAGCAGTTCTGAAACATGTGCAAGCAGACAGACTGGTGTCCAGAAAGATGGTTTAACATGAAATGTTTTTCCCCGACATCAGAAGGAATGGCTCCCTGGTTACTAGCAATGACAACCCTCTCTTTCTTCAGTTCCTAACCCAAGATGTTGTCTTTTTTTCTTCTGAAAAACATGAAGGAGTTGCAGAAGCTTGCCATTTTACACTTCTCTGCCACCTTAAGGAGAATTCGGTCTGCTGTGTGACCAGACAACTCTGTTCCAACTGCTCCTCACCAGCTCCAGGCCAGCAGAGTCCGGCACCTCCATGGAATAAAGTGAGTGTCTTCAAAATGTGTCTTCAAGCACAATCAGCCTGCCATAAGTAATCAATCCCAATGACACCACCAAATTTATGAAACCTAAGCTGAAAGTTAAGCACACAATCAGAGTTTCACAGGTAAGGCTTTAAAGAGCAATGTTTTCAAGCTGCTTTTTATTGCCTTGCCTTCTGGGTTGTCTGTTCTACAGCTTCGTGGCTCTGTGGTGTTACTGAGTGCTGAGGAGTCAACGCTCAGCAACAAGCCTCCAAGGCTCTTTCTGAGTAGTGTTTGAGAAAAAAAGAGCTGCCACACTTCGGCAAACTAATTGGTGGGTCTGCTGCTTCTGTTCTTTCTGTCCTTGCCACTTCCATTCCCTGGGAACGCAGAGTTGCTGTGATAATTGCTGCATGGCAGCTATCAGATGAGAAGACAGCTCTGTTGCAGATCACCACATCCACTACTTTCCTCTAATACCTCTGCTTTTCAAACATCAGGGTGAACTTGCACAACTGGAACCCTCCCATGTGCTAAGCGTTACCCCATCGGACATAAATCAGCTTAACTCGGGGCGTATCGGGACAGCAACATATCAGCTGGGCTGGAGACAAAGGCGGAGATTAGGATCTCCTAGTGAGCATCTCAGCCCAAAGAACAAGGAAGTTCTGAGCAGGGAGGAAGGATAGTCTTGTGCATGAAAATATAGGATAGTCTTGTGCATGCTTTTTTAATGCCTCCTGAGAGCTGCACCCTGTCTGTAGACGACCTCTCTGGAAGCTTTGCACTGTGGCTGTGCTGGCTGGGACAGCCTCTACCACAGCAAGGGTGAATAAAAGCACTGAGCGGGTTATTATGCCACCGCAACCACTCCAAATCACTTCTCCCTTATCTTTAGCCACTGCCTCGCTACAAGCCTTGAGCTACACGCTCTTGGGAGCGAAGAGCATCCTGGCATACATCTGCCATATCTGGCTGAGCGAGGCCCTGACCTCTAATGAAAAATGTTAAACTCTAGCTGCTAAAAGTAAAAGCAGGCAATTTGACTTCTTATACACACAACAACCATCAGGATTTCACACCCTCTGAGCTCCTTTCATCTGTTTGTGCTGCCCCAAGTGAGCCCAAGCTGCTCCCGTTGTGCTGGCTGCTGCTGAAGGCTGTTGAGGTGCGCTAAAGCTCCAGATCGCAGGCTCCTGGAGGAGGATGTAGGTTTGTAAAGCCAAGCTAATGGACCTGCTGCTACACCTTCCACCTGTGAAATCAGCGCGTTCACTGTGGTACAGAGCGAAGGAGGTCACCCAACACCTACGGTTTCCTTTCCAGGTACCAGGAGTTTCTTTGAAGTTTTGAGAAGATTGCATCTAAATCCCAAGCTGCATTTTGAATTTGTACTTGTTGCTTGTAATCAGATAGCAGCAGCAATAAATTCAGAAACCTCCCAAGTCAGACTTTTTCCTTCCCTAAAGGAATGCTAACAAACTGAACCCCCGTGTTTATTAGCTGGTGGAATCCCCAGTGAACCCTCTGAGATGGAAACATCGATACGTTTGTGAGGATAGGGTGTGAAGTGCAGCACAGAGCCAGCAGTTTTGCCCTCTGCTAGTGAAGGGGGCATCATTTGTAGAACCACATGTCTGGGTGTGAGGGTACAGCTTTAGTGAACACTTAATCTGACTGCCCTGGGGGCTACTACAGAAAGAGCATTCACCCACTGTACGCTCCCACCCTGTTGGCACCGAGCCTACCTCATGTAGCTTTGCTATGATTTCATCAATTTGCTAATCCCGCAGAAAAGTATTTCCCAATTTCCCCGCTGAAGGGAACAGGTCTAGCTTGCTGGTCACTGAGTCTGGGGTGGAAAAAACAGATAATCCCCTTCGGTGGCAGCCTGCAATTAGAATCAAATCCATTCCAAAACGAAACTACCACCACCCTGAGACTTCAGGGTGTCACGGCTGATAACACCCAACCCCACAGCAGCCGTGCCTCAAACGTCTCCCAGTCATGTTCTACGTGGGGAGCTGACCCTGATCTGCAAAGCCTCATCTCAAATCATCAGCGTGGAATGAGAGATTATTTCTGGGAAACAGCACTGACTTATGCTCACTAGGAATCAGGCTTGATGAACTCCGAGATGGCACTGCCCATCCTGCAGAGAACTCGTGGGCGGTCTCAATTAAGGGACCTCAGCATTTCTCAGCACTAGGGATGACAAGTGGCCCTAGGAATGCACAAGGCTTCTCATTTCCTTCACAAGCAGAAATCCTGCTCAGAAAGGCAAAGAATACTCAAACCTTTGCCCAGGGAATTTGCCAGTGTACAAGTACCCACCTCCCATTGGGACATTTAAGTGACTAGAAGGGGAACCTTCAGAAAACAAAACAAAACAAAAAAAGTCCTGTGTCCCTTTCACCAACCTGACTGGCAGGTAATTGTGAATTTCACTTTCTGAGCATTATTTAGGCCCATTAAGTCTATTGACACAAGCTAGCATGAAGACCATGGCTGAAACTCCACTGCAAAGTATCATAGAATAGATCACAGAACATCTAGTCATCGAGTCCAACTCCAGACACCCCTGGGTGCAGACCCTGTCCCTAACCCCCAGCCTGACCCTCCCCTGTCCCAGCTCCATGCCATTCCCTCGGGTCCTGTCGCTGTCCCCAGAGAGCAGAGCTCAGCACCTGCCCCTCCGCTCCCCTTGTGAGGGAGCCCCCTGGCCCAGCCCTCTTTATTTGTCAAGATCTCCCTAGCAGGCCTCCCTGTCTTAGCATCATTTATGAAAACACTGAGAACTGGCCCTAGAATGGAGCCCTGGAGAACTCTAGTAAATGGAAACGTGCCTGATACTGACCCCATTTACTACACCCCTTTGAATCCAGCCAGAATTAACAGTATTTTTGAAATACAAGCCCTGTTTAAACACAAAGAACAAGTTTCCTTTTAAATTTAAAACATTTAAATTAAGTCATGTTTTGTACAATTGCAATAACATCGCTGTCTAAAGGAAGAACATCTACTGAACCTTCATCCTGTCTTGTAACATGGTTTGCCAGATATGCTAGCACTAAAATATAATTTGGTTCCCAGATTCCATGCAATACAACAGTATTGACAGCCCTAGAGAGGAAACCTTGAAGCTCTTGTGCCTGTTGTAGCCAGCAAACACCTTTTTCTTCATCTGATCCCCAACTCTGCTAAAGCTAGTAGGAAAAGCAGCTCAGTGTTCTGGAGCCTTGGAATGCCACAGCAGTAAATCTCACCAAGGGGAAAAAAAAAGTTGAGATTCTGCTTTCCAGAACATCACACTGTCAGGGCACACCAAGAGCTAGCTACAAGAAACATTCAGGCTCTGTGAGCTGTTTATCCGTGTTTAACAGGCATACCTTGGCCTATGCTTCTTACAGGTCAAAAGATTCTGCTCAGTCAGTTGTTTCCTTACTTAAAAGTACAAAAGTTAGCCTATCCCTAAATGCTAATCCTCAGTTAGGCAGTTTTTAGAATTGCAAAGGTCATGCCCAGTGCTATGCAGGTCAACGTTGCAGCTTCCCATGTTCAAGGAAACTGATCTCACCTTCTTTCTTTCCTCATCCTCAAATCACTTCAGTAGGGTGCTAGGTATTCAGGCAGTGCACTAGTTCAGTGAACAATGGCAGTGATATAACTTGTCAGACTACTGAAACCCATTTAATGAATTATTCACATAGTAAACAAGCACTTGTGCCAAGCATGTGTTTTTTAAGTAACTTTCTCTCAAACTTGACTTTTTCAGTCCAAGGCAGAGCTGTCACACCTAGCCCCACTGCAGGGTTGATTCCATGATGTAAGTTGCACCAAGTCGTATACTTACTTGGAAAAGAAACAAAGCTTGGAGCCCTGAGTGAAGATTGACCAAAACCAAATCCTTTATTTCCACAACTGTATAAATGTGCTCCAAGTATGTGTCCAACACAAGTTAGAAAAACAAAATAGAACATGCCATTTGCAAACTAGAGCCGTTCACCGACGTGCTGACTCCTTGGTATTAGGCTTAGTTACACAAGACCAGTCACAGTAAAAAGATACATTTTAGAGTACAAAGAGTAGCAGGATGTTAAGCCGCCATTTCAGCTTGCGCACATACAAGTCACACTTCTGGCAGAAAACGCAGAGAAGTTTGATTATGCTGGAAGCTATGTTGCATCACTTTAAATGGCATCAATATCAATGTCATCATCTTTACTGTTTGCAGGCTTCACAGTTTCAACTTTAGGGACACTGGCAGTTGTAGAGTACACCACCTGTGAAGACAAGAGATTTACCTGTTAGCACTTAATGGCAGGGGGTGCTAGGGAATACTTTGTCTTTAATATCAGGAGTTGCTAACATCCTTTGTTGCCCTTGTCTGTCAGGAATTCCTAAGTGAGTCCTCCCAAACACACCTGTCTTTAGCAACTAGAGGTGCACGTTCACGTCTTTAAGAAGCAGGGTTTCAACCAGGAGCAAGCAATACAGAGAGGAACAAACATGCATGCATACAGCTACCAAATTTAACCTAGGTCTAAACTGTAAGAAAAACAGCCATTTCTTCCTTAATCAGCTTTACTAACACCTCCTTCCAGGCTCTTCTAAAACTCAAGGTTTCATACTTGCCAACATGCAGAGCAATACTTTAAGTGAGCTATTTTACAGCGTACTAAAACAAAGTGCCCTGAACTATACAGAGCAGTGTAATTCCAGGATTACAGGAGGCAAGCCTTTCCTACCTCTATGTTTTCATCTTCATCCTCTTCTTCATTACCGGAAGATTCTTCTTCAGCTTCCTTTAGCCATTTAATAAATGGTTCTGCTTTGACACGGATTTCTTTGGCAAGCTCCTTTGAGACATATTTCTTTGAGGCCTGAAAGACCAAGTATACAAATCCCTTTAGTATTTAAGCCCAATCTGTATCAGATCATACTGAAATACACCAAGCCTAACCTCACCCCGCTACCTTGAACAAGCCATTTTTTAAAGACATTTCTCCCAGATAACCATGCTAAAGTAGGTGACTGTTTGAAGACATCTGCCCAAAAGACTTGACCAGAATGGCAGAAGCAGGTGCAAAACATACATGGCACATTATGTACCACCACTCACCTTTTCTGCCCAGCCAAGGATGACTTCTTCTTCCAGAAGATCTGCATCATACATTTCCTTCAAAATATGTGGTATCTTAGAAATAAGCTGAGACTGATGCATGGCTACCACACACTCAAAGCCATGGAGGAGGTACCTCTGAGCTTTCTTGTTATTGTGGCAGAACTACAATGGTGAGGAGAAAAAAGAAAAGCAAGAGCAGGTTAAGTTAGCCTTCTTCTCTAGAATGAGTTGCTGCTTCTGCTTACAGCTCAATGAGGCAGCAAAATCTACAACAGCTCTTATTATTCCTCCCAGCACTTTTCCCAAGCTGGGAAGTACTGGTTTAAGAACTGCAATAAAGCCATCCCTCCCCTAGTAAAGCAATCCAGAACTGACTCCAGTAGTTATCCCAAACACGCAAGTTGTTACATTGAGTGCAGAACAAGAGGTTGCTTACACGAAGGAAGTGACGTCTGTATTTCCTTATCTGTTCACGAATTTTTTCGTCGAAAAGGACTTCAGTGAGAACTAGAGGGCCCATGGCCTTCACATCCAGTCTCTCTGCTTCTGCTACAATGTCTTTGTCAGAAGAATCAATGACACCTTCTTCCTTCTTTTTCTAGAAGATAGAACAAATACATGTTTTAAAGCCACTGGAGCTTGCATTAACACTCCAATGAACTCCGCTTCCTGACCAATGGTCGAACCACTACTTTTGTACGAGTTTAAGCCCTAAAACTCCACTGCGTGTGTGTAAAAGCAGCTTGCCTTTCATCTCCTTATTAGCATTCTACACAACTACAGCTGAACAGTGAATAAATAAATATTCACCTTCACAAAATCAAACAGTATGTTGACTCTCTCCTCCACTGTTCTTTCCAGGTCTTCACTAAGTGTGAGGTTCTTTGCATGGTCACTGATTTCATCCATTCTACGCCTCTGGGCTTCTTCTGTTGTGTCTTCACCCCAATCATCATCATCTTCCTCCTCCTAGAAACAAAACAGATTCGCAGTGTTACCACAAACTTATTAATCAGTTGAGTTTTCTCTAGATACAGTTCTGAGATCATTCTTAGGAGTAGTTCTGACTCTTCTCTATAGAAGGAAAATGTTACACAGTGATCAGCTAGTCAGAGACGGAGAAAGGATTGATAGAGGAGACTAAAAGGAGACTAGGTGTGCATTTGTAGACATCTGCAGTTACTGTGCCATGCCTCACTACTCTCTCCTACTGTCATTTAGATACAATCCAAATCTTGTGAGGAGTAAAAAGTATGCAGCTGTCACTCAGCAAGGAGCACATATACTGAAAAGTTGGTAAAGCTACTGTAACAGATGTGCAGGGATAATTCTATTGCAGCAGTTGGCTTATTATAGTACCACTTTGGTGATGTTGACACCATACACCCTCATCTGCCCATATTCCCTTCTACTTACCACAACCTGTGGAGGAGTAATCTCCTCTGGTGGTGGGGGTGGAGGTGTCTCATTGCTGGACACAGAACCATTCTCTTTGTCCTTGCCTTTTCTATTCTTCTTCTCCTTTTCTTTCTTCCCTGTACTAGTGTCGCCACTTTCTGAAAGTGAACGTTAGTGTATTAGCTTTCTCGATTTCATAGATACCCTGCAACAGCACCTCTGCTAATTCCCAGGTAAACTGAATCAGATTCTTTTATTCACAGCAGGTGATGCACAGTACCTGTCTCCAGGTGCGCTCACAAGATAATCTACACAGCTCTTAAAGCCATGGTTCTAGTGGAAGTCTTGTTTCTCATCCTGGTGTAAGGCTGTTCAAGTCCATATAACAAGTGACCTCACGAAGCAGAGATCCCCGGAATAGGTTAGACTTTTCTAATTTAGCAAGCTTAAATTGCAGCAGGCAACCAAATGCTTACCACAGAGTGTTGCTTGCAAAAACAACTCCATTACAGTTCATGTTAACTACACTAGCCTTCCACTTCGTGTGGTCTTAAATGGAAACCTGCAGTGAGCACCTGCTGATATACTTCATCCCAACCCACAAACGTACTCTAGCAGTACACCAGAGCAGTTTTACAGTTGTTAGATACCAATCATTTGCTCTTTTTACTTAACAGCACTGACACCAAAAAGGTTCCCTTTACCACACGCCCTCCCCACAAACACAGGAACACACTTACCAGGTGGGTTTTTGAGAATGAACGTGCAGAGTTTATGGTTTGTGTCAAGCATGCCTCGATAGCCACAGGCTTTGCAAGAGTTACCTATAGTTTGTTTCTTAGGATTGACATGCTGTAAGAGAGAACAAGCTCCAGTTAAAATACTATTTAGAGAACAGATATACATTAAAGACTAGACCTGCTATTTACTTTATCATCTCCATACCATTAATCCAGAGATTTACATGCTTTTAATCAGCCCTAACAAAGCTGAGTTTAAACATAGCAATTTAGCTCAGGACCGTAAATCTAAAACCTGAAGAGGGTTTTAGATTTCTTAATTTCACTAGATATTAGAATTAGAAATTAACTAAACTAATAAAGAGAAGTCACTGGATTTCTCTCAATTGGTATCTGAATCAGCTTTTAACATTGCACCACCTTCACAAACATCAATGCAGTGTTTCTGTACTGTTAATACAGAGAGCACTCACCAGATCAGTTTCAGGATTCTCACACTCAGGACAGAGAACAAATTTTTTAATGAATCCATCCAACATGTCTTGCAGCTTATTCGCCTCATGAGATCCATTGACAATGTAACGGTCATTCTTAACATCAAACTGGGTCTGTGCTCCCAGCTCACAACCAAAAAATTTGGTAGGATCTGCAAAAAAAAAAGAAAAAAAATCATAATAATCAATGGAGTCCTTGGGTCTTTGTTGTTGATTGAACTGTCAGTATATCTACTCTAGGAGCCACTGCTCCTTCCTGATCATTACTTCTTCCTTAATCGCTTTTTCTTAAAAATCTTGAAAGAATATTAGTACTTTATTACCTATTTATCACTTCAAACGAAAGTGAAAGCCTTGAAAAAAAAAAAAAAAACGCTGTGTCACTGCAGACTACTTACACGTTGGAGGCCGATTAAGCGCCTTTGCAACGTCAACCATGTTGACTATAACCGTCTTTATTCCATTTCCTTTGCCCTCAACCTAAAAAAAAAAAAAAAAAAAAAAAAAAAAGTCTTTTAAGTTTAAATGACCACAACAGCCCAACCCCATGTATACTTCTAATTTAACTACATCTACGTTCTGCTTTGAAGTGTCTTCTTAAGACGAGTTAATGCACACTTACTCTGGACAGAAAAATGCAGTCACCCCCTCCCTACCATTGGCTAAGCTCAGTGTCACTGTCTCCATTCTGCTACATGAAGAACAACTAACCCGACACCCTACCTACTCACCACCAGTGGTTAGTAAGTTACCTTGGCAATCAGACGGGGCATTTTGTAGCGATAGAACTGATCTGAAACACTGCGGTTGACGTTGACAGACATTTTGCCTTATTAGTAGCTTTATCAATAAGATGAAGAGATCTTTGATTGCAGTTTTTTGGTATCTTCTGTCTGGAGAAGACGGGATGACATAAACGACTGCAAGAGTTCTCGGTCTCTGACATGAAAAAATTTTCGCCACTGAGGCTGTAAGGTTCTTGCTTGTATGCTATGTTTCCCCAATACAGGTACCAGTGGCTGCGCAACAGCTCTGCAAGTGTTAATAAACAGAAAAAAAAAGTGAAATTTATCTTTATGTACACCAATGAAATCTTACTATAAAGCTATATCTGGGACTCTGTTTCTGGGAAGGGGAAGTAGAGCTCGTTATGCTGTGGCTTTCATGAACTTGTGAAACAGAAGACAATAGCCTTGAATTGTACTGCCGAGGAACTCTGCCTCACCTACACCACACAGCTTTCCACCTTTCTTACAACCCCCAAACCACTAAACAGCTTAAGAATACTGTCTGCACAATTAACTCCTGAAGGAGTGCTGTGATCAATAAGGAAGGGAAAGAACACTGCTCAATTTAGGAAAACCAATGGCTCTCGCACTGACAGGGTCACGTGGTGTGTTTCAGGCTGCAGGGGAGAGAGAAGTGGGAGAAAAATCTGGAACGGTTTCAGATTTCACATCATAGCATGAGCCTATTACATAAACCGAAGCCCGTCAGAACGTTGAGAAATGTCAGTAAGATGAAGCAGCAGCAATCTCTAGCCCAATATAATTTTTACGTGGCTTACCAGTTTTTTGGATCGGAGTAGAAAAGAGTTGAAAATTAGGTAATTCTCCCTCTCACTTATGGATTCTCATAGCAGCTTCTGTTGAGTTTTGACTTAATAGTAAGCCTGATAAAGTCTGACATAAGTTGCTTCACTGTAGAAAGCCTAGCAATGCAGAGGTACAGAGCAGTGCAGCAGCTTTTCCAGTTTTTTTTTTCTTGGGGGAAGGGGGAGGAGGAAGGGGAAGGAGGATGAATCCTATTATTAAAGTTGCCTTAAGCAGTATTTACATATTTAAATTAACACGTGTCCCTATAATCAGATCTAACATTACGTAAACCACAACTGGTTAAGTTGACTAGACAGGCAGCCCTGACTACAGCATGGTTATTCTGACACGTCATCACGTTATCGTTAATGGCAGATGTGTTGACACACGAAAATAGCCTCCTTAGCATTTAATGTGTAAGAGCGTGCCTATCGATCCCACACAGTCCGAGTCCCTCTGGTCAGGTTTACAAATCCTTTCACGAGAAGTGTGCTTTGCATATGCCATGTATTCTACATTAGCCCCGATGCAGTTTTACCCTTCAGCAAAAACTGCACCGCTGATTTTGTTCAAAGCACGAGGCTTCCTTCCCCAGGATGTCTAAAAAAGAGCCACCATGTGATCCGACCGCGTGCTTGCAGCGGCACTGAGGAAGCCGGTATCTTGGTGACCGAGCATGAGCTTTTTAGAATGCGTGGTTTCCCCTCCTTCCATATTACAGCTTTTGTCTGTCTGCTGTAGACTAAAGCTCCCTCTCCTGGTCTCTAAGCCACCTCATCCCAAGCACACACCCCCTGTATTTATTGTGCAGAGCCCAAGAAGCGGGAAGGCAGACAGCCTCCCAGCTTCAAAGCCCCGTTTCCCCGCCCCGCTCAGGCCTGCGATGACTCATAAATGCAGCAATTAAGCACTGAGTCAGCCCCGGAGAAAACCGGGGGGGAGGTGTGGGTGTCACCTCCAGCCACGCATGCGCTCCCTACCAAGGGGGGAAGCTCCCCAGCCGCCCCCAAAGCCTCCCTCCCCTTCCTCGGGGCTTACCCTTGCCGATCGGGCGCCCCCCGCCCCCTCCGTGGGGCTGTGACTGCGGCACAGCCCCCCCAAAACGAGCGCCCCCCCTCCCAGCCCCAACCCCCCCAGCACGGGGAGGCGCGGCCCAGCCGCCGCCATTTTGTCTCGTCGCATGGCGCGGGGAGCTGGGGGGGGCACGATCAAAGGAATAATCCGCGCCCAAAATTAAAAAAATATCGAATAAAAAATATAAAGGGTGATAAATCGTTGTTTGAGGTATCTATATCTTCATTTCTAGGAAGATCCTACGTATTTTGTTAAATAAATTCGCCCCCCCGCCCCGTCAACACCGCGGCGCCCCCAGCCCCGCAACGACCCCGTCCCTTCCAGCCGCCCTCCCCGGCCCCTCCTCGCCCCTCAGCGCTCACCGTTTTCGTCCAATAAAGACATAAACCCAACGCTGCTCGCCCCGGGCTGCGACGAAGCCGATTGTGCGAGGAGAACGAGGCCGTGGGGGCGCTTATATCCAGCCGGAGGAGGAGGAGGCGGAGGCGGACTCCGCAGCCTCCGGGTCCGGGCGTCCTGAGGCGGGCGTGCTCAGCAGGGGCAGCAGTGCCGGGCGATCTGCGGGCAAGACACAACCAGGGGCATCGTTAGCGGCGGCACCTGTGAGGAGAGGGGGGGAGGAGGAGGAAGAGGAGGAGGAGGGGGGAGAAGAGGGAAGGGGGGAGGGAGCTGCGGCGGCCGGCGGCGCGCAGCTCAGGCAGGAGGGGGCGGCTGACGGGACCCCGGCAATGGCTGCCCCGTACTCACCTCTAGAATGTTCTCGCTCTGACTGAACAACGCCAAAGCTGGGATCAATCAGCCAGCGGCGCGCCCCGCCCCCCCGTCCCCCCCATTGGCTCGCCGCTCGCTCCGGGGAGAAACTATTGGCTCGGGGCTCGCCGTGCCCTTTTCTCACTGGTTCGTCTCGCCGTCAATCAAACCGCCCCTCTCTTTGCTGCCCTCCCCCCGCCCTCCCCCCCGTCAGTGCCCCAAAGGACATCGCGTCTACGCGGGGCGGCTCTCGCGAGATCGCCCTGAGGGGCGGCGGGCTGAGGCGGGGGCTGCGCGCCTCCCGCGGCCCCTTCCCCTTAAGCGTGTCCCCCACAAGCACCCCCAAAAACGCCCCCAAAAACACACAGACCCCCGATGGAAGGGCCCTGGTCCTTCTGCCGGCTCTGTTTCCACACAAAAAGGCCCCGGCCCTCGTGGCAGGGTGCTCTGGGCAGGCCGTGGTTTGTTGGGAAGCGCGACCTGCAATGCTGGAGGAATGACAATTTGGGGGGGTGCAGCTTGGCATCGCGGCAGCTAATTGGTGTTACAAACGCTTCTAAACAATTAAAATGCTGAATGCGTTGTGTTTTTTTCCTGCATGGCCTGCTTTCGTGTGCAGGAAAAGGCCTATTTATTGTCCCTGTCACAGCGACTCAGCTTTGCATACCTCCGAGTGCCGGGGCTACCTTTGCCTCTTACAAAGGATACTTCAAATCCTGCATGCACCTAGCTTCAGCTCTCAATATAAAACGTTGCCAGCCCTCCTTAGCGTAATCGGCACCCTAGATAAAGCAACTTTGGATTTATATGTTTTAAAATCAGGAACATGGGTCCTTTTTGGTGCTCTATTCCCTCCACGACCTCCATCTTCAGCCCTCCAGTATGACAGGATTGCATATTTTGGGTGTTTCAGAACATAAATGATGTTGGCAAAGAGCTTTTTTAAACTTTACCTACCAAGCGATCAATCAATGCTCTTGCCTCTTTCAGTGCTGCCAGGCAGAACAAGAAGACTCCAGTTCCTGTCACTGGCTCAGTGAACAATGTTGGGAAGCCTCTTGATGGCTACGTGGGTGTATAGGGAGAAAGAGGTAACAAAGATAAAAATGAGTAGTGACATTATATACTGTCACTTACTCTAAATTTCTCCCTAAGTTAGTTTTGAAACATAGTTTTCCCATCTGACTTGATAACGTGTTGGCATGGTCAGAGGAAACCGCTCATACAGAGCCTTAAATATACCTTGAACATTTTTGGTCTGATATGCAAAAATACGGCATTTAAATAGTAACGTGACTGATAAATGAGATTTTCCTAGAAATCTCAAAAGAAAAGCTGGGCTATTGTTATGGACACACAATAATAAAAAACTTATTCTTTCAGCTAGAGCAGCAGAGCAACAGACCTGGAAGAAATAAATGTGCATATCCATCAATGTTTTCTAACAAGACACTACATCATGGTCCTAGTTGTATGTTTCCTTTTAGCCCATGGAATAACAAGTCTTTGCAGCCAGGATATCATCTTGTAAAACATTATGTTAAGTCTGTTTTAGGCTTCACTATCTGCATTTGAAAAAGTTAAAAAAAAAAAAATCAGGATATTTTAAATGCCTCCTTGCCTCCTTCAAGGCCCTGTGCAACCTGATCTAGTGGGTGGCATCCTGGCCCATGGCAGGGGGTTGGAACTGGGTGATCTTTAAGGTCCCTTCCAACCCACACCGTTCTCTGATTCCGTGATTGATAAATACACAGCAACACTTTTTTAAACATCAGAAAGAGTGAAAGCACAAAATAAGGAAGTATCTCCCCAAAGTATGTGATGCTTGGAAGTTATCATGAGGGAGAGAAAATAATCATAAAAAAGTGGGAGGCAAGCAAAGCACAGCAGGAACTCCTTTGCTGTAAAAATATGCAGCATGTATAATTTGCTAAATGCCTCCTTTCTGCGGCTTTAGTTTCATGCTACAACACCTCTGAGGTTAATAAATTACAAGTGTTAAAGCATACCAGTGCCAACACCACTTTATTGAACAGCAAAAGGGAAACAAGCCCCTGGATTTGGTGCTATTTGACATAATGAGTAACTCTGAAGATTTATGATTAGTAGTATAGAGAAGATTTTTTTTTTTTTTTAATTTTATAGTATATAATTTGACATTGAGTTAAGAGTAACCTTTTTAGATAGTCTTCCTTCTTCAAACAACAAGTCCCATACAGACAAAGTCAGAAGATATTTTCTCACATTATACAAAATAGATTAAACTTGTGGATTATCGTCTCTTTAGTCCCTAGTTGCTGTTTTTCTCACCAGAAAAAATCATTGATAGTTGATGTTGAATCCCAGATACTTTTACTGAATCATAATATTTATGGTTTGTTCACTTTAGTATCTGGTGGCTTAGACAGGACAAAATATCCTCCTCCCACTGTAAAATCTCATGGTTTCTTGAATCCTGAAGTTCATAGTTCGCATTGCTTTTGTGACCTTCAAGATACAACCACCTGTGTGCTTTGCATTTCACAGATGTAAACGAAGCAGTTTTTATATATAATCCTCCCTTGTAAAGACATTTTAAATGGCATGAGTAAGTCAGGTTTTGGAAGTGGCCTAATGTTTGAGAACAGGAAGTTTTCGGCAGTGGATCTTATGGTGTGTTTCCGTATCACAGGAATGCTTTATTATGGTTCAGTTCAGCCTTGGGCTATTCAAGTTCTTTCTATGTTGCCTTAGTTTTTATTAAAAAATACCAAAGAGTTAATGTCTGTGATAAGGCAGCAAAACCAACATTCAAGAATTAATATGTCTATATTTAAAATGTAAATCTTCAGAAATTGTCATTTAATCACAAGTGTTTATATTTTCACACAGACAACCGTGCATTGTTCTGCAGTTTGTTCTTCAGCTAGTTTGTCATTGTGATGGGGTTGGCTGTAAACATTACCCCCTTTCAATACTCAGCTGGTAACCTTGCTCTTGAAAAATATTTTTTCTCTGCCGTAAGCTGTGTACGTTCTCTTCCAGTGGCTGGTTCAGAGCCGATATTTTTTCCAGGGTGGGCAGGAACCCCTAGCAGCTGAGGAGGTGATTCCTCGTTGTGCCATCTTTGCAGCTTTTGCTGCTGCAGGGTGCCCGGGCACACGGTGCTGCCTCTGCTGCAGGTTCTGCTGTGCCCCGTGTCTCTGGGCTCCTCGTGCTCCTGCAGCAGGGCCCTGGGAGGCACTGAAATGCAGCCCGTCAGGGCGATGAGGCTGCCTTCAAACGTGGCTGATTTCTGACAGTGAAAAGGCTGATACGTGGAAGCCACTCAGACGTGCTTCTGCCGTATCTCTAGGAATTTCAGAAGATGGAAGGCCCAGATCATGTACATTGTGCTGAACCCTGAATAGCAATACCCTTTCTTCTGCCTGTCTTGGAAATGTGCAGAGAATGTTTAATTATTTACATGCCAGATTTGAATATGCAACCTCTGTGGAATCACAAGTCCAAATTCCTTCAGGATCGGTATTTGGAAGATAAATACATTGAATAGCTGTGACCTTACTGTTCAGCAGTCATTCCTGCTTTTGAGCAGAATTGGACCCTGATCAGTGGCAAGGGCAGAGGTTTGTTCTGTTCTTGCTGCTCAGAAGCTCTGCAATAATTGCTGCCCTGCAGCAAGCATGCTGTTCTTCTTTTGTGCAGACTTGCTTCATAAAATGCCTTCCTTTCCATGCTCTGTAACATTACGGTTAGCTATTCGCATTAGTAGATCAGGAATTAGTAAACAGAGAAGAAAAAAAAAAGATGAGAGCAAGATACACATATAGCCATTATTTTCCAGCAGTTATTTTTGTGGCTTCTATATCTATGCAGAAGTGCTAAAATATCCCAGCTCGTGTTTGGGTCTGAGTGCACTAGAAGGGCTCGGTGTTCAGCTGGCAGCACGAGGCAGGCTCTGCCCCAAATCTGTTGTTATTATTTCAGCAGACACCATGAAGCTCTCTCCTGCCCTCCCTCTTTCTCTTGCAGCGTGTGGCTGTGTGTGTAAGGGAGGCGCCTCAGCAGCCAGCTTTCTCTGCAGAATATAAACCAGTGCTTGAGAGCTGTAAATGTTAAGGGAAACGGACTTATTTATTTATTTATTTATTTTGGTATCCCAGTGTTTCTAAATCTCAATCTCAATCTCAATCTCAATCTCAATCTCAATCTAAATCAGGCAGAGAATATCCTGACTCCCTCTGGATGTTAGTTTGCTGGAATGCCCTTTCCTAAAAAACAGTCCTAATGGATCTTTTCTTAGACCTACTGATGCATCTGGAAAACTAGCAAGCTTCCTGAAGAGATGGGCAATACCCATTTGTGTGTGCTGAGAGAAGGGCTAAGGGCTGTCACGGGGTGGTTGTGGACGCACTGGGTACTCCTCACTGGTGCTCTCTGTGCAAGTATGAATTTTCTAACAAAACCCACGAGCAATAATACAGTGCCTGGGGACTGGCAGCTCCCCCACGTTGTTAAGCACACGTCTCTGGATTTTAAGCAGCGCATGCCTTCAGCAATGCATTAGAAAAGTGGATGTTTGAGCTTTCGGGCTATGTGTACCCAATGGCTATCAGAGTGGTCTTGCTGTCTGTGTTGGCTAGGATAACATAGATTTTCACCGTGGTATTCCTTTTTTTTTTTTTTTTTTTTTTTTTTTTTGTTAACATGTGTATGCGTGCTTTGCTTTGCTTGCTATTTTTACCATTCCTGATTTATTTTTCAGTCGTGTACCTTTACCTTCAGCATTGCGCTTGGCTGGTTCTTTGTCTGGGGGAGGAGTCTGTTGGGAATTTTACAGAGAGTAGTTCTTTGGAGGACAGGACAAAATAAGGTATCCTTTTGAGCAAATAAAACCAGGCTGTGTTTAAAGAGGCAAATAAACAAAGGCAAACTCACAGAAATGAATGGGGAGTGCAAATGGGGTAGAAGTTCAATTAGGAGGTGAATTCAGCATGGTTTGGGAGTCTGGGGAAGAGGGATGCCCTGACCAGGAGGGCCGTCTTTTATCCCTGTGTCTCAGCAATCGGTGGAAGTGTCAGTGATAGGAGTCAGAGAAGCCAAGTATCCCTGCTTTGTCCAGGTAGCAGCTTTGGCTACAGGCCCACCTGGCAAATACTAGCATTATCCAGCAGCTGCATGCTTGTGGTTGACAAATCTGCCAGCAACATTTATATGGTTGCTGAAAGAAGTGGATGTGGAAGATAAGGAGTCCTTGAGGAATATAGCTTCCAGCTGAGAACCTGCTGTCAGAGCTGCCTGCCTGTTCGTTATGCTCATTAGCAGCCACTGCATTTACATTTCCACGCTGCTTGTCATAGTCAGGTCTCAGACAACAAAATCTGTGTGTTTGTGAGTTAAGTCAAATCTCTCTCCCAGTAGCATTTTAGTCATTTACACTTTTATTTCCATTTCATTAAACAAATTGCTTGGGTCCTCCTCAGCTGTCGTGTGCTTTGCCATCACCTCCACATATAGATCCTCTCCCACCCTTTTTCTTTGGTCTCTGAGGGTCTGGGAGCCAGTGCTGTGATTATCAGTATTGATTTCCCAGCAGATGTTGACTCTTAAGTAGTAGAAAAAGAGTAACGAGTGCTTAGAGTTACCTATTGGCTTTCCACTTTTCCCAAGAGGAGTGTGTTTTTTGCCTCTGATTTTGAGACTGTATCTCTAGAAACTCTTCCCAGTCTGGGGACACTTTAGAGATCTTAGATGCTATTAATCCTTTCCCTTATGTGCAGAAATGCGGCTGCAGAGCTAGTTTTTAGGGGTCTGCACTACAAATGACATCTTCCTTTGCTGTTCTGTTCATTCAGGCATGGAGGAGCATCTGCTTTAAAATAATACGAGCACGTTGCTGGGAGAGTTGGAGTTTGGAGGCAGTGCTGAGGAACAGCTAGTGATTATGTTCATGCTTTTCCTGGCAGACCTGGTAGAGGAGAAGATATCCCTGATGCTCGTGCTGAAAGCAAAGAAAGGTCTGCTTTAAAGGCAAAGACGAATCTTTGTGTTCTCCAGAACTAAACCTTCAAAGGAGCTGTTTGGCTAGGAGGGCAGAGTCATGCATTTAGAAACAGACAGCTAGAGAGATAACAGAAAAAGTTTTGTCTCCAAAGTCTGATTTTATATCCCTTGCAGACTTGTCTGTATTGCAACATCAAAGGTGTTTTGCAGGGCACTGCAGGCTTTTAGGCGGATAATGCTGAATTTGTAGGCTGTAATTTAGAATTTGCTGCTTGTTTCATATGTTTTGCCTTGAGCTTGAGTACAGCTGGTGCAGCTGCTTAATAAAAATACAGGGATTACCTTTTGTAATGAAGCAAATAAGACATGGCTACGATGCAGTGCCAAAGTCTTTGAATGCTCTGGTGGTTTGCAGCTCAAATATTTATATTACTAATGTAAATTATTTGCCAAACTGGAAAAAAAAAAAAAAAAAAAAAAAAAAAAAGGAGTGGTACTCGAAAGAAGAAAATAGAGGCAGCAACTTAGTTCTATGGTTTGCCCATGCCAAGTGTTCTGTGTGCTAAGGCTATTACTCAAACCAGTAACAATATGAATATAGCTGATAACACACACGGTTTCCAAGAGTGGTGGAGTGAATTAAGGCTGGCATCGGCCCATCTGGGTTCTGTGACGGCTGATTAAAGCTGACTTGAAGCACCGACGATGCCTCACTGTACCCAGCTCCCCATGCCTCACATACCTGGGTGTCAGCGTGGCTGGAAGTGCCCAGTGGGTTCAGGAACGGGTGGATGGGACTGAAGAGACAGGCAGGTGTGTGCACGCCTGCTAACACAGGCACAGAACGCAGTCACATCTTCCTTATTTAAGAAACCAGGCTGAAAATGCCCTTGAATGTGAATCCACATCAATGGTTTTATTGACCTTATGTAGATTTTTCTTTCTGAGAATGACCCAGGGGACACGCTGAAGGCAGAAGTTTCTTACAGGAATATTACTGCCTTGAATTGTTTCTCCAAGTCAGTTTTTGAAAGCTCTTGACACACACAGTTAGGTCAATGAATGTTCAAACGCATAATGGAGGCCGAATTGTGTCTTGAAGCTGTAGGATGTTATTCTATGTTTCTTTAGAAAACAAATCTTATCCATATTGATCATTCTGGAGCTTTTTACCTGAAATGGTTGTAGGAAACAAACCTCAAAAGCATTTCCTGAAACAGGCCTTTTCAGAGAGTTGAAGGGATCTAAACTAAATTGTAATAACATGATTTGTGACTAGTATCTCTGTCCACACTCATCTGGGAAAGCAGAGTATCACCAGCTCCGATTAGGCGGTGTTTGTGAAGGCTGTGGTGCAGTAACTCTTTCAGGGCCTGATTTAAGGATTCCAAAATGATCGTGTGCATATTAGAGAGATCACCAGTGTGTAACATTATTCAGCCCCAGGGAGTCTAATTTGTTCCTCTCTCTCTAGTGCCCTTGACGTGCCAGTTCAGCCCTTTTTGCATTAGCAATTTCAGGCACGGTAGTTATTCTGCATCGGTGCCTGATGGAGTCATGGGGGGTGTGAATTAATAGCAACTTGCAGTCGTGCAGATCTCCCTGGATTTTGTATCTTGTACATCTTCCCTGCACGGGCCACAAAGTGGGACTTGTTGGGGTTGCTCGTACCCATGCTGCCCTCTGTAAATGCTGAGGTACTCAGAAAGAACACACGAGCTGTTTCCAGGGTTGTTTGGCTGCACCTCACCCAGAGTTTGTTTTTAATCATTCTCATGAATGATTTACTGTTCCCTTTCTATCACGTTACTTTTTCATTGTTGTCTCCAGCAGGCAAAAGGCTTTCAAAGGGTTCTTTAGGGCTTAATGTATTGTTTGTCCTAGATATTGGGCATGACTTATTCAGAAATGTGTAATAAATACACAGCTCCTCTCATATCTGATTGTTTGCACAGTGGGCAGATTAATGGATGACTGGGTGATGGATGAATACCCAGTTCAGAATATTTCTCCACTCTGGATTAAGTTAGGGAGGGTGTGTGGGTGCAGGTGGGATCTCTAAGGGCCCATGTAAATGTTTGTGCGCTCATTCAAGCCCACAGAGATGCACCAGTTAATACCAGTGGATGATGGACCTGCTTAACTCAAAGACTGTACTTCTGGGTAGTCCTTCCTGGCAGTCAATTTGTTCACTTATCCTGGATTATGCCATGTAGATATAACTGCTGTATCTGGAGACGTATATTTATAAAAGGTTATTTTTACCTTTTATGTAACTGGTTCACTGGTTCTTTTGACTATTAGCACCTGCTGTGGCTAAAGAAGGCCCTTATTTTTCCTGCTTGTTTTTTCTTTCACTCTTTTTTTTTTGTTTGTTTTGTTTTTCTGGTGCACTGAGACGAGGAGTGCTGTGACAAGGACTATTGATAGCTCAGCCTATCTGCTGCAAGGGCAAGCCTCTGTGAGAGTCAGCACACTCTGGATCATGTTTAGTCGTATGCATTTGATAAAACTTCTTGCTTTATAGATAACTCATTTTGAATCTCAGTGCCAGTGCTGCTCCCACAGAGGCCTGCAGTGAGCAGCTGATTCATACAGACGAAGCTTTAAATATCTTCCCTTGCAGATGCAAGATTCGGATGGCTTTCCCTGCAGACAGTCCCACCGCATTCTGCCCCCTGGAAGATGTTCAGGTGGGCAGGAGAGGGTGAACGATTTGGCCCGTGCAGCTTGTCCGGCAGGGTGCTAATTCTGGTGCACAGGGAGCCATATGCTATGACGTGTGCAGACAGATCGCTCACAGTTTGCTCAATTCCTGGAGCAGCAGGGAAAGGGGCAAAGCAGCGCTGGGCTGCCAAGTCACAATCTGCTAGCTCGATTGCTTGAGAGTCAGCCCGAACCTCCTTATCCCCTGCTGCAGAGTAAACTGCTCAGTAGCGTTCTCTCTTTTCCTAGCAAAGGTCTTAAGAAGGCAGCTCTGTGGCTTACTGCAGGTTGTGCCAGATTTGCTTGTTGTGATCCGGATCTGCAGTGCTGTGTTTGCCACAGTGATTCTAACCTATATAGCGCTGCTGAGAGGTCTTTGGAAAACAGGAATGTGGAGGAAATTCTCTGTACATACATGGGCATTCTTCCCCAAAAACCCACTAACAAAAATGAGTGAATCAAAGGAGAGTTATTAGTCATGGGTTTCCCACAGCAGTCTCTTTAACGGATTGCTGACGGATGGCAGCTTGTCAAGAAATAAGCAAAAATATTGGACGAAATGAAGTCAAATTCTTAAGTCTTTACTCAGGACCAGCTAAGCTTCAACTACTCATTCTGACCACTTTGGAAAGCTTGGCATGCATCAGTTGTACATGAGAGCTGTGCCAGACCTGTGAAAAGCTCTACTTGTCTTACCTCTTATCCCGTGCCTCATATCCTCCCCATTTCCCACTTACGTTAACTATCTAAAGCTTTTCAGTGGCTCTGCCATCGTCCACAGTCCATGCTAAGGCATTAAGGACAAACAACAGGATTGTGTTAAATCCTGCTTTGAAAATCTCTTCGCAACATGTCCCTGGAAGAAACTCCTTTGCTGTTTATTTTCGTTTGTCCTTTGGCTGCGCCTGGCCGCCTGGTCATTGCCCAGAATCTCGCTGGCTGAGAACCAACACGGAGCAATTTGCAGCTACATGTAAGCGGCTCCGGTTCGTTTTGGCCCTATCTCTGCAGCATTTCCCAGAGCCAGTCATCTGTGTTTCAGCTGATCAGGGTGCAAACTGAACTCTGACTTGCCTAGCTGAGCCTGCCAAGAAAAGCATTAGCTAAGCAGAAACAGCTTGGAGCTGAGGGCAAAGGTGAGAACGCATTAAGTGTCCACATCTTGACACAGAAAGGATGCAGCTACAGTCAAAACAGGGGAAAGGGGACTGGGCAGACACACAGCCGGCTTTTGTGACCCGGGAGCGCACGTTGCACTGCTTGCTGAGAAAGGCCTCTTTGTCTCTGTGCATTGTGCCTGCCTGTTTTGTCTGGGATGCAGGACAAATGCAAGAAACGCACCGATGTGGCCTTGATGACATTTTTCTCTGTTTCTTGGCACTGCTTTGTTGTGCTCAGAAAGGCCTTGAATATGTTAGGCTGTTGTGTATCTCTCTGCTCCAGCCAAGCAGAGAGTTGTACAGCTGACTTTGCAGTTCCCTGCTCTAAAGTGCAGGCTAGAGGATAGAGAGGGTGGCTGAAGGCTGCAGCGCCTCCCTAAAAAGAGAATTCACTGCTGAATCACAGCTGGGAGACAGAATAAAGAGACTGAAATTTTTTGTCTGTGTCTAGGAAGGGGTTGGGAGCAGAGGTGGGGAGGAGACCTTTAACCATCACCTGCCCCTTTAGTGCTGCCTGGTGTGGCTGCCTGATCCCGCATCATACAGCACGAGGCTATTTGTGTTGCTGTCCTCTTCCCGTTTAGATTAGATCTTGCCCAGTGTGACCTGCATTTCCAGACTTTATTTTGAACATCGCTGATGCAAGCCTTGCTTCAGCAGAAGCCCTGCTGTGTCCATGAGTACCCCTCAAAGACATCACTTCTTATCAGTTTTACAAGGAAAGGTCTTATCAGAGTTCTCCAACTTCAGCTGGATTTGCACAATCCTTTCTTGTTCTGACTAGGCTTTACCACTTTGATGTATTTTGCCTAAGACATATCCCCTCAACCCACCCCATAGGCTACAGATGGCCTGATAAAATGGATTTGGCTTCCATTTACAAGTAGTTTTCTTTTCTGACTGTCTTTTGTATCTGTTCCTGTGATGGTGCAGTGATCAGACTGTGAGTCTTGAAGCTGTACGACTAAACATTAGAGACACCAATTCTATATTTCCCTGAATTTTGACAGCACTGGAAAGTCTGGATCCATAGCTTGACCTCCATATCAACCAAATGTCAGCTTTGCAAAACAGTTTTCTAGGGTGACAGGCCCTGATTCTTGATTCAACTGTATTTGGCGGGGCTGTTTTGTGGAAAAAGAGCTTTCTGGTCCTGCAGGGAATTCAGGTCCAGCCAGCTGAGTGCTGAGTGTTGGCATAAGGTACTAGAGTCCTTTAGCCATCCTGGCTGCTGATAGTGAGAGGCAGCTCTATCAACAGAGAGTGCCTAGAATGTAATGTTTATTTCCTTTTGTTACCCATTACCTTGGTGTCTAGCAGAGACAACCTCTGAGCCCGTTGGGATGACAGTAGCTTTGGTCACTTGAGGAAATTTGGGACTCTGTGGGCTCAAAGCCACTCCCTTTGCATGGGAAGGCTGAGATAAGCCCCAAGAGTTAGCTCCAATCTTGTGCCTTAATTTAATACTTCCCATTTCCCATTAACTGTGGGGCTTTAAAAGTTAAACGAGTCTCTTCTCTTTAGGACCTCTTCTTTCCTTGTTGCCATCACATTTGTCCTCATTCCAGCTTCCTAAGGGGAAAACCAAATGCCATTTGCAGTTCATTGCTGCGTATTACATTTATTTCCTCCGTGCTTTCCTTCAGAGCATGAGCCCAGCCGACCAACTTCTTATCAGTCTGACAGGCTGTGACTGTCGTCCTGGTGACCAGAGTAGTTGCACTATCATCATGTACAGGAGGCAGCAAAAAAGATGCCTTGACCTGTGGGTGTAGCTGTGTGTGCACATGATATGATAGTAAGTCGCTTGGATACACGAAGATAAGATCCAAGTCTTGGGCTATGTGTGCGGGAGATGAAGCAAAAAGAAAATGGAGAAGCATGCAAAGTTAAGAGCTATAAAAGAAGAAATGAGAATATGAGTAGGAGTTGCAAAATGCTCAGCTCTTCTCGGCATCTGGTCTGTGTTCCAGTCATTTAGTGCATTTGTATCTGAGAGATGCTTGCCTGCCAGCCTGCTGTCTCTTTGCCTTTTTGTCTTTTTCTACCCCCTCCCACATTTCTCCCATTTCTCAGGTTTATGGACATGAAAAAGAATAATGTTAGTAACACTTCTGAGTCACGCTTTTCATCCAGGTGCACCGTGCTTAATCCATTCATATACACATTCCTGCACATCAATTCCAATTCACTAATTGCTTATTTAGGTGAGTTAATCAGACTGGTTTTGTGGTGCCCTGGCACAGATTAGCTCCTAGGTGGTGGGTGCTAGAAGAAAGCCCTGCTCTGAACAACAAACAATCCGAGTGGAAGACGAGGAACAACAGATGGAAGGAGAGAGATAAGGGAGCACAAAGAAACAGTGAGACACCATTACTCAGCACACAGGCAGTGGTGTCAGCACACCAGCTGCCTGGCACTTGGGAAGGTTTTTGCAGGCTACACAGCATGTTCTTGTTTTAGCATAGTGGTATTGGCTGGTTCACTTAGAAACCGGCAGCTTTCAGCCATCAAAGACAATGTGGGGTGGGTAGCCTGGATAAAACCGAATCCTGGTTGGTATAGGCTTTATATTTTCTAGAGGAAAGAGCAGAATTAGATCTTCTACCTTTAAAAGGCTCATAAAGAGCCTGCTGGTTTCTGTGCTGAGCAGGGACAGCTTTAGGCTGCTGGTCCCCCAGTGGGACGTGGCCCTGAGGCTCGGGTACCCTGTGTCACGTATGCCATGGCACTGTGCTGTAGCCGTGGTTGATCTGGGGGGGAAGTGTCCAGTTAATCCCAAACCCAGTTAATCTTCCATGGCTAACTGAGAGTCGAATATCACAGAATCACAGAATTGTAGGGGTTGGAAGGGACCTCAAGAGATCATCGGGTCCAACCCCCCTGCCAAAGCAGGTTCCCTGGAGCAGGCTGCCCAGGTAGGCATCCAGATAGGCCTTGAATATCTCCAGAGAAGGAGACCCCACAATCTCTCTGGGCAGCCTGTCCCAGTGCTCCGTCACCCTCACCGTGAAGAAGTTCTTTCGCACGTTTCACATGTATTCAACCATGAATATGGTTGGTTTACCGTAAAAGCTTACCTCCCTGAGCACTTATTACCAGACATATCTCCACAGATGTGATCAGAGTCCTGCACTAGACCCAAAATTGTAGGAAGGTACGTCTGATCTGCTGTCTGTCTTGGGTATCTGTGCCCTTAGCATTGTCCTTGCCTGTGAGCACCAGAGGCCCCGCAGTGGTTAGGGTGCTCCGCTAGGCCTGCTCCCACCCGTGCACCCCAGAACAGCCTGCATGGGGGATTTCTGTGGGAAGCATTGGCAGGGGCAGCTGATGCAGCAGATCTGTCTCCCTTGAAGGTCTCTAATGCAACACTTCAGTTTGGGCTGAATTTCAGAGGTGGTTGGTGAGGAGAAGGGATGAGCTGGTGAACAACATGACCCAGCCCCGTGCCAGGGCTCCCCGTGGGAGATGCCATGTCTCGTGGCTACAGGATCAGAGCCCTGCTGACTAACGTGGAGAGGATGGAGGATGTTGTGGGATGGAGCTGCTGTCATGTAAAATTCATGGTGTTAGCAGGGCATCTTAAATAAAACATTACCGTCCCTGAAAAAGACAAGAAGTCTTCATTTTGTGCTTATAAAAAAGCAAAGAAAGGATGCTTAAAGAATGAGGGAATTCAGGGCTGTCCTTTGCTAGTCTGGTGTGACCCTAAATCTACTCTCCCAGTACTTTTGCACTGGGATGACCCATGCATGTTGCCTGTAGGAAATGCAGCAGTGAGGGAACAATACTTTGGCTTAGAAGAGGACTCACACTTTTTGATAGGCAGGAAGAAAAGAGTTGCATTTCTCACTGCTGCAGTAGCTACAGCCTCTGAGGCACCTACGTGAACTTTGGTGACACAGTGCGTGGTGCTGGTGGATGGCCGAGCAGAAGTGGCCCAGCTCTCTAGTTACGGGACAGCTGATAACATGGCTCACGTTACATTTCTGCTTCTGCTTTCTGTTTGCCTGACTGTGCCTATTGTCCTGCACTCATTAGCACTTCTTCTGTTACAAGGCTCAGACAGTTTTCCCTGTGATGTTCATAACTTTCCTGGGTATTGTGTATTACTGGCATCTCTAAGGGGCTTGTGAAAGTCCCGTGTACCTTGAGGTAGTGAGGAACAATTATGTGGCCCTTCCTTTGTGACATGAGTTCTTCCTTTCATGGTAAACCTGATTAAGAAGAAGCTATTGTTTGTTGTTGTTATGAAAGGTTCTTGTGATAAATGGGAATCTGGCACCAATAACTAACTGCGTAATTACAGGAGGGTGGAACTGAAATAACTGCAAAGCAGTTTTTGCGATTAATGAATGCAGTGACTTATTGTTGCCTTCAGTTCTTTTTCAAGGCAGGATTAATCTGCTGGTTTTAACATTAAGATGGAAAATGAATGTGTCAGTGACTGATAAAGTATGTTTTATTTTTGTGTGAATTGATCCCAGAAGAGTACAGTTGCAGAAAATTCAAAGCAACTCATGTTTGTCTCCTGTAAGGTTATTCCCTGGATAGCACAGTTGCTCTGGCTAAGTCAGATAAATATAAGGCTTTAAGAAAAAAGATCTGAGCTCCCCAACTGATTGTTTCCTCCAGTGTTTTGGCCAGTATCAGGCAGGTTGGACAGATGGGTTAAAATCTCTAAAGTATGAAAGTTCTGACAAATTTTGTCAAAATCAGCTGCAGGAAGAGGAGACAGGACCTACTGCCCAGACTTCAGAAATGTCCAATGCAGAAGGCAGTTCTGAGCAGATTCCTGTCCTGCTCAGCAATTCAGCCTGCTGCTGGCTCCATGTCATGGATGTGTTGCAGGTGATAGGTAGTGGAAGTGACCCATGTACAAGTCTGTGTGAGGGTGTAGGGAAAAAGGATGGTAAGTCTGGGGTAAAATAAGACATCTTTATGATTTTTATCCCAAAACACTGTTTTTTTCTGGGAGCAATGTTAGAATCATGTGGCATAGCAGTGTCTGGAGCTGCTTCTGCAGTGCATGACTAGCCCATCCTGCCAGCTTGTGTCACCCAGGCCATTCCAGCAAGTTTGCAGGGTATGTCCCACGTTCTTAAAACACCCCTTAGCATCCCTGCATATGATTCCCTCTCACCCCTGGAACACAGAGCTGAGTTCCCAAGCTGTGCTGTGTTTAGGATGGCCTAGCCAGAAGCCTACATTTCCTCATTCATTTGAACCACTTGTCTTTGCAGGAAAACCTACAGTTGCCTGCCCTGCGTGGAGAATGCAGATTGTGTAGCTTTAGCTACAGCGCATACCTAACACTCTGTGACAGCTTAGTCTCTGCTTGAGAAAGAAATGTTATTTGTGGCTTGGAAGTTGAGTTAGATCTGCTCCAGTCATCTTTGTCTCTGCCTACCTTGTTTCTTCTGGAGTTGTTTCTTCTGGGGGTAGACACCTAGACGGTACCAGCAGTTAGCTCAGGGAGGCAGGCTGGCTGTGATGCAAGCTCCAGAGCTTGAGATGAATTAATAAGGACAGAAGAAATCAGTTTTTCCAAATTTAAGTGTACACAGTATGTTGGTGGATGTGTCTAACTGTGGGGCTTGCAGTGCTCTGTTGGTTATGTTCACCATTTGATTTCTGCTTTGTAGGCGTGTGTGCAGACTGGTTGCTGCATGATGATTCCTCACTTAGAGAAGCTGGGGAAATTCAGAGCTTTAAGTTTGAACCCACTGTTAGAAACATCCTGGTAATAGAAATAGCTACCTGGCTCCCCTCATTTTCATTCCAAATACAACATAATTCTTCAAAGTCCCAGTCTTCTTGACAATACAGAGAGAGGACTGATTCTGCTGTCCGGGGGGAAGTGGGCAAACATTTCATGTTGATTTTTGGAATCTTATAGTGAGAAATATCAGGAGTGCTTGATTCCTCTTGTGTTACTAATCAAAGGAAGAATGGAAAGAAGGAACAAATAAGAACTTTACAGCAAAATTCAGTGAGAGGAAGACAAAATGAACTGAGGACTCTGAAAGAAAACATAACTGCATTATCTGTAAGCTTATTCAGGGAGTCTGGTTCACAAACAGGAAGAGCTCGAGTTGTTCATTAGAGTTAGCCGTACTCTTGCAGTCTGGTGGGCAGATTTGCTTGATGTGAATGCAGAAGTCACTGGAGGTAATATTAAGGAGGATTGAGAAAGACAGGTTGGTTCAAAATCAGCATGACTCTTGTTTCCAAGGAAGAAAGCAGTTTTGAATGCTTATGGATGAATGGTCTAAGATATAATGCAAGAAGCACAGTGACTGGTACCTGCTGCATCTGCCCCTGAAGTGACGTGTCTGCAGCTCCACTGCTTCTGCTGAAGTGGCCTGGGGAGTTCTAAAACAGGAATTTCCTAGCTGAAAATGTGTCATAACATGTTCTGTATTACACAGGCTTCAAGCTGATGAGGAGGCATTGATGGCTGAAGAATGGGTGGTTGCTTAGATGCAGGTGCTTATTATGGTTACACGTAAACAAACTACATGTGAACAAAGAACAGCGGACAGCACTGTATAGTCTTGATGTTTTAATTAGCTGTTTTCATAATGATGAAAATAAGCATGAGGTGGTTCAGGTGGCAGGAAGACCTTAAAGAATAAATAAGCATGAAAAGTGAGAGCTGACTAAGAATATTTTAGTTTACGATCAAAAAGCAACAAAGTACAGAGAGGGTTGTGCTAATTTAAGTCCAGCCAAGCTAAGTGGAGAGAAGTTATAAAAAATAAAATAAAGGCAAATTCTTACACACGAAACATGGGAAAAAAGGTGATAGTAATGAATAAAAACCAATTGTTATAACTGCAGAAAGTCAGTAAGGAAAACCAAATGACCTCCAAAGAAGTGTTTGGTCCATAGAATTAGAAGCTACAAGGGTAATGTTCAAAGTATATTAGATAGGCAAAGGCTTTGAGAACTGATAAAAATTCTGGATACCATTACCAGATGGAAATTGTCAATGGATATTTCAATATTGGAGAAAAAAAAAAAAAAGTTTTCAATAAAAGTTTCTATTTCCTAATGAGGGAAAAGGCCAGAGAACACAACGACATAATAGTACACTGAAGTCCTCTCCATCTAACAGTAATTCAGGATATGCTAAATAACACCTGCTAAAACCAGATGCTTTAAATTACCAATAACTAATAGATGACATCAACAATTTTCGGAAGACTAGCTGAGTTTCTCAGTAGATGAGCCAGATTTTTTAAATATCTTGAGAAACTTGCAAATTCTGCAGAGCTGGAGAATTATTTTTAAAAGCATTAACAGGACACTGAGGTAATTTGGTGCTTGATCTCAAATATAGTAAGGCAGATGATACACACTTGATTAATAAAGAATTAGAGTGTGATAAAACCAATGCCAACTAATAAAGCTAGAGAGCATGACAGAAGCAATGCCAATTAATACGGGACTGCAAGTTCAGTTGGTAAAGCAATAAGTAGGTTGACACAAGAGACTTTCTGCTGGGCATTTGACTTAGAATAAGAATGCTAAGTATTAAAATCATTATGGCATTTCTGAAATAGAATACAACAGGGCTACTTTATCTCAAAATGCAATTAGAAATTATGAACTATCATTAAGAAAGCACATTTTAGTGGGATCTTCCAAGAACTAAATGGCTTGACAAGGAGCTTGAGGAGCTCAGTCTCGTTAGCTATCAGGCTAATCTGTACCTTTTTGCTGGCTATAAAAGCAGACTAGATTATCAGTAATGATGCAGACTTCTTCACACTGGCCACATGAGGTTAGTGAAATGATTCGTGTCCCCAGGATGTGAATTGTGAGTTAGCTCACACGCTGGATGAAGGCTGTGGTTCCCCAACAGGCCAGGTGAAAACCAGGTGGAGACCAGACACAGAGGGTCCCTGTTAGGCACTGGCCATATAACACAGGATGGGGATCTTCTGAGGGCTGATCCCTCGTGGTTGATCCCTCCCACATCATTGTGGTTGTCCTGTGGGTATTGGTTGGTGTTGTGACTGCTCACCTCCTGAATGCAAAACTGCTGTAGGGTTTTGTTGCCTTGAATTGTTTCACTTGCAGCAAGAAGATGAGAAGATGTCATGGAAAATAAATCTGTACCTCTGGACGAATTTTCTGTTGTTAAGCTTGGATCTCCTGCTGACTTTACGCAGGCTGCTGAGATCTTGAGCCTATCCTTGCAGGTGTTGCGAAGATCTAAGCGTGATGTTTTCTGTCATCTTTCACTCTGCCTGATTCCTCACTTCCTGAAGTCCCCTGGCATCTTTTCTGCTCCATATCCTCACCTCTCGTTGCCTGCACCACTGCCTTGCCTTTTCATAGCCCCTCGGTGCACTTGTCTGGTTTGCTTTGCTCACTGCTGTGTGCGCTGTGTTCATAGACCACTAAGGCATGTGAACTGCCTGGTCTCTTGATTTAGTCTGACTTTGCCTTTTAAAAAGAGGCCAAAGATCTCAGCAACAAACCCATAGAACTGAAAAAACAAACCACCCCAAACAAGACAGGCAGGAAAATATACAGTGGATCTTTCTGTGCTCTCATAAATAAAAGTCAGACGATCACATGGCTTTCTAAAAATAACACCCATAGCGAGTGTTTCAGTAGGAATAATACTGACCTACTTTGCATGCTAACCACATGCAAAAGATAAGATGGTGAAGAAAACCCAATTGCCTGATGTGATATTTGCAATTGTTGAACCAGATCTGATTTGAGAGGTGGTTAATTAGATGATATATTCTCATCTGGTGGCCCCTCTGGAGGCTTTAGGAAAGAGGGGAAGGGGGGATGATTGCTGACAGGATGGCCCAGAGCAGTCACTTTCCTTGGTCACGGGCTATAGGTAGGTATTGTGCCTGGCTCCGAGAGCAGTGGGGTGCTGTGTGCTATAGTCATTGAGGGTCCATATGAGCAGAAATCCTCTTCTGCAGACACAGCCAGGATGTTCACAGCTGGAGAACAGGCAGAACATGTCTGTGGTCAGAGGGCACTATGTATTTGAAGATAGCTTTATATCTCCATCCATGAGGCAGAGCCAGATGGAAACATTTTGGTATCAGAGACGTTCTTTGGCTGCCCAGCTCCTAGCCTGGGGACTCGGTCCATGCTGCAGCCCTTGTCCCCATGGCCAGCATGGCAGCAAGGCCCCGGGATGGGAGCTGGACCCTGTGGGGCTGCGAGAGGCCTGCACTGTGTCTGCTGCCAGCTCCTTCTCACCCTTGCCAGGGGTGCTACTCCCTGTGGGCAGCTCAGCATCAGTGACCGCAGCCATCGAGGGCTGGCATCGAGCTGCCAACTCTTATGGACACAGACACTCTTTGGGTCCCCTGAACACCAGTCTTGTGGGTATTATTGGTTACTATGAAAGGTTATTGGGATCTCAGTGAGAGGAGCGGCAGAAGCAGGAAGAAAAGGACTCCTAAGGTCCTTACTCTGTGATTGCCCACCCTTTCTGTCCCTCTGAGCCACATACCACCGTTATTTCATTACTGAGTGCCACAGGACCTGCTTCCCTTCTCTTGGAGAACTGGGAGGTGGAAACCTGTCCCATGGACTGTGTAGGTATGACAGAGCTTTGTCTTATCAAGGCCTCCCTGGCTTTCAGGGGGTGATGGAGGTGTGCTGCGTGCGCAGCTGGATCCCATCAGGACCTGGCAGTGTTGGGCTCAGCAGATCTTGCCGGGTTATTTCCTCTTGGCACAGCATGAACCAGCAGTCCTCGAGCTGCCAGCCCAGGAAAGCTGCGGGTGGCTCAGGAACAGCAAGCTGGCCTGTGCAGTCCCGTCCTCTACGGCTTTGGCACATCCCAGCCTCTCTGAGGAGCTGGCGGCTGCCTAGCCTGCTGCATGTGCTGAAATAAGGCTGTGGTCCTTTCCAGACTCCAAAATGAGAGCAGAAGCATGTTGGTTGTGCTTTGTGCGGATGTGGATAAAGCTCTTTTATGACTAACTGGTGCGGCTGCTTTCCCTTAAGATGATATCCTTTTTATTTTTTTCCTCTCTCAAGATAAGTGGTACATGAATTTCTGACTCTCTGAGCAGCCTCAGTGCTGGGAAATGCTCTCATTCAGGCAGAGAATCTAGGTCAGCTGTTCATAAGAATAGATCAAGCCTTCATTGAGCAGGGTGGATGGGTCTCCAGCAGGACTGGATTTTTTTTCCTGGCTTGTTTTGTTCATAACAAGCCTCTAAAGTTGACAGGCGTTTTGTGGACAACAGCTATAGCTTCCTGTCAGCAGGTTAGATGCCGACATTACTGATTCAGGGCATCACAGTGGAAAATCAATAATATGAAATATTAATTGTGATTTTTTTTTTTCTTTTGACCTAAGATGGGGCACTCAGTAATGAAGATCTCTACCTATTTTCAAGAGGATCTGATTCATGAGACAATACATTATGAGGACTGGGCTTAAATTTTGCCTCTGATTCTGCACCTATAAATAACATATGCTCTTACATATGGCATCTAATTATGTAATTGCATATGCAGATTAGATAGTCATTTGCATGCTGTCATTAATGACAGCAACTAATAACACTGGCAATTATTTCCAGGCACATATGGTAATGCCAAAGGTTTTAAATATCAGTCAGTACCTGCTATACAAACCAATATCTCTCTCCAACTCTTCCCTTCCAATACTGTTAGAATAAATTAATATCACAAGGTACATCTGCTTCCCGGAACAAGTTGTACCAAGGCAGATCTTTTGTGCTATATATTTTGTCTAAGACTACGGTCCAGCTTGGAGTTCCTGATATATGTGTGTGATGACCCTCCTGAAACCGTGAAGCAAGGAAAAAGAAAATGTTAATATGTTTTTTTTCTCAGTCATGCAAGGGTGCAGGGAGGTAATTGCTGACATGAAGGACTCAGGCCCCATTTGCCTCTGTACAAAGTGTGATCCATAGCTGCTTTGATCCAGAAGATATTTTACAGCTTTTTGACTTTCCCTTTGCATAGACCTAAATGGTTACCCATGGTAAGGTTAGTAGGATTCTGGTCTAGGGAGAGCCCAGTTCATCTTCTTATCCTCATCAACAAAATCATCTTTTTCCTGATGTAAAAAAGGTTTTGAGCATGAAATCTTAAGTTTTTCTGCCTTTTTTTCCACCAAACTTGTATTTAACTGTGAACAGTGTGGTAACAGTGAAGGAGACCTTAGTGAACACGTAACCACTACTGTGCCTGGAACCTCAACATTAAAAACGTGTGCAGAAAATTCCAGTAAAACCCCAATCATTCAAGCAATCAAACTCCAGACAGATGCCTTAAAATACAATGATTTTGTGCTGTATCAAGATCGGATATATTAAATTGGTTTGCAATTTGTGTGACTTTCAATGTCTCTGAGATAGTTATTGTTATGTAGCCATGGAGCACATAAACAGCACTCCAGCCTGACTTCCTGCTCATTAAACAGATGTGGACAGCTAAAAGGCTGAACGCTCTCTTTGAAACCAAAGGAAACAGTCGTGCACTTAAATCCTTTGTTGGAATGTGGCCTTAGTGCGCTTTTATTAATTGAATTTCAAGAGTCAAATAACATGTGCTGGAGATCTCAGGTCACAACAACACAACGGATAACATGCTTATGTAGGGTCGATTCAAAATGTCAATTCTTTTATTTTTATTTTCTTGATAATTTAGAAACATCCTTAAAAAGTTATCTAATCTCGGTTCCTTGAGGACCACATCTTTCTTCATTTCAGGGGGAGAGCTTGCTGTGGGTGATGAATGCCAGTGGTGGTGTTGTGATGAGCACGGCTGATGAACACTGCTCCTGTGCTGGCAGTCGGTGCCATGCAGATCCTGGGAGCTGGGTTAGTGTTCCTGACTCTTTATATAGCACTCTGTGCTTTGTGGAGAAGTAGGAAGCAACAGAAAGATGGGATATATTCAGACACATTTCCTTTCCTTCTCTTTGCCTGTATCTGATGCCTTCTCATAGCCTAAAAGTTTTGCCAACTTCTAGTTGTGTTGGTATTTATTTCTTTCCTGTAAGAGAAAAAGGGGTCAGAATAAGTTGAAGACTCTCACAGAGCTTCCACATCATGTAGCAGTGCTGAATATTCTAATACCACATCTCCTCTAAATGCTTTTCTGATCGTGGAAGAAAACACAGTGGAGTAGTGTAAATGTTTTATCGCCATGCATTTGGGAAGCCTGCTTTATTCAGCCTGAACTCCTGCTGATAAAAATTTAATGCTTCTCATTGTGATCACACAGACTTTCTCCGCAGTGGTTTCAGAGGATGATTAGCTCTCTCTTAGGACCGTTTTGGGTTCCTGTAGCAAACCATCACTGTATCTTGCTTAAGTCCAATAGTTTAGAGATGAGAGAATACGGAAAACAGAGATTGCAAAAATATTTTTAAACTGACCTTTTTGCAGTGTGACATGACATCTTGGTTAATATCCTGAGCTTTATCAGGGCTAGCAGATAAACCAGCTCCATGTTTACTGTTGGATGGGAGTGGGATTCTTAGGCTGTCCGTAAGTGACAGTGGGAAATGCTGGATGCTGAGCGTTTCTGAAAATGTGAAAATACAACAGCTTTGGCAAGATGGAGATTTCCACATTCTGCCATTGCTGCAAGTGTGTGGGCTGTTCCTCCCTGCTTCTGTAGCCAGAGATACCTCGTGAATGGTGCATTCACAAACGATGAGTGAAGAGATGGTTGAGTCTTGATCTTAAGTTACTATTAAGCTGTGCACAGCTCCTATCTGACAGGTTTCAGGATGTTCAGGAAACCAGTCTGTAGTTATGATTTTTAGCCTCCAGATGGTGTCTAACATATGTGCCTGTGGAGCCATGTCAGTACAGTGTTGGTGAAACACTGGAGACTAGAAATTATAGAATCACTGGCCTCTTGTGGCAGCAGGAAAAACATGCAAATGATTTTGAAGTGTGTAAAGTGAATTTTCAGTTCCAAATCTCTGCATATGCTGCTCCATACAGGGCTGTGGGTGTAGCCATGTGTAGGAAGTTTCCTGCAAAATTGAACCTAAATTATTCACCGCTGGCTTGGATCTATGGGAAAAAAAAATGCACAGAGGAAGCCTGTCAATCTAAGCCAAAATAAAAGATTTGAATAAAATCATTTTAGGTTTGTCTTTGTCCAAATGGAGATGGAATATTCATAACACAAGCTTCTAAAAAGAGAAGCACCTCTGGATAAAATCATGGAAGGTCTTGAAAAGAGACATGATGGTGGCTGAGATGATGCATTCTTTATCATGCTAGCAAACAATATCCATAATTTATTTTTTAGAAAAGCTCTTTCCAAGTAGCATTTACGTTGTAGTTTTCCTCTCTCAGACCTGCCCCTGGAGCATTCCTTGGATAACTCTTTGGCTGGCTGTTAGGATTGCACTTTTCTGAGGCTGGGATTAGAAACCAAGCTGGGTAGCTGGTCTTCTGGGGATGTGATCAGACTGACAGCCCTGCAGTTACTTCTGTAGCAGAAGTATTTTCCTAAACTACTGTTACAAGACCACTCAGGACCTGGGCTTTGCAAGTACTGAAATAACAAGGGTGGACTCTGAGTATTAGGAGATAAGGGATGAGCTGACACCTGTGGGTATTATTCCTTCGTGTTTTCCTGGTGCTGTCTTAGGCAGCGAGGCCAGTTTGCCTGCCCTTCAAACCTCTCCTTGGTTTCTCCTGCAAAGCATTTATAATTTGCAATTTGACATGTAGTATGTACTGTATATGTTGTTTATATAGAGGTATGTATGGTAGGAGGACAAGGTCAGACAGTATCTTGTCTCTGCTTACCGCAAGACTATGGGGAAACAGAGACTGCATCAGTCTGCCTCACATTGCGGTCCTGATGTTTTTCCTGTTGCTTTTCCTGATAATGATCATCTATAGAGCTTGGGAAATAGCCCTGTACTGGACACAAGCCCTCAAAACTTTACAGAAATGACATTGTGCCCAGCCAACGCTGCAGCAAGCAGCACAGGGCTTTTACCGAATCGGGCTGCCCAGAGGCACCAAAGGAGACAAGAAAACCCAAAGGCGAGGAGGAGGCTTTTATTCACGGGTCTTTAAGCCACCACATGCCCTAAACCTGCAGACCTGCACAGGCTGAGGTGTGTTTCTGCCCTTCAGCATGACACTGGCTCTGGCCCCTCTCTGACACAGGGCTGCTGGCCCTCTCTTCTCCCCGTGTCCCCTGCAGGTGCTCGTGCCACTCTAAGGGCTGCAGCCCTCCGTCCTCCCACACCAGTAATGCAAAACCAGCCACTGGCCTCTGTACAGAGGTGTGAGGGAGCATGGAAACCACCCTGTGCTCCTCCCTGCGTCTGCTATTTCTGCACCTCCCCACAGCTAAATATAGCCTAACTCCGACCAGGCCCTCGAGGTCTATCTCAGTGTATGAAACTTAACAGGTTTGCTTTGAATATTTTATTATCCCAGCATTTGGTTGAACCTAGCCACTCATTTTTGTGGTCTGAATAATTTTTTTTTATTATTATTATTTTTTTTACCTAGCGTGTATTGTATACTCTGTATTCTTCCGTGGGTAAATCTTTCTCCCTCTTCCACTGAAGGGAAGCAGAAGGAAGCTGCAATCACTGCAGTATCTTCAGTCCTTGCTGGAGGTCTGTGGGGATAAATCAGGGTATGGGATTTCACAGCTGGTATCAGTTTCTTTACTGAAGACTAAACTACTGCTCCTGGAAGTATTGCTTTATTCTCTTGCTATGTGGACAGGGTATTTGCAATGCAGGGATTGTTAGGGTTGGTTTGAACATCCCTATTGCTAGGCTTTCTACAGTGATCTTTAAAATTTTGGGGATTGCACAATTTATTTATTTACTTATTTACTATTATTATTACAGTCAAAAGGGGAAACATCTTCCTTAAAACCATACCTGTTTGATTCTGAAAAAAAAAACAACAAACAACCCCACCCCCAAACAAACAAACAAACAAACAAAAAAACCAAACAAACAACAACAAAAAAACCCACACACCTAAACAAACCAAAGCAGAATGAGGCAAAGTCCCCAGGAATTAGCTAAAAATGTTTCAGAGGAACAGCAAACTAGGTTACTAATTAAGTGAAAATTGAGGTCAGTTTGGAACCAGGTCCTCTCAATAATGAGGAAAATACAGGCAGTGCAAATTGTACATCAAGTCCAAACTTGTTATGTTTCAGCACTCAGGGCAAGGGAAGGGGCAGTTTTCAATTCTCTGGATTTAATTTATTCTCAGGAGTTCAGTGTTATTTTATAAGAGCACGAAACTACTGGGACCACACTGCTGGCCTGTTTGCCTGTCGCTCCATCTGTCTGTTCCCTCCTGATAAATTGAATTCATCCAATTTCAGGCAGATTCGGAGCTGGAGAGAAGCCTTAGATTGACTTCTGAAAGAGGTGATGAAAATCGGTGGCTGAGCCGGGAAGAGATAGTCAAGTGAATGCTCTCAGTAAGAGAAATGAAGAAAGTTTGCCGTTTCCCTTTTCCTCTGACCGTGGCTACCCAGCACTGCCCCTTGGCCAGCCGGGCAGCAGCAGCAGCTCCAAACTGGCAGCAGCTTTTGTGTCTGCTTGGGGTAAAGCAAACCTCCTGGAGGACTCGGGGTCCAGCCCACGGGGATGGGGCACTGCAGGGAAGCAGCTCCATCGCTTCTGCTGCTCTGGGAAAGGTTGCTTGTGTTAAATATTTGTGTTGCTTTGTTTGCTCTAGCACGCCTACATGTTAGGCGGAGAGTAAACAGCGAATTTGGGAAGGCACAGCAAGGAAACCCAGTCTGTGTGCTTAAGCAGGAGCTGCCTGGGTAGAGTCTCTGATGTCTACTAAAGGCTGAGCTCCTGCTGTGTTTTGCTCCTTAGCAGGAGCAGTGAGAGCCTCTCTTCTCCCCTCAGCAATGCATTTGCATGAAGTGTGTAAGGATGTATTCGTGCCAGCCACCCTCTGTCAGCTTTGTTAACAATGACGTACCCACACGAGTATGTTTGAGCAAGGGATCAGACCAACACAGAGAAGCACGCAACCTGCGGCTGCATAATGTCATTTCTTTAGGAAATAAGGATATCCTTAGGAAATAATAATAAGTGTGTGCTTTCCACGGAATGATTAACCGCTAATTTTGCACAATTAACAAAGCTGGCTCTTGCATAAGACCGTGGTGGCAATGCCAGCTGCAATGTCAGACTAGAGGGGGAGATTCTTGTTTATTTGCTCGATTCTCTCTCTCTCCAAAAAAACCTTACCTTGCTTATACCACCGGCTGGCTGTTCTGCGATTGCTGATGAAAGATGGTGTGTGTGGGTGGGGGAACACACTGTCAGGATACAGCATGGCTTCAGAAAGTGCTTTTGTGTGAATTTATATCCCAGGGAACCACCATGTTTCCGTGCCACACTCTGTGTGTTTTATTACTGCAATTAATATTCTTTTCTGCCAACTTTAATGCCTTTGCTTCAGAATGGTGGAGAGTACCAGCATGTTCTAGAAAAAAAGATGAAAAAAAAAAAGATATTTCTTTTGCTCATTCCCTCTCTCTCTTTGCAGATACTGCAGATCCAGCTCTCCTGTTAGGACTCGAGTGTACTTTATATAACAGATGCTCCTGAGCACAGAGTTTCCATTGTATATGCTCGCTGTGTTCCTGAAGAATCCCTACAAAGCAAGCAGGAGCATCATTACACTGCTGGAACTGGAATATTAGTGTCATTGCACAGTCATTTTGTTTGAAGTGCTAATGGTCTGACTTCATCCAATTAGCAGCCAGACCAAACACCCATTGTTCAAGTCAGGCGCACAACCCACGTATTATGAGGAGGTTTTTTCTTTGTAGGCAAAAGAAATGGGAAGTAGCAAGATAAGGAGTTAAGTCAAGCGAGAATCAATATAAAAAGTATCTGAGATATTGACTTGTTTAGTGGAAGCTCCCAAAGACAAAGGAGTTACAGATTTTACAAGACAGGCAGTGTCAGTGATATGGGGAGGGTGTGGGCTTTTCCACGACCTCCAGGCAACAGGGGAAACTCCTGAGTGCTGGGGTTGTTCCCAGAAGACAAATTCCCCTTCTTCAACAGTGACCATGGCAAGGGTAAGGGCAGAAAGAAGAATGGGCCCACAGAGAACGTCACACTGTAGATAAACAGGCATTGAAACACCAGGAACAACGAGCGGGGCTGCTGGGCTTCCAGGTAGTGCATTTTGAGGAAGAAGAAGGTCACTTGGTACACCTAACAAAGGAGATTGTTCAGAAGCAGAACTGTGCTTGTTGTGGTGCTGTGTCCTTGTGGCTCCTGCTACCTTTCTTTCTGCTTTGAAGGACTCCCCTTGGGTGTGGAGCTCATGAAATGTAGAGGGGCAGGTGGAAGGTAGATTGCCCTAATTCCCCTGTCAAAACAATGGCTTTGGACAGCAGACAATCCCTCTGCGTTGTGTTAACACTTGGTGAAAGGCCTTTGTTCTGGTGTTATCTTGACATGTGTCAGCTCCTCTGTGGTAAAGGTATAGCCTTCCTGGGGGCTTTGCTTGCCTAGGCGTAAAGCCACTTGTATGAGCACTGCAGCAGAGGATATTCCCAAAAGTTTAGGCCTCAAATCCTCATCTTTTAGCTGCAGAACTTTAGTCTGAGCAGCAAAATAGCATTAGAAACAGAGGGGAGATTTCTGTGCTGCACACAGCTACAGAAAAGCAAGCTGCTGGTGGCCTCTTGGCAGCATCTCCTCTCCCAGGGCAGTGCATTCCTGCTTGGTGAGACCATTCTTCAACCCTCGCCTTTGGAAAGGAGTTGCAGGCAAGGCAACAACAAGGGTTGTACCCAGAGCAGATAAATATTGCTGCTCCTGCTGCAGCAGGATGGATGGGGCTCAGCACCCGCAGTCAGAAGGGCCATCCCCAACGTGCTGTGCCTTTGTGGGGTGCTCACTGCTGCCTGCTCCATTAGGCAACTGCTGCCTTTGCCTAAACACACACATCACCCCTGGGTGGTGAAGCAGGTAAAGGTAGAGTAGCCAAGCTGTCTGGGTTGTTGGTGTTGCATTGCTCAGCTGGGGTGTACCGAGAGCACTCCTGTCCTGGAGGGTGGCTGCTGTAGCTTTGATCCAGTGGATCCAGTGGGCCATGGACTAAGAGACCATCCTAACCTCAGTAAGTCTATCCATCTCTGCCCAGGAGCTCCCCACTTTCCACAGGCTCATGTTTCACTCCCTTGAAAGAACATTTCTGGGAAAATGCAGCAATTCCCATAGATCATGTTGCCCCAGTTTATGGCACGATCTGCAATTGTGCTGTATTCAATATTTGTATACTGCAAAGAATCATGCCTGCAGGACTGGCACTTTGACATTCAATTTCCTTCCAGAGAGAAGTCTAGGGCGATGATTTTTGTTAGAGCTGGCCTTGTTCGAAAATGCTGATGAAGTGAAACATAAACACATTGTGTTGGAATTTCCATGGGAAAATATTGCTGAAGGGTTTCAGCATGCTCGGAATGCTTCTCTTCTGCACTAACAGGGACTCGGTCCTGTATTGATATACATAGCAGCTATAATATTCCAAAGGAAACATTTTAGCTTTATGCAAATAAACAGCAAGGTCAAATCGGAATATACATAAAAACTTTTGTGTTTGTGACTTTTCCACGATCAGGGAAAGCACTGTGTTTCGCAACCTCGATATTTCCTACTGGCAGCAGTTCAACTATATGACCACTACTGGAATTTCTGTTTATCCTTCTAAATCTAAGGTATTTATTTCCTCCTCCCTAATGTTACTAATGAATCTAATGACTCGGCGATAACATGCTGCTGAAATTAAGCACTGGGTAAAAGAGACAGAACACCATAATATTTACTTGGTTTCCAAGTAGGAAACTGGTGGAATTTTACTGTCATGAAAATGTAGAAAGTCTTGGAAGGAACTGCAGGCATTAAACCCAGAAACATGACTGCACATATTCTCATTAATCTAGATGCTCTGTAGAAAAATTAACCCTTAAATTCATACTGCCCCAATCATTCCTGAATACTGTATGGCTTTGATTAAGAACAGCTTGTAATGGCTAATACAAGACTGTCCTCAGCTAATAAAGATCCTGACATTCTTGATGCTATTTTTGCAGTAATGGAAAGGAAAAATAAAAACAAAGAAACAAACAAACAAAAACCCAACCACCTGCTTGCAACTGTCTAGCAAACAGCATGGTTAGGACAGCATTTCAGCTTATCTGTACGTGTATTGTCTTTCTTACAGCAGTGCTGGGGCTTTTAAAAATATGTTTTAAATTTGAGCTCATGGGCTTAAATGACATTCTCTGTAAAGGAATCTTTTCTGAGGATTATGGATCAGAACCTTTAACAGCTCAGGATTTAATGATACGATCCTTGTGGGCATTAATCTCCTTTGTCTTTCACTATGGATTGCTGTAATGGTATGCAAGTTATGTATATATAAATATAAAATAATTCTGTGTGTAGTTGCTGGAAAATTGTTAAATCCATAAGCTTGAGATCACCCTTATCTCCTCTGAAGGGTGCTGCTGAACATGAAACCCAACACATCTCCTCTCCTCTGCAGGTTCACTTCCCTCTCGGCTAACACTGGGCTTCTGAAAGGTGGGGAAAAACCTGGCTCCAGAGCAAGGAGTGATGTCCTCACAGGGGAACAGCTCACGTAGAGTTGGCACACATGGTGTGTGCAGAGCGTGACGTGTGCTTCATAGAAACTATTAATAATAAACTCTCTTAAACCGATAGGCTTGTCTTTGAAATAATTGGCAGCGGGCGACGTGTTTTAGTCATTATACAACGATTAAAATTCCACTGGCTTTCCCCCATTGCTGGTGGTTAGATCGTGTATGAGGTTTTTGACATTATTTTCCTAGAACAGAAAGATTACATAACAGGGCTGGCAGCCTATAAAAATTTCCTCACTCATCATGGGCAGGAAACAGGTTAGCTTTCTTAGAAGGCAGTCGAAGGTTGTAGCTGCCCAGAGAAAAAAATCTGGGGATAAATGACTTCTCTGGGAAGTAGCTGATAAACTTCTACCTGAAACACCACCTTGCACAGAGGAGTTGCTATCGCTCTTCTCCTATAGTATTTTCAGTATCTGGATCTGCTTGGATCATGAGGAAGGCGATGTATTCCTGGGGGACCTTCACAGGAAGAGACAAGTGGGAGAAAGGGGCAGGTGAAAATGCAAGGATGCTTCCCAAGGCTGGGCATGAGGAAAGAAAGAAGCTGGAAACAAAGAGAAAAAGAAAACTAAAAACTGTAGCAGGCAAATTACTAAAGGCTGTGGCTAGTGGGAAAGAGATAGCAGCAAAGAAGGCTGAAAGTGAACATGTGGCTGGGAATTTGCTGAAGATGGGAACAAACAGGAAGGAAGCGGAGGGAGAGACGCCTGCAGGTAACCTTGAAGATATCTCCGTCTCCAGTCCTAGACCTTCTCAGCCTCCTCCAGCTCTGCAGACTCTTGTTTTCTTTAGTTTCTGGAACAGCTGATACAAGTGTTCTCCTAACCATCCTTCAACTAATTTGTTGTCCATTTTCAGCTGTACATTTTTTCCTCTGAAATTTCTGTGTTTCTTTCCCTTTGCCTCATGAGTATTTCTCTTTGCCATTCCTAGATTATCCCTGCAAAGACTCCTGATGCATCTTCTAAAAAGGATGATGTACGTCTGACTTGTACCCTTGTAGGGTGTGACTGTGCTGTTCTTCCACAGATGGGCAGGGGGAGGTGGGTTGTACACGGGTTAATTGTGCAAGGAAACATTTTCCATGTGTTGCATGTGTTGAGGCAGGGTGAGTGCAGCTTGCAAGCCCCCTGCTGAGCAGCTTCCCCATTTATTTGCTGGAGATCCTTGCATTAAACCCGTCCCCGTTTTGTGTCATGTTCCTCCCTTCAGCCCTGTTTAATTTAATTCTAACTACACAGACGTTATTTCACAGAAGAAAGCTAGGATACGTGTGAAAGATAATTTAAGCTAATGCTCTTTCATGCTTTGCTCTAAGCACAACCAAAGCTGTATCCTGAATTGATTTCAGTGTCTCACTGCTTCTGTCCTGGCTTAACTTTCCATGGGTCCTCATCAAATTTAAGTTTTCTTCTGGGCTCTGTTCCAGTTGTCTTTTGGGAAACCTTGTTAACACTTTGTTACTCAGCTTCATCATCTGTAAAAGGCACAGGAAAAGAAACTACTGCCTTGTGCAGCTGTTGTGAGATCAGTTTAACTCTTTGGAGGAGTGGCGGATTGAGTGTGATGGTAAATGCTTTGGAAGCAAGCAGCAGTGAAAAACTTCTCTTTTCATCTCCTGAACTTTAAAGATTCGCTGTCTTGTCAGTGTGCCTGGTGATCAGAGCAGTGGCTTGGTCGCCACGGCTTCTTGCAGACACCAAAGTCGTGAATTCCCATTGCTAATGCAGTGCAGCCAGCCTGAATTTTGATTTTCACCTTTGGACAAAGTAGTGCATGCAGCTATTTGGCCTAGTTCAAGAGCCTTGGTAAAGAGAGGGCCCTGGTCTGCATTGCTACGAGTGCCACACTGTGCGTCTGTGGGAAGCTGTGAGCAGGAGGGAGAGGTCTTACAAGAGATTTTGCAGCACGTTGTCCTGCCAGGGTTCCTGCTGGGCTTGACTTTCAGCTGTGTGCTCCTTCAGAAGATGTCCTTTCTGTAATGCTTTTGTTCTGGCCCAGATGTACTTTCCTTAATGAAAGATTGACGTTCATAAACCCACATTGCCCATGAGAGGATCTGGGATGGTCACAGAAAGATGCAGAAGACGTGTCTGCAGGCTTAGATAGCCCCAAGGAGAAAGGAAGAGAGAAAAAGTGCTTCCCTTGAGGAAAGTGAGAGGTGCAAGTGCTAAGCCTTAAGTAAGGGAGGTGATTTTTTTATAGATTCTGAGGCTTTCTGGGCTACCTGTGAACTATATACTTCAATATGTGGATATTAAAGCGATGGGTCCTATAGAGGAGTGAACAAACGTCAAGCTGAGCTGTTGCTCTCTCTGTTGCAGAGGAAACCGTCTGTGAATTCATTGAGCAAGGAA
The DNA here is from genome assembly GCF_047663525.1 of Anas platyrhynchos. Classification (NCBI taxonomy): domain Eukaryota; kingdom Metazoa; phylum Chordata; class Aves; order Anseriformes; family Anatidae; genus Anas; species Anas platyrhynchos. The sequence continues at coordinate 10,827,716 of NC_092591.1, forward strand.
AATTTTTTCAAGCTTGTAATTGTATTTCTGATCTGGAGCATTCTGCAAGTGATGCTGTGGGGAAGTCTGAGTCACTTTATATGCTGCTGGCCGAGCGAATGTGGGCCGTGGTGGGAGAAGCCCTCCATGGAAGTGACAGGGTGCTCCTGGAGCCGCTGCAGTCGGTGGGTGAATCGCTGGCGTGGGAGAAGCAGAAGGAAGAGGAGTGGCTTGGCCGTGACCAGGAGATGGAGTCCGTCTCCACCTGGCACCCAAACTTCTGGAAGAAAGATCTGGAGGAGAAACTGACACAGTACATGGCAGCCCAGATTCCCCGCTTTGTTCCCACAAGTAACACAGACGAGGCTGCACTAAAGCAGCACCTGAGTCAGCTGGAAACAACATTTCTTCCCAACCTGGAACACAAAAGCGGTTTCTTCAGGGAAGCAGGACTGCTCGTCACCTATGCCCGGTGCTGCCATGCCTCTCTGTCCTCTCACCTGTCCACCCTTACTGACAATAGGCACTGCACCTTCAGCCAATGTCTTGTAGTTTATGAGTGGTGCCTTAAGATGTACAAAAGGTATGTCTGAAGGACTATCCTCTACAGGTTTCCTGTGTCTCTCTATTCTTCAGTTCTGAGCACAATCCCTGTTTCCTGTTAATGCAGTGATTTTCAGGGCATAAAACCAGACAGATCTTGCTGGGTTTAGATTTGCCCAGTGCCTGTTCTATCTCCTGTTCTTTCAGAACCAGAAGCTTTTTAGTTGTACTGCTGCCTCTGTCTAAATCCCTTGTACTGGACGCAGGGTTTTCCCTGATGTATGCAGATACAATTTCTCTGCTGGACTTCTGTTGGACATGTGCACAGAGCCCTCCTTTCCTGAGCAAGCTGACAGGAATTTCTTTTCTCCTATTAAGCCTTTTTTAGCAAGCTCCAGAATGCTCCATTTACTCCAGAATAATTTACTTTTGCCTTGATGTCAGCATTACGCTCTGTGGGCTTCTTTTGTTGTCTCCTTGGCTCACTCGCTGTTTTATCTGGCTTGTAGTCTGACCAGTTCTTTCCATATTTCCTGCACTCAGGCCACAGGAAAAAATACAGCAGATCATTTAATTCGTACCCAAGTTTGGGAAAATGGTTGTGGCTTACTCCGTGATCTGAAAAGCAGCACATCTGGGACCTTCTGGCCCAATGCAAATTCAAAGCTTTCCACCGAGAATTCCTGCAGGTGTCATTGAAGCCTGGAGCTACTTTGCTTTCTTGTGACTTCTTTTTGTTTTGCAATGGTAGATGAGGTGTTTCACTCTCCGTGTTCATGGTTACTTTGCTACTTAACATCTCCAATCTACTGATTCCCTACTAGTTTTCAGTGCCTTGGCTTGTTTGGCTGCTTCCACCCCCACCTAGAGCTTCTCTGTTCCTTGTATTAATTGTACCATAAACACCTGGGCAGCTGATAATCAGCTCATCAGATGGGCTCTTCCCCTAATCCTGCAGGAGGGGGACAGGGTGATGGGTACACATTGGTGCTTGTTGTCCTCAGAGACGTGGGAGACATGAGGCCAGGATGCATCCCTTCTACTGCTACTTTTACGGGTTTAAAATGGTAAAATTTTGGCTTTGGATAAGATTAACAGATTGATGAAATATCAAAAACTTACATGAAATTGGAGGTGAATAACTACTTAATTTAAATATATAAAGAAAAGCTCAGAGACAGGAAAAAATGTGTTATGCAAATGCTGTATTTCTTCAAGAAAATAAAAAAAAAGGCAAGAGCAGCCTGTGACTGTGTTAGGGTCAGAAGACAGTGAAGAAAATGGAAATGAGTAGAGATGCCAGACTGACTTTAGGAAAAATAACAACAGTCTTAACAATTTGGACTCTTCTTAATACAGTTACAACTTTAGTTAATGCTCATGTGTAGATGCAATTATCCTCATCTATAGGTGCTTTTTGCTATAGACCACTTTCCATTCAAGTGGAATATCTTACACTTGTAAATTTCTGCATGTCTGGAAGTGGGCTTGCATAGCTCTGCCCAAGCCCAAGAAGGAATTCAGCAGCAGGAGAGGGAAGGGGAGAGGGAAACAGACAGCAAAAAGCATAATTTGGGCAGCAAATATAGGAAGGAGGAAAAGAAACAGCAAAAAATGCATAGTCAGCAAAAGGGTATGAAAGAGATGTTCAGCCGTGCTGGGGCTGCTCCAGGGCTGCAAACACTGCTGGATGTTTGCTGTGTGCAGGGGGAGCCAGGGGCACAGAGCAGGGTGCCAGGTGGGAGAAGGGCTGCGAGTCACTGGGAAGCTGAGCTCTTGTTTTCTGCATGCAGCAGCAGCGGGATGTGCCTGAGACCCAGGCAGACCTCCCAGCACAGCCTTGCCCTTGATGTACAGAGTCTCGTGTGGATCATTTTGAAGACAGAGGAAAAGTTACTTGCAGTCACCCGGGTAAGAGCTCAGTAGTTTTACCCCAATCTGTACTCACCCCCTCGCAGCCCTCTCCAGCCTGCTAGACTGGCACCGCTGAGGTTATAACAAAGATTATTTCCTGAGCCCAGCACAAGAAAAAAACATGCAGCTGGTGCACAGGGGGCACAGCCCTTCTGTAAGGTCTGAGCCAGGCATCCTGCCTTGCAGTCCCACAGATGACCCCAGTTCAGGGGCTGCAGCATCTCCTTTTCTCAGCAAATCTCCCCCTCTGAGGAGCCTCTAGGCACGTGGTGCACCAGCAAAGCAGGGGAGATGTGTTACAACCGTGGGGAGTTCCAGAGGAAACCATGGTGTCTGGCAATTTCAGCAGGGCCTTCTAGGTTCAAAGCCTACAAATGCAACACCAGAAGTTACCACAGGCATCTTCTCTCTCACTTTCCCTTTCTATTCCTCCCTGCCCCCCCCCTCCCTGAGCAAAGGAGGGGAAACTCCATGGCAAACTGCTGAATCACCTGAGGGGGAAGGCTCTAAGCTGCAGAGATTCTCCTCAAGTCTATTTCCCACTCAGATTTTCATAAACATGGGAGTAGAGGCGCCAGCTGGTGACAATATGCTTAAAACCTACTGCTTTCAGTGTTTGACATTAAGCATCCATGGGCTGCTTCAAATTATTACCCCGGGGGAAGACCACATGTTCTCAAGGGCTGTTTTTAGCACATATTTCAGTGAAGGAAATGACTACACTGGGGTAGTGCCGGTGAGGTTATCTCAGAGCATGCCACTGAGTCACTGACAAAGCCTCCAAGCTACTGACTAACACTGATGAAGAATTTCAGTCTTCTGTGGACCTGAGCTCACTTCATATGGAAAAACAGTGCTTGTCTTTTCTCTCGGCTCAGCAGCATCGCTTATAAAACCTGCTTTATTCCTCAGTTTCTTTTTCCAGGATAGTTCGACACCTCATTACTCCAAATACATAGGGAGCTGACATTGAGCAAATACCCTGAGTTATCTCTGAGTGATCATAATGTGTAACTGTGACTGTAAATCATACAATGCTGGGCTTGCCACTTCAATGGATGACATTTTTCTAAATGGGAAGAGTCTGAGCAGAATAAGCAATAGCCTCCTTTGCCTGTGAATACCTGGCTTTGTCATGGGGAGTGCCAGCCCCGGACCTGTGCAAACTAAAAGCATTTTCAGCAGAAGTGATGAAAGCTGTGACCACATCAGAGGGTGCTGGCTGCTCAAATGCCATGTGGGTTTCCAAACAACTTCCAAACCTCCTTGTGGGGAACGTGGCCAGCTCTGGGTACAGGCAGTGTCACCTCAGCAGTGACACCTCTCGGGCAAGGGGCCTGCATGCCTTCGAGGGTGCAGAGCTGATGAACCCAAAATTACGGTCCCATTGACGGGGTTGTTGATGAGTCACCCCGTCCTTATGTGTTGGGGAATGTGGCACGAGCGAGGGACAAACCTTCCAGTGAGACATCAGGGTTCATTTTAATACTGAGAGGTGGAAAATGAACTTCTGTCCCCTGCTTCTGCGGCCTCAGCTCAAAACTGGTTCTGCCTAAAAGCAGAGATGGCAGGACCAAATGAACAAGGCCGTGCAGTAGTTCTGCCTGCTGGTTTGTCAGTGGTGTGCTCCCACACGTGTTGAACATCTTAGCCAATTCTGACATTTGGTAACGAGGCAGAGGTCACAAGGATGTTAAATTCTTGCATGTTTTTAAAAAAGTGGTGATTTGACAGATGAGAGATGCCTAAAGCACAACCAGTCCCATGTGTTTTCCAAGAGGCAGCAGCTGGCTGGGCCGTTAGCACTGATGGGCTGGCCGTCTGTGGACCTGAAGCTTTTACAGCACGAGGTACCACATCTTGGTCAGAAAGGGAGGACAAGGAAGAAGCTGGAGGTTATTTATGGGCCTGCTTGTTACATTAGAAGTTTTGGTCCCCTCCATGCTGGAGCTTTGGGTTGCCAGTTGCACCGCAAGGGCTAAAAATGGGCAACCTTGTGCTAATTCAGACACTGCCTGATCTGCCTCAACAAGTCATTGCCTTGCAGAGATTAACTAAATGTGTGCTCTGTCCCGTTATGGAACAAGACCTCTGTGTTGGCTTTAACTGACGCATTTCGCTTTGCAGTGGGGCAGGCTAGAAGTGTTTGTGCAGCCCGGCTGGTATCTGTTATTTCAGCACATCACGTTGACACAATTGCCCACAGTCAGGTGATAGCAGCGCTCGGGAAGAGAGGAATTTTCCTTCGGTTGTTTACAACTGCTTATTTGCCTTTGTTTAATGCTTTTTCAATGAATATGGCAGAGCAGTTGTTTTGAATATACTTTTGATGAAATTCTTAAGTGACAATCACAAATTTCCTAATTCATCAGCCAGAAAAGAACAAAGACACAAGGGGAATGTCAGACTGTACATTCTTTCTATTTCTTTGGCGAAAGATGCAGAAATGAATGAGTAAATGAGCCTGGCTTTTGAGTTTAAAGCCTCTATGAAGGTCAGATCGTGTTTTAAGCAATGAGCCCTTTCTCTGCAGCATTAGTTTTGTTTTTATAGTCTATTCAAAATAACACAAGCCAGCCAAGTCTTGGGAAATTTCCCATCCTGCAGCCTCATGGAGCTCATCTCTCTGTGACAGTAGCTCTAAACACTAACCCGACTCCTATTTGCACTCACACGTCCCTGGCTCAAGTGAAGGAATGCTTTTAATTAGTACTGGCTGGTTCATGTGGGTGCTGGCTGGAGCTAGGAAGGGTGGAAAATCTCAGCTGCAGTAGCTGGCAGCGCAGCGCTGTGTCTAAATGTTGTTTTGCTGTGTGGGTGCCTTCATTTGAGCTAAGCTAACTAGGGAAAGCTGTAGATAACCCGAGCTGACACAGGGATGAAAGGGAGCTGCAAATCTTTTAAACTCAAACAAACAACGCAGAACAAAGCAGAACAATGTTATTAGGTCAGCTGGAAAATCGCCAAGCTTTGGGTTAAATGAGACGGCCAAAAAACGGAGGCAGAAATTCATCTAGTCCAAATGCATAACAAGAGAGGCTGGGAAACCCAACTCATTATAAATACCATTGTATCTCAACATCTCAACTGCTTTTTTTTTTTTTTTTTTTTTTTTTTTTTTTAATACATATATGTATCTAGAAGGAAGTAGGGAAAGCCCTGGAAGAAGCTTTTGAGATTGGGAAAACCCCTTGTGCAGATGCTGCAGTTGTTCAGGTAAGCTGGGGGGTAATTGAAAAGCTCACACCCTTTGGGGCAGTCACGTTGTTGCTCACAACTCTGTAGGTATTTGGCAAGATCCAGTTTTGCTTGTCCTGGTCTAGCTCAGTGTGTAACAACCTTGCAAGTTAGCTGCCATATTTAAACTCCATCTCTTTACCCCCAAACCTGTTTTTCTCTTGCGCATGTGTAAGGAAACCTAAACTAACTAAGGAAAGGATGAACCTGAGATTAGCTGGTTCATGCTGAAGCTACATTTACACCTGGATTTCCACTTAACCCTAAGGAAAATGGTGGTGTAAGTTAGCCAGTCCGCCCTCTGTGAGTTCTGCACTGCAGCAGAGTGCTCTTATAAAACAAGAGAGAGCTGCTGGGTTGTGGCAGATCCCCTCATCTGGCAGTGCAAAGGCAGGCAGTGTATTCCCTGCTGGTTAGGCAGTGCGAGGGATGACTCCAGAGCATAACGAAATTGGCTGCTCAAAGGGCATCGCAGAAGCATATTGCAGATTTATGAACAGGCGGCATTTGGATCCAGACCTGCAGGAGGCTTCAAATAAATCCTGGAGTTTACGTGTGGACTCAAGTGATGCTAGATGGAGGTTGGGGCCAGCTGACACGGCCCTCGTATCAGCTGATATGAGGATATCGTCCTCGTATCTCCAACATCTGGCCATGTCTCAGCACAGGTGGCTTTGCTGTGTTGTGTACATAGCTGGCAGTTTCGAATGCTCTGGAGCAGGTGATGAAAAAGCCTGGATAAATTGGCAACTGTTATGAAATTACTGCCTCCTCAATTTTCTCAGGCTGACACCTAAAGATCAGATAGCAAACGAACAAGGTGATGTGGAAACTCATCATCCGTGGTTTCCTGACACTTCGGGGAGCTGTGTTTTATCCCGTCCCTTTTGGTGAACTTTTACATCTGTTGTGAGCAGTGGAAAAATACATTCCCAATGTGAGCCACCCTTTGTCTCGCGCTGATGCTTCCCAGAGCATCGGGAGAGCACGGCACACAAGTCCATCTGGCTGCCTTTATCCATCTGGCTCTCTTCCCCTTGCAAGCTTTTGTTTCCACGGAGCAACTAATGGATGGCGTTAAGCTGCCACCTGCTTGAGCCTGCCCGCTGTGGGATGGGTTTGGGGCTGTCTGGCACAGCCCCAATGCTGCAGGCACCTGGGCCACCAGACGGGGCCAGAGGGGTGAGACAGGGCTTAAAGCACGGCGCTGTGCCAGGCCTGAGGGCTGGAGTTGGGCACTGGGCACCTGCCTTGTTCAGACATCCCCCACAGAGGCCCTGGGCACACCGTTTGGGCTGCCTAATCTTTTCTGGTGGCTGCACCCAAATTTATCTGTGAGGGAGAGGAGCACAGACCCGCAGGTGTCCCCACGGGCAGCAGATCTTGGTGTGCTCTGAGCTGCAATGCTGGACGTGGCAGAGAGTGTTTGTGGGGATAGACTTTCTCCCAAATACAGGACTTTACACCACCCTGTTCATGGCAGAAAAAGCAGTGGTAGCAAATTTGTAGGATCAGGCATTAAAATCAGGCTCCTAAAAATACTTCCAGTCACACAAAACTGAAAAAGAAGTTGTTCCCTAGCAGGCAGAGGGATTTGCAGGAGAGCAAAGGATGGGATGCATTCCTGATCACTGTATAAGGAAAAAAATAGCTTTGGCCCGTTCTCCTCTCCTGCCTTGAATCCACAGATACTCAGGGAGAAGATGGAGGCTGCCCAGCACATCAGCGAGAGCCTAAGCGAGAAGGTGGAAGCTGTGTGCCTGGAGGAGTGCCTGAGCTTCCTGCAGAGGTAAGGGGGTGCTATTTACATGGCTGAGGGCCAGGCATGGCCCTTCCTACCCTGCCTGTGCTTCCCAGGCATGGTGTTTTCTCCTGGCTCCCTGTAAGAAGGAGAGCTCTGCTCTCAGAAGACACGTGCCTTGTTTTCATCCCCTGCTTTCTCACCATTTCTTCTGGCTCCCTTCGTCTGCATTTTAGTCTTAGGCCTCTCCCTCCCTTTGTATCATGTAAGGCAGTAATTGCTAATAAATGCTGCTGGTTGTAGATGAAGCGTTTCAGAATGAGATGAGATTTAAGATCTTTGCTCTGCACATTATAATGGGAAGGAAATTCCTGTAAATCAGAATTGTCCAGGAACTGTTTGTGAGCCTGAAGCTGTGAGGAAGTGGTCAATAGCTGTGGGTTGTGCACGCATGCTGAGGCTTTTACTGTTCTGCAGCTTTATCAGCAAAGCCCGAGTTGCTTCCCAGAAGCAAGTGTTGCAGCAACAGCAATGATAAGACAAATCTCCTGCTTCTAAATCCATAGAAGTGGCACCCAGGCAGTTCAAGGGCTGTCCCCATCCCATCTCTGTGCTCTCTTTCCTCACCAGCTGGGCAGGACAGAGACCATCTTTGTCCTGCTCGAGGTGCCCCCTCAGGGACTGAAACCACGTGCAGCAAAAATACAAGTAACCACAGAATACTTCTCCTGTTGGCTGCCAGATGTGTTACAGAGCATACCAGCTTAAAAATATGTCTTTATTATTATTTTTTTTTTAATTTAGCTATGAAAATGAAGTAAGAAACTTTCTCCAGATTGATGGCTGCCCTGGGATCTCCAGCAGCTTACGGATCCTCGAGAACTGCTGCATTCTCAGGTTAGAAACCAGACCCCAGTGCCACAGGAGGCAAAGTTAATTTTCTGAATTTTCTGTGAGGACATCATCCTGGCCAGCCCCGCCAGGTGCTGTGCTGTGGTTCCCTTCCCATGCCCGATTCTCCCTCGTTAGGAAAGCCTCGTAAATGTTGTGCTGAGACTCATGTGCTTACGTACTTCAAGGTAAGCCCAGGCTTAAGTGCTTTGCTGAATGAAACCCTGCCGAACGCACCAGGCTTTCCCCGGGGCTGTTAGGAAGGAGGGAAGCAATAAAGCACAGAAGGCTGGGGGAGGCTGTTTGCACCTACAAGCTAATTTCAGAAGTGCTTGCAGCAATGGAGAAAACAAGGTTGCTTCTGTTCTTCCTGTGTAAAATTATCTGAGGATCTCTGGAGTCAGCAAAACGCCCAGATCCACCATATGCACAGCGCTTCCTCGACACTGGAGCGCTGCCTTGAGCCTCGGTAGCTGTTTTGTTTGATGTATGTGCACATTGCTGCTGCTGGATCCCTAACTGAGTACTGATGAGACTCTTTTATGTAATTTTTCACAGAGATACTGAAAATGAAGTTACACGATGAGCTTTTCCAGAAAGTAAAATGTCTGGTTTCAAATTGGTGATCATTTTAGCAAGGTTTTGCTGACTTGAAGACTGTTCTGATGGGATGTAATTGTTCGTCTTGTATTTGCAGGGTGTCAAAGGCATACAGGATGCTCACCAACCCTCTCTTTGTCAAGGCCACTTAATGCCTTCTCATTTTTTGAAAATCCCAGCACTTTTACTCATCTAAGCTCACTAGTGATGGGTACAAGTGGCGTATTTATGCACTTGAGCTTTCATGTCCTTGTGACAGCATCTTAATGTGGGCTGTACAAACTACGTGTAGGTATCTGTGGGTCACTGAGACCCTGTGCTTGCCCTACACCCCAACACATGCCAAATATCCAAACATCCAGACAGTCATGATGGTTGTAGTGGGCAGAGTTTTGATCTGAGAGAACAGCCTGATGTGATCTAATCAATTTTTTCCATATCCCTTTTTGGTTTTGGTACAGAACCGCCTGGTGTAAGCTGACACACATTTGCAGTGCCAGCACTGGTCAGGATGCTAAGGTGAAAGGATTTCTATACAGGATGGAAGATGAGGTTACAGAGCATTTTCTGCAGACAGTCACTTCTAAAGTCAAGGTATGGGAGACCCATGTCAGCACTGAATATTTTCATACTGCTGGGCAAGCATCCCCTTCACTTTCATGCCCCAATTTGGAAAGGATTAAAACATGGTTTGATCTTCAGGCCAATACCCTCCTCAGCCTTGTCTGAAGCTGCATATTGACAGCTTCATCTTTTCCAGTTCCACTTGTTTGTAGTATTTACGGTTGTGCTAGAAATAGGTACCCCATGCTTCCCCTGGGGACCCAGACCCCAAGGGTTGAGCTCCACTTGTTGCCTATTCATCCCCTGCAGCTGGGTGTCTTCCTGGAGCAGTGATAATTCAGAGCTAATATCACACAGATACGTTTTACCCAGGATTAGAGCTACTGCTAACCATTTTTTCATGATTTTAGATCTTCTAGGTTTGGGCTTGAGAACTTAATACATCTTTCCTGATTTTGAATTGTTGCTGTCTTTCATGTTTTTGCTTTTCTTTGACATGAAGGAACAGGATGCTGCAGCTTGCGGAGGAGTCTGCTTCTGAGAGCAGAAAGAGCGGAAGCAGAGTAATCCACGTCTGTAGCCTGTGTGGTGTCTCCACATGTGCACTCTTTGACTCTGTCCCTTTTCCTCAGGAAACACTGAAGGATCACTTCAGAAAATGTGACAGTGGTTTCAACCACATCCTTGAATCCTTAAAGCAAAGCTTTTTGGCATTTGGGAAGAAAAAAACAGACATATATGAGGTAAGAAATAACAATAAAGACACAAGTAAGAAAGTAAGAAGGAGATATTATTCAGCAAATTACTAAAACTAGTCCATGAACTTCCAAATTACACAGTATTTCCACATTAATCCAAACTACCATTTTGTCTATCACTAAAAGGGCTTTTCAAGATCTAGTGGTCTCAGTCCAGTTCCTCAGGGTTGGATATCTACTTCACCAGGACAGCTAGGACCTTCCTGTAATCTCAGCAGAGAAACCAAGACGTGAAGGAAGGGGGAAACTGAATATGGGAACATCGGGCTGTCTGACACTGCCATTGCCCCAGTAGCATTATATTGGGAATCCTGATGGTTTGTGATGTGCTTCAAGCTTGGTAGTAAGGCACATTTATCCCTTTGGTAGAAGGGTACCATGGATTGGTGAAAAGTCCACATCCCCAGACGATGTAGTCTCTCGGGTAGAGTTACATATAAAACAGTCAGGGTTAGCAAAGTACAACTGCACAGAGTACCTACATTTTTCACTTTTATGGTAGCCTAAACAATTTGTCTAGTGTCTCACAACATGCTAGAGTCTGGCCCTTAGGAAGATTGGTACCTGGAGTATCTCCTTGTGCACAGAGTTTGAATTCACTGCTGCTGTGCTGTATATGGAGCACTAGGCATTAGCTCCCTTTCTTTTACCCTCTGTGGTCTGCAGGCTTTTTCTTAGTGCTGATTTTAATTAACATTTTGAAATGTGGAAAAAGGTAATGGAACAGAAAAATTGTGAGCCATTCTGATGTTGCTCAGGGCCTGTCCCTGGACGTTGTGTCACATTAGTGCTGCGGTAAGCAGCAGCTCAGTGGTGGAGCGCTACACCAGAGCTGTCTGTCCCTTGCTTTGTCTGTTTTGGGCAGGGCTGGGGATTTCCTGTACCCTTGGACCGCAGCCTAAAACCGGTCTGATTTCCACTGCTAATGAAAATGGCTTTTCTGTGCAGCAGCCCATCTCCCCTTAGAGACATTTGCTCTGCCTCCCTCTGCAGTTACTGCACGGCCTTAGCACTGAGGTTTCTTTGCAGGTTGTGTGTGGCTCAGAAGTGCTCCTGGGACTTCTTTGTGCCCAGCCACAGCTGTGTACCCAGGGGTATGGCCCCGAGATGTGTCCAGCAGGGATGCTCCAGGGAGGCTGGATCTTGCTTTGCAGTCCATCCCAAAGCTATGTGATGGTTAGCTCGGGGCCAAGCTAAGTGTTATTTGCTGCTCTGGAGCAGGAATGTGACCTCTGGCTCTGCCACCTGGTCCCATTGCTTTGTTTGGATGTCTCCACACTCATCGGTGCCATCCACATACTGCATGTGTTAGACCAGGCTTTTTGAAAGGACGCTTAAGCAGTGAAACGGGACACCCATCTACATGGGCAACCTGTCTACATTAGTCAGAATCCTATGGGTATGGTCTGCTGCTTGCTCGCTGTCCTGCTCAGTACAGGGAAGTTAATTTGGGCTTCTTTGCTCTGGAACAGGCCCTCGTCAAGTCCGTGAACATCATCATTATTGCAGAATATGTGCAAGCCCTCCTGACCACTTCCAGGAAACCATCTTCTGAGCAGAGGAAGAGGATTGTCAGCAAGATAGAAGAAGATCACAGGACGCTGCAAACCATCTTTAAAGAGTGCTTAGTAAGTCTTTGATATGGTTATGGGTATGCCCTCTGTCATCCAGATCAGTACCAGAAGAGGAAAAGGCTCTGAAGGCAAAAGAAAATCTTAAGAGGTCTTACCACAATGGCATTTAGCTTCACAGAAATGAAAGTCAGATGTGCTGGAAGACAGCCCTCCCGATCTGCCAGAAGCTGTTAGTTTATAGTTTTGAAATGTGTGACTGGAGCAGGCAAGATTCACACTCCTGACACTGAAATAAGAACAAGCCACATTCCTCTAAGCTGGTAAGATAGCTCCAAAGCTGTCAGCTCCCCCAGGCAAGCTCTTTGTGCCTTGCTGTGTGTATGCAGGAGAGCAATGTGCCTGCGCATCCCAAGAGCTGTGCTCCCCTCTCATGTTTTCCCTCGAGCCTGGGATGATGAACTGAATCAGCTGCTCCACAGCTTCTGGGGCTTCACCTTCTCTGTGGATTGCCCCATATGGCTACCCCTCCTTGGACATGGGATATCTGTGTTGTTATCTGTCCCTCTGGCCTCTTCCTCCCTGCAGGCCCTTCCATGGAAGCCTCTGTCTCAGCCTCGCAGAGCTGGGCTGGTCACTGCATGGCCATTTCTGTGTTTTTTTTTTTTTTTTTTTTTTTCCACACGATGCTGTTGTGGTTGGTCATGGTTGCAGGGAGAAGTGAATCTTCATGTTGAGGTGAACACCTCGCATCATTATGAGGTAAAGGTGTGTCGCAAAAAGGATAGGTAGGGTGTAAAGCATATCCACACCTTTGAAGAAAAAATGTGGAAAAAACACTAGGTCTGAATTGCAGAAGCAATTTTGGTAGCCTAAGAAAGCCTCCTCACTTAATTCACAATCCTGTGTAGCTGGCACACCGTGCTGTCACATGCTTTGCCTGCTTCTCCAAGGGCAGGCACTGCAACACCAACAGCCTGCTCTGCGGCTGCTCCAGCAGGAGGACTGCCTGCACCCCGCTGGCACAGCTCTTCTGCAAGTGCAGGCTGAGAGTGCCCGGGCACTTCATAGGAAAGCTGAACTGTGCACTGCAGTAACCATTGCAAAGGCAGTCTGGTAACAGGACTTAGTTGTAACAGAGCCAATAATAACTCACGGCTGTATTGGTTTTAATAATTCCACAAATTCTGACTCATTCTGATGATTTATGAATTCAAGTGCTCGGGACTAGAAATCGATTTCCTCCCATATGAGACCCGCTGCAAGTCAGCTGTCAGAAATTCTGACTCTGTCCAAGTAATAAAATGAAATCAAAATGATAATTTGTAGGCTCCTCTGAAAAACTCTCAGGCTAATTACAATTAATCCATTAGTTTCATGGCAGAAAGCTGGAAGCTGCCGGTGCTGTTAGCTGCAAATCTGCCTTTCCTAGAGCGATCAAGCACAGACACGTCAGTGCCTTGAGAAATCAGGGCATTGGGAACAGCAGGAGGATTTTTTTCATGTTAACTCTGAAGTTTACCAGTAATGCTGTGCTCAGCATCAGCTGTGGTTGATATGTGCAAGGACAGCTGGTTTTATAATGTAAACGAGATATGAGAAATCTAATTATCTAAGAAAACCCCGTGTTCTGCTTTGGTGAAAAAAGTCTTCATCCATTAGTGCTGTTCTCCTTGTGTCCCTGCTCTGTCCTCTTTCTTACTTGATGTAGAAGCACTAAAAATCTCGGGGAGGAAGTTCCTAAGCAATTTGCAGGGGACAGCCTGATACTCAGTCAAATGAGGGACATGGTTACGCATGCAAAATCTGTGCTCTTCTGCAGGCTGAATTTGTTGTGCAGTTGCTGCACAGGCTGCACCTGCTCCCTGCCCTGCTCTGCCCTCTCTTCAGGCTCTTCCTTCCACTCTGTCCTCAGAACATTAGGAAACACTTTGCTTCTTTCCTAAGAGCAGTGCATGTCAAAGGCACCTAAACGCTGCTGACAAGACACTTCGTCTTTGTCTTTTTAGATTGCACGCTGGTTACCCCGGACCTTTCCTGTCTATATCGTGCTTAACAAAATCTGACACCTTCTAATTAATTAGCATTTTGTAATAGTGAGCTTGCCAAGTATGAAGCCTTACAGTACTGGTGCATGAGGAGCTGAGTACAGCCTGTGCACTGTGCAGAGCTAGACATGCTGTGTGCCTGCAGTGCGGAGGAAGAGAGAGAAGGCTGTCTTCACATATTACTGTTGTGTTTTTTTTTTTGATTTATGTTCAATGCAGAGATGAGCTGCACGGAGAATCCAGCCTGCTGTTTCTAACGCCCCATGGAGATCAGGGCAACCCAGGCTGCTTCTGTCCTAGTTTGGCAGCCCGTTCTCCAGGTTTGCTTTGTCACGGAGTCTCTGTTGACGTGACGGCATCAATAATTCAGAGAAGCAATTTAATTGCATTACCACACCAATGAAAAATGTGAACAAGACCTGAAGCTCTCTCTCGGCAGTTCATCCACATTCTGTTTTCCCCAGCTTTACTAAAAATGATGTGCATTTCTTGCTAGATTTATGAGGCTTTTTTCTTCTTCCATGTGCTCTGCTTTAGAGGGAGCTGGCCAGGCACAGCATCTACCATCCATGCTCACACCCCTCACAGGGTCCAGCCTTGCTTCCCGTTGTTTTTCTGCTACAGGATCTGTGTCCCCTCACCTACTCACCAAGGTCACTTTCTGCCCCTGGGCTTGTTCCAGGGCAGCAGAAATGCTGTCAGATGCTGGCCAGCAGACCTTGTTGTCATGCAGCTACAGGGCAGTACTTATCTGTGGAGGGAAACCATTTCCCAAAGAGTGAGAAAGGCTTAGAGAGGACAGGAGATGTAGGGAAAGGCCTGCTTTGGAAAAGGAACTGCAGAAGGGAATTCTGTGCTGCTGCAGGTAGTCACTGAGCCACCCTGGAAGCAACCCATGGTTTCTTTTCTTTTAACCAGGAGGGAAAACATGCACAGACAGTCCTGCAGAACTCTGAATCCATGGAGTGAGATCCTGAGTCTGATGTGAAGCCACCCTTAACATTGTATTTTGCTTCCCTAGCTCTGAACACACCTTTGCTTTTCTCCCCAGGGTCCCGCAGCTGGTGCCCTCAAGGATCCCATAAAAGCAATTTTAGAACTTATTCAAACTTCCGATGCCGAGGGGATGAAAATAGCCTTGCTGCCCATTCTCAAAGAATTTCCCGACCTAAGGTAAGGTGTTTTACAGGTTGGTTAATTTTGTTTCTGAATGATTATTTGCCACCAGAAGATCTATAGCAGTATCAGTCCTGTGAGATCTTCTCTTTGCAGTGTGCCTGAATGGGCAATTTGCAGGCTGCATTGGTGCATTTTACAGCACTGGCACGTGTGGGCCAAATCTAGATTTCAGGACCATCCTTAACTTGTGTACTTTGTAACTTCCAAGCACTTGGCTTTTGGTTGAACACTTCACCAGTCCTCTTCTAGCTATTGCTATTTCCACATAATCCTAGGTGCATTCAGCAAGAATACACACTGCCATTTCTCTCAGGAAACTGTTAACAGAAATGAAACCCAACTTTTATTAGGAAGATGAGATTTTAGCTAACTGCATTTCTTTCAAATTCTGTTGTTTATCACATCCATCTTGAGCTCTGATGTCTTCTGCTAGTGACTGTATTTTTCAAGTTAACATGATTACAGTGTAGAGCTCTCTGTCACAGGATGCTCTAAAGGCCAATCGTGTGAATAGCTTCAAACAGGGAGCAGACAATTTGTGGTAGATAATTGTCTCAGTGCCTATTTGACATGACAGTCAAGATATAACCCCCAGCAAAGGAAGTCCCTTAACTGCAGACTGCCAGAAATGAAAAAAAGAAAGACAAAGAGATCATGTTATGCTTGGCTTGTTTTCTATAATCTTTTCCTAAGCATTTGTTTCTTTGGAAGATGCAATATTGAGCTAAAAAGATATTTATCTGATGCAGCAGAACAGTTTGTATTCTCTTACTATAAATATATGTGTATACTTACTATGTATATGTATGTGCAAAGGAAATAGAATAATATTATTTTGATCCAATTCTTAGTGGAGAGCATTCTGGTGTGAGTAGATGCACTGTTCTTGATCTCAGTGGATGTCTGTGGGTTTAAAACTGTGTTTGCTGTGGATACATTTTCCCTGCTTGTTAATCATATTGATAAGTCATGGCCTGGTTCAGCAAAGCAATGATATGTAGAACAAAAATCCTAAAGTCCTTCAGATAACCAAAAAGTAACTCCATCTGAGGTAAGAAAAGGTAATACAAATAATACAAAGGCTGTCAAAAAGCACTATGAGCATCTTCCAAGTGTTGGTCTGGCCCAGAAATACCAGGTGATAGGAAGCAAGCTTTTTAACTTGACTCTTTCACTGACCTGCCCTTTTATCCTTTGGAAAAGGGAAGAACATCTGAGTGCCGTGTTGGACATCAAAGACTCGCTCAGCCGAGAAGACAGAGCTGCTCTCTTGAAGGCATTTCACGATAATTGTGGGGAAACAGAGTCAGAAGCAACCTTGCTTTTTGCAGATATAGAAGTAAAACCTAGAAAATATGGACTCTGTGGCTGCTTCTGTATTTAACAAAGGTAGGTGTGTGTGTGCTTGTGGGTAACATGCATACGTGCATAGGCAAAGGCATTCCTACTTATGGGGAGGTGGAATGCCTATGGCTGTAACATCACCTCCCCGAGCTCCTTATTGCTATATACACTGGTTGTACTTCCCTCTTTCTAGCTGCAAATTTCCACGTCATGAAGCATCACGCTGTAGGCAGTGCGGGGAACTGAATGCTCAGACGTGTGATTCAGGTTACAGCAAGGACAAGGGAGAAGACAAGGCTCTTCCTCCTCATTCTTCCCTCCTGTCTGTGCCTCCCTGCAGAAGTGCTCCTCTGCAGCATCCCCTCCTCTACCTCCCAGCCCATGTGCAGGGTCAGCCAGGCAAACGCTGGTGCCTGGCAGGGGAATTCGGAAGGGTTGTCCCCTCAGAGGCTCCCCTGCTGCTGTCCCTGGTGCAGAGGGGAGGGATATGTCAGCCCCACAGCTTCCCCCTCTCCATGAGAGCTCTGTTAACCAAACTGGGCTCCATCCTGCCCAGATGGCTGTGCTGTGCTGCTGGCACTTGAGGTAAGTGCAGAAGGCAGAAGGGATAGAGGTCAGAGGCATGGCTGTCTCTGTAATGTCTTAAATTGCCTCAGCGTGAACTGCCGGGCTCATCTGGAGCACCTGCAACCTCTTCTATACATTCTATATGCGCAGTCTGTACTGCGTGTTGCAGTCCTGTTCATAGATCTCCAAATCACCAGGCACCTTTAAAGGCCGTTACGTCAGTCCTTTGGGTTTCCCAAGTGATTCTTTCACATTCACAAATTACTTTTTTTAGGTGGCAAGCTGCATCAGATCTTGAAACTAAGCAGGTCCTCATGGTTTAAAAATAGCTTTTAGTGGAGAGCAAGCAGCCATTTGCTTCACTTTAAATAATCTGTAGCTTCTTTTTAGTCCAAATTTGCCTTGCTCCAGCTCAGAGCAAGATAATTTTGTTTAATCTTTGCCAGACCAGAGCCCTCTCATACCAGAAATCCCTCTCAGTTAATATTTACAGATTGTTATCAGTCACCTTCTGTTGGATAAGCTGAATAGACTGAGTACCTCAGGTTGGAAAACACAGTCCCTTTCCACCTCCTCCTCTGCTCTCCAGTGTCACCATTTATTTATAGTTCCCACGTTAGCAGATCAAGGATGAGTTACACAGAGCTCTGACCTGGGGCCTCCAGGCACAAGCAGACAGCAGGTTACCCTGTTAGCCGGGAGAGAAAGCAATTAGAGAAACAATAAGCAAGCACACGTTCCCTTCCTAATGAAAACTGGTTCCGATATAATTAACTCGCTATCAGCCACCCACTTGTACACCCTCCTTTAAAGAAATTACCCATAGCACCACCTTTGCTTTAGAAAAGATACTCAGGAACATGTTTTTAAAACACTGTAAATCACTTAATCTGCTATTTGCTGAAATCCCCTGGGTAAATAGGCCCCTAAATCTCAGAACTGGCTGTGCTGCAGTGCGGTGGAAGCATATGTGCAGCACAGGTTGGTAGTCTCAGCCAGGCTCACAGGTAGCAGCAATAGTGAACTGCGGGAGGGATGTGCTTAAAGGAAGGTCACCTTCCTCCCTCCATCCTGTCCCCTTCCATCCTGTCCCCTCTGTTTTGTGGCCGTGCACTGGGGCATGACCTGCAGGTACACCAGCCCCTAAAAATCACCTGCTTTTTCCCAGTCAGGCATGCAATATTTGTGCATATTTGTCCCTTCTGTAGACACAGGTGGGAGGACTTTGGGAACTTGTTATCACTGGTTGTTTGGTGTTAGCATGAAATGACCTCCCAGAAGAGGAGTGAGAAGGTTTGACTAATGTGGGCAGAGAGACACAGGGATGCTGCCAACAGCTGCGGGCCCACAGATTGCATTAGCCAGAGCAGCCGAGGAACTGGAGATTTTCAACATGGAAACATTGATACAGCTTCATTCAGGACCCTGTGAATAGGAGGGATGTTTTTGCCATTTGACTCTTGCAAGTGCTCTGATAAGTGCTATTTAATACACAGCTTTTTTTTTTTTTTTTCTTCCACTCAGGCCCCCTGTGAGAAACACGAGGTTCTCCCTCCCATGTGGCAGCATCTGCGATCACAGCTCCTTGAGAGCTTTGGGGACTAGTGCAGCCGGATGCACGAAGATGCCTGGCAGCTATGGAAGACAGAATTCCTGCGCTTCTGCAGGAAAACCACACAGCCCAAATCCTAATCTATGCAAAGTCCAGGTGGAAGATGATTGGGGTATGGCAGAAAGACATTCCTTCAAAATTGCCTGGAGATTGCTGCTTAGCAGAGTCCCGGTGGTTATTCCAGGCTGTGGCACCACGGTGCGTAGAGGAGGAAAGTTCCTCCCTGCCAAATTTTCATTTTCCCTCCCTTGTTTCACACAGTCTTCCATGTAACAAGGGACTGTTGCACCATGCAGTGTCCTAGCAGGTTACATGGCATTGCAACCTGCCCCATGACCCAGGACCCACTGTCAGGACATCCTGCCTAGCCTATGGGAGCACGGAGCATGGATATGGGGCAGGCTGGGGCTGTGGGCTCGGGCACGTGGATCCAGCCCCCATAAAGCTGAGGGGGCTGCCCCTTTCCCTCGCTCCAGACATGCGAAGGCTGCGATCTGCTTTGGGGGCAGCCTGCCTGGGGGAAATGCAGCCTCTCCCTTCTCAAAACAAGGTTGAAAGCCCCAAGAGTAGGAGCAGGGGACAGCACTTGGCCTTGTGTCATTTCTTTTCAGGCTGTAGGATGCGTGCAGCCTGACATGGCTCACGGCAGCCTCCCTGCTGTGCTGGCTGTGGGACGGGGAGCTCATCTCATATGAGTTTCACAGCTGGCTCTGGAGCAGAGTTTTGCATTCATTTTTATACCTCAGTTTTCTGGAAATTTCCTCCTGCTGTGGAAAGCAGCTCCTTTGGAGAGGGAGTAGAAAGCTTCATGGGAAGTGGGCAGTGAAAGGAGTTGTTTGTCCCAGCCTCTGGGCAAGGTCTGTGCTGTTTTCAGATGTAAATAGGCAGTTCCTCTGGGGAAAACACCAAGTTTTCTTTCTAGTTATCTATGGGCTGGCCACAACCTCCGAGCTGGATTTGGTTCAAGGCCCTCCTTTGCTATTGTGTTAATTTAGGTCATTACTGTCCTGCTCTTCTCTGGCCGTGTAAACAAGCGAAAAAGCTCTGCTACCTCAGACGTGCTGGTGCTTTTCTGAGTCCTGTTCGAACACAGTTTCTCCCCCTCATCTCCAGGCACCAAAAGGGGTTCTTGCTTAACAAGAAGAGGGGCTGGTTTGTGAGGATGGGGACATGTCTGGCTTGGGGACTGTGGGTTGGTGCAGGCCTGTGTGGGTACTGCCATGCTTTGTAGAGCCATGCCATGCCATGCCATGGCCTGTGAACCTGAGGGAGCAGGAGCAGGTTTCTGATTGCCATGAGCATTGCTTCTGGCACAGCGCTGAGCATGTGAGTCACAGGCCCAGGAAGGAGCAGGCTGAATCACCAGGAAGCACTGTGGGCTCTCAGTTGGGCATCATAGTAATCCGTCATTAAAAGCAGGACCAAAGCGTTGGGTGGACGCCCATGGCCTGCCTGCCCTTCCTGACTGCACATCTGCTTCTAGGGCCCAACTGAGGCACCTCTCATGCTTTATAACTGCCCTGCATGGTTCAGTTACACATGTCCAGGACATGGAAAGGCTCGGTGAGGCTGGCGAGGAGCTGCAGCCTGGCAGGGTGGGTGCGGGAGGGCTTTGTGGGGTGGTGGGTGCCTGTCACCATGTGCAGTGCTGCGCTTGAAGCAGTGACGGCCCTGTCAGGCAGGCCGGGTCATTCATCCTCCTGTGCTGCCTAATTGCACATTTTTTCAAGGGCAGGAAGTGATTACAGCCCCAACTTTGTGACAACAGGATTAGAGTCAGCCTGTGTTTATTGGAATTTCAATCAACGAACCTTCCAGAGGAAATAAATAAAAACCCCTCTGACATTTTGATCGCGTCTGGTCTAAAAATAATTCCACCGCACTTGAAAGATTCCTGCCACAGACGTTTTGATTGCTGCATGCATCTCCTGGGTTTGACATTCACAGGCACCAAAGGGTATTTTCCGCTGGCTGGCCGGGGCTGGGAGCCCTCGGGGATGCCTGGCTTTCCACCGGCGTGTGGTGTCCAGGTGGCATCTCCTGCTCTGCACGTGTGTGTAGAATGAACACCCCTTTCCGTGCGGTTTCTTAATGGCAAATTTCTCCACCCTGTGCATGGCATTAAGTCGTGGACAGAGCAAATAAAGGCTTCAGTTCAGAAAGACAACCTGGGGCGAGGAGATTTGTGCACGAGGTCGAGCTCTGGTGGCATGTGGGAGGTTTTTTTGACCTGGGGCGCTCTCTGGGGAGAGGATGGGGAGAGGGGGGCCCAGCAGATGGTGAGGGAGGAACATCCTCGGCCACCCGCAAGCCTCCAGGAGCGAGCAGATGGTGTGTGGGGAGGCCCCCAGGGGTCTCGGGAGGGGAGGCAGTGGGGGGTCCTGGGTCACACAGAAGGGGAGAGCAGAGGGGAAACTGCCTGGGGAGGTCAGGCAGGGAAGGGAAGGCTGTGAGGATGGGGACTGAGTGATTTCCCTCATGCTGTGGGGATTTTAACCCACTTCGCTGTGAGCCCTGACATTCCCAAATGAATGCCATGCTGCTCCTGGTGGTTTGATGCTCTGGCTTCTCACAGAGTTGCTTGCCATCACTGCCTCTCTGCTCCTGCCCACAAGGTGAGCAATGATTTCTCACCCAAGCCCCCACACTGCCCCGGGCTTGGGTTTGGCCGCTTTGAAGTGCTGCACGCAGCAGAGCCTCGCCAGCCACCCCGTTATTTGAGATCCCGTCTCAAAGGGTCACCTTCCGTGCTTGATGCTGAAGGCAGTGGAAAACAAACACTCATTAATTACGCTGCAAGGTCTAGGGAAAGGCCTGACATTTGCTGAGGTGCCACCTGTGCTTCCCCAGTTTACCAAGCAGCTTTGCCAAGGGTGTGTGACGGTGCAGGGAGGGCATGACAGTGAAAAAGCAGGTAGGGCTGAGGATTTGGGACATGCCGGCTTCTGTTGCATAGCAAATGTGCACAGTGAGAATAAATCCCCCAAACCATGACACACAGTTGCTTGCCGGCTGCCAAATTTTATAGTAAATTGGGTTTTATTCCATTGCCTATGCCCTCCCAGGAGAAGTCTGATGATGCTGGACACTCATGCACTGACCAACGCTGTCCAGAAAAACCCTCACCCGTCTTCGGGGCTGTCCAGCACCCAGCTGGGGAGCGGTGTCTGACCCACGGGTGGGGACAGGGACACACGAGGGAGTGCAGCAAATGCTAACCTGGCTAATTTCCCCGTGGAAATAGCTGGCACATCGCTGAAGCTTGCTCAGCCTGATTTTAAGGAACCTCTTAAATGTTTGCCTTCACCCCAGCACATCCACGGCTGTGGGGGCAGCAGGAGGCTGCAGAGGCACTTGCTGAGGCCTCTCGCTCTGCACCAAGGGGCTGTGCTGGCAGCCTCCCCCAGCGCCCTGGGGACAGACGGGGCTGGAAGGGCACACAGCTGGTGCCATCTAGTGGCTTTCGGAGCCACCTGGTTCATAAAAGCCGCTGGAGGCCCTGGGAGCTGAGGGAAGCCGAGAGGAGGCCACGGGGTGCAGCGAGGCCGAGCTGTTTTGGGGGGCATTGCTCCCCTCTGGTAGCCGTCGGGGCTTTAGGATGGGGTTTCACACTCGGCTTCACCCGGTCTAGGGCCGTATCGGCACCAAAAGACACATTCCTGCCTCCATCCCTGTGTCTTCCTACCTCCTCCCATCACCTCGTGCTGGGTGTTGTGAAGGGCTATTGGTTTGTGAGCATTTAAAATAAAGGGAGGGTGGTTGAATCAGCTGCTGGGACAACCCTTGTGGCTCAGGGCTGGCTGAAGGATTTGCAAGGGGGCAGAGCAGCAAGGAGGTCCTGGAGCAGTTTGTTATAGCACAGAGACTCGCAGGGGTTTGTAAAAAATGTAAAGCAAATCTTGGCCAACAAATGAGTATTTTTTTTTTTTCTTTTGCTGGGTTACATCCACTGATCTTTTGTTTCTCCTAACAAGATGGGCTTGTGCTGTGCCAAATGATGTCATTTTCTTCCCCAGCGGCCTGCCCAGTGTTGAGAAAGATCCGAACCTCCATTTCCAGCTGCTGGAAGGGAAGCTCAGCACGGGGCGGTGATGGTGGTGGTGCTTCTCTTTCCTGTGTGCAAAAATGGTGTTCAGAAAACCCCCAAGTCTCCGCAGCTCAAAACCCCCCTCACCACCCGGAGGGCTGGAGGAGGAGGTGGATTTGTCTGGGTGCTGGCAGGAGCAGGGATGTTTGATGCTGGGGTGTGCAGATGCAGCCATGCAGCCCGTGGCCCATTTTGCTCACCAGATCTAATCCAGCACATCCCAAATGTGGGACAAAAAGCTGGGCCAGCCAGCTACACCTCCAGGCAAGGCGGTTTCAGGGCTACCAAGCTGTTTTAGGGCTGGTCTGTCCGTGCAGCCCACGGTCCTGGAGGCAGCCCCCGCGGCTCCGAGGCCACGCGTGTTTCGTGGCGCTTTTTGCGGGATGTCCCCCGGGTTGGGGCCACCTGCCGGGGTGTCGCTCCCGAAAACGGGTGCTCTGCTGTCCCCCGGTGTCGCGGCGAGGCTGGGAGCAGCCGCTAGGTGGGGGTAGGACCTGCGGGAACCCGCGGAGCCCGGCGGGCTGGGGCTGCTCCCTGCCTGCCCCTAAATGCCCCGTGTAAGGCACTTAGGGCTGCTCCCTTCCAGCAGAGAAACCCTCATCCCGCTGCCAACCAGCATCTGTGGTTCTTGACCCGGTCCCACGCTCTCCCAGCTTAAAATCACAGCCCAGAAAGGGGGAAAATTCTCTTTTTGTGCACCCGCAGGACTGATGCCCACGTGTCCAGAGAGGGAATTAGGGTGGTGCTCGCTGCTGGTGCTTCAGCCCCGGGGGGGCCAAGGGGAGAAGTGCCATGTGAAACACTCTTCAGTGAGCCAGAGCCCTAACCCACAGCAGTTTCTTTATTAGACAGCTGGCCCTGGCCATTAGGGATGTAACGGGGAGCTTTCTCTTCTGCTTTGTGCCCCACATGGTCATTAATATGATGCTAAACCCAGTTGGTGGCTCCTCAACAAATTATTAAACAAAACAAGCACAGAGAGGCATTCAGGCTACAAAAATAAAAATTTCTGGGAGATATTTTCCCCAAGACTGCATGATGACCGTGTGGGCCACGATAGTTCTGTGGATGAGGTTTATGCCTATCCGACACTTTTTGCAGGGAGGAAGGTGAGTTTGGGAAACAGCGACTGCAGGAGTGAAGTGTCCACATCTTCAGGACATGAGGATCCTCATCTCTGTCCCAGGGGTGAAGTGTCCTCATCCTCAGGATGTGAGGATCCTCCCACAGCAGGACCCACCCAACAGACCCCTTGCGCTGAGTCCCCCCAGGAGGTAGGTCCTGGGGGGCTCCTGCCCCGTGTGAGCTGAACACCAGGAGTGGAGGTGAGAGCTGTTAGTGTAGCAGCCACAGCCCTGCCACACCAACTTTTTACTTGCTTGAGGGCCAACATCTTGTCCCCTGTACCCCACATTTCCTCAGTTAAGCTATGTTGCTTCTTTCAATGTTTTCTCAGGCATCACTCTTTCTGGACAGTCAGTTTTCCTCTCTGTTTTCCTTCAGACTCTGGATGTGGATTGCCCAGACCGGACACTGCACAGTAGCTCATCCTCGATGATGACAGCCAGAGCAGGAGAGTTACTTTCCATGCTGTGAAGGTGTCAACTTGTTTTTGCAAGTCCCAGCTAGAGATTTCCTTTTTTTCACAGCAATGTGTTGACACAACCCATTCATGACCCTTTATTACTCCAGAGTGTTTGTATTTTTGCAGAACAGGCAATTTCCTCTCCTTACTTGTGCAGTTGTTTATGTCTGTGTCATTGTGCTGAGCAGTGCTTGTTCTGGTTGAATTGTATCCTATTGATATATATTTTTTCCTAGATAACTGCAAGATCAAATCCTGTCCCCTACCCCAGTCACCCTGCTTGCAGTCCCTGAAGCTCTCATGAGCATCCTCTGCATTTTGGCACCCAAATGCTGAATGCACTTGGCTCAGAGCAGACTCCTGTGGCCACACACTCAACACCTCTGTGCTGTTTTGCTCTCTGACTGTGAGTCTCCATCCAGGTTTGTGTTGGCATGGAAGTCCCAGTTTTCTTTCTCTGGAAGCCTCCGGTTTATTTAGGCTGCAGTTGGATGCACAGTTTGTTAGCATTATCTTATTTCATTTACTTTTTGGCAGTGCAGCTGGCATAAGCAGTCCTCTCTTCTCCCCTGCCTGTGCTGGAGCAGCCGTGGGGGCAGATCCCAGGGCTGTGTGTGCTGCAGGGGGCTGAGCAGGGGGCAGCGGGACGGGGGGGGGCACAGCCTGCTTAAACCACGGCTGCTGCTGGAGCAGATGCACCTCTGAGCACTTACAGCTGTGTCCCGTGGTGCTTTTCCATCCCTTGGTAATGGCATCTGTGCTTTGGCTTTCCAGTTGCTCCCCAGGTGCCACAGTTTGACGTGAATCCACTGGAATTTAAATAACTGTTGTTTTTTATTCTGTAATTCCCTCTTAAAGTTCAGGGGATTAAAGAATTTATGAGTCAGCTGAATTCCCATCACACCCCACATCCCTCTGCTGCACTGAGAGATTTCTTCATGCCTTCAGTATAATTTCCTGAGGAGTTTTCAACTCCTCCAAATTCCACTTTCTTCTTAGACTGGCCTCCCCCGAGGTGTCTCATCTGTATATGCTGAAACCCACCCCCGCTGACTTCATTTTTCCCAGCTCCTCCTGTCCTGAGGAGCTTTTCCCACCCTGGTCCCTAACTTGCCATCCATCATCTCACCTTCACCTCGTCCCTGTCAGCCGGTCCAGAAGGGGGCCAGGAAGTGGGTGCTGAGCCCCGTGTGCTCTGTGCGGGGGTGAGGAGCACATCCTGCAGTGTCCGTGGACATGTGGATCAGAGGGGGCTGGAGAGAAAGTGGAGGGAGAATCTAGGAAAGCGAGGTGGGATGTAAAAAGAGGTCTGAGAAGGAGGAGAACCCATAGCTGGGGGGCAAACAGGCTGCCTGGTGCACATGGCTCCTCCATGCGGGGGGACACAAGAAAGGGGAAGGAAGGGCTGGATGCTGCAGATGGGATGTAGGCAGCACGGGGCTGTTTTGGGAATAGGAGACACCCTGAGTGGGTGAACTTCAGATAAATCCCTTTGGCGGCTGAGCTTTGGGTCGAGAAGTCTGCAGGATGCTCGAAGAGGCTGGTGGATGGATGGCATGCACGGCCCTGGGAAGAACTGCTGGAGGGCAGCACTACTGCAGCTCCCATCTTACAGCTGTGGCCCTGCTGCTCCGTGCCCTGCCACGTCTTGCTGTGCTTGTCTCGTTGTTTTTGGGGTGGTGTTTGTCCTGTCCTGCTGTGGAGCCATGCACAAACACAAACTGCTGTCAGCCTGGTCTTCAGTGGAGGTTGAGCTGCCAGACCCATTTGGGTTGTGGTGTGTGCTTAGGACTTTCCCTCTCCAACCCCAGCAGAAAGCTGGATTGAAGGGCTGCCGGGGCTGGAAGGCTACAGGAAAAGCAGCGATTCCGGGAAACCACGTGGCCGCCTCACGCTTTTGGAAACAATCAGCGCTGCCAGCCATGATGCAAGCTCAGATTTCTGCATGCTTTAGGGGCCTGTGTGAAGGCTGTAGCTACTGCAGAAGGCAGATTAAGTCAGAGTCATTTGTTTGGAAAAGTCGTGCCCTTCCCCAGGGAGAGCCTCCGTCCATGGAGGAATGACAGACAGCTGCCTGGGGGGGACAGCACGCTGGTTTCGCTCAGACACTGCCTGATTTTCCTTCTGTGTAAATGCAGAGATGTTTATGTTAGCCTCTGATGCTTTGCACAATACTGGATTCCTAAGGTTTCAGCATCGCTGAACTTCTCTTTTCAACCCAGAAATGCTTCAGCTGGACGCCCCCTTCTCTTGGCCATAAGCGAGGCTGAGGATGAGCTCTGTGGCTGGCCCAGGTTCCCTGGGCCTGCTGCACCCCTGAGCTGCTGAGCTCCTTGTGCTGTGCAGAGGGAATTTCTCATGAAATGAAGCAGTCAGAAGGGATTGCCCAGTCCTTTTCTATGCTCTGTTTTTGGGTAACTCAGCTCTCAGCGTTGCAGAAGAAGCTTCATCTCCTGCAGGGCAACCAGTGGTGGCGTGGCTGTGCCTCGTCCCTCAACATCAGGATCCTCACGTGTGAGCCTGGCAGCTCTTGGAGATCTTCCAGTAGGATTTTCGACATTTTTTCCAGGTCTGTCCACCATGCAGAGCCACCCACCTTATTCTTCTGCGGAGGAGGCATCTGGAGAGCAAGCTCACAGCTGGCCCCTTGGCTTGGACAAGGCTGCACATCTGCATGGCCGACTGAGGAGCAGCTGCAGGCCAAAGCCAGCCCCGTGCGTGTGAGCAAGGGGCACAAGCACTTTCGGTCACATGTGGCTTGCCTTGAAGAGCAGCTGCTGTTTGAAGAAGACAGGCTCTGGCCGAGGCTGTGAGAACCTCTGTTTATAACTGTTCCTGTTAGCAAGGAGTCACTGCAGGTCAATGGCAGCGGCCTTCTCCAAGTGTTGCAACATCTCCTGCGGCACCATGATGCAGCTCCCTTTTGCTTCTGAGAGGTGAAGGGCTCTCTAAAAACACCCAGAGCAAAGGCTGTCTTCCACCTGGACTGATGCCTCCAGCATCTCCCCCAGGCTGTGCTGTGAGCTGTCAGGGTTGAAGGCAGGGGCAGCACCATGTCCTCTTGGAAAACCACTGCTGCTGGCCAGAAGGATCCCCACCAAAGTCCCTCTTGTCTCATTTGCTGACAACACCTGCAGGAGAGGGTTGTCCCAGTGAGGGAAATATTGCCAGCAAGATGGTCCCGTGGAGGAATCTAGAGCATGTGGCTGATGAACAGAGCCTGCAGAAGCTGGGCTTGCTTATCGTGACAGAGGAGGATAAAGGACAACTTGATAGCAACTTGTGTGGAGAGTGTGGCTGATCTGTGACGTACCATCCCTTCTCACCCACCTGGAAAGAAGTGGGAGGAGAAGGCTCTATGGCCTTCATCTGAAGCATTGCTTTCCCAAGCATGAAGCAACAGGGAGGTTGATGGAGCTGAGACGGGGTCAAAAACACTCTTGTCCTCCCGTACATTTTAAACATTGACCTATTGCACTAAGAGAAAGGGCAAAGAGAGGGAAAACATAAATAAGAGTTGACCAGAGAGGTTTGCAACTCCTCACAGTCACAATTTGTTTTTATTCACCACACGCCATGGTGGGATGGGACCAGAAGGGACAGCCAAAGTCACAGCCAGGGACCAGACAACGGCACGGTGGAAGGACAGGAATTTCCTTGTGCCACTGGATGGCCCTTCCCACTCTGCAGCTGGCTGGCGTCGAGGACCCACATTTTTGTGTCACTTAGTGGGACGTGAGGCCTCCTGAGAGTCTGTGGCAAGGGTGGAATTTCCCACAGGGCCCTGGTTTCATAGGGCATTGAACCAAGAAGAGATGCTTGCTTGGGATGTTTGTTCTTGTCGATAGGGCTGGAGCATAAACACATGTCCTAGCTGCAACCAGGGACACGAGGCAGGCTCCAGGCTCGCATGAACCAGAACGCCACAGTGAAAAGATTTGAGTGGGCTATAGTTGACTTGAATTTGTAGAAGTTTTTTTCTTGTAAACATTTTCTGTGTTTAATATAGCATCAGCCATGTTTTGTTTTTCCACGGGGTGACAAGAAGAAAGAGCACAGAAGATAATTTTTGGGAAGAGCCATGAAGGGACTGATTTACCAATCTGACTTCCCAGACTTCTTTTGAGCTCGCAGCTGAGTGTAATTGAGGTTTGGCAGGGTCTGTATTTAAATAGCAGTGTCTGTATTTAAAAGCACTTGATGTTGTTTTGTTCCTGTTGCTCCCTCTCCATCCTTTCTGAGTATAGCTCAGCTTTTAGCAACCACAGCATCCTACACTGGGAAGCTGCTTCAGTCTAATTACACACTCTGTGAGAAAACACTTCATTTTTTCTGGCTTTGGGTCTTGCGCCTACTACCTTCATCTGATACTTTGTGTGTAGGAAGAGACAGTTTTTCTCTTTCCACCCTCTCTAGTCCTCGGTTATTTTGCAGATCTCCGTTCTCATTTGTCCCATTTACAGCCTAGAGGATCCTGTTCAGAGCTCTGCCATCCCTCTGCTAACCCCATACCTCTGCTCTGGACCTTTGCCACTTCTGCTGCCACCTCTGAGATGGAGGGACCCAAACTGCACACAGCCCTTGAGCTGGGGCTGCCCTGACTTTGTGTTGTGGCACAACTTCTTGTTCCTGATACATTCTTCTTTTTTTTTTTTTTTTTTTCCTCTGTTAGTAACTCCCACCATTTAATTTAAGGTTTCTGCTCACTTCCTTGCGTTAGGTATCATTCCCACAGAGCTGTCTGCCCAGGATGTCATCCAGCTGCCCTGTTTTGTATGTAAAATAAGGATTTTGCATCCCGTTGCCTGGATCTCCTCTGTCACCTGCCATTTGAACACCTGCTTGCTCTGGCTCATAAGGCCACCTGCCAAGAATCAGCTGGTGTCACCTGCGGTGCTGTCACCCACCTGTCCGCCCCATGCAGGTTCCTGCAGAGATCTCAGCGCAACCCCAGTGTGAAAATGCTCCTTATTTCCTCTCTTTGCTCTGTTGCTTGTCCCTGTGAGGACCTGCTGCTCCCTGAGAAGCAGGGCTGACTTTTCCTGGTGCATCTCTGCTACCTCTATGTCCACTGGCTCCATCTTCAGTGTATGACCTGCCAGGTGTCAGCACTACCCAAGGGAGGGGACGCGGCTCTGACCGATGTGCATTGACAAGGGCGGTCAGCGTGGGGACAGACAAGGCTCCCAGAGCCTCTGGGAGGTCTGTCCATGCAGATCCCATTCACAAGTCTGCTCATCTCCTTGTTTCAAACATGAATGGTACTTCTGGGCCTTGATGTTCATGTGGCAGAAGTGGTTGGAGGCTGTCCAGCATGTCCTGCGTGTCAGACACTGCTGTCATCATCCCTCTGGCACCAGTCTCACCACCAGAGGACACAGGGGGCCTTTCTCCATCCCCACATTATCCCGGACCATCAGATCTCAGCGTGTGGGGATCCTCCTTCTTATCTCCAAGGCTAAGAGAAAAAGGTTTCTTCATAAGAAACCAAGGCAGGCAGGAAGCACAGCTGTGGAAGGGACACACAAATGGCAACCAAGCAAAAAACTCAGATGCTCTTCTGGAGTTGCTTCATGGTGGAAACTGTTGTTCTGGTTTCTATGGGGAAATGGCCCAACTGTGAGTGGGAGGAGGTGCACATGGCTGGGGATGCCACTCACATGGCAGTCAGCCTCTGCTGCTGTGCCCCACGTGAGGATGACCTCTGGGAGCTGCTGCTCACAGCACGGCAGAGCCCACAGGCCTGGGAGAGCAAGGTGTGGGCAGCTTTGGCCCAGGAAGGTGATTTAAAATGTTGGATTACCTTAAGCCCCAAGAGGAAAAATTGCCCCCACATGGTACAGTTTCTTCAGTTGGGTCCCTGGGGCCTGGGTAGTGTGGGGTGCAGCTTGGGCTCTTCTCAGGCTGCCCCGCATGGCTTGGCTGATGTGTTTTCCTTGGCTGAGGAGACGCTGGCTTTTCTCTGCCCTTCCCTTGCTATCCAACCCTCAAACACAGTGACCCCTTACCAGAATACGCCAAAGTGCTCCCGGAGGAAAATTGTGACCCCAAACACATTAACTGGCTGGAGTTAGCTTCCTGAAGAAAAAAGATGGTGTTTTGAGACCTAATGGCCTACAGACAGAAGCACCTTCTCTGCCTCATCCTTGATCCAGCTGCCACAACCCTCCAGGCCAGCAGCACAGGGACACTGGCACCATTTAGAAGTTACTTTACACTCTGGCCCAGATGGGTTCTCTGGTGTTTGAGCATTTGGGGACCTGGGTATTTGGTGAAGGAGTACTGAATTCTTTCATGGGCTTCCTGGTCTTCTGTGTTTCAGTCTCAAAAGGGAATCGGAGGACAAATCTTCTTTGGCACCTTCTTGTGCATATGTGTACTGACCAAGTTTGTAAACCTTGCCCTCAGGAACCTATATTTCTGCAAAATCTGAAGTGAGACTGAGACTCTGGAGAGACAGAACATATGAGGGGAAGCAGTTAGAGCTGAGATGGGTGTGTGTGTTGCAGACATCCTTGCTCAACGTGAGGAGCAAGGGGAAGAACAGACATGGCCGGGGAAAATAGGAAACTTGCTGTTAAATGCTGTGATGTTAGCTCACTGGTTTTCTTCAAGATTTCAGATAAAGAAGTGAAAAAAGTGAAATGGGTCAAGGCAGAAAATAGGGAAGCTCATAACTGCCGTGCAGTCAGTGACAGTGACACAGGGAAAGTACCAGGGAAGTAAGCCATCGCAGTAGGGCTATAGGGCTATGGACCTGCTGCAGGAACAGGACACTACAAAATCTCTGTGTATTGATGTCTGTGTCCCTAGTTTCAAAAAAAAAAAAAAAAAAAAAAAAGCCAACCACTGCTGCAAACAAAATTTCCATTTCCAACCTCCCTGCCTTAGCCTGGTTGAACATCAAGGCTGGTCTGGTGGCTGAAATGTGCATGGTGTCCTTTGGGGCTGGGCTCATTGCTGTCCTGCTGCAGCCTCACCATGTGTGCCCGGGGACAGGTCACATCTCCTGCTCTGTAAAAGGCAGCACAGCTCTTTTCCCTGGCATGCAGAGGGAATAAATACTCAGTGCTGGGATGCGATCCTAGACACAAGGGGCTATCCAAATAGATGTCTGTTCCAAGGGGGAACAAGGCCAAATACCTCTTTCCCCAGTGAAGCATAATGGGATATCTACAGTGGTATTGCTAAGCATCTGGCCTGGCCTGAAAAACTGCAAACCATTTATTTCTTCAAGAATTTTTTGGCTTGGCTCAATTCTGCTTACATTTTGAACTGAGGCACACTTTAATGGCTGCAGGGAAGTGCCTTGTGCTGGAGATATAAGGCAGGCTGTGTGCTGTAGGAAAGGCTTCCAATCCCAGTCCCGTCCAGTTTATCTATACGCTTAAACCCATGCAGAAGAACACGACTCAAAAAACACTTCTGTGGTTACAGCTCTGTATAGGTGTAGCAATGTGGACGGTGTTATTTTGATTGAACTATGCAGGCTGTTTGGGGCTGATTTCTTGCAGCCATTCTTTGCCCAGTGAGACTTGAGATGGCCGAAAGTTCTCTTGCCAATACTTTCCTGTAATTAGGGAGAAATTAAAGCAAACAAACACAAAACAAAGCAAACACAATTCAACTGCATGGAGGAGGGCCAATAAAAATAACTCCTCATGTCCTAATTTTTTTTTTCTCAAAGCAGGCTGACCCTGTGGACGCACACTGTGGCTGTGTTAGCGGGATGGTGGCATGGTGAAGTCTGTGTGCGTGGCTCTGATGTGCTGCTGGAGACACTTGGCAGCTCGACTTAAATTTTTGAGGTGGGTCTCACTAAGCAGCCAGCCAGCCTTGTGCATGGTCATCTCTTCCCCAAAGAGTTACAGGCTGAAACCTGTGTTGGACAGGGAAGAGAAGAGAGCAGAGGGCAGAGGAAATATGAGACTGAGGGCACAGGCTCTGCGCATTCCTGGGCTGATGAAATTGCCGTCTGTCTGGTGTCTGTACTCCTGCAGTTTTTATACTGCTGGTGGCAGAGGTGGCTGCAGTCAGCCCTCAGCACCCAGAGACAAAACGCTGGCTTTGTTTCCCATCAGATTCCCGGCACTCCTTCAGGAATAACAGGGCACAGCAGCCCTGCTGCAGTGCAGAGGCTTGCAATTGCAGCTGGGCAGGAGCCAAAGGTAGAGCCTGGCGCTCAGCCACTGGGGTTTCCTCCTCTTCACAGCGAGCAGCCACACTGGGGATGTCAAAAGCTCACACGCTGCTGATAAATTACCCGTCTCCTCCAGGTGATAAGTGAGGAAAGACCAGTCTGCTTTCCAGACCTACCGCATCCCCTCTGAGCCTGACACCATTTCCTTGATGCTTGGCTTCAGCAGACAGCTTTGTGCAAATGCCTTCTTCTTGCTAGGTGCAAATACCTTCTTTATGTAGCAGGGCCTTCAGCATCATCTCAAACCTCGGTGAGAAGAACCCTGAGCTCCCCATGGGCAGCTTGCCATGCCCAGTTTCTTTTCCCTCCTGCCTCAGCAGGTTGTTGCTTGAGGTAAGGGACACAGCTGTGTCCACCAGGGCTGGGTAGGGATAAAAGTAGCTGCCCGTGGCTCCATCAGCTGGTGCTGCACATGCCTGATGGCCAACCCACGGATCAACACCCAGCTGGCCCCTGCTCAGTGCATTCCTGGCCTGGTGCAAGCCAGGGGCACTTCTGTCCCTTGGCTCCATCACTGTGCAAAGCTGGGTCAGCTCCCCATCCTCCCTGCCTTCCCTTTAACTGATCTGTGCGATACCCAGTATTTAGTCTGTCTACAGAAGACAACGAGTGATGTTTGATGACATTCAGTGATGGCATTTCTTGAGTTCAGCCAGATGAAGGAGGGACAGGACAGTTAAGGGAGAGCAGACACAAGATAAGCAGCGCACTCCCCTGCAAAACAGCAGTGCCTCGATCTGGGCAGGGGGCAGCTGAAATCAGGGCTAGGAAAGAGCCCTGGCCATGCAGCTCAGGAAGGGCCTGTGTTTTCTGGAAGCTGTGGCTGAATGAAGGGTTGAGTTTAGGACAAGTTGCTGGTGCATGTGAGACTGGTCTTATAGACTGGTCAAGGTGCATGTGCAGGGCTTGACATAGTCCACTGCTGAAAGCTTCACTCCTGAAGGTGTTTTGGCCTCAGACAGCACCAAAGCTTCACAGATTGAGAAGGAAATTATAGCTGGAAAGAGTGCTTTTTTTTTCTCTGTGGTGATTTCCCCCCCCCCCCCCCAAGTGGTGGAAATACCGAAACATTCCTTGGCGTGCTTGGTACTATACAGTGAAAGGGAAATTATCCATTCTCTGCTCTTTTTTTTTTTTTTTTTTTTTTTTTTTTTTCCAAGGGAGAAGTGAAACTGTATTAAGAACTGTTGACTATGTGGAAACACAGGAGGTTCAGATGGTTGAACCTCCACAATGTACCATTTATCATTGACGGTGCTAATGTTACCTTTGGCAACGGTTGCCCTGCCTACAGATCAATGGAAAATGAGTATTTGCCTCTAGCTAATTGTGTCACTGACAAATACAGAGGCGGACGTACAAAGCCAGTCATCGTCTGACCTTGAAGGCTGCGTCTCTTGGGCTTTCAGCTGTGATGTCCGTCCCGTGTCCAAGTGCTTGTGCCAGGCTTGTGCTGTGAACTAGAGAGCCCCTGAGGCCACTGGGTCCCTGGAAGATGCCTCTGCTGTCCTTGCGAAGTGCTTGCAGCTGGGATTGTTTGGGGGAGCCCTGTTATCGTGTCTCAGTCCCAGTTTATGGAATTGCTGTTTGTGGAGGAGGAGTGCTGTGGTCTGTTGGGGTGACCAATTGTTGCCCGGTCACCTCACACAGCAGTTACCCCAAGCCAGGTTAAAGTAAGAGCACAAGCACAATGAAAGATGTGTCAGAGTCTCTGTTCGCACTGACACAACACCAGCACGGCTCCTTGCCTCTTCCCACTCCTGTGTTCTGCTGGGAGCCTCCAGCAGAGACTCATCTGCAGGAACATTTGAAGAGCTTTGCTTAGAGACCAGGTCGGGGTCCCTCCTTCTGGTGCTGATATCAGACCACCCTCCCCTCCCACAGCACAACTATCGTCCTCCTGATTCACCTCCTGCAGTGACTGCTGGACAAATGGCACAGGGCTGCCAGGAGAGGTGAAACCCTAGTGAAACACCAAAACCCAACAGCTCCATATAGCTTGAAACTGGCCCTGAGACCAACCATACCAACCCTTGGGGGCCGATGACCACCTTTGTCCTTTTGGACATACACCTTATCTAAAAAAAGCTTCAGAATTCAGGGAATTCAGATTTTGGGGACTCCAAAATTCCAGTCCTGAATGGTGGAAGTAGAGGTAAGATTGTAAAATTACACCTTATTTTGCAGTTATTAAATTATTTTGTACATTAGGTGAGAATTGCATGACTGAAGTCTCACAAACCTGCAGAAGACAGAGAAGTCCTCTAGATATTATTTGTATTTGTTTCATAATGTGTCAATGCTCCTACAGCACTATCAACATGAATGGCCTGAAATTTCTATTGTTTTCATTAAATAGAAAGTTACCAGAAGGAACAATGACCAAAACCCGGACTGACACTCATCTAAGCACACGCTGTGGCAGAGCATGGAAAGAGGAAGGAGGTTTTATGCTTCAATATGACCAATTTGCAGATCCCACATATTGTGACTTTGCCAAACTAAATACCCTGATTTGGCCCCTGTCCATGGAGAAAAAATGTTGAATTTCCAGAAGACAGTGTGATTTGGAGGGCTGAAACTGTGGAAAAGGCTGGATACTGTGTCTGTAAGAACAGCTCTTGTGGTAGTAGGGTGTGTGGAGCACTGTGTGCAGAACCTGTCCCTAACCCCCAGCCTGACCCTCCCCTATCCCAGCTCCATGCCGTCCCCTCGGGTTCATCATACCTGGACAGAAATAGTGCTATTTCATACAGAAGTAGTTTTTTTTGGTCAGAAATAGTGTTGCACAGAGAGGTGAGCTGTTGCCTGTTGCCCACAGTGGACATGGACAGAGAGGTTTTGAGACAGGTGGAAGGAGGGTGGAAAATTTTCTTTATTAAGCAGCAGTTTCTACCCAAGGAAAGGTGGCTTAAGAGTTTGTTCTGGATGACAGATGAATCTTGTCTGTCTTTAAAAGCTGCTATTGATTTCATGCTGTACATGCTGATCTGACAAAATGTTCCCCAAGTAAACGCAATCTGAGCTCCTTGAGAGAGGCTTTATAGAGAAATCAAATCAAACAAAAACGGGACCATGGGTAGTTCATGCATTCCACAGTAATACTTTAGTCTTTATGATATTTTAATGGATCAGAAGGGGATCCTGAGCTGGACAGTTAAACAAAGGCCAACAAAAGACTTTTGAGCACAGCTAGAGACATGGCAGGTACTCGAAGGCTCCTCTCCCATCTTCACGTTCTCTATTTCTTGTTTCTCTAGGGCACCTCCTATGTTTTCCTTACTGCTATACAGCAAAGGTTATCTGGATTGCTGCTTGTGCTGGCTGTGGTTTGCCAGCTCCAGGATTAATGATTTTACCCATGAGATCTTTGAAGGCTGCCAAGGTTCCTCCAGGAGCAGGTCTAACCCTCCCAGAGTGTGCGAGAGTTACCCTGGTTCAGTTCCTCTCTATTTTCAATGACATTTATGGGTCTCTTCTCCTGTGAAATCTCAGGACCAGTCTGTGGGTCCTGCCTGCCTCTCCTGAGTTACCCTGAGCCCTGCGATCCCTTGGAGGTAGAGCAGGATGCCCCTTATTGAGCATCCTGGGCTGCCCAGATCTGTCTCTCTCCCTCCCTTCATGTTGAGCACAGGGAGTGGGAAGCTGCAGCCGAGCTGTGAGGGTCTGCACAGCCCCATGTAGGTTATTGAAGGAGCTGTGTGGCAACACACAACGTTGGGGCTGGGACCTCGTCATGAACAAGAGGTGAGTGAAGGTGACAGTCCCTGTGCCACATCTCAGGGGGCCGTCACTGCCTCTTGTGGCCATGGGGTAGGGTAGAGAGGACGGTAAGAAAACCAAAGCGCAGAAACAACCCTACATTAACTAGCACATTGCACTGTTACCCTTATCCTGACAGTTTATCTAATCTGTACACATGGTGTAGCTCTCAGGCTGGACTGCTCTTGCCAGGGGGGCTTAGGGGTTGGCCTCCAGCCTTTGGGATAGGACTCAAAAGCTCTTGAAGACTCCAGGACCAATATTGTTGTACCCGAGAGTTTGTTATCACCTCCTCCCTTTCAGAGTTAATATCTCCCCATCACAGCTGTTCCAACACTAATGAATACTTTTGAGGACTCAGCTTTTCTGCTAAATGATAACTTTTCCTCTTTTATTAGTCCATTAGGAGAGTTACTACAGTTCAAGTGCTCTGTCCTGTTTGGATGAAAACTACTTAGATAAATAACAATGCATTCCTCCTTCTAAAACGATGGCCTTTCTGGGTGCTGTTACTTGACATGCCCTACTGGGTCCCAGCTGCTGAATTAAGGGTTGAAATGTTAGGAGGACGTGGTACCAGGCAGCATTTGGAGGGGAGCTGGGGGTAAAATCTGAGACCCGTGGAGTGGTAAAGAAGTAAATGAAAACCTCCAAGGGGACAAGACACGGAGAAGAGACAAAAAATGGTTTTGTAGTGAAGGCTTTAAGCTAGTCAATTTAAAAGGACTTTTTAAACCCAATATCTAGAGGAGGAAGACCAAGGTAGCAAACAGAGATGGTGTCCCGCAGGTGGGAACACTCCACAGTAACACATTGCCTTAAAAAAATAAAGCAATTAACCCTCCTCCAGCAAGGTGCACCTGGACAGCCTGATGTATGCAGCTGCCCCACTGTATTCACTCTGATTTTCCTGCAGGTGAGATGTGTTGGTCTCCGGGGTCATGTAGGGTTGCACCTTTGCTGAAGGGGAAATCTGTGGCTGCTGCACTGTTGAGTAATTCATAGAATTCTTCTGACATAAGCTGCTCTCTATTCCTGTGGCTACAGGAGAGCTATTTTGTGTTTTTAAGGTATCAGTGTGGGTGGTGTGGTCACATCCTCTTTTAAGTCATGCAGGAAGGCAGCAATTATTCTCATGGGTTTCAGCTTACAGCATGACAGCGCTTTATGCAAGCAGGGTTTTGCCAGTGTCACACCCAGGCATCCAGCCTGCTCTTCAAATTTTCTTCCTCCTCGGAGATTTCTTGTGCTGGTTCTTGCCCGTTTGCTCCCCAGTACTGGCTTTCAACCCAAGCTGCATGAAGCAGAGACAGGGTGATGGGCAGCTGTGCTGGGATGGGCCGGAGCCTGCAGGCTTTGTGCCCAAATTCACCCAGGGAAGGATGCTTGGCTGCTTACTGCAGCAGCTCCTTGCCTTCAGGAAGCTCTGTGCATTGCCAGCCTCCTCGGTCTGTTCCCAGTGGATTGCCATTCCCAGCTTTACTCCAATTAAAGTTCATAGCAGCTAAACTAAATACAAGGTTTTTAAATGGAGGTTGACAAATTGCTGCCAGATCCTTTGTAATTGCACTTACTCCTCCTGTTTTATGGATTACACTGTTACTCTGCTAATTACCAAAGCATCAGGCACTTTGCTCTAGTGTCTCTCTTCAGACCTGGGGGTCAATGCATCCTACAGCCTTTAGTCCAGTGCTGGCACCTCTCAGGGGACCCTGGTGAGAAGATCCAGCTCAGAGGGAAGGAACCACAGACTTTCTGGTTTCCTAACTCTCTCTCCAGGTCTGCAGCCCTCAAAGCTTCTTGGCTGGCTCTAGCAGGAGCTTTCTGCTTAATTTCACAATGTCAGCACTGCTTGCTTTGTTGCACGCTCCTATTCCTCTTTGCTTTCCCTTCAAGAAAGGCCAAGGCTGGCTGGTGCCCTAACGGGGTCCCAGACAGCCCCTCAGTGCCGGGCTGGTGCTTGCTGCAGTGGTGGGTGATGCTGAGGGATGAAGGAAGCTTTCCCCCACCCCATGCCAGAGGGACAGGAGCTTTTTTGCTGTTTTGTCTTCCCTGCAGGATGGAGGATGGTTTCCCGAGTGCCATCGGGGACCTTGCAAGCTGCAGATGTAGAGGAGGAGCAATGACTTGGCCCACCCTTTGGTATGCTGTGGTGTGCATCCCTGGGTCTTTTGTGCTGCAAATTGCTGCCAGGTGATGGAAGAGCCTGCTGGGATGGAGGGACAGGGAGCAAGGAGGCGGTGTGTGTCCCTGCCTGCTGCAGTGGCTGCTGCAGGCTGGTGTCCTGCATGGCACTGGTAACAAGTAAAATCACTGGGCTGGGACTGCCACAACAACTCTGCTGGGGAACCAGCTGTTTTAGCTCTTTTATAAAGCTGATTTTATTTGCTCCACCCTGCCTATCTGCTCTGCCTCTAAAAAGGGGCAGAACAACATCAGCAGAGGCTGCATTGTAAAATCCAGCCACACTGACCACAGACAATTTTGATTATTCAGCTTGCAGGAGTGCTATTTATCAGTATTAACCTTGCACTGTCATCAGAAGATGTTCCTGCAGCCCTCTGAAAGTACCTGGCCACGTGTAATGTGCCGCATACAAATAAATGCCATTGTAAATGTCGAGTCATACAGGAAGGTAAATAAATTGGCTTCCTGGGCTCATTAGAGCTGAAAGCTAAGGGTTTTGTAGCAGGATGAAGAGAATTGCACAACGTGGTTCCATATGGCTTATGAAATGTGTATGAAAACCATTTTCTCCTACCCATCCTAATTATGATATATAAATAGATTTACTATTTTCCTTTGAGTACTTACTTAGTTGAATTTATTTTTTTTTTTAAAGGCCAATGTAATCACTTGTATGATGCATTTCTCTAGGCCCTTAATAGTTCTCTAAATCAAAATGTAATTATTTATAGCAATAACATGACCTTTCACTAATTGGGAAAGAAAATGTTGCACAATGGGTGACAGCTGTCATGAGTGCTCAGCACTGTTAGAAGTTATTTTGTCATTTGGCTTTAAGTCATAGCTGGGATAGGTGTTTAAGTAATGTGTAATAAACTTTGAGATTGTTATGTATGTTTATGAGCTTTGGTGAGAATCTGAGTGTGCTCATGGAAGGAGAGCCATGCGTGTGGCTCGCAGCTCAGCAGAAGGGCCGGCAGCAGAC
Organism: Anas platyrhynchos; assembly: GCF_047663525.1. Taxonomy (NCBI): domain Eukaryota; kingdom Metazoa; phylum Chordata; class Aves; order Anseriformes; family Anatidae; genus Anas; species Anas platyrhynchos. Next base: position 10,867,070 of record NC_092591.1, read on the forward strand.
TGAAACCCAAGCGCTGTTTTAAATGATATATAAATAACAAGTGTTAAGAGAGCAGACGTGGGCCAGCAGTGCCAGCCGGGGCCAAACTCTGTCTTTCCTAAAGTCTCATGCCAACAGGAGGAGAAACAGAGCTGGAGGAGGCAGTAAGGACAAGACACATCTCAAATACAAATCTTTTTATTATTCAACATTGAGACCTCAGGGCTGATGTTTTGGACCTCGTTGTACCAGATACCACAGACGCAGCACATATGGCAGCCCTGGCTCTAGATAGTAAGTACAGACAGGCTACAGGACCAACAGGCACCACAAACACAGGGTGCCCCTGCCCTCCCGACCTGGCAGCAGCAGGCTGGGAGCAGTGGAAGAACTGGAGAATGTGGGCCTACATGAGGCAACACAGTAAACAACAGCCAGAGACAGAATAAGTGAGTCACTCTCCTAGCGTATTTGAATACTGTTTAAATATAAACATTGCAAATGAATATCTCTAACTGAGAAAAAAAAAATAAAATTGGTTGCAAAAATACACCAATGGTATACTGTATATGCATATAAATACATCGCATGGTCTGCACAGTCATTACATGTCTTCCTTCCAGACCGACTTTCTACAGGCTGATACAGAAGTTGAAATAAAGAAAAACAGAAGGGAAAGGTCTTCAGTGAAACACATGTTGTTTTGGCAAATGATTCATTTCCCCCCCCAAAAAATGGGCTGTAAAAACAGCGCATAGTTTCACAATAGACACATTTGTGTTTGCACATCTAAGCTACCCTACAGCAAGAGGGGAAAGAGCAAGTGAGCACATGGTGATGCAGATGGGGACCCCGAGACATTTTGATGGCATTCAAGTCCAGATCCACCACCCACTCAGAGCTCACAATGTTAACAGGGTCTGGAAAAGTCCTTTCCTCCAAAGGGAGGGCTTAAGCAATATCTAAAGTGCTTTACTAGAAGGTGGGACTCGGCCTACAAGCTCTACTGCAATGCAGTTTGATCCCAAGCCTCTGTTAGGGGGGTGCCACCCCAGCAGAGATGCACTGGATGGGGCCACTGAAAGGGACCAGTGGTTCCAGGTGCTCCCACCTCATGGAGGTGAACGAAGCCCGGGCCAGACTGCTGCTGTGGGGGCAGCTGGGGCTCCTGGGACTGGTTTGGAAACCCCGATGCCCCTGGGCAACACAGCTTCGTGGGGCCAACCCAAACCTCTGGGGTTGCTGCAGCATGGTGGGACGTCAGGAATCACAGACTGGGGGGAAACGTACTCTCATGGGGCTTTTCCAACATCTCTGCATTTTAGCTTCAATTTTCATTTCCTTCCCTTTCTTTAGCAGACAAGAAGCTAGATAGGAGGCGCCTGCTCGGTGCGGGAAGTCAGCGACGCGGCCTTCACGGCGCCTGGTGAGGTAGGCAGAGGTCGGAGCACCAGGGCAATGTCCCGGCAGAGAATGTGGTGACACCAAGGAGACCTCGGAGAAGGTCCATATCTAGTGTGAGGAGCATCCCTGGTCTTTTTTTTGGGCACCTTCCATACCAATGCACGGTGGATGCTGCTTCCCACGGAGACGCTGAGCACCAGACCACTCAGTGCACGCGGTGCTGAGGGGTGCCCCAGCCTAGGACAGGTTTATGCTGGAGAAGAGCAGGTTGCTGGGTGGTGTGGACACCGTGCTGTCTTCCAGGTAGCTCAGGATGCTTTTGAGCTCTCCACGCGACAAATTGGCTTTGATATACAGGAAAGCTTCCAGGTGCCTTCTCCTGTGGGAGAGAAACAGGCAGGTGTCAGCTCTGCACCAGGATGTGGCCCCAGCCCACGGCCAGGCACCCCTGGATGATGGCAGCTTGGATCCTACTTGGGACCCAGCACCACCAGAAATCTCCATTTGGAAATCTCCAAAGCAAAGGAGAATATCACATATATATATAAATATATAAATAGTCCCTTTTTTTAATAGATTCCTATTTTGTCCGATGGCATTGGGATGGCCACAACCTGGCAGCAACCTCCCACTAACTCTGCCCTGGGCAAGTTAGGGTTTTTGTAAAAAACCTTCCGTTTAGGCAAGGAATATCTAGGGAAAATGCAGTTCAGGCTAGGTGAAAGGAGAGGTACCCAGCTAAGTGGGTACCATTTACCTGAATTATTTTTCTGATAGGGGTCAGCGCTACCCAGGGCACATCAGCCTCACCCACGCTAATGTTTGGCTGCTTCATGGCTCAATTAAAATTCCACACGCACATCTGCAAACCTGTTTCAGCTTCTCTTACCGGATATCTGGGTATGCTGTGGCGAGCGTCGCAACTTCAATTTTAATAGCACCTATATCCTGAAGCCGGATGATTTCAGCCAGTTTTGGGAGTGCCGAATTCAGCCAGGTGGCTTGAGAGCCCTGCAGAGAGGGAAGCGGTCAGCAGTGCGTGGCGGATGGCAGACCCCAGCCCAGACCCCCCCACACCGTGCCCCCCGGTGAGCTGTGAGCAGCCCTGCCTCTACCTCCCCCAGGAACTGCCCAAATCCCTGCAAATGCAGAGATGTGAAAGGAGGGAGGTGACCCCGGAGGATGCAGAAGGGTGCTTCGGCCGTGCAGAAATTTGGCTGTGAAAGCCTCAGCATCTCTCGGTGGGAGCCCTCGTGCACCAGACCCCCTGGCTGCCCCTGCCAGCCCCTCCCTGACCCCATGGCAGGGGAGTGAGGGAGATCAGACTCCACGCAAACTGTACTGCAGCCAGGGAAGCACAGTGTTTAGCTCAATCTTTAGACCCCGTTGATATAAATCTTCAAAAGGAAACGATTGCTTGCAGTACAGAGGAGGGTGAGATCAGTGTTCTCCATCTGGGGAGGGCAGGCTGGCACTTGGAAAGCTCTCCCTGCCTCAGGTCTTTCCAGAACTTTAAGCTGCCCTGGAAAGCTAACAAGGGGCTGCAGGAAGGGCACGCTCCTGTTTCTCAGCGTGCCCATGCTCTGTGCTGGCACAGATGCAGCGAGTGCTCACGTACATTTTTGGTGCAGAAGGCTTCCAGCTCAGCAGCGTTCTTGGAGATGCTTTGGGCCAGGTTTTGCTGTTGTGCTGCACTTTTCAGGCCGACCTTCTTCTTCAGCAGCCTCACAATGTAATCTCTCACCAAGCGGACATGGATCTTCTCAATGGTGGCCTGTTGGGAAGGAGAGGAGGCATCACCCATCTGTCTTTTGCTTGGGGACACAACAAACTGCGTGTGTGAGTGGGGGACATAAACATCTCGGGTGCTATCAGCTGTGCCCCACCACGTGCCTGCTGCTGCTCGCACCCGAGGAGCCACGCTGGCTGCCAACCCCCCCCGCAGCCTGCAACGCCACATCCTAGATGCTGAGAATCCATCCGTACTTAAACTAATTAGGTGTGGGAATTTCCAAGTGTTCCTTCCTTCTGGGAAGAGTTCAATGCTTAGAAAAGATCTCTGCATCTTGGAAAAGAGAAGGCACTGCTACAGAGCAACAGGAATTCACGCTGCTCCTCCTGTTCCTCTCTCTAATAAACAAAACATCTTTTTTTTTTTTTTTTTTTTTTTTTTTCCAAATACTAAAAAGACAAAGGCAGGAAATCAAAGTGTTTTTTTTTTTTTTATATGGTGATGTATCATATGTACTCCAGCAGCACTGAGCACGTGGTTGTGGCTCTCACTCCTTTGGGATCCGTCCCAGCTGCACACACCTCCTCCAGTCCTAGGGGCGATCAAGAGACCCAGGAGACAACACCACGCATCGCAGCATGACCAAAACCGTATTTTGGGGGGTCCATGACCAAAGCCGTATTTTGGGGGGTCCCTAGAGCTGGCACTTCCTCCATCAGCCCTGTGCTGCTGATGCCGCAGTAGCTTGCCAGATGATGGCAGGTCAGGGCAGCTTGAATCGCAGGCAAAGCCCAGCCTGGGCACCCCAGAACCCCTCCACTTGTTCCCTTTGACTTACGTTGTAAAAAGGGTTCTTCAGGGTCTGCAACTCTGAAATGTGTTTGCTGGTGGTTTTAATGATCTCATCCATAATTTTATTGCTGCAGTCCCACTTGTTTTCTGTAAACTTCTTATAAATTGGCTGGAAAAAAAAAAAAAGAAAAAAAGAAAAAAAGAAAAATCTGGTTAGTTTCTATGCACACATATATTTGGCATTCCTATATGTACAGCATCCTATATAGTGACAGTGAGGTGTGTGGTCCTGTTCAGGGAAGGGTGAAGATGACCGATGGCAAGAGGGGAGGAGGGGCTGTGTTGGGTCTGTGCCCCCTTCGTGGTTCCTCATGGTGAAGGAGACAGAGGGCTTGAGGGGCTTGCATCAAAGATGCTTTTTTTTATTTCCACATTTTCAGTGTGCTGTCCATCACATCTTGTCTGATGAGAGAATGATGGCATCATCAGGGAAGGAAAGATGAATTGTTACGAGATGTTTTCAATCACATGTTGGCCACAGTAAATCAATATGAAAATAAAGGCTTTAATGGATAGCTTTCAAAAAGCAGGAGAGATTGTGGCTGACATTCCTGGCTTTTGTGCCTTCCCCTCCACCACACTTGCTTAATTTACAAAACAGAATAGAACAGAAAAAAAGAACAGAAAGGAAGGGAAAAGAACAGAGAGAGAAGAGAAGAGAAGAGAAGAGAAGAGAAGAGAAGAGAAGAGAAGAGAAGAGAAGAGAAGAGAAGAGAAGAGAAGAGAAGAGAAGAGAAGAGAAGAGAAGAGAAGAGAAGAGAAGAGAAGAGAAGAGAAGAGAAGAGAAGAGAAGAGAAGAGAAGAGAAGAGAAGAGAAGAGAAGAGAAGAGAAGAGAAGAGAAGAGAAGAGAAGAGAAGAGAAGAGAAGAGAAGAGAAGAGAAGAGAAGAGAAGAGAAGAGAAGAGAAGAGAAGAGAAGAGAAGAGAAGAGAAGAGAAGAGAAGAGAAGAGAAGAGAAGAGAAGAGAAGAGAAGAGAAGAGAAGAGAAGAGAAGAGAAGAGAAGAGAAGAGAAGAGAAGAGAAGAGAAGAGAAGAGAAGAGAAGAGAAGAGAAGAGAAGAGAAGAGAAGAGAAGAGAAGAGAAGAGAAGAGAAGAGAAGAGAAGAGAAGAGAAGAGAAGAGAAGAGAAGAGAAGAGAAGAGAAGAGAAGAGAAGAGAAGAGAAGAGAAGAGAAGAGAAGAGAAGAGAAGAGAAGAGAAGAGAAGAGAAGAGAAGAGAAGAGAAGAGAAGAGAAGAGAAGAGAAGAGAAGAGAAGAGAAGAGAAGAGAAGAGAAGAGAAGAGAAGAGAAGAGAAGAGAAGAGAAGAGAAGAGAAGAGAAGAGAAGAGAAGAGAAGAGAAGAGAAGAGAAGAGAAGAGAAGAGAAGAGAAGAGAAGAGAAGAGAAGAGAAGAGAAGAGAAGAGAAGAGAGAGAAGAGAAGAGAAGAGAAGAGAAGAGAAGAGAGAAGAGAAGAGAAACCAAAAGTGCTTTTCAGGACACCTTTATGGAGAAGCCAAAAGCTGTGCAGTTGCAGTTTTGGGCTTGCTTCCTACCGCCTGCAGTGTAAACACGTGCAGGTTCAGACTCTCTCCTCCGCAGCACTTATCTCGGATGCGGTCAGCACTTTCATTTCCCTGTGCCCAGGCATGCCTGCATGCTTAGCCTCGAGGACCCACTCAAGGAGAGGTCATGATGGGTTTTCTGGCAGCAGCCCAAGTCAGGAGTGATGCTGAGGTGTGACCTGGCCCAGAGCCCTTCTGAACTGTGTCTGCCACAGATTTGGGTGGCACAGGGACATTTCGCCACTTTCCTGCCCATTAAAACCAACCCTCTGGTGCCGTACCTTCAGCTGGACAAACAGCTGCTGAAGCAGGACGTCACAGCCGCTGGTCTCGATGTCCCCAAGGGTGCTAAGGATCCTGTCCTTGTTGTCATCATTTTCTGCCATGTTTTTCTCTACGTAGTCTCTGAAAGGAAACATTGTCAAGGTCAGAACAACTTGTCCTCAGAAGAGAGAGGGGGAGATGTTTGGAGGTCCCCAGACCTTCCCCTGATGGCAGACAGACCTTCCTCTTTGGGGACGACCTAACGTGTCCCATTATAGACCCCTATTACAGACCCTATTACCCGCTGCTGGCGGAGGAAGGGACCCTTACCTGAAATTCCCGCAGTTGTTAATGTTTGCAATCAGAATCGGCCTGTAGTGTACTTGCTTCTTGCCTTTCTCCTTGAAGTCTTCAAAAGCATCCTTGTAGCTGGAGGGGAAATGGGAAAAGAGGTGGGTGAATGGCTGCAGCAGGCTGCCCTGGAAGCTTGTGCTGCCCACCAGAGCCTTACCGCACCTTCTCAGGAGGGCAGCCAGCTCCCGCGACAGGCGATGCGACAGCTCCTCGCCCAGCGCCGTGCTCACCTCCTTGGCTCGCTTCTGGCCATTGTAGATGCTCTAGAAAAAAAAAATGTAAAAAAATACTGGTTTCAGACACTGCTTGATCCAAAAAGTCCAGGTTCACTGAGTAAAAAGCCAGCAACTCCTCCTTGTGTTCTTTCAATTTTTGTTCGGTCAAAAGAATAAAGCGGCCACCTCTCCGCTTTCAAATGAGGTGGAGAAGAAAGGAGCATTATAGACACAGCAAGCCTATAAAGTTGCTGAGGAAGTGGGAAAAGGCTTTTTTTCTTGCCTTTTTTTTTTTTTTTTTTTTTCCTTTTTTTGCTGAATGTGAGCAGGATTTTCCCCAGCACCTGCTGGACCACGACCACACCAGAGCATGGCTTTGGGCTCCCTTCTGCCACCCACTTCTGCCACAGCTCTAAACATGGGACTTGGCCTTTTGGCTTCCTGAATCGACTAAGGTTGGTCTCAAATCTTAAATACACTCAGGATGCTATTGTTTATTTTTAAACATATATCTGTATTACCTGGATAACGAATATTGCTAGTAGCTCACTCTGAAAATGTCCATTTAGTTTCTCTGGCTCTTTGTCTTCTTTCCATCTTTCGATTTCCTTTTCTAAACATTTGTTCAGTGAATTTTTGATGGTTGCCTGTGGGAAACAAAGAACAACGGCATTCACCACAAAGCGTCTGCAGCATCTGCTGGTGCAGCTCTCCTCACCCACCTAGCCTTTGTCTGGCTCGGCAGACTTTGTCCTCTTCCTTAGCTGAGAAATAAAGGCTCTTTGTTACAAGACACCTCACGCACCACTTCACGGCAGCAAGGACAACTCCCTCACAGCATCCACCCACTCAGTACGGAGTGGAATATTCCAGGGAAGGAACTGGAGGCACCAAGATCAGGACCCACCACCTCAATACGCCAGCAGTGACGTCTGGGGCAGGGGGACGGTAGCGGGGCGTAGGGAGGTCAGAGGCAGCTACACGTGCTGGAGCCCGAATTCCCTGAGCCATGTACTGTTGGTGTGTAACACTCAGTACTACCCACTAGGGCTGTTTTGCAATCCTTTTTCATAAGCACTTCTGACGTCTTATGAGCTGTGGCATGAATCAGGATGTTCCCAGCTTTTCCCTGCCCCGATCTCCCTGTGCAGCAAGGCGTTTGAGGTGGTCAGTGCAGGGGCTGGCGTACGTCTCTGCTCTCTGCCCTCTTCGTGCACCTCACAGCCCAGCTGCAAGCCATCACGCACTGCAGCTAAACCTGGAACTTATCTACTCATTTTCCAGGAACTCCAGCCCAAAGTGCCAAAAGCACCGAGCTACAGGAGGGTTGTGAAAGTTGCTTCTTGTGTCTGCTAAGGCAAGAGTCATCCAAAAATCAGAGCGACTGTAATTTCCCGCAGACCACATGATTCCCTATCAAAGAAGCAGACTTTTCAAGACCAGACCTGTGTGCTTTGTGCTCACCCAAGGTCTGGCACTGCTACAGGGACCAGACTAAGGCTAAAAGCATCACCTGCGAGTGGGAGTGCAGGCTCCTCCTTCTGGGGATTTAACACACAACTGGAAAGTTACCCGTAAAGATCTGTAGTTGGACTTTTTCCCACCTTCCTTACACCAGTTTTGCAAGAGCAGAGTGGCAATTTTGTGCCGACTCCCTAGGCAGAGGGCTGGGCTAACCAGAAGGCAGCAGGAAGTTTGCTCTGCATGTCCCAACCAGCAGCAGGCCCACCTGTCCTGCAGGGAGCAACAAAAGCTGTCTTGCTTTTGTGTCTCTCTTGAAGGATGTGTGGCTTACATGGATGGCTGGGAAGGGAGCATTCAGGACAAGTCAGAGCTCCTCCAAGGAGTCATGGAGCGGTGCAAGGCTGAGGAGGGACTGAGCAGATTCTCACCTCTTCACTCTCGAGATATTTTCTTTCAAGCTCTTTGCTCAGGCTTGATGGCAAAAGGCTTCCAAGCTTAACTTTCTCCAGCTCCTCTGCTAAAACAGGATCTTTCCTCATATCTCTGGAACGAAGAAGCCAAACAATCACATTTTGCAAGGTCAGTGTAATTCAAGACAGCTGTTGATGCAAATCACTAACACTCCTTGAGGCCATCAGTGGGAAACCAGATGTAGATGTGCACAACCCTTAGTGCAGGCCGCTGCACTGCTGGGTTTGGGGTCCCAGAGCAGCAGGAGGACTAGCTCTGGGATATGGCCTCTTGCCATTGATACAGCAAGGCGATCTGATGAAGAGCTGGTGCTTTGAGGCTGGTCTGTGGGAGCGGAGCAGGATGTTCAATGCCTCCTGTTATCTCCCTGCTGAGCAGCTCCAGAGGGATGTGGTGGCACGGAGCCACCCAGCAGGGACCTGCCAGCCTGGGGGCCTGCTGCAGAGCTCAACCATGAGCATCGCCTGGTTCCCATGCTAGCATTAGGCCCAACTCCATGTGACTATTTTGCATGGGCTGCTTATGATATGAAGCTGGAACCTCAGCCCTGTTTTTATGCAGCCAGGCCGTGGTAGTTCAGGCTGCATGTCCTGACCTAGAGCACAGCAGCAGCTGTGGAAAGCTTCCAGGATCAGCAGTGACTCATTATGTTCTGTCAAGGGGAGAACCAAGATGAGAAACAAGCAGTGGTGAAGGTGGAATAGTTTTAGCCTAGTCGAAGAAACACTGTTTGAAAATTCACTGTTTTTCACCTAAGAAATGAGAACCCTCAATTCCCCACCCAGTACAATAAGCCACAAGGAGGAATATGTTCAGTTTTATAAAATACAGGTCTTGTGAGGCTGAAGAGTGACCCTTGGCTCATGATGAGCTCCCACAGGGGTTCACCCTTTGGTCTCCTAACCCAGAGGAGATCACAGACTGTGGGCAATGCCTAGAAAACACCCTCCATGCTCAGGATAATTACATCCCAGGCTGTTCCATTTACAGACTGCCCTCTGTTCCAAAGGCCAGAAGGCTGGAGTTCCCAAATTTTCCAAGAATGAGTTCAAGTCTGCAACTGGAGTAGAGATCAGGGCAAGGGGCCTGCCCAGTTTGTGCCAGAAGTGAAGTCCTAAATATCTGTGTAGACGTGTTGCCTAGAGGCCTGTGGTGTGTAATGAGACTGGTTACAGACCAGCAGCCTTGTGGAATTGCCTTCTGGCCAGCTGGTGTAAATCAGCACAACGCCAGTGACACCAAAACCTCGCTGTGGATCAGACTGCAGCCACAGTGACACTGATACATAAATCCAGCAAATCCCTGGTTTGGCAGCCAGGGAGCCTGATGGTCTCCAGTACTAAACATGTGTAAAAGCAAAAGCATCACTTACTTTGGGTAAATGTTGTGGACCCATGAGAGGAGAAGGTAGACGTCCTTGTCTTCCAGCTGGGACTCAGCAGCTTTCTTTGCCTCGGAGGCAAAGTGATGGTGATAGAGTTCTGCATATGTACCGAACACGTTAAACTCAGGGGGATAAAGATGTCTAATGCATTTTGCAACTACTGTCAAATCTTCTTTCATCGTCTTCCCCATGCGCAGGAGGTTTTGGCCAACTGAAGAGAGGTTCTCAGTTCTGGGAGTATGACTTGTGTCTTTCATTCGAGTCTCTACTGACTCCTTCACTGTAGCCATCCAAAGCTCTTTCCATTTTCTGGGTCTAAATTGCACATTTTGGTCAGGTGAATTCTCTGACAGGCAATTCTGATCTTCTTTCTCCTGTTCTTTCAGTACCTCTACTGCTTGCTGCAGCAGTTCTGGGTTTGTTCTTGCTAAAAGGACAGAGTCTTTCAAGATGCTGAAGACTTTGTTTTTCAGGATTTCGCTGATGGACTCGATGTCTTGTTGCCTGGTGTTTAGTCCCTCCTCGCTTTTGCTAGATACGCTCTTCTCCAGGGCAATCAGAAGTAGGGCAGCATCAGAAAGCTTGTGCTTTTCAAGGAGATCCATGATTTGTTTGACTAAGGAAAAAAGAACAGCCTTCCTTTACCCAATGGCAAAAAAAATAAATTTATGTTTTGTATAAAAAGATGGCTTTGGAATACTATTTTAAAAGTGTTTTTACACAGAGAAAATCTTTCTATTTATTTAAAGATCAGATTATTCCTATTCTGCCACTGAATGTTATAATGCTAATTCCTGTGCTAACCATGATTTTTTTCCAAATTTAGATTTTTTTTTTTTTTTATCTGTTTGTGTTTGTTATCCCTTTGCTTGGGTTGCCAAGCAAGGCTCTGAGAGTCTTTTGAGTTTTTTAATAGCCCTGAAGATATTTTGCGAGTTTCCCAAGAAAGAATATGAAAGGGGGAGGACAAGCTCTATGTATGTAAATATCTAATTGTTCCTTGGAGAGGAAGAGTCTCAAAGGAACTGGCACTAGAGATGCTACCTGCATTTTTTCCTGTTCTGCACAACACGGTTGGTCAGCACACGGACTGGATGTGTAGACCAAAGGACTGTTGTGGTTTGGGGCCAAAGCAAGGAAATCAGAGCAAATGACTGGCATAGGTGTGTCTAATCCTGAAAGAAAAGTCAAATTCCTTAGGGTATTCTAAGTGCAATCTTGACACAGAAGTCTGTTTTGTTGGGTTATAAGTAGAGAAATAGCTGGTTAGCACTGATAAACTGCAGTGTAATGTTGAAGTTGTGAGAACAGATTAAAAAATTAGCCTTATCTTTAGTTATATTTCTGACATCCACCCAGTTCCTCCCCTTAATTAATATGACCTTAAGTAAGGAGCATGGCTTTAGAAAAAATGTAGATGGAAAGATGTAGCTAAATAAGAAGTGCTAGAGGAAATACCACGTGGGTTTACCAGAAATAGGCTGGCACGATCTGACCTGTGAAATTTTTTGGATGACATATTTAGTCAGCAAAATAAGCACTATTGAGATATCCTATCTGAGCTACAGCCACTTACTTGATGTGGTGCAATCTGGGAAATTATTAAACCGAGAAAGTTGTATCCCAAAATAAGTTCTGCTAGGTGTGCGAGGTTTGTATTAAAAACTTTGGGTGGAGGAAGCTTCCACTAATCATGAACCTCATTTCAATTCGAACACAAAAGCTGGGAGTGCCCTGTTGGCATCTGCTGATTACACAAAGGTCAGAGACATTACTGAAACTGAGGGCTTGGTGCACGATACAGGAACAACGGGATAACTTCAGCAGTGAATGGGCTGAAGCTTAATAGCACAAGGTATAGGATACAAATCTAATAGAACAAAAGTTACTTAGCAACAAATGGGATTTTCTGCTGCAAGCTGCGTGTGCATCAGCTTGAAATGGAGGAGGAAGAGAGTTGCCTGAAGAATTTAAGTGAATTGCTGCTGTGAGATGATGGTGAAAATGTCAGGCCCGATCCCAGGATGTATCTGGTGAGGATTTTCCATCAAGGACAGAAAAATGGGAATGTGTTGTACCAAGCCTTGGTCAGCTGGAGCATTTTCTGCAGTTCTGAATGATTTATTTCAAAAGACATTGGAAATTGGGCAGTACAGAGTTTAGACCAAAGCTACAAAGGGCCTATCTCCAGTAAGCTATGCTCATTTAGCTGAACAAATTGGAGGCTGAGAAGGGAAACCACCAGTTATGGAAAACAGATGACACATGAAGAAAGAGATGTGAATTAACCAGGAAAAGGTTTGCCTAGAAATTAAGTAATTTGCTCTAAAACAGTGAGACTTTGGAAGAGCCCCTCCAGTAAAGGAGGTAGGACTAAAACATTGACTCATTTTAAAGTGCAGCTGGCTCAGTTTAGGGAGCAGGTAATGTGACACATCACTTGAGCTAGCAGGTGAGGTTGGAAGTGCCAAGCTCTTTGCAGTCCTGGGTTTCTCTGAGTAGGATTTCCTGACTCTCTAACCACCCCGCAGGGCTGGAGCCTGGGCCTGGGGGACTTGCACACTCAGATACCACCCTGGGAAGAGCCACAGCAGCTGCTCGCTGCTGTCCTGGGGAAAAGGAGATTTCACAGGGTGGTTGGTGATGGGGAAGGAGGGTGAGCACTTACTGCTGGGTGTCCTGGTCTTTATCATCTTCTTAAATGCAGTCGTAAACATTCCCTTGATTCCTTTCTTCCCCTTCTCCAGACTGTCCCCAGCAGAGGTGCAGCTCCCGGTGCTCGTGATGGAAGATGCCCGCGAAGTTCTGCCGGCTGCCTCTGGCCTTTCACTCATCTTCTCCTGGTTCCTGGACCAGATCTCGTCTCCAGAAGAAGCAGGACAGGCAGGGACTTGCTCAGCTACTGATGTTGCAGGGTTTTCCAGCTGCCCATTTACCTTGATGCAACCTGCTGATCCATTGCGTATTCCAAAGGGACCACTTTGGGAAAAAGGTAACATTTTCAGCATTTTCCTTCTAGCCTGCAAATTTCAGAAAGAACTGGTCAGATTATAACAGTTTGCATTAAAAAAAAAACTACCATGGCACAATACGTCAGGATGGACACCCATCAAAAGAAGAGTTTCTGGGCTGTGTGGTGGAGTAGGACATGGGTCCTGTGACTGTTCAAAACAACTCAACCCCCTCAAACATTTATACAGGAACGGGATGAATTTCAGCCTTCCTCAGGGCCTGTTTGAGCTGGTCCCTGCTCATCTGGCTGCAGGTCTGGTTGTGGAAGCCCCCATGTAGGTACTTGCACACAGAGTTTGCAAGCACAGCATGAAAATGAGATGAAGCCTACCAGGCGCGGTACACAGCTGCTTTTGCTGAGGAATCAGTCTGCCTGTGCCAAACTTTTACTGGTTTAATGCTTTTCCCACTTAAGTAAGTAAGAAAATTCTTTGATTTCCTGAGAAGCCTTTTCCTTGAGAAGCTCTCCAAGAGTTCAGAAGTGTCGGGGGTCATGAAAAAACACAGGATGTGAAAAAACATGGGAAGAACAACAGCACAGTGGAAGTAAAGCAATGCCTCCTGATATGAGCATAGCTAGGATTGTCATTGCAAGCCCCCAAATCCCAGCCAGATGTACGGCTTCAACACTCCGCTTGCCGCCCCCAGCCCTACAGTGACAGATGCAAGCTCAGGGATGCCTCCAGACCCTTCAAACCTGCTCACTGTGTGATCTCGTATTCAGAATGGTCTCAGGGTGACTACAGCATCCCAAAACAATGAGGCTGCAGCACAACTTTTTGGGTTTCTCCAGATGCCTGGGAGCAATTCCTGCCCCATCTGTTATGTGGAAGCGTGGAGGTGTAGCACGAGCCATGGCTTGTGCAGAAAGAAATTGTGGTGGCGGTCAGCGTCTGGCACTAGGGACTGATGAGTTTGGACTTTTTCCACAGCTGTCACACGAAGCTAGTGCCAGTGAAATGAAAGACCAGAGCAGTCCTCTCCCAGCTGAGGGGGAAGAGGAAGGTGACACAGGGTCAGGGTGGCTGAGCCTGGTGTAAGCATGCTGTCCTGCCACAGTCCTGCTCCAGCACCAAGATCCTGGGTGCTCCTGCACTGCAAATAGCTTAGCGAGAGATACAGCTGTTATTGTAACAGTCTCTGCTAAAAACTTATATTTCATTGCTTTATTTACCTTTAATGTTTAGTATGCTGCTCTAGATTTATTTACATCATGGTTAAATCATGGCAAGATTTATTATTATTAGCATTGATTATGAATAAATAAAGTGACTGAGAGTCTCCAGCCCACATTCCAACAATGCTCTTTCTCAGTGGCTTTCCGGGAAACCAGAGCAATTCTGCATGAAGAAACACCAGGCAAATTTTGGCTTACACTTACTGAGTAAGAGCAGAGGAACTGGGATGTAAACGTAGGGAAGAAAAAAATGGCTTCAGTTTTAAGACCACAATGGGGTGATCTTAAAATTCCCTTGTAAGTTTACGCTGTTACAAACCATCGTAGTTATTTCTGGGAACCTGGTTAGAAGACTGTAGCTTTTTGTTTCAAACGCAATTCCTCCTGCTGTCTCCCCGCAGCTTGGTGAGCTCTGAAGCACCAACTCAGAGGCAGCAAGCGTGTGATAGAAAGTTTGGGTCTGGCATCACTGAAAATCTTTCCTTCTCCATGCTTTAGCTGCTAGGTCGCATTCAGGGATCCTAATGCCTTTAAAGCGATCACACAGTGACGATGGGAACCCCTATGGGGAGGGGAGGAAGGGTGCATCGGGTCAGTGCTCAGCAGAGCCCTGTGCCCCAGGGACGTGGCACTGGTCCCGTGGGGTGAGCAGAGGGAACCTGAGCATCAGGGCTGCTGAGGAGGCAGCCAGCCAGGGCCCTTCCCTCTAGCAGAGATCCTGGGGGAGCGAGGGGGAAAGAACTGTCATGCTTCACTGGGGCTACTCTGGTCACCATGCTCCGTTAGAATAATAAAATAAAAAAGGCAGAAAAGAGCTCTTTTTATTTTATTTATGTATTTACTTACTTTTCCCTTAGAAAGAGATCTCACAGTCACAGGGATTCTATTTCAGTGTTTCTATTTAAATATTCGGGACTTTTCTAATTTTTGTAAGGCTCTTTTCCTAGCCTGCGTTTCCCAATACCACACTGTGTTTAGATTCATCCTGCCAAATTCCTTCCTTCCTGTTTGTGCAAGCACAAAAATCAACTGAGCCCTATTATTCCAAACAAAGCACTTTTTGTTTTTCTAAACAAATGAAGCACCTCTCCCTTTCGTATAGCAGAAGGTGACATTCAGGGAGCAGTCACTTCTGCCTTTTGTTTTGATGAATGATGATCATAAAGATGGATTTCAGGATGGTTTTGCTGCTTCTTGGATACAAAGAGGAATACCATTTGTCTTAGAAAACCACATAAATGAGAGTACACATGAAAGAGTCTTTGGGGAAAAGATCAAGCTTGTTAAGAGCTTGGTTTTTAATGGCCAGCAGAACTTTGTCCCATTAAGGCTCTGCAGGGGCTGGGCATGGGAACGTGGCAATGCTCGGAGCAAGGCTGGTGGCTTGGGGTGTGCTGTGGTGGCACATCACTGCTCCCAGTCCCACAGCCGAATTAGGAGAAAGATAAAACAGCTCCAGTGTGTTCAGCCAGGGGCTGCACATTGGCACCGAGAGAACTGCTGGCAGTATTCGCGTCTCAGGGTGTGCTTTGTCCACTTGAGCTAATAGATGCTGAAGCAGCTAAGCATCCAAGGAAGGCTGTAAATGCAATAGCACTAAGGTTTGTCCATCTCGAGTGCTCATCCAGAGTTTATCAGTTTGCTGCTGCTGCTATTTTACACATCCTTCTGTCTGTAGCTCCTTGCACCCCTCCAGCAGCATCCTCCCTGGGCCACCACAGCAGACCACACCGTGGCTCAGGTGGCCGAGGGCTGCTCTTACACTCCTACATTCTGCTCACAAGCCAAAGCCTGGGAAAAACGCAGCCGTCTCCTAATCATTTTAGCAGCCAGTACTTTGGGAAGTGCTGAATCACTTCCAGGACACAACACTCATAATTGTGTCTTGGGAAATTTAATGGTTTAAGATCCTGTCTCTACGTAGATTCCAACTCATCACTACTGTTAATTTACTATTAATAGATTTTATTATCATCATCATCCTCATTATTGTTCTGTGGCAGTATGGTTTGAGGCAGGAGAGTTTGCAGCACTAATTATCTCTGCCACAGTGTGCTCAGCTTTACAATTCCTAACCAGAAGAGCAGCACAGCCTGCGCAGCATCCTGTGCTACCCCAGACCAAGGGTGGGCAGCAAGACGAGCAGGTGCCAAGGCAGCACTGGGAGCAGTGCTACGAAGCACAAGGACAAAACCTGGACTCTGGGCACAACGGGTTCCCATGTTCTCATTTCCCTCCTCAAACTAAACAGCCTCTGCAGAAGCCCTGCACTTTGGATGAGCTCACTGGCAAGGGGTGGCTGATGGCACGCCAGCAGAGATCTGCTAATTAACGCCATTCCAAAATTTTTGCTGATCTCTTTCTCAAGTGCTTTTTCTTGAGCTGCTGCCATATGAACAGGCATCTGTTTGGATTTTCATTCCTTTCCTGTCTGCTGACGTTCTCGGTCAGAGGGATTTATGTTTGGTTCCAGTGGAAAGCCCCACTCTCTCACAGCCTTTCCAAAGTTAATTAGCAGAGTTTGTTTTCTGTGTTTCCATCAGCCATTCCTTCCCTCCCCTGCTCCCCCTGGACGTGGGATCACTGCTGCCTACACAAGAAAGTCGCAGCAGACCAGACCTTCCCATCAAACCTGGTGTGAGGTGCCTTAAACTGCCTTTAAACCATTGCCTGTGCTGGGAGCAGCACAGGGAAAGCCACACAGAGCTACTCGGGCACTTCTAAAGCAGGGTTTGGGTTCCAGAAAGTGTAATCTGCTCCTTTACTTCTCACTTCAAATGCCAGCAGTATAATTTTAAACTGCTGCGGCTGAAAGACAAACCAGCTGCTGCTGTCCAGGATTTTGTTTTCATATTTGCTATTCCTGAAGCCAAATCCTGCACCCACACTTGGAGCGTGCCAGGTTCGCTGGTAGAGATAAACAGACCAAGAGGACACACAAAGTCTCCAGAGCCAGACCGACAGCTCCCGGAACTCCTCCTTTTACCATCATTTTCAGACTCTTTGGCTTTCCAGACCTCTTTTTACAGAAAGAGCCACTGGAGCATTAGCAAACTCAAACCCAGTTTCTCCAAAGGGCTCTGCCTGTTTCATCCCCTGCATCAGAAGTGGCAAACCCCAAAGTGCCTCGGCTGGGGCACGCAGTTGGATAATTTGGAGCACGACTGTTCCTTCGTGGTTTTGGCTCTGAACTTGGGTGTGATGGCAAGGGACCGTGCCTAGGTCAGCCACACACTCCACTCACAGAAAGCCTCGTCCTCACTTTGCAGCTGCCCGAGGAAGTCTTACACTAAGCCCACCGAGGATCCTAGCCCTGAGCTTGAACCCAGCCTTCACCTCGGGGCTGGGGCAGTGATGTGGGATGGCTGCCCAAGGAAAAAAGGGAATTTCAGGCTGGTTCTTCAGTGCCATGGGGAAAGGTGGGTCCTAAGGGCACTTCCACTTCCCTGACTTGCACTTCTAGTCCCAAAGCTGCAAGCACGGCCATGCAAAAGTGTGCCAACTTGGCACATCACCCCAGCAGGGAGCAGGGCACAAGGGCTGTCTGGGACCAAACACAGTCCAGACACCGATAAGGATTTTTTTTTCCAGTGCAGTTGGGATGAATTAATCATAATCCAATTGTTTTCCTGTGATATGGGAGGAAACCACATCCTTCTAAAAAGAAAGGAACGCAGGAGGGGTGGGAAGTGCCTCGCTGAATCTGGAGCCTGGTGCCTGATTGAGGTTGAGGATGCTTTGGTGCCCAAGATCCATGTCTGGATTTTGGGGAGAGGGGATTAAAAGGAATCACTGCTGGCTGCCTGCGTTCATGCCCTGAAGTCTGGAGGATGAGCAAGAGGAATCGGACCCAGCTGTCAGGACGGGATCACCAGACACGCAGCCCTGCGGCCCCCAGCCCTGGGATGCATCTGGAGCTGGGACAGCGCTGTGACTTTGTCCCCGTTCTGGCCATCACGAAGCGGGACCAAAACCCGTCACCTCTTCGAGGAACCCCCCCTTTAGCACCTTCCTTTTAACTCTCACCCTACCCCAGGCGCAAAGCAGAGCCCGTGCGCTCGCCAGCCCCGCACGGAGCGAGGCAGGAGGGAGGAGCGGGAGCGGCCCCGCGGGGAAAGGAGGCACGGAGAGCCCCCAGGACTTACTCTGCTGCGGCTCCCGGGCACCACGGCGAGGACGACGAGGGCGGCGGTGGCGCTGGCTGCGGAGCCCCGGGGCAGCCCGGCTATAAGGGGAGGGCGCGGAGGCGGAGACCCGGCCTCGCAGGGAGCCCCGGGCCGGGGAAACTCCGCCCGCAGCCTTCGCTCCCCAAACGGGCTCGGATCAAAGGGAAACGAGAAATCCCCTCGGCTGGGGAAGAAGTCCCCTTCTGGGGAGCCGGCCGAGAGAGGGGGTCGGTGGTGGTGGCATCTGTCCCCACGTCGGGACCGCGTAATGTCGCATCCCAATGCGATGGGGCAGCGGGGTGTAAATGTGTCGTGGTGGGTCCCCAGCTCGGTGCTAGGGATGGAGCGGGCAGGTCACTCCGAAATCCCTGTTCCTGCAGCCCTGGGTGGGCTGGCAGGATGAGGTGCTCAGGGGCACGCACAGCTGGGCACACCGGGACCTGCATCGCGCCCATGGCAAGGTGCCTCCTGCCTGGGGCACCAACCACTAAGGTCCTTCGGTGTGATGGGGCACGTTCCTGCCTCAGGAAAGAGTAGGTTTAGATCAGCTATAAGGAAGAAATTCGTCACTCAGAGGGTGGTGAGGCACTGGCACAGGCTGCCCAGAGAAGCTGTGGCTGCCCCATCCCTGGAGGTGCTCAAGGCCAGGCTGGATGGGGCTTTGGGCAACGTGGGCTGGTGGGAGGTGTCCCTGCACATGGCAGGGGGGTGTCATCAGATGATCTTTAAGGTCCTTTCCAACCCAAACCATTCTATGATTCTATGAATGGGAGACGTGGTCCTCCTTCCACACCCCACCTGCATCTGCTGCTTGCAGAAGAGACATTTGCTTTCCTGATTTTTCTCCCTGATTTCAGAGGAGCCCACATCCCTGGCCACAGATGCGTGGTGAGCCTCCACTGGGGAAACCTGTATGCTGCCATAGCTGGGGGGTGTGGTGGCTGTGGGGGGTCACTGCAGATGGTCCAGGAAGCCCACGCTGTACCCCACCTCAATGTGGAGCATCTTCTACATCCACCTAGGGGAGATCTTGGCTGAAGCAGCTGCCCTGCAGGCAGAAAATCAAAATATAGGCCTCTTGCAGAGGCTGACCTCACCGCTGGATTACTGTCACCTCCTTCCTCTCCTGGGAAGGTGCTGTGGGGCAGCCAGCAGACTCAGCACCTGGTTACTGCACCTGGGATGAGTTCTGGTTCATCTACAGCTATGGTCTAATGCAAAGTGCCAAAGACGGTACAGAGACATAAAGCTGAGCGTGAGCCATGAGCTTGCATGGTGTTGCTGGAGCTCTCCCCTTCAGCCAGGCTGCTGACACCCACGCTCAGTTTCAGGATGGTTAAGGGGGGACAGCCATGGAAACCCGGTGTGGGGGCCTCCCCTGGTGGAAGATGTGGCTGAGGCCTGATGTTTGTGCTGGAAAGAAGCTCTGGGCTGAGCGGGCATGGTGTCAAACTGCAGATGCTTCTTCTGGTCCGTGCCACTTTGGCATCCCACCCTCTGGGGCTGCTGCTTTCATCTCTGGACTGCCTCCCCCAAAATGAGCATGGTAGCAGGAAAAGAAAATCTACCCCCATGATATCTGCCAAAACAGGAAGCAGAAGCAGGGGGGACACTCAGACCCATGATCTCTGGTCACTGGGAAGCACTGATTCATCTCAGGGCAGCCTTCGGGCTGTGCTGGCCGCAGGGACCCCTCAGGAATTGCCTGAGCCTGGGTCACCTGCCTGGCAGTCTGTGGCATCGCCATGGGACCAAAACACAGGCTTGCGTGTCAGATTGAAAATCATGAGAAAGACGAAATGGTGCAAGACTTGGTCCTGAAGAGCAGTGAGTGTGTGTGTCCGATGGCAATGTGCTGTTACAGCTGGTTTTCAGGGCAGCACGGTGCAGCTGGAGGCAAGCTTGGTGCTGCACCTGCTGACCCTTCTGTGCAGGAGGCCAAAGGATGTGGTTCCTGGGGGCTACACACACCTCTGGCTCAGGGCACAGCCATACAGGTGGTGCTCCTGGCTGTCTGCAGGCAGAGGATGCTCTTCTGGACACGGCGGGACCCCAGGGCTGTGTTGCTTCCCCTGCCCTTGGTTGTGTGATCTTTGCAGGACACATAGGCATCTGTCCCCAGGTACGCAGCAGATTTGCAGTGGGGACTCAGTGACACGTCTCAGGCCTGCTAAAACCTCTCTTAAAATATCTGGGGAGTCCCTGTAGCTCAGAAGCTTCCCTACTGGCTTCCGAGACCAGCGTCTCACCCTCAGCTTAACACAGGAGACTCCTGCAGCGAGCAACATGGGACAGACCAAGGGAGTCTGATGCTCAGCTTGTGTTAGCAAATGTAGCTGCTGCAAATCTGCAGGCACCCTTGGTTTTCTTGGATAAATGTCTGTACAGAACAATTTATGTGAGCTACAAAGTAGATTCACATCACGGGGTCTGTTGCTGGGCCTCATCTTTCGCTACTGTAAATTAACTTCAGTGGGGCCAGGGTAATTCTGCCAGCATGCAGGGGAACAGGAAGCATCTTGTAATTGGGCCTTAAATTAACAGCTCGGAGCTTAGGTGTCATCCTTCAGATGCTGCATTTACCCAAAACAAATCTATCACTTCAACCCCCTGCTGATCAGCAGGATCATTGCGTTGCTTGTCTGCTTCCCGAGACAGGCATCTTGTACTGATGTATATGAAGCTGTCTAGTGGCTAACCAAGTTATTCCAGGCTGCATATATTTTGGTACTGCATGGAAATTTTTATGTGTTCTGTAACTACTACTCAGAATGCACTGCACAGGGCTACACTTTCTGTATTTACAGTTTGTGCTATCGAAGAAGTTATGTTAAATCTATGGTTGTGAGAATTCCCGGCTTTTGCAGTTTCTTCATTAATATGCATGACAAATTTATCAGCTGTAACCCGTTCTTAAAAGCAAGAGCTGCTTCAGAGATTTATAATTTCATTTTGCAGTTGCTTCCACAAGTTTGAACAGCAAACTCACATGGGATCATTCACCTCTTCCCCGTTGAGCATTGAAGCCTTTCTTACTAGCAATCCTAACACCCAGATTTAGATGCACAGAAGACTACAAAAGGGATGTCTCTACCAAAAAAATAAAAATGCTGTGAATCCTTTGCACTAGAGGATGAATAATTTGTTCTGCCTATGAAAATTAAGAGAATATAAACAAGAAGTATTCATAAGGACATTATTCTGAAAAGAAGTTTGAATTTCCTCTTTCTACATGCTGGAAAGCCAATATCCTTCTCTGTCAGCTAAAGGTGTGTCAAGAAGCAGATCATTACAAGGGTAAAGGTTTTCTTCCTGGAACCTGTTAATTCAATGCACTTATACAATGAATGAGATTGGAGAGTTTTGTTCAAGCTTGTTTTAATTACTTTTATTACCATAGAGGGAAACTATTAATTTCCCTTTGGGATTTTCCATCAGCTGAGCTAATTTGTCCTAAGTAAATCCAGCTGTGCAGGCTTCAATATGTGCAAGGCAGCAAGAGGGCTGGGTACAGGTGGTTGGCAGTGGCCCTGGGAGTGAATGGGCCTCACCTGGGCAAGTCAGAAATATCTCTTCTGGTTCTGCAACCTCTGGGATATTTTGATAGAAGTGGTGCATATGCAGACAGGGTTAATGAGAGAGAATTTGGGATGCTTGTTAATATGTGGGGTGAAAAGCCAGGAGTTCATACTAGCCATCTCTCTCCAGCTCAGTTCAGGAGTTCATGTGGCTTGGGATCAGCAAAGGGCTGAAAGTCTGAATTCTGAAGACTTGCTCAGATCTGGAGCCCCAGCTCCTTGCCCTGAGTGGAGGGATATGGGGGGTCAGCAAGCTCTGCAGGCTCCCTTTTGGCTCAAAAGGCAGCATCTGCTCAACATCTGAGGCAAAGCAGCTGGTAACCAGAGGGAGGTCTGGAGGAGATTGTTCCAGCTCTCAAGACTGATGTGTATTTTAACTTAGACCACTCAGATAATAAAAGGATTGCTTGGATGATGTCCTCACCAAAATATGTTGCTTCTGATTGACTGGAGTGCCTTTGCTTCCAGTACTGATGACTGCAAGTAATGTAAACGAGTTTCTTTCTCCATCAGCAACCAAGCTCGGAAGATCTGTGGTGATATGCCCAAATATCAGTTGGAGCACAGCGACATGGAGGTTGTGAGGGTAGGAATGGAGCAAAGGAACTGAGAGGTAAGGGTTACAAAGTAGATTGTTTCAGACTACTAACTACTGTGAGAAAATGTCCTGTGGTAGGTGATGATGCTTCCTGTAAAAGACATGAGTATTGGTAAGCAAAGACAGTGGGCCCAGGACTTCTCCTTCTAGATAAATACATGAAATTACTGGTATGACGTTTTCCTTCCTCTTGGGGCTCCTCTGTGTGTCAGTGAACCGAGAGCCTCCTTGGCTACAGCTATCTGGACACCTAGATGTCCTAGGGGCCAGTTTCCATCAGTGAAGAGTACCTCCTGGTGAGGGGCGTCCTGCTGGACCACCAGCCTGAAGTCTTTCAGGCTGACAAGACTGGTGTTTGCAGACAGTTTGAGGACACTGTCGAACCATGGCAGCTGTGGGAAAGGGATTTGCACAGCAAGCAGAAGTCAGTAGTAAGTTCACCTCAGTATTTAGAGAAACTTCTATTTTTTTTTATTAAGTTCTTGTGTGAGATGGTAGGATGTAACCTCATCTTTCCTCTTACTTCATGAATTACTTCCCCGGCCTAATCTTGTTTTCATTTGCGTCCTGCAGCCCTTGAAAGCTAGGCGTTTGCAATGAGTTGTTTGTCCACAGACAAGTGCTAGGATATATCAATTTTAAGTATGACACTTCTTCTCTTTCAAAACTATCACAGAAACACATAAAGCCTGCTTGTGGCCTTCTCTGAACTCCTTGTGTGGGTTATATTTTGCAGTAGACAAGAAGCAGACTCCTCCCTTACAGCTGTGATAGCTCAGCCTGAGATCAAAGGGGACCATGGAGTTGGCTAATCCCAGTAACATCTTACTGTTAAAAGGTATCACCTGAACTCAACACCTGATTTTTTTTTAAGTAGTTTTGCAGTATTGAAGGACTATGATTTAGCAACTACAAAGGTGTGACCTCCTTTTGAGAGCCTTGTAACCACTGACACAAGCCTCACAAGTTGGTAGTTCTGCTGTCTCCAGCCACATCTGAATTGAACCAGCTGTACAGTTTTCCTGATTTTGGTTTCTACTGGCATCAAAAATCCTATGTGTCTGAGTCATGGACCAGGAATTTGAATCTGACAGGAATGCCCTAAATCTTTGTTGAAGGAGGGGCTTACATGCAGTGTGGTCTGTATCCCCACCCTGATATTTGTGCTCGAGGAGCGGTCTGTAGCTGAGGCCGATGACACCTCGGCTGTGATATTTCTGGCAGGGGAGGCATCCATGTCCAAGGCTGCCTTGGGACCACCCCTGATGTTTGTGGGGGGCAGGTGTGCATTTCTGGGGTTGTCCTGCCTCCCTGCCCTGATGGGGCTGCAGGAGGGGTTCATGCCTGAGGTTTCGGGGCCCAGCTGTCCCTGACATGCCCACAGCAGTGTGCTGGAGCAGGGCCTGCTCACCATGACATCCCTGCCAGCCACACGGTCCCTGTCTGCTGTCTCTGTTCCCTCAGCCTGGGACAAATGCAAATCCCCGTGCAAGAAGCTGCTGTCAGACCGGCTGGCACCCTTGTTGCGTGCTGTGGTGACCTGGCGAGCAGCAGCGGGCAGTGAGGAAGGGTGTAGCTCCTTCCCTTCATCAGCGTGAAGGCTGAAGGAAACTGGAAGTGCCTTTCCCTGTTGTGGAAGCCCAGTCATCTCCGCACAGAAAGGGAACATGGGTTTCCTGCTGCCCAGCACCGCTCAGGGATGTATGACACGCTGTGGGGCACAGCTGCAGGTTCATGTCTGCAGTGGGCTCAGTGAGGCGCTTACAGGAGCCTGGGGTCACCTCTGCTGCTGCCACAGACGGGGTGGGACACACTGCTGCTTTGGGGAAGCCTCAGGTCCTCTGAGAGAAAAGCACTGTGTTTTTTATCACCCCATTTTTACGGTACTTCAGCACTTTCTACCCCATAGTTCTTTATTATTATTTCAGCACTTCCTCTTTATGTCACACTGCTTCTCTATCAACGCCTTCTGAATGCCCACGGTGAACACAGGCAGCAGCATAACATGGCAATCAGCCCTCAGATGATGTGTGTGTGCTTGCAAGATGCACATTGTTTTCCTCACCAGCGGTGCCAAAACCCCTCTGCAGCAGCCAGGGCTCCTTCAGCCATGCCAGCGGAGCTGCTGGGGTACCTGCTGCTGGTGGCTGTGGGGGAAATGCTTCCACTCGTGTCGAAATTTGTCTTCACAGGCACTCAGCCCCTTGCTCCTCCCCAGATACTGAGGGTTGTGCCTAATTTTAGGTCAGAGAATGGACACTGATCCCGAAGGGCGCTGGGTGGCACCAGATTCTGCCTGGCCACCCCGGTGGTGGCAGCGCCGTGTTTGGGCCTGGTAGGACTGAGCAGGGTGTCTCCAGCCCAGCTGCCTGTCCGCCCCATCACTTGCTGCATTAGGTCCTCTTTTTGCACAAAGTCACCCCAAGGGGGAAAGTACAGGGTGGGAAACACATGAGAAACTGCAAAACAGTACCTCTTTTTGAGGTCTTGAAGGGAAGACATCAAGGAGTTCTTCTGTTTTAGGCTTCCTGTCGTGTACCCAAAGCTTGCCTGTTTCTATTCCCAGGCCCTCTCCTGCTGGGATCTCCTCTCATGTCCAAGCCAATTCAGGCTTGGCAAGTGCCACAGAGGGAAGTTTCCAGGGGAAATCCAAATGGCTGTGAGGACTCAGCAGCTGGCATATCAAACCCTCTGAGTCAGTGAAGAATAAATCCTGCACTGTTGAAATCGACAGTTTTTGCTACCCAGTTTACTGGCAGGAAGGCTCTTCATCTCTTCATAACTGCAGGCATATTCCTGAGTGGGGTCTGCACATCTCCTGAGGACTGAAATTCCCAACAACCTTTCAAAACATACTCCTGTTTCCTCAGCAAACATCTGAAGAACACTGCTAGATCTTCAGGATGATAATGGCTTCCTTCACCCCCACGTGCCCGGAGGAGCCCGTGCTGCTGCGGTGGGCAGGGTGCTTTGTGCATATTTGCTCTCGTGGGAGTTGTCCCAAGCAGTGCAGAGGCCAGACCTGGACTTTTCCTAAACCACCTTGGCATTAGCTGGGGTTGTCATAGTACTTCTAATGCTCCCCAGTGCAATAAGATTAGCAAATATTAGAGAAAAAAAATAGAGAAATTAGAAAAATAATATTCCAATGCCTATACAAGAGCAGTATTTTGGATGCAATATTGAGGTGTATCCTCCATGTGTGCACTTTTAACTCCTTCAGGCTTCTGTCTGCACTATGAAGAAGGAGCTTCACTCATGGGAGCTTAATAGGGCTGTTACTTATAGTGTTAAAGAAACATTTAATTTTTTTTATATTATTTTTATTTTTTTTACTATGGAAAAGAATATTCCTTAGAGGATTCTGCTCGGTACCTCCCATGCAAGCATTTTCCCAGAAAAAGAGCTGTAAAAGCAACAATGTGATTAATTTTTTCATGTCGTGACTAAAACAATGGAATTTGAATCTATATACTGTGGCCCAAGGCTAACTGATTGTGGTGAAATAGCAGCTGTCATCTGTAATGGGTTGCAAATAACTCTGGCAAACTGAATGACATTGTTGTGAGTTTTGCTGCCTATCTGTAAACAGTTTTGTTAACTCAAGATTTTTCTCCTGCTATAGAAGTTTAATAGAGCAAAACTAGTTTAATAGAGCAACACCTATTCAAGTATTCTGGCCCTGTTGTGAGCAAAACAAATCTTTTTTTTCTTTTTTCTTTTTTCTTTTTTTTTTTTTTCTTTAATTACTCTGCTCAAGAAACACAACCTTGAGTTGTTTCAGTACTTACTCGTAAAAGTCATTTACATGGAAATCAGGAACATCAGAACTGAGGGTCAGGGCCAAAAGCTGAGGGTTCAAATTCAAGGGCAGGGGAAGCAAGCAGCAGCCTCCTCCCCCTGAAACATCATGGTGGGACTGTGCAGTGGGGGCTATGTCACCATGGTAGTGAATAAATGAGCAAAAGTAACCTGGTTTTAAAAAAATAAAATAAATATATTTTCCCTGAGTAAAACAGCTGCAGGGATGTAATGCCACCAGGCTGTGCATCCAGTTGTAGGACTGGGGTAGCTGCAGGCTTCCAAATCTGTAGGAGCTGTTGCTTCTTGATGGAGTTTGCTGGGGAAAAAAAATAAAATACTTTTTATAGCAGACAAATTGAGCCTGGCCTTTGGACTGTTCCTGCTCCCCGTGCGTCTTGCTGAAGGCAGCACACGCATCATCCTGTCTTTGTTTCGCAGGGTGACTAACGGCTGCTTAGCAAGAGCACTGCATGGATTCAGCCTTGAGATCACCAAGGGAAGAAGGCATCGAGGGCTTTTGCTCATGCTTTGAAGGGCCCAAGGCCTGTCGGGCTCTCTGGATGAAAGCGTGTGTAAGGTGTTCTTGCACTGTACTTAGGGAAGCGGATGGTCTATGTGTGTAAGTGACGTGCTTTTGGAGACAAAAGCCACGTATTTTTTTGGCCTTGCTCCTCCTAATGATGATTAATTCCATGAAATCTACTCAGGCACCTTCTGTTCACAGCACAGCTCCTTCAGGAAGTATTTTTTCCCAGGTTTTGGAAAAATTATTATGGATGTCATGGGCTTCCTCCCTCAGAGATGATCCCCGTCATTTTGTCCCTTGCTGAGGATGCCAGACTGTTCTGGCAACTTTGTTTTTCCTTAGATTACCCGTGATGAACTTCAGCAGGAAAAACTGCTTGATACATGCATGTGAGAGGTCTTGCTCCTGTTCACCATGTGCTACGACCCACGATGAGGCCGCACCTCGAGCACTGTGTTCAGCTTTGGGCCCTCACTACAAGAAGGACATCGAGGCCCTGGAGCGTGCCAGGAGCAGGGCTATGAAGCTGGTGAAGGGCCTGGACCACAAGTCCTGTGAGGAGAGGCTGAGGAACTGGGATTGTTTAGTCTGGAGAAGAGGAGGCCTGAGGCCATGAATACCTTACCGTACTTCATGATTGCCTTAAAGGAGGCTATAGCAAGGTGGGGATGGGGCTTGTCTCTCAGAAACCTGCCTCAATGGCTGCTAAGTGCCACCAGTTCCAGTGATGCCACACTGGCCTCAGCCTCTCAGCAGCACTTTTGGTGCCTCTAACTGGATCTCCTTTGCTGTAGCACAAAGTCCTTTCTCCACGTCTGATCCCCACAGAAAACGGAGGGAGCTTCTTCCTTCCCTTTTGCAGTCATTTTTTTAACTGATTGGAAGATTATTGTGTCTGTCCTCTGCCTTTCCTGAAAGCACTTTTTTAGTCCATAGACTGATGAAAGTTGAAGTCCCCTGCTCTACAAGCATTAAGCAACCCTGTGTTTCCCTGCAGATGCAGTTCTCTTGGCTTTCTGCTCATGACCAGCATTTTTCTCCCAGCCAAAGCCCTTCCAGGGGCTGTGAGCAGCCAGGGGATGGCTCGGCGGGTCACATAAATACCCTTTTCTGCCTTCAGGCTTGATTTGCTCTATCTGTAATTGTGTAATGCTGTTCACACAAAGGCAGTTCTTTCTCCCTCCATACCAGTCTCCCTGCAGTCCTGGGAACCCAAGCATGACCTCTCATCCTGTGATGGAGCTCATGGCAGCTGCCCACTCCCAGAGAACTGACATGTATCCAGGTGGTGAAATACTACACCGGATTTTTTTATTTTTTTTTTCTGGGGGTTTCCTGCTTTTGTTCTTTTAATTCATTTTCTGAGATAGCACATTTGAATGAATTCACATGAATTTATGAATATAAACATCCAGTGCTGCACTGGAAGCCTATCAGAGGGTACTTGCAGTGCTCTCTTCAACGGAGTTTAATACAGGGCATCAAAGCTCACATTTGTTCAGTATCCTTCGGCAAGTAGTCACAATCATGTGGCCATGGGATTAGAGGATTTTTTTCTTTATGAATTTTTGTCATTCCTTAAAACATAACTCATTTTTACCACACATTGGTTTACATCAGTCTTGACTTTTTCCCAATACTGTCTCGTACTTTAAATGCTACAGCAATCTGACTGATCTCTAGTACTTTTGGGGGGAGAGGTGGGCCAGCCCCAATGCTAATTTTGTGTCATCATTAGCAGCATTGCCTGAAAATGTCCTGAGGGATGGAAGCGCACAGTGGTGCTGAGCAGGGTGCTGCTGAGCCTGCTCAGACCGTGTTGTTAGTCACACCAGCACCCAGGGAACCCAAGTGACTGGCTTAGCAGCAGTGAATCCATCCATGACAAGATTTCCTGGAGAAATTTGCAAAACATACAAGATAAATATTTGCCAAACACCAGTGCTTTGGAGAACCGAGATACAGACTTTCCAAAGTCATTAAGTCTAAAACTGATACAACTTTACTTTTCACTTACCCCTGAGATAAGTGACTTTCTTCCCAGTCATGCTTGCTGGGAGGTGTTGGGTCCCATTTCCCTGCATGTGGAGGGGCAATCCACCTCTCAATGCTCATCCTGAATATATTAACCCAGCTGAGCTCCTTGCCAAAAGGCACCACCATGCTGTGGGGAGCTAAAAATCATGGTGCTGCTGCACTTAAGGGCATTGCTGGAATATGTTGAGGCGTTACCTTTCACCATGTTATCTTGGTTTATTCCCTCCTTGCTTGGCAGGAGCTGGACTTTCCCGGCCTGGCCTTGCAGAGGCTGGCCTGTGACAAGCCACAGCCTGATGGCCACCCTGGCTGCTGGCTCTGGTGCCCGGGATAGAGAGGACTGAAGGCACTGCTTTTCACCCCAAACCAGAAACAAACAGTATTACGAAAGAGCTCCCAAACAAAAATATTTGTCACCACCCACACAGGGCTGTGAGTGTGCCAGATCTCTGCCTGAAATGCTGCATGAGATCCTGAGAAGCTAAACCTGGACAGAGATTGTCTCTTCTGATGCTTTTGAGGAAGACTTTTTCACCTTGGGCACATGCAGGGCTGGAGTGAGCCGTGTCTCCCGGGGCAGGGAATGCAGCTGCCTACTGGGGTGAGGAGAGAACTGATGGGGAAAATACAGGGCAACCACAAACAGAGGGAGCGAGCAGGGTAACAACTGAGCTCCTCGGCATTTTCATACAAGAGCAATGTATTTCACAATAAAAGCTCCAGGAGGCCTTTCTTCTGTTTTATTGGAATGTGAAATATGGTCCTAATGAAAAAGGGATGCTTTGCAGAACAGGGTTGGATAGCAGTAGCTTATTTCAGAAAGTGCAGACCAGACCAAGCATCCTCCTGCCTGTCCACCCAGCAGCTCCCGCTCCTTTTGCATGTCTCTTGGGGACAGGGCAGAACCAAACCAAACCAAACCATGGGCTCATCCCAACAGGTTTAGCCTTTGGCAGGTTTAATGCATGCAGGAAGCAGGCTGTGCTCCTGCGGCTTGCTCATCAGAAGTGTCCCAGGAAAGGCAGTGACAAAGTGCAGGTCACAGTGCCTGGCTTTCCTCTGAGACTTCAGGGTTGCAACTTGCCTTTATTAGAAAACAAGAGATGAGTTCCTGAGCTAATCCCAGGGCCAGCAGCTGGCTTCTGAGAAATGCAATATCTTTGTGGAAAGACCTCCAGTAAAATAAGAAGGTTGAAAATCTTGTGTACACCCAATGCCCTTGAGAATGTTTCTGTGCCCCAGCTGTCTTGACCCAGAGGTGCTTGGACCAGAGAGGCACACAGGGCAGAGGGAAATTTCTGATGGACAAAACCTCTCTAGATGTCCTCTGCAAACGGCTTTCTTCCCTGGCTCTCTCCTGCCAGGAAGATTTTCTCTGAAGCTATGGACAGATGACACTTGTCAACAGAAGAGCTCTGCATATCTTCCAGGATATGCTATATCACTTCTACAAATGATATATCAGTTCTCCTCCTCCATAGCAAAAACAGAGTCCCAAAGCTGAGGATTTGCAGGAATCATCATGAGCTACATAAATAAAATGATGAAGGGCAGAAACTTCCTCCCAGGACTTCCTACCTCAGACCCACAATTAATACCCAATTTTCAAAGCCATCTTTAGAAAAATACCTCATCTTTCCTGCAAAGTTAGCAAGTCTGCCTTGTATTATTATTATTATTTTTTTCTTTCAAGGGATGATTGCAATTAAAGGTGCACTCTGAATCTCTTACCCTCTTACCCATCAGAGCACATCCCTTGGCTTGTTACCAGGCCTGCTGCTCGCATGGGCTGAAGTTGATTCAGGTGAAAACAGGAGCAAGGGAAAAGAAAGAGGTTCAGCACTGGTGATCTAATCTCCCAGTGTCTGCAGCAGACAAATTAGTGCTCAAGGCTATGCCCTGTCCACATTTATCACATTAATTGAGAGATCGTAAACATGTCTCCGTACAGAGTCTTGGATTAAGTCCTGCAGAAGGCAACCTAAAGGACAAATTGGATTAAATAAAATCAGATTTGTATGGCTGTAGGCTTCTGGCTGTCTCTTTCATTCTGCCCTGCAGACGCTGTTTGTAATGCTTTGAGTCCTTCGCAGAATAAATCGGTGTCGGTGCACCCTGCTCAAAGGGGTGATGCTGGTCCATGCCTGGAAGGATCCTGTCAGTAGCACTGTTCCTGTCCACCTCACGTGAAGTTCATACCACAGTCAGATTGTACCAGATTTGATAAAATACATTTGAACATACAAGAGAACAGACCAAGGACAGGGTGGCCCTTTTTACCCCGGGGCAAGGAGGACTCACAGCCTTGCTCCACATGGCATGTCTGATCCGGACACGTTTGCCCACACAGGGAGGGAGTGATGGCATGAATGTGTCTTGGGTCCAACACAAGATTTGCAGTGAGGAGAATCTGCCGAAACACCACGGGGCCCATCCTGGAGCTCAGTGCTCCACGCACTGCGTGTCTCAGCCCCGGGGCCTGGTCACCCTCCAAGGCTGTGCTCCTTGGGCAGGCCGAGGTGTGTGGTGTCAGATCACAACATCACCCACCTCACGTCACGCCAGCGTGGGCAGCTTGTTCACAGGGCAGGATGTAAGGTTTGGGTGCTACCACATCCCTGCCCGAGCCCTGCTCCTGGGTTGCTCAGGGACACTAATTACGAAGGAGGCTGCTGCTCTCGTGCTGCTGTGTAATTAGGCGTCACACAGGCCAAGTCTTAATAGAGCCCTGCGTGAATTCCTTTTGGTTCTCTCCTCTTCTCCAAAAAGAGACCCAAACTTGGACCAGACATGCCTCCTAGCAGTAATATCCGTATATTGAGTGTGGGGTGGACAGTGCTGCCCTTGCAGGAGGTCAGGTTCTTGGAGCATCCATGGCCTTTGGTTTCTGAACCCAGGGCACTTTTCCCACAGCGGTTCAAACATTGTGTTTGCAGAGCAAGGAGGGATAGCAGCTTCAGGATCATGCTGGAGACGCAGCATAGAGGAGGGAGGATGCTAGCTGCTGTGCTGTCCGTGTTTCAGAAGCAGCTGATGACTGCCGACACGTCGATTTCATCAAAGAGCGTGTTTTCACCCCTGCTGTCGGGGCACTCAGGCGGACGGTGAAAACTCTGCCGAAAAATCGCCGCTCTCCTGGTGTACCCCAGGCCCCGCAGCATGAGGATGGCCAGGATGTGCTCCTTCCTGCAGAAACCAAGCAAAGACTCTCAGCTCTGAGGACAAAGCCACCTCAGAGTCCAGTGACCACTGTGCCATGGCAAAGTGCCGGGGAGGTGTCCCCTCACCCTGCCAGGGGACCAAGCACAGTGCCACCAGGACCCCCAGGATGAGGTCTGCATCCTCTGGTGCTCAGGGGAATTTCCTCCTCTGTCTCCTCCCACACGTGACGTCTTTTGAAAGCATTCACAGGAGGCTGCAGACCTTTTATTTAATCATTATTTTGAGTTAAGCAATAGAAGTGCTAATATTTAGGAAGCTGACAAGCATTAATTAGATTACAGCTAGGAAAGTGAGTCTGGAAACATACTCTGTTCCAGTAAGCTCAGTACACACGGAATCAGAAACCTTTTCAAGAGCTCAGGGGAAGAATTAACAAAGGCACAAACAGGAAGGTCAGGCTGGTTCTGCCCAGTTTTCCAAATTTAATTGTTACAAATATTATTGCTCAATAACGGAAAGCCAGGAAATAAATCAACCAAGAGGACGAGCCTTAAAACCTGTCATGGCTCTAAAGCTAATGATGAAAAAGTACCACAAATCACAAGCCTGTAAATGGCTTTTCCACCAGGAAAATTATTTTCAAATAGCTAATTCTGACCAGCCCTCATTTACCTTCCCATCCTTCCCAGAACAGGCACTGCCTCCTCCATCAGCATACTTGGCCACCAGCATTAAGGCATTTCTTTGTAGAACAGGTGTGCTCACCAAGGAAATTAC
The DNA here is from genome assembly GCF_047663525.1 of Anas platyrhynchos. NCBI lineage: Eukaryota > Metazoa > Chordata > Aves > Anseriformes > Anatidae > Anas > Anas platyrhynchos. Next base: position 10,899,564 of record NC_092591.1, read on the forward strand.
TTGGTTTCTATTTCAAGTCCTCTCCCTGAATATCCCCACTCAGATAAGCTCAAGGCATACCTGATCCATTCAGGTTGAATCTATCTGTGAAAAATGTTGACCCTCAGTTTTGGGGAGAGTGAAATAAATGTAATGTCTTTTTTTTTATGTCTTTTTTTTTTTTTTTTTTTCTGAATATTTGAGGGTCCACTTCAGTGTTTTGAGCAATCTGTTGAATTTATGGTTTAAAATGATTGCGTAAACATTATCCAGCAGGAACAGCGTAACCCAATACAAGCACTTTGGCTCTTTTTCTGAAATGACTCTGTTGAAATGAATTTTCTTTCTAGCTATAACAATCCTTCTCAACGGCTGCTAATAGAGCTGTGGAAGAGGAGGTAACTTCTGATATGCCACTGCCCATCCATGCACAGTGCTAGTGAGTTTGTTATCTTTTCCAGAAGTATTACATTTTGCAGATGCTGCCTTGGAACAGCAAATGGAAAGTACAAAAGAAAGAATTTGCAGTTTATTCCAAAAGTTAGTGGTTGCGTTGAGCCCTTTTCAGGACCTGCAGATGAACTGTGTCAATGTCTAGATCACTTGGAGGTCTGGGAACAGGAGACAAACCATTTGCAGCAAATTGGCAAGCTGCACAAATGCTGCCAAAAGCAACCTGGAGATTTAGAGTGCAGCAAAATTCGTTTGGGGTGGTAAAATGAAAAGGTGCTGAGGGAACTTGTGTGAGGGAACTTGTGGCTCTGCAGGAGGATCTGGATAGGCTGCATCGATGGGCTGAGGTCAACTGTATGAAGTTCAACAAGGCCAAGTGCCGGGTCCTGCACCTGGGGCGCAATAACCCCAAGCAGAGCTACAGGCTGGGAGAGGAATGGTTGGAGAGCTGCCAGGCAGAGAAGGACCTGGGAGTGATGGTGGACAGTCGGCTGAATATGAGCCAGCAGTGTGCTCAGGTGGCCAAGAAGGCCAACGGCATCCTGGCTTGTATCAGAAACACTGTGACCAGCAGGGCTAGGGAGGTGATCGTCCCCCTGTACTCGGCTCTGGTGAGGCCGCACCTCGAGTACTGTGTTCAGTTTTGGGCCCCTCGCTACAAGAAGGACATCGAGGTGCTTGAGCGGGTCCAAAGAAGGGCGACGAAGCTGGTGAGGGGCCTGGAGAACAAGTCCTACGAGGAGCGGCTGAAGGAGCTGGGCTTGTTCAGCCTAGAGAAGAGGAGGCTCAGGGGTGACCTTATTGCTCTGTATAAGTACATTAAAGGAGGCTGTAGCGAGGTGGGGGTTGGCCTGTTCTCCCATGTGCCTGGTGACAGGACGAGGGGGAATGGGCTAAAGTTACGCCAGGGGAGTTTTAGGTTAGATGTTAGGAAGAATTTCTTTACTGAAAGGGTTGTGAGGCACTGGAACAGGCTGCCCAGGGAGGTGGTGGAGTCACCATCCCTGGAAGTCTTCAAAAGACGTTTAGATGTAGAGCTTAGGGATATGGTTTAGTGGGGACTGTTAGTGTTAGGTTAGAGGTTGGACTCGATGATCTTGAGGTCTCTTCCAACCTAGAGATTCTGTGATTCTGTATTATAAGATCTATCAGACAGGGGAAAAAAGAGAAGGGATACAGCCACCAGAAAGAAAAATAATATGTGACTCTCCCTTTTGCTGGCAGCTTGGTTTCTAATTAGTTCTACAGCAGGAGAGAGATGCTGAGGAGCTTGGCCAAGGTACGGGGTGAGCAGCCACTATTTGGGATGGAGCCCAGCTCTTGGCTGCTGCATGCAGCTCTGGCTGCTACCATTTCTCCTACCTGATGTCTGGGTAATCCTGGCTCAGTTCCTTGACGTGCTCCTTGATCCTGTCTTTTTTCTTCTCCCCAATGATATTGGCAATGTGATGTAAGGCAGGAAGGAGCCAGTCGGAGTCAGAGCCCTGTAAGTAAGGAGGTGCAAGGGGACATGGGTGAGGACGCCTTTGTCACTACTGAGAGGGACCTACCTTGGCCAGGAAACCACCCCAGTGGGATTTAACAGCCCCAGACACCTGATTTTCTGCAAAACCCAATAAATTCAACTTTGGTTTCCCCCAAAATCCCAGCCTGATGTTGCCTAGCCACAAACCTTGCGAAGAGCCACGAACTTCTCCCTTCACTCTCCTGTATGCAGGCTGTGCTGTGATGGGCTCTCACTGGTGTCACCCCAATGAGCTACCCAAGTGGCACCCCATGGCCAAGGGAGCACGAACAAGGTGCCACAGAATGAGTCTGGTCCTACAGCATGAGGACCAGCCTGTGCAAAGCTTTGAGATCTGTGAGCTAAGCTCGGAGTCACCTGCAGGATGGAAGTCCACAGTGCTGACCTGCAGCAACCACCTTGTTTGCTCTGGTTTAAGCTCTTTTACATTTCGTGGGGCTTATCCTCCATGACAGCCTGATCTCTCGGTGTCTTGCTCCCCTGGGGGCAAGCAGGGACATGGTGCCTCTGGAAAAGGAGCAGGCAGGGGATGCCAGGAGAGAGCTGACGTACCTGGTCGATGAGCACTTTATTAAGGATTTTGGCTTCCTGGCTCATCCTTTCACTAACTTGCTGCCGTGTCTCTCTGTTCATCTTCCTCCTGGGTTTGGTCACCTGCACAATGTATTCCCTCACCACGTACTTATGAACATGACGTAGAAGCTCCTGTTTAAAGAAAACCAAACCTCATGTTTTTTTTCTGTGGTTTCTGTGCAAGGTCATGGCAATGAGAGAGGGCAGGGGAACCTTTGGGTCTTTCAGCAGCAGCTGAGGGGATTCAGAAGATGCTCACAGCCCTGCCCTTGGCTGAAAGCTAAGGCAGTGCCCATGGGAATGCCATGGAAATACTCTTCACTATGAAATGGTCATGATTACATGTTGGCAATTTGGCTCCTCTGTAGCAATGAGAGATATTTGGGATGGTTTTAAAAGTAGTTTTGGATGCTTGTAGATTTTAAATGTAGAGCTGTTTTTACATCTATTTCACAACCACATAGATGTGAAAGGAACATATGAAGGCATATAAGCCATGGAGTTACAATGCTCAGTGCTAATATTCACTGATGTTTTTTGTTCCTCTTTAAAGAAATCAGTTCCCATATTTAAACCATAGAAAGGAAAGATATAGCACATTCTCACATGAACGTTGATCGCCGAAATGCCCCGTATCAGCAGTTCCCACAACTCTAAGCAGCCCCTGCTGCTGGGAAGAAGGCTGCAGGTTGGACCACAGCCTGCAAGAGAAATCAGGACCCCCCAGCATCACTGTGCCTGGTGTGGGATGAGCCAGTACCTGCCCCAGGGGCTGCCTTGTGTGCTGCAGGTGCTTGGAGAACTGCGAGACTGCTGCAGCCAGTGAGTCTGGCTTTTCCATTGCCAAAATCCAGTCCTTGGTCAGGATTTTCTTGAGGAGTGGCTGAAAGCAAACATCAGATTGCTGACGTTATCAGGAATATTCAGATTAGCTGACGCTTGATGATGCCTGTGCCTCCACGGTGAGCCACGGCTGCTGGGGGCTTCTGGTGGCATCCGGAAAGTCCCCAGTGGGCCAAGTTCAAAATACCCCTTCCCTGGAACATCCCCCTTGTGCTTTTCTCCACTTAGCTCTCAGGATCTCTGTCTTCAGACCTCCTGCTGGCACTCTCCTTCCCAATTATTTCCCAACTCGTGCCCTCCTGCTGTGCTCCCAGCCTGCTGAAAGGCTGCTCAGAAGTGCCCTGGCACTCTCAGTTCTCACAGCAATTCAGCTCTCTTGCACAATGTCTTGGCTTGTCTCCTTCCTTGCCTGTCCCTAGGGCTCCGACATAAACCCTGCAGCCACTGGAAAGTCCCCTTGGCCAGACAGGCTTATCTGCAGTCAGAGGACGGCTCTTGATGTGTGACTGCCTTGGTTTCTGAAAGTTACACTTGGTGTTTTGGAAAGTGAATTAAGATGAGTGGGAAGTGGTGGCACTAAAGGCTTAATTTCCCCAATCTCTCTTGTTATTCCAGCTAGAGCCAGCGGACCCCTGGCTAGCTGAGAGCAGAAAGCCCCATCTACAGCACCCGGCAGGCACAAACTGCATCGCAGCACCTTGCCTTTTAGGCCTCTTAACACAAGTTAGCCCAGAGCAGCAGAAAGCAGAGCTCCATCATCTTGATGGTGAAAGAATTATCTTTTTCTTCACCATGGAAACTGACTGGAAAAATCACCCCAGCCAGAAAATAGCCTGGCCTGTCTGAAGAGGCTGTGATAGAGCTTATAGGCAGAGGTTGATAACAGAGCATGATAACAAATCTATGAACAAATGAGTGTAAGACAAAGTCCTGACAAATCCAGATGTCTTGATAGAAGGAAAAATGCCCCATTGGTGTTGCCCAGCAGACTTTCCCGGTGCTCCACTATGGGTGAAGTTCCCACTCTGCTTTGCCCCAAAAGCTGAAAGCCGCTGAACACCCTTTTCTTTTGGTTGCTCTTGTACTGAACAAGATATATATGGTCATAATGAAAAGCTCCCAGGGTGCTGGAAGGGTTACTCTGGATAAAGCAGGATTTGTACAAGTCAGGCACGACACATTTTGGAGAGATCCTAGCAGCATTTGCTGCACAATGAGGTCCAGCTGGACAGACAAGGAAAGGGCAAAGGCCCTCAGCTTCTGCACATACTCCTTATGTAGGGGGAATAGTGGGGCTTTGATCCTCTTACCTGTGTTTTTGTTCTCAATTTATTTAGAAACATGTTTCTGAAGTTCTTTGTCAGAGAAGCCAAAATCTTTTGCAGTTCCTCAGTGTTGACTTTAAACACTGTTTCCAAGCCTGACCTAAAGAGAATGAGAAACACCAGGGCTTCAGTGTTAGAGTATAACCCATTCCATTGCCTTAAGCCTTTTAATCAGATCAGCATCTTTGGCATTTTTTGTGACTTTCGTAACTCCTGCACTTCCTCTTGGAAACACTTAATGGGTCAGAATAATGTATCTTTTTGCACAATCTGAAAATTAATCACAAATGGGTAACTGTACTTGAAAATCACCTATTTCCTCATCAGATGAAAGTCGTTCAAACATGCTGAGCAATGGCTCGGGCCTTTTCCCTTTCACTTGAGTAACACTTCTGATAAATGATCTCCAGCTACCTGAGCAAGCACCAAGGGTCCTGGTGGCAGAGCGGCCGAGCTCCCCGTGGGGGCCAGGCTGACTCAGCCCATCTCACCCCATGCCGTGACTGCCAGCAGGGGCTGGGACGGGGAATTACGGGGGTCGAAACCTGCGGAGGTTTTGAGGGAAAGCGTGTCGTTCTGGGAGGTTTCACGGAGTCTAATGAGGAAGAAGGCACAAGTGCTGAGAGGTAAATGAGATCTGCAATGATATGTGTTGGCTCTAGGTTCACGGTGAGGCCCTGCCTTTCTCATCACTTCACATCGTTGCCCTGCTGTAACACGGTTCCATGGGAACTGAGGCGGCCCTGACAAACTGCTCATCATCCTCTGCATTGGGTCATGAGTTTGCATGGAAAACCAGCCAAACTGAGGGGATGGGAGCCCCCATCTCTGAGGACCCAGAGGCTGAGCATTTGTGCCCCGGTTCCTGCTGTGCTGGGGCACACACGGCCCAGGCTGCACCTTGTGTTTCCTGGGGTCCTTCCCGGTGCCACTTCCACTAATGCTTTTCCATGAAGCTTTGGGTTTTGAGAAACAGATATAGAAGAGCTTTATCGGGAAACCCCTACCCTGTATCACCTTTCCTGAGGAAAAGGAAAAGCTGATGATGAGAGAGCATTTCACCAGGAAGCACCGCGCAGACGAGGGATGTTCAGACACTCAGATCTGTTCCCACCCTGCAGAGAAATGGCCTGGCCCTCTCCCAGCTGAAAAGCTGACTACAATAAAACTTAACAGTAAGGGCAGTGCTGGAGGCTGGGCGCCGCCTGGAGCCGTCCGGCCGTACTGCGGGCTGCAGGGGGGCTCCTCCAGCCTCAGGGTGCCTGGCTGGGCTAGGCTGCTAAACTCAAGAATAAAAAAAAATCTAACCAAATCTCCCCCCCGCCATCCTCCTCTGAAGATAAAATGCCGAAATTGAGCCGAACAGGCAAGCATCGGGAATCCCTGCTCTGCCTCCATGCCCGAAGGAGCTGTGCCTGCATCTCTTAGGGAACATCCCCCCCGTGAGGTGAAGCAAGGGCGAGAGGCGCTGCACCCCGTGCTGATGGGGCCGGACAGCCAGGCCATAAAGATGTGACACCCAGAGGCACCCCGGCTGCGGGAAGGCTGACACAGGGGCTCTGCCCTGCTCTTAGCCAAGATGTGGGCACGTCCCCCTGGTCCGTCTGCATCCCTGCTGTAGCTCCAGCTCATCCCTGCAGTACCCCAAGGACACCTTTTTCTGCTGACCCCATCCCCTTGGGGGGCACCGCTTGGTCCTTCTTCACCCTATGATGCCCTGGCTACATGACGGGGGGACGGAGGACTTACACCAGGTGGTGGAAGCTGTTGGTGTAGGCAGCGAAGTAGGGCACGAACACGGGGCTGTCGCGGGCTGCGTGCCACTCCATGAACTCCTCCCCGAACCTGCAGGAGACACACAAGGGATGTTATCCTCGGGGAACGGGGCTGAGCCAGGCGAGGAGTGCGTGTGCTGGGTGTGCACGGGCTGTCAGCACACGCTCCTTGCTGGCCCCGTCTCTCTCCTCTGCGTATGTGGACATTTTTTGTTCGGTTGTCTTAACATGCGAGTGCAGGAGAGGGGAATACATAGCAGATAATTACTGGTTTGGGGTATGCTTGCCTGAATGTGTAAGCAGTGCAGATTTGGAGCGATTCCAAGGATCTCTGCACATGAGAGCTCCTGGGTGAAATTCCTGACTTTTCTTCGCTCTGAGGGGATCTCTACAGCTGGGATATGCAGGTCGATCTGCCTCATCCTTTCTCTGTCCTTTGGGACTGTGTAAATTGTGCCCTCCTGGGCATCTTTTCCAACAGGAGCTGAACATGAACGAGGCAGCACGCCTGCATTGCCCCCCTTTAATCTCAGCACGCTGTGCTGGGGATCTGCTTTCTGCATCCCACAGCTGTTAGGGCTTTGGCAGCTGGTCCACAGCCAGGTGCCCACAGCGTGCAGGGGGCTGGGGCAGGATTAGTGCGGGCTCACCACGGCTCTGTTTCTTTGGCAGTCCAATGCAACCTGCTCGGAGAAGCCTCAGCACTTGCTGCTTGCATTTGTTTAAGGAAAAGCTTCGGTTTTAGTGACCCTTTCATCTGGGAGCCTTTGCTGCCCCAGCTTGCACTTTACATCAATTTTGTTAAAAAGAAAAAAAAAAAAAGAAAAGAAAAGGAAAGGAACGTCAGTAAGTGCTGCGTTTCTTCTAAAAAAGCAGGCAGACTTCAAAGCCAAACAGCTGGTTTGAACTGCCCTGCTCACTCAAGGTACCAGAGACAAGTTGCGATGGCTGGGCGATGGGGGTTTAAAAGGGGAAGCCTTGCCTTTAGCATATTTTGAAAACTTGCCATGCCCCAGGTTCACGATTGAAGCAGGCAGTGCTCGGTCTCCCCCACACGCACTCCGGCAAAGCGTCTATTAGCAAACTACCCACTCAGCGCCTGCCGGAGGTGTGAAACTCCAAAGGTTAATGCAGAATTATTTTTAGGCTCGCTTGGAGTTGATTCATGCTGTACGTCCTTTCTTCTCCACTCTGGTGAGCGGCTGCAGCCCTCCCCAAAACACCCCCTCTCTACCCCATGGCTGTGCCAAGGGGATGGTGTGGCTTCATCTGCCAGACAAAACCTTCCCTGGGAGCATCCCCAGGGTCATAACTTGGGGATTACACTTATGTCTAATGTGGCAAGGGTCCTGGGTAGGTGGGACCATGCTCCCTTTCCAGGCTGAAGCTCTGGCCTCAGATTTTGGGACTCACGAGAGTCCCATCTTGGTCTGTTTATGACTCCCCTCCCAGTTGTTTTGCAGCTTGCTCATTACTGGGCTTATTGTGATCTCTGTTTCTCCTAGGAACAGGCCCGTGCCTGCTCTGTGCCAGCATTTGGCCCAGTGCATGGACCTTTTTATTATTATTATTATGATTTTTTACCAATCTGGTACTCATTTGGAAGAAAGGCACTGCCCAGAGTGGTGATGACCTTGGTATGAATTCATGCAATTCTGCCAGGCACAGCTCCAGTGTTTTTGCTTTCAGGCTTTTGCTGATGGCTCCAGAAATCTTCATGTGCTCCCCAATGATCTAGAAAAGGGCAAGGAGAAGTTCCAATGAATGGCACAGGCACAGAAGGGACATCCCTTGCAAAGATCTCGTGCAGCTTTGATTAATAAAAATGTTAACAACCAGCCTAAGAGAGGGGAAAGCAGCTGACTTGGTGCCAGGCGGTTTTCATTATCCCTTGGTAGTTTCAAAAATAATAATCCATAACGGGCCGAGAGGCACAAACTTTTTTTGTGTGCAGGCTGCAGCTCCCTGGTGCCGCCTGGATCCTTTTGGGGGGGTTGCAGCAGGGACCAAACCCCGGCACAGCACCCAGGGGAGCCAGGCTGTGCCCGCTCGCTGCTCCAGCCCTTCCTAATTCCCCTTGAAACATCTCTCCTGCCTCTCTGGAGCCCTGCTCGGGTGCTTTCTGAGCATTTTTCCCCTTCTGACCCAGCTCGGAGCTGCCTTCCCGGTGACCGAGCAGCGTGCATCAGTCTGCTGTGGAAATGAGTCACGGCAACAGGCAAAAGTCTTTCATTTTCTTGCTGGCTTTCGTTCTTTCTCTTTCACTCTCTCTCTTTATTTTAAGGTATTATTTAATTGAAATGACTCAACCCTTTGAAAAGCGAGGAGAATGAATCCCAGCCCCTCCTGGATTTATTACCCCGTGGTCCCTACCGCTAGCAGGAGCTTTTGTTTTCTCGTGCTGTTTAAATTGGAGTGGCTGTCACTGCCTACAGCCCCTGCGCGGCTGCCGCGGCCCCGGGACAAAGTCGCCCTTTCAGTGCAGGGGCTTTTCTACCAACCCTTTTCTTTCCGCCTTCCTTTGCCCCCTCTTTTCTTCTTCCCCATCAAAGAGGTTTAAGAACTTTCAAATCAGCTGCCTATTATGCTGCTGACACAATTGACAGCGGGTTTAATTTGCAGCTAGGAGGCAAGCCGTAGAGCTAGGAGCTGTAATAAGCGGCGTTTTGGGCTGCAATGCGTTCTGTGGGCGCGTGACTCGCACACGTTACGGCAGGAGGCAGTGCTGGGGGGTCACTGGCTCTGTTCCTCGGGAGCCCTGGTGCACCCAGAGCCCTGCCCGAACTCGCCAAGTACCGTTTGTATGTCGAAGGAGAGCGAGGAGTGGTACAGGTTGTCCTCCACCTCTGGGTGAACCTCCTTCTCCCACTTCTCCGTCACCTCCAGTCTCAGGATGTTTCCGAAATAGCTCTTGATTTTCGCCTAAGTGTTAAACGTAGGAAGGAAGCACGCAGCTCAGGAGATAAAGCCAAGCATGGGTAAAGCAGCCAGTGGGGATGTGGGGATGGGCAGAGCCGGGGGCTCACAGGACCCCGTCTGCCATCAGGGCAGTGGTGACAGAGGGGACCGACATGGTGCAAGGCTGTCCTGAGCCCTGTGCTCCCCCAGGGCTTCTCCCTCCCTCTGGGCTCCCCCCATGCCTGCTTTTGCAGGAGGCAAACGAGGGCCCCCAGCACCTTTTCTCACCCAAAACTGAAAGTGCAGAGCTGGCATAATGACGTTTTGTTTAACTGGCACACGTGAGGTGCACATGTCAGGGGCAAAAAGATAAGTGGAGTCAAAAGTCTTGCTGCAGATCCTGTCAATCTGCTTTGGAAAAACTGGGAAGAAAAACCCCAGGCACAGGGTACTTCCAAACTGAGGGGCAACAGCTCCCCTGGCAGGGAAATGCATGCTATCCCTCCGCAGGAAAGGTATGTGATCCTCCAGATCCTTTACTTAGGGCAGCGGTATTTTCTTGGCCAAACACAGCCTGCCTGCCATAGCTGCAGCTCAGTCAGCTGTTTTACTGCTCGTTGCAAAGTCCTCCTCCAGCATGTGCTGAGCACAAGGTCAGGACAAACGATCAGCCCGGTCCTTTCTGGCTACACGGTGCTTGTGTGAGTGGTCAGCCCTGGCTGATAACTCGGTGCTGTTGCTGGTGAAATGAAAGAGTCCTTGCCAGCGCAGTGGAACAATATTGATCTAATTTATCTGGGTACCCTGAGCTCACCTGGAGAAAATTCTGGAATGAAAACCATTTCAGGAATGGTTTGCAAGAAGATGTCTGAGCCCACCAGGGAGCTTACAAGAAGGTGCTGGAGCACAGGGACATCTCCTGGTGCAAGGTGCCCAGAGTTGCCTGTAGCACTCCTTGTGGTTCAGCAGTGCTGGGGGAGCTCGCAGGCTGCAAAAGCAGCAGCCAGCATTCATTTATGTCTGGCTTTGCAATGATTTTCATCTGATGAAGCACAGCCATGAACTTGCAGTGTGGGTCCGGTACCATCACATTGGACCTGCGTGCCTGCCATCATCCAGGCTCTGCCCTAACATTTAGGTGGCCTGCTTTGGTCCCAGCATTAGTCTCAAGGACTTTTTCTGCTTTTGATTAAAGGTTTCTCCGTGTGGTGCTGCCAGGACACAACATACACGGTCCTCCTGAGAGGCCCGTGAGGACGAGGTCTCGAACCTTACCTTCACAGAGGTGATGTAGTCATTTTTCAGCCTGTCCCAGTCCGCCGGTGTGAGCAGCAGGGACAGGTTTTCTGTCTTAACTTCTGGTTTGAGATCAGGGTGACCAAGAAAGAGTTCACTGGAAAGATTAAACGAACAAATGACGCTGCCTCAGAGCGTGAGTAAACCGATGGAATATTCATGGGGCATGAGCTGCGTAATTATTAAGCCGTGAGAAATATACTTAGAGCTTAAATTGTGATGCTTGTTTTCAAGCTTTAACAAGAAAATCTTTCCTCACTGTTCAAAATCCTAATTATTCAAAATCAAAATGATCTAAGGTTCCAGCCCACCTTAGAAATCATGAGACTTCTGAGTTGTTTGGACACGAACAGTGCTATGAGAATTTACTTTTTTTAAAATAAACAACATGAAGCTGATTCATTTGACTATGAGCTTGTGCAGTGCCTTTCGGGGTGATTCCTGCAGCAGCGTGCTGTGTGCTGTGGCTGATGTCCCCGGGGTCCCATCACAGCAGACACCAGCCCATCGTTTTTCCCCCTGTGTGACCCAAACATAGAGGAGATGGCAGAGCAGGGCTGGTGGCAAAGGGCAGCCTCTGGAAAGCCTTCACATGCCCGGGACGTGGGCAATCTCAGCACCACGTGTCCTCTGTGTAAGGCGGTGGTGGGTGGACATTGAGCTCTGGTTTCTGAGTGCAAAGTGTGCCCAGCTGGCACGTGGCTCGGCCGCTTGCTTTCATCTGGTTTGGTGTCAGCAGGGCCAGCTGATGAGCGGGAGGCAGTGCCTGCCTGCATGGCAAGGAGCCTGCTACGAGCCCCTACAGCCACAAGTGCTGCCCCTGCAACCTGCCAGCAGACCACAGGGGCTTTGCGTCTTTCGCTGTGATGAATGTGGGGAGAAAGAAGAAAATATTCAGGAATTCAATTAACGTGGGGCATAAATTGCAAGAAGTCAGCTGGTTAGCAAAAAGAGAGCTGCAAAGGCAGTGCCCTATACACTGCCTGCTCACTTGCCTGACCACCAAAAAGGGTTCCCATAGCCTCCTTTTTTTTCCATTTGTTTGAATTGTAACAATAATGGGCTTGGGTCAGGCAATTTCTCCTGTTTCGGGATGGGCCCCAAAAGAGGATGGTGTTCTTTTAGCATGAGAAACTGAAATGGATGCCATCCAACACAGCAAGGTGATTGCAAGCAGTACCCAAAACTGCTGCAAGCTCTCAACAAGCCTTTTCACAGCAAGATGGAAAAATAGGATGAGGGCACTTTTCTGGGGTGCAGAACCCGGCTGCTGATGCTCCTTTCTTCCCCTACTCCTGCAGGGGTTGTTCCCATAGTGATCCTGCCATAGCGCTGCTCAGCCAGTGCCCTGCTGCTGAAGGGGTCACACATCATACATGGGGTTTTAGGAGCAAATAACACGACTTTGCTCCGACATGGCTGCACTTAGGAAGTTATTAACAGACTTGTCTCCTGTGGATGGTGCCTCTCTCTCCTCCTCCCCACCACGCTGTGTGTTCCTGTTGGGTTTTACTCGGTGACTCCTTGAGGCTGTGGTGATGGGCTGAGATCTGTGCCAGTGAGCAACTGAGAACATGCAATGCCATGACCTTTTGTGGGTACCTGTCCTAGATATCTCCTCTGGCTTTAAAAGGAGGCAAAGTCCAACAGCACAGCTTTTACTGCTCTTGTAAAGTATTCCTGCCTTTATCCCACAAATCCAGGGTGCCGTAAGGATGGTGTTTGATGTGTCTACACAGCTCCCGGAATAGTCTAGTCACTACTGAAGTACAGGGACCTTTAAGAGGTCCCAAAATCATGGACCTCCCATCCAAATAGCAGACACATCTGAGCCACGGCCTTTGTTTGAATGTGTCTAATTCCCCACACTGATATCTTGGCACCTCCTCAAGATGAACATGACCCCTGAGCACAAAGGTGAAGTGGATTGTTTCCAAATGCATCACACTTTTAATTAAACAGGAAGAAGGCAAAGCTCCCCCACAGGTCCCTCCCTGTGCCTGGAAAAGTCACTGAGCAGCTGCTGGACATGGCAAAGCATTTCCAGAAAGGGAGGAGGTTTATCAGAGCTGCAAGGGGGAGCTTCCTGCTCAGTGAGAGTAGCGAGCTGGAGAGGGAACGGGGAGCAGGGAAACTGAGCTCTGCGAAAAGCAGCGAGCATTTCATCCACAAACCTTTGTCCCCGTCTTTGGTAGATCAGTTATCTGCTTCTACTGTATAAGCAATTATCTCTCTGCTTGCTCAGGGAACTGAAAGCAGCTACGTGGGTTTGAAGCAGCCCTGCTGCCCTGCTGCTCTCCGGGGAGGTGACGGCAGCAGCTTACCTGCGGTAGGTGTTGGCCACCCAGTCCAGCAAGGAGTAGAGCTCGTTGAACTCCAGCACCCGCTGGGAGAGATCCTGCAAGTGCGAGGCGATGGCCTTGTGGAAAGCCTCCACGTAGATGTCGCACACCTGGTACTCCTCCGGGTAGCACTTTTTTACCGTCAGCTTGATCTTCAGCAAGTCTTCGCTCAGGTGTTTCTGGAGGAAACACAAGTGGATGTCAAGCCAGGAACTCTCTTCTTCCTTCGAGGCCAGGGGTACCCTCAGGACTCTCTTTCTGGCGCTCTCGTTGATAGCTTCCCTCCACTCCTCCCTCCACCTTCTGGGGGAGCCGAGCAAGTCCGACCCCGGAGCACTGCCCGCGTTGGGGTGCGCGGCCTCCTCACGGGCAATTAGAGTCACCAGCGAGGCCAGCGTGGCCTCCTCGACGGTGGGATGCTCCAGCGTTCCCACCACGATGGACTGGATCATGTCCTTGATGGAGTTGTAAAGCAAATCCACGTCCTTGGTTTTCCTCACAAACTCCTGGGGGTTGTCCTTGTATTTGTCCGCATCCCGCTCGGCTATCGTCTCGTCTTCCATGTACTTGATGCTTGCAAATGCTTCCAGAAGTTTCTGCTTCTGAATGAGTTCGTTTATCTCCATTACTGCAGAAAGAAAGGGGAAAGGGGTCAGGAAAGGCAGGTGTTAGGTGATGGGCAGGTGACTAGCAGGATGGGATATCCCATAGGAACACATGCAGGACTGCTCTGGGAACCAGATCCCAGCGGTGCATGTGGGGCTCCTGGAGAGGAAAGAATCACTTCGCAGCGATTGCACAGTCAGGGCCATATCTCTAAAACACTGTTTTCAGACATGGGAAATGCCAAAAAAATGGATCATAGCCCTGCAGGAGAACCCCAAGCAGCGGCTAACGAGGCTGCACAGGGGGCACTGCGATCTCGGGTTGTGTAAGACCGCCTCGGGCTCTGCCCCTCTGCTGATTTGGAGCCAAAGTGGGACTGGCAGCGGGGACAGTTCTTGATACGCCCTCCCAGCAATGCTGCTAGCAGAGCCACCCTTGTTTCCCAGCATATCAAGGCCCTGTCCTGGGGGAAGCTCCTGATATTTTGGGAATATCCCAGTTAAGACATAACCTTGGGCTAACCCCGGGCTCCCCTCCTGTCCTGATCATGTGTCTCCCACAATATTTAGGTTTTCCTGAGAGACAGCCCCGACTGACATCACGGCTAAACTGCCTCCTGCATTTCTGAGAGCTGAGCGAAATGCTAACACATCCTGCAGAGCTTGTCGCTCGTGATTTGCATTGCGAGGACTCCCTGAGACACAAGGACTGAGGTAACAAGCCAGAGACCAGCCCATCTGCGGCTCGCTGCCTTTTCCAGCCTGTGCATTACACAGCAGACAGCTTCTGAGAGATGCCCCTTACCCTTTCCAGACATTTGGATGTTTTATCAATACCTGTGGTCTTCAGCCACTCAAAAAAAAGCGGGATCAGAGGGCCAGAAGCCACAATCTCAGCTCTGTGGTTTTTGAAACCTGCAATAACCCTCAGAGCAGGGAGGGAGAAGGGTCACTGGGATGGTGCCCAGGCACCTCCTTGCCTGGAGTAGCAGTGAGCATGGCATAAAGGGGCTGTGGGAGGGCCTGGGAAGAAGGAAGAGGGAGAGGTGGGAACAGTAAAGCAGTCTGTGCCCTAGGAAGCCTGAGGAGAGGCAGCAATGCAACTCCAGGGGAGCCAGCAGGAGGAGATGAGAAACAGCAGAGTACACCTGGTATGTGGAGATCGCCCTCCTGGAGAGGTGCAGGGGGAACCTGGCCAGGGATAGACCTCCTCTGCCTCCCACCAGCAGCATTTTTTTCCCTGGAGGTGAGCTCTGCATAGGAGATCCCACCGAGATACTGGGCACAAGGCAAATTTTAGAGAGGAGGAGGGAAAGGCTGTTATTTAGGCATGTGTGGCCACTGCTTTTGCTGTGCACTCATATAAAGTGAGATGGAGAAACTGAAGAGCACTCACAGAAGAGATGAAGGACTGGCTCATAATCCATGATTTATGCTCCAGGGCTTTTCTGCACACAGATTTTATACCAAATGCACCAAATAACCTGCAGAGTGTGGAGCTATCTGCATGAAGACAGAACATGCCGAATAACCCAACTGCTGCCTACAGTACATGGAGCTTTGAGTGCCTGTATGGAGCTGCAGCTGCTTCTGGACTCAGAAGGAAGGAAGATTGTGCCAATTAACTTAGTCTCTTCCATATAAATTAATATAAAACCTGTGTTTGCACAAGTTCTTGCAGAGAGAGACTAGAGGAATACATTTTGTTCTGTTTATCAAAGTGAGAAAACACCATTTAATCACCATCTAGGATAATTATTCAGGGAGGTGATGTTGGGTGCTAAATGGATCTTTAATTTAGCAATACAAGATCAGCCAGCTGGTAATTGGAGGAAGACAATTGAAAGGCAATTAACCATTATGCAGCTTAATGGTGCACATGGTGGAGTCTCCATCACTTGCCATATTTATCTCAGGATGGGATGCGCTTCTGACAGAGCTGCTCCAGTCCAGGCTAATCATGAGTTATTGGGCACAGGACGGGTCTTATTTGTGCAATTCCTCAACTTGTGGATTGCAGGACTTGAAAAGGGTTTTAGCAGGGTAACATTTCCTGTAACACCTCCTCCGTGACCCTTTGGGAACAGACTGGCACAGCTTATGGCATGGGCTCAGATCCAGCCCACCAGCCTCGCAGTGTATCAGAGCAAAGCAATAAATAACTCCATGGCACTGCAGAGCACGCTATAGCAGTGAGACAGCTTCAGTCCTTCTTGCTGATACCCATGGCATCCGATGCAGTGGGACAAGAATTTATTTCTAGAAATTTAAGCTGAGGAAAGGTCAAACTGCGTTGACCCACCTCAGTCCATCTCCTGGAAATGCTGTTGTATTTCTGCCTTGGAAATGTGGAAGAGAACAGTGCAAAAGATAAAAGTCATTGCAGTCTATCCACACTTGGGGAATTAAAATTTGACCAAGACCTCTCTACATAATGCTGACAAAATGTGTAAGAGAAACCAGCCTGGGGAAAACAAACCAAGCACATACTTGCAGCACCACAGTTGTGAGAATAGATGGGAAGTCAGCATAAGGGAGCAAAAACCTCTGTGGAAGTCCCCTTGCAAGGCTGTAAGATTGAGAACCAAGGTGGAGGTGCCAGCCCAGACCATATCCAAACCACCTTTTTCCCCACCACGGAGGAAGGAGCCTTTCCTCCCAGCCCCAAATGGACTAACCAACAATAACACTTGTTTCTGAAGCGCTGTGCATTCAGTGAGAGTGAAAAAACTGGGGTCTGTGAATGTGGCTGACTCACTGCATTTCTCATGGCCAGCCACATGTGCCTCTCATCCAAATATTTTATTTTAGGACTTTACTTAATGGGACTATTTATCAAAGCCTTGCAGAAACCAATCGAGTGCAGGCTGGGGATCATCAGTCTGAGAGCTGCCGAGCAGAAATTATCCGAAAGTGCAACGCAGGCAACAGTGTAGGAAGAGCCCACACTGTGCTTGTAGATGCTGTCAGACAAGCAGTTCCCAAACCGTGCTCGGCAGATTGGTGACTGATATGTGTGGTGTGTGCTATGGCCACTGACACGTGAACCACCGGGTTGGTGCACTGATCCTACAAAGGTGGTTGATAAGGTTATCACAGCACAGTGCAGGCTCCCAAGGCTTGCAAAGTCTAAGTTGCTTGAATCACAGAATCACAGAATCACAGAATTTCTAGGTTGGAAGAGACCTCAAGATCATCGAGTCCAACCTCTGACCTAACGCTAACAGTCCCCACTAAACCATATCCCTAAGCTCTACAAGGGTTACATATATTTTGCTTCTTACCTGAAAGAGGTTTTCCTTCAATGGGCTCCGTTTCTATTGTCTCAACAACCTCCTCCAAATCATTAGGGACTGTAGTTTTGTTCTCTTCATAGCTCTTGGAGGACAGAAAAGAAAGTCTTTTTTTCCTCAAAGTGCCAGTGCCTTCCTGTTCTTTCTCTTTCTTCAGGCTTCGCTTGGATTTCCGGATGCTTAGCATTGTTTTAAGACCTCTTTCAAGGAGTCCTATGTTCTCGCCATGCAAAGTCGGGCTGCCCAGTTCTGGAGCGACCTCCATCTCCTTCCCTTCACTCTTTGTTGGAGAGGCTGGTTCTGAGGCTGCTGTTGTTGGACTCAGTTTCAGTTTTATACTCATCTTGTCTTTCAACAACAGGATTTCCAAAAAGGTCGACAGTAGTCACTGAAATAAACAAAACCACAGGGTGAGATGAGAGGATCCTAGCAGCCTTGGGGTGTTTCCAAAGCCGGTCCTGGACTGGAAAATCTGGTCCGTACCTAATCCAAGGACAGAGAAAGTGGTTCTAGCCTGTCACCACCAAAACAGCCTTTCTACCTACATGGTGCACGTGCTGGTCTGCACGTAGCCCTGCAAGGCTCCAGCTAACTCCTTAGATGAGGCACGTGGCAGCTCTTCCTCCAGCACCAAACAATCACTGAATGCCAAGGATGAAATCTGCCGGGCACACCATTTCAGCTGGTAACAAGGCATGTTCTCACTTCCCTTTTTCCAGGTGGATTTCCAGCCCTGCAGGCTGTGTCTCAGTAGGGTAATTCCCACTTTCTGACATGGATGTGGCAAGTGTGGGCCGTGCCACTGGCCCTGCCCTGCTGGAGCCCCAGGTGGCTGCTGCTGGGGGTGCCCAGGGGAAGGGGGCTGAGCGGATCTCCCCTCTCTGCTCCTGCCCCTTCCATCCCAACCACCACAAGCTGGCCTCCCCAGATCGTCATGGTTACAGCACAGCAGGCTTTACGATGCCCTGAAGGTTCACATCACTCATCTGCCTCGTGTGGTGCTGAGGCTGGGTGTCTCAACCGAGCTCCTGCTCGAGCTGAGGGGGGTGATGTGGAGTGCTGTGCCTCCAGGAGCCCAGGGCATCCAGATCTCAGCAGAAACACCCCTGCCAGTGCTCCTGGGCAGCAGTGGCACCCCTGCAGTTGCTTGGCTCCCACCCTGCAGCACAGAGACCAGCTCCTCTCTGCCTGCTGAGGGCTGCCTGGGAAGGGGCAATGGGAGAGGCTGTGCCCTCCTTTCCATCCCTGTCTGCCACCAGGTCACCACCAGCACGGCCAGGCCACGGGGACGTTGTGCACTGCAGGTCTGAGGATGGTAAAAGCCACTTTCTCCCAGCGCAGACTCAGGCAATCAGTTTAAATCATTAGAAGCAGCTATTCTTTGAGGTCACCCTGGCCTGTCTCAGGTCTGTCAAGCTCGCAGGAGCCAGAGATTGAAATACGATTACAGAGAACAGACCTGCTGGGACTCTGAAAATACTTCTCAGCCCTCCCTGATCCTAGCCTGGCCAGATTTCCTCTCCCTCGTGCGCAATTATTGCCCAGGTTATGAGCTGCGAGGTCTGCATCTTCCCGCGGGTGGGCTGAGCTCCTGGCACAGCGGGGCTCGGACCCTGCCTTGATCCTTTTTCGGAGGAAATATTTGGTCAGGGGAAGGGAAGAAGAGAAGGAGGGGGTGTACCCCGTTCCCAGGGGCTTAGAGGGAAGGGAACTAAATTCCTGGCTCACACCCCGCATCGTGGTGGAAGGGGCAGGGAGACAAGGCAGCAGGACCTGGAGCAAACCCGTGGGCAGGGGAAGGGAAGGAAACACACCCCGGCACCGATCCTCTCCGCTGGGATAACCTGGATGTGGTCCACGGGACTGGCGAGCAGCTCTGTGCAGGGGTCGTGGGGCTGGCTGTCAGGGCGAGCTCATCTGCCTCCATCCGCCTGCGTGGCCGGGGGGCTCGCTGCGGGCACGGCGCCTCTCTCCATCGGGCTCTGTCCTCTGCAGAAGGGCTCCTGGCGGTGGGAGGGGGTCCCGGCCCCTCCTGCCCAGCACCTCTGTCAGCTTCACCTGCCTGCTTCCCAGGAGAGCCTTGGGCTTTCACTCTTTCACTTTCATTAGATGGGAATTTAAAAGAAAAGAAGGTAACAATCCTCCAGGGTTAATATTTAACCGAGGGGTGGGAATAGAGAGGCAGCCTCTGTGCTGAAGGTGAAACAGGGATTGAACGGGGTAGGGGGGAGCAGGAATCCTGCAGCCCCTGGTCCTGCCTTCAGCGGGGTGAAGCCCTGCGGGGTTTGGGTACAAGGGCTCAGAATCATAGAATCATAGAATCATAGAATATCCTGAGTTGGAAGGGACCCTTAAGGATCATCAAGTCCAACTCTTGACACCGCACAGGTCTACCCAAGTTCAGACCATGTGACTAAGTGCACAGTCCAATCTCTTCTTAAATTCAGTCAGGCTCGGTGCAGTGACCACTTCCCTGGGGAGCCTGTTCCAGTGTGCAACCACTCTCTCTGTGAAGAACCCTTTCCTGATGTCCAGCCTAAACTTCCCCTGCCTCAGCTTAACTCCATTCCCGCGGGTCCTGTCGCTGGTGTTAATGGAGAAAAGGTCTCCTGCCTCTCGACACCCCCTTACGAGGAAGTTGTAGACTGCGATGAGGTCTCCCCTCAGCCTCCTCTTCTCCAGGCTGAACAGGCCCAGTGCCCTCAGCCGTTCCTCGTACGTCTTCCCCTCCAGGCCTTTCACCATCTTCGTAGCCCTCCTCTGGACACTCTCCAACAGTTTCATGTCCTTTTTATACTGTGGTGCCCAGAACTGCACACAGTACTCGAGGTGAGGCCGCACCAGCGCAGAGTAGAGCGGGACAATCACCTCCCTCGACCTACTAGCGATGCCGTGCTTGATGCACCCCAGGACACGGTTGGCCCTCCTGGCTGCCAGGGCACACTGCCGGCTCATATTCAACTTGTTGTCTACCACGACCCCCAGATCCCTCTCTTCTAGGCTGCTCTCCAGCGTCTCATCGCCCAGTCTGTACGTGCAGCCAGGGTTTCCCCGTCCCAGGTGCAGGACCCGGCACTTGCTCTTATTGAACTTCATGCGGTTGGCGATCGCCCAGCTCTCCAACCTATCCAGATCCCTCTGCAAGGCCTTTCCACCCTCATTCGAGTCCACAACTCCTCCAAGTTTGGTGTCATCAGCAAACTTGCTCAAAATGCCTTCTATTCCTACATCCAGATCGTTTATAAAAATATTGAAAAGTACCGGCCCTAAAATGGAGCCTTGAGGGACCCCACTGGTGACCGCCCGCCAGCCTGACGCAGCCCCATTCACCATAACCCTTTGGGCCCTGCCCGTTAGCCAATTGCTCACCCATCGTATGATGTTTTTATTTAGCTGTATGCTGGACATTTTGTCCAGTAGGATCCTATGGGAAACCGTGTCAAAAGCCTTGCTGAAGTCCAAAAAAATCACATCAGCTGGTTTCCCTTGGTCCACCATACGGGTGATCTTATCATAAAAGGAAATCAGGTTAGTTAGGCAGGACCTACCCTTCACAAACCCATGCTGGCTGGGACCAATGACTGCTTTGTCCCCCAGGTGCGCCTCAATACGTTCGAGAACCATCTTCTCCATGATTTTACCAGGCACTGACGTGAGACTGACAGGCCTGTAATTGCTAGGGTCTTCTTTCTGACCCTTCTTGAAAATCGGCACAACATTTGCCAGCTTCCAGTCTACCGGGACCTCTCCAGACTCCCAGGATCGTTGAAAAATAATTGAGAGAGGTTCCGCGATGACGTCCGCCAGCTCCTTCAGCACCCGGGGATGAATCCCATCCGGACCCATGGACTTGTAGGGATCCAAGTGGAGTAGCAGATCCCGCACACGTTCAGGGTCGGTCGGGAGTTTGTCATCCCCACCGTCCCGGTCCTCCAGCTCGGGGCACCCTGGGTCCCGAAGCCCATCATCGGCATTGAAGACAGAGGCAAAGAAGGCGTTAAGCGTCTCTGCTTTGCCTATGTCATCGTCTGTGAGAAGACCTTCCCTGTCAAGGAGCGGCCCTATGTATTCTTTAGTTCTCCTTTTTCCATTCACATATCTAAAAAAACCCTTTTTATTTTCTCTCACAGACACAGCCAGCTTCAACTCAAGGTGTGCTTTAGCCACACGAATTTTCTTCCTACAGACACGAGCAGCATCCCTGTATTCTTTCCATGTCACCTGGCCCTCCTTCCAGTAGCGAAACACTCTCTGTTTCCGCCTGATCTCCATAAGAATGTTCCTGGTCAGCCACGACGGCCTCCTGCCCCGCCTGCCTGACTTGCGATATTTAGGAATCGCCTGATCTTGTGCTTCTAGGAGGCATCGCTTAAAGAGTGACCAGCACTGGTGGACATCAAGGCCTTCAAGAGCAGCTTCCCAGGGGACCTTGCTGACTAGTTCCCCGAGCAGCTTGAAGTCCGCCTTCCCCATATCTAGGGATGAGGTTTTGGTGGCACTTTTCCTTCTGTCACCGTAAATTTTGAACTCAACCACTTCATGGTCGCTATGACCGAGGCGGCCACCAATCACCACATCTCCCACCAGACCCTCTCTGTTTTCTAGCAACAGGTCTAGGAGGGCACCTTTCCTAGTTGGCTCCGTTAGCACCTGCACCAAAAAGTTATCATCTAGGTGCTTCATGAACCTCCTGGACTTGCTCGTGTCAGCCGTGTGGCACTCCCAGTTAACGTCTGGCAAGTTGAAGTCCCCCATAAGGACAAGGGGAGTTAATCTCGAGGCCTCTCTTAGTTCTGTAAAGAATAAGTTATCGGCGCTATCGTCCTGGCCAGGCGGTCTGTAATAGACTCCCACAACGACATCCCCTTTATTCGTTCGTCCCTTGATCCTTACCCAGAGGCTCTCAACTTTGCCATCGCCGACCTGAAGTTCCACACAGTCCAGCCCCTGCTTCACATACATCGCCACCCCACCACCTCGCCTACCCTGCCTGTCCCTCCTGAAGAGCCTGTAACCGTCTATCGCAACACCCCAGTCACAGGACTCATCCCACCAGGTTTCGCTTATGCCGATGATGTCGTAGTTGCGGGACTGGGCCAGGACTTCTAGCTCATCCATTTTATTCCTCATACTGCGTGCGTTTGTGTAGAAGCATTTCAGGTGCGTCTCCTTACACTCAGCACCTTGTGGATCGAACTGAAGGACCTCACTGGCACACAGCCCCTCTGATTCTAGCGTACCATCCCTTAGGTCTTCACCGGCGTGCCTGGTTTAAAAAACCAGAAGCTGGTGCATGGGCACGGCTGCCCGTTTCGCCTCGTTCTGCCCCATTTCTGGAGGTCACAGCCAGCCCCAAGTAATGATTGACAGGAGTGGGTGAGAGACCCGGAGTGCTGTGACCCGTGGTTATACATTTCCACATCCACCCCCCTGCTCCTACCTTGCCGTGGGCACTTATTTCCATGGGGATGCTGGAACTGGTTCTTCCTTCCCGGCAGTGTTTGGGCACGTCAGAGGGAGCTCAACGTGGCGCAACAAGGACATGAGGGTGTCTGGGGGTTTCTGCTGCATTAAACAGCCTCGGGGCTTGCCACCGAGAGGTGGAGGTGACCACCAAACCTCATCCACACAGCCCAGCACTGAGCTTTTTGTCCCCAGCCCCTTCAAAGCCAGGTTGAAGCAGGAGGTGCTTGGTCCCCTGCTGCGCTGGGGAAAGCTGCGAGGGGCGACACTTCTGCTCTGGCACGGTGACAACAGGGACAAAGGGAGGCAGCTGTTTGAACAGTGCATGCCCAGGTGTGGAAAGCCCGTTCTGACACGGAGTCCAAACAGCTTTCCATCCGGGTTGGTGGTTTCTTCCCCCTCCAGGCACCTACAGGGTGCTGCTTTGCACAGGCAGCTCTGCTCCCACCAGCGTGCAGCCCCTGTTTTTGGGGCAGGACCTCCCCAGGAGCTGCCAGCTACCCCAAAACACATCCAGCTGCAGGACCTGCAGGGCTGCTGCTGAACCCAGCCCCGGGGAGATCAGCAGCCTTGTTTTAGGTCAGCCTGCACCCCACAGCTCTCTGCGATGCTCTGACCGCTGCTGGCTGCTCCTGGGCATGCCCTCAGGGCAGCACTGACTCCTATCTGCCCCAGAAGCTCGTGAGATTTTAAAAATTTACAGTGTTATGGAGTTTGCCATTTTCCTTCGATTTTGCTGAAGTGTCATAACCCTCAAGCTATCTGTGAGGGGTCATTTTCTTTAAAAAAAAAGAAGTCTTGAGGTCTCCTTGTGGCAGGGAGGGGCTTCAAAGAAAGGAAAAAAAAGTGTTCATTGTCATGAAGGTTTAGGACATGGTGAAGCTGTGTAGTGCTACAATACACGTAACCCTTCCTACTCCTGGGGAGTGAAGTCTTCAAGAAATCCTGCTCCCTTACAAGCCACCCTTAGCAGCCCTTCATTATCAGCAGGATGTTTTCTCAGCCAAGAAACACCAGTGAGCACTCAGAGGACTTTGCACTAAAACCCTTATGGTCCCTGGTGCCATGAGCACCGTGTCCCAGCTGTCCCCAGAGAGCTGTGGGCCAGCCCTGCCAGGCATCATCGCGACCTTGCGAGGCTATTCCTTCCCTCCCAGCCCTCGGAGGCTAACCCACAGCCTCAAAGTGAACTGAGAAAGGAAAGAAAATCCTTGTGGAGGATGTCCTGCTTTTCCCTAGCAGTGTTTTGGGATGTCTCCTGCTCAGCCCTTGGCACAGCAGCAGCCACGCAGTGTCCTGGCTGTGCCAGCCCTGGTGCCCAGCCGGCACGCTCGGTGCTGTTGTTCAGCCCTGCCATCAGCAGGAACGCGTGTTCCCAACAAGATTTTGCCATCTGGAGGAAGCTTTGTGAAATTACCAGCACCAGCCTGGTTACCTTCTGGGCCTGCAGGCACGGCAGTGAGAGTATATTAACCTGAGCGGGGTGGACCAGATGAGGCTGGGACCTTCCCGTCAGGACGAGTCAACAGGGAGAAGAAAACAGAAAAAAGGGCAAAGAAGATTGGGAAATAAGGAAGGGAGAGCCCAGCAAATTCAGGTGACAGCACCAGTGCCACAGGGCTGTGGTTGGGGACTTTGTGGCAAGTAATTGCTGAAATTTGGTGGGCAATTCTTGTAAAACTATGGGTCAACGAGAGATTTGCAGCTTGGCTTTAATGGAAAACCAGGTTTGTTCTCAGCTGCTTGGCTGTGTGGACCTGGCTCCATTTTCTGACTCCTATTGCACCATGCAGTGGTATTTGTATATATGGTGTATGTATATGGTATATATGGTGTGTGGTGTATATATGGTATATGGAATATATATGGTTTATATATACGTTGTATATATACATATGGTGTGTGTGTGTATATGTATGGTATATGTATATGTATGGTGTGTATATGTATATATGGTATTTATATTTATAGTATTTTCACTTTACCTTACAAAGATCAGCCCAATTAGTACTAGGTGCTGATGGTGAGGAGGTGCTGAGGTCCCGATGCCGGGCTGATGGGGATGCAGAGGTGGTGGGAGCAATCTCTAGGCACGATGTAAAGCTTAGGAAATGACATCCGAGCACCGTGTCCCTAAATACCTGGATATTTCTGGAAGCGTTGGCAGAGGAGGGAGCCAGGCCTGGGGCAGAGCGCAGGCTCTCCGTGTGCTCTCTGCAAGGCTGTGCAGGCGCAGCCCGAGCTCCCACTTCACAGGCTCTCCAGCACTTCTGGCTCTCCCCTCGCAAAGTATGGTGCCATCGCAAAAAGTGACAACCCAGCCGGCCTCGGGGGTTTCCATGGCGACCCAGCCTGATTACCCATCCAATTTGTGCAGTCGGAGAGAAAAGTGATTTTTCTTTTTGCCTCCTCGAGGTGAATCCGTGCTCAAGTCCAATCCATTTCTCCCTGGTTCCCAGGCAAGTGCTCTTGCATCCCCACTACCCCTGGGCTCCTGTGCCATTTCCCATTTCCCTCCCAGCCATAGTATTTGGAGTTTTTTCAGGTGCAGTCACATTCAGATATAAAAATACGGCTCACAAGCATATGGAAGCCTCAATTCCTTCAGAAAATATGTTGAAAACTGCTGGGAACACTTCCTACCTTTCCTTTCCCTCTGCTTTTTAAGGCTCCCAGGCCACATTGCCACGCTTCTCCCTGGAAGTGCAGAGCGATTCAGGAGGGAAAGCTCATGGCTTTATCCCATCAGCTGCCTCCCAGAGCTGGAACTTGGGGAAAAAAAGAAACCCCAACCCACTGCAGGAGTCGTGGTAAGCACCAGGGCTTGCAGCCAGCCTCAGATGTGATGCTGCCCTGGGAAGTCCAAGCACAGGCAACGCTGCAACCCCAAAAGATAGCAGAGTATGTGCTTGAAGCCAGTCCTGCACAAATAATGAAAAAACACCCATCAGGTGCTGCAAAGTCCCCTGGCCCATGGTGCGTGGCGGGGCAGCTGCCCTGGGAGGAGGTCGCCTTTCCCTGCAGTGAGGGGTGCCAGCAGAGGAGGCTTATTGCAGCCTGGGTGTTTTTTAGCAGCCTCGGCGGTGATGGATGAGGCAAAGACATGCACAAAGGCTGTGTGCAGCTATGTGGTTATCGCCTTCTGAAATATATTGCTCCACCTGCAGCATTTTTCTTCCTGATCACAGAGCGTGTGGGGAGGTGTGGGAGGGCCAACCCTTAAGTCGAAAAACCCAGCATGAGCTGTGCAGCCTCTGCTGGGGGGCACCAGCCTGCGAGGCCAGTGGCAGAGCCCCCGACCCTTGGAGCAGCCTCGGGATTGCAGTGCTACAGCTCATCGCCCCCAGGAAGAAGCTGCCGTCCTTTAATTCGTGCTTTAATTTGACCTGCCAAGTTATTGCAGCATTGTGCTTCCCTTCACAACCCTCCCTAGGCATTTGCAAAAAGGTCTTGCAAAGGTCTGCCTCACTGCACCTCCAGCCCACCATGCTCCAAAATTTTACCCATGCCTGGTTAATAGTTTTTGTATCCCTGGGGCTGAAGCTCTGGAAGGATGGATTTTCCTTACCTTCGTGCCTGGGAACAACTGAGAGCTAGCTCTTTATTTAAATATATATTTCTGTACTTTTTTTTTTTTAAATAAGTGTTTTTGAAGTCTCATTGAAGATGTTGTCACTGGAATCATTATATTTCTATAGAGATCATAATGACTCCTTTTGAAGAGTTAGTCTCAGTCAGTCAGTGCTTAATTCACATATCAATGACTCCATAAACCCTAAATCCACAAATCTTCTGAAACTGCTCTGATCCGTTTTGGCACGGCGCACCTGCAGGGGCTCCTTGGTGCGGGGCCGTCCCTGCAGAGCTGTTGGCTGACCAGAGTCCATTTAATTATGCCATTATAAACAGGCCCTGGTGGTTCATCCTTCATTTCTGTTAATGCATAATCCCCATGGAAAACTGGATACCAGGAGACAAAGGTGCTGGGACCCCCGGAGCAGCTCCCGGGGAGGTCGGTGGCAATGGCTCTCGCTTGCACCCCACTCATTGCCCCTTCTGCACCAAGCAGCTCAGCTGTGCAGCCCCGAGATCCCAGCCCCGAGCGATGTCTGTCGGCTGTGTGTGCCCACAGCCTTCCCCGAGAGGACTGGCTGGCTGGCATTTTGGCTTTTATACTCAGAGGGTATTTATACAGCCGTATTTTGAGACCTCCTAACGTGTGGGGCTGTAAAGGAACTCTAATTGCAGTAGCATAACAGGTGCTGCTATAGAAATGCAGCTTTCTTCTTTCGCAGAGTTTAATTTGATTTAAAGCACTGACAGGGACACAATGAATCGTGCACACACTGGTGGGTTTTGCCCCTCCTCCCTGTGTCCCCCGGGGTACAAAACCAGTACAGGCATCGCTCAGATGGCAGGCGTGCTGCAAACCCTCTGGCTGTCCTTGCACCCCTCATCCTGCCTCTGCATCCCTGGCCCTGCCTTCCTCCAGCGATGTGGGGGCTGCAGACCCATCCTGGCACAGCAGCACTGGTGAAATTTCTGCTGCTGTGCCACGATGGATGCCCAGGTGTTTTGGTGCTGCAACACAAAACCCAGTTCCCAGTGATGTTTGAAAGCTCCACGTGGCCAAAAAGCTTGATATAACCAAAGGAGAAAAAAAGGAGAAAAAAAAATCTTTGTAAAAAGCTTGTAAAAGCTTTGATGTCAACCAAAGAGCTGGATGTAACCACCAACTGTGCGTGTCCATGTGCCAGCAAAAGCCTGCAGAGGAGGGAGCCAGGAGGAGGGAAGCCCTGGCATGATGGCCTGGGGGGGTGTCCCCTCCCTGGGACCACCACTCTGTCACCCTGCTGTAATTTAACCTGTCTGCATGGACAGGCAGGGTGTGTTCACACGTGTGCATGTGTAGGGTATGGCAGATTTGCTCCCTTCCTACAAAGCCTTGCAGAGGTTTCATCCTCCTCTAGTGTTTCCCTCTCATTCCTTCCGCAAGGCTCTAGTGCTGGCAAGTTGAGGAGGATTACAGCACACAATCATTTCTATTTTACTCCCTGAGTCATGTTGGTGAGAAATCATCTACTGCTGGGTCTGAAACTCAGGGTGGCCCTGCCCAGCAAACCTTACAGGCGTGGAAGTGAACGGTGGTGCAGACTGCACACCCAGCTTTCCTCCCTGCCCAGCTGGAAGGGGAGGATCCCAGCGCTCACAGAGGCAAGGTGGAGGTCTCAGAGGGCTGTCTGCCCCTGTCCCTGTGTCCTGCCAGCCCACAGCAGACCCTGCTGCCATCCCGGTCCTCAGGCGTGAGGATCTCTCACCAGGGTGAGGTCTGGGACCCTCACTGTGTCTCGATGCAGCCATCGCCAGACGGGCTTCCCACCGCTGCTGCAGGGACAGGAAGGGAAGGAAAATAAAAACAATTAATGGTGAAATCAGCAGATGGGAGTGAGCTGAGCTTTCTGCCTGTTTCTATGGAGCCTGCCCCAGTTCTGGGTGGCTCTGAGCACTGTCCCTTCCTCGAGGGACACCTTTCCCTGCAGGAAGCCACAGCGCTGATGGCAGGTGGGCACCACACCATGGGGCAGCCCGCTCGCCGGGCTGCCCAGCAACGAATTTGGGAGAAAAATCCATTTGTGGCTCAATCAGATTGAAATTTTTCATTTGATCTTTTTTTTTTTTTTTTTTTTTTTTTTTTTAAATAATCATGTTCCTGTGCCTCCCTGTTCTGCTCTCAGCTAACCGTGGGCAGAAGTGGAGGGCAGGAGGTGACGGGCGATGATGAAGCTGGAGAGACAATTAAAATGCAGGAGACAACTTCACCAAGCCCAGCCCTAAAACACGATTGTTTTTTCCCCAGCTGAAGCTATTTGAAGAATCCAGCCCTTGTCTGCAATCTGCCTTGGGTGGTGAGGATCACCTCCCCGTGGGATGCTGTCCCGGCAGCAGCACACACACAAGTGGCATCCCCACTCTGCATCTCTTGGTTTGCTGCTCTACAAAGAGTCAGGTTTTGCAGGAACCTATAGGTGCTGTTACCAAGCAGCTCCAGCCGACTCAGGCTTCAGCCCTCTCTTACACAGCAACCTGAATTTTAGGCCATTTCTAGCTTTTCTCCAGAAAAGCAAACGTAGATGTGCTTGAATTAATGAAGCTCCAAGGACATTCCTCCATCTTTCTGCATTCCTTGTTTTCTAATCAGCCCTTTGGGAGTCCTTCACTTGGAAGGGGAGAATGAGGATGAGAGAACATGACACTGAGGGGGAAAGGTGTATAAATCCTCCCCCTCTCTGACTGCAAAGCAGCAATCAGACCGACATCTCTCATTTTAAATCCAAACACAAATTTCATCCCCAGCCTGCTAAAGAATCAAGGGATAAACAACAAAGCCAAATTTGTATTGCTTCTGTGGCTATTGCACATTTTGTCTCCTGCATTTTAATTTTCTCTCTGGCTTCATCTGCCAAACTGATGCTGAAGTGTGTTTGGCTTGGTGGTAATTATCTTTGCACCACATCACAGAGGAACATCAGTCGTTTCCTCTTCTTTGACCTATTAAGCACTTCTTTCTAGTGTTTTATTGACTTTGATCAGATTGAAAGAATACAGCCAGGAAGCCTGTTCAAATTTCCGTATATAAACTTTTCTGGGCTTTTGTTGTTTTCTTTTCAGCACCGTACTCCAAAACACATTCACCCCCTCCTCCAGCTGCGATGGCTCCGCGTTACTCAGCGCAGGGGCAGCTCGGTTTCAGATTTGCTACACACTGCCTCATATTTTCCAACCCACCACACTGGGGCACTGTGAGGGGGTGAAAATAACCCCAGCCCACCCCCAGGCTGTGATTCGGGTCACTGTGTGCAAACCAGTAACTGTGCTGTGTAATTCCTCAGATCCCTCCATCCAGCAGCATTGCTGTGTGGGGACAGTCATTCCTGTGAGCAGACTCAACGATGCCTGAGGATTGCTCCTGCTTGAGCCTGATACTTCTAAAATATCCCTTGTATTCTGGTGTGAAGTCGATGTGTATTTATTGCAGGCCCACCAGCCCCAGGGGGAGCAAAGCTGGTGGCCACTGGGCCCTTTGGAGAAGCCCCCTTAGGGGTTGTTAATTCGGACTTCCATGCATTGTGGGGTCTTCTAGTAACAGCAAAGGTCAATTGGATGTGGGAAAACTGATCACAAAAAGCCAAGCTTCAGCATACATCGCATGATATTAGAACTTAATAAATTAGAATTTAATTTTGTCCATGGAAAGCCGAGGAACACCTCTGGGTGGCCTGGCTGCACCGCGCCTGGCTGTGTCTGAATACAGTGGTCAGCAGCCAAGATTGTTAGCAAGATAAGACACAGGACCTGGCCTTGGATGTTGACCAGGACAAATTAATGTATCCTGTTTGGTGCTGGCCACGGCCAGCTGCTGAGTCACAACCCATATCACAGCCTTGACCCGAGCTGACCAGGGCTGCAGACAGAAAAGGGGCTAAAAAGCTGCAAGGCAAGTCCTGAGAGAACCTCTGCTTGGTACAAATGTCTGGATGAAGTATTTGGGGTTCTGGAGGATGAAGCTAACTCCTGGATCTGAGCATCCTCATGCAGCCAGGGGTGTGAGTTTTGGAGCAAGATGGGAAGGTGGTGGCAGTGCTCCCTGCCCACCACGGCCACCGGAGCAGTGAGCAGCTGGGGCCACGTCCTTCCGCTGCTCCCCTGCGGGCACACAGCCTCTGCCAGCTGTCCTCACCCCCTTGCCACCCTGGTGAGGACCTGTGTCACCCAAACAAGCTGTGTGTCACCCAAACAAGTGGCAGTGCTGACACCACTGTGTTGATGCACAGGCACAAGTGGTTCCTGCGCTGCTCCAGCCGAGCGCCGTGCCAGGCACGCACAGGCTGGTGCCAGGAGGCTGTGCCAGCAGTGGCAGCATTTCACTCAATACACCTTTTGTTTTACTTCCATAACCTCTCATGAACCACGATCCTCAACAAACAAACCCGTACGCAGGTTCCCAGATGTGTAGGACGCAACCACCAACATCCGTGTCACACAGGGTCCCCATCCTGGCTGTGGTGGCATCTCCTGCACGCACAGGGTGGACACGGAGCCACCTGATGTCCTGGGGATGGGAAGAGGCAGCCATCCACTGCTGGCACATGCCTTGGCACTGCCTTGTCCCCATCCCACCACAAATCCCATTGTATTCCAGTCCCACGGCAGGAGTAAGCCAAGGCAATGTTTGGCTGGCACACAGGTCTGGCTGTGGAGGGACCCCCAAGGACACAACCATCACGGAGGGCAGTGGGGCCAGCCCTCTGCCCCGCAGCCTCCTCCTGCAGCCCCTCTCTGTCCTGACATCCTTCACAGCCCCAGCTCCCCAGGAGAGGCTGCAGCACTGTGCTTCCTGGAGCTGGGGGCTCTTAGTCCCAAGGGAGAAAGCAAAGTGCATGAAATTCAGTCAGGCTTTCAGCTCTGAAACATAATCCATTCTGAGAGGGAAAACAGGTAAAGATAGAACAGAAAAAAAGAAAAAGAAAAAAAAATAAAGGCAAATGGCAGAAAGAAGGATCTTCCCAGCAGAGGAAAAGAAGACAAATGGGAAGACAGGAAAGAGAATGAAGGAAGGAAGAAGCGCAGAGAAGTCGAGGAGAGGCTGGGGGAAGGCTGTGCAATCGTTTGGCACCGGCTCTTTGCATTAGTTCCCTGAAAACGGTGCAAAGCGGGGGCAGAGAGCTGTGCATTGCTGAAGTGTAGCACCACAATACGGTGGGCTGGCCTCTAAATTACCATTCGGAGAGTCTCTTGGCTTAGCCTCACTGCTGCCATGAGGAGGAGAGGGATGTGTGCTGAAAAACAGATCTATGGGGAAGAGGGCTGAGACTAGAAATTCCATTATATTCTTGGCACTTTGACATTTTTCCTCCCCTTTTGTGAAATCTCAAGGGAGCGCTGCCTACTCTTGCAATAATAATAATAAAAAAAAAAGGGTAGTATATGAGTTGGCATGGTAACTTCATCTACTAAGTAACTAACACGTAGGATTTGCTTCTTGATCTAGAATAATAATGTCAACAGCCCCCAGGAAGATGCTTTCTTGTGACTGACTGCCTGTTGCGGGCTGGATTTCGTGCTTTGCTCACGCTCGGTGGCCTTGGTGGGACTCACTACGGCGCAGGGACAGACCTGTGCCACTCTGCCACAGGGGTGAGCGTTGGCTGGCTGCCTCCGCTACACCCTTCAGATCAGCACGACTCAATTGATCACGTCCAGGCAGTGGTTTGCAATAATTACTGCTGTTCCTTGGGTTTTCTGAAAGATGTTGAGAGAGGATCAAAGGTCTGAGGACCGAGCAAGCTGTCCCTGGTGTGCCCATGCTCAAGCACTGTGCTCCCTTCGTGCCTTCCTCTGCTGCCTCGGGGGGCTGGGAGAGCTTGGCTGTGCAGGGCAGCACATGGGGCAGCAGTAGAAACTTGCTGATGCTGCTGTTTTTAAAACATGGGGGGAAAAAAGCATCCTGAAGCTGTATTTTGTCAGTGTCATGGGTGGGGATTAGCTGAATGGTTGGACTCTACGCATCAGCCTGCCCCCTGCTCCTCCACCCAGCCAGCTGCTCCAAGAGAAATGGGTGAGAAAGGCTCCGTGCCCACACACGGGGCTCCCATCAGGAGGGGAGAGCAGGCCCTCAGCCCCAGCAGCATCTGGTCCTTTCCCATCTCCATTCCTACGTCCCCACAGATGGGTCTTCTCCTGGGACAGTGTCCTTCCTGGTGCAGGAGCTGGCCAGCTGCAGCCATCCCCATGGGGGTGCAGGGGCAAAGGGGTGGGCAGGGATCATGCAGAGAGTCACCGAAATACAGAATCAGAGAATAACGTTGCTCTCCGTGGCACGGCTGCTCCAGGGAGCTGGCATCTCTGCCTGCTCCTCGTTTTAAATTCCTGCCTTCCTCAGCCTTTCCTTTACACGGGTCCCACGTAGTTTATTTTGGTCCCAAAGAACAGACACTGTCACGCTGGTGCAAAGTTGATTTGGATCAGTTTGGCTTGTTTTAAAGGAGCATAAATGTGGCTACGGAGGATCTGACCATAGGCCCACCTTGAGAGCATCCTGTCCCTGAGAGCCATCACGAAGGGATGTGCAGGGAAAAGAACATGAAGAAAGCTTCAGATATTCTCCAGCCCCAACCATTTTCTGCTCAGGGGCTTCCTGAGTTAACTGGGGCGTGTAGTGAGCATGCAGCAATCCCCAGCAGGTTTCTTTTCTAGGAATGTCTCCAGGCTCCTCTTGAACGCATCCAAAACATGCAGCAAGGAGTCCCACACAGTCACCTGGTGTCTGAAGATCCCCTTTCTTTTGCTTGTTTTGAAGCTGGGTGCTGCAATCTTTATTTCCTGCCTTTAATTCCTGTACTGGAAGAGACAGAGAATATTTCCTTCAGTCTACAGGGAAAAAAAAAAAAAAAAAAACTATTCCAAAAGACAGCTTTTAGTGACTGTGTGGCCCGACAAGTGAGCTCTCCTGTTGCAGCAGCCGTGTGATGGAGCGCAGCTCAGCAGAGCCCATCAGGTCGGACAGCAGCAATCCATGCTCTCCGCAGCCTCCGCAGGCTCCATCCCTGTGAGACAAATGAGCACAATCACAGAAGACAGACAGAGCCCTTCCAGGCCTGGGTTTGTCCTCTCCTTCCAACACATCAGCTGCTGCAGTAGGATGTATCTTCCTGCGCTGCTTCCCTCTCTGGCAGCGTTACCCCGCTGTTGGCTCAGAGCAACTGCTCCTTGCAGAGGATGCAGCGGTCCAAGAGCTCGGCACAGCCAGCTCCAGCATCCCCGAGCCACCACGCTGCAGCTCCCAGCCCCACCGAGAAACTGGGGACTGGTTGGGGACCATGAGGCTGAGCCTCACAGTGAGGAGGGGCTTGTCAGTGAGAGCTTTTCCAACCCAAACGCCCCCCTTTCTCTGTGCAGGCATCTTCTAGATGCCAGCGGTGCCTGGGTTAAAGATTTTTGTATCACACAAAGTTATTTAAAGCAGCTGAGTGATAGGCTCCTCAAAGGAAAAATTATAAATGTTAGCACGCATTCCTCAGTGGCACAATAAAAATATGTTGTACTTTAGGTAGCTGTTTTGCCTAGGGGAGTCCCAATAAAATCAATGATCCTTTTTCTTTCTTTAAAGTGAGCAAGATGCTCCAAGGCCCTTTATTTCCTTCACTGATCAGTGACTCAGAAATATTCTTCAGCGCAAATCTCTTCCCCATAGAGCTGCCTTTATCTTTGCTGCCAGTGCTGGAGAAACGGGCTATCAAAAGGGAAAAGCAGTGACTGCATGAATTTTCTTCTTGCTTTATCTGTTCTCTAAAGAAAGTCTGGGGCTAACAGGGTCCCTCCATGCCACGATTCAAAGCAGTGGCCAGGGGAGGCCAACAAAAGGAAGCTTGGCCCTGTTTGCTGAATTATTCCCTAACACAGGGCAGGGAACAGGGCACGGGCAACCCAGCTGTGTCCAAAGCTGAGAGGCGAGTGAGGGATCCTCTGGGGTGGAGATGCAGGGTGTGATCTGTGGTGGGTGATCTGCTGGGTGGGCAACCCATGAAACAGCCCTGCCAAGGGACCCCTTTGTTTCCTCTCAGCAAGAAATCATTATTCTAGGATTATCCTCATCGCATGGGGAACCTGTGAAACAGCACAGTGGGAACCCACAGTGAGCAGCACAGGGCCCCACAGGAAAGTGCTCGTGAGAGCCACGTTATTTCAGGAAGGTGAGAAGTGATACAGAGCAGGTGCAATCCCTTCCCTACTTTACTATCAGTATCACTGAGCGATCCTGAGGGCCATTCGTTTAAGCTGATCTTAATGATAAGAAAACATTGCTGATCAGTCGATGACTTCCAGCTGGAGCATGTGAGCTAACAAAACTCCTTAAAGACTTCCAGAGCCCAGACTGCTGTTTTTTTCCACAGCTGTGTGCAGCATTGTTAAAGCAAACCAACCAGAAGGCATCTGTGGAGCACTGAATTTGTGCTTTGGGAATGCATTGGGGGAAGTGAGCTGTGCCATCCCTCATTCCCAGGTGGGTGATGCTTCTCTGTCCCCCTGGAGGGGCAGGGAAAGCTGGAGGGAAGGGGCACTGAAGCTGAATGTGGTTGTGTGCAAGCATACAGAGCTACTAACATGTTTTGAGTGAGAGGGCAGCTGGAGCAGGTGGCCTTAGGGTGAGAAGGTGACTCTAGGCTGAGCTGGGATTGGAGATGCTCAGGTTTGTCAGCGCAGTGCTGCAGCAGCACCCTCTGACATGGGAAGCACCCCCACCAGGACAGCCTGAAGCTGGAGGGGTCTGAAGTTATTAGATGAGATGCTGGAAGCTTGCTTTTACTCATTAATCTCCTGGTTTTCTGAGAACTTATGGCTTTTGCACCCCTTGGATTCAAAGTTCCACTACTGGAACTTTGAAGTGCTTCAAAGCCAGGCCTGAGTCTCCTTCCCTAGCTGGCAGGTGGCTGTAGAAGTACTCCTGCAGGTGTGGGGCTGCTGGGTCCTTCATGTCTGACATCAGGAGGCCCCAGGCTTCTATACCTGGGCTTTGAGGCCTCCCTTCAAGCAGCTTTTGCTCTAGAGTCTCCAGAACTTATTTTGCTCCCCACCAAATACCTGCAGAGATGTGGCTCTGCAGCACTGCTAGCAGTAAGCCCTGCCCCAAATGCTCTGTGTGCTTATTTTAGAGTAGGGTCACATCCTCAAGAAGAAGGAAAAAAAAGAACAACCAAACAAAAGAAAACAAACACAGAAACCCAACTTTCTATTTTTCTTTCAATTTATATACGTGCTGCTCAGGCTGCCGCAGCAGACCCATTGCACCAACTCTTTGTTGGTCAGTTCTGGGACCATTTGCAGAGAAACAAGACCTCCTCTTCTGTTTTGTGTTCCCACAGAAAATATTTTTTCTAGGAATTTTCATTACTGCTGTCTATATGTTTACTTTTGAGTTTATTTCAGAGTAAACTCTTCTACTCTTGCTGAAGCCAATATTTTGCCAGAGATGCTCAAAATGTTCTGTGAATGAGCCCAAGGAACAGATTTCCTGGCTGATACAAACTGGCAAGGCTCCTCCAAAGTCAGGAGATATTAAGAGACAATAATTTTGGATTGCTATTAAAAAGCTTACAAGTCTGTAAACTACTGCATGAAGTTGTCTAGCAATGTTACCCCCTGAAGTTATATAAGCCTCCAGTAGAAATTGCTTTAACACTTGTATCCCTTTCTTTTCCAATGCTGTACCATACAGCACAAATCAAAGTAGCTTTAATGCACTGTTTTGATCTCAGAAAGGTGGCTTTTTAAGATTACTTTTAATGTGTTGTTTTTCTTGTTTGTTTATTTTTGTTTTTAAATAAAATGAAGTCTTTCTCCCTATGTGGGTTAAGCAGCTGTGTGAACAGCTGAGACCCTTTTTGTAGCAGCATCTCTGGTGAGTGTCATGAGATGGGATACAGGTCTGGGACATGCCAAAGCCCAAAAATCTATAATGAAGAGGCTATAACAAGCCAGAAAAATAAAACAGTGTCTAAGGGTTTTGTTCAAACTGTGGGGATCGTGATATTTGAGATCTTTTTGGTCCTGGTGCTCCTGGTAAGTTTCAGTCTGCCCTTTGGTCATCCTTACATGCCTCACCTGCCAGGTCCGGCAGGCAGAGCTTGTTCCTTCCAGCCAGCTTTGTAATGACCCAATTCTTTTAATTTTCATGAAGTGTTCCTTTATAAAATCACTGCTATTGTTGCTGTAAGGATCACACTGGGCTGATTTTCATTGGGGTTCGCCTATAATGGGGTTGGTTTAGAGGTCCCGTTGTCCAGCTTTTGTAGGATGTACCCATGAGAGTTCTCCCCGGTGCTGTTTGCA
Source organism: Anas platyrhynchos (assembly GCF_047663525.1). NCBI lineage: Eukaryota > Metazoa > Chordata > Aves > Anseriformes > Anatidae > Anas > Anas platyrhynchos. The sequence goes on from NC_092591.1 coordinate 10,935,821, forward strand.
CAGCAGTGGAGTACTTACACACTCCAAAATCTCAGCAGCTTTTGTTATTTTACTCTGAACATCTGCTGTAGGCATTCTCAATAAAAGCTATTTAATAGCTGTTGGCTAGACTCACCTCTCCTCTAAGGCTCTGACCTATGCCTATTGCACTATTGCTGAAGAGCTGTAGCTGTGCCTTGGGGGTGCTGGACTCTCTGCTGATCTAGCCAAAAAAAAAAATAGCGCTGCCCTCTATACTGTGAATGAAGCCAGCAGATCTAGGAAAGTTGCTGCCTAGGTAAGTAAACGCATCAGAAATCCTCAAGGAATCCTGTTCTTAGGAAATCTGAGGACATACTGTATTTTTTTCACCTCCTTTCTGGTTTTAAGATGCTAGCTCCTAACTGGCTTAACCTAGGTTGCATGCATGCTGTTACACCCTGTTTGTCATTCAGGAGATAGAAGTTATTAGATAAGCCCAGACTACTGCCCATGTAGTCCAAATCTGGAACTAGTAGACATGAAAAAGACTGGTTCTTTCAGAGAAGTATTGATTCCAGCTCAGAGAAGGAGAAACATTTGATTCTTATGCCCACTGAGCATTTCTCCCTTCATGAATGGAGACCACATTTGGTGGCTGGATGATTTCTCTAGATGTATGCAGAGGTCTATGAAATCATGTGAGGCAGTGGAAGAGTTGATTGCGGGATGACCATACCCTTCTCTTAGCACAAGAACTAAAGATCATCAGGTGTAATTATCAGGAGGCTGGAACTTTCCCCCTGCCACACAGTTCTGCTGTGAGTTGCATTGCTTGGGGATGTTGTAGGTGATGGAAGTTTATGACGGTTCAGAGTGAGTAGATAGCCATGGAAAATGAAATTCCATCGATGTTGGTTAAACAGTGACCCAGTTTGCTCTAAACCTGGAGAATATCTACCATAGAAAGTCTTCGTCTGCCCTGTGAAAGACTTCCTAAAAGCTAATAACACATGATGGTTGCTGTTCTTCAATTTGTTTAAATGATGTGGAAAACACAGTCAATGCAAGAACAGAACAAAACCCAAGTTGCGCTGAAAGCCTGTTCTTGACAGTGCTGTGGGCTCTGTTTTGAGGAAAGAAATGCCTTGAAACAGGCAACTGCATGCTTCCATCACAGTTGTTATAGTAGCTTAAATCTTTGTACGGAGAAAATTCTGAACATATTTTTCCCATATTTAGGGGTAGATTCCTTTCCCAGGCTCAGCTGTGGAGATGTAGTCATGTTCTGAAGCTTTCTTTACAGAGCTGCTGGAAGAAAGAAGGAATTTTATCCTGGTGTGTTTCTCTGTGAACCTTTCTTTGCTGGAAATTGCTTTGAAACCCTCTGAGGTTGCTTGTGAAGAATACCAAATCCCATCTTTGTGCTGATAAAGGTGAGTTTTGTTTCAAGTGACATCTATTCAACATAATAAGTAAAAGGTCTAAGTAATATTTGCTTTGTCCTTCACAGCCAGAAAGTTATTTCTGTGTCAGTTTTGATTGAGTCACTGCAGTTGCAGCCGGTTCACGTGTGGGTCTCTGAGGTCTGGCAGTGCTCTCATGTAGCTTTTTGTGCTTGCCACCTCGCGCTCCTGGGCAAACCTGTCAATAATGCTCAGCTCTTCTCACGCTGATCTCTTGCAGGTTCAGTTGGATGCACATTTTTCATCAGTGTTTTTTCTCCTATCTATTAATAGTGAGGACATTTGGAGCAGCCTGCTTATTTTCATGAGGGCTCCTCCTATGTTATTTTGACATAATTTTTGTCTTTTACCTCCTGTCCTCAGGAAATCATAAGGCTCTGTAGTATTCACATGTGTGTGCCTGGCATACATTACCAAGAACTGTTTCCTACGTGGATAAGTGGTTTGAGGGCTGAAGTTCAAGTTTTCTTGCATGTGCTAGAAGGGTTTTGCTTGCTTGTCTTTTTAATAAAACTACTTGGAAAGGGAGGAGGGGAGAATATTTGCATTCCTGGCAATATTATCTAGAGAGGCCTTGTATGCTCACACAAGCTCTTTATAATTATGAGAAACTTCACCTGGTAATGTTTCACTTCTAATACTTCTTGGGGAGAATGGTAAGAATTATCTTTTTTAACATAAAATGACTTGTTGGCAAAGTTCCTGTCTTTATTTCACAAAACATTTCCTTGTGGTTCAGTGATGTTCCTTATTTCATCCTTACCTATCTGTACCTGCACAGTCACCCTGTCTGTGAAAGGTTCAGTATGACCTCGCTGTAACGATGTGTCTGAGGACATGGTAGCACCTGCCTCTATCTTCATTGCACCCTTTTTGTTTATGGATAGTGCTGGGTGGTTTTCAACAGCATAATCCATGTCAAGAATCTTGCATCTATTTCTGGTCTTCCCTTCCATGGTGTCCCTCAAACACAGGGACCTCCTCCAGCCAGGGTGCCTCCAGGGTTCATTACTTTCTTGTTCTTTTGTTTGGTGCCTGCCCCTGGCTGTCTGCACTCACTCGTGCTGAGCATACCAGTGCTCTCTCCATCTCTCCTCTGACCTGAGCTAATTTTCCAGCTGGTGTCTCCATAGGTGCATTCTGGAAACCTGTCTCTAAGGAATTGATTGATCTGGGCTTGCTCTTCAACATCCTGACTTCTGGCTAAGACAGTTTGGCCAAGACCAGTCAGTAGAGGACCACCAAGTAGTCAAAAGGTCAGAATAGCCATCAACGTGCTACTTTCTCTGACTGAGAAATATCTTCTGATGGGTCAAGTTACCAGCCTTGCCCTCCATCTAAGAGGCTCCAATCCTCCTCTCCATTTCTAGAGCCGAGAAACCAGTTCTGGTAGGGCTGTATGCTTCCATCTCCCAGATGCCTGTCACTGTCAAGGCCAGAGGTCCCCATGGCCCTGTGTGCTCCAAGCAGGTGGATGGTGAGGCTGTCCTGCAAGGGGAAGTCACACGTGCTCCTTTCTCCTATGGCAGGAGGAAGAAATAGCAAAGAATGTAGAAAGCTAAGGAGAAATGGGCACTCAGTCAACTTCTTTGTTGTGTGAGAATGTTTTTTTTAAAAAAAAAAAATATATATTGTTTTGTTTCTCTTTTTTTTTTTTCTTTTTTACATTAGCAATTCGTGTCTTGTCTACCCTGTTTGTTTTTTCTTCACCGGAGAACTAATAGTATTATGACAGTGCAAGTAAAAGCTGACGAATTTCGAGTAGAATTGCTTTTCCTACAAAATGTTTTAAGCAGTCTGTATTTAGCTAACATTTATCTAACTCTACTCCTAACCAACAGTTGGAAGAGAGAAATCTTTGCAGTTCAACACCTCCTCCTCTCCCCCTTTCACTAGAAGCTGCAAAACCTCCCACTCTGCTTCTCTAGATCTTCCGAGTAGACCTCTGCCAAAACACAACTTGATGTTTGGTATTTTTTATATAAGAAAAAGCAGAAAACAAAACACATCCAGCCTCTCATACACAAAGAATCAGAACAGGGCATGAGTCCAACTTGTCTCCCTTCCCATATTTCCTGATCATCTCCTCTCGCAGAGGCAACCAAGGCCCTCTGCCACGTGCTCTGCCCACCAACCTCGCTACATCTCTGTGGCAGGAGCAATATCAAGGACATCTCCTATATCATCCTGTTCTACAAGGCAGGCACCAAAACGGGGACTTTCCCAAGCTCCTGAGCATTTGGCAGCAAATGAGATCTTGTCTTTGACAGCTCAGAATAAACTCCCCAGTGATGCCACCAGCTCACAGTAAGGACATTGTGTCTGCCTTGTAGTTATTTCTTCATCCATTAACTGTTTCTCATGCAGTTTGTAGGTGTGGAAGCTTTTCTCCAAAGCAGAGCATGGCCAGGCTTCCCAAGGCTTCGGCCAGGAGGTGGCAGGCAGAGGGCATCTGCTCCACAGTCACCTGCCAGCACTGGGGAGAGGCTGTGTTGGAGCAAAACAGGCTGTGCCCAGGCCTTGGAAAATGGGCTTCTCACCCCTCTGTGGGCCAAGTCAGCACAAAGAAAACAGAGCAGGCTCCATGCCCGGGCTTTTGGCCAACCCGTGGGCGAGGTCCAGTCTGGGACAATTGAAGGAGCCCTGTGCAATTAGCTCCTGGCTGGCATGAGGTGATGCCTGCGCCAGGGTCACCAGGCACTCTTAGAGCACCAGATTGTACACATGCCACGTTAGAGCTGGTGGAAGGGAAGCAGCAATACTAGAGATTATTTTGCTTTTTTATCTTGTCTAGAAACTCTCTTCCCTGAAGCCTTCTGACCAGCTGGGAAACTTCACTGCAATCTCCTAACCACTGACAGCAGCCAGGCTTTCTTCCTTCTTACCACGTGGGGAAGTTAAATCCTGCCCACACTGACCTGCAGGTAATATCAACAGCAGCACAGAGGCCCTCCGAGCACCCCTTTTCCAATGGGATGCTTTACCTGCAAGACCACCTCTCTCCAGCCTTTGCCAGCCACAGAAGAGCAGCAGCTCTGGCATCTCAGGCTGCACAACTGGCACTGCTCAGCCAAATCTGCGTGGATGGTCCCAGACAACTCAAAGCTGTTTGGTGTGGTAGGTGGGCTCACCTCCTCCTTGGCTTCAGCTGCTGTATATTCTGAAGCATGTCTTATGAGGCCTTTTTGTGTGAGAAACTTAAGATGTACACCTATGGATTGGCCTTGTAATGTCCTTATCGTGACCATCTCCTTATAGGGCCTCTGCCACTGTAGTTTGGCTGCTGGTTGAGAAATAAAGTTCTTCCAGTTATTCCATAAAGAAATGGCTCGAGTCCATCAAACTCCCATGACAGTTTCTCTTCCTATGCTGCAAAGCAAAATGAAAGCTTCAGCGTGTGGTGAGCAAGGGAATGCAGAGTCCCGGTGTGTCCATGGACTGAGCGTGTGCCCACATCACAGTGCTCCTACTGCTAGAAAATGAGATCGGTGTTTTCTGCTCTTGGAAGCCCACAGTCCCACCACGTCAAACCTGTTTCAAGCCTCACTTCTCCTGCAACATCCCTGTGACCAGCGGTGCAACCTGCTGAATGTGCCACGTTTCCCAAGCCTGTCTCAGGACAACCTGTATCCCACTCCAGGGTTTTCAGGCTGAACAAACAGATCTCGCCAGAAATTTTGCCACGTTAGAAAGCACAGGCAAAAATTCTCCCAATTATTAACAGCTTACACCAGGTTAGGACTCTTGTGCCTCATCGTGAAGGTGGATGAAACAGCCTCTCTCCCCAGATGTTTTCTCCAAAGCTCCAGTTTGCAGGTCGGAGGTTACAGAGTAGGTGGTGGCTGCTGCCTTCCTGAGCTGCCTGTTCTTTGGAAATCATCCTGGTAACTACGTTATAAAGAAAGTCCTCCAGAATTGGAACATTGTTCCGTCCTATCTAATATTTTTGTGGCTTGTGAAGAAAGCCTTGACAGCTCGCAGATGTAGATGCTGGGAGAAGGGTAACTCACAAAGAGGAGCTGGAGCCCCTTGGTACATTAGGTTGAAGAAAGTAGATTGGTTGTGTCAGTGCAGCCAAATTGAACGATCCTCAGCCAGAAATGAGAAGTGGGGGCAAGGCTCATTGTGTGGGAGGGGGGATCATGAAAGCCAGTGCTTCTGAAAGCTGCTGGAGAGACAGAGGGGGAGGCTTGGTGGATGGTAAGATGAGGGGGTGTGGGGGCACGCTGTGCTGATGGCTGAGAGCTCATGCAGTTCCCTGGTGTGTAAAGCAGGGAGTGGGTGGGAGCAGGGAGATTGCATTACCTGTGTTTGGCATTGCAGCTGCTGTTAGGATGCTTTATTCAGCCCCCATGTGCCAAGGTTTCCTCCTTTGTCCTACTTATCTGGGGAGGGGGAGAGGGGAGTAATGAGGAAAGGTGGGAAACTGAGCCTCATGTATGGCTGGGACCCCCACCTAATATTAGGCACCAAAACAGGGTCTCAAGACTTTCTTTGCACAGCTGGTTAAGAGACAGGTCCCTCCAGGGGCAGCTCAGCCCCTGGGGGGTGCAGGGCAGGTAGGGCTCTGGCTGGGGCACCCTGCTGAGCACCTCCCGGGGTGGTTAAGGGGAGACGGCATCGCACACCCACAGACATTCGCCAGGGAGGGGCGCTTGGTGGGGGAGCTGACGGATGAGTGCATGCCTACATGAGTCCATTTGCCCTTGCTGCACTGTGAATTGCATGGCCATTAACCTTTGCACTGTTAACTGCCTCGCATCCATCCTAATTACCAGTGGGAGCAGTGATGGTGCCTTACAGAAGCAATCTGCACAATTGGTCAGGAGCACACAGCTGGTGTGCATGAGATCCAGCCTGAAATCAGAAAGAAAATGTGATTCCCTTCTAAAGCAAAATCCTGCCTTCAAGGGCAGACAGAGCTAGAAAGCTCTGAAAGAGAAGGCAGCCCCAGGCAGCAGGATGCCTGGTTATGGTGGGGATTTTCCACGTGGGGGTGCAAACGCCTGCTCTGCCAGCAGTGGGACATGGGTTTGTCACAGAGCTGCTCTGTGATTTATGGGAAAACCTGCCCTGGACTGCAGGAGAAACTCCCCAACAAACTTTAGGAGCCACGGCTGGCGGTGGAGCACTCACCCCAAGTGCCCAGTCAGGTTTTGATTGTATGGTTTTTAAATGGGTAGCTCAGATTCCCCCCTTCCCTCTAGTAGGGTGATGAACTGTGAAGCCTGCATGGTATAGAGACAGAAGGAGGGAGGGAAACTTCTGGCTCATTACCCTGGTGACTTTTTCTTTCAAACACAAACACAGAAGAAACAAGCAATTTCAAGCGGAAAATGCCATTTAGATGCTTTTTGTCAGAAATTCTGATGTAAAGATTTGAACTACTTTATTTTTTTATTTTTTTTATTTTTTCCAGCTGGACCTGTTGGCTGACCTCAGCGTGGTTTTGTTTGGAGCAGCACAATGTGCCAAGCCTCCAATTCACCGAGCACTGCTTTTCCGACCCGCCCTGATTAACCTGCCCCGTACAAGTGGCCGATGAGGACGGGGAGCGGAGCTGCTCCGGGACGATGGGGACGGGTGTGCAGCAAGCCAGGGCAGGCAGCCAGCACGGGCGGCTGCTGTTCGGGATGACAGAAGAGGGAGAGCGAGTGCCACAGCTCGCGTTCATCATCGATTGGTGACCTCCAAGGGAGGGCGAGGACAGAGCCAGCTGAGCTCTGCGCTTAGGTTAGCGAGGCTCCAAGTAAGACTCGAGTGAAATTCAGTGTTGACAGAGGCTAACTAATGGGTCTTCAGAAGATTAATTCGCAACGCTTATATTTTATTGAGCTTCCCAATTAGCTGTGATGGCCCAAGGAGCAAACAACCTGGCAGGCTGCTGCAGAGAGCTGGCTCCCCGAGCAGGAGTGACAAGGACGCGGCGAGCAGGGTGCTGGACTGCTGAGATGTGGAAAATGAGGCTGACAAAATGCCATGCTGCAGGATTTGTAATAGAGTGGGTCTGTGATCCTTAGTCACCAGCTGGGGAGGGAGACAAATGCACCTAGGATTTGTTCCTAGCCTGGTGTGGCTGAGAAAGGCAGAAAGCAGATGAGGTGCTTCTGCTGCCCATCAGGGCTAGGTGAGCTTGGAAGCAGCCAGACCTGCTGGTGGGGTGCAGCACCAGGCAGCTGAAGCTGATATTCCCATGGCATCCATCCTTTCCACATCCTCCATGGACACCCTGGCAGCCCGATCAGATCCTATGCCTCCCACAGAAGGGGGCAGGAGCATCCATTTGGGGACTGAGGATGGAGGGAGGCAGGGTGGCAGCAGCCCCCCTTCAGGCAGCTATAAGCTGCCATGGAAAACAGCACCTCTGGCAAACGGGAGGAAGAAAGCTGCTCTTTTGTTGTTGCTGTTGCCTGTTTTGTTCTTCCATGCTTGACAAAGCCAGGCTTTGTACTCATTCACTGTAAGTAAACAGAATTGCACCTGGGACACATCTGAATTAGATTCTCAATTTTTCCAGTGAAGAAACAACCTTATGAATTCCTGACTATTAGCTAATGGCTCCTTCCAAGAGAGTAAGAGTATAACAGTGCTATTAAATAATGTGCTTTCAATGTTTGCCTTCAATTGTGAGCACAGCTCCATGACCACGCTTCCTGCAGCTCAGCCAGGCACCTGGAGGTAAAGGAGGGAACCCCAGGCTCTGCCTCACCCCAGGTTTCCCTCTACATTTGGGTGCCTGTGGGCTTCAGCAGAGGCAGGTGATGTCTCTAGAGGTGCTGAGGGTCTGTGCTTGGAGACTGCCCCGTTTCCCTGCCTTGGAAGAGATAGGTGAAGAGGTGTCAGGACTGCAAAGCATCAGGGCAGGCAATAGATGTGAATGCCATTCTGTACAGAGACAGCAAATTAGAAAACAATTAACCTTATGTAATTAGGCTCCAAGCAGTACACTTCTCTAGCTCTCTCCTGATAACTGCTTGGGGACCTCAGCTGCTTGGTTTCTAACACTCATGACCCAAGGCCCTTCTGTGCATGGGAGCAGATTGCTCGTATGGTGGCTTGTGCCTTATGACCGCAGGTTGCCGAAACAATTTCTTCCTAAAACTAGGCTGTGAAGATGCTTCTGCTCTGCACATTTAGCTATCCACTTCAATCATTAGTGCACAAATAACTTCAGGTGCACAGTCTGACAAATTCAGTCGGAACAGAGGATTAATCCATAGTGTTTGGGTTTATTTTATTTCTTTTTATTTTTTATTTCTTTTTATTTTTTTATTATTTTATTTTATTATTTTTTATTATTTTATTTTTCTTCAATCTCCTGACATTGTGCACTCGCTTTTACAGGAATGTGATGGGCCTTTTAAAATATGCATGGCAGAAGTAGAACAAAGCTGTATGACTTGTGCGCAGGCAAGGCTGATTCAAATAATTCCTGAGGTAAATCAAGCTTGTGAAATTCAAGGTTTCATAAAAAAAAAAAAAAAAAAAAAAAAAAAAAAAAAAAAAAATTGGCTGAGTTTGCAAACAGTGTAGTTAGCTTTAAAAAGACTTGAGGGTTTTTTGGTCTTCAAAATAGCACAACCAGATGGCAATAGACTATTTTTGAACTTCAGTTACATAATTTTGCTAAATGTTTTTCTTCCCTCTGTAATTTGAAATTATCCGTAACTCAGGCTGCACTGCTGCTGTGTGTGGGGGACTCCTGATATAAAGATGTTCACAACATGCTGCCCGAGTCAGGGAGGGGAGAGGCGCCAGGAGCCGCGGTGGCCCCAACCTGTCAGTGGTCCCAGGCACAGCAAGCGATGGACCAGGTCCATGCAGGGTGTGGTGGGGGTCCCTGGAGAGGCAGGTCACAGCCAGGAAGGTGCTTGGGTGCCCAGGGAGAAGGTGCATGGACCATAAAAGCAATGCCTGGGAGAAGAGGAGATGATGTCCATGTAGTTAAGAAGGGTCCTAAGTGGTCTTATGCAAAAGGACCATAAATGCTTTAGGGAAAAGGAGTGAGGTGTTTGTCCTCCCCACACCATGCTGCCACACCAGAACATGGTGTTGTTTGGAAGAAAAAGTCTTAAGTGACCTCTGCCATCGCTCGAACGGTGAGAGGGGAAGATACCAGTCCTTCTCAGCTCTGAAGTGACACAACTGTAAAACTCCATCTGAAGCAAGACTGGCATGAGGGCCTGCTGACAAGCCAGAAATCATGCTGCTCTGAAAACAGTGAAAACGGGTTTAATTGGGCTTTTCTCCTCCTTGGGAGACCTCAAAGAGCTTTATGAAAGAGGTCAATGTTTATTCTTCTTGTTTCAGCCTTCAGCATAACTAGAACTGAAAAGCCATTCAGGTAAGGAGAGTTTTCCTTTTTCCAGTGTGTGGTGTTTGGGTTTGTTTGTTTGTTTGTTTTCCTTCTTCCCTGCTTCCTTGGGGCATTTGAGTACCAGCGTGGTTTTTCCTATCCTGAGGACACTTGTGGATCTGCAGAGGAAGTGAAAACTAAATTACGATTTACAGGAGTTTAAAACAGATTCTAAGGCACGCCAGTGAAAAGATGCTTTCTGAAATACCAATTTTGGTTTTAATTCAAAAAAAATCTGGTTGTTAGCTTCCTATTACACCATGAAAATAACTACAACTCCGGATAATGCAAATAAAATTTGTATCTGCTTTTTCCTCTTCTTAGTAATATTCTCCTGTTGACGAGGCCATATGCATGCACTTGTCATGTGTCCCCAGTTGTGCTGTACATTCATCATGTAGAACAGCAAATAGCTTCCAGCACCATGCCAAGCTGAAAAAATGACAATAGACAATTTTCCACCAGGAAACTCAAATTTTTGTCAGCAATATTTTTGAAAAGATATTATTTTAATAGTCTAACTGATATCACTAGGATGGAATTGCAAAGGGTGCGGGATGGTTCAGAAAACCTTGTATTCAATTTTTATTTTTTTTTAATACCAAAATGAATGTCCTAAAAATGTTTCTTAAAAATTTGACTCAAAATTTTGACTGAAATCGTTCTTGAGATTTTAAAATAGGGCATTTGTTATGAAGCAGAGGTCTGGTTAATTGCCAACTACTGACAAGCTCTCTTCCCTAGGTGGCCCAGTTCTGACCTCCTCACACCACAGACCATGCTGACAATGATCACCCTGCTGACAGTGATCACCCTGCAACAACTCCTGGGTCAAGTCCATACAAACCCCATCAGTCTTTGGATTAGTGAGATCAGGGCCTCCTTCCAGGTATGGGCCCAGTCTTGATTTCTCCATTTCTGTGGTCTTCCTCCAAGATTTCCATTACCTCCCATGTACTTGTGAGTCTAGCCCTGGCTCTAGTGTTCCTGAGTGATCTACATGGTGGAAAAACCTTGATGTGGCCAAGAGGCCAGGACACCGGCCATGTGCCATGAAGAGCAAGGAGGGGATGCTCCCACAGTTATTTGCAGCAGATGAGAATGCCTTTCTATTTATTTTTCTTTTCCAGTGTCCCAGTGTCCCAAAATAAATGTGTCCGTAAGTGAGTATTTCTCAGTGTAGTGTCACTAGTGTCACTCAAGTGAAGAAGAAAGTGAAGAAGAATGGGTGGCTCAAACCAGTCTGCATTGCTCAAAAGAATAACAAAAAATGATTTTTGCAGATTGCTCTGATTTTGATGCTTTTTTAAAATATTTTGATTTGGGATCAAAGTGGGGAAAAAAAAAATCAGGTATTTGTACAGCCCTAATTCGAGCTCTGTGGAGTGCAGTGTTGGCTCAGTCTACTGGAAATAGAGACGATTCACCAAGCCGCAAATGTCTCATTGTTGAAATCTCCCCCCAGCATGTCTCTGCTGTTGCCCACAGTGTAATGTTACCCCACACCACACATCCTGTATAGATTTGCTGGGTCTCTCTAGGGTTTGTGCCTTCTCAGCATCTGTGAGACTACTGAGTCTGAACAAGTTGGTCTGCTTTTACATTTGAATCTTGAGCAGTACATGAGATTGGGGTGCATGGTATAGTAAAAGTGCAGCTGTGAAAACCTCACCTGGACTTCTAGATCTATCTTCCCTCCCACCTCTTTCTGCCTGGCCACAGCTTGCTGCCAGCTCTTATACACATCACCTGTGCATTAAATCTCACTGTAAGAAATCCAGTGCTGGGAGGAGGGTTGGGTGTTTTGTACTTGGTGTGACAGTGTACTGCACTTTACTAGGATCCTGGGTGTTTATTCAAGCTTTATAATGTTTGGGAGACAGATGGGATATAGGCTGCAATCTAGCTGTTCTAGCTCACAGAGTAGGATTAAATGAACCTGGGCTTGAAAGGTGAATCCAGGACACAAGGAAGGAGTAAGAACCCTGGAGGCATTTTTTGCTTCCAGGTATTTGAACAATATCCTCTAGAAAGGAGATGGTTACACCTTAATCCACTGCTGACATCTCCTCTGTTGCAGGACCAGATGAAGCAGTGTGCTTTGCTGCTTTTCCCTGCTTGTTTGACTGACTTTGAAGCTGACAAGAAGACATGCTCATGTCTCCTCCTGGCACTTACTAAGAGTGCTTCACCCCCACCCATCACACTGAGCCTGGGCGTTCCTCCTGCTTCGTTTTATACCACAAGTAGCCCACAGCCTTAAGCCAAAATTACAGGGCTTGTGATTACAGCAGAAAATTTAGAATAAGAAAAAGAAAAAAAAAAAAAAATCTAAACCCTACATCTGCTCCAGAAACTGTTTGTGGCTGGAGGAAATCATGCCTGCCCTATAGATCTGCCTCCATCTCTGTCCTTGAGGATGTGGTGAAACCTGGTTTATTTGTGCTCACTCCTGATGCTTGCACTCTGTGAATCCAGCTTATGTCAGCTCATGCCTTCTAGTTTCTTAGCCGTAGCTGGCCCACAAAGCCAACAAAAGTCTCTAAACCAGTGTTGCCTTGTGCACGGTGCCTACCCTGCTGGGTCCCAGCTTCGAAAAGGGCTTCTATGAGGTGAGTCTTCTGTGCATGTATCCTTGTGGGACTCATTAGTGCTGTGTGAGAAAGAAGTAGTGAGGACACAGGGATCTCCAACAACATGGAAGGACATCATACTCAGGCTGTTGGGCTTGACGAACCTGGGAGATGACATGGATGAGATTGCAGCCAAAGCAGCGGGGCACCAGCGAACAAGAGCTCAGCCCCCCATCCATGACCATCTCAGGGAGCAGAAGTAGCTGCACAAATTACATGGAATAAGCACATGCCACATATGAGATTCAGTCGTGGCGTGTGAAATAAGTGGGTAGGAGCATATTTAGGTAAAGCAGGATTTAGGTAAGGCAGGGTGGTGGCTCGGGGCCATGGCTTAGGATGCAGGGGAGCTGGAAGGCACCAGTGCCAGGCCCTGGGGCAAGGCATGGGGCACGTTCAGCAGCACTGCACAGACATAAAACTCTGAAGTACAGTAATAAGCACACATACAACTTCGTCAGCATGCTGCATATGTGTTTTTCTGTGCTTGGTGGTTATGAAGCAGCCTGCCATGAACACGCCGTAGCATGTGTCTGCAGAAGATGCCCCAAGGTTATTCTCCAGAAGGGATGGGGTGTTTGCAAAAGTGGATAACCCATTCATCGGAGCCTAACGAAGGTGGGAGCTGCTAATTATCTTCAAGAGAGCAGCTTCAGAAGTGTGCTGGCTGCTTGTTAACAGGGTGCAGAGTCTTTCTCCTCCAGGCCAGAAAGTTGTTTCTGTCTAGTGAATATGGATCTGCTGGATCTGCTTTCAGGCCAACACCTCACAAAAGTGCTATTTTCTGAGCTCACTGGCATGCTCAGGGCTTGCCTGTTTGGAGTAACTTGGGGCTGTTTTTTCCATGGTAGGTATTTGTTTTTATGCACGATGGATTTTATTCTGAATACCCTTTTCTGTTCTAGTGTAACACACACTTCGGAGGAGTTGAGGTATTTAAAAATGAGGATTGCAGGTAAAATCAGGCCCCCACTTGAAAGTGATTTGCCTGTCAAGTGCAGGCATGGCCCAAGCAGACAGGCCGGGGACTACAGAGCCTCTGGAGACAGTTACCCCAGTTGGGTCGGGGGTGCTGCAAGTCAGACATAACTGGAGGGCTTCATTCCCAGGGAAGGTGAAGGAGAAGCCTTTCACCAGCTGAAGGGCTATGCCATGTTTTTCAGAAGCCCATGTTTAGGTGTGGTAGGGCCTGCTAATGAGCAAGGGACCTGCTGGCAGTATTTTTCTGAAGCAGTTGTGGGTTGAGCATGGCTGTTTGCTCCTTCTTCCCTCTCCCTGGTCTCAAAGACCACCACCCGGTCCATCACCCAGGTGCTCTGGGACAGCAACAAGCCTGTAGCAGACCTGGCCTCCAGTGAGACAGCCATGGCTGGAGTCCTGTGCAGGCCCTGTGGCTGAGAGCTGGGACTGGGCCTCCTCCAGCCGACACACAGACAGCCTTCGGCTCCTCTGTGTTGATGGCTTTTCTATTTTTACCAGGGAGAGGTTCATTTTTTTATTTTTTTTTCCTGGTGCTGTTTAAACCTCTAAGTGACAAAACTGCTTATTTTCCAGCTGTGAGAGGCGACTGCCTCCGGTCTGGAGCAGAGGTGTGTGTGGCAGCAGCAGTCGACATCTGTCTGTGTAAGGTCAGCAGAAAAACAGCAAGAAACCAAGCTGCATCGTGAAGGTGATGGCTGAGTAGGGGCTTAAACTTACCCTATTACATTTGCTTCCCCCTCCAAAACACAGGTGTCCGTACTGCAGTCAGTCAGTCCTTCATGGAGAACAATGGCCAGAAAGCAGCAAAGATCTGCAGCCCCGTGTCAACAGGAACAAACATAAAGCCCTGCTCATTTTCTTTCCTGGCCTCAGCTGCTATCTTTAGTTTCCTGTGCTCCCAGCTTGACTTTCTGAGCAGCTCCTTGGGGAACCTACAGGCACAGGGGACACCTATGATCAATATTAATGTCCCAGGAGGTTGCTGGGTCCTCGTTAGAGGAAGCGGTGAGCGCTGATAATGTTCTCACAGCTACACTGATGTCTGATCTTTCATCGCTCCATCAGCAACACCTCCCACCCCGTCTGAGTTTGGTGTCCTGGAGAATAGTGTGCTTAAAGGTGAGGTCAAGTTAATCTCGAGAGGTGCTAAAAGAAAAAGCGAGGGCAGGCTGGCAGCCAGGAGAGGGAAAATTGGCCCCATTGTTAAGGGAAGAAAAGAACATCAGAGGGCTTTTTAAAATGTCAAGAGTGGAGTATTGCTGTGTGCTCTTTGCTTACTGAGTGGAGTTTGAGGGAGGTTTGCCTTAAATATACCTTCCATACAAATATACAGAAACATGTTTTTTAGTGAACTTTAAACATTAGCTATAATAGTCTTTGGATAAAAAGGCAGTCATTATTTCTTCGAGCACACTCTCTACTGCCGAGCAAATGTTCCGTGTGGCAGGATGGTGGCTTTAAAAATAGCTGTTCACTCCAGAGCCTCCCAGTGTGGCTGGGAGGGAAATGAAACGTTCAATGTGAGCAGTCATTGATGTGGTCCAAGAGCCGCAGCCGGCAAACCCTCGTTTCACTGAAGCCAGTGGAAATACTAGGCAGTGGGAAAGGCGTTCAGAAAAAGAGAAGGTCTGAGTGTCTTTGGGAAGCTCGGAGCCTTGGGAGCTATTTTTAAAAGTCGTAATTTCCTGAGCTGTTGGAGAAAACTGACACCCACCAGCAAAATCAGAGAAAACTGGGCTGGAAGGGGCAGTGACAGCTTGTTATTTTGGGTGGCATACCTGTGCCGTCTCTCCAGGTACTTGAACTACCTCTTCTTAAATGTCCAGAGGCAAAGACCTGTGTGCCTCAGCTCAGGGCTCCAGTTCTTTCCTGCTTCTACAAACAAAAACCTCTGCTTGGTTTGTCAGAATCTCCTTCACTGTAACTTAAGCACATTATTTTTTGCCTACCCACGGTAGAAATAAAGATGTATTTCTTCTTTTTTTCTTGATAACGTTCTTGAATTTATCCTCCCTTCTCTAGTCAGAACAGAGCCTCTTCTTCTGCATGCCTCTCCTTTCCTTCATGTGGGATTTTGAATTTGTCAGTACTGATTTTCATCCTACCTTTTTTCAGGACATGTCTCCAATTTTTTGAGAGTATTTTGTATTCAGTTATGGTCCAACATGGAGCAGCTTGCCCCATGTTAGAGTTATCTGTGAATCTAATAAGTGTATTTTCTATACCAGTAATAAAATTGCTGGTGAAGATGCTGAAGGGTGCAGGACTCTGTAAGGTCATCTTTTGGAGACTAAATACTTCCAGTCTTGCCATGAGAAACCACCATGAGAATGCATGTCTGTGCACATCCAGGAGGCAAGAGGAGGAATAACCCACAGCTGTGCCTCTCCTCCCAGGCTGTCATTCCTCATCTGGGCACAGCAGCAGCACAGCCAGTCCCTGGGCACAGGGCTCGAGCATCATTTTGTTCTTCGCGCTGCACTTGACACATGTATTTTCCAAAGGGAATATACTTTTCTGTGGCAAGAGAGAGGGAAGTCATGGGAAAGTTTCATTTCTTTGGCAAAACAGCAATTTCATGAGAAATTTCAGGAAACATAAAAATATTGATTTTGTCTCTGGTTGTCGATTTTCAAAATTAATATTTTTTTCACTTAGGTTTTTCCTTTCCACTCCCTTCTCTTATAACCTTCCCTCAACTTTTCCCTCATCCGCTTGCCAGGGAAAGTATAATATTTAGATATTCTTTCCAAATCTTCCTTTTTTCCATTGTCTAACCTTTGAAAACTTCAATTTGGAGAAGATAGGGAATGGAAAAGAAAGAAGAAAAAAAACTGTGAAAACAAAAATGCTGATTTTCTGGGACGTGTGTGGAGCCATGCTTGTGCAGAGACACATGCGGGAGAGTCCTGGTTAAGAAAAAAATAACAATAATATCACCCAGTGGCCAAGAGGAAGCAACAGGGAAGAAGGGAAAACAATGTAAAAACTTCCGTGGTTTGCAGAAAACACACATTAAAAGGTGGGGAAGGGGAGGTGTTCTGCTCTGACCTTGCAGTGCATAAACACACCCTCAGTTTGGAAAGGGCTGATATTCTACCTTCTCTTCCCCTTTGTTGCTCTGATGAGGTTCTTCTAATGGGCTGTATCTGATGGGCTGTATCTCCTCAGTCTGGTTCTGCATCCCACAGGGTGCCCGTGATGCAGGGACAGGTCTCAGGCATATTTTGTCTCCCATCTCTGTAGGATCATACCACAGTATAAAAGCCACTCTTAAACCTTTTTCTTTCCTCCTCCCTCTTTTTTTTTTTTTTTCTTTTTTACTGTTTCATTCAAAAAGCCAAGAAAGAACTGACTACAGAAGGAAAAAGGGATAAACAACCCTCCTATAAATTTAAAAAACAGGACTATTACTTAGGGAGGGGGCACAAGATATGACTCAGAAAGGGGCTGCTGACAGGAGCCCGGCTGCCCAACATGTTGTCCCGAGAGCAGCAGGGATGCTAATCTCACCCCCCAGATATCCCTGCTCCCTGATGAAGGTGGTGATTAAGGGCTTCATTTTCAGCAGCCCTACACAAATAGGCTCCCAGCCACTTGTCTGAGAGCAGAAAATGGACAACTGATGGCACCACGTCACAGGGGCTGGTTTCCCACACAGATGTGTGTGCAGCTAACATCTCGGCAGTGATTTCAGGGTTTGGGGGATGCCCTTGTCGCTTCGAAAGTGAAGTGAGACTTTACAAAGACCCAGTTTGCATCAAGGCAGGATGCTGGGATGGGCTGTGTCTTTTTCTAGGGCAGTTTGTGAGCTTGGTGTCTCCAAGGAGTATTTTTCCATATCCCCATGACCTTTACCCTTCCACAGGCTCCAGTAGAAGCTATTTATGGGTTATTTTTCTTCCTTTTTCCTTCCTTTTATGCTCTTTAGAGAATGTCCTAACTAGAAACGTTTTCTGGATAAAAGTATAAGATGAATGTGAACTGAGAAGCTACAACACAAGCTTCCCTGTGCTGATTTGCATTGAGGCTTGTCTCAAAAAAAAAAAAAAAAATCAGAAAAGGGCAGCTCCATCTTCCCAATGGATGGAAATGCCTTCCCTGTCCCTGTTCTGCAAAATGGGAAGTGAGGAGGCACATCCTCACATGCGGGGGCAAGGATGGGAGAGGGATGGGAAGGGAACATCACGGGAAGGGATTTAATGCTCTGACTCACTGTCAGTATCTTTGGAGGCAGCGTTTTGCTCAGACAGGAGTGCACAAACACAGTGGCTTTTCTCTGCAAGCCCTGCAAGTGCTGAGGCACCGAGCTGCTTCTCTAGACGTGTGAATGCTGATTCAGGTCATGGTCACAGATGTGGGTCCTAGGTGAGCTCTGTTGGTAAAATGTTAAGTAAAATGATTTTATCCCATTTCTATCCAATTTTATCCATGTATATAACTGTTTCTTCCTTCAGAACCTGTTCTAAAGCCATTTCATACTTTTATTTATTTCATTTTTTCAAACCATTCCACCATGTATGTGATACGTTTGCTCTTGTTTCATCCAGCCTGACTAACCTGGCTTCCTTGAGGATCCTTG
Source organism: Anas platyrhynchos (assembly GCF_047663525.1). Lineage (NCBI taxonomy): Eukaryota > Metazoa > Chordata > Aves > Anseriformes > Anatidae > Anas > Anas platyrhynchos. The sequence continues at coordinate 10,953,797 of NC_092591.1, forward strand.
CTACTGGAAACATGATTTCACGTGCTCCAGTGGAGATCATTTGTTCTTCTTCTTCATCCTCTCATCCCAGTGCATTTGCTGGCTCTAAAACAACAACATTTTGGACTTTTAGTTTAGGTATGATTTCTATTGCATTGTATTTATTCACTACCCAGCTTGCCTTCTCCATTATCTGCAGTGCCAATTTCTCACTCAGGCAAAGCGTTTGCTTGGGTTTTGGGAAACACATCAGTTACCTTTAATCTCTACCACGCTCTCACCACATAACAGAACTGCTCTGTCCTTATTCTCCTTTCATTTATGTAACCGACCAACCTCTGCATTATTATTTCCTGTGCAAGGTTTAACTCAGCCCGATTCTTGGCAGTTCTTATTGGTTTCTGAGCCATGATATTCAGGAATATCATCACCAGCTGCACTTATTTTCCAGGCTGTTCCTGGGGCAGTAAAGCCGCCCATAGTGATATGACTCTTCCAGCACGTCTCTGCCCGGTGTCATTGCAGCAATATTTGTCCACGACCAGATCAGAGAGCTGATGGCCCCGATGCTCTTCCAGTAGACAATTGTTCATCCAAAATAATCTGACTCAACTGGTTTTCACTCAGTTTTCATATTCTTCCAACTTATTTCTCTGTCGTCTGTCACAGTGTGCACAGAAGATGTGCCTTCATCTCCCATAGCTTCTCTGTGGCTTCTTTGGTACACTGCCTTCCTTCAGTGCCCCTGTTGCAGTCAGAGCCACCATTTCTCCACAATCCTCAAGCAGGGAATCTTACCTCTGTGTTTAACATTTCTGTCAAGAGATGTCTTGCACACAAAGCATCTGATTTGTTTCTGTTGCAGAGTGCAGGAGAGACCATGCTGCGATTCCGTGATTCACTGGCCCTAGCCCTCTGGAGAAAGTGCAACTGCTGTGGTGGGCCTGCAGCTTCTCACACACCTCCCTGAGCTTTCCTGGTGGAAGTTCCCAAACCTGAGCCACAGCAACAGGTAGAATCCAAAGCCCGTATCACCCGCTTCCCTTCACCACAGCTGCAGCGTTCACAGCACCCTCATCAAAATGTGCCATCTCTCAGGCACAACCATTGCTGGCACAGCAATCATAATGCCCCATACCCCAAATTTCCTCAAGTGAGGCTTGCTTTAGTGATCCTCAAAAACAGCTGGGAGGAAGCAGGGGGAGGTGTAAAGAAGGTTGTGCCAGGACAAGTATATGTCCTGAGTGGTATCTGAGCCTAAGCTGCAGCTTGTCAGACATGCAAGCTCACAGGCTGAGGCCAGCTCTGGGGTTTTCTGACACTAAACAACTCCATTTTCCACTATCTTTTTTTTTTTCAGAAAGATTGATGGTTTTTATGGTAACTGTCAATAAGCTTCAATAAACTTCTTTCTGGTTCATTGGAAATGCCCCAGCGATTTCTTCATGACACTATTAGAAGTGTTTTATTTTCCATTTCTGGGTAAGCGAGGAAAAAATGTGACTCACCCAACTCAGTTTTCAGGTTTGGTATGACACAGTTAATTGCTGACACTCTTTGTGATACTCGGTAATTTCAGCCTAGCGTGCTGGAGACATTGCTCTCCAGCAGCTCTAAAAAGATGGATGTAATAGAAAGACTGATCTGTTCTCAGCTAGATCAGGGTGAAAACTTGGTGACAAAACAAAACTTTAAATGTGCTGCTTCATGTAACTCTCCTAGCAGCCATCTGTTTATTGTGTGGAAAAACATCTGTAAGATTTCTTAAGGGCTTGTCCATCGTTTTGGGAGCATTTCTCTTTATTTTCTTGCTGATTGAGGACCTCACTCTCTCACCTCTCAGCCTCATGTAGCTGGAGACTTGGCACAGGTGCTTCTGTAGTAGTTGCACAAGACAAAATTGTCTGAGTAGCCTCAGGCACGGCGAGGTAGGTGACTGCAGATGCCTCCGCCGCCTGCTATTAATTGGCACACCTGTTGCACAGACCTGTTGGTACCACGGGATGTAAGAGTAAAAGATGAAATCATGGTAATTGCAATCCTCCTTCAAGCTATCATTTAATTTACATTTTAATTAATTTTATAAGTCTTGTAGTTGCAAAATATTGAAGCAATTAAAGGCATGAAGGAAGGAACATGGTGTCAATTCAGGACAGGGAGTCGAAGAGGAGAATTTGGTTTGAGACAAAGTTCATGCAAACAAAAATGCTTCACAATTTCTAGTCCAACCTATGTGACATTTTTAACCTCTTTGGAAACTTGAATAAAGTAAGACATAGCCTTAGAGTCTAAGACATTTTGAGAGATAACAATTTTACTTAGTTTTCAGATGGGAAGACCAAAGCAGCGTTTGGAAACATCATTTCCCAAGCTCCTGTAGGAAGTCTGCATGGGAGCTGGGAATGAAGCCCTGACCTTTTGAGCCATCCAGGTAAGTATCTTTCGTACAAGAGCATCCTTCCTACCAGCCCTCAAAAAGTAATTACAAAAGACTTGTGTGCTTCTGTGAGCGGGGTGGTGCCTTCCTTACACAGATCTCATCATCTGGCCTTTGGCTACCCAGCCATTTGGGGCACTCAGAAAATGGCTGTTACTAAAGAGAGTGTTGCTAAGTTTTGTGATTTTCACATTTGCGTTTTTTTTTGTTGTCACTGTTTGTTTTGTTTTAAAAACCCCGCTCCCAGATGCAGAAGCTTCCCTTCTGTTTAAATAAAAGTTTCCAGTTGTCACAGCTGTATAAAACATCAAGCACCACTCCTCGCAGCACGGAAACCAGAACATTACATCTCAAAGAACCTAAATGTATTTTTGAGTCACATCGATTGTATCGCACCTCTGCTTTTTTTAAGCCACTTCCACAATTCTGTAGGACAGATTTAAGCCTTTTGGTGATGTTGTACATCACATGGGAGTGAGCCTGAAGGTGCGGAGCCACTCTGAGCAGCGGAGGCTGTGCCAAAGCGCTTTGTCTGCAAGGAGTAGCTGTGGCCAAGGAGGGGGAACAGCAATGTCAACTCCTCTTTGGATGGTGCATCAGTGCACAGTGCCAAGCTGAGGGAGGAAGGGAGCTGGGTTTGCTGTCCTAGGAAATGCAAGTCTCTGAGATTCGCCCCTGGGTGGGTCAATCACACAGCAGCAGCTAGCACAGTGCTGCAGACTGGTGACAGGTCTCTGCCACCAGCAGGCGTCGGGTTCAATCCGTGCTGAGGTGACATGATTTATGGGCTTTCCACAGGCAGCTGTCTGCTCCTACGCTAAATTCCCATAAAACCTGTAGGGAATGACATGGGGCGGAGAGCTCTCTAGTTCTGGTCTGGGTCTGGGCAGCTGTACCTAAAGAGCGCAGGGATGGCACTCAGCCTGGCTTGGAGGTGATGAAAGTGATGGAGGGGATGAAGAAAGGCACTCCTTGCATAGATCTGATCTCAGGGTGACAAAAAGTGGCTCTTGACTTTTACGTGGTTCAGATAGGAAGAAGGGCCCCTTGAAGGTTTGTCTGCCTTGAGGCTGGGCTTCCACAAGAGAGGCACCAGGGCGGACTGGGCTGGTCGGGATGGCCAGGAGCCACATGAGCATCCACCCGCAGAGCCTGCAAGGGCACTTCTATTATCAGCACATGCACTTGGGGCATGGTTGGCTGCCCTGTGCTGCAGTGCTGCAGGCTTGCTGAGCACAGCACCAAGCCCACGGGGGAGGCTGGATGCTCATGCTGTCACTGGGGACATTGCAGAGCTATTGCTGTAGGAGCTAGCCCACTTTTTCTGTTTTTTTCCTGACTGCATTGTAACAGTGGGGAATGTGTCTCTGTGCTTCCCTGCTGCTCCTTGTCCCAGGCAGGGCTGAGGCCACACTTGAGTGGCTTCACTGCCATTTGCTCTTGGCCTCCTCCCAGGGATGCTCTCTGTCTGCATGGCCATTGCCTGGACCAGGCTGCCCTTGCTGCTGCAGCCCTCCCATTAATCAACATCTTCACCCTATTATAACCAGAGGGATGTGGGGTCCCGGGTTGGGAAGGGGCCATCCTTCACCTCTGCCATGAAGCATTTCCTTCACACCACGGCGACGCAGAAAGCCATTCACAA